>NC_084465.1:44008113-45372488 GCF_027409185.1 Cynocephalus volans
AAAAGCTTTTGATATGAAATATCTATGTGTTTTGAAGATTAATTACCAATGATGGATAATAAGGGACAGGACCCAGGCAAGTCACTTCCCCAATTACATGAGGATTCCCTACTTTACACATAGGTGAATTCAGCTATAGTATCACACAGCCAGTAGTGGCTACACACTGGGTTTATAGCAAAAAATAATGTGAGTTTTCCCCTGTGCTTACACAATTAGGGCTCATGCATACTTAAAATGTAATAGTCCAACTGATTTAGATTTTCTTCTCACTAAATACATTGGGAGGAAACTTCCCTATCCGCTGTGATGGAGTAGCTGGTATTAGTCTCTCCTTCCTGCCTAGAAGAACCAAAAATAACAGGATAAATAAGAAAAAGAAGCTGTTTGAAGGCATTGGAGGGAAACCAAGCTATGCCAGATCGTGGAAGGAGGAGCAGGGTATTAGTGTGAGCGCTGCCTTCTTAGCAGCTTTTTTTCCTCAGGACATTTGGGAATTTTCACCGTAGAGCAGAGTGGCTGAATAGGAAGCAGTGGCCTGTAGCAGCAGTCACTGGTCTTGGGGAGCAAAAATTGAAGTTTAAAGTTCCTAGACAGCCAGAACCCAACGGTCCTAGGGAAGAAGCCACAGGGAAGAGAAAAGCCACAGGGGAAGTGAACCCAGTGTTTGGCTTACAGTTTGTTTTAGTAGTCTTGCTCACTTCTCAGTACATAAATGGGGCAAGAAGGGAAGGAGGGGTGACTCCCAGAGACCAGGCAGAGCTCATAGTGCTTCTTAGGTGATAAATATTAAATTTCAGGACCAGCAAGGAGGAGGGTCCTGATAATACTACATGCTTTTTGTAGAGTCCTCTGTAAGGGCTTTGCCTTGGAATAAAGGCAAATCAGAAATGCACTGGCCTCATTTGGATCCAAGGTAATCTTCTATCTATCTGTCTTCTATCCATTACAAAAATAATCATATCTTTTCTGTAGGAAGATAATATAACAGAGTCTCTTGAGATTTTTATACTTATTATCTAATATTTATTGAAAAATTACCAGTCATGTCCGGGAAATGTGGCCAAATAATGATAAAACAAAAGCAAAGGGTGATTCAGATATTAGAAATGTCAAACACAGATTTTAAGGTAACTGTGATTAATATGATAGAGAAAGATGAAAATATTGATTATGTCACTAGAAAACTGGAATCTATAAAAATCCTCAAATGGAAATTCTTAAGCTAAAAGCAAAACAAAACAAAACACAACAAATTAAAAGGAAAGAAATTATATGGAAGGAAATAATAAGGTTAAAAAAAGAGTGAAACAGAAACAGATGTATGTTATACAAATATCAAGAAGTCAAAAAAAGTTTTCTTTGAAAAGATGAATAAAGTTGATAAGCTCTTATTAGGACAGATAAAGAAGATAAGAAAAAAGGTACAGATCACCAGTATGAGGAATATTTAAAAAGGACAATACTAAAGATTCTATACACTTAAAGGAAAGTAAGATTTAACATTTTGAGTGAAATGTACAAATTTCTTGAAAAACCCTACTTTTGACACAAACAGCAGTAGAAAATCTGAATAGTCATGTTTGTTAAATAAAATCCACAAATAAAAATGTTCTCACAGAAAAAAACCTCAGGCCCAGAAGACTTCACCAATACATTCTTCTAGATATGTAAGAAAGAAATACTAGATACATTCCTCTGGGTATATTCCCAACAGTGGGATAGCTGGGTCGTATGGTAGATCTATTTGCAATTGTTTAAGGAACCTCCATACCATTTTCCATAGAGGCTGCACCATTTTGCAGTCCCACCAACAATGTATGAGAGTTCCTTTTTCTCCACAGCCTCGCCAGCATTTATCGTTCATAGTCTTTTGGATTTTAGCCATCCTAACTGGGGTTAGATGGTATCTCAATGTGGTTTTGATTTGCATTTCCCGGATGCTGAGTGATGTTGAGGATTTTTTCATATGTCTGTTGGCCATTTGTATATGTTCCTTAGAGAAATGCCTACTTAGCTCTTTTGCCCATTTTTTAATTGGGTTGCTTGTTTTCTTCTTGTAAAGTTGTTTGAGTTCCTTATATATTCTGGATATTAATCCTTTGTCAGATGTATATTTTGCAAATATTTTCTCCCACTCTGTTGGTTGTCTTTTAACTCTTTTAATTGTTTCTTTTGCTGTGCAGAAGCTTTTTAGTTTGATATAATCCCATTTGTTTATTTTTCCTTTGGTTGCCCGTGCTTTTGGGGTCGTATTCATGAAGTCTGTGCCCAGTCCTATTTCCTGAAGTGTTTCTCCTATGTTTTCTTTAAGGAGCTTTATTGTTTCAGGGTGTATATTTAAATCCTTAATCCATTTTGAGTTGATTTTAGTATATGGTGAGAGGTATGGATCTAGTTTCATTCTCCTGCATATGGATATCCAGTTATCCCAGCACCATTTGCTGAAGAGGCAGTCCCTTCCCCAGTGAATAGGCTTGGTGCCTTTGTCAAAGATCAGCTGGCAGTAAGTGTGTGGGTTGATTTCTGGATTCTCTATTCTATTCCATTGGTCTGTGTGTCTGTTTTTATACCAGTACCATACTGTTTTGGTTATTATAGCTTTGTAGTATAGCTTAAAGTCAGGTAGTGTTATGCCTCCAGCTTTATTTTTTTTGCTGAGCATTGCTTTGGCTATTCGTGGTCTTTTATTGTTCCATATAAATGTCTGAATAGTTTTTTCCATTTCTGAGAAAAATGTCTTTGGAATTTTGATGGGGATTGCATTGAATTTGTATATCACTTTGGGTAGTATGGACATTTTCACTATGTTGAAATCATCAAGTCGAAGGTATACCTGTTCCCCAATGTTTATCGCAGCACTCTTTACAATAGCCAAGAGTTGGAACCAGCCCAAATGCCCATCATCAGATGAGTGGATACGGAAAATGTGGTACATCTACACAATGGAATACTACTCAGCTATAAAAACGAATGAAATACTGCCATTTGCAACAACATGGATGGACCTTGAGAGAATTATATTAAGTGAAACAAGTCAGGCACAGAAAGAGAAATACCACATGTTCTCACTTATTGGTGGGAGCTAAAAATTAATATATAAATTCACACACACACACACACACACACACACACACACACACCAAACCGGGGGGGGGAAGAAGATATAACAACCACAATTATTTGAAGTTGATACGACAAGCAAACAGAAAGGACATTGTTGGGGCGGAGGGGGGGAGGGAGAAGGGAGGGAGGTTTTGGTGACGGGGAGCAATAATCAGCCACAATGTATATCGACAAAATAAAAATTAAAAAAAAAAAAAAAAAGAAATACTAGATACAAGGTCAGCACACAGTCAATTGTATTTTTCTGTGTAGTAGCTTGAAACAATTAGAAAATGAAATTTTAAGAACGATGACATTAACAATAGCATAAAAATCATAAATAACTAGGGGAAAAAAATCTAACAAAAGATTTGTAAAACCTGTGCATAGAACATTACAAAACTAAAGGAACCCTAAATGAAAGATACACCATGTGTTTATGGACTGTGTCAGTGTCAAATCTGAAAGCTGATTATAAATTCAATTCAATCCTAATTAAAAATCTAGCAGGAGTTTGTGGTGGAAATTGACAAGCTGATTCTAAAATGCATATGGAAATGCAAAGGCCCAAGAATAACCAGGTCAGTCTTGAAGAAGAATAAAGTTGGAGGACTAACATTACCAGATAACAAAATGTGTTATAATGTTGTAGTATTAGAGTGTGTTAATGGTCTAAGTATGAAAAAAGAGGTTAATGTAGCCCAGAAATAGACTCTTTCATTTATGGTCTCCTTATTTATTGACAAGGTATCTCTGCAATGTAGTGTGGGAAAAATAATGGAAATGCATGCCACAGAGTGATATATATCTGAAAAGGATTCAAGTCCAGGATAAATAAAGAACTCCTAGTAATCTGTAAGAAAAAGGTAATATAATGAAAGTGAGAGAAGTACTTCAGTAGGCCTTTTACAAAGAGTCTATGCAAATGGTCAATTACTATATGAAAAGATAATCAGCAGCTTTACTTCTCAGGGAAATACAGATTAAAACCACAAGAAATGCTACTTTGTTTTTACCAAATTGGCTAAAATTTTTTTTAAAATGTAATTTAAAATACCAAGTGTTGGGGAGGGAAGATATTGCACACTGCTAGTGTCAGTGTAAGCTGGTATAACCACTTTGGAAAACTATTGGCAGTCTATTCTAAAGCTGGACTTAAACATCCCCTGTGACCCAGCAATCCCAATCCTTGATATATGCCCAACAGAAAAATGTATGTAAGTACACCAAAAATGTCTGTACAAGAGTGTTCATAATACAGTCATTTTAAATAACCCCAAACTGGACGCAACTGAAATATCTGTCAGGAATAGAATTGGTAAATAAATCTGGGATATAAATTAAATTCTTTATGGCAATAAAAAAATAAACTATTATAACATAAACATCATGGATAAGTCTCACAGGTATAATTTGGAGCAAAGAAGTCAGACACAAAATATATTTCGTATATTCTCATGTCCATGTGTTCAAAGACAGGCAAAGTTACTCTCGGGTGGTAATGGTTAAAATTATTGTTACCTTAGAAGGGAGAGGATGACTGGGATGAGGCGTAAGGAAGGCTTCCTGGAGTGGTGTACATAAATGCATTCACTTTATAAAAATACATCCGAACTATGCTTAAAATTTGTGCCTCTTGCAATGTTTATGTAATGCAACAATGGAAAGTTTAAAAACATTTATATAATTTTAGTTTGATAGAAAACATGTGTGCATTGTCATGGGAAATTATATGCAATTATATATTTGTAAGGAAAGAGAGAGACAGATAGGCAGAAGATAAGTGCAAGTCTTCCTAGTGAAACAATTCTTATTGATCATTTTGGCATTTCAAGTGGGTTAGAGATCGGTTGCAAGAGACTGTCATTTTCCTATTATGAAGTCTCACTTTATTTAGCCAAAGCTGCAGAACTTCACAGAAGGAAAATGACTACCTAGAGCAGGTCTAAATAGTTTTGTTTAGAGTGGATATTCCTTAGCCCATTTGTTTCCTAGTGGACAAGGAGTTACCAGTGACCTTTCCTCATTAGCAGAGCCAGTCAGAATTGCGTGCTATGACCCTGCCTTGCCACTGCCTTGTTATTCTCAGGGTTTGCATCACCATCCCCAAAGTAAGGACACATGCTAATGATACCTGCTCTCCACTTACAGAAATATTACAAACTGGGGGTTCTTCTGTTTCTTAAAACAAACTTAGAAACAGAAAGGCCATATTCATCCTGATCCTGGGGAAGAAAGCATTATTACCCATACATCTCTGAATATATCTCTCCCCCAGCAGAGTTTTAATAATAACTAATCGTCAGTGATTTTTTTTTATTGCAGCAATCTCCTGTGTGAAATGTAAGCTCAAACAGCTACTAAGGAGTTTATTGATTATCCCTAGTTCACTGCCGTTAAGATTCAGGGTAATGACATTCTGTATTCAATTAAAATCCCTTCTTGTAGATGTTGTTACCTGTATTGGTCCATCATCACCATTTTTCTCCTTTCTGAAATTAATTTGAATGTCAGATAGAATAATTTTAGCAATAAAAAGGGATTTATTTTTCATGAAGAAATTTGGGCTTTCTTGTTATTTTTCTTGTACTTAAAAAGTAAAATTCTGTTTGCTAATCTGTACTCATAGTTCTCACTGGGAAAATCCTAAAATATATATACATGGTGGATAATAATGCTAATGCCTGTTTTCCTACCATTATTTATGTTTCTAGCAGAACTTTAAAAATCTAAGAAATAAAGCAGCCAGCCAGTCAGTACAGGATAAATCAGAAAAAATAAGGCAGTAGGGTTTTAGAAATACCCATTAAAGGTATTTTAAAGTAATTTTCATTTCATTTTTTTAGCCAGCTATTGAATATAATAGTGTGATACAACAGGGCATATGCATCTTTAATTTTAATAGACTAAGAAACAAGATTAAGTAATGAATGAATCATTGTACTGTGAAATTAGTGGGGATCCTTTTCTTTTTCATGAAAAGGAAAAAGCAATGATACATGAGAGCCTTGTTAGTATGAGCCTGACTGGGAGAATAATTTGATGAAATGTGAAGACTATGCAGTGCAGTTTTTAGTTCAAAGAGTTTGAATAAGTATTAGGAAACATGAATTTGTTTCTGCTTCATCTATCTAGGTTTGGTACAATGAGGTGTGCAGTTAGGGAGGAAAAAGTCTCTGGTACTTAATAAGGCAATAATTCATGCTGAATGGATATGAGCAGTCATTCAACGAAAAATTGATTTTTATAGTGTCCTAGACTTGGTAACTTGTGGGGATTTGTGTGCTTATTGTGCAAGTATCATAAAGAAAATATGTAGTTCTCATTAAAAGGTGAGTACATTTCTTTTTCTGAACTTTATATATATTTGTTAAGAGTTTAATCATTTTTCATTTGCTATTTTAGAAGCTCTTATTATATTTCTAAGAAGAGTATAAATAAAGAGTAATAACATGGCTCCAGAGTCCACCGATTTCTGTTAGTCAAGAGTAGGTTTATATATGAACTGCCTAATTTCCATCCTTAGCAAGAGAGGCTAGGCATAGTTTAATTTATATTGCAAATCAAAACATCCTTTAGCAGTTCGAAAGGTTACAAAGTGAAGATTACTCGTCAGAAAGTGAGACTATTTATTATGTTGTAAGTCAAACTAGAACACTACTCTAATTCTACATGGTACCACACTATTGTTAGAGTATGTACAATCTGTAAAACAAAAAGTCCACCTTTAGTAGGTATAATGCCTTGCATTGACATTTCAATGACAGGGAAGTTTGAGAACCTGTAAATTAATCTGCTCTAAAATTTGCAAAGTCATGATGAGTTTTAGATATTACTTTGTTTTTTTATTTTATTTTGCTTTCTGGTTATTCAACTTTTTTCTTTCATTTTATTTTGCTTTATTTTTTATTGAAACATAATTGGTTGCACATATCTGTGGGGTACAATGTTGAATATCCATACCTGTGTGCAATATGTGATGCTCAAATCAGGATAATTAGTATATTCAACATTACACCATGTAATCATTTTTGTTGCCCTTTACGAATTTCTCACTATCGCCCCCCCCTTTCTTTTAAGAATTGAATACCTAGCTCTTTGCCATAAGGCAGTACTCCCAAACATATAAAATACTATTTTAAAGAGATATGCTTTCTTTCCACTCATGCTGTAATATATTTTCTTTTGGCATACCTAAAGGCCTTTAGAATTCTTTATAGTAAAACTGCTGGTTTTTGTATTTATATTTAACTCAGGAAAAACCAAAACATAATACTTTGGAGTTTGATATCCATTAATTAATTCATCCATCCAAAAGATTTTTTTGTTTTGTTTTGTTTTGTTTTGCTATCTACTATTTACCTGGCACTGTGCTAAGTCCTGGAATACTAAGAAGAATAACAGTTGTTCCTAACTAGTTAGCTCACAATCCAGTATAGACAGAAAATAATTTTAAAAGAGAGATTGAGGAGATGGGCTTGGAAGAAAGTAAAACAGGGACAGATGATTTTTGTACTAAAAACTTGGAGAAGATCAAATAATAGCCTTTTTGTCTAATAATGAGGAGGAGCTGAGTTGTGGATATAGTAGGTAGGACATCCTGCTAGCATCTGCTGTGATTTGTAGAGTTTTATGGGCCAAGCTAAAGCTAGGTAAGTAGTCTCATTTATTAGTGAGGGTGACGAAGGAACAATTTTGGGTATGAATAGCTATTTTTTCTTTTATCGTACTGGGCCAAGTAAATTAAGATTTATTTACTTTCTCAAACTATTTTGTACTAAGGAAGTTGCCAGTGTGAGAAACAAACACACAGCACTAAAATGTAATGCGTGCAATAATAGAGATGTGTGCAGGTTGCAGTAGGAGGAGTGAGCACCACACTTTTGCTGAAATGAGGAGGAGCCTAAGGAAAAGTTATACATAAAAGGCCAGGTGGTATCAATGAATGCAATGTGGTGGTAACCTTAAGTACTCAAATAGAGGGAAATGTATGGACTTTAAGCATTTTAAAACTTTTAATTATTTACCTATAATTAGTTATATAATTATAACAATTACTATTATATATTAATACTTTGAACATATTCTAAAGTATAGCAAGGAGTATAGTAAGACATTATGTACACATTCCTCAGTTTCAATAACCTCATCTACTTCCTCTCTTCCAAGATTATTTTAAAACAAATCACAGACATGATAGTATTTCATCTGTATTTCCATTGCTATCTATAAAACTTAAGGTCTCTAAAACATAGCTGTCATACCACTGTCACACTAAAACTTTGATAGTAATTCCTCAATATCAAATGTTGTGTTCAAATTTTCACAATTACCTCATAAATGTTTTTTTTAACAGTTTGTTCAAATCAGGATCCTAAACAAGGTCCACATTTTGCATTTTTGATAGCCTTTAAATATATTTTAAAATCCATATGTCAGTTTCTGTCTCTGTCTTTCTCTTTCTTCCTCTCTGATTACAATTTGTTTATCAAAGAAACCAGGTTAGTTGTTCTGTAGAGAACTTGTATGTGTTGGATTTTACTGATTAAATCCCTATATGTCATTGAAACTATTTCTCTGTATCCTATATCTCATGTGAACTGGTTGTTAGATCTTTCTGGACATTTTAAAGAGCTGGAAAAAAGAATGAAAAATAAACTGGATTATCCCAAATAAGGATCAGTAGAACTGAGGTCTCCCCTCTCTCAATTACTGTTTAAGTCGAACAAATGCTGATTAAACTTTCTGTATGCTCAGGTACTCTGGCAGGTGGCCTAGGTGTTATATAGATCAATAAAATTCAAGTTCTATTTTCAAGTGCTTGTAATAGCTCCCTGTTATACAGGAACCACACTGGCCAGGTTGCTCAAGAATTCTTGGGACAATTTTCTCTATAACATCCTGACCCTGACACAGGCAGACAGAGTAGCTTTCTGGTGGGAAACAGCTTTTCCTAAGGAGTAAAAGCCATTGGTATTTATAATCTCTCCAGGCATCAGGAATGGACTGTAGCTAATGAAATGGCACAGTTGGTCATATGGAAGGCATGCAGAAGAGCAGGTAACTTGAAGTAATCTGCTAGGAGACTAAAGCAAGAGTCAAGCTCGAGGAATATGAATGGAGTGATTTAAAGGAATGTGTTTATTTCTCTGAGAAAAGAGTAGCAGTGAGGCTTGTGTTTTTTGCCATAAAATGAATATATACACAATTATGTCTGTGTGTCTACACATTGGTATTTATATAGGTATTATTTTTACTTTGAGTGCAAAATTATATAATGAGTAATTATGCATACTTGGCGGAAAAACAAAGCATGGAGAATATCCAGACCTTGCTTCTCCTTGGCTGGCTTTGTTTTGTGTTTGAGATGCAAAGTCAGCTCAGTGGCAGAGCCAGTTAAAGCAAAGGTCTGTCAGACACAGTCCCAGGGACTTAGTTGGAGGTTTGGTCCAAGTTCGTACTGACAGGATGAGTGGTTTATTACATGTTCTTAAAGGTACTAGCAGGTTATGTACTCTGTAATGCCAGGAAATTCATTTGCCTGTGGTGTAAAGGGAGCAGCTGCTGAGGTAGGTTTGTCAGGGAGGTGTAACAAGGTCCCCTTGACTGGCTGCCTAGAGGTGAGTGTATCTGTCCTGGAGATGGTTGCGAAAACAAGGAATTATTTGAATATATGATGAGAGGGCTTATTTGAAAATTCAGAATAGAGAGCATCTATCTTTGGTGGATTATATCAACCCCTATATTAAATTGCGATACATTATTAAGCCTGCAAAGACATATTGTATTCTGTTTGGTTTTCATGTCATGGGTGAGATTTTAAGTTTTCTTGAAAGTCACTGCATGGTAAAGATAGATGTGAGAATGACAAATAAGACAAAGTAGTACTGAAAATAAAGTAAAAATAAAAAGTAAAATGAAATTCTGCTAAGGTTTGGCTTTCTGACATAATCCAGAGTTACTTATGAAATGCTATGTATTAATTAACTTCATTGGGTATAAGAACAGCTAGGAATTCTTTCTTGGATGCTTTTAATAGAAAATTTACTAGTTGTATATGCCAAATATTCCTCAAAGAAAGATAATCTTAAACTTAAAGAGATCCCATGTTTTTCCATAGACATGATTGTAGATGACTCAGATTCTATTTTACGTTTTAGTTTGATACTTTTGTTATGATAATTATTTAAAATCACATATATATTTATGAATGTAAATATATTGCTTTTTTCTGCCCTTACATTTCATGAAGAAACTTTTAGTTTTTTACATGCATCTTCAGTGTTAGTGTTTTCATTATTACAGCCACTTTTTGATCATTTAATAGCATTTCAGAGCACATCTTCTTTCCTGTCTAAGCTATTTTCGACATGATGTTATAACTGGAAATTACATCCCAATCTGTAAGAACTTATTTACAAAATATTAGGAAATTGTTTTTGGTTTCATTTTTTTCATCTTCCCTGTGATACATATGGGGATATTTCAAAAACTTCATGGAAAGATTCGTATTATTTTATTTATTTTTTTATTAGCATTCTCATTGTTACAAATCATACTTATTCTTTATGTCCCTTATCCAATCTCTCACCTTCCCTCTTCCTCCTCTTATAACCATAGATTTGTTCTCTCCATCTGATAGATTAACTGTTCCTCTGTTGGTCTGTTACCTAGATGATTTGTACAGTCCTGAGACTGGTGTGATCAAGTCCTCCCTTATTCTCGTAAATCAGATGCTTCTTCTATTACTCATTCCTCTGGAGTGTGTTTTGTGGAGAGAGACGACATCTTTTTTTTTTGTCTCCATTGGTGCCTCTCCTTTGCCAGTGCAGTTGGGAGTCTGGTGTGCCATCTGCATGGTTTGGCTGTGACTGCTGCTATAGAGACTCGCTGCTTTTGTGGCAGCCGTGGCAATTGCAATGGCTGTGGTGGGCTGCCTGCATGAAAATGGTGTTTCTGGTGTGTTTTTTTATCTGGTTATGGCTGGGTTTGGCTTCCCCAGGCTCCATGCCTCAGGACCCCAGTGGGGCCCATGGTGGTGGTGGCAGCTTGCCTAGTTGTAGTTGGGTTTGGCTTCCCCCAGCTCCATGCCTAATTCTAAGATGTTATGGAGAAGTCGGGGGGGGGGGGGGCAAGGAAAAGGGCAGGGGAAAGGGAAGTAGGGTGCAAAGAGGAGGAAGGAGGGTGAATATGATTGAGGCCCATGGTCCTTCCCTCATGCCCACAAAGAGACCAGGGGGCTTCTAGCAGCACCTGGGTCATCACTGGACTGGATGCAGATGTTAGGTGGGTGTGGCTGAAGCCCTTGGCCCCCCACTGCCCTGGCTTGGGGGCCTGGAGTGCTTCCTGAGGCAGCTTGGTGATCCTCACTGGGCTAGTTGTAGATGTCAGGGGGCGTGGCTGAGTCCCTCAGTGCTCCCCCGTCCCTGGCTTGGGAGCCCAAGGGGTTTCCAGTCCTTTAGGTTTTATAGGTGTTTTTTGGTGGTGTTAGGCCTTTACCAGTTAATATCAAACTGTGTCTCTTATCTGTGGGTATTTTGTCTTTTCTTTCAGTTCTGTGTTGGATTATTCACTATTCCCACCACTTAAACTCTGTACTGGAACTAATTTGTTATCCTTTGCTTACTTTTAAAAAGGGGGAACTTCCTGTGGGAACCAGCACTTGAACGCTGTAGTTGAGCTAAATTACTGTTTTTCTGCTGATTTCCTGGGGGAAGACTTTTTGTGTACCTCAGGTTTTAATTGTTGACCTTGTATGTAATTCCAGGTCTTGCGAGGTCTGGTACACCTGGGTTGTGTGGAAACTCTGGTCTGGGCCTGAGTCTTTTCAGCAAACTGCACCCCAGCAGTTCAGTATTCCTGACCATTCTTCACTGAGTGGTCCTGTGCTGATTGGGGAGCAGATCAGCTATCCATTCTGTGCCCTAATGTTCCCCTGGTGGGCTCGTCTCCCCCACTGCCTGTACTTCACACGTGTCCCATAGGACAGGCGGTGTGCCAGTCCCTTGTGATAACTCACCAGCCTTTTAGCGTTTCCTTTTTTCTGTTGTCTATGGCCCCTCACTCCTATGTGGGTCCATAGGAACCCTGTTAGTGGTCTTGCTGGCCTGGGGGCCACCAAGGCCCTCTTCTCCTCTGCCGGCTCCAAGCAACTTCATCTGAAGGGCACAGCTGTGGCTTTTGCCAGCTCTTGCTTCATGTGCTCACCAAGACCAGCCTTGAAGCAGTCGGGGCTCAAAATGGTGGGAGCAATCCTTTCCTTCTCTCATCATGGCTTCTCCCAACTTCATGCACTCCATAGGTCTCTCCTCCAATTCCCCTGAGCTCTAGCGGCCCCAGCTTGGCTGTTGTTGCTTTTTAATAGCTGTAAATTGGTTGATTGTGGGAGAGAGTGATTCTGGGGATCATCTATTCCACCATCTTGACGGGAAGCCTGGTATTATTTTTATAATTTGTTTCTTGACAAACTTTTAAAAGTACCCCGTCTTTGTGAGGTCTTCAACATAATGACTTATATATTACTTTTATTACTGTGCTCTTTAACAATTTTTATTACAGTAGCAGCATAGCATGTGGTTAAAAGCACAGACTCTGGAGCCAGTCTGTCTAGATTCAGATTTTACCTCCATTACTTATTACATCTGTGTCTTTGGTCTAGATAAGTTATCTCTGTTTTAGTTTTTCCTCTGGGGTTAATAATAGTACCAACTTCATAGAGTAGCTTTGAGAATTCAGTGAGTTATTCCACGTGAAGCACTTACAACAACAATGTGTTTCATAAATAAGTATAAGCATTTGATATAAATAAATTAATATAAACATTTGGTAGTAAATACCACCCTGTACACACATACACACAGACATGTACATAATACACATATAACATCCACTACCTGCTAGTGTGCGATTATACTCCTAGAAGTAATTTCTAGAATGAATAAAGATAGAAGCAGATAAATCTGTCAAGTGACCTGTGTGAAGCTCAAAATACAGAAATTATTGCAATGATTTCAGGTTAATATGTCTTCTTTAAATAGTATTTTGCCCCAGGTAAAAACTGTCATCTACTGAAGTATTCTTTAAAACAGCTTTATTAAGATATAATTCATAGACCATAAATTTCACACTCTTAAAGTATATAATTCAGTGGGTTTTAGTATATTTACAGAATTGTATAGTTACCAGCACTAGGAAATTTCAGACCATTTCTTTCACCCCAGAAAGAAACCCCATAGTTTTTAGCAATCATTCTCCATGCCTTCCCTCCCCAGCCTTAACAAGCACAAATTTACTATTAATTTCTATTTCTATGGATTTGCCAATTTTCACCATCTTGTATAAATGGAATCATCCAATATTTAGACAATTGTAATTGGCTTCTTTCACTTAGCATAATGTTTTCCAGGTTCATCAATGTTGTAGCATGTATCAGAACTTTATTTCTTTTTATTGCCAAATAAAATTCCATTGTATAGATGTACTACATTTTACTTATCCATTCAGCAGTTGAAAGGGACTTGGGTTGTTTCCACTTTTTGCCTGTTATGAATGATGCTACTACGAAAATTGGCATAGACATTTTTGTATGGACATATGTTTCCCATTATTCTTTGGCATATATGTAAGAATGGAACTGGTGGGTCATATGTTAACTGTATCTTTAACATTTTCAGGAACTGCCAGACTGTTTTTGAAAGCAGCAATTTAAAACCCTAGAAAGCTTAGTGTTCTTAGTAAGAGTCCACTATTTTTCTTGAATATGTGTTTCACAGATTGTTGCAAACCTTTGATCAATTTCTAGAATTCCAAAGAAGTTTATTCTGACAATTATTTGTGTTTTGCTTATGGAGAAGAGAATTTGTGGAGGTTCTTACTTTGCCATTCCAGAAGTGGTCTTCTCTCATACTACTGAAATGGAAACAATCTGTTCTAGGAAGGCCTAGGGCAACTAATGTGATTTCAGGACACTGGGAGTAAAGCAGGGCTATGACTGTGGAGTCTGAACCTGCATAATGGAAGAGAAAGGAGAGAGAAAAGGAGCTATGCGTCAAGAAAGCATGGACTAAAGTGACCCACAGGATATGTCCCTTTTTATGTAGACACTTAGATTACCAGCATGTTTTCTGATTTTTCCCATGCATGTTCACATGATGCTTATAGTTTACAAGCCTCCCCTGCCTGTCGATAACTTTCAGTCAGTGCTCTCATTTAGGAAAGAAACCACCGGGAAGGATAAACTGCAGAAGGAGTTCCACAAAAGAGCTCTATAGTAATTAAATCAATTTCTTACGGATTTATATGAACCATCAGTCAATCACAAGATATTTGAGGAAAATCCAAAACCACAAATGTGTAAGACCAAGTGTAAAACAACAGCTCTCTGCGTTTTTAAGCATGTGCAGCGAAAATTCAGCACCCTTTGAGTTCTCCCTGCCACATGGAGATGATCCTTTCTGAAAAGGAACAAATTGTTTCTAAACCAGAAGAGGAGGTTGCATAAAAGAAAAAGATAACCCAGGAGAAACTGAAGAAACAAAATCTTATGGCGCAGGAATAAATTCAGCATAAAATAAATCCAAATAAAACCAAAAGAATGAAAAAAAACAACAATTAAAAAAACCACAACAATTAAAAAAAAAAAATATAGACCTGGGAGGAAACAGAGGGAATAGTAGCAAACTTACAGAAATTATAAATATGTTCCAAATGGTTTGTGAGGATATTGTGTCTCTAAAACAAAATTGGCATCTATGAGAAAGGAACATATAATAAGGGGTTTTAAAATTAAATTGTGATTGTGAAAATAAAAAATTAAATAGAAGAGCTATAATAGAATGGGGACACATGAAGACCAAGTTAATTATTATGAAAATAAAATCAAGGCCTTAGCCAAGAAATGTAGGGCACAAAGACAGGGAGCAAATGAAAGAAAAGTTAGGACATAGAGGATGAATTTAGTCGTAGCAGTATCTCAAACAGTAGGTAGCACTGTCTGGCACCCAGTTAGAGCATCTGCCTTCAGGACAAGTCTAATTCAGTAGTAAATAGGACAATATTGATTTGTTCCTTCAAAACTTCTTTCTTAATTCCCTATTTTATCCGTTCACTCAATACATATTTGTTAAGGTCTTTTTGCATTCCTGTTATTGTGTTATGTCCTAGGCATAAAGCAGACTTGATCCTTACCCTCGTGGAATTTACAATTGAGATGACACAGTGGGATGAAGGGGCCTTTGCCCTCTCTTGTGTTTAATCCTCACCTCTCCCTAGTGTGCTGGAATTGCACTTCTAACACATTTAACTCTTCTCATGTTAATTCTTGATGGTCTGTTTCTAAGCCCAACAAACAAAATGGAAACAGACTGTTATTTGGACCCTCATAGCAATTTCTCTGTTTCCTATGTTACTTTTTCTTCACTGTTTTCCTTGGATTGGAGGAAGTATAAAAGAATTTGAGAATGCATTCTTGATACAGGTGAGTGAAAGGGAATTCAGTTTTTAGAAAACGAAAGAAGAAAAAACAATATTTAGTTCTTTTTAAGGATAGCAGGAAATCAGGGAAACAAGATAACCTTTTCCTTCCTTCCTTCTAGTTGTCATAAAAATGTATGTGAAAGTCACAAGAACAGTACAGATACACCTATTTGTAATTATAAGTTTTTAGCTAACATTTTTAGTTACCTGAAAGATATTTTAGCTATTGTATTTATCTTTGCATATATCACATTATAACCTTTCACTTATTTTTTTCTATTCTCTGATTTTTTTTCCTTTAGAAAAAAATTAGGTTTTGTTGGTATTCTTTTAATCTCTCCTAAGTCAGAATATCTGCATTCTAGCTTTTATTCTTTTCCATGACTACTCTGTGTGGGCTTTGAATAGTGAATGGAGCCAGAGTGTCCAGAGAACAGCTGCCTTTTAGCATTTTCACAGTACATTTTCCAAAGCTATCCTTTGGAATAATGTTTTCATTTATTAATTTATTTTTAACTGCCCTTGAGTTCTACACATTGTATCTCCCCCTCTCCCAAATAAAGCTTTTGCTTTACAGAATTGTTGTGCCCCTTAATAAAAAGTGACTTATGATCCTAAAAATCACTTAACGCTGCTCAAGTGTTTGTGATTACCAGGCTCAGCATGCACCCTGATGCTCAGCTGACACCTCGAGAGCAAGTGGGAGAGTTCACCTAATGACTCATTTAGGGGACTCTTCCTATAGCATCTTATTTCGCAATTACTGGTTTTAGTGGTCCAGCCGATTCACATATCTATCTTGGTAGATTCCTTTATTGTTAACATTACAGTGGGTATTTACCATCTGTGACTTGTTGATGATTAGATTCAGTCATCCACAAAAGTCTGTCCAAGGCTAACTCAATTCATTGTGCCATTTTTTGTTGCTCAAGTACTAACCTAGATGTGATTATCCCTTTACTTTTGTTGAGACTTTACCTAGATTAATATACTTTTTATTAATGTTAAAATTTAATTATTTGAGAGAAGAAATAGATATTCTCAATTCAATGCTAATACATTAAAATGAATTGCAATAGGAGATTGCTTTAAGTTGTCTCATGTATACCATGGCTTAATTATCATTTTCATGCTAATGGCTCTCAAAGGCATGTCTTTAGTCCAGATCTCTCCTTCGAGCTTCTAGCATCTACACTTCACATCTCCTTTTGGATGCATTAAAGGCCCCTCAAATCCAAGCCTGTGAGAAGCGGATTTTCAGCCCAATCTAGTTCTCTTTTAGTATTTCCTCACAGTGAATGATACCACCATCTATCCAGGTACAAGTCAGATTTATTTTTGACAGATTCTCTCTCTGACTTCTATTATGTGATCCATTAGAAAAAATTATTGATTTTACCATTAAAACTGTCATCATTCTGAACTTCTTAAAATCTCCACTGCTACCTAGGCCTACCCAGACCATGGCAGTGGCCTCCTGTTTAGTCTCCTAGCATTCACCCTCCTGCCAACAGTTCTTCCTAACAGAGCCAGTGATTTAATTGTATATAACATCATTTTCTTTTAAATAGTTATTAAATGTACAAAGATAAAATTCAAAAGGCACAACAGGCTATACAGTGACAAGTTAGTCTTCCTTGCTTCTGTCCCCCAACCTCTCAGTTCCTCTTGTCAGAGGCAACTACTCATATTCCTTTCAGACATCTGTGCTTATTGTTAGCAAAGCCACTTATTACTGCATGGAGATTCAAATCCTTAAACTGGTCTTTTAGACCTTACCTGATGTACATGCCTGAGCATATTTCTTCAGCTGAATTTCTCAGCATTTTCTCTAGTTCCCTCTCCTCTAACCATACTGTGCCTGAATCCCTTCTTTACTCTTTACACATGCTATGCATGTTTCTAACCTAAAAGTTCTTCCTCCTTCTCTTCACTTAGAAATACCTTACCTAGTCTACTTAGATATCCCAAGTTAAATATTACTTTTGCAGAGGAATCCTCACTATACCTGTAGTTAAAATCAGGGTACTCTGAAACAGGATTCATATTTTGCCTTCATAGCATTTATCAGAGTTTATATATTTAGTGATTGTTTGGTTAATGTCTTTTTCCTTTGCAACACCATAAGTATCATGATGGCCAGCATTTTGCTCAACATTGTTTGCCCAGTATTAGTACATAAACAGTCAAGAAATATTTATTGAATAAATGCTTGAGAGGCTTAGTTTGCCTTTGGAAGGCATCTCTCTCAAAGTAACCCATTCAATTGTTTCTTTCTTGTCTGCTGGTTTTTTATATGCCCAGTCCCCCAGAACTTCTGTGGGTTTAATCCTCAAATAAGCAACCATCAAATAAGCAGCACTGAGTATGTTGGATAGTGGGGGGGGGGGGGGGGAGTGAAAACTATGGGAGCACAAGGGAAAGGATGATCCTAGAGCTCCTAGAGTTGGGAAAGTTGTATTTGAGCTACTCTACCAGTCAGCATTATGATCACCTTCTCTATGGCAGGTATGATTTCTCCCTTTAATAACTCTCCAAATATACCTAACTCTCATCTTATACAGCTTTTCAACTCTAATATCTGCACGGGCAGAAACTGTGATCTGTCTTGCTCACTTTGTATAAACAGAACTTACTGTTATACCTGGCAAACAGGCACTAACTAGATATTGGTTAACTTGAAATTTAAACTGAATGTGGTTGCACTGTGAATTGACCCAGAAGTATTGTTGCAAACGGAATAAGTATTCAGGGAGACTGGCACGTTATGTCACTAATGCCAAATAATGGGTAGGCATAAAGAAGTATTATTTGTGCTCATAGTTTTGGCTCTACTTTCCTCTAGTAAATGTAGTAAATTTTATCATGACATGATGGGTTTGCCTTGAAAGTAAGATTGTCTTAAAATATGAAGATTTTGTAAGTCCAGAAACTAAATCTTGTCATTTCACAAGGTTGTTGTGTATTAGCTATGACGCTAAAATGGAAATAATTTTTTAAAAAGTTTTCCAAAACAGTGCAGTGTAAAAAATGAATTAAAAATAAAACTTTTGTAAAACTTTGGTTAGGTCACTGGTTTGTGCACATGGGTAGCTTTGAATATACCATATGAGTTTGTTTCTCTCTAAGGCTCAGATTGCTATTGTTGTCATTTAAAATGAGAATGAATTTTCTCACAGTGGATAGTGCCATAGATGTCCTGAGTCTCATATGGCCCTGATGGAAGGATTAGTCCCTGGCTCTGGTTCAGATTTCCTTTTTGTGTTCTTCCACTGTGAGAGCCATCTTCATTAAAGGTGTTATTCCATCTCTTGGCTTCAGTAAGAAGTGTCTGTAAAGAATGCTCTTTTTTTTTTTTTTTTTTAAATCAGTGAAACAGGAAATTTGGAAGCAAAGGAAAATAAATTACTAAGAAATACGTATTTTTAAAATTACCCAAAGTGGGTTTTTAAAAAAATGTATATAGATAGAGCATTTATATTTTCTTTTTAAAAAAATAATCTAATAATTATTGGCCTTTCACAGGGAATGTCTTCTCAGTACTTTTAGAATAACTCATGTTATCATGGATTTATTCCTGGAATTTTTGACATAAGAATCAATGCTGCATGGTCTGGTTTCTGAGTGTTTACTCCAGTGATTTAGCCTGGAGTTGGAGGTTTGTGGTAAGAGTCCTCAGCCATGTATCAGAAAAGTAACATAGTTCTTATTAATAATATAGTACCATAATTATATAACTTGTCACTTCTTTTTGAAATCCATGCTTTTGCTTACTTCTAGTTTGTATAATAAGATGGCAATTTCCATTCCAAAGATGGTTTGTTAATGGCATGTTGATTTTTTTCCATTATATTTGCAAACATTTTTTTTTTAACGTGAAAACAAACGTTCAAATATAAAACATTGATTGGAGCTCACACAGAAGTTAGGAAATATGCCATTTTGGCTACTGAGTAAAAGTAAATATATATACATCTGTTAAACTTAAAAAAAAAAGTACACAACTCTCCAGTGTAGGCAGTAGTACAGGACGGATTATGTTCACAAACTTTTTTGTATGTAATGTTAAAGGTATCACAATCTAAAAATAAAATCAGAATGATGGATTTCGTGACAACAATAAAAGTTTTGGGGCCAGGAGAGTTGTTCGTGTAATTGAGGACACTGCCTTCTGTACTCAGGTATGGGATATTGTTCCATTTTAAACCATTGAAGGAAAAGGGCTTTATGTTTAAATTGCAAGCTAATAAATGCTCTTTTTCTCATTAACACACATGACCTCTATGATTCATGCTTTTATGCACACTGGCCCAGTTTCTCGGTCTCTGTTAATGATGTTGGAAACCTCTGTTTAATGTGGATAATTTTCTAACTGAATCCCTGTAAATTCATCATGGATGCTAAGGTAGTGATCTGCTTGCCCTGTTCAGGAAGGAAAAAGATCAAAATGAACCCTGCTTATTGCACCTTTTCTGGTTTCTTCAACATGTGTATAAAATGAGTCCAGTTATGAAACTTATGCAGATAGCTTTGTCACACTTCTGATAGCGGAGTTAATATATGAGTTTCTTATTTCAAATAATAAGCTGTTTGCTGTTCAAATAACAATTACTAGAATTGGAATCGGAAAGACAGATGAAGGATAACTGATAATTAGCTTTAGAGGGCTCTGTCCTATTTTATGTTCCTCTTAATTTATGATGGATTACATATTCTCATATGTTTTGCTTTCCTTGACACAGATGAGTATGGAATTTAGATTTAACTCCAAATCCATAATGTCTGTAGGAATGTCCTAAAAATGATAATGAATGCATTTGAAGATTTTCATAATTAGTAGATTGAGTTAATATTTAGTTTTGAAAGTTAGTGAAGAAGAGAATTTATGGAAAAGGGTTTAGGCAAATATGCACCTCAGGACAAGCTGATACTTTAGCCATTAAGAAAAAATCATTTAACCTGACTATTGGGTTGTCATATTACTGCAGTTACCACAAGGCTGTTTGTTATAGCCCTCATTTTGACCAATCATAGGAGATAATTCTGGCAACTGACAAAGTCACTCCATAATTGGGCAAATGAATAAAGTAGAATTATAGAATACTAGAGCCAGAAAGTACTGAGATCATTCAAGTCAATCCCTCACTAATATTGGAGAGAAAATTAAGCCCTAGCAAGATACAATGATTTGTCACATATATTTTACCAGTTGTTAAGTGCCAGACTACGTTTCAGTATTCTTTACTTCTTGTTTTTGTAACCTCACTTCCACTCTTAATTTATTCCTAAATAAGAATGTATTTTTTTTTAATAAGATGCAAGAGAAAGCAATGAAATTCACCAAATAGAATAGATGGAAACTGTTATATAATAAAGAATTTGTCTGGCCTTTGTTCAGGGTTCCTGACATGGATAGGAGTGTTTTTGTTATTCATGAGCACTTTGGTTTACAACTGAGATTATGCTCATAAATGATTCAGGGTTGCCCCTAGATAGCATCAGGATGAGGGCTGATCATGTTAGAAAGATCAGCCATATGATTAGAGTGTTGGGGCTGTGAGCCCAACCTCCTGACCTCTGAGGAGGGATAGTGGGCTGGAAATTGAGTTTAATCACGTGATTAAAACCTCAGTAAAAACTCTCAACACTGAAGTTCAGCCGAGCATTCTGGTTGGGAAACACATCGATGTGGGGGACGTACCCTGATTTATAGTGAGAATGCACGGAAGCTCTCTGTTCAGGATCCTCCTAGACCTCCTATGTATCTTTTTATTTGGATGATTTGGTTTGTATTTTTAATAATAAAACTGTAATCTTAAGCATAGCATTTTTACTGAAGTTTGTAAGTCATCCTAGTGAGTTCTCAAACCTGAGGGTGGTTGTTGGAACCCCCAGATTTGCAACCATTTGGTCAGAAATGCAGATGGCCTGGAGACCCCTCTTGAGGCTGGCTTCTGAAGTGAGGGTAGTCTTGTGGAGGACTGAATCCTTAACTTGTGTGGTCTGTGCTAGAGCTGAAATGTATTACAGAACACTAGTTGGGATTGGTGTCAGAACAGAAGCATTGGAACATACATGCAGTGCAACTCCACAGTACTGCATGTGACCATATTGACAGCAGAGTTGGTATAGAGAAACTGGTCAAGTGTGAGTCAAGTTGGTTACAAATTGTTTGTAGAGCATTGATTTGAAATACTTGTCTTTCTCCTTTTCCTCTTGGCTTTCTCTAGTGAGGAACTTGTGCTCAAAAACATAGACTGGGGGCCGGGCCGTGGCGCACTCGGTAGAGTGCTGCGCTGGGAGCGTGGCGACGCTCCCGCCGCGGGTTCGGATCCTATATAGGAATGACCGGTGCACTCACTGGCTGAGTGCCGGTCACAAAAAAAAAAACAAAAAACATAGACTGGAAAAGATATATGAGAATATTTTCCTCGTTTGAGTAGGTCTCCTCCAATTTCCACACTTCTTTTAACAAGGTATAAAGTGGTGTATTCTAAATCTTTGCTACTCAAACTGTAGTACTTACCCCCAAATCACTGGTGTCTCCTAGAGGCCTGTCAGAAATGAAGATTTAATTATAATATGTAGTTTAACAAGCTCCCTAGGTGAGTCATATACATGTTAAAGTTTGGGAAACTTTATTTTAAAATTTGTATTTATTGAGAGAGATTTACATTAAACAAAATTCAAACCCTTCACTTGAAAAACTAAAGATGAAAATTCTGGCTTATTTTTTAATTTTTTATTTTCCTTGACAATTAAAACCCACCTATAATTGAAAAATTTTTCCACATCTACTGACTGTGATGATATTCTATGTTTCATGACTTTTAGCATTTATTGACATCTATTACCATTTCAATATTGCACACAGAAATTAAAAAATTATCTTTAGCTCCTGGTTAAATATGGTTGATTGAAAACATGTATTTACCTGCTGTTCTTGAAATGTCACTAAAATGCCAATAATGAATAAAATAACCACATAAATCCACAATGATACAGAAAATGGGAAGGATACAAGACATGTTTGCAGATTTACAGTTCTGTAGAGAGTTTAGGAATAAATTGTTGTAGGTAAGTAGAAAATTAAATGAGTGAAAAAAAGAGAAAAGTCAATGATTATCTATAGCGAATACAAAATTGTACAAAAATGAAATATAATCAGTATACTATGAATGAAATATAATTATAGTATACATATATACATAGTATATATGTGGCTAAGCTCTAATAATTGATAATGTATATGCAAATGTTGATTTAACAAAAGGTTGTGGTAAAATTATATTTTGAGGACAGATTGGGAGGGAAATGAGAAGTATAAGGGAACTAAATTCTCATTCTTTGCAGTATTATTTCTAAGCAAGTCAATTACATCTAGGACTTCAAAATTAAGTATTAGTATTTTAGGAATGGAATGTGGTGGTAACCCCCCCCCATCACTGAGTTAGTGTTACTTGTCTCTCTTTCGCTTTCCCCATCCCCCACCACACCAGAATATATGCATACTGATGTATAGGGGAGAGACCACTGAAGTTGGATGATCTGAGTGCTAGTCTTGATTCTGGTGTATTTTTCCATTAAAAAAGGCATATTCTAATATTCTTATACTATTTATAGATATTTTCCTTTATCATAAGCAGAGTAGGCAAGAAGAGACTATTTCCAGCAGCTCTCTCAAAGGTACTGATTTTTGGTTTGCTTTGTCAGTCAGCCATTTACCCAAGTGGCTTTTAGAATTACCCTTTCAGGGGAAGAATAGACCATCTTTCTTCTTAAGTGGCCAAACAGCCTCAATAACTTGAGAACAGCATGGAATTATTATTAGCATGAAGGAGGAACAATAGTTCCTTTAGTTTAGCAGATGGAAATGTTTTCCATTCTCACACCCTGTGAGAAGTTTTGATATTTCCAAAACTGCAAAAAGCCATCTGGCCAAAATGGCTTGGCCCTGTTAACTTATTTAACCCTGCCCAATTATATTTCTTAGTTTTCTCATATTTGTGTTTCAAATTTTTATTGTTTGTCCAACAGCAAATACAATATTAAAATTAATGAAGTATATAGGGTTTTGAAAAGCACACAACTACTTATTACTTTGAGTTTTATTTAGATTTCAGAGCCTTGGAGATTGAATGTGCAAACCGAAAATGTTCTTTTTTTAAATTATTTTTTAATTGAAACAATTGATTATACATATTTGTGAGGTACAGAGTTGACTATCAGTATTTGTGTACAATATGTGATGATCAAATCAGTGTTATTAGCCTGTTCATCATTACAAATCATAATTATTCTTTATGCCCATTACCCAATTTCTCCCTAACTTCTCCCTAACCACCCCCAAAATATTCAGTATTGACTTAGCCTGGGTTCAGGAGTACATGATCTTGTCCAAAGGTTCATATTAGCCAGTTCACTGCCACTTCATGTCATAACTGCCTTTGCCAACTAATTTACAGGGTAGTAGAGAGCAGGTGACAGTAGACACAAGCCAACATTTAATGAAGGCTGATAAGTGGACAGAAGGCTTTGTCCTCTCAAATCCTCCTGAGTTTCAGTGTCTCTCTCACTCTTGTCCCAACTCTGTCTTTTTTCTGTCCCTCTTTTCTTACCTTGCCTTTTAGTCTTGTGTGTCTCACTGTTTTGGGTTTGTTTCTTCTGTTTATGACTCTCCTCTTTCTTTCTTTTCAGCTCCTTTTTTCATTCCTATTCATTGAGCTCCAAGAAGATAACATAAGTAGGAAATTGAATTGTAATTGGAACTGTGGTTTAGTGGATGAGACAATGACGGGCTGAGAGGTAACTATAGAAATAAAATGAGAGTTTTAGTTTTTGAAGTAGTGATGCCAACAGCATGTGCAGTCTTGTCAGAGAAAGAATTTTCCCTGTTTTTCCTTTTTCTAGGGAATTGTGAGGTGAACCAAATTTCCAGCAGGCAAAACACATCTTAATAGGTTTCTCTTTTCCTAGCTCAAAGTAGGATTTTTAATTCAAAGGAAAATGTATTTCATTTCTACTTGAGGAAATGAAGATTTATTCCTATTTTTATAAAGTGAATAGGCTATTTCATGTCTTTTGTTATAAAAAGAGCAACTTTCTAGATGGGGGAGATGATTAACTTACATATCAGGATTAGGTTAATTACTACTATCTGGAATTTTCCCAAATATATCTGGAAGCTACTTAATTGCTGTAGCGTTTCTTATCTCTTTCCTCCCTCGTAGGTTTTCCCACCATAGATAATTCTCTAAATTCTTGCAGGGAAGGTACATATCTGGTCCATCTTTGTATCCCCTAATGCTTCTAACATTTTAGTTTCTTAGTAAATACTTACTGAACAAAGAAATATCAACATAGTCCCGTCTCTGGACATTGTTATAGTTTGTTACCTGTTCATAGAATCATTTAGGATTTTTGCTTCTGGGTAATAGTGCCATTGAGATTCCCAGAGAAGGGCAGCAAAATTGTCTCTTAATTTAGTCCTTTTGTTAGATCAGTTAGAAAAAATTTTCTCATTGTGCAATGTAGATAGGGCAAAGATAAAAATTCCAGGCTTATCCCTTCTGTTGGTGAAATACTAGATATTAAATGGACATCACATTTATTTGTTTGTTCATTTATTCTCAGAATAGCCAAACAGAATTTTAAATAAAAAGGTCAATAGAGGTAATTTTTAAAATCATGTCAACTAAAAAACATTTATCAGTAGGGTGTTTTTTGTTGCAGTTGTGGTCTTTGAATGCATCATTTTCCATGTTTTTCCTTCTTAGAAAATAGATTCAGGCAATTCTCTTTTGCCTTAAAAGATTTTACAAGTAAGTTATATTACTTGTAGATGTACAAATACCAAGCTATTTCAGGAAGTAACCAAATAATTTGTAGGACACTTCATTGGCAAAACAACTAACCATACTTTTAGGTTTATGAGCACCAAATATGACTTCAGCTGAATTATTTTTTAAAAAAAAGGAGTATATATTGGTAGAACGTTATCTCTAATATTTTTCTAGCTGTGCCTTCACTTTTCTTACAGGACTATTTTGATTTATGGTGAGTCATTTTGCAGGGTTTTATCTATAAGTTACACCTAACTTGGAACAAGTGATGCCATTTGTTTGTTTGTGGATGGCTATTAAAATTTAAAATGGGTTAAGCAGTTATACAAGAAACAATGAATTATATTGCCCATCTAATAAAAAGCAGCTACCTCAAACTAAACAGGAAGGTACACTATTTCCTTCTTTCTTTGATCCTGTGGACCCAGGAGTTAATGTAGGGCAGGAAATGTCAGTGCTGGAGGGACGCCAAGTCACTGGATAAAGTGAGTGCCTTTGGTTATTTTCTTTATGAGACTGTCACCCTAGTTGCGCTAGTGCTGAACAGACAAAAGCAGAAGAAAACCTTATCTAAGGGGATCTTGTTTCTTCCAGAAAACAAAAGCATCAAGATTACCCTGGACAATATGACATTATCCACGTTCACTAAATATATTGAAAAGAATGACCTTTTTGTATTTTAAAGTAGGTTTATATAAAGGTATAGCGAATCCATCTGTATTTCAATTGAGTGACATTTTTAAAGTATAATTTCTTAACTCATTCATATTAAGGTTCTCACAAAAATCCAAGACTAATTTCTATTCTTCTTTGGTAAAGCAGTTGAAATACCACTTGTTTTTAAGAAACTGAACTGCTTTTGACTCTGTGCTTTTATCACTCAGAGCACTGAGGTGGTAATTTAATATCTTTACCTCTCAAATCATGTTATTATTTTTTCCTATCATTTACTGTGCTTCTTTGATTACATTTGCCTTTTCTTACTTTGAGCAATGTGGTCTGAAAGTGTGAAATAGAAAAAATAGGTCTTCCTAAGTATGTAAAGCAATATGCCAGTGTTTTGTTTTGCATGATGGGAAATTGCGATTTCGCCTTAACATCTTTTTTTTGCCATGATTAGGAAATGGTAAAATAAATCATCAGCAACTAAATAAACACCGATTAAGAAATTCCTTACTTCAAACAGAAAAGACCATGCTCTTCCATTATGCTAATTAGTATAAATTAAATAAAGAATGACTCTTTCTTGAAAATTTACTTTATACCACTGTAAAAGCTACTGAAGAACTGAGGTGGAGGAAGTTGACCATGGTTGCACCATACTGTATTGCCGCTGAAATTGAACCAACCCATCCTACCTTTGAAACATTCCCACTTGACAAGGACTGTGTACAGTTGACATTCAGATTTATTCCTATCTGCTTGTAGTGGGTTGAATTGTGTCCCCCCAAAGCCATATTTAAGTTCTAACCCCTGATACTTGTGAATGTGACCTTATTTTGAAATACGGTCCTTACGAATATAATCAGGTTAAGATGAGATCATAATGGAATTAATCCAATGACTGGTGCCTTTGTAAGAGGATAAAAGAGGGGGATTGGGGCCATAGGGACGAAGGCCATGTGATGATGGAGGCAGAGATTGCAATGATGCCAAGGAATACCAGGGATTGCTGGCAATCCCCAGAAGCTAGGACGAGGCAAGGAAAGATTCTTCCCTACAGCCTTCAGAGAGAGCACGGCCCTGCTGACACCTTGATTTTGACCTTCTAGCTGTCAGAACTGAGAGAGAATAAATTTCCGTCTTAAGTCACCCATTTTGTGGTACTTTTTTATGGCAGTCCTAGGAAGCTAATACACTGCCCCTCTCTTAAAATGGAGCTCAAGAAAACTTTCCCAGATGAAAGCCATAGAATTTACCAAAGGAGGTACTTCCTTCAAAATCTGGAAGGAGTTCATCTGAAAATCTCCTGATAGATTTAATAATTAAATAAATTTTTTTTCTAACTTTTGAGAGGTTTATGGTATTGTATTTTATTTATTTATTTTATTTTATTTTATTTTTTTTTGTCGTTTTTTTCGTGACCGGCACTCAGCCAGTGAGTGCACCGGTCAGTCCTATATAGGATCCAAACCCGCGGCGGGAGCGTCGCCGCGCTGCCAGCGCAGCACTCTACCAAGTGCGCCACAGGCTCGGCCCTATGGTATTGTATTTTAGACAGATTCATTTTAGAGATATTAATTAGATTTCTGTAGGCCATTCTCTAACCTGTAGCAAAATTGTGAACTTTGGAGTTGTACAGATCTGAGTATTAACTTCACCACAACCTCTTTTCAGGCAAGTTATTCAACTTTTCTAAGCCTCAGTATGTATGTAACATGCTCACCTTCCTCTACGCCTTCATATAGCACCTCTTCACAACTGCTGTTGCCATCTTTTCCTCTCTTCTACTTTCCCTAATTTATCCTGGAATTAATGTTATAAAATGTTAAGCTTCAAATTAACCACTAGAAAAGAGAGGAGCTAAAATGGCAATTCCACAGCCATTTCTTGGTTGATTTGCAGTTTATTTCTGACCAATAGATGCACTAATAGATGCTCAATGTTTTCAAGTTGCAGTTCATGACTCAATAGTAGTTAAGTCAGTTTTTTAATGCTAGCATTAAAAAAAACCCAAAACTAGAATAGAAAATAGGACCATACTTTGCACAGAATAAGAATATTTTATTTTTCCGAAACTTGTGTGTGTGTGTGTCGCAATATGCTATTTATATTTTATTGTGCAACATAGTTTTAGAAGCCAAGTATCTAAACAAATACAAGTTTTAGTTATTCTAATCTATGCTGTCCTTCCCAGTATTCTATTAAATCATGATGGAGTTTGACTACTGTTTTTAAGTCAAACAATAAAATAATCAGTATGTGTGGTCACTGGGAAAACCTTTCAGTAGTTTTCTGGTGGCTGGGATTGTATTTCTGGTTGTGACTGAAAGCATTGTAACTTTATCGATTGCTCTAATGACCATGACATTGACCAGGTGGAATTGTTCTGCTTTTCTGGTTCTTAGTTTGTGTCAGGCTTTACTTCAGAAAGTATGCAATCAATGCAATATGATTTCTAGCTATAGAGATTCTTAATTCTCTGCTTTTATGATAATTGCTGATGCTAATTAAGTAATCAGAAGACCCACCCCTGCTACCTGCTGAATGACATTTGTCTAAGAGGTCATAATAGTATATATGAGAAATTCCAAGGTTTACAGTAAGTTAATTCCTACTACAAGATAACCACCTATCCATTTGGTTTTATATGAAGACCAAATCCCTCTCACTACTGCCCATAAAAGCTTGCTAGTGATGTCTTTTTAAGTTACTTAAACTTCTTAACCTGATATTTCTCTCCTATAATATAAAATATGGTTACTGATAGAATCTTCCTCATAGGTGTTAAATTAGTTTGCATGTATGCTAGCGCTTAGCATTTAACAAATGCTGCTGCTGCTGCTGATGTTGATGATGATGTTAACCACATCACTTGGCATCACTCTTGTCTGCCTAGAGTTAATTCTGCTTCCATTTGGAAATAGTGCAGGAATTTAGTTAACATTACTCTCCAACCAAATCAAGAGATTAGAGATTAGCACACCTGGAGGATTGCATTCATTTTCTGGTACTACATTTTAAGAGAGACTCTAATAACTTGGGTCATGTCCAGAGAATGGTGACCTGAATTGCTTTAAGGACATGGGTTTCTTCAGTGCGGAGCAATGAAAGCTTAGGGACAGAATAGCATAATCAACAACTTGCAGGGCTGTCCTGTGGGATGTAGTTTTGACTCATCCTTTTTCCGTTCCCTAAAATAGAACTAGTAAAGATTAGAAAGAAAGACTCAAGCTAGCATGAGAAGGAAAAATCTGTTTACAACTAGAGCTTTTAAAACTGTTATACATCGACTGACATGTGAGGGACTGACCTAGTAGAGAATGTTAACATCTGTCTGTCTTGTAATTGGGAGGTTTGGGGCCTCAGTGGGGGATGACGGGGTGAGCACTGAAGTCTTTCATGCTGAGTTTGGAGATTGCTGATGCCACTTTAAAGTGTGGGAAGCTCTAGTCTGGATTAAGGGTGAAAATAGTGGAGTCAGAGATAATATTATAAACTTTGTGGAAGGCGGAATGGCAGGCTTTTGTAGTAAAATATATTAAAAATAATAAAATATTTTTTCAGTAAAATATATTAATAAAATATATTAAGATAAAATAACAAAATATATTAAGATAAATAAAATAAAATACATTCATAAAACATTTTGCAATAAAATATATTAAGATAAAATAATGTCAAAATTAGTTCACATTTTAAAATAATATGTTTTAGAAGAATGATATGACATCTTGATGATGCTTGGAATTTTAAGTCAAAGAGAATTTTGGAAGAGGTTTAATATAAAAACTCCTTTCTGAAGCCAGAGTATTTAAAAATTACAAGATTGGCTTTTTAGAAAAAAATCTTTATTGACAGGCTCACAGGCACCTACAGCTGTGTGATAATGCTCACTTTGGAGCACTGGAAAGATCCAATGGTCTTACAAATTTGTCTGATGATGATTTATTTGATATCCCCTTATCCATGACCAATAATTCACCAGTGTAGGTTAACATAATTTTTCTAACATCAGAGTTGATATGGATAATATAATCGTATTAGTTCATTTTCTGTTGCTTATAAAAGGATACCTGAAACTGCATAATTTATAAAGAAATGAAATTTATTTCTTACAGTTTGTAGGCTGGGAAGTCCACAGTCCAGGGGGTGCATCTAGTGAGGGCCTTTTTCTTGGTGGTGGCTCTTTACAGCAATGTAGGGTATCACAATCCCCACAGCAAGTGAGCTAACCCTCTCACTTGCTCTCCTTATAAAGCCATCAGAACCACTCCTATGATAACTCATTACTTCATGAATGTATTAAGCCATTCAGGAAGGCACAGTCCTTATGATCTAATCACCTCTCAGAGGCCACACCTTTCAAATACCATAATTGGACTTCTCACCCGAAACACCGTTAAAGTGGAAGTCAGGTTTCCAGTAATGAACTTTTGGGGGACACATTTGACCCATGGCAGTAATCAAATTCCAGACATATATATGAGAATGTTTTCATATTAAAAAGTACTTTATTTTTTAATCAGTAGTACAGTGTCATCAGTAGAGTTTTATAATACCGTGATAATTTTAAGAGTTTAATTTTAGTTTCAAAACTAAAAACTATGGGACTGTTGGTCCCATATATATTCTAGTATTTTACATATTCTGGCTTTAGTGGAGCTAAAACGATTTATTTTTTCAAAAAGGAAATGACAGTTTGCTCTGAGTTATTGTTTCTTGCATTCTGAGTATTCACACTAAGAAACAGTTGACCTGAGTAGTAGATACTAGTATTGGGGCAGAATTTTTCTTAACAATAAGATTTAAATCACTCTCTTATCATACTTCTTTAGTAAATATTTTGTCTAAAAGGCTACATGGACCTTTTCTATTATCTATACCATACTGATATGGAGCAGAGTGAGTTGGAGTCCTCTCCACTAAATTAGGAGCTAGCATAAGGATATTAAAAAATATATTTCTGTGTATACTCAGACAACATTATTCTAAATATCATGGAAAGATAGATGTGTTTTTACCCAATATAATTTGTGTGGGAATTTTCTCCTCAGTTTCAGGTTAAAATCTCCAAAAAAGTTTTCAAACAAAACCTTATTGAAGAATTGAAAAATAACTACTTTAATACTCTTTATATTACAGTTCCCCAAAAAACACTTTTGAGAAAATTTAATAGCAAAATTATCTTCAAATTTTTATGTTTTCCATAATAGGAGAGAGAAACTAATGCTTTTAAAGCATCTTCGAAAAAGCTTTAAATTGCTGTGACATAATGCACTTTTTTGAAAATCTACATTCGATTACCTTGTGTTAGACAGTCTTAATAAAACTTCTTAAGAGAGCACAAAAGTGAGAAACTGTAGAAAATCTAGAATGGCTATCCAATTCATGTGAGTCAGTACTTCTACAAATACTCTTTGCTATTTTCAGTTGTGGTCCCAAGTGAAAACAATAGAATTCAACATTTTTTAATGTTATCTGAAGAAAGTAACGCCTATGAGATTCAGATAGTTAGAACTATGTGGTGCTATACAAAATATAGTCCAAAGAATTGAGACACTGTACTTTTTTCTGGTTTTCCTGTATCTATTTTTTTACTTAGATACTTATTAAACTCTATGTAACATTTTTATGAAATTTCTGAAAGAGAAGTACAATTGACAGTGGGAATAGAACTAGGTCAGTTTTAAACTCAAAGACATAGACCACAACTTTACTTTACATTTCAGTTTTTATGTACAAAACTACCCAGAATACCTAGGGTCTCTTTCATTTATTTGCCCTTTGGGGATACAGTGGAGAGCTGGAGTGACATTTTGGCCCTCTGTTAATTTCATGAGAGATGTATTTTGAAGATATATGAAATTAGGATATTCTGAAAGTAGTGGACTACAATAACCCTGAAGATGAAGGGTGTATGTCTCTGAGTGTATTCTTGGGAGGGTTTTGAGTGTATATGTATGTTTGTGTGTGTGTTTTCAGATTAGGGAAGGCTTTGGAGGGTGGAGTATAGTGTGCCTATGTCTATTTCCTTTTCTCTTTGATTTCCCTCTTCTTCTTATATTCCTAGCTATGGAGAACTGGGGATTAGATGAGAGATGGGGGGATGGCCTATACAGGGAGACAGGACTGAAATATGGAAAACTAATCTTTTCACCCTTATAAATTAATCCTGGTGCTCTAACTTTGGCATATTCATTTTCCCCTGGGATACTAATTTCCACCATGGTTAGCACCAAATAAAGTTTGGTTTTTACCCTTCTTCCTATTTTTCTTTCTGAAGCCAGCTCCTTGCTTTTTCCTTCTTCAGAACTTTCTGCCACTTCAGAACTCTGCACTCTGATGCTATTAAAATTCTTTAGCCTGTTGTCATTTTGTGTCATGCCTATTCTACTTCCAATATTTCTCTGCTCTCTAATTGAGAGATTGTGTAAAGATTATCTTAGTTGTGCATTAGAGCCTTTTGGTCCCCTTTAAAGTAATCCTCTACCTCCCATATATGTGTAAACTGTCTCTATGCCTACCATACTTTTATTACTCTGTATTGCAATTGCCGGATTCATTTGTTGGTATCTTCCTTTTCACCATAAGTTTTGTGATGTCAGGGCATTTATCTTTTGGCACATAGTAGGTGCTCAATAAATTAAAGTGAATGAATAAAATTCATATGTGAATGAAAGTGTGGGTCACTCCTTCCCTGCTTAGAAACTTTACAACTATTATTTTCTAAATCTCATCCCTTGGAAATAGATCTACTGCACAAATTATTCATTAAAACACACACACACACACAATACCACACACACACACACACACACACACACACACACACACACAGAGCATGTCATTTGGAATGAGAACATGGGACAGCATAGTGACTTTCAAATCTTTACAAGCAAAAACAATACACATTGAATACTGAGGATTTTCTTTATACATAAAGTCAGTTCTGCATGTCAGTTTAATTCCACAGAAGGTCATTAACTTATGAAACTGTTTGTTTTAAAGAATCACCTTATTTCTTGTACTGGGAAGTATAGATGACTGACTTCCTATATGGGTACCTATAGGTTTTAATCACATGGATAAGTCTGATGATGTCAAGTTTTTAAAAAATTTTTGTGTTCTGAGTTTCTAATGTCTGAATTTCCAATGGTAGTACTCACAAGGGTGGGAATGTTGGCATAAAGTTGAAGAGAAGTTTTTGTTTTCTCAACCTTACTCTTTATGCAGGATGTACCTTCTAAGGTCGGGTTATTAGCTGTGATAAATGTAATCTGAGAGTTGGAAAGCACGTTAAACAGATAATTGATCATCCTGTATTTTTCTCTAATGAGATTGAGAAAGAGAAGAGCTTTACCATTGGGACTGTGAAATGGATGCATGGAAATAATTATAAAAAAATATTTCATAAGTCCCTAGCCTTGTGCCTACTGGGTACTTAATGTGTAAATGCTTATTTTTAAAGTTTTATTTATGAGAATATACACGTTTTCCTTTTTTGATAAAGCAGTGATCTTTGTCTTTGACAAGTGGTAACTGAAGATTGACAAATAGGAGCCCTTTATCCCCAATTTCATATGCAAAAGTGAGATAGAAATATTATAAAAGAACGTATTGATGGGAATAGTTAGAAGATAATAGGAGCAATTAATAAATATGGTGTACTATTGATAGATTGTTCCCTCTCCAAAACATCACCCATTAGTTAATTTTGTGGGTTATGTTATGCCTATAAAGTACCTGAGTGTTATTATTTCTCATGATTTTGTATCTTTTGGTTTTTCTTCTCTGTGTTGTTGTTATTGTTATCTTGGGGAGGGGACTTCTCTGAGACTAATATATAAAATGGAAATAACCATGAATTCATGGAGATTTCATGAAAATTAAAATACATTTAATTATAATTATATATATACAAATACATAATATTATGTATAACATACTATATTATATAGAGAGAGATAGAAATGTGCAAGCCTGTCTATCAGTATGTCTGGCACATAGTAAGAAGGTAAATGTTCATTTTTCCTACATTTCTTCTACTTTAGGTCTGGAGTGGATTTCCTAAGACCATAGCAAATTGTTAGTGTGGCATATATTCAAAATTTAGTAAATGTGTTTTTTTTTTCTTCCATTCCTTCCTACCTTTTAGTCTTGTTACTCAAATCAATATGAATGTGTATTTATTCAAATACAATATGTTAATAATATGTTTATTAACTGCTATGCATTTTATGTGCTAGGAAAAAATCTCAAGTATTGCATTGTTACTTCAGGACTGAACCTAGACTGAGGCACACATAATCCATGGGAGGGAAAACCTAATTCCCTTTTGCCTCATATGGTTATTTTTGATGAAGTTCATTTTTTTCCACTGCAGTCACCTAATTCCTATTGATTTGTATGGATAAAGATATTGTTAGTAGAAAGAAATGAATGTTTTGTTTCCTACTATTTTAAAACATTTTCTATATCATATCCACGGTTAAAAGAAATTTTATTTAAACTCAAGGGTTTGAATTGGCTTGTTGGTATCACATAATTATATAAATTTGTACATTTCATGTGTAAATATATTTTTCAAACCTTGATAAAATAAGCGATTTCATATGAAAATTATATACTGGACTGTTGGTTATTGATTAACTGACTAGCAAACACAGATAGGAAACCTCGTGCCTCAAAGTTATTTTGGAGTCATGATTTCTTATTCTTTATTGAATAGGTGACTCTTCTCTCTGCAACCATTATTTTATTTTATTTTATTTTTTTAAAAAAACATGACCAGTAAGGGGATCTTAACCCTTGACTTGGTGTTGTCAGCACTACGCTCTCCAAGTGAGCTAACCGGCCATCCCTATATGGGATCCGAACCCATGGCCTTGGTGTTATCAGCACCACACTCTCCTGAGTGAGCCATGGGCCGGCCCCCTGCAACCATTATTAAAGGGGTGTTTACTGGAGGTATCTGACTTTTATCTGAGTTATAAAAATGAATTTCAATTTTATATAGTACTCTTGAGAAGAACTGTTTTGGTGTGTTTAGCTATATTGCTTTAATAATGGCATCTCTGATGGCTTAAGAGCTATTTCTGTCTTTACCAGCCTTGAGTCTGGTACCACAAATGACAGAGACGTTATTTTATTATTCTCTGATTCTCACAATGTGAGGATTAAGAGGGTCAATTTATGTCCCAAGCTTACTCCATTATTTGTTCCAGAGGCTGGTAAACATTATAAAGGGGTATCACAATTGGATTTTGAATCAATAACTTCAGACACTGAACCATATGTTTTAATGAGAAGCTGGATTTTCCTTACAATGGTCACATAATGCTATTACTTTCTTGAAGATATATTAGAGTTAGGAAAGATAAATATAAACACACAAAGTACTGCAAGTTCTCCAAATGTTATTATAGTTTATTCTAAAAGGCTTACTAAGGTCAACTGCAGTTCTTTTTGCTATGCTTTGTTACTCTGGGCCACTCCATAATAATTTTGAAATCATACATGATATTTGCTGCAAACGTACTTCTTATTTGAAGACTTCAGTTTGCTTTTAAGAGAAAATCTTATTGATGTATCTGTGTGGTATTTCATTCCTTAGTTGGTATATATGATACGGCTTATTTCAAAGATGAGCTAAGAGCCCTCTGAGGTATGGGTAAAGAGTTAGAATAGGTAAATTCAGATCTCTGTGGGCTTGTCTATTTTCAGTATGAGAAAAATAAATTGTGTTCTATTTCATGTAATATCTTTTCACCTGACAGTACCGAATACTAACTACTCAATTCATGAGCACTTCTGCATATATCATTAATGAAATATTTAGGTCAGATTTTGGAAATAATCTGTATTTTGCTGGAACATTCTTTAAAATTTCCTTTTTAATAATTTTTCTTAGGATCAGATATGTGATTTATGACTATTAGTATTAACTCTGATTTTGTCCTTTGTTCCTGTGTAAAAATAATATTTTTGTTTTTTGTTACATCAGAGGAATAAGATAAAAGCCAGGTCCTCATTTTCCAAATGTACACATAAAAGCAGCCACTGTTGTGTTGAAACTGGACTCAGTTTTCTTCTTTTTCCAGAACTCCGTGATACTCATTGTTGCATTTTGTTTTTAGGCATGGCTGTTTCATTCCAATACAGAACCTCAGTTCTCCTAAGCAGCAACCAACCTAGTTAGCAGTGCATTAGTCAGGGTAAAATGATATTATAGAAGTGGGGCTACAGAACTAGGGATGAAAGTATTACCACCTAAAAGAGAAAATCATTGTGGTCTTTTCTGTTTAAGTTATCCCAGAAAAGGCCATTTGGAATCCTTGATATAGTAAACCTATCTGTGGCAACCATATTCTTCACAAAAACTCTTACTTATTTGGTATAATTTGTCTTTGGAAATTTAAAAAAAAAACAAAAAAACACACGAGATTGGATCAAAGAAAACATAACCGTCATTTAATTACTATTTGTTATTCTCTGTCTCCTAGAAAGTCAGCATTGGGATGAAACCCAAGATATCTTTACTGGTGTCGTATACAGTTAGAATTTTTTCCTTATAGTTATGATAGCCGTGGGGGACATTTTATTGGAATTTTTCCTTTGTTTGGTGAATGTATACTTTTAAACTTTTAGTGATTTTTATTGTTTGCTTTATTAGTTTCTGACACATCACTTCTGGTTTTTTATTTAAAAGGCTAACTTACGGAATGTTAAGGTTTTCCTATATGGTTATTGGAAGATCCTGAAAGAGTAAGTATGGATAGAGTAAGGTGGTTCTACTTGTTTTAAAATATATGAATGTTCTGTTAGTGCTAGATTACCTTCTTGAATTTAACTTCTCATTTTCTTGGGTGACCAATCTCTCTGCATTTAAAATAAGGGAAACATAACAGTTATCCATGGTTTTATGCCTAGAAATAATTTATAGTAAGTAAATCTTCCTCTTAATTTAACCAGTTTGAGTATTAGCCTAGTTTGGTAGATATAGTAAATAATATTAGTAACAAATTTGAATTAAGATGCTATATCAACATAATGTAGTAAAACATTTCAGACCAAGAAAAAAATCTTGTGATTTTCTTTGTATTTTCATTTTGTGAAAGTGTAGATTAAAGCTGGGACTTTAATAAGTAACACAGTTAACATATAAATATGTGAAAACATTTATAAAGGAAATAAGCCAGAGTGTACTCCAGTGGGATATAAATCTCTAGATGGTGGGGAATTTGTCCTCTTTACTTCTATTTTTCCCGTGACTAACAGCCATACAATAAATATTTCTTGAATATAAACAAAAGCAAAAGATAGTTAAATGAATAAACTAAGGAATTATCATTTTAAACTTATGCTTGTTCATATGTACTTTTGCTTTAAAACTTTTTGTCTAATTAGAATATAAACTTAAGCACTGAAATAAGTATCAAAAGACTGATACATGTACTATAAGTCTATTTCATCTTTTTTCTGGGCAAAATGGTCAGCGTATGACTGACAGCATGTTGCTTCTTGGCTTTACTGATAGTTATATATTTTGCTCCACAGCGTTTATATATATATAAATATATATATATATTTATTCAATTGAGCATGCTTGTTTTCAGAGAATTTGAATTTTATTTTGTAGGATAAATTAGAAAATACGTAATTCTTTTAAAATCATTTTTGTGAAAGTTATTTTCCTCCATATAAGGTGAAAAGATTAGTTGGCATTGATTAAGGAACAAACTTTTAGAGTTTTATTTGTTATAGGTAAAGTTCTCTATTGCAACATTGGTATCACATTCATATGGTATCACAAATTATAAATTATATGCTTTAAGTACTTCAACCAGTGCTTAGTTAATTTTATCTGAGGTTTAGGAGGTAACTTAGGGTGTATGAAATACCATTCTCTTTATTGAAGTGAATGTGTTTTCTCTCTTACTGGCAATTTGGATTAAAATTTAAGCACATAAATGGGGTCATGATTTGCTCTGAGCATCTGTACGTATTCAGCTGTAACAAAAATACTTTATTTCAGTGCTCACTACTAGATATCTATTCAGATTGCTTATTTCATAACAGTTGTTAAAAGAAATATGTATCTTGAAAGGGATTCTCGGCTCTATGATATGGTTCTTTGTGATGGTTCTTCATGCAGATAGGGCTAAAAGAAACATACAAGATACCTGCTGATCTATACAGCACCTGCATCCAATAGGTCGTATTTCAGCTTCTATGTTTTTGACAAATAGCTGAGCTATAAGCAGCTGTGTCCGTGGTGCTGAAACCTCTCATGATGTACGAGCGTGTCTTGCTGATAAATTCTAATGTCAGCGTCTGTGTGATAGTGATTCATCAGGTTGTAAAACTTATGTTTGGGAAACACATTGAATTAGCAAGTTTCATGTTTTGCTTTTGTTAAAATTAACAGTTTGTCCTTTTGTTTTATAGAGTTTATAAAAATTACCTTTCACATTGTCAAAAACAGCTAGGATTTAATTACAAACTGTCAGTGCTATCACAGAAGAAATGTCTAATATTAAGTTGATATGACTGCAGTGCTGGAAATGTTTACAGGCCAGTGGCATGTTGATAATGTGCAGCAAGCTACTGTAGGAAAAGTTAAACAGTTGCTTATGAAGAGGCACGACAGCAATTAACATGAAAGCCCCATAGTTTTTTACAGATAAGCCTATGAAAACTGTGGCTTATTATCTTGGATGATTTTTTATTGTTTCAGGATGTTTCCTTTGTACAAAAATACATTTATTTTTTCAGAACTGTGGGATTTTTGTTTGTAAAAATGGCTAAAACCCTCAAAGATTTTAATTTTTTTCCAAGTGAAATCCTAATTTTAAAAACAAAACAAAACTAAAAACAACCTAGTAATATTCTTATCACTTCAATTCAATGATTTGCAATTTTTTAAGCTGTGGTTTTTAGGTGCCTTAAATATAGTCTTAGAGACTGCGGTTAACTTTTTTCTTTTACTCTAATTTAGTTTTAGAAGCTTTTCCTTTAGTTAACAAAATTATCCTCTTAAAGTTTTATAGAACTCCCGAATTATCTAAATTATGTCATTTTTATATTGAACTAAATAAAAGGGAGAGTTTCAGAAAATTGAACTTAATAAACTTCTCTTACTAATGCAATATATCTTGTAGTGAAATTCTAAAATTCTAGTCTTGACATGAGACATGTTTTCTTGATATGTTTGCAACATAAATTATTAAGTTATTTGCTTGTTATTTCAGTGAAGCTCATTAAGTCTTTAGAATCATAGAGATTTGAAAATTAAACCTAGATCATAAGCCTATCAAAATGTGGCAATATTTTCTGCAAAGCTAGCATCCTAAAGCTAAGCTACTACTAATTATTAAACTAAGACTTTCAGTTGCTTAGATATTGGATTTACATTATCCGCACTTAATAATTAAATCCACTTTACAAACTGCTTGTGAAGAAAATATTTAAGTGAATACATAATTTTCTAGAGGATTTGTTTCTGTCAGTAGTTAAAGGGTTAAATATAGTATCATTATTGCCTTTTAATATTGATAAAATGCCTTCTAAAATCCATTTTTGTGCATTATAAAAATGCTGTTACATACCCCAATAAAAATAGCTTGCTTTGGCATTCTATAATTCATTACAGAAAAACACTTTTAAAAAATGTTGTCATTTAAATGATATCTGGTCAGATGATATTTCCCAGAAATTTTCCTTTATTTAGAAACAAAAACAAGACAAAATCAATTGATTTTAATCCAAAATGTATTTTTCCTTATAAAAGAGGTCCACATACTCACTGTGTCTACTCTACAGAATTGTCCATTTTATTACACCACGTGTCAATTCAAGTTTATCTGGTCACTGCAAAAACTCGTGGCTAATATGTGTAATACAACACAGGAGGAGGTATTGCTCAGTTCAACTACTCTTATATACTTAAAAAAAATACAGAAATGTGTTTGTCCACTTTAACTGCAGTTCAGACATAAAAGTTACATGAAAGTTCTAGAAAATGGAGTTATTTTATTTGGTTGCCACAGTACCCTTTGAGGACAGTTAATTAAAATGCTGAACTTGTACATATTTCCATTGGTCAGGAGCAGCATTGGTGAAGCTTAAACTTCATTCTTGAAAGTAATATTTCTCTACCTTTTTAAAGCACAACTGCAGTGCTGAGCTTTTCTTTGAAGTAGGTTTAGTTGGTGGTTTTTAGGACATATTTGTTGGCACGCCTATAACAGTTGATTTCAGTTGACTTTTTTCTTTGCCTGCTTCCCAGAGATTTATCAGAGGAGGATAAAGCTCACTGAATGCAAAGGTTGGTTTCTGTAAGTAATTCCTCACATAGCTTTGTCCACCACCACAGTTCATTTCTTGAGAGAGGCAGCTGAAAAGACATATCACACCAATAATCCCCAGAAGGCCTCCAAGGCAGGCCATGAAGGCTGTGGCGTTACTCTTTTCATACTCTTTTCGATCAGGGTCCAAACCTTTTGTGGTGACATTTACACATTGTTTTCTGTTTTTCTGATAGATGGTGGGAATATCAATACAAATCTTATACTCAGTTGATGGGTTTAGATGAGTAAGATTGTATATCTTGATATCAGATGGTATTCGAGCACTTTGGGCAGCATAAGAATTTTCAGTCTTGACAAAGGCTGTCCACTTAACACTGGATTTGAGAATTTTAGAACTTGCTTTCCAAGACACCAGAACCGAATTGGCCTGAATATCTCTTATTTTAATATTCAAAGATCCATTGTTATCCTGGGGAAAAGAACCATCCACTTTGATCATAATAGACTTCAAGTCAGCACCAACTAGGTTAGTTGCTATACAAGTATATAAACCCCCTTCTTTTGATGTTATGCCACTTATATCTAGTGTACCTTCAGAATGGACATAGAACTTGTTCGTTACAGTATTAGGCAAGAGTTTTTGACCAGAAGGTGTTATCCAGTAGATTTCCGGCTGTGGCTCTGCAGTAGCTCTACAATGTAAGGAAATATAGCTCCCAGCTTCCACATCCAGATTAGAAGGAAAGCTCTCAGGAGCTATAAGAGGGAGGCAAATTTCCATCATGTCCCTGAAATGCACTTGCCGAACATTCTGGCCTTGGAATTCAGGTGGGTCCACACAAAACAGTGAATCTGGCTCCATAAATCGAATGTTGGTTTTGTTCATATTAATCCAGCGGATGACACAATCACACCTAATGGGGTTGCTGTGTATACTGATTTCCTTGAGGTTTGGCAGAGACTCAATAGTACCTTGGTACAGGGCACTGAGGGCATTGCTGTTCAGCATGAGTGATTCCAGTCTGGGGAGTCTGAAAAATGCATTAGGGTGAATGTAAGACAATCTGGGGTTGTTAGTAGCTTCTATTTTTCTTAAATCTGGCAAGTTATCCACAGCAAGGCTGTCGATGGAAATCAACTCAGGCATATTATTTATCCCCAACTCTTTTAAGTGTAGCATATTGCTAAAATCACCCCTTCGTATTCTGTTAATAGGATTTTTATTTAGATCCAAAAATTTGAGGTTTACAACTTTTTGAAGAGCAATGTGTGGCACTTTAATAAGCCTGTTGTCATAAAAAGAGATGCTTTCTAAGTTTTCAAGTCCAACCAAGGCATTATCTGGTATTTCTGTGAGGTTTATGCCAGCTATAACCAGACTGCGAAGGTTGATAAGAGGCTTAAAGTTCATGTCTTTGATTTTTATGATTGGATTTTCCCCAATCATCAGAATTTCTAGATTTGGAAGAGCGTCAAACCATTTACTGTTGATCATCTGCAATTTATTTGAATTGAGATGAAGTCGAAGAAGATTATGTAGGCCAATAAAGGCTCCAGGAGAAATTGTAGAAAGCAAGTTGTGATTAATATAGAGTTCTTGTAAGTTGCTCAGCCCAGACAGACATTTTTCAGGCAGCTCAGTAAGTTTGTTTTCCTCTAGGTACACAGAAAGGAGCTGAGGCATCTTTTTTACATTAATATTGGTGACTGAAGATAAATTGTTTTGAGATAAGTCCAGGCCAGTAAGGTTTACTGGAAAGTCTATGGAATATTCAATTTTTGCAATATTATTAGTCTGTAGGAGAAGAATCTGTGTGTCAGCAGGCAATCTGGTTGGGAAATTTAAAAGACCTAAATCATTACAATCCACTGTAGATGCGTCCATATAAATGGATCTGGGTGTAAACCAAGGTCTTATTTCACATGTACATAATTGTGGGCAATCCACTTTTTTATCTACAGCTTGTACTAGTGTAGTGATAGCTAGGCCAAGTAGTACATGAATTCGGAGTGGTATGTCCTTCATCTTAGCTTTTTTCTTCAAAAATTTAATGGGCCCTTAAGGATTCCACATTCACTGCTAGTAAGTTCAGTAAGAGCTGATTGATAGAGAAAATACTTACATTTGTCAAATGATGAATGCCATAGAACCATAGAGTATTTCTTCGTGGAAATAAGTGCCAGTGCCACAATTGCATTTTCCAAAAAATTTATGCATATTGGAGAAAAGAAGGTCACTATCTCCTTAATGATATAAAATGGATGTACTTTTTGAAGACGGAGTATGTATATATGATCACAGGAGATTGAGCAATTCATTTATTTAGGAGTATAATCTTTAAACCCCATGCTTGTTCAGAACTTGGAGGAATAGCAGCATGATGCTAAATGTAATGAAAAATATAAAGGAAAAAGAAAAATAATTAGTACAAAGGAAAAATACTATAATTAATATATATTAACTAATTATAATTATTTCATGCATAAATAATATTCTTAGAGTATACAGTTATTTCAATATATTTTGATGATTTTATCTATGTTATGGGACTGTCCTTGATAGTTCTTGATCCAGACATTGATTGGGCTGAGAAATTTAATCTTTAGAAAGCTAAAGTTTCATTAAGTATAAGGAATATGCTCCCAGAATTTTTCTGTTATTTCAAATCTTTACTTTTTATCTCTTGTAATTTTATTATATTTTTCATGCTCTTCAATAATTAGTTACAGGGGAAAAAGGAAAATCAATGTTGATGGCTTTTTGTTTGCTTTTTAGAGAGGCAAAATAAAAAGGCTGTAAATAGTACTGTTGTGTTATAGTTAAATGAGTGGTTCTTCAGGCCCCGAGGAGACAGCCTTTGGAGACAAAATTATTAAATAATTGTTAAATGAACTAGAAGTTGTGGTATTTAGCTAGACTTCCTATTTTCATTCATACTTCTCTCCATAGTCTCCCGTGTATAAAGTAACTTGAATTTTTCAGTATTTGGAAGAGATTAGATTTAACTTGCTGTAGATGTATCTGTATATTATCATTTTTAACTGAAGTTCAGGTTAATGTTTGACTGTTTTATTTTTCTCTGAGCATAACTTACATTCCATTAGTCACTAATATTGAAAAAACAACTTTATTACATCAGCAAAACAGACACATTGATATTCCTTCTTTATAATAGATACTGATGTCTGTATCACAGAAAAATAGGCAATTCCAAAACCAAATTGCTATTTTGATATGTGCTATGTTTTAAAACACGATGCTACTTTTACGTGTACGGTTGGGCCTTGGTATTCACAGGTTCTGCATCCACGGACTTAACCAACCACGGGTTGAAATTATCAGGGAAAAAAAAAAAGCAATAAAAAATAATACAAATAGAATCAATACAGTATAGCAACTATTTATATTGCATTTACATTGTATCTGGTATTATGAGTAATCTAGAGATTAAATCAGATTTAAAGGATGTGTGTGTGTGTTATATGGAAATACTACATCATTTTATATAAGAGACTTGAGCACCCAGAGTTTTGTTATCTGCAGGGGGTCCTGGAAACATTCCTCTGAGGATATTGAAGGACAGCTATATACTCCATTCACTCAGACTGCTGGTGATTTCTCCCTTGAAGTGTACAGGAGAACTGGAGCTGGGCTAGACTCTTCACTGGGGTTTTTTGCCTACTAGCAATAATGGTCTAGTGTGTTAATGCTTTCTTTCACTTTTGCCCAATATTGACTTTCATAATGGCATTGTTGACTGAATCTAAGATAAGGTGGGTGCTTTAGTGACAGAGATTAATATATTTGGAGATCTGGTTGCTACAGAGAAACAGAAACCCCCCTTTTTTTTTAAGTAAAAAAATACAGTGTTTTTCAAAATTGTAAATTATTTACAGTTCAAAGTCACACCTAATTTGCCTCTTACCCTTTATTTTCAGAGATATGATTTTTATATAAAAACAGTATCATGGAGTTCAGATAACTACCAAGTTACCTTTAATTAAAAGGACCTTTGGATCTAAATTTCTGAGTGTTTTTTACTGAGCATTTCAGCTATCACTTCTCATCTGTTTTAAGTAGATCCTAAGCCCCTTGAGGATAGTAGATCCAAGCCCCTTACTGAAGATGCCTGATAAATTCTTAGCCTACAGAGACCTCCACAATCAGAGGTCCTTCTTTTGCTCCATGTTTACCCTTATCTTCTGGCATTTTCCTGCATGCAACCTTCTCTCTATTGGTAGGGTTATGGGTGACTTACCCTATCCTTCCTGCCTGGAAAGCCTCCTTTCTTTAAATGAACTTTTACTGGATTTTCAAACCTTGGTTCAAGCATCTCCTCCCTGGGAAGCCTTTTATATAACCGTTCCCTCCAGTTGTACTTAGCAGCCCCACTACAGTGGTCCCCTGGCCCTAGTACACACCCTGTCAAAGCATTTGGTCAGTTGTTCCCTTCACCAGACACCTCCTTGTGAGTGTGATGCTTGCCTGACTTTGCATCACCAGCTCCTGGGCATGGTAATTAGAATGTCATAGATGCTCACGGAATGTTTTAAATGGACCTCTTTGTGAATTTAGTTAATTAACAAAATTATATATGCATCTTTTTACATATAATTTAATCATTTCAATTTGTTTATTTTTTAAATTTCAATAAGTTTAGCTGCTTTAACTTGCATAAGTCTATTACTTACACAGAACGTGTATTACCTGTATTACTAAAATCCAAAAATTAAATTTGAGGATGATACAGAAGAACATCCAACTGTAAAAGAAAAGTCAATCTACTATTGTATGTGTGGTTTATTCTTTAATGTATTTGATCAACATTTATTGAGCACCTTTTATGTGCCAGTTTTGGGTTCAAGCATCATCTAGCTATTAACCAGAGGAAAATAAGATGACTTAAATATGGTTGCTTCCCTTAGTAAGCTTTCAGTCTGGAGAAGGAAACACAAGTAAACAGGTGTTTAGATTATGTATGAGAACTCACATGGGAGCATATAGGAGAGGCACTTGAATAAAACTAAGGTAGAAGTCTAATGCCTCTTTATGCCCAAATTGAAGAAAAGGCCTAACTACAAAATACAAAATACATTTGTATATGTTCCCACAAATCACTCAGCTGAGAACGGAGAAACCATAATTTCTGCCAATGAATACATTAAATCCACCTTCTCCAGCAGAGCAAAGAGGTGCCTTTATCTTCCTTTAAGTTAACTAGAGGATTAGAGATATTAAGGATGAAGTGTTCGTTTTGGGGGAGCATTAACCTAATAGTGTCACTTTTTATTTTAAAATTATTCTGGTGAGTGTCTTTTAAAATTTATATTTATGTTTAATTAGTAACTCTTTTCTGACCCCATTTCATCATTTATACAGCCAATTAATAGAAGCAGCCACATTTTGAACTACAGTAAATTGATTCTGGAAGATTTTGGAAATCAGAGTTCTTATAGTGGTGAAAAAATTCAAATTTTGTTCTCCTGGTTTGTAGGAAGAAATTGTCAGTATGGAAAGCACAATAAAGAACATAGACATTTAGCCTTCCTTTATTATAATATTGACTTTTACTTATGTCTGGGGAAATGATTGTGATATTTCTCTAATAGACTATTTAGCCTGGGTTATTTGCAGGATACTAAGGAAGTAACAATAATATCTTACTTAATAGTGTTTTATAGTTTTTAAAGCCCTTTCTTATTTATTATTTATTTTGTTAACAATGACCTTGTGAGATAGGTTGGTGAAGAACTTTAATCTCCATTTTTCAATGTAAGGGTATTGAGACTTATCTGCCTGAGATCACACAGCTAATAAATGATGAGGTAAGATTAGATCCCAAGTTCTGTCTTTAGGCCCTTAGCTGTTTCCAGTTAGCCACATTGCTCAGAAAACTTGAACCTGATAATTATTGATATACTTACAAAATTTCTCATATTCATTAATTAGCAGGGATTTTTTTTTCAAAAATAAGAGTAGAGAAATCGTACTTAAAAAAAAAAATTAAAAAGTACTTCAACTTGGGTTTTAAAGTTTGAGGACTCTTGCCCAGGAAGATGCACAAAGTCTAGCATAGGGATATTATGTAATTGTGGGTAAGGAATGGATGGATGAATAAAAAGTACATAATGTATATATGAACTGTCTCACTTTTCTTCCTTAAAATATGGTAAATAAGCTATATTCAAGTAAATGTTACCAAAAGTTGATACATTTTCATTAAATGATTCCCTTTTGTAAAGGTGATCATTCTCACATGTGGTCATACTCTTAGAAGCTAAGAACCAAAACTCATAACTATTGTTGTTTTCAATTGTTTTTTCATGAAAACCTATTTTAAAAGGTAATTTTTCTACATTCTTTTACTTTCAAAGGCAACAGAATCTTTCATAGATTAAAGCAAAATAAATTATAGTTGAATACTTAAGTTTAGAAGATAATGTTTTTGAAATGTCACCAGGAATGAAAACCCACATCTCAATAAATTGTATAAAAACTCTTTTAAATGTTTGCATGAATGACTCATACAAGTTCAAGGTCAGGCTCTATTAGAGCCTATCAGCTCTCTAGTCTTACGTTTATTCATCCATCCAATCTTTCAATAAATGCGTGTTGAGGGCCAGCTGCATCAGTCTTTTCATTTTAATCTATGCTTTCATTTTTAATCTCTTCATTTTATAAGATTTTAAGAAATTGAAAGACTAAAAATTATTATTCATTGATAGAATGTAATTTGGCAGTTAACTCAAGCTTTTTGGGGGGAGGAGGTTGATTCAGAGGACTTTTTTTTTTAATATTTCAAAAGCATTTAAAAACGCATAATTTCCCCAAAACATTTGATCTTTTGTGCTTTCTGAATTTTTCTCATATTTAATTTTTTGTATCTCTCCCGCCCACCCCCTGCTGCAGATTTTGCCTGAGGGAGTGCGCCACAGCCTAAAACGTTTTGTGTGAGATGCTGACAGCATGAAGCCTTCCAGTTTAGGCCATTAAAAGAAAACAATTTCAAGAATTCTCATATCTTATATTCTTAATACCTGTGGACACTCATCATAACTTAATTTCCTTAATTTAAAAGTACAGATTATTTCTAGACATAATTATATGTGTGACCTTTTGTGGAAAAAGCTACTTTTCTCTCTCTTTTTTTTTAGTAAAGAAATCTTTATTCTTTAGCTTCATCTGTTTTCCATCACTTATGAAAGTGTTGATTGAACACCTACTTTTGGCAGGCATTGTGTAGACACGGGAAAGTCAGTGATAAATAAGATGAAATAATCTACTCACCAAGTTCTCAGTTATTGAAGGAGAATGCTGCACAGTGGATTTGATTTACAAAGTGTGCAGTGCTCTGTGGATGCACAAAAGAGAAAATGCTTAGTTTTGTTAATCCAAAAGGAGCAACGTGAATGTTCTATGGTCTTTTGTGATGCTTATAAAGAAACCAGCTGGAGTACAGTGAGGAAACACGTGATTAAGAAGATCTAAAATCCACTACTTTACAGGTGAATTTTTACAATGCTACAGCTTAAGAACAAAGTGTGCCTTCTTCTGTACCTCATTATGTGTACTATAAGACTATAAAGAGTCTGAGGAAGTGAAACATTTTGATTCTTAAGTTAAAAAACTGGAAAGATAGAAAGTTGCCATGGCTACATTAAAACCCCATTTTTCCTTTTCTTCTGTAGCAAATTGCTAGTCAAGTTCATTTGTATAAAGAACTTACATTCTATTCTCCTATTATCTGACTCTATATTCCCTTGTTGTAAGACTCAGTCTTTCTTCAATTCTAATTGAAGGTTCCATATCTCAAAGGTATTGTTGAGTTACACTAAATGCATCCCTATAAGGACTATTCTTTTTTCCTTGAGAAATACTTATTTTCCAATTTCTCAAACCTAAGTATTTGAATTTGTATGTCAACTTTCAGGATGTAGATAATGATAATTATTTAGAATAGTTTAATGAATGCTATGCTTAAAATATTGATCTGTTAATAAGAAATTGACATAGGGAAAGAAAGTTTCTTTGCATTAAGAAACAGGCCAGTTTTACTAGATGATTTTGTAGTTGTGGATAGGACATCTAACTGTCTGTGCCCCAGGTTATTGGTCTTTAAAATTTAGAAATTGGGTTACAGAATCACTAATATTCTTTCAATTCCAAACTTACATGATAGTATTCTGTGAACATGAAAGATTTTTTTAAAAAGGTGTCTAAAAGTTGGATGTGGGTAAACTCACTTATCTGATTTTAACCTTTGTATTCTTTAATTGGTCACAAGTTATATTCAATACTCTAGTCTTAGGCCATTAGCAAAGTTGGGTCAGTAAATTTTAGTCATTATGGAACTTTCAAAGACTATCAAATTAATTACTTGCAATTATTTCTATTTCATTTTATTTTTATGTCTTCACAATAATAAATGAGGTAAAGAGTTACTTCAGTCATCAAATTAAGATAAACTAACCACTAGGAGATAAATTGCCTGTATTAGGTCCCTTGATCTAAATTCAGATGTGGATTCAAATCTCTTCTTTTGCCTCTGAAGCCCAATTATAACTAGTAAGCTCTACTTCCTCTTAAATATTTATTGAAATAGCACCACTCATTTTGGTATCTTTTCAGAAAGGTGTTTCCTCCCACTGAACGGGTGCACTGCCTTGTTTTGTTATCATTGGGTGTTTCTCTTCCTTTGATAGTAAAATTTCACTCAGGTGAAATTTAGAAGGTGGTTGAATGTTGTGGGAGGAATAGAATGAGAAAACATGTGTTATAGGCCTAGTTTGGCTGCATGATTCAGACAAATTATATTGCTTACTTACCCTTAGTTTCCCACAAAATGTGGGGATTGTACTAAATTTTCACTGTTGCTTTCAAATTGATTGTTAATGCATTATGAAATCCCAGAAATTTCTTATTGAGTTGCCATTATAAAGAAGTGTGTTTACTACAGCAAACTTCTATTCATTATTGTACAGATTATGCGTAGTAAAATGTATGTCATGTGTATCCGTATATTTAGTGGATACTATCTTTCAGATTGGTTTTAGAGTGGATTCTGATATTTTTAGATTCTCAAATCTGATATTTTGGATTCTCAAACTGGTAAAAATTCTCTCATCATTATTATGGGAATAGCTATGGATTTAAAAAAGAGGAGAGGGGGGATTTGATGTTATTTGGTTTCCTTGTCATGTTCAAAACCTGATATTTTAACACAGAGAATATTGATGCAGATCTTAAACAAATCATGTGCTATTTCTATTTCTCACGAAAGTAGACTGAGATGGCTCCTTCAGATTAAAATGTAGGGCTTACAATAAATGTATCCTTGAGAAATCAGTAGTAACTTAAATAGCACAATTATTTTCTTTACCGAGTCTTAAAGTATGCTTTGAACAGATTGTAAGAGAATCTCAGACTTTTAATCTTTTTTAAAAATTGTTTCAGAATCTGAGGCTTGTGCTATATATGAGGATCCATAAGGATAAAGTAAAACAGTTTTAGGATAATTTTCTTTAAAACACATAATTCCAAGTGTGGAATCCCAATACATCAGATTTGTGGAAGCTCATTATAGCATAACTACAATTCATAAAGGATAGTTTGTAATACAAAAATTCCTGTTTTATAATTTTCTTTTGGAGAGTAGGGAATGAAATCTGCGTCCCAGGAATGTATCATATTGATGTGGTGATTTCTGTATACTCATAAATTACTGGCTTGTCATGATACTGTCATTTCTCAGTATGAAAAGAATTGTGATTTGTATTTGTTTTTAATCATAACTTTTGCTCAACTGAGCACTTCATTAATAGCATTATATATGAGGTTGATTTTTGTACATGATTAGCAAAACAAATTATATTTCTAAGCCATAACTTGTCTTTTTATGTTTGTATTTCCTCTGTGGATTTCATTCCATCTATCAGGGAACTCTCGTTTATAATAAGGCATAACAGTACTCCATTCAGTATTGAGACCAATGAATTTTGATTTCCTGATTTGCTTTTTTAACTCCCCTTTTATCATTCCCTTGTTAATTAGCATTTATAAAGTCCCAAATGTAGGCTTCTTTGGGGAAAAGAACTCAATTATACATTTTCCTTAACATGCACTCATCTTACATTGAAGTATCATCATCATGTTTTCCAAGTTGGGACACACAGTGATGGAAAACTTGATTTATGATATACTTGAACTGTACATAGAGTGATGCCTCTCTGTTAAATTACCGGTACTTAGCAGCAGGGTATTGTGAAAATATGCAGACCGAAGAGTTAGGGGGAAACTTTGAGGCCTTTAGTAACTTCATTTCTAAGATGAAAGTTACCTTCAAGCTCTATAATTTTTATAATAATCTTACCTAAACACTCTCTGAATGGTTAGCTCAGTAGCTTAGAGCATGGTGATGATAACATCAAGGTCCAAGTTCGTTCCCTGTACCAGCCAGCCACCAAAGCAAAACAAAACAAACCACTCTCAAGACTTTCAATATATTTCTTAATATAATGTACTTGAATAGATACTGACAGAATTTCATGATATTTTCAGGTATCATGTCACGTATTTTACAGGTATGTCAAACTATGGCATAGAGATGGGTGTTATCTATAAAAAGGTTCTTAGGACCTGTAAAAATTCATGGGAAATTTGGAGATTTTTTACTTGTATGTCAGGAACAATTTTTATACATTTGTAAGAGAAATAATTGTTCTCTTGGCAAAATGTGTGTATGTGTGCACATGTATGTGTGTATACAGAGATACTTTAGTTATGTTCAGAAAATCCTAGATATAATTGACTAAATTTATGCTAAAATTTACCATTTTGTTCCAGTTTTTATCCCTATCAATAGATGTTTTGTGTTATTGATTTAGTTAGGCATCAATTTGTATTTTAAAAATTTCACATGGGTTAAGGAGAAAAGTCTCTCCAAACATGCCTTCCTTATTTCCTTGACATTTTTGGTCTCTGAAAGCTTTTTCTTATCATCCATTTCCAGTTTATTTGTTAAGCTAGTGCAGTGTGATGATTTGTAAATGATGTCATCCTTTTAAATTCAAAGGAATTTCCAGCTAGATTTGAAGGTGGTTTCTCTGGAAAACTACTGATTGAATGACAGTAGGAAGACTCATATCATGCCTTGCAGTATAATGATTTGGAAATGCATGTCTCATGTAGATCTGCTTTCAATTATCTTACATTTCAGATGGAAGCATTTGGGGTAATTATTTACATAATTCAAGCAGTTTTTAAATCATTTTTTTTCTTCATTGAAAGACAGCCTAAGTCTCTGATGTCTTCATTCTTTGAGTTACCTGAAGACCATCCATCTACTTGGTGTAGTTAAAATAAAAGAATTAAAGTGATTCCAGCTTCAGTTGATTCTATGGACAGGCACATGTATGCTGTCTTGTGCTCTCTGATCTTGTAAGACTGCTTTCCCTTGGGTCTTATACTGTGGGGTATACTAACATTTATAAAGCAAATGTATTTCACAGGGCCTAGCTTCCAAGGCCCTGTAGTTTCAGGTATAGACTAACATTTTAGAATTACACATAGAAATGTTAAGCTTGTGAAAGACAGAAAACTCTCCCTGGACTAAAGTCTCTGTTGTAGGTAAAAAATTGTAACACAGCAAAATTGCTGGCTCGAAGCATAGATGTCCTTGGTGCAGCTAAACCTAATGATTGTTGCTATGATGATTATCTTACTGTTCTTTTTGTAACCACCTATGTTCCTTTTCTGTAACTTTCTGGCCTGGAGAATAAATACTGAGAGAAGACCCCAATTCAGTGTTAATTTTCCAAGGAATGCCTCTCTCTTGGGGGTTCGTGGGAAATTAACACCTTTGGGGCTTCTTACTGCTCAGAAGAAATGGGCTTTGAGTAATCCTTTGCGTCTCCGTCACCCTGGGGGTGAGGTGACATTATTCGTGGGAGAACATGATAGGCCTACATACTGCCCCCAAAACACAGTTTGTTGTATATTGATTGCCACAAGTAAATGTTTTTATACCAACCTCAGGAGGGATGGTTTTTGAAACATGTATGATGTAAAAGCAAAAAGTTTTCATCACATTTGTACTCCTTGATTTTCTCAGTTTGGCAGAACAGAAAGTTACTGGTTTATGCAGAAGATAAGGAAGGACAAGAGTCCAGTGATACACTATAGATGAAGACTGAAGAATATTTCAGTTACAATATTATTACAGAAATCTCAAAATTATATTTCAGAGAAAAACATTCCCCTGATAGGAACTCAGAGTAGATGGTCAGTTTCTGTTCTACATATAATAAAGTATCAAGTTCTCATTGTAGTAAATAAACAGCACGCATATCAGTGTTTTATATTTTTTACTAAGAATTGGGAAGATAAAACATGTTTTTGAAAGAAAGTAAAATACATGAGCTCCTATGGTCAAAGAATTTCTTCAAATGCAATAAACAAGAGAATAAATTATAGCCACATTTTCAGGTGTGCCATGGGTCAGCCCATGTCTGCCATGAGTTCAGTGACTGCTAATGATTTTCTGTTACTGCACCTAAGGAAGCTGATAATACAGCGTGGTCTATATTGTTAGTTTCTTATAGTGAGCATGGAATTGTTTGCCTATTTTCATTTCGTAAGTGTGCCAGACTTCCCTCATGCTATATGGTTTCCCTCTTATACTCTTGACAATATTCTCAAAACAATATTGCAATATTTGTGTACAGGGACTACAAGAGAGATTTTAAAATAGGACAACAAAAACTGTATTGGAAGCTTGAAAAAAACTTTCTGACTTATGGCTCTGAGTTTCAAAAATAATCTCTTAAACAAGGCATAGAGGCAGTTTTCATGTCTCTATGCATGTTTGTGCATCTTTCTGTGAGCAGAAATTTATTACTGTACAGGTTGTGGGCTCTTTTCCTAACACCTGTGTTAAATGATTAATGTACTATGACCTGGTGGCACTCTGAAGAAGTCTGCAGGGGCACACAGAGTTAGTTCTTGATGCATGCTAGGTCAGTGAAGCTTTATTATTTATTTCATGGTGGAAATAAGGGGCACTATATGCAGATTAAAGTGTTGAATTTTCTTTTTCTTGTCACCTAACTTATAACCACTTAATTTTATAGGAGCCTCATAATAGCCCTGTACTTGTGGTTAATTATGTAGGACTGACTGCCTTATGCAGACAACCTTGTGAGATTTGGTTGCCTAAAATCCCTTTGAATTCATTTTAAATTATTATTGACACAGGGGGACGTGATTCGATTCACATTATATCTGCTCATAATCGGTTTTATGATGAATTTGACTTTCCTAAGTTCCCAATGTTATTTGACCACTATGGCATTTTAGGACTGGGCTACATCTGGGTGAACATTTGGGGAATGAACATTTGGGGAATATGAGATCCCCAATAACAGTGGCAAAAAAAAAAAATGTATTGCCTTATAAATGTGGAATAGAAAGGACCAAAGTCAAGGGTCGATGTAAAAATACTCAATGGCCATTTCTTTGAAATGGAAAGCCAGTATCACTTGTCATGCTTACCAAATTTTAATTTTGTGTTAATGGAAAATATGGGTCCTTGCTAACATTACTTCTTTTACAACAGCTACCTCAAGAGGAGCATGGGCAATATGCCCACTTAAGCATCTTTTTTAAAGGTTGTACATGGCTAGAGTTCTAAATCTTAATGGAGAAAAAGCGTTCTTTCAAAACAAGGTTGTAAATTTGCATTTACTTTACTCCTAGAAGCCTAGTATTCATCTCATATATGGGGTTAGGTGAAAAGTAAGTGACAAATCACCTGTTTGGAAGAATTCCTTAGTAGATAAACTCTCTCCAAGTAATTTAGGATTATGTTTCAGACTATCAGTTTAGGCTAGAAAAGCAAATGGTTTTACATTATGTTATAGCAGCTTCACAGCATAGGATTTAATATGTTTTTATGGATAAAATGAAGAGTGTTTGATTATTAGATTGGAGCTATGAGAATAAATTTTCCCTTCACAGTTGCATGATTCAAAATCTGGAATCCCTTAAATTTGATCTGAGACATTCACCTAACTTTGCTATTCCAGTTTGCTCAAACAAAATTATTTTGTGAAGTAAAGTTATTTAATTTACCATTAATATTTGTTGCAGGAATATTTCACATTGCTCAGTCAATAATTATTTAAGGTTAATTTTATATTATGGAGAAACATTCTTTGAAGCATAAAAGTTGTTTGTATTTTATACGTATAGTTTTCATATTGTTTAAATTATGTTTTATGTATTTTGTTTAAGACAGTCTTGTAGTAAAGTTTAGATTAAATCACAATGGACTTGGAGTTCAAGATCCAAACTGAAAACAGATCAAACTTTTTTCCTGATTTCTGTTAATTATAATTCATGGCACTAGTTAGTAAGATATAATCTATCCTTGTGATCATTCATACAGTTGTTTAGGTTTCAGTCAGGAAAAGCTATCCTAAATATATGAGAAGGATAATTAAACTATATCAGAATAATGAGAAATATGGAGTTGAAAAATACTAGTTTTGAGGTTTTCTTTAATGACTGATTCCCATCAATTGTATGGAGAAAAGTGGATTAGGAAAAGAATATAATTTTCTCTAATGTAGACTTGATTCCAATAACCGTGAACAGATAGGGACTTTGATGCTTTACTCATCTTTGCATATTTGACTAGAGTTCTCTGATCCTAGAGATTTCTTGAAGCCCTTGTCATTTCCATTAACTTCTGTTTTCTATCATGTAGCAATAGTAACAAACAATTAAAACAACAGTAATTGCAAATTGCAAAAATCTAGTTCAGTTTTCATGTCTAACCTTATTGGATTCACATAATAATCCTGTCAGCATGTACAGTTATGCCCACTTTACAGGTAATAAAGTGAGGCTCAGAGATATTTAATGAGATGGTCAAAGTTGAAAAGGCTGGTAAGTGATGGCTCCTGGGCCCAGATGCCTGATCCCAGATCCCTGACTTCATTATCAATCATCTTTCTGTCAGGCTGTGCTACATAAAGCTTTGTATTATAGACACATATGTACTCAGTTGCCCCCCTTACTACTTGTTAATAAAATACCTTTGTGGCTAGCCCTACGTCTTGTTCACTTCATAAGCATACACAATGCTGAGTTTTCGTCTTTGTTTAATGAAATTAAATGATACTTTTTAAAACTTAAGGAAGAAAAGTTAATGGTTTATCACATAGCTGGCAAAGAACATGTTAAATTGTATTGAAATTATTTTAGACATTTTAGATGTTTGCTGTTTAATTTGGTTTTTAATTCTTCTACTTGGTAATACCTTATTTATAGACCACCTTGTCTAAAATACCCCCTAGAGCCACTCTTCATTTTGTTTTCCTTATATAGGATTTAAGACTACCAGAAATTATTTGCTTTTTGTTTATTGTCTGCTTCCCATCACCTCCACTAGAATGTTAGCTTTGTTAAAGTAGTTTCCTGTTTTTTTCACAGCTGTATCTCCAGTGCCTAGCTAGAATAGTGCCTGGCACTGTAGTTCAAAAGTATTTACTGAATGAATGAATGAATATCAGTTGCTTTTCACTGTAAATTCCTATGATATCATTATAAATTTTTTTTGAAGTTGCTGTATAAGACACTCATTTATAACTTTGGTTTTGCTGATGAATGCTGAGTTCACTCATACAATTTGTATACAGCAATGATGATATAAGCTTGTCAAACAGAAATAAATGTGTGTGTGTGTGTGTGTGTGTGTGTGTGTGTGTGTGTGTGTGTGTGTTAATTCAGGAGACTACAAAACTGTGATAAAACTCACTTGATAATACTAGCATGTTCAAAAAGGAATAATTAAATACAGATTGTTTTAAAAGGATCGTAAAAGTATTTTTATTCCGATCTCTACCCTCATAAGATCATGGATAAATCTGTTGAGAGGGAACTAATGGAGATAGTGTATTTTGTTTGTATATTTTTTTTCTTAGGATACGGTTTTCAATTGCTTTTTATAAATTATATCTATAGTAATAGCATTGTGTAGTGAGGGTGTAAGGTGTACAGGTTTTTTTTTTTTTTAATTTGTGGCATTTCTACTTGGAGAACATAGGAAACTACGTAAATCAAGTCATGATGTATTCTTAATGTCTGAAAGTACCACACACTTTAAAAAATTATTTAAAATGCTATAATAACAAAAACTGTAATAATAAACATTAAGATAATTGAGTATAAATGTTGAAAAAAGTCCTCTGAAAGTTGCTTGTTGGTCAAATAGAAGTGATCTAATGGAAAGTAGTCATTACATCAACAATCTCTGAGCTTTGGGTCTTTAGTGAGCTCTAAACTTTAGTAAAGAATCTGTGATACTTCCAGAAGATAGTGTACTTTAGGACAGAAAAACACCCTTGTACGGAAATTCATAAGCACTCTGCTAAGGACAAAAATTGATGCAAACCAAATCAGTATCTGGTGTGAGTTGAGATTGGGCAGATATTGTTGGTGCTAAATTTCACCAGAAGAACCCAGAGTCCATGCAGTACATATGAAATGACTAAAATTTACTTATACAGTTAAGCTTTGTATGCTAGATTCTATAATATTATCAGCAGAATTGGAAATATTATAGTATGACTCAGAGCTTTGAGATGGACCAGCGAGTGTTGCAAATAAATCTTTGGGAGTTCATTATTATCCAACAAAATTATTGCTCACTAGATCTGAAATAACAAATCTGTGGCCTTGACATTTAATCAGAGCATGAAACACATTTATTGAATCTCATATTTGAGATTATTACTTCGGTAGTGCCCCAATTAAAGCTTGTGGATTTTAAAAATTCCATTTAGACAAAGTGAAATACAAAATGCTTGTTATACATTCACAGAATCTTTTTATTCATTGCTTTATGTTCAGTTGCCTTTTCTTGAACATGCCTATTTTGAATTTCTAATGAATAGAAGTGGCTTTAATGTAAGTATACAAAGAGCTCCTGAGAACTTTTTTTTAAAGACAAAGGAACTAAAAGGTTGAAACTGCCCCTGTCCCCTGTGACTGATCAGTTGAATGTGAACTATTTATAACAGAATGTTGAAATGAAGTTTCTACCCGCTGTAGGGCTGGTATTGTCACATAAGGCAGTTTTACATGCCCAGTATTATTTAGATTTTCAGACTTTAAATAAAAGCTGTCCTTCAAATTCTGTGTAGGAAGAAAGGAAAAAAGGGGAGAGGAAGGAGGGAAGAAGGAAGGAGAGGAGAAGAGAAGAAAGGGAATTTCTGAAGCTCCATCACTCTTCTTTATCATGTTCTAGTCATAGAAATTCTGCTTATTGTCTGTTCATGAGCATCTGCAAATCACATTGCAGCTTAACTGTCTCTTCGCTGATTTAACAGAAACTTTGATTGTTTTCTAGTATTTACATCCAGAGTAATTGTTTTTGCATTTTAATATAGAAAGTAGACTGAATAAATGCATAACATATTAAAAACACAACTAAGCAAATGATTCTATGTGGTACTGTTGAATGAATGTTTTTCTTTACTCTTCTGAATAAAACACAAATTTTTCCTATTATTTTTAAATTGGTTGTTCTCTGTTGTTGCCCAAGGAAAAGTGAAAAAAAAAAATCTATTTGTGTGTTGATTCCATTTCTTTGGTATGATTAAATGGTACAGCAGAAGAGTAATACAGTATTCAGTCAGGTACTTTTACCTCCAAGATCTGTAAGGGCAATTTTTATCTGCATCCTAGACACACAGTCTTTTCACACACTGAGACTTTAATTCCTATTATTCTTGTTATGTATATTATAAATCCCTAGTATCTTTTAGCAGCCATACTTCACCAATCCTTGCCCTAATTGAGTCTCTGCCGCAAAACAGTGAGCCCTTCACTCAAGCCTACGGTGCTGAGAAGTTCCTGAGAAGGTTCTATATGGCAGTAGTGGAGAAGTAAGTAGGTAAGGGATGAATATTCCCATTTTATTCAGCATGGAGGTGGGTTAATTTGCTTGCTTCAATGGCACTGATGTTATGTGTTACTGTGAGATTAAGAATGTTTCCAAGAAAATCTAGTCACTTATCTCTACTTACTCCTGTTTCTGGTCCAGAAAAATAAGCTTGTCCTTGCTGGTGCATTAAGAATTGAGCTGAAGTGTATTCCTGGGAGTATCATGCATGGATTTGATACATACATCGAGTCGAGTTAAATTGGCTAAAAGAACTGTTGATGATAAAAGTGGGGATGTTATAAAAGACAATGGCCCCATCACATTCTGTATCTATCTCTTTTATATTTGTATGAATTTTTTCTTTTCTCCATTTGCATAAATTGGTAGTATACATAATATAAATGCAAATGACAAAAAGCAAGCCCATTTTTAATGCTATGAGAGAACAGACCTACTATCAGGAGATTTCTTCTCCTGGGGTGGAACAATAAAATGCTGTATTTGTCTTAGAAGGTTTTTTTTTTTTTTATTTTTCCTCCAGCAAGCTAAATAGCATGTGGCAGTTGCCACAGCAACCCATTTTTGTGATTTGCAGAATAAGGGAGCAAACCAGATGTAAGTTGTCAGCCAATAAATTTCTGTTGTCATGGAAGATGGTAACATATGCAGTCTCATTTAGTCAATATATATACTTTTGTGGTGTTTTGTTCTCATCTGCTCCTTTCAACATGCTGTTATGAATTAGTATTCCATTCTTTGGCTGCATAATTTCTGAATTTCATACATGATGTTAACTAGAGTAACTAGATGTCAGATTCATAGAAGGTTGTTGTTGCAAAATGAAGGTTATTTGACATCTGTTTTGTAACTTTTTAGCATATTGACACATGGATTCTTTAGTTTATTTCATGAAAAAGAATCCTTAATTTTTAAAGGGCACTTTAAAAGGTTTTGTTTATTTTATTTGGAAATATATATTTGCAGTCTACAGAGATAAGAATATATTTTTGTCTCAATGAGCCCTTTACTGTGGAAATAGAAATAGCTCTGGACTGGGAGCTTTCTGGACATCTATGGTCATGCCTCTGCTGTCTGCATTCTGGCAAGGGGATCTACATTTTGGACCAAACTCACTTCTAACAGCCACTATATCTGCAACTACCTTTCCCTTTTATATATGGTTTCTCCTTTCAAGTATGAGACTGCCCCCTTCTTTCTGCTTGCTTTTCTTGTCTTCACCAATGTTCTAGAAGTCATGACCCTCTCATTCTGTATAGATTTTGCCCCTGCTTCCCATAGGATGAGAGCCTGAGTATTTGTGTGCATATTTTTAATTTGATCAGAAGTACAGCTTACAGCTTACTGAAAATACGTTAATATCTCATCTCCTATGACTCCTTGGCAAGTCCCTCACATTTTGTATCTCCACTAACAACCTTCCTTTTCCCTACATTTAAAAATCTTTCTTTAGCATTTGCTCCAAAAAGACAAAAATTGATACTAGGTAGGGGAATTAATGATGAGACTTTTCTATTGTTTAGAACTATTTAAAACTATTGCTGGCAACCATACTGAGTAGTTTCACATATAATATTCCCTCACGCTTTTAGAAAATTGATATCAGCAGCAACAGAAGAGATGGTTTTAGTTAATAAACTGGCAGCATAAGGAATACTCTATAAACTTGGAGCACTAGCCACAAAAGGGAGAACATTTCTATAAAAAAAAGGTGGAGTTTGGTAAATCTAAAGCAGATGCCAGAAGAAGTTGTTTCACTCTCTGAAATAATATTGAATTGAGGATTACTTAATTACACATTTATGGGAAAATAAGAAACAGAAGGAGTGGGAGAAAGAAAATTGTATGACTTTTGTCTCTTCTCTCCCTTGGGTTTTGTCATTGCCAACTTTGCAAAGCTGGTTCAAGATGTGAAAAGTAGAGGCAAGTATGTGCATGCAGGAATGAGGACAGAAGAAATCCTTCAACAGGAATCATTTCTCTAGCAAATGAGGCTTTCAAAACGGTTGCCTGAATAGTCTGAATATAGGCCCAGACCCAGAGGTATGAGGGGTGTTATGCTGGGGAAATGAAAAGGAAAATATAACTTTCCCCCCAAACACCTGTTATGGGAGTATCATTTTTCTGTATTGTCACTTTGTTCCACACTTAACCCCAAGATTTCTTTCTTTCTTCCTTTCCTTTTTTTTTTTTTTTTTTTTTTTTTTTTGGTGGCTGGCCAGTATGGTGATCCAAACCCTTGGCCTTGGTGTTATAACACAGTGCTCTAACCAACTGAGCAAACTGGCAAGCCCCTCAAGATTTCTTAAATAGCAAATACAGATGCTTTATCTTTCTCTCTTCCTTTGTGAAACTCTCAGAATGGTGTTCAGTAGAAGCAGCCTAGTAATTAAGAGAACAAACACAGACTCCAGTTCTTCCTCTGTCCCTATCATGTCATGGTTTCATCATCTACTAAAAGGTGAGTGGTAATATTACCTAGCTCATAGGGATGTTGTGAAAATTAAATAAAATAATGGGTTAAAAGTCTTCAGTACAATAAAATTCTTATTTCTGCACCAGAAACATAGAAAGTAATCACTAAATGTTAATCACTACCAAGTTAGTAGTCATCATCACACTGATAATAGCTCATTAGAATTTATTATACCTTAAACTCAGTTTAGAGGTGGAGAGGTGGGAGCAGGAGAAGTGGCAAAGCAAAGTAGAGCTACCTCAAGACATTTACATTATAAAATGTAAAATTTTACTTGCCTAGTAGATTATTTTTTGGTTATTTCTGTGAAATTAACTCTTGAAATGGACCATGATATTCATCATCTGTTATATGGCATGTCTTAGAAGAAGAAAAAAGTCATTGGAAACAAGGTACAAGTAAGTGTGGCTAGACTTAATTAAATATTTATAAACTGGTAAGAACTATTAACAGTTGACAAATGTTAAAAAAAATTCAGTATGTGTGTGCATATGAAAGTGAGTACTCGTGCACACATGCTTGTTTGCTCTGGAATGGACAGCAATACAGAAGTATAATTGTCAACTATAAATTTACAAAAATGCGCATACAGTTTTTTTGAGATGATGGAATTCAGTAGTTTTCATTTCTCGAGATCTGGTTACATTTTGGGAGAAATGAGTCTTATAGAGATTGTTAAAATTTAATTTAAACACAATCTTTTAGTATGCACCAGAAGTGCTAAGAAGAGTACAAATGAGAGAGAAGTGAAAACTATCTTTGTGAAGTCATTATTATAAATAGACACTCTTTGGTCCTAAAGAAGACCATGTCAACAATTTAAAAATTTTATTTTAGCAGCTCCTGGTCTTAAAGTGCTCATTTTTCTATGCTGCGTCATCTTCTGCGAGGTAACTTATAACAAGGTTTTTATATTAGTTTTTTCCAGAAGTTTACAATGAGATTTATAATTTTAAAGTCTGCAATTATTTTGTATGTATTATAAAGCTTTTTACGGCCCTAGCAAAGAGGATTAGGGCAGAATGGTGTCCAAAGCCTTTTAAATTTGGGATGGGATATCTAAGAGGAGTAGAAGTGTCTGATAGAACAGCAAAAAGAAGCTGGATCATTCCATTTGTATTTTGGGTAAATATGAAACTTGCTATTTCTAAGGTTTCTATTCTTTTACTTGTGGGTTTCCATTTAATAATTTCTCCCACTCTTTTTATTTGTCTGATTTAGAAAACAAAACAGTTCGTCAGCTAAAATCACTTTAGGGCACAAATTTAAAACCCCAGACCCAAGTAATTAACATGCTTGGTGCAGAGCAGCAGCAACACATTACTATCAATAAAATGCCAATCTAAAGGGATATCTTGAAAAGTGCCTGGTTGGCAGTGATTTGGGCTTCCGCCAAACTCCAGGAGCTAAGAGGCTGTACAAATATAGGCTTTTTGCAGAGAAGTCACTGCTGAGTGTTTCTATAGGGCTGAGTTTGGGAACTTTTGGTCATCATGGTGCTTAAAAAAAGAATGATTTGATAGGTGCATATAGTCCAAAGTTTTTGAAACTCTATGATCACAGTAAATGTGCTGTGAAATACCCCTTGGACAAGAATAGAATCACGTGGTTTTTGGCTCCAATTATGTCTTTAAGTAATGGGGTCACTTTGAGCAAGTAACTGAAGATCTGTAAAATCTCTACTGGTTTAGTGATTCTGTTATACCAGTTCCAACTCCTTATACAGCATGATTAAATGGCATTTGAAAGCAAATCAACAGGCACTGTAGAATTCATTCATTCATTATATTGGTGGCAGTTTCTGGGTGACCCTCAATTTAGTTCCATATGGAATGTGGTATAGTATATGAAAATCTGAGCTCATGAACAAGTGGGCAAAAGAGGTTTGTCTATTTCTGACAGACGTTTCTCCTAAGGATACCTAATCACTACCCTACAGACATCATCTGAGAACCAAGAAATGACTGTGAATGGTGTGTACCTTTTTAGATTGAGGTCAGTAGAGATAGGGACTATGTTTACCACAGTCTTAATTATTACATATTATCTAAGCTCATCTACTTGAATATCTCAGATCCCTTACAATCAAACCCTAACTCACTTAGCCATATTCTATTTTCAGTCTTCTCTTGAGAAAAAGACAATGCAGTGTACCTACCTATTCTATGCATATTCTGTATAAATTCAAGCAATTGATTTTTTATCGCAAGTAAAACATTTTTACTAAACCTAAAACAATAATGGCAGACAATGGACAAAGAAAAATCACTTGAATATTTACCCACTAATTCTGAAACTCTGTGCAAAAAATCACAAGGGATTCTTAGGTGTCACTCACAGAGATTCTGAGATTCTGCATTAAAGGTAAGCACCCAAGTGAGTTTGATGCAGATCATCTAGATACCGATATTTATGGTATCATACATACATCATTCCTTATCAGTGTGCCAAGGTTCTACTCATTAACTATGGATGTATCCATGGTCATTGATTAAATGACCATGATATGGCATGCCTCTCCTTTAGAAGACTCACAGAAGTCTCTACAATGTAGCATACAGAACAGCGCATTGCCTTATAATAAACATGAGTATGTGAAAAGGAAAGCCCCGTGCTTACGCAGGGTTAAGAACTCAATATACCATTACCTTCAGAGTGGAATAGGGAAGGGGTGGAAGCAGAATGTTGTGGTCAGGGAGGAGAAGGCGTTACCATTCTAGGTAGGAAAAATTCTTTATGGGGCAGATTTAAACTTATAAGTGTTTATCATATTTCCTATGTGTACAAAATATAGAAAAATCAAAAAAAGTTTTCAATATTTCCCAATCTACTGAGCAACATTCAAGACTAAAATGATAAGGTAGAAACATTGTTCTACTCGTTCCATTTGCAAGATATTTATGGTCAAGAAAACTTTTCTTATTTCATTACTGATTTCCATTCCCTAAGAAATGATAAAGATCTTAGATGTTCATAAGTCCTTCTGGAATTCAACCATAATCATTTTTTTATGCACATTACATTTCTGAAATGACTCAGATTAATGAGAATGTTTGATTAGAAAATCCACGAGTAATACTTTTATTTTAGATTAGTCGAATTATATTAAGTGTTCCTTATATTATTCATGAAATAAGATTATGCTAATCAGGTCATACCACGTGGTAAAACTGTAAAGTTTGATTAATTATTATATAAGCTTCCTGATCTTTTCTGTGGAGCTTAAAACTATAGAAAGAACCTGTTGTATGTTTCTGCATAAAAAGTCAAATGCTTCCCAAAGGATAAATATATTATGCTTATTCGAATAAATATGTTATGGGAGGCACAATAGTATTGTTTTTAATAGAATGGGCTTTAGAGTCAGACGTTCAGGATTCAAGTCAGGACCCTGCCACTGAATAAAATTGGGCAAATGCTTCCCCATTCTAAGCCTTAATTCCCTCATGGAACTGTGAAGTTAAATGAGATGAGGTGTGTAAAGAGCTTAACCAGGGTCCAGGCTCTGGTGCGTGTTACATAATGTTGGCCAGCATCTCCTCTTCCTCCTCCTCCTTCTCCTCATTGTTGTATATGAATATAAGAAACAGCAAGAAAACAAACAAAAAACAACCCAAAAGTTTAATTAAAGTTATACATGTCCTCCTTTCTTTCCTACATATTTTGAGTTCGGTTATTCCTGATGCACAGATATTTTAACCTTTTATCACCTCAAAATTCAATTTCACTTTTCAGTTGTCTAATTGCTTACAATTAAAAAAAATTCTTTATTTTGAAAAGAAAATGTATGTGAACATGTATTTATTAAGCCTCAGTAACATTTTTTCCTTAATTTCACATTCAGCTTTTTCTATGTAGGACAGCCAAGTTGAAGGACTCCCCTGATAACTCCTTGAGGTCATTTTAGTGAGAAACGCTGAAGTTTTCCAAACAGCTGGTATAGAACACTTCTGCTGAAATTTTAGGTTTGGCTCAGCATCCTCAGTTTGAAAAGAATTAGTTTTCATTAACTTTGCAAAACTGAAAGCTTACTAATACTGAGGGAAAGGGGAGGGGAGTTAGGGAGAAATTGGTTAATGGACACAAAGAATGAATATGTTTTGTAATGACGAATATGCCAACTCTCCTGATCTGAGCATCACATGTTGTACACAAATACTGAGAGTCAACTCTGTATCCCACAAAATGTAGAATCAATTATATTTCAAATTTTAAAAAAAGGGAAAAAATACTGAGGAGGATTGAGGAATTGATCATCACACTAGTAGTGAAATAGAATTCAGACTGTTTTCATCTTCATTGTTTTAAAGATAATGCATTAGAAAAAAAGGGTCTACAAATTGAAATTGGATCCACGGAAGGATTATTATAAATAATGAAATTTGAGACCTATGAGCTAAGCTTTGCATTTTTCCTTTGTGTCCCTTGTGTCACTTATTGCATTGCATGACCTCAGGTAAAGAAGCATGTTGAATTCTACTTGCTGGAAAATGGTGAAAGAAGATTTTGATAAGCTGCTAGTGCACATTTTAGTGGGAGTGATACTCAAAAATAAATAAGTAAATCATCTTTCTTAGGAGCAAAACAGAAGGTATGAATGAATTCGGCAAATAGATCATATTCTAATTGAGCAGAATGTATGGTATGAAATTATAAGTGGAGTTGTATTTTCTTAGAGAATCTGAGTCCTGGAAGGCGGTATAGACTGGCTATGTTTAAGCAGTACCAATTGGAGGCAGTGTTGCCTCAGGCGTAAGGGCATGTTCTTGAGAGACAAACTGGGCCTAGGTTCCTTTCCTTGTCCTGCCTTTGATTAGTTACCACAAGTTACTGTTCATTTCCTCATTTGTGAAATTTATAAAATGGGATTAATAATGGTACTTCATGTGGTTGTTATGAGGATTAAATGAGAACATTTATAAATGCTTAGCACAAACTTTGGACAAAAAATGCTTGTATGTAATAAACGAGAACTGCTAATATTATCATTCCCTTAGCTAGTAAAGGATTGTCTAAGAGAGATGATGTGATTTGAACTTATAAGGTCTCTGCTTACATTATGTTATAACATTTATTTTAATTCTTCATTTCTTTGACCGTTTTGTCCAATAGCAACATAATGTGATACAGTTTATAGTGTAAATAAAAAATAGGACTTTGATATTTACATGGAATTTGCTTGCTCATTAAAAATGCAATAACTGATTAAGGAAATGGTACTTTGGCAAATGTCCTACTGACTTTAGAAGGGTTTTTTTTTTCTTTTTCTTTTTCCCAGTGGCATCTGGCCAGTGTTGGGATCTGAATCCTTGACCTTGGTGTTATGACACCACACTATAACCAACTGAGCTAACCAGCCAGCCCCTGTCTCACTGATTTTAAAAAGTTAGCTGAGCATCACCTTATGACACTCTTTGAGCTGCTACAGTGTTTGTGTAATACATGTGTGGGTGATAAACTACAGAAAGAGGAACAATATAAATTATGTGTTTGGTAAGTGAATCAGTTCAGCTATTCACACAATAAATTGACTTGTTGGATGAAATCAATCTAAGCTCATATGTTATAATGGCATTTTATATGTATGTCATTCAAGAATTACTATGAATAGAGCTTCCAAGGTTTATATGTGCTTAGAATATATTTCTCTTCCATATATGGTGCTCACATTGTTTTGCTCTTTTCATCCTACTACACTTTCTCTTCAGTGATATAACATTGTAACCTAGACTCAGTCTCCTTTTGCCTTCTCTATTTTTTTTGTTCTCAGTGCCCTAGGCACCTGCAGTGTAAGGTCATTAACCCCTTGGCCTTTGTAGAAATCAAAATATAATCTGTCTAGATGTATATTGATATTATTTCCTACAACTATTGAAATTTCAATATTGGCCATTGTTGTCTCATGTGCTCTACAGATGTTGAGTACTCTTTGTAGAACATATTCAGTATTTGGTGTTGCTGAGTGACTGAATTTTGGTAAAAATAGAATTAAACATAGAGCCCATAACACTGTTAACAAACAATGATAAGACCAGTATTTCTTAGGCATATGAATATAGTGATGAGGAAAATATACTAATGACATGAAGGCCAATATGAATTGTATCTCTGAAAATACATATCTATTTTTAACATTTTTTTGAGTTTTTTTTTTTTCTTAACAAAAGTAACTGCAAACTAGTTGACAATGTAATTTAAATGCCTTGACCCTTTGGCATTATGAGACTATAAGATACTATGGAACAAATGTTACTCCAGGGAATAAATCTACTAAAATATTTTCCTTTATTTCTTTATAGTCAACTTATTAGTTTAATTAAGTAATTTTAGAAAAATTTATAATAAGCCCAAACTGATTCTCTCTACCACAGTGAAAATGAGGTCTCTTAAATATTTCCTATAGTCAAAATATCCAGTATTACTCATGTCATTCATAAGTGTTGTGAGACTTGAACTTTCCTGAAGGTCATTGCTTAGCTAACCATGGCATGTTAGTGGGCATAGTCCCAGGGGAGTACATCCTCCCATTTTTGGAGTCCCTGCTTTGTACAAGTTAGGAAACATTGCCTACTCTCTCACTCCTCAGGGACTTAGATCCCAGGGGTTTCAGGCCTCTGCAAATAGAAAAGGTCCCCTGTTCCTACCAAGCCTTTAATTGATTCAGTGGGCCTTTTCAATGCAGACATGCAAAAAATGGTGATGGTCACGCTCCTTCCCTTAGTGGAGTAGCTGATTATCTGTGGAGTGCTTTACCTTCTGGCGGTAAAGCTTGGCACTGCAAACTTGAGAACATATTTTTTAAGGATTTTCATTCATTTCGAAGACTACTACTTTTGAAAGTCACAATTTCCCCTAGAAAGGTCTCTCATAATAATGTAATAAATCTACTAGTATTTTGACTTTACTAGTTTTCAAATTTACCAGTATTTTTGATTTATCTAGTGTGTCATTTTCTCCCCAAGACCAACTAATCAGGGAAAAGATGCCAAAGAAGTTACTTTTATGTTTATGCTTTATCCACTGGTGGTACTTCAAGTGACGCTGAGAACTTTGTTCATAATTTTTCAGTAACCTGGAAAATCCCTGAACAGTTTACTCATCCTATTTTATCCCATTTTTGAGACTATTGCCAAGTATCTATCTGTTCATCACAGTGCTTACAGTGTCAGCCAAACCTATGGGTGGGTAGGCAGGACAACGTACAATCTTTTTCTCCAAGGTTACTTGATGGTTGTGTTTTTCTTATTTAACTCAGATATAGTGTTAGCTGTGATTTAAATTTAAAAAAATACAGATTTTAATTTGCAAAAATCCATCCAGATGTAGTATGGTATGATGCAAAAAGAAAGAAAGAAGGTAAACATTAGGCAATGCATCTGTACATCTTGTCAGTGCTGTCAAAGATAAAGCTCTTTGATATTGGCTATGCAACCATACTTAGGAGAGCTTCACTGGGAAACAACTGAACATAGGTCCCGCACAGAGCTCAGTGAATTCCTCCCCCCCCCCTTCTGATAAAGTGATGTCTAGTTAGACACCTAGGAAATCACTAGTAGAATATGAATAGAACTTGGAAGGGTAAGGTTTAAAGTGGGAGTTCAGGAAGAATAATGAGTGACTTCTGAAATGCCAGGTATTGTGATTGGTGATGTACCCCTGCTATTTTCGACTCTCTAGAGTCAGAAGACCCTTTCTCCCCCATGTTACCAAGACTCGAACCTGACAGAGCCTCATTGTCCAATCTTAAAAGAAAGACGACGATGATCATCATACCTACCCTGCCTCACCAGGGTGTTGTAGGGAGCAAATGTAATTGTTGAAGAGGTGCTCTATAAACAGTAGACCTCTGAACAAGTATTCACAGTTATTCTGTATATATTTTTAATATACTTCTTTACTTCTCAAAACTTTTTCAGTCAGTTAATTGTTACTATATTAAGCAAAATTTGGAGAGCACATTTAGAAACAGAAAAATTTTCCAAAAAGAAAAAAACATAGTGTTGTGAAATTAAGGAGATATGTCATTGCCTGCAAAGGCTCTCACTCTAACTCTGAAAGTGATAAAGTGTGGATGGGGAGATGGGAAGGGAGGGTTGCTGTCCTGAGAGCGGACACTGTATAAAGAGGACACTGTTAAGTACCTTAAAATATTTGCAGTGAAACCAAGTAAAAAAAGATTTGAAGAGTTTCTCCAGAATTCTCATAAAAACTTAAAACTTATAGTGGGTGACAATAGCTAAATCTCTAGGTATAGGGTAATGGTCTAGTTATTAAGATGTTTCAAAAGTAGGGCAAAACTCTATTTTATGACTCACTACAGAATATAATATACTATATCCAAAAGATGAATTATGGGTTTGAAATATCTGGGTGTTGTATACTTAGGAAATCAATGCTGCTCTGTTATTGAATGTCAGCTTTGCTTTTAGAATTCTTGATTATCTGGATAAACATTTCTTTAAGTTTTTTTGGGGGGGAGGGGGAACATATCTATGATTTAAAAAAAATTATCGATGAAAGCTCGAGGAGGCAGACTTTTAATGGAATTCTGGAGGGAGCACTCTAGAGGGTCCTATCCTAGGCCTCTCCACTAAATAGCCATGTGAATTTAAAATATAATGTTTATTATATTACATTATAAAGATGTAAACCCTTTGGGCCTCAGTTTCCTCACATATCAAATCTGTATATTAGACTAGCTACTAAACAGGTCTCTTTCAATTTAAGAATTTTATTATTTTATGAAAGCATTTCCTCCTCCTTCATTCCCCTGTGCTGAAGCTATGTAATGTATTCTTATTAATAGCACCTTAAAAAAATACTCCCTTATTATGATCTAAAGATGTATTAACATAATAGCAGACAGGTATATACAAACTTGACAATTATGCAAATATAGTAGGTGGTCTGGTAGGCACTGTACTTCTTCACAAAGATTTCAGGTGGGCATTGTTGTCCTTGCTAATCCTGTATTTAATGACTTGTTAATAGAATCTATTGAGATCTTCTTCCAGCCCTCCCATCAAGTTAAAGAAAACATTTTTGATTTCTCCCAGTTACTTTTTCCCATCCTCTGGCACCACCTATTTTCTTTATATTAGAATTTGATTTCCTTTCACATTGTGGCCAAAGGAATAATTGTTACCATATTTTACTAGTGATTTCCTAGGTGTTTAGCTAGACATCACTTTATCAGAAGGGGAAGGGAGGAATTCACTGAGCTCTGTGCAGGACCTATGTTCAGTTGTTACACAGTGAAGCTCTCCTAAATACTAGTTACATAGCCAATATCAGAGAGCTTTGTCTTTGACAGCACTGACAAGATGTACTGATGTATTGCTAAGCATTTACCTGCTTTATTTATTTAGTTTCACATACCAAAGAGTGACACATAAGTAGCTAAACCCTCAGAACCAGGTCTACATGGAACATTTTAGTAGTCTGCTGACATGTCCAGTGTTTCTCCAGATTGGCTAGAGCCACATTATTTTAAATTATTCTTTGAGGCATTCATTTTTTTGTGTGTGCTATTAGCTTCCTTTTAATGATCTCTTTCAGATTCACCAACAGATATCTTATCTATGACCATCTTCAGAGGCTGCTAATTAAGTAATAATATTTAACTTATATAAGGGTTTTTTTAAAACTCAGATTACAAACCTTTCCAATCAACTTAATTAGTTTGCAATAAATACTGTAATGCCATGTTACATAGGAATTTAACACCAGAAAAAATTCAGAGTGGAGGAAAAATGTGAAACATCAAACCCATTTTGTGGCAAAAGCAATTGGTGTAAAAAAAAAAAAAAAAGAACAAAGAAATACTGAAATAAGGTTAAGTGAATCATTAGTTGATCACCTTTTTCATAGGTTCCTAAATTGCTGGCCTAGAAAGCAGCTAACACTGTTTATTAAGCCATTAACAATAACCACTACCACCACCAAAGAAAAAAGTCCACCTACTCATCAGCATTCTAACTCAGCATATTGCCTATGACAAGGGACACACTGAAAAGATGGCCCTTTGAAGCTTGTCTTGCCAGAAAGCTATTATTTCTTGTGTAGTTACATGATTGGGGAAGACCATGGTTAAGTCTTCCAAGCACGCTGTGTGTCCATCACCTGGCACTGGTAGATGCTGATCAAATCACCAAACTCACTGGCATACACTAAAGGACAACACCACGAGCCTGGAGTGACTATATTTCTCAGATTCAAGTGGGTACATTACTGATCTCTGTAATCCACAAAATGCGTATATGAGCTTTGCTAAGGTTAAAGAGTGAATCCACTGTTCTTTAGTGTCATTGATTATGATTTTAAAATAGGCTGAGTAAGATTTAAGAATGTGTGTGTTTGGTATGAAAAGTTTCCTTAGAAAAGGTCTAAGAAAAACAAATCAATACTGCAATGCTACATTATACAGGAGTTTGAAATCGGGAGGTTGAATATCTACTTCAAGCCTTTCCTCTTGATTAGGAACTTAGGAGGTACCTCAAAATAGCACATCTGATCTGTTTCAAAAACAGCACTTTTAATGAAAAGCAAAGCACAGAAAACACCTTTTCCTCTTTGTAATAAATCATTTTGTTTTTTTCTGTGGATTGCATGTGGTGTTTGAGGCAGAGCAAGCAGGGCTGCCAATATTGCAAGCTAATGCTTCAGCACCGTTCATTTTTCACTCTGAGCAGGAACCCTCTTCTTAAAACTTGTTCATTTTACGGAGGGAAAATCGAAGCCACTGGCACATTGTCAGAGCTGCTTTATTGTCATCATTTACAAAGGTCGCTGAAATTAATCGACTTCTTACAGTACATATTATAAACAGACTCATTTTTGACACATTTATGGGAAAGTGGCAAGGTCTAAGTGGCTGGTCTTTTGGTTTTGGCTTATATTATAAACTAGGAAACCAATAATAACTGAAACCACAGTTGTGGGAAAAACAACAACAACACAGTTTCAAAGAAGCAGAGTCCATTAACTATTTGGTTAGTTCAAGTAAAGGAAGGGAGGAGAGAGCTCCAGAAGGTGAAATGTAAATAACAGGCTTATTTTAATGTCTTCACAGGACCCATTAAAGGGGGTAGTAAATGTTTCCATGAACATCCTCAATTGGTGTTGTCTGTTTGAAAGCATATTCTAAGTAGCTGGATTCCTTTTACAAGATTGGGAGTAAAAACTAACCCACACTGTATTCCATGAATCATAGCTACATGGATACTCACAGAGTTTTCTGAGAGTAATTCTGTCTCAAAGGAATTACTTCTGAAACTAAAGATGAGAAATACAGCATACGGAGTGATATTTACAATACCAGGGCACCCTATTTTCAAGGTAGAGGTTTTGAATCTTCTTTCCTTTTTATTTTTCACATTGTCCCCTTTTAACTAAATTAGGAAGCTTCTACTCATATTCATAGCCTGCTTTCACTAAAATTAGAGGCATGGAAACAAGGACATATTGTTAAAAATGAATAAATTAGAGCTGAAGTAAGCCATCCAGCTCAGTAACAGCGAAGGGAATATAGCAGTTGGTTTGAACAAGCTTCTTAAATAGCAAATGTACTTTAAAGCCATCCTGCTGTGATCCTGTTAATTACCAAAGAAGATTAGTACTCTTCTGGTTCATGGGATCCTTTTACCTAGTGTGTGGCAGGTCCAGCTGCATTAGCAATCAGACATTTGTACTGTCCCTTCAGACCAGTGAAGGGATGTTATTAAAGGGAAGTCATTTACCTCAATCCATAAGATATAGCCTGGCAGAAATTCAATAACTGTTTGTGTTAGGCTCATTCTCCTACCCTGCTTAGTAGTGTTAGCTCTTGACATAAAACAGCATTTGCCCTAATCTCCATCCACCAGGTGAAAGGGAACAAAAATGCCCCATTTGGGGGATTGGTTTCAAAACACAGAATAATGTGTGATTTGCTTTTCATTACAAATACTGTGAGAAAAGAGAAAATTGCCCCCTCCCCAATTCATGTCTCTCTACTCCTCTCTTCTCTCTGTTTCTCTGTCTCTCTCCCTGCCCCCTTCTTCTCTCTCCCTCTCCTTCTCCCCCACTGTCCCCTTCTCTTCTCTCTCCCTCTTCGTTCTCCTCCCCCAACACTGCTTTTTTCTCTCCCACGCACATCCTCCGATGGGTATTCAAGCTAGTAAGATGCATGTTGGAGAATCCCACAAACACAGCTAGTCACACACAGAGCCAGAGGGGTTTTGCATTTGAATTTTTTCTCAAAAGTAAAATGTGAAGAAAAATGCTCTCAGAATTCAGACAAGAAGAAAATACCAAAGGAGAATTTAGGTGTAAAAACACGAGCATCAACAAAACAAGAAATAGAGCACATTTAAGTAGATATGCGTATTTTAAACTTACCTTGCAAAAGCAGTTTCGGTGCTAGACCACCTCCAGTGTCCCTGTGTGCTGGATCCCTCAGTTCCCTGGTTGAGATAATCACATGGTTGTATTCTTGCCCCTGTGTAAATAGGTGCATATGCGTGTGTGTAATAAAGTATACACAAATATGTGCTATAGATATGCACACATGCAAGCAATCTTATCTCTGTATTCTAAAACATAAAGGAAGGCAGGAGGCTGCAGCTAGGTTTCCTTCTTTTTCCTGGAACTCTTTCTCTCAGTCGGCAAGCTGAGGCTCTCAATCTAGTGAAGAAAGATCTTGCGAGCTGCCTTTATTTCTCCTTGTTTCCATGGTGGTTAGTGGTGCATCGTTCACCCGATCAGTTGTCACACTGACATGGTGCTGCCTGCTCAGCGGTCATTAATAACTGAGCACCCTCCACTCCCCAGAGAGGAGCCAATCGCTTCAGACTGCCAAGATGTAGCTCTCGCAGCTGCTCCAGTCTGGTTGGCTGAAACAACCTGTCTGTTCTATGACACTGCTGCTTAGGATGCAAATAAATGAAACGGGCTTGCATATTTTCCTAGGTATCTTTTTCTTTTTCTTTCTTCAGGGGATTGTCAGGAATTTTTTGACAAGTCTTCTCATTTTTAGGTTATCAGTCATTCAGAGAAACTGTGTTTCACTCTGAAAATATGCAGGGCACACTACTAATAAGGATTTTCCAAATATTAAAAACACCTGGTAGACTCACCTCTCTAACTCCCTCTCTGTGAAGTTCAGTAATGGCTATATTAAGAAGAGCAGCTTGAAAGTGTTTTGAGTGGCATTTGGTTCTCTATAGATTCTACTTAATTTAGCATACATGCTTGCTGTTCAATAACACTTTCTTTTCTTCTATTTTTTTTAGCAATGACATTTGTTATCTAGATTAACCAGATTTTTAAAATAAAGCATATAGTTGCCTCTCTATAATTCACAACATTGGGATTTGAGTGGTTATTTTAAAAAATATGTATTTTCAATTGTATTCACTTCTCCATATGTGATGCAATAAATCTGCCAGCCACATGTGAACGGGTATGTGGGTGGGGGTGTTTGTGTCTGTATCTGTATGTTTGTGTGTGTGTGTTTGAGTTTGCGTGTGTAGGATGTATATTTTATTATTCTGGGGGAATATTTCAGCAGTAATAAATCCTCAAAAAATAATTTCTTCTCATTCTTAGGCCTATTAATTCTGAATAGATATTTACCAGGAAAATATACTATATAAGCCACATATGTAAAACTCTTTGAATTACCAGAAATTTGGAAAAGAAAACAAATAAAATAATAGCTGTGTATATTCCTTAAAGAACACCCATGAAAAAATCGACAGCAGTTTTAAAAAAATGCATGTTTTATAACCTTAATTAATATACTAGAGAAACATCTTGTTGAGAAGAATAGAACATGAGGATTAATTTATCAACAGGTCAAAAGCAGATTAGATTCATGACTCCAGCCCTAGTTTTGAGAGACTACCCTCTAGTGGAGTAAAAAGAAATCACATTTATTAGATTTACTTGAAGAAGAAGAAAAAAACTTCACATCTAATTGCTCCTTAAGTATTTAAGGAAATGACATAGACAAATAGTTTGCAGTTATTATTATAGTCATAATACCAGGAAATTTAAAATATGTTTGTCTTTAACCATTAAATAGTTTCACTAGTTTTCTGTAAAAAGTTCTCAAATGCTTTATTTTTTTCTATAAAAATTTATTGAAATGGTTCCTAACCTTTTGATTAAAAAAAATAAGTACAGGACAAAAGTAGATTTTTCACTTAACCTAATAACACTAATTTTAGCATGTCATTGTAAGGTTTTATTCTTTACTAGACTCTCTAGTTTTTACTTAGAAAGCACATAGTGAATTCTGTAGATGTTAGGGATTATGGTTGAGTTTTGAGGCTATTGAGTTAAAGTGTGTCTGTGTATAATTTAATGTACTTACAATAATAATAATCATCATCCTTTTTACCCCCCAATTTCAGTCTCTCCAGCTCTAATTTTTTGCATATTCCAAATCATTTCAACACTTGAAGGATTTATTTCCGCATATACAATAATTATATTAAAATTATGATAATTATTTGAAAAAGGCATTTTAGTTTTATATCATGGTTCCTTAAGCATTTCATTTTGGTTAATTGGTATGGACTGTATAATTGACCAATTTATTCAGTATTCAAACCAATATGGAGTAGTCGAAAACTACTCCAAATCCTTGACTTTCACAGGGCTACCAATGCTTAAATAAGTGAAGGTAAGTTGTGATAGTCAAATAGATACGTGTTTAACAGATAGATGTATGGTTAACTGCTTTCTTGATTTTTAAATCAAACTAACAATCATACCTAATATTTTAAATTTCAGTCTCTTTCAGAAATCAATAAAAATCTTTTAAGTTTTAATTTAGTTAGAATAGAGGACTATTATAAATGCACTTTAAATTACAAATTATTTACATGATTTCCTAGGAAGTTGTTTTAATTAAATAATTACCTCTTTTTGGAAGTGGGAATGAGATCGTTCTTCCTACAATTGTCCTATGAATCTAGGCACATGATAATTTCAAAGATTTCACACTCATTTTTATAAAATTTAATATCATAGAGCATTAGAAATGAGATTCTAATGTGGGAGAGAAAATAACTCTGGCTTTGGATGAAAAAGATGAGGATTTTGTTCTTTGGTTTCCATCTTGTACAAGAACATCAGCAGCTTAGTAGAATCAGTGTGTGTTTCAGGTGCTTTTTCACCTATCAGGGACATCAGTCATTTACAGGAAATTTGAAAGGTGGCTCTGCCAAAAGGTACATGAGAAAGTTAGTTAGGTATCACATCTATATAATGAAGTACCATATGAAGCTATTTAGTTGTGATGGGGTAAGGATTTCAGGGCTTTTCAGTTAATACAATTGTGAGTGGTCATCAAATGAGAACCATGAAATCTTAGAACTCTAATGTTCTAGAAGGTCAAGAAACTTGTTTAAGTGCACACTCTGGAACAAGAGAGACACGAATAGACCCCTCAGGTCTTCTAAGATTTATCGACCATATCACCTATCATCTACTGGTTCATTGACAGATATTTGCTTTTTCTGTTTCCCTTCTCTTTTTTCCCCTCACTTCCTCTTTCCCTCCTCCTCTTTCTTTCTTTATTTCCCCCCTCTCAAGTTTCTTCCTTTAGAATCTAATAAAATTTTTCACATTGCAAATCCATTCTATTACATGGATGTGCATGTTAGCACCATTGCAGTAAATATCAGCAGGGTTTCCTAAATGAGTGTTTAATTTTAATGAAAATTTATTGAAATGATTTTAAAACATAAATGAATAATAACAACTTCTAAATTATGTTGAAATAGTTCTGCCTTTATCATCAAATAAAATATTGGGCTGCTAAATTTTATTCAGTGGTTGAAATTATTAATTTATGACTGGTTTATTGAAATTTTAAAATCCTGGGCTTTATTTACCTGTGTGCTTTTTGTTAGACAAGTATTCCAGACAGTGGGTAGAGTGCAGGTTCCGGGGACAGACTGCCTGAGTGTGAGTCCTTACCTTGCCACTTCCTAGCCTTGTGACCCTGAACTGCCATCCCTGTTAAATATCATCTGTGCATCTCAGTTTCTTCCTAGGATTGTTCTGAGGGTTAAAATAGTTCATATGCATATAAAGCTTATAAAGTTCCTGAAACATAGAAGCTTGAATGAGTGTTTGATGGCATCAGTATTGCAATTATTATTATGGACATTGTTGTCTCCTCCTCCTCCTCTGCCTCCTCCTCTTTCTCCTTCTTTCTTCTTCCTCTTCTTCATTTTTTTTTTTTTTCCAGTTTTCCCTTTGGTTTGGAATGCCCTTTCTACCTTCTGCTCCAAATCATTGATTTTCACATGGCTACTATGCTTAAATAAGTTATTTCAGTTCAAATGTTCCTTCCCCTGTGGAATCTTCTCTGACTCTCTAACAAAATATGATTTCTCGTTTGACCTGCAGTAGCATTCTTTATTCCTCTTATCACTTATCACTGTTTATGGTATTATAATTGTTTCCAATATTTTAGCTTGTAAGATTCTCTTACAGGGGGTGTATGTCTTATGTCTTTAAGCTCCACAATACATAAAAAATGTAGAAAACATTTGTTGAGAACTAACACATGTCTGTGTGTGTTTTAAAAGTTATTTAATCTTTACAACATCTTTATAAGATAGATATTTTTATCCCTATTTGACAGAAACATTTGCTTAGAGAAGTTAGGTTACTTGCCCAGTGTTCCTAAACTTAAATAATGGGGCTAAAATTTGAACTCAGTTTTGTCTGCTTACAGAGCCAAGGCTGTTTTGACTGCACAAGGCATTCAATATTCATTCGTAAAATAAATGAACGCTTGATTGATGGCTGAGCCAGCCAATTCAATGCAGTCAGCAACAAGGGACTCCAAAAATAAAATACTATTTTTAAAAAGACATGAATTTTATGCACTAGACAGTGGATGCTTTTATATAGCTATGGTTGTTCAGTGTTGATGACAGAATTTTTACTGCTGTCCCTATTTTGAGAAATAGAGCTCTAAAGAAAGGCAGTGCCTAGTTGGAAAGCTGAGTTGATATGCTCAGAAAACTAAATACATATGAGTGAGCCACTAATGATGAGGAGCTGAGATGGTGTTAGGAAGGTCTTCAGTGACTTGTCCTTTGTAGTCTAATTCTGATAGCAGATTAGTTCTCAATTAGGTTAGAAACATAATTTAAGTTGAGTAGCATTGCTTGTTTGTTAGAATGTTGAACTAAAGCAAGTTGGGTCAGAGTTCTCATTTTCTTTCCCAAAGGTGTCTTGGAAAGTAGAATTGGAGGAAAAATGACCTTATTTTACTATAGGTCTTATTTTTAATGAAGGATATGACTTCATTTGAAAAACAAGGAAATTCACAACCAAGAAAAAGAAAGATGTCAGAATTTAAGGAGACAAATCTGTTTCTTTGTCCCATCTTCAGATGCCTTTCTTCTTTTCTCTCTTTCTCCTTTTCTTTCTCTTTAGTTCCAAAAGGTCTCTTATCTTGGCTTCTCTCTCTGCCTCTCTTCATTCTTTTCTCTCAGAGGATTGACTTTTAATCCTTCTCTAGACATGTGACAAAAAAATGGCTGCTGTTAATGTTACTCTGATGTACAGGGCAGAAATTGTGCATGTGGTATGATCCATATTTGTAAAATAAATTTTTTAAAAAGTACAGCAGGTAGATAAAAAGGTGAATAGGTAGACAGATAGGTAAATAGTTTAAGTTGCTCAGAAATAATTAAAAATAAATATGCTAAAAACCTAAATATACTAAACTAATGGTAGTAGTTATCTTTGATGGGGGTAATGGGTGGTGTAGTGGATTATGTCCCCCTGAAACTCACTGAAGCTTGAATTGTGTCCTCCAAGATATATGTATTAGAAACTTGTCCCCCAGTGTGACTGTTAAGAGGGTGGGAAATCCTATTACGGTAATTGAAAGGAGGGGCCTTGAAGAGGTGATTAAATTGTAGGACCATGCTGTAGTGAATGGATTAAAAATGGTGGTCAGGGGTGTGGTTCTGAGGGCTTTAAAAGGAGAGTGAATGAGGAGGCTACTTTCTCTGCTCTCCCTCTGCTCCTCCATTTTACAATGTGATACTCTGCATCACTGTCACCACCACCAAGACCCTCACCAGATATGTTCCCTGGACTTTGGACTTCCTAGCCTCTGAAACTGTAAGCAATAAATTTCGTGTTTTTATAAATCACCCAGTTCCAAGTATTTTCTTATAAGCAATAGAAACAGTCTAACACAGGTGGTTTCTTTTCTTTTTTTATGCTTTTCAAACTTTGAACAATCAATATAGGTTTTGTAGTCAGAAATAATAGTGATTATTATTAGTGGGGTTGCATTTTACTTGCATGACTGGAGCTGTCTTGTTTAGTAAAATATCTAACCTTCTTAACTTAATGTTCAAGTCCATTGACAGTGCAGTAATTAAAATAGCAATAAAAACAACAGCAGTAATAGTAGACAACATTTTTTGAGTGCTTGCCATATGCCAAGTAGTCAGTTAAGAGTTTTTCATGAATTGTGTTATTCAGTCCTCCCTATTAGAATACCAGATAGCTATTAGCTTAGTTTTACAGATCAGAAAACTGAGAGAGACTGGCTGGTTAGCTAAGTTGATTAGATCATGATGTTATAACACTAAAGTCAAGGGTTCGAATTCCTATACCAGGCAGCCACCAAATAAACAAACAAAAAAGAAAACTGAGAAAGTTTGCCTGAGTGTGCAAAAAGTCACACAGTTGCTCATTGGTAGAGTCAGCAATCAAAGCAAAGTTTGTCTGGCCTCAAGGCTGACACTCAGAACCACTGTGATATACTAGGGCTGAGATGTTCCCCAAATTGCTGTCTAGTGTTTCTCTCTGTTCCTCACCTCCAACACATTCCATCTCTCAGCTGCTTCAAATGCCTTATCATTTCTTGAACATATCTTACATTTTGCATTCTTAGATGCTTGTTTCTTCTGTAAGCATACTAATTGTATAAAGCTCCTGCTCAAAAATCCTATCCTTTAAGAAAGTTGCCTATCTTAATGAAGATAAGTGTTTTCCTTATTTTGTCACATTTTAAATTTATTTTTTTTATTTATATCATTCCAACATATAATTTCAGTTTATGGTTTATTTGTGCCTAGATAGTAAGGAACTTGAAGGCAGAGAATATACCCTATTTGCTTGTATTTCCAGCAATACACTTTATAAATTTAAAGGTAATTGAGTGACTGAAGGAGTAATTTAGTACTCCTTTCTGTGTGCTCATTTTGTTCCAAACATTTGTGTAAAATCAGAAATTTGTTTACATAAAAGCTAAATCATGAGAGTCCCTTCAAGGGAATAGGTTTTGTCAGATTGGTGTCTTCAGTTACACACGAGATTACTCATAACAGCTCTGTTAATTATGGGAGAATAGAGTGTATCACTTGATCTGGCCTTTTTCTTTGCTAATGACTTCCTATTTTTGTCTTCTTTAATTAGTACTTATTAAATGCAGTTGGGTTCATATAACTCTACAAAGATTCTTGTAAGTCCTAGACAAAATTAAACTCCAAAAACCAAGATGGCATGTAAATTTATATAAGTTCTAGGCAAAAATTAAGAACAAAGATGGCATGAGATATAACACTTTGTTCCTGCTGCAATATCCTTATGCAAAGTCTATTGGTATTTTCTTTGCTTTGACATTGGTTCTTTTGTAAAGGTGGGCTAGTGAAAATTACTAGTTTACGTTTAAGCAAAAGGTCAAGGCAGGGATTTTTGAGAAAGAGAAAAAAACCTTTTTTGTCAGTGGAATATTTAGGCATCTAGTTATATTGCACCATCTAGAAGTTAAAGGGTCATTTGAATTTTCATGAATATTTTATGTCACTTTTACTTGACTTCTACTAGATGGGAGAACAAAGATGGCTTTTATCATTCCCATCTAATTCTCTTTCTTCATTGATGGAGAGTACAGGAGGCCCAGAGCTAAAGTTCTCTGTTTCGTCTTTTAGAGATCGTTTATAGAATTATTCCTTTTAGTGTAAGGAAGTGTTTTCAAGAGAGAAAGCCACCTACTACAGTGAGTAAGGATGGTAAAATAGATGGGAGATTCTTGTAGCTACAATCTACATTGATACCACTGCTGAATTTTTGGCTTGAAATCTTAAAATTATCTTTAACTCTATCTTTCCCTCCTAATATAGTCTACTAGGGCTACACGAATCCTCCCAATTCTTTTCACTTTTCCAGTCATTCAGTTGTAAGCATATTTGCCATCCTTTCAGCTGTTTCCCAGACCACTCTTCCATTTCCTTTCTGATCCGAAATCTAATCTTTCTTCAGGACCTGATTATTTTTATGATTCTCTCTGCTTGCAGACTACTCATTTTCTCACCTCTTAGGACTGATTGTGTGTGTGCATGTGTCTTTATGGGGGATCATGTTTCTGCACTTCCACTGGCTTCCCAACACCAATTGCAATCCACTAATTATTTTACTCTTTCATATTGCAAATACTGCTCTTTACTCTCCCACTTTGCTCTTACCTACTTCTCAGTAGATTTGAGACAGAATATCTGGTGAACAATATTCTTATTCACTTAAACTGCAGCTAAAATCTTGGAAAATTTCAACTTTTAAGTATAAAACCAACCAAAAATTACTAAATCTCCTTAAATTAAAATAACTTTTACTTCCATTTCATTTCAGAGACCTATTACCGGGACATCCCCTTGACCTTCTTGGTAACTGGAATTGTTCTACCTCAGAAGTCTTGAACTTCATTATTCTGCTTTTGACCATAACCCACTATCCTTCTGGCAATTTTAGCACAGTGCTTAGCCTACATCTGCTTTTTGACACCACACATACCTCAAATCTGATGAGGTCAGTTCTCTCTTGGTTGCACTCATCTCTCTCCCTTTCCTGTCCACCAAGGTTGATATGTAAACTACTGATGAGTCACCTTGATTCTCTTGCTCTCATCTTCCACTATACCTGTCCAATCAGAACCCCTGGACAAGGTCTTGAGGTATAAATTCCATTAATTTCACAACTTCCTGACCTAATATATCTTTATCCAAATGCATCATTATTTTTCTTTTTTATCTTTTCCAAGGATGAGACTTTTTCTCGTTTTCAATCTGTATGTCCTTCCCTTTCTTTCTTCAAATTTATCCTCTTTTGTTTTCTCAGGAATTTGTCTCCAGAAGCCTTTCTCCTCACTCCACCTTGCAAAATTTCCACAAAATCTACAGACATGCCTAATTCTTACTCATAGTAAAATGATAACAACAATCCTCCTTTTAATCCTTAACCCTACTTGATCTTTCCATCTCTATCTTCCTCACATAAGTTTTTAAAAAGACCTGTCAACATTTGCTACAACCACATCATCACCTTCTATTTACTTTTTCAGCTCACTCTTATCTGGCTTCTCATCAGACATGCTACTGAAATTCCACTTTTGAATCTCAACCAGTGCCCTCCCAATTTAGTTCTTGCAAACCAAGGCCACCTCCTCTTTGCCCTGCTTGCCTGCGCATTCTGTCTGCTGTCATTGTGTGCTCGTCCACTTAAGTATTTAATACCTAGGTTTGTTTTTTTGCCTACTCTTCTTCATATGCTGACTTAGATGATATAATTTATTCTACTTATATACTTATTACTTTTAAACCTATATATCAGTGCTCCTGCAAATAAAATTCTTCATCCATATCTATCTACCTACCTGTCTGTCTCTCTTTTCCTCAAGCTGTCTGATAGATACCTCTACTTGCATAACCCCCAAGCATCTTCTACTCTACGTGCCTAAACCTGACCTCTTACACTCTCCCCTAAATTGGATTTTCCTCCTTTATTTTTTATTTCTATTGTAGTATCACTACCTAGTTACCCAGAGAAGTCCAGGATCTTTGACGCTCTTTCTGCCTCATATCCTGTATTCAACCAGTTACTAAATCCTGTTGATTCTATTCCCACATTTTCTTGAATCATGTTCTCCTCCTGGTAGGCCTTCATCATCTCTTACCTTGGTTACCACAGTTGCTCCCAACTTCCCTGTTTTCAGTCTCATCCTCTGTAATCTTTCTTCTTCTCCCACAACGCACAGTCAGGCCCACACTCGTCTTTAGCAAGGATACCTTCCAGTCACTTTTTTGCCCTTGATTCAATTATTTCCTCTTCTAGTGATGAGAAGCCAGGTTTGGTGCTTTGCCTCTGGACCCGTAATACAGAGTAATTGGTCAGAATGTATTGTTGAATAAATGAATGAATGAATTTTAAATAGACACTGATGGATAAGAAAGTAAAATTGCAAAGTGTTTAAGCACAGCAACATTAAGCCTTTAAATCTGTAATTGTGGATGTGTAGACTAGTATAAATGACAGCAAAGTTATGCTTTGATACTTGTGTGAGAAATTAGCCATAATCTATGGCCAACTGGGTTCTTGATCACATAGATGACTGATGTGGTGAATATGAGCCATGAGCAGAAATCCATTGCAATTTCTGAAACAAAGAGCTCACAACTATCAAGGATGGGGATGAAGTATTCTCTTCGATAGCAAATTCAGTATTGTTATCGTTGTTGTTATATTTATTATGACTGTTGTTCAGAGAAATACAAATGATTTTGCTTGAAGTATCCACAAAACACGATGGAATAGACCTGAATTTGAATTATGTATTGCTATGCAAATGTGGAAGTTATGTATGCTGAAATAATAAAAGTACCTAGAATAATAACAAGCAGCATTTGTTAAGTTTAAGGATGTGTGGAAGACACTGAGGCTTCGTAAGCGTTGCATCCATAAACTTCTGTTCTTATGATACTGTGAGGCAGCCTTTCACAGAAGAGGAAGGTGAGGTTGGATAACTAGAGAGGAGCAAGGGTTGGAATGCAAGTCAGACTCCACATCCAACACTCTTAAAACTGTAGTTTCTTCTCTCCAGATGTCATCTGAGGCCCTTATTCTCCTCTTCTTTGCATATTCGATAGTACAGTTTCTGCTTTCTACGTTTGCTTATTTGTAACCAGGTTGACAAAACATATCATGGTAGAATACTAACATGATTTAGCTGTACCTCACTTTTCTCACATCAGAATCTTTGATTATATTCTTTTCTCTTGATTGGTTGATTGACAGTGTGAAGATCTCTGTCAACTATTATCTTCAAAGGCAAGCAGTATATCCACTCAGATAATTTTTAAATTATTTTCATGTTGGTTTTTCTAGGATAGTTGTCTGTATTTTACTGCCTTTTGAGAGTCAACATTTAAAATGAATGACAAGCTCTCTCTCTCTCTGTTCTCTCTGCTTCCACCATCTTGCAATGTGAGATCCCTGGGTTGCTGTCACCATCACCGAATGGACTTTGGGCTTCTCAGCTTCAGAAACTTGAAGAAGAGAAATGAGGCATCAGGCTCCAGGGCCAAATTTCACTTATTAAAATGAACCCTCACCAGCCAGAGGGGGCCCAGCCAGCATAGCACCTGCCACCTCTCTCCCCGCACTGAGCTGCCCTGCCCCAGAAGGTGGGGACACACCCACACCCAGCTGTATCCTTGAACCCTGGGGCCCCTCTCTCTGACCCCAAACATTTCAAATTGAAACTAAATCCTGGCCCACCTTATAGTATCACAGCATAGTTTCACTGCCCTAAAAATCCCCTGGGCTCAGCCTATTCCTCCTTCCCTCTCCCCTACCCCTGGCAACCACTGATCTTTTTATTGTCTCCATAGTTTTGCCTTTTCCAGAATGTCACATAGTTGGAATCATACAGTATGTAGCCTTTCAGATTAGCTTCTTTCACTTAGTAATGTGCATTTAAGTTTTCTCCATGCCTTTCATGGCTTACTAGCTCGTTTCTTTTTAGCACAGAAGAATATTCCATTGTCCAAATGTACTACAGCTATTTATCCATTCACCTACTAACAGATATCTTGGTTGCTTCCAAGTTGTTGCAATTATGAATAAAGCTGCTATAAAACATCCAAAAAAAAAATAAATAAAATAAAATAAAATGAATGACAATTATATTCCTCAAATAGAGAAATCAGTTCTTTTTCTAAGTTAAATAAGCAAATGGATAAATAGATATACATACATAAAACTTCAACATTGGTATACATAAAACTACCTTACTATTTTATTTTTTGGATATATTTGAGACTATAAAAATGCAAAATTTACACCCTGTCTTAAAAACAGAATTTCATAGCTTGATTGAGGAAGATTGCTACGTAGAAAACCATAAAATCAGAAGAGGCAGTCTTTAGGCACAAACTGAACAAGAATAGGGCAAGCTTAGGTTTGTAAGGTAATGGAATGTTTTAAAATATAATCAAATGAAAAAACAACATGTGTATTTTTTGTGAAATCACTTATCTTTCTTTCCACTCCATAGACATGATGCAGAAAATGAGTAAATTAACCCTCACCCTTAAGAGCACTTCTTACATCCTTAACTTTTTATAAAGGATACATTTTATTAGAAATGCAATGAATATTCAGTGCTTTGGCCAGTGTAGACTTAGGGGGTGCTCCCAGCTGTATGATGCTCAGCCTGGCTCTCTGGAGGGACTGTGCTGAAGGCTCTCACATAGTTCCCATTACTAAGGAAACCACTCGTTTTGTCTGAACATGCTCTGAATAGATGTCTCATTTGAAGTCTAGTGCTCAAACCGTGAGGATCGCATTATGGAGCCGAGAAAGAAATGAAGGGAACAAAAAGATGCTGGAAAATGCCACCAAGCATCACAAAGCATCGTGCTGTAATAACATTCCATGAGACAGAAGGTGCATTTATTTTTGCTGCATTTCAAGTTATTTCGGTGTTATAAAAGCAAATTCCTTTGCCTACCCACGTAATTAAAATAAGCAAAGCAGATGTTCTTCTGACCTATTCTTAATTCCTGCTCTTGTTACGGTCTCACTGAGAAGTGTGACATATAGCACAGGAAGGACAAAATATGGATTGTCATATTAATCTGGACTTGCTCTGTTGTGCTTTGTAACTAAATGGTGTAGTGCTATCTCCGTGCCAATAAACAAACACATGTTTGGAGTGAGACCTCAGAATTTGCAGTCTCCAAATTGTCACTGTTAAATTCAGAATGGCTACTGCAAACTGGTGCTTGGTGCTCTTTAACAGGCATCGAATTCAGATTTGGAATGAGAAAACAGTTTCTAGGAGGCTCCTGCTCTGCTCTTTAGCTCCTACCAACCCACAGCAAAGAAAGTAGCTCCTACTAGAAAATCAGGTGATCTTTCTTTCTCCCTCACCCTGGAAAGTAGGGTTTATGGGACTTTGATTACAGTATACTCCTTATCATTCACCTCCCCAATTTTTGATGTTGTCTATTGGCATTTTCTTAAAGGTATGTAAAGTGCTATTCAGGTACCCAGTCAGAATAGCACTTTAAACTGCTGCCTCTAAACCCATATAGAAAGGGGAGGAAGGCATTATTATATCTATTTTGAGCTACTTTACTTCTTTCAGCAAACGAGATGTATCTGTATATCAGTTAATCCACAAATGCAGAAATTAATCAATATTTAAGATTATTTGTCATTTTACTATTTTTCTGACAGTCATAGCAGTTAGGTGACTTCTCTGCACAAGAGTCTGTGATTGAACAAGATCTTTGGACTCAGCCCAGAGCTTTAGCACTGTACTGTAGACAGTCCCTATGTGCAGAAGCTGCTCAGATCTCTCCTTGGAGCACCACTGTTACAAAGAGGTGCTAACAGGTCTAAAACCGAGAAACAAGCACAATAAGCAAGTAGAAGTTTATTTCTGTCATGGAATCTTAAAGATCAATAGTATAAAATTAACAAATATGAAATTCCAGCAGCATTGTCAGAAAGTCTTGGTATTTTTTTTTTAACCTTTTCCTTTTTTTCTCTAATTCCCTTAAATATATTGATAGTCACACATTTTTAATAAACATACATTTCAAGGAGTGATCTTTTTCAGATTTCCTGACTGACCAAACTTAAGAAATGCCAAACTTAGAAGAATTGAGTAAAGAACTAAGTAGTTTTCTAGCATTTAATGGGGCACCCTAACACCACTAAAAAGGCCCTAGATTTGAAAGCGTAAAAGAAAGAAAGTTTAGTTTTGTGAAGGTACTTAAATACTTATCCTATCAATAATATCCTAACTAGTTCTGATTACGGGTCATTTCGAAATAAACAGCCTAAAGCTGCCAGCTGTTTCTGATCTGATGTGCCTACAGAGTATTAACTCAACGTGTACGTTTAGCAGTTTAGCTATCATGGTTGCTGACAAGAGAATTATTCTAATACTGAGACTTATTGTGAAGATTTTGTTTTCAAAATGAATATACATTAGGTCCCTTGTTGGTTATCCTGTCAAGGTTTGGCAGAGATCAGGATGTCTCTGTATTTGTATTCCTCCTACTCATCATGATGCCTGACAGATAGTAAACATTCAGGAAGAAGAGATTGAACTCAATAGTTTGACGTAAGAAAAATATAGCAAACTAAGCATTTGTAGATGACCCTTAGCCTGGCTTAATTGAGTATAAAATGATGGAAAAAGCAGATGTTTAACTCTCTTTAATATTTATCTAGCAGTCTATTTTTCCATGTCCTTTTAATCACCTATAAGCCTTTTTGAAATATTCCTTCTGATAAAATTATATTGTGAAGTATATATATGATGAAATCACATTGAAAGGATTGAGTCAAATCTGTCAAGCAGCCTTTGCTTTGTTTCAGTCCGACAGTGGTTATATTTGTATTTCATTCTTTTAATGGGAGAGCTCTCAAAATGTCTCCAGGCACCATGAAACATCAGATATTTATTATAGTTCTGTTTCTGCCTGCAGCAATAATATCTGCAGGCTGTTGTAACAATCATACATTTCAATTAACACCAAGCATCATCTTATTTGGAGAAGTAAGTCCTGTTTAGAAGACTTAAGTTTGTTAGTAGACCAAAGAGATTATAATTTGCACAGGAATGGAGAATTTAGTTATTATCACAATTACTAGTATATATCCCTAATTGTTCAGTTAGAAGCTCCTTTGATCATTTTTTGGAAAAGTTACAGTAATATACATATGCAAGCATAGATATGTTTTGAACTGTGAAGTAACTCATGTGATTTGGGACTTTTTCTTAAGGCCCAAGTTAAAACTTACCTTCCCAGGGCGGATAAAATTGTAAAGATGATGAAAATGCAGTGAATTTAAAGATAAGTAAATGTCCATTTGTACAGTATTGTACTTAGAGTGGGTTTAAAAAAATAATGTCATATCTAACTTAATGAAACAAGTATTGATTTTGATCCCTTTCATATTATTTACCTAAATAAATGTTGGGTTTAAAAATGTTTATTAACAAAATAGCACAGATTTATTATGGAAAATTTAGAAAACTCAAAAAGAATAAAGAAATGGGATTGAAAGCATTCACCTACCAAAAGAAGCATGGCATACACTTTGGTATACTTTGTTTTGGTATACTTTTTGTCCTTCTATAATATAATAAAATATTACATATTTTAAAATTATATAATAAAAATAAAAGAATCTTCATTACTTTTAGTGCATATGCCAGTATTAATACTATATAGATGATCTGTTCCCCAAATATTGGACATTCGTTTTTCTAAATGTTCTCTAAATATGTATTGTAAATAATGCAATGATATCCATCACAGGATGGGATGGCTACAATTGACTTTGTAGACAAAAGGATTTAGACATTTTAAGACTTCTGATATGTATTACAGGTTGCTTTCCTGAAAGCTCTTACCAAATTTACCTAGCAGCATATCTCCTTTCTACCATGCCCTTGCCAGCATTCATTCATTCATTCATTCATTCATTCATCCATTCAAGGACTTTATTTGAATACCTGTCCAGGTGCTGTTCTAGGTGCTGGGAATATAAAGGTGAAAAAGAAAGTCACTGATTTCACAAATTTTATTGTTGGGTAGATGTCGGAGGTAGGTGATAAATAGGCAATGATAAACTTGCAAGTAAGTAATAATTCCAAACATTAGTATATATTGCTTAAGAAAAATAAAACAGGGTAATAGTATAGTAAAAAACAAAGAGGGGTGATTAACGTATAGTATTAAAGAGGTTTACCTTTAAAAGGTGACATTTGAGCACAGACATGAATATTGAAAGGTGAGTCAGGCCAAGAAACAAGGGCAGAGTGTTCCAGGCAGAGTAGTGGTGTGTGCCAAGTTTCTAAGGCAAGGATGCACTGGGCACATCCGAGGGAGAGAAGAAAGCCAGTGTTCTTAAGAGTAATCAGTGAGGAAGTATTAGGACATGAGGCCTGAATGGTGACCAGAGCTGAGATCTCCTACAGTCTTGCAAACCTTGGAAAGGAATTAGATTTTAATTGTAATGGGTAGCCACTAGATTGTTTTAAGTAGGGTAGGGCTATTATCACATTGATCATTTTTTTTTAACTCACTGTTTCGAAAATCACCAGGCTGCTGTGTGGAGAAGTGGTTAGAGGCAGGTAGGAATTAAATGGAGAAACAGATGCTCATGACTGGACTTCTCATGGTAGCTGAAGAGATGGTGAGAGATGGTAGGATTCTAAAGAGATTCTAAATTTAGACCTAAAAGGTTTGCTAAAGATTTGTACATAGGGGATATAGAAAAAGATGATTTAAGCAAGACTCCTATATGTTGATGTTTGGTGGTGCTGTGTAGGTGGTGGTACTGCCTAGGTGGATGGTGGTGCTATTAAGTGAGATATTCCAAGAGAAGAGCAAGTTGCCCTTAACCCCAAACAGAGTTGTATTTTTCCTGTATGATAGAGGGGTAATGTTTTAAAATGTTTAAAATGTTTTGATCTTTTGCTCAAAAACAAATAAAAAACTTTGTCCTCATCAGCTCTAGTCATTAATTTCCCCTGAAGGCAGATTAAAATTTGTAACAGAAGAAATTTCAAGAAGTAGTGAGTATAATATTCAGCTGTTTTTCAAAAATACATTTAGGCAACAGGCAGAAGAAACAACCAGTACTAAGGCCCTAAGGTGTGAATTTCTGGACCAAATACAGCAATCCAGGCTTTCATCTTAAGATAAGATTTTTCTAATTCCACCTGAGCCCAAGTGACTCAGCTCATGCAGCCTTTCCCTAATGAGAGGAGAGACCCCATCCATTGTTAAGGTCTAGCTGGAATCAGAAAAAAGAAAAGTAAGATATACTAGAAAGAAAAGTCTTTTATTTTGTCTGAGGATTTTTAGGAAGAAAAGAGGGGAGAAGATGACAGTCAGGTGTTTGGAAAGGTGTCTGCCCCAGTGCCCTCATGGCTGTAGCTTGGAGATGAGTAGGTGCATTAAGTAAGCAATAATAATAATGGTAAAATATCACCTCTTTGCTCTCTTCCATTACTTTTACACTGTGCCACAGCAATTTGACCACACAATAAAGTCAACAGAGGGATTTCCTAAGATTTCGTTTTCCTGAGCCACAGAAGCTGGGTTGAGAGACAGTGGGTCTGTGGACAGAGTCCCTACAGCAGAGGCTGGGCTGGTGGCTGAACTACAGACAATGGAAGACAAGTCAGTCACTCAGGAGGTTGCTGCCAGTGGGAGCTGAGGTGAGGCTGATTCAGCTACAAAGAACTATTAGGCTCTGAGCAAACCAGTGGCGACAAACCCCAAACCAAACCAACCAACCAAACAAACCCCCACAAAAATGGTACCAACCTTAGATCGCAGCTTTGAAGGTCAGCAGGGCGAGTAGTGTGCAGGTGCGTACTGAGTAGATCTGAGCTCTGCAGCGCTTCTCAGACTTGTGAATCACTTAAGAATCTTAATAAAATGCAGATTCTGATTCAGTAGGGCTGGAGTTAGCCTACATTTCTAATAACCCCACAGGAGACATTGATGCTGCTGGTCCAAAAGCCACACTTCGAGTAGTGAGGAGCTAGCACCCACACAGGATCATCATGAAAGCCAATGGACCACTCCCTGCTAATGTCATGGGTGGGGTGGAGGGGTAGCGGGGTGGTTTGAAGAGCCAAACTTTTTTTTCCCTAGAAGGAAATAAAATATTATCTGAAAGATCTCCCAAACTATTAGACTAGACAAAATTTAAACTAGAAAGGATATTGGTTCATGTGATTTTCTAATAGCTAGGAAGTGGAAGGCGGGGGAGAACATTAAATTGGCTATAAACAAAAGCAAAACATTTCTTTTTTTTTTTTTTTTTTTTTTGTATTCCAGAATAGTAGGTTTAGCTTGGGGTAACTTTTAGTCAGGTAAGAGACACATCACATTTTGGATGTACAAACACAGAGCTCAGAGGAGAGATCAGAGTTTGGGGTATAAATTTAGAAACGATTAGCATGTCTTTAGGTGAATCAACCTGGGGGAACGGTATATATACAGTGAGACAGTAAGGTCTGAAGATCTGACCAGGGGTGCTCTATCATTTAATGTGAAGCAAAAATGGAAAAGCCAGCAGAGGAGAATGAAAGGAGCAGCCAGTGAGAAGAAAACCAGAAGAGCTGAGAGTTACGCAAGCTCAGAGAAGAAACGTTCTCTAGAAGAAAGGAGTAGCTAATTGTTTTTGATGTTCCTGTACATTTGAGTATTATGAAAACAGAATATTGACTATTAAATTTGGTAACTACTAATATATACATATATACAAATAAAACTTTTAAGAGTTTGAAAACAAGCTATTTAAACATATAACTGCCCAATTTTTTCTACCCCCATTAAAATAAAACTTCTTGAACTCATTGCCCTATAGCCCTTGTCTCCACCTCCTTGCTTCCAGGATCTCTTCAGTTCACTCTAATTAGCCTTTGATTGCTGTTATTCAGTTGAATGGTTCTTATCAGCTACCTCCATGTGGCTGAATGCCCCCAGATTGCTTTATCCTTAAAGATTTTATTTTGAGACTTTCAGCATTTCTGTTTTTTCATGATAGCCAAAAGTACTGTAGAACTGCCCTTATTGCTGAAATCTGACATGTGATTACAATCTTGGCCAGAACCAGATGTGAAAGGAAAAACAGGTATTCAAATGTTTCTGGAAGTTAAAAACATATTCTAAGAAAAATTGGGACTCTTTTACCATCTCCTATTGTAATCAAGCTCCATTAGCAGGATTAGAATATTGATTAGAATATTGATTCCCAGTAGCATCTGTATGGATGAAATCTATGTGAGCCAACGTCCTTTTCCAAAGTGATCTAGACATTGTTCAGAGAATTCTAGTCAGTTGGCAGAGGAACATTTAGGCAGAAATATGTCCAAAAATGAGAGAACTAAAGTTGTCATGTGCCCACCATGTATTTAACATGGAACCGAGATTAACTGGGTTTTGCTCCAAACCTTAAGAAATAAAGCTTTCTCATTGTTGCTAGAAATAAACATTGCTTTAAAAGATTATTGTAAGTGTAGTGTTTACAAAAAGCAAATTACTATTCTATAAATTCTCTCAAACATTTAAAATAATAATCAGCTAAAAGAGAGACCCTGAACCATTTGATGAGGCATCAAGGTAAGATGGAAGGATTATAGATCAGGGAGTGAATACATCAGGTTTCTTATTCTAGCTCTGACTTCAATTTAATGTATTAGTTTGGATAGTTCACATAACCTTTCTGGATCTTATTTCTTTATCTGTAAAATGAGGGGATTAAACCTGATTGTCTCTGAGGCTCTTTCCAGCTCTCATGTTTTTATGAGTCTATAGTTCAACAGTCAAAAATCACTGGGTGACAAAGCAGAATCCAGGACGTCTTTTCTGCACTAAAGTGATTTCCTTTTGAATGGTCAGCTATCAGGGCTTGAACATTGTCTTAGGTTCTAGGGATAGGCCAGAGGAGAGAGAAGAACAGAGGACTAGTTAGTAAACACATACACAATTTATCCCAAATACGACATTTCTCAAATTTCCCTACAAAGAAGCCAAAGGTTAATAATTAAAGGAAGCTGGTGTACAGATCATTAGAAATAAGTATTATCTTCCTGAGCGGCAGAGTTCTGCTACATAATTGGTAACACAACTAAGTAAGCATTTAAGGGCGACCTCTATTTCAGCAAATGATAATTAGCAGAAGGTATCTCTCAAGGGAAGTGGTAGAATCCCACATATTTGAGACTCCTAAGAGTGGACTCAAAATAGCAGTAAACATGATGCCACAGGGACTAATCTTGCACTGGTAAGCAGATAGACGTGGTAAGGAAATGGGATTTCTCATTTGTTTGCCATGTTTCTAAGAGGAAAATGGCCATCAAGAGAGAATATAGCTCTTAGATCTGTACAAGCATACAGGCTTGATGAAGAAAAAAACCTATCTCAGAGACACGATTAAAAAAAATTAGCTTTAAATTGTGAAACAAATTCAAACTTGTCAAAAAGTTGCAAGAATAGTGCAGTAAATTCCCAAATAGTCTCAGCAATTGATAACATTTGGGCACATTTTCTCTCTCTCTCTCTCTCTCTCTGAATATATATGTGCATGTATATATACTGGTGTGTATATAAGTATATTTATCTGTATGTGTAGACTCATTGTCATTTTTATTGGAATCATTATCTCTGACCCACTTGAAAATAAGTCGCAGATGTGATGACCTGTAGCCCTAAATCCTTTCTAAGATGTTCTCTTACGTAATCATAGTATAGTTATCAAACTCAGTATATTTAATGTCAGTGCAATGCTATTATGTAATATATATTCAATATTCAAGTTTCACCAACTGCTCCAGTGATGTTTTTTATAGACATTTCTTTGTCTTAGGTGAAAATCCAATCTAGGATCATGCATTGCATTCAGTTGTCATGTCTCTTTAGACTTCTTTAATCTGAACATTCTCTGCCTTTCTTTATCTTTCATGGCACTGATATCTTTTGAGTTTTGTAGAATGTCCCTTATTTTGGCTTTTTCTAATGTTTCCTCATAAAAGGATTGAAGTGATGCATTTTGAAAATAATATAGCAGGCCGGCCCCGTGGCTCACTCGGGAAGAGTGTGGCACTGGTAGCCCCGAGGCTGTGGGTTCGGATCCTATATGGGGATGGCTGGTGCGCTCACTGGCTGAGCGTGGTGCAGACCACTCCGTGCCGAGGGTTGCGATCCCCTTACTGGTCAAAAAAAAAAAAAAAAAAGAAAATAATATAGCATGAGTACGTCATATCTGGAGGCACACGAGGCCAGTTTTAGTGACATGAATATGATCCCTTAGCAAAAGTAGTGTCTGCCAGGTTTCTCCACTGTTAACTGGTTTCTTTTTGGTATTAAGTAATATATTTTGTATAAAGTTGTATAAGATTCTATTCCTTATCAACTTTTACGCAGTAGTTTTAGCACCCACTGATGATTCTTGCCTGAATCAAGTGCTATTTTGATGTTGCTAAATGGTTATTACTAACTATTATTCCCTTTATTAGTTGACATCTTATTGTAAGGAATAGCTTTCCCTTCTTCCTTTTTGTTTAGTACCAGTAAGAACTAATGGATTCTTTTTCCCTCAGTGAGTTACAAGCTATTAGCATCAGTATTTATTGTGATTCTTTGATTGTCCCAGATTTGTTCCGTGAGCAATATTTTCTTTTAAAATCCTCTTTCATTCACTTGTCATGACCTCATCATTGTTTTATGGATGATTGTCATCAACAGAGTCTTGAGAAGTCTGTTATAAACTAAAAAAAGAAAATTGAAGTGAAATTTACATAACAAAATTAACTATTTAAAAATCTACGATGTAGATGTACAAATTCAGTGGCATTTAGTATACATAACAGAGTTGCACAAACACTACCTATATCAATTTCCAAAACATTTTCATCCCACTGAAAGAAAACCCTGTGTCCATCAAGCAGTCATTCTTCATTCTCCTCTACCCTAGCTCTTGACAACCACCTGCCTCTTTCTGTCTCTGTGGATTTACCAAATCTGGAAATTTTACATATATATGTATTCATACAATTTGTGATCTTTTGTGTCAGGGTCCTTTCACTTAGTATAATGTTTTTTGGGTTCATCTGTATTGTAGCATAGATCAGTATTTCACTCATTCTTATGGCGGAATAGTATTCTATTGTATATACCACATTTTATTTATCCATTCATCCACTGGTAGACATTGGGGTTGTTTTCACATCTGGCTATTGTGAATAGTGCTGCTATGAACATTCATGTACAAGGATTTGCTTTAGTACCTATTTACAGTTTTGGAGAGGATTTATCTAGGAATGGAATTGCTGGGTTACATGGTAATTCTATTTTAACTTTTTGAGGAATCACTAAACTGTTTTCCAAACTGGCTGCACCAGTTTACATTCCCACTGGCCATATATGAGGGTTACTTTCTCCACATCCTTACCAACACTTGCTATTTTCCATTTTTTGAGTCTCGCAATTCTAGTGGGTGTGAAGTGGCATTGTGGAGTTTTGATTTGCACTTCTCTAATGACCATTTATGTTGAGAATCTTTTCATGGACTTGGCCATTTATTTCACTTCTTGGGGGAAATCTCTGTTCAAGTTCTTTGCCTATTTTTAAGGTGCGTTATTCATCTTTTTGTTGTAGAGCTGTAATAATTCTTTATATACTATGAAATTTTAGTACTATTTACATCATATTACTTAATAAAAAGTACAAATGTTTTTAGACATGATTTTTTTCTGATCTGAAATTTAAGGGAGAGACTTGAATTAGCAATATTCCTAAGAAAAATTTTAAATAGATAATCCTCTTTAATTATTTAACTGAAATTTGAAGATATGTCTATTTATATACGTAATATAGAAATGTAGGTTTGTTTTATTTTTACATATCCAGGATTCAGTTGACTTATCATACGAATGTGGCTGTCATGGTGCAGCAGAGTGTTTTGGGATTCCCCAGTGAGTCAGTAATCCAAACTCACAGGGAAAATCATTTTAAACTCAATTAGTATTTCCCTGATGAAGCTCAATTTAGCAGACTTGTTAAGTTTAGTTTGCAAAACCCATTTACCCTGGTTAAGTTTTTTTCATCTTTATTATTTTCTTAAAAAATGCCCAATCGCCACCTCCTTTCTAGACAGGTAACATTTTTATTTAACCACTACCAACAACAAAAAAGAAAACAAAGTTTTTTTCTAGCCTTTGTCTCCATATATAATTACTTCCCTATATTGCTATTATTTATCAGCTGAACATGTACCACTATTTGCCACGGTAAGTTATTAGTAGTGCAGCCACGGAGTGTCTGCTGGAAACTTTGGTGGAATGTTTTGCAGCATGTTAGATTGCTGACATTTTCCAGTGCAGAGCCTTTCTTTAGAGGTGGGGGCTGCAACTCTTTACAGTTTTGTGGTGCTCACTTTTTTCCCAATTGAATTTATAGCTTTCTTTTCGTTATTCAAAGCTTCCTTGGACTTTACACACTGGCAGGTGTTTTTCTCGCTATCATTTTACATCTAGTCCTGTGTTCCTGACAAAAATGGGAACTATCTCAGCTAAAAACTGTTTTCCTTCCAACCTATAAATCTGGTTGTGAGGTTCTGGGTAATATTTATCACCTGTATTTTGTTATATATGGGTTGTCTTTGAAGGAGGTCATCCTGGAAGTGAAACTTCAGGATGGCTGTACCGTAGGCTGAAATATGGCTTATTTCATGTTCTATTGACAAACAGTGGAAGAACTTTTTGGCGGGACATTGTCCTGTCTGGCCCTAGAAACTGGTTCAGTATCACATTTTGGAAAGATCTGAAGAGGACATAGGAGTCAATTCTTTGTGATTTGTGCAGCTCTCCTTCCACCTTAGCTGTCTCCCCGGGTAGGAAACCAGTTCCAGAAGACCCCATTCTCCTTTACATCTGGGCCTTAAGTGGTAATTGGGTGGGGATTATGAGCAGACTGGAAAGGGTCCCTGGAGACTCATTGCTTTGTATATGTACATGTATATCTGTGTGTTTGGAGTCCAAATGCTACTTAACATTGGTCAATATAATCATCAGTCTTCATCATAATTATTAATCTCTAAGTAGCAATGAAGAAACATATAAGAAAATGTTCTACCTAGAAACATAGAATGTTTTAGCTTTAAGAAACCCTAGATATTATCCACTATAACTTTCTAATTTTATAGATGAAAAATTCAGACACAGTGTCCTTTGTGGCCTATTGTTTTAGATTTATTCTTCATTTTATGAAATGTTTGAGTTCAAAGGACAGCTAACAATCATCTAGCCCAGTTATGTCAAAGAAACAGCATTTCTACTGTAGCTTGCCCATGGCAGACATATCTAATTGATCACAAGCATCCTTCTTCATGCCCAGCGCTTATCACTGGTAAAAAGGAGTTGGTATAAGGGAAGAAATTTGTTTGCCTTACCAGATCTAGTCCTGGCCCCTCAATTTAAAGATAAAGAGATTAAAGAAAAATAATAATGACGTTATTTGCTTATGTTGCAAACAGAATTATTTGCCAAGTAGGTCTCTTGCCTCTTGGTATAGCATCCGTTCTACTTTGCCAGAGCGTTTTCATGCACCCAACCTGTCCTCATAGCTAAGAACCAGGCTGAGTGCTGAGTATAAAGCAGCTCTCTCAAGAATTACTTTTTAACTGTTTTTTGTCAAAGAGATAGCTGGCTTCATCCCCTGATTAGCCCATTAATTCAGTGGACAGAACAACAAAAGGGATTTTGGTTAGACTTCTGAGATGTCTTTTCTAAAATTAGAATGACTTCATGTTTTGTTCTGGGAGGTTTAAAGTTCAGAGAATAGACTTTTAACCTTGCTATTCTCTATATTTAAATTTTAGTTGGAAATTAAAGGGAGCCTTTTAACTGGCTTGTGATAGAACTAAGAGGTTTTTCTTTCTCTTGCTTAAAGTTGATATATGTGCTATTAGCAACATTAAAAACAATAATAACTTAGAATGATCATAATTTAGTAGCTGATATTTTTCCTCAATAACTTTTTTCTTTGATTAAAGAATTTTTGCTAAATTTTAAAGCCCACACCTTGTACATTTTGTTATTTTTTCCCCCAGAACTGGGAAGCAGTACTGTTTTGTAAAATATGCATAAAATGAAAAATTTAAGCTGCATATTGATTTCATGAAAATACGAAGATTAATCACTTTTTTCTTGGTGGTTTTTGCATATTAATTTATATCATCTTGGAAATGTGTGAGAAATTATCTCAAACAGAATATATTTTTCTCTGCCAAAGTTTATTGCGAAATGTTCCTTCTCTACAATGAAAACTGCTGCCCATCAGTCACAAATATTTTTGCAAAATAATTAGTGAAACATGAAATAAATTTAGCCATCTGTTTTCTCACACACTTTTCTTCCCTTATTCTGTGTTCTCTATGGTCTCTTCATATATATATATGTAGGTTAGTGTATATACATAGGCTGATCCATATACACATGTTAAATCTACTTCACTTTGTTAATTTACCTACAGTATATAACGTTTGTATTATTCTATTTGTTTTTCTTTTGCACATTTAATGCTTCACACTTCAAATATCCTAGTGGCACATTGGTTTGATTCAAGGATTATGAAACACTCATCCTTCTTTGAGGGATTTTATGTCTTTCACACAGCTCCACACCAAATTCCCAGTCTCTAGCTGAAATTCTCTTCTCTGTTAGAGACTATGACCATACATTTTTTTCTAGTTTTCTGCCTCTTTCTCTTGTTTTTCTTTCTTTATCTTCTTTGTCAACTTTTTCTTCTGCCTATTGTAATGGAAAGAGCATATGTTCTGCCTTAGACAAGCTTAGGTTCAAATCTCACTTTTACCACTTTCTTTGTGACTTTAAGCAAGTTATTTGTACTTCTTTGAGCCTCAGTTTTCTCATGAAATAGTACTTTCCTGTATCAATGAGCCTTCCAACAGGATTAAAAAAAAGGTCCACTTAGATTAGGAGAAATTAAGAAGTATTTATTTTCAGAGAGACTAATTTAATACAAATGTAATTATCCAAGGGGAGAAGAGGAGGAGCAGTGGCCTTCATCACAGAGTGACACAACCAGTCTGAGGCAGTCCTATTGGGAAAGAACCATATGAATAGATGTCAGGTTCTCTCTCCTCCCTCTCTGTAGCCTTCATCTGGACTCCCTGTTTGCTGTACACAGTCTTAAGCCAGAGGTCGTGCCTATTCATACACTCCATACAGGTCAGTTTCCCAGGTGAGAGATCATGGTGGATGTGAGAGTTTAGGCCACGTACAAAATTAGAGGGAACAGTCCGCAAGACTGCCCTCACTTCTTTTATTTATTTATTTATTTTTTAATTTTATTTTGTCGATATACATTGTGGTTGATTATTGTTGCCCCTTACCAAAACCTCCCTCCCTCCTCCCTCTCCTCCCTCCCCCCCAACAATGTCCTTTCTGTTTTCTTGTCGTGTCAACTTCAAGTAATTGTTGTTGTTATATCTCCCCCCCCCCCGGTTTTTGTGTGTGTGTGTGTGTGTCTGAATTTATATATTAATTTTTAGCTCCCACCAATAAGTGAGAACATGTGGTATTTCTCTTTCTGTGCCTGACTCGTTTCACTTAATATAATTCTCTCGAGGTCCATCCATGTTGTTACAAATGGCAGTATTTCATTCGTTTTTATAGCTGAGTAGTATTCCATTGTGTAGATGTACCACATTTTCGTATCCATTCATCCGCTGATGGACCTTTGGTCTGCCCTCACTTCTAATACCAATTGTGTTTGGGTGGAGCTGCCCAAAACCATCTGCAAGTTTGATAATTTGCTTTAAAGACTCACCAAACTCCCTGAAAGCTGTTATACTCATGGTTGTGGTTTATTGCGCCAATAAATAGGGAAAAGATACAAGTTAAAATCAGCCAATGGAGGAAGCACATAGAGTAGGTCTGGAAAAGTTCTAAACATGAAGCTTTCATTGTCCTTTACCTGTTGAGTCAGGACACATTCCTTTCCTGGCCTAAATGTGTGACAATATGTATGGAGTATTACCAACCAGAGGCAATCACCTGAATCTCAGTGTTCAGAGTCCGTATTGTGTCTCCATATACAAATTTAGGCAATGATTAATTGATTGATTGCCCAGGTGATTGATCTCCCGTATGATTGATCTCAGTCTCTAGGTTGACTGATACCATGTGATCCAAAGCCCCTCTCCCCAAGTCATTTTATTGTTTTTTTGGTGTGGCTAGCCACTACCCTAAATCATATTGTTAGATTATCCAGTATGATAATCTAACACCCTCAGGCAATTAGAGACACTCCTAGCATTCCACGGGCTTGCCTAGGGATTACCTCCCAGAAGTCAACGGCAAAGCCCAGACTTTGGGCAAGACTTCTGGGCAAGTTTAAACCATGTACTATACAGTGGAAAAGAATGGGAAGACTGTCTGATGGGAAAAAAGTTAGCTGTTTGGCCCATTCCTTTAAGAATTAGTTCAAGGATTAAAAGAAATAACCAATTACAGACTTCTGGTCAACATGGCAGAGTAGATAGTCCCCAGCATCACTCTCTCCCACAAATCAACCAATTTACAAGTATAAAAAAGCTATGACAGCCAGCTGGGGCCGCTAAAGCTAAGGGGAAGAGGAGGAGAGACCTATGGAGTGCATGAAGGTGGGAGAAGCCGTGATGAGAGAAAGAAAAAACTGCCCTGACCATTTCTAGCCCTGGCCACTTCCAGGCTGGAGTAGCTGAGTGCACAGAGCAGGAGCCACAAAAGCCACAGCTGTGCCCTCTGGATGAAGTTTCTTGGAGGCAGCAGGGGAGAAGAGGGCCATGGTGGCCCCCAGGCCAGGAAGACCACTAATAGGGTTCCTGTGGATCCACATAGGAGCAAAAAGCCACAACAACTGAAAAAACGGAGCCACTCAGAGGCCAGTGAGTCACTGCAAGGGACAGGCACACAGTCTGTCCCATGGGAAGTGTTTGCAATACAGGTGGTAGGGGAGATGGGCCCACCAGGAGAACAGTGGGGCACAGCAAGTACAGCTGATTTGCACCACAATCAGCGTAGGACCACTCAGATGAGACCAGTCAGGAATATAGAATTGCATGGGGTGCTGTTTGATGAAGAGACTAAGGCCCAGACCAGAGTTTCTAGACAACCCAGGTGCACTGGATGTCTCAAGAGCCAAAAGTACCTATAAAGTCAACCATTAAAACCTGAGCTGCACAAAAAGCCTTCCCCAGGGAATCAGCAGCAGAGCAGCAATTTAGCTCAACCACAGAGTTCAAGTACTGGTCCCCACAGGAAGTTCGCCCATTTTAGAAGTAAGCAAAGGACAGCAAATGAATTCCAATGCAGAGTGTAAGTGGTGGGAACAGCAAATAATCCAAAACAGAACTGAAAGAAAAAACAAAGTACCTGCACCAGAGACAAAGTTTGATATTAACTAGAAAGGTCTCATTTTACCAAAGAACACCTATAACACCTAGAAGGACCAAAAGTCCCCTGGGCTAGCAAGCCAGTAAGGGGAGAGGGCTGGGGGCCTCAGCAATGCCCCACAACACCCGCAACCAATCCTGAGGGTGGGGGGCTTTGGGCCTCAGCCATGCCCCCCGCCCCCAACATATGCAACCAGCCCAGCAACGACCACCAAGCTGCAGCAAGTAGAGTCCCAGGTTCCCGATCTAGGATGGTGGGGGGTGAGGGCTTTAGCCACACCCCCTTGACATCTGCACCCAGCCTGACAATGACCAAGCCACCACTGGCAGCCCCCCGGTCTCCCCTGTGGGAATGTGGGGGGGGTGCCATGGGCCTCAATCCTGCCCCTCCTCCTTCCTCCTTCCATCCCTTTTCCTCTGCTTTTCCCTCTCCCCCTCTCTCCCAGCTGCTCTGCACCAAAATCCTAGAATGTAAAAAGTAATATTAATAAAATTACATTTTCTTAAAAAGAAAGAACCAACTATAGAGCCTAGTGTGATACCTGGAACATGGTCCTCGTCTGTTTGAAATGTTATCTTACTTAGCAATTTCTTTGATCCTTCTTTTTCTTCAAAAATATCATTCGTTCCTACAGCTTCTCCTTTTTTTTTTTTAGTTACTGATTCTCATATTTAAATATCTCATTATTCATTTGCTTATTCTTTGTTCACTAATTTATTCACTCATAAATATTTATTGAATGCCTACTTTATTCTTTTACAGATGTAGCTCCTGCCCTCATAGAATTTACAGCTTAGTCAAACCAAAACCAAACCAACCACACACATACACACATAGAGGTAAACACAAAATAGAATCTCAATTCTTGTGTAAACACAAACAGAAGAGTTGTAGAAAATACCGTAAGCAAAAGAAAGAGTGCTGAGTTAGAGAATAACAGTGGGATCCTGGTGAATGAGGAAGGAGATAACCTTAAAGCTAAGATGCTAAAGCTGGAAAGAAGCCAGCTCTGAAATGATTTAGTGGTGGCAGGAGAGCATTGCATAAAGAAGAAATAATATTTCCTGAGGCAGGAAAGAGTTAGGTGTGAAGACTAAGCAAAAGAATATTTGTGTGGCTAGAACATTGTGAGTGAAGGGCATTGAAGAAGAACACAGATTTTGATGGAAGCACCACAGGGAAATCATTGAAAGGGCTTTATGAAAATAAATGAAGTCATTCAGTTTATACTTTTAAATATTACTTTGGCTGCAATGTGGAGACTTGATGTGTTTTGGAAACTGGATGGGAACAGGGCAAAGTGGACCCCAAAAGACCTTTTAGAAGTCTGTTAGAGCAGTCAAGAGATGAAGGCGGCTTGGATGATGGAGGAGACAGTGCATATGGCGAGGAGCCTGTGGCTGGAGATACATTTGGAGTTAGGTTTGATAGGAGGTGCAGGCGAGGAATGTGAGGGAGAGGGAGGAATGGAGCATGACTCTTGTCACCACCCCCACCATCCTGAGCAGTTAGTCTCTGAACCAGAGGAGACTCTCCATAGATTCACAGCTTCATCATTTCCAGTTCCTACGCACAATACTATCTATGCTTCCTGCACACTATCCAAGACCAAAAATCCTCCTTGCCTGGATAACGAAATCCAGACTCAACAAGTCAGTCAAGGCCTTTGTGGTTTGGTTCTGCTCTTTTCTGCTTTATTGACCACCTTGTCACTAGTGTACATGGGTCACTGGCCAGTCTGAGTAGTCGCTGTGCTGTGAATCACATGCCCACTTCTCTCCAGTCTGTGAACCTAACTTAGCCCAGACTATCTGCCATGTTCACTGTTGAAATCCTTTTTGGCTTTGAAAACTAGCTGCATGTAACTCCTTCCCCACCCCAGGTATTTCAAGAACCAGACTTAACACTCATAGGAGTAGACATGTATTTTAGGAATGAAACCAGAAGCATGAAAGCATGAAAACAAGCACTATTCAATTCAAGTCTATTTTATCTTTTATTATGCATAAAAGACTATAGAAATGTTGGGGTGCTTTAAAAAAAAAACACTGGGTCCTAATTTGGTCTTAATCCCAGAAATCTAACGTCATAGGTTTTTTTATAGTTTGTGAGAGTAAAATTCATCTAAGTTAGTGAAATACCTAAATTTTTAAGCCAGTATCTAAATCAAAACAAGGAGAGGAAGCAAGCTCTGAAAATATACACAGTATCCATTTTCCAAAGCAGCTTATTTTTAAATAAGTATCTATATTGATGCATAATAACTATTAATGAGTTCTATTGAGTTCTTAATAGCACTTTACATGAATTTATTCATTTTGTTGTTTTTAGAAAACAACGAGATAGAAACTAAACTTTCTCCATATTCTACATTTGAGACTGAGGCTTAGACTATTGAGATAACTTGCCCCAAAGTCTTACAACCAATAAGTGCTGGAACCAGGTCTGGAACAGCTTGACTCCTGAGAACACTAGTTCTAAAGTCTACTATGGTGCCTCTTCATGGAATTCCTGTAAAATACGGTGAATTTAAGCTGAAAGTAAGGTGCAGGTATGCTATGGGAGAAAAGTGTAACTCTTGAGTGTTATTTCATTTTGTAGATTTATAATATTGGGCTTTCCTGAAAGGTCAAAAAATAATAAGGTACATGGGTAAAATAATGTGATTCCTTGTATAAAAGCCACAGAAATGCAAAATTGAGTGCATTTTAAAACTTGAGTCGTGGCAGTACTTGCAAATGCAGTTAAGATAAATGAATGACTAGTCCACATATTCTTTCTGAATTGTCAGTAATAGGCTTGGGTAAAAAGGTCGTATCCATCTTGATAGCAAATGAATATTTATTTTTTAAAAATTTGCTTTTTTGGCTTCCTTGGGTTTATTACACTGCTGTTTACAAAAATAAATCAGTGAAGTCTTGGCATATTGTAAACTCTGTTTTCTAGACACTGAAAGAAATGCTGGCGATATTTCCATTAGCTTACTAACTAATGAGACAGCATTGGTTACTTTCCTAGGACTTGGATTCTGGCAAGAACAGTTTTTTTTTTTTAATTCCAATATTAGGTATTTAGTCTTAAAGTTATTACCATATTCTATAAAGTGAAAAATATGTTTATATATACATACTCTGAGTGAAAAGGCTCTACCTTCTTATGGCATATAGAGTGCCATAATTTTAGACACTCGAAGTCACCAACATGAAAAGACAAGGATATTAAGTTGTCTTTGTCGTCTCCTGTTAAGATTTTGAGTAATAGCTCAATGCCTATCCCACTTGGTAAATATGTAAATGAATATGTAAATGACAAAAATGTAGCCAAAATTGTAAAATCAATCTAGTGAGGGTTTACTGAGTGCCTTATATGTTCTAGCCTCTGTTTTAGTCCTTGGGAAAACAGAGGTGATAAATAAGATAGAGCCTTTCCCTCACAAAATATCTAGTCTAGGGGAGATAGATCTGTAACAAGTAAATATTTTAAAAAACTAAAAGCTGAGTACTGTGGGCTATTATTATCATGGGCTATAGAGGAGAAAATGCTTAATTTTTCCTGGAACAATTAGAGAAAGCTAAAGGTTTTCACTATCCTATATGTAAATAGATAAGCTCAACTACTTTACAATGCACTTAATGTTATTTTAGTTTAGGTCCTATTTTATATATACTGCCTAATTAACTACCATTAATAAGATATGAGAAAGAGGACATAAGGAAGGAAAAAAACATAGTGAAAAAGCCTCAAAGTGAAAAAAATATAATAAATTTAAAAAAATCAAGATAATAATTTCTGTTGTTCAGTTTTCAAAAGCAGAAATTTGGTAGTAGAAATTCAACTATGTCATTTGTTGAAGATGGGTGCTTCCCTAAGAAGGTGCTAATTTCTATGAAGAGCAGGGAAGGGGGCAATACTTTGGATAACTATTCTTGGGACTCTATATGCTGATATACTTTGTGAGTTCTTAAAGCTTCATATGTAAGAAAGGTGGGTTAGAAGGTAGTTTGGCAAACTGAACTATATAGATTTATTCTTTTGTCTTTAGTTTCTCATTTTCATAGATACTAAGAATTTATTTTGTAATATGTAAAGAGCCATGTTCTCTTTAATTGTAATATTTGTGATTCCATTCTGAGTTCATATTTAATGGGAACAGATAGTGTCCTGCAAACTCTGAGTTCTTCTTGGTCTTTTTTTTTTTTTTTTTTTGTAATAAGAATTGTTTGCTTTTTTAAATCTGAAGTTTGAATTATTTCAAACAGGTTAGCCAGGGCATTTCAGAAATAACTCTAAAATACACATTATAATTTTGTAGTGACACTAGTACAGTCCTGGTATAGATTTTGGTAGATGTGTAAATTGCCTTTTGTTTGAACTCATAATAATGGGATTGTCTGATGGGATTACAGCCTGAATTAGAAAGGATGTGGCTTTACTATTTCTTTGGGGTGTCTGCATCTACATTTATATGGCTTTGTAGAAGGCAAAAGAGGACAAATTCATGTGTTTATGGAAATTTAAGGCATTACACTTTTTAGTTAACCAAATCCTGTCTTTTGCAGAAATGAAAAATATTAGTTACCTTGGGTCTTGGTGTTGTGATGGTAAAGATCTGCTGTAAGAGCCTGTAGAATCAAATTTGAATAATCTTTCACTTAAAGCATGTATAATACAGACACATACATATATATGCTGCATATACGTGCGTATATTCAATTGAAAAATTTCTCATGGTTAATAATGTTTTTCAGTGACCACATGTTTTACGTTAAAGAAGGAAGTTCTTACATTGCTTATTTGATTATTTTCTATTGCAGAATAATTAAAGGTTACATTTCATCAGGTCTGAAAGCACCAAATAATACTTAATGAACATCTAGTTGATTAACATTTTGAACTAAGGATTAAGCTGATTATCTATGATCCCTAACGATACATTAGACTTAAGGGTGCCAGTGCCACTGACAGGTATTATTTCACTAACAGTCTTGACATAGATTACCATTTTTTCAGTCCCATTTAATATGTATGCAGTTTCCTGTGGATGGTAAATATTATTAAACCTTCTTTAAAACAAATGCCCATAGTATATTAACCAAGGGATAACTTTGTCATATTATTTTAAGAATTCTTACATTTCTATTCTGTGAGTCTTGCAAAAGAGATCTTTTTTGGTGTTAGATTGTAATGAATATGAATTACAATTAAAAAAGACTTATTTTAAAAACCAACTTAGTATCATCTTCTCTTCTCTGAGGATGATTAGCTCAAAGCATTATAAATCCCTTCAGTATTCTGGAGGAATGGAGGAGGCGGATGGCTGGTGCCTACTTCATGAAAGGTATCAGCCAGCACTAAGGGTGAGAGCACCATGCCAATGAATCAAATGTAGGAAAAAGGCCCTGAAAAATGTAGAAAAGCAGGAGTGTGACTCATGAAATAGCACTTTAAGATTAGTTATCACTGGAAGCCAAAGTGCTGTGGCCTTTGTGAACTGAAAAAAAAGTGTTATTAACAATTTGGAAAAATATCTGTAAGCAGTCATTAAAGAATACAAGGTAATTACATCTAGAAGTGCAATCTGGCTTAGTATGATAAACTCCATTAAGTAGATTTGGGGCTCTGGTATGATTATTATGAAAGGGCTTTGTATCAATTATTTTAAATATCTAAAATGTACAGCTATTGGAATGATGTTGATGATCAATATATTTAGAGCAGTTTACCCTATGTGTGTCTTTCCAAATAAATACAGTATGTATTTAAACATAAGAGCTCTCTTTCTCTCTGCTTTTACATCTCAACTTCATCTTGACTCCAGGACAAAGAGGCAGGAGGAAGATATCATTGTACAAAATTGTCAGTGCCATTGATCAGCCTGATATGGTTGACAAAATGTCATTATTATAGTGTTTTGTATAATTGAATGTTACAGATAATAAAGCCTGTGTTAGTGTCATTTACTTTATTTTTACTAGATTTTCATTAATAACAATAATTCTGTTAAATGCTATGCCATGCTAAGTAGGTAAGAGTATACTCAGAGATTTGTTAGTTGTTTAAATAAGTAAACAGCTTACTCTTAAATGCATTTTTAAATATAAAATTTGAGATGAATTTAAAATAACATGGCTTGATGTTAGGCTTTAATTGATAAAATATAAATTATGCAAAACATTAAAATACAGTTAAATGCTCTGAGTTTTTAATAAATATGCCAATTCTAAAAGCACTAGCCTAAGTATGTTATTGCCACACATAAATCAATATAGCAAATTTCTGGTATTAGCATCTACTAGCCACTAAAATTTACCTGGTCATATGCCACAGTTATAAGAAGGCATATTCAAATATATGTACGTTTACTGGTTAGGTGGTGTTTATAGGCTTATAAGTCATTCTTCTCCCTCCCCTGAATACCGTATCCCTCTGCCCACTATGTCCTTTGAAGCTTAATGGTTCATTTTTCATCAGACTTTAGTATACATTCTTAACCATGGACAGCAGTTAAGCTCATGGGAGTAGCAAAGAACTATAGCCTAAGGGTCTAATCTAAGAAAGCAGTTGAGCAATTTGCTATGGCTGGCAGGGGTCTAAACAGATTAGAAACCAGCACCCAGCAGAAAGGTGGACAGTACAGAAGAGAACAGAGGCCCAGGCAAGTGTTTGTGAACAAGTTAGGGAGGGAATCCGAGAGGAAGTTAGGGCACCCAGGGTAGGAGAGCTCTTGCTTTCTGAGGTGGGGGCTTCGTGCCTGTAGGTGCAGGCCATGTTCAGAGATGCACCTATGCCATGACTGGAGAAAGGGAGTGAGGTTGGGGTCGGTGCTACTCCTGGTGGTCACTTTTGAGACAGCCCCACTGTTTTGTTTTTTATTAGTTTATTGCTAATTTTTGTTTTTCTATGGAGAATATATAGATTGAGTGCATAATTTTACTAACAATTCTCTTTTATCTTTTACTATTTTGTTCAAATTTATCACACGGGGAAGGCTTTTTCTGAACTGTTGAAGAATTGCCCAATGGAGAAAGGAAGAGGTACAGAGGTTTTCCTCCTGCAACTGATTTTAGAGCCTGGTGTGGGGAATACATTTTCCAACAGAGAGAGTTGCTGGCAGAGTTTTGTTTTCCTCTGGTCATACTGTATATCTCCCACAGAAGATCTTGCTGGTGAATTAGTTGTTTTTGTGTTGCTATAACAGAATACCTGAGACTGAGTAATTTATAAAGAACAGAAGTTTGCTTGGCTTATGATTCTGGGACAGCTGCATGTGGTATGGGCCTCAGGCTGCTTCTACTCATGGAGGAAAGCAGCAGGCAGCCGGATGGTACAAGCAGATCACTGGGCGAGAGGAAGCAAAAGAGAGAGAGGGGAGGTGCCAGAGTCTTTTTAGACAACCAGCTCTCCTGGGAACTAATAGAGATCTCACTCACTACCTCCACCCTCCAGGGAGAGCATTAATCCATTCAAGAGGGATCTGCCCCCATGACTGAAACAGCTGCCAACACTCAAACACTTCCAACATTCAAATACTTCCAACACTGCTACATTGGGGATCAGATTTCTGCATTAGTTTTGGGGGGAATAACACGGCCAAACTCTATCACTGGTCATTGTGTTCAGCGTGAAAACCCCTTCTCTTCTGTGATAACTAACATCCTCCAGTGTGTGTCTAAGACAGACGGCACCTCATGGGTTTCTCCAGGAATTTGTGTGCTCAGTTCCCAAGGCATAGCTCATTGGTAAAGATAATTCTGCATGAGGAACCATTTGACATTTCTTGGGTACATTTAAATTGTGGCTTGCAAAGACTGCAAATGGTTTAATTGGACCATTTGGTGTGCCCTGATGCCAAGCATATGTGCCAGTTGATGTCCCTTTGATAGTTTCTCCAAAATGAAGTGTTTTTAAATGTCTTCAAGACAAGGAAGCTCTTCTCATGGTTAAAAAATAGCTGAAAGAGAAAAAAGGACATTTAAAAAGTCAAAACAACAGAATGATTCAAAAATCTTCTGTCTCTAAGGCAAAGGTTTTTCTTTTTTTTTAAAAAAGGGTGATATTGATGTATAGATGAATTTTTTAATTCCTATATATTAAAATATATCAAATAGAATTCTTTTAAAGTGCAGTCTTAAAAGTATGTTTTCACAAAGAAGATAGTGGTTTAAAAAATGTTAGGTTACTGTTTAGCTTCTTTCCCCTAATAACTTATTTTTTTCTTTTCCTTTTACTGAAAATTACCACTTAACTGATGCTTAGTAATAATTCATGTAAATCTAGTTTCTCTTTGAAAATGAGTTGTTTTTCTGGAGTACCTTACCTACCATAAAGACTTTATGCATTTGAGTTGAAATACTAAATACAAAATGAATAATTTGTTTAGCAATTAAATGTTTAAATATTCTGTAATTTGATACAGTTCTCTCTTCCCAGATCTCGAGGAATTGATATGACAGAGATACACTTATTTATCAGTTTGGTGTATTTGGCACTGAATAGAGTTTCTTATCCATGATGTATTTCTTAGAATTCTTTCTCAATTCTATTTTATTGTATCTCCTCTGATACAGAGCTAAGCTTACGTGGTGCTGAATTGTGGTAGGAGAAAAGAGAAGCCTATTAGGAGAGGAAAGAACAGGGGAATAACCAAACACAGAAGCTGGTTATTAATTTTAGTCCTAGATTTGGAGAAGCATCTGTGCAAAAGGGGTAAACCAGAATATAAAATCTCGTTCTTTCTTTGCAGGCTGTTGATATTGTTATTAATACTTAGCAATATTTTTTGTTACCTATTCTAAATAATAGGCTGTGTATGATGTCATCAGTCATGATTCTTCTTAAAATGGTATAACCAAAGATTAAAAAAAAAGATGTTTCAATACGTAACTACTTTGAAATTTTTTACAGTGTCTTCTGTGATTAGCCACAATTAGAGTGGAATCCACTTTTCTTGTTTTAGCCAATTTATATCTCAAAAGGTAGACATTTCTTAAATATTTTTTCCCAGGAGATTTTCAAGTATGAAAGCTTGAATTATAGTGAAAAATTATCAGAGGAGAATTTTTCTACTGACGTAAGCCGCTTTGTATTTTTAAAGAATTTTTCATTAAAGGGATTCAAAACACTTTACAAATATTTTCTGACAATAATAAGAACAGATGTGACTCTTCAGAAGGCACAGAACCAAGACTGGTCTCAGATTTCTTTGTCCCTGTGTTCTATTCACTAGATGCATTTACTCAGGACAGTTCCCTGGAGCCTTTCCCAGGCTCCCCAGGGGAATATTCAGAGGTCTCAGAAACAAAATAACTTGGTGCCATAAAAGAAAAACAAAGCATAGTTTTAGTAAAATGCTGACAATATACTAACATCTCTTTGCTTTGTTTTTCCAAAATACTTGGGCCATTAAAAAAATTAAACCACACCCTCCCTTTGTAGGATGCTCAGTATTGTTTATTTTATCCATTATTTCCTAGTAACTCTTAAGTCAGCTTTCTCATTTGTTAATTTCTTTTCCTGTAATCAGCTCACTCAGCTTTCACCGAGGTTTTCCACACAAGAGGCCTGATGACTAAAACAACTGGAATGAATGTATCCTGTGCTTTTCAACTGACCTAGTTCTGATTCCTTTTAGAGATATGGATACCACAGATGTGTGTTTTAGGGGTAAAAAATAAAATAAAGAATATGGTACATATTTTGAAAGGAGATGGTCCATATGGACTAGGCTGGAATTGATAGTTAAGCAGTAATTAGGCCCAACACTGAGTTACCCACAAAACTGACACTTAAACTACTAAAATCCACACACAGTAGGTAATTCACATATCTGGTAAAATCACTTTTAAAAGACTGTTAATCTGCTGGGTAAAAAGCAGAAAAAGAGGTTTCCACTTTAAACCAAAGTGTATAATGTTAACATACCTAAAGAAAGAATGTATCAATAGAAGGTGGGTGAAGAGAGGGTAAGCTAACATTTTTAGTACATTTTGGAGTTATGCAGATACTTTACATTTGTTGTTTTCTTTATCTGTCATAACCCTCCCGAGTAGGTTTTATTACCCTGATTTTACAAGTGGGAGAATTGAGCTCATAAAGGATGATATAATTTCCCACAAAGTTTCAGAAGGGGGAAGTGACAGATATGATTTGAAATCTGGTGAATTTGGCTTCAAAACTGTAAGATTTTTTACTGTACTGTCGCCAGCAGCATCAATTTCTATACTTTGAAAGCTTTTAGGAGAATTGAAAAAGGCTTTTGTGAATGGTCAGTCTAGCATTATCCAATGAGTGCTTATTGAATGCCTATAACATACCTCATTCTTAGAAAGGAAACTGTTGGAACACAATCATTTTACTTTAATAGCACTATTAGAATGAAATAAATTTCAAATTTGAAAATATGCCTTCTGCTCCAACTCCTCTCTCCCTGCTCCTACCCGCACACACGCCAATGAATCTTGGTCATACCTGGTCCAGGAGAAACTGAAAATTCAAACATTTGACCAGGGAGAGGTGAATTACCTCACAATCCTCTTCAGCCAACCTCTGTCCCTTAGATGTCTTAGGTGGGGATCAGGAAATACAGGTTATTTAGATAAATTTATTTATGGTCACTACTTTTTAATATCCTGCTGTAAACAAGTCGTCTTTTCATAGTCTTTATGAAACACAAGTATAATAGTCCTTGGAGATTTTGTTTTAATAATCACATGTTGACCATGTAGATAGTATTGTAGCTTATGTTTTAAAATGTTATTTTGCTTATTGATTTATATGACAAATCTTTACCAACAGTGGTGGTGTTGCAGTTCCCACCTCTACCCAACCCCTGGCCAAAATCTTCTAGCAATAACCAGAGTTAGTATGTTAAGTATTATAATTAAGGTACAATATATACATCAATGGGAAAACAGAGAAAGTGATCAGACTGACTGGTGCTGGTCAGGAAAGATTTTATAGAGAAAAAGATATTTGAATCAGTTCTAGTAGGATGAGAAGGGACTTCCCAGCAGAGGTAGCAGCATGTTTCCAGCACAAAGATAGTAAACAGTAAAAGTGTAAGCAAATGGTTCTTTGCCGCTTAGCAGCTGACAAGCTATATGAGTAACTGCTCTCACCTTCTTGTGCCTCAGTTTGGTTTTTTTTTTTGGTTTAATCTTTAACATAAGACCTATCTCATAAGTACTTGGAGAATTAGCTAATGATACATGAAAAGCACTTGGCCTAGTACTCAGTCAGAGCTAAATAAATGGAGTTAATGAATGTAAAGTTCCCAGCACCAGGCTTGGCAAATTGTCAGCACTCCAAAATGTAAATTATTATTGTTGTTGTCATTTCATCGCTCCTCCCTTTCTCTGGTCTCTATGGACTTAATTTCATTATTAAGATAAAATAGACAGAAAATAATAAAGATTAATCTAATTCCTAATCCAGGTTTGGGACTTTTGACAACCACTTATTTGCAAGAGGATGTGGAAAGAAAAAACTAAAGTTGTTCAGCAACCCTGGAAAATTAAACTGCCAGGAACTCAATTTCTTCTTTGGTTCAAAACCACATTATGCTTTTAGCTTTCAAATTCATTTTTTTTTTTTTTTTTTTTTCTTTTTTTTTTTCTTTATTTATTTATTTATTTATTTATTTTAAATTTTATTTTGTCGATATACATTGTAGCTGATTAATGCTCCCCATCACCAAAACCTCCCTCCCTTCTCCCTCCCCCCCTCCCCCCCAACCATGTCCTTTCTGTTTGTTTGTTGTATCAACTTCAAATAATTGTGGTTGTTATATCTTCTTACCCCCCCCGCGTTTGTGTGTGTATGTGTGTATGTGTGTGTGTGAATTTATATATTAATTTTTAGCTCCCACCAATAAGTGAGAACATGTGGTATTTCTCTTTCTGTGCCTGACTTGTTTCACTTAATATAATTCTCTCGAGGTCCATCCATGTTGTTGCAAATGGCAGTATTTCATTCGTTTTTATAGCTGAGTAGTATTCCATTGTGTAGATGTACCACATTTTCCGTATCCACTCATCTGATGATGGGCATTTGGGCTGGTTCCAACTCTTGGCTATTGTAAAGAGTGCTGCGATGAACATTGGGGAACAGGTATACCTTCGACTTGATGATTTCCATTCCTCTGGGTATATTCCCAACAGTGGGATGGCTGGGTCGTATGGTAGATCTATTTGCAATTGTTTAAGGAACCTCCATACCATTTTCCATAGAGGCTGCACCATTTTGCAGTCCCACCAACAATGTATGAGAGTTCCTTTTTCTCCGCAGCCTCGCCAGCATTTATCGTTCAGAGTCTTTTGGATTTTAGCCATCCTAACTGGGGTTAGATGGTATCTCAATGTGGTTTTGATTTGCATTTCCCGGATGCTGAGTGATGTTGAGCATTTTTTCATATGTCTGTTGGCCATTTGGATATCTTCCTTAGAGAAATGCCTACTTAGCTCTTTTGCCCATTTTTTAATTGGGTTGCTTGTTTTCTTCTTGTAAAGTTGTTTGAGTTCCTTATATATTCTGGATATTAATCCTTTGTCAGATGTATATTTTGCAAATATTTTCTCCCACTCTGTTGGTTGTCTTTTAACTCTTTTAATTGTTTCTTTTGCTGTGCAGAAGCTTTTTAGTTTGATATAATCCCATTTGTTTATTTTTCCTTTGGTTGCCCGTGCTTTTGGGGTCGTATTCATGAAGTCTGTGCCCAGTCCTATTTCCTGAAGTGTTTCCCCTATGTTTTCTTTAAGAAGTTTTATTGTCTCAGGGTGTATATTTAAATCCTTAATCCATTTTGAGTTGATTTTAGTATATGGTGAGAGGTATGGATCTAGTTTCATTCTCCTGCATAACGATATCCAGTTATCCCAGCACCACTTGCTGAAGAGGCAGTCCCTTCCCCAGTGAATAGGCTTGGTGCCTTTGTCAAAGATCAGATGGCAGTAAGTGTGAGGGTTGATTTCTGGATTCTCTATTCTATTCCATTGGTCAGTGTGTCTGTTTTTATGCCAGTACCATACTGTTTTGGTTATTATAGCTTTGTAGTATAGCTTAAAGTCAGGTAGTGTTATGCCTCCAGCTTTATTTTTTTTGCTGAGCATTGCTTTGGCTATTCGTGGTCTTTTATTGTTCCATATAAATGTCTGAATAGTTAAAGCCATATATGACAAACCCACTGCCAATATCATCCTGAATGGGGAAAAGCTGAAAGCTTTTCCTTTAAGAACAGGCACTAGACAAGGATGCCCACTCTCACCACTCCTATTCAACATAGTGTTGGAAGTACTAGCCAGAGCAATCAGAGAAGAGAAGGAAATAAAGGGCATCCAGATTGGAAAAGATGAAGTCAAACTGTCCCTGTTTGCAGATGACATGATCCTATATATCGAACAGCCTAAAACCTCTACAAAAAAACTGTTGGAATTGATAAATGATTTCAGCACAGTAGCAGGATACAAAATCAACACACAAAAATCAGTAGCATTTCTTTTCTCCAATAGTGAACATGCAGAAGGAGAAATCAAGAAAGCCTGCCCATTTACAATAGCCACCAAAAAAATAAAATACTTAGGAATTGAGTTAACCAAGGAGGTGAAAAATCTCTATAATGAGAACTACAAACCACTGCTGAGAGAAATAAGAGAGGATACAAGAAGATGGAAAGATATCCCATGCTCTTGGATTGGAAGAATCAACATAGTGAAAATGTCCATACTACCCAAAGTGATATACAAATTCAATGCAATCCCCATCAAAATTCCAAAGACATTTTTCTCAGAAATCAAATTCATTTTGAACCTTTACCACGAATCCACATGGAAAGCAGTAGTGATATTCATGGTGGGTGGAAGTGTTTTGTTTTGCAGAATTCAAAAGGTTTGTGAGAAAACTTAAATATATCGGTAGTGAATATCAGCCACATGGTGGCATTTACCAGCTTTTCTTCTTAGAAGAATGGATCTTGAGGTCAGTTCGTCATATCAGTTCTGTGGTGGAAGCAGCCTCTTTGGCTAGTACACTTAAAATTGATTAAATCAATGAATCTAGAGAAGTATACTTTCAATAACAAACTAATTGGCTTCAACACATAGCTCTACCCAAATTATTCTATTTCTCAAAATTACCATACTTATTTAAAAAAACAAATCTGTGTTCTTTTTTTGACACATAGTGGAATAAAGGTGGAAGTTTTAACTCTGAGAGAGACTGAGAAGATCCATTTACTGGGGCTCTGTGCTGTGGGGCAGCTGACTGTCAGTTTAAGTAGAAGTCCGAACAGTCCTCCTAGGTTGCAGAGTTTAGAGATTGGGTATCAAAAGCTGATCTGCAAACCCATCCACTCTATAAAGCTGAGGAGGGAGTTCTGACCAGCATTGTCCCAACTGACTTTCTGCTGTGTCGTTTCCTCAAGCAAGGAAAGGAATCGTTCATGATCTTTGAGTGTGGGTAGGACTAGTCACTTAGCTCAGGCCATGAGATCACTGTCAATACTAATTCATTGTTTTCCTGAGTGAAATAAGCAAATAACTTGCAAAGTCAAATATGCCTGCATTTCATTGTCTTGCTCCTTTTGTCAGCATCTCTGATATTGCCTATCTTCTCTCTGGCTCCTTTACTTTCCTTTGGATGAACATTGACAACGGTATCTCTCTTGCAAACAGCTAAAGAAATACCAGGTAGGAACAGGTGAAGTATTCATCAGATGCATCTCATGTTTCCACTTTTCAGGCTCGAATGAAGAACAGTCGCTTATGTATAGTATACTACAATAAAATGCTGAACATACCCTTGTTGCCCAGACTTACCAATTCTCAGGAATGTTTAGAATAACTCTTCATATGAAGGCTGTTTTCCGTCTCTTTGAAACCTCGTAAAAATATTTCTGTATGGCACTTAAGAGAGGTAGTTTGTTTCTTATCCCCTTTAATTGCTCTGTACTCTTGTCTTTAGCATTACTAGTTCTGGGGTTGGGGATATCCAAAGGGTAGTGGGTCTCTGATGAGTTACCAGTTTAGAGATTAGATGGCTGTAAAGTTTCACTGGGATTTAGGCCTTTTAGAGAAGTGATCTCCAAACTTGTCTGCACATTGGAATCCCCTGGGGAGTTTTGAGAAATGCTGATACCTGGGTCCCACTCTCAGAGAGGGTGATTTAATTATCTGGAGGTATGGCCTGTTTGAAATTTTTTAAAAGATCCCCAGATAATTCCTGTGTGCAGTTTTGAGAATCACTGCATTAAAATCACCTAGGGAGATTTAAAAAAATATTTCTGCTTAAACTTCAGCTCACACCACTCAAATTGAGACCTTTAGGATGGGACTCAGGCATCATTGTTAAAAAATGCTAATACGCAGCCAGGATGGCCAACCGCTGCTTCAGAGAAACTCAAAAGTTGGTATCATTCTTAAAAATAGAGGGTTTCAATAGAACTGATCACTTATTTGTTATGCATTCAGTCAGTTATTGAATAGTTTCTAAGTAGTTGGTTCTATGACTTAATTTACTAAGCATTCCAACTAAGCATCCAAATTAATTATGAATGTATATTATCCATCCTATCTCTAAGTAAACTAGAGAAAATGAGTAGGGGTGGCTTACTTGTACTTCCCCATAACGACAACTGACAACACGTAATTAGATGTAGGTTTCCTTGCTGCTGGCTATCTTGTTCCACAGTCATTTTAAACACTCTCTCTTACTAAATAAACTCCCTGTCATTTCTTGAAGTGCTACTGACTTGTGGCTGTAGATGTTGCTACAGGTTTATAGTTTCTCCCTGGAATTAGCTCAGGAGTCATCTATAACTAGATATACTGTAGTCAACAACCTTTCTTTACCAACCTATAAAGAGGTTCATTTCCCTTTATTCATTGATTTTACAAGTATTATTCGCACTTTCTGTGTCCCATGTATTGTGGCAGATTTTGAGAATACGGTTTGTAAGTAAACATAGTCCCTGGCCTCGAGGAGCTCATAGGCTATTCCAATTCATTATGATGAATGCTAAGGTAATGGTAAATTCAGGGTGCCAAATACCTATTTTTCTGATATGGCTACTAGGAAAGGTGTCTCACCCAGCAGTGAACACTTGCTCTCTTGCCCCTCCTTTTTTGAAATTATATTCAGTGGGTTTCTTTACTGTCTTTCGGCAGAGGTATACACGACCCTCCTGTATTCCTTTTCCTCCTTAAACTGATCAGCAGTCTGCTGAGGAGAGAGACTTAAATAAAATGGAATCTCAACACTGGTAACGGATTGCTGTCCATTAATATGTTGGTTCACGCACATTTTCTGGATATTTCTTAAAAGGCAATTGACGTGAATTCTCTGAAGAACTAAGCTCACTTATTTAACTTATTTCTAATACCTCCTCCAAGGTAGGTATCTTCATTTCATTGTTTAGATAAGAAAAGCAGCACAGAAAAATATTGTAGACGTGAAAGAATGTGGGGAAAAACTGTTTATTTACAGTCCAGATCTTTTCTACTAAATGACACAGACTTTGAAAAGTTGCTAACTTAGGGCTTTGTTCTATGAAGGGCTTCCTTCATGTAGTGTTTGAAGGGCTTCTAGGCCGTTCTCTGAGTGGGTCCTGGTAATGTGCTCTCATGCCGAACAGCTATTACCATCTTAGGCAGAATAGCCATCAAGGGACGATGTCTTGCCCTGTGAAGGCTTTAAGAACCACTCCTGATAGTAGCTGCTAAGCCTTGCCTTCAAGCTGTTTCCTGCCAACCCTGAGTGGCCCAGCATGATTGCATGCAGAGCTAGGAATCTCAATTGTACAGGAAAAATTTTCATCTACAGATTATAAAAAAGACTCCATTCATAGCTATCCCATCTAAATATGTGCCAGATTTTTCGCTGTATGAACTATTAACCTCAGCTTTTCAGGTTAGTGATTTTCCACACTTATGTTCTTCCTGAACAATGCTATTAGTATACCTACACTACCCATGTCAGTAGCAACTAGAATTTTTAAGACATCTTTTCATACAAAATTTAGTGATTTTTTTAATACACTTTTATTGGTTAAGCTTCTCAAAACTTTTTTTTTTTTTTTTTTTTTTTACCAATTTTCATATTTAATATCACTTCTATCCCACTCCCTTCTCTGAGCTCACTTATCTTTCTGCTGAAGTCAAGGGCAGATACAAGTTACAGGGCCCACAGCTTATACAATTTGGGGAACTTCTTTGAAAAAAAAAAGGAATACAACATTAGCAATGGAATTATGTGTTGTTTTTGATGAGGAGAAAATGACCCAGTAATGATGAGAGCCTTGCATATTCAGTTTCTTTCATTCTGAGATTTCTTTAGGCAGTTTACTTGAAATGTCTCATAGATGTGCTTTTGCTCTCTGTCTGGAACACTGCAACCTTCAACCATATGCTGCATTATGGGGGTCTGTGCAAATAAGGGGCCCTGAAGAATAAGTTTCCTTAGTTTACAGTAAATCTACCTTTGAATGATATTCATTTTTTATTTGGCTCATCCTTGACTAATAGTTTAGCTGGTACAGTCTATTTCCTTCACCTATTGAAGATAATATTTAATAGTCTTCTATAATGTGTAGCTGATGAGAAATCCACTGCTAATCTAATTGTCCTCTGTAGAAAATTTTTTTCTTTCTGGTAGCAATTAAGCTTTTCTATTTAACTTGATGTATTACAATTTCCCTATGATGGTTCTACAGGTGTATCTATTTTTTTGTTTTCCTGCTTGGTTTTTGGTCTATGCTTTCCCACATAACTTTCTTCACTTCTAGAAACTTCTTATCCATTATTTCTCCTAATTTTGTTTCTCTCTCTTTCTCTTTTCTGTCTTACTGTGTGACTCATACTGGATGTACGTAGGAGTTTCTCACTCTCTCCTTCATATCCTTTAACTGTTCCTTCATATTTTTTATTGCATTATCTTTCTGGGGTGCATTCTGGGTCTCTTAACACTATTTGATATTTGCCAATTTTTTCTTTTACTATAGTAAGTTTGCAACTTATTCAATCTATTGTGTGTGTGTGTTTTTTTTTAAATTTCAATAACTATCTGTATTTTATTCTCATATTTCTAATTGGTTCTTTTTCATCTGTACTTCGTGTTGTTCAATTTTTGCCTGTTTTAAATTTATTATGTTTTATTTTATGGATTTATTCATTCTTCGTGTTTTTGAGTTTTTAAAATCTTCTTATTTTCAAATCATTTTAGATTATATTAACATTTTAAATTTTTTCTCTAATGAATACTTCTCCCACATTTTTATTTTATTGGCCTTTCTTCTTATCATTATTTTTTTAAATGTGTTTTGGAATTTTTGTCTGTATTCTTATCTTATGGGAGAGGTTTTTATTCCAATTTGTGTAAGTTTCCTATTGCTGTTGTAACAAATTACCACAACTTTGTGGCTTAAAACAACACAAATTTATCACCTTACAATTCTGTAGATCGTAAGTCTGATGGATACTTCAGTGGGCTAGAATCAAAGTGTCAGCAGGGCTGCATTCCTTCTGGAGGCTAGAGGAGAATTGTTTTCCTTGTCTTTTCCAGCCTCTGAGGCTGCCTGCATCCTTAGCTCATGGCCCCGTCCACCTTCAAAGCCAGCAGTAGCCCATAGAGTCTTTCTTATATCACATCACTCTGACACTGGCTCTTCTACCCTTTGCTTCTACTTTTACGGACTCTAGAAGAAGAGTTCGGAGAGACAGTCAAAGTCCAGATCACATAAGTCATGGGAAAGGGCTTGGATTTCGATAAAAATACAATAGGAAACCATGGATAGTTGCATACAGAGGAGTGACAAGATTTGATTGGTGTTTTTAAGTGATTCTTCTGACTACTATGTGGAGAATCAATTGTAGGGAGACAAACTAGGAGGCCCTTTCAGTAATCCAAATGAGAAAAAGTAGTATACTAGACTAGGGTAGCAGCATTGGAAATGAAGAATGGGCATATTTTGAAGATATATTGTGGAGGTAAACCCTATAAGATTTACTAATGGATTGAATCTGGGAGATGAGGGAAAAGGAAAAATCAAGGATGACTCTTGTTTTGACTGAACAGGCTATCCAAATAGTTGTGCTTCTGCAAAGAAGCAGGTTTTTTACCTTATAGCTATTGTGATCTTTCTATTTGAAAGCTAAGAATGAAATTTGTGAGTTGTTTTTAGCAATTTTTCTAGCAGGGTTTCATTGATGGCAATTGGTATATTAATCTCACTATTATCTTCTTATTACTTTCCTATCTTTATATTCTCTCTACTTTATCTAACTTAAAAAATTTTTTATTATATTTCTCACACCTCTGTAAGCTGTCTTAAATAAAGGCAGTGTATAAATAAATTATAAATATACTTAAAAATTATAATCAAATAGATACCTGAGTTGTCAATTAACCACTGTCTACATATGGTAACTTAAAAAAGATTGTCATTCATTATTTCACTTAAAACACATACATACATATACCTCTGTCAGTCATGCCTTTTTTGCTTTAGAAGGCATTTAGGGAACAGTAAGTTCACTCTAATGAGAATGGTTCGGAGAATGCAATTGCTTGACATAGTATCTTTTGAGTGATTCTGATATGATAAGAATTAACTTGGCAAATGCCTCAATGTTTTATTATTTCTGTTAAAGAATCAGTACCTCTTGGATTGTGAATTTTCTTACACATCTCTATCAAATCCCTTCACTAACAAAAGAGCTGACAAAATTATTAGTCATTCTCTCATATTTAAAGGTCAAGTGATGATCTCTATGTAATATTCCTGTCCACAACTGTTTTTTGTCTCCTATTTAGTAATTAAAAGCATTGATTTCTACATTACTTTCTTGTCTGGTACATATTAACTAAGACTTCATCATTATACCTCTGCAGAGATGGCAGGAAGAAGGCCGTGAATGTAATTATTTCTGTTTTTAGACTAAAAAATTATTATGTCAAGAGTCACACAGTGGTACTGACATTTTCCAGTATTGAAACACAGCTTTTTACTAATGCTGTTTGTTCTTTTTTATATATTTAATTTTTAACCAATAGTATTTAAAAGGTAATGAACTTGTATCTAATGAAAAATCTCAAATTCAGCTAAGATGGAGAAGATAAAACTGTGCAATACTGAACTGGCAGATGTCAAATTTGCATCTCATTTAATGTTTATGTATTTTCCTACAGGCATTTTTTGGGTACTGTATAAATAAACTGTTAAGATGTTAATATTGGGAAGAGGAGGGGCAAGAAAGTGGGAAGTTAACTAACCATGAAATTCCAGGCTTCTTGGTTGAGTTAAATATAATACCTCATCGCTGTAGTATATTAATACTTTAAAAAATCGATTTCTTGCCACTTTTTAAAAATCAAACTGTAGGATGTGTTTAATTCAAGAGAGACCTTTAAGAAGGGATCTTACATGAGTATTTGTTTTTCTTTTCGTATTTTGAAAATTAAAGGAGGGTGTGATAGATTGCCCTTGGCACTTACTACAGGTGGGAAATCAGTAGCTGCTGTTAGGAATTACAGGAGTGTGTGTGGATTGGGGCACGTGGGGTGAGGGTGCAGTATATGGTCGTTTCTGAGGCAAGTAGAGTCAACAGAATCAGCTATAAAAATAGGTATTTGACTTCTTTTGCCCCATTCACTTTTGATATTTATTCTTTTATTCAAGAAATATTTATTGAGCTCCAGTTATAAACTAGGCACTCTGCTAGGTGCTAGGTTACGGTGAACAAGACGTGGTCTTTGCCCTTTTGAAATATATAGCCATCTTTCATTCCTTTATTATTTTTTCTAGCCTTGGAATACCAGAGGCTGGGTCAAGATAATATTATTATGGATTAAAGGATGTGGAGAGAGGTTGAGATTTGTAAGCTTTAAAATCCTAAAATTCCAATTTAGATGTTTGCCATCTATTGCAGTGGGGCAAATCATGCTTTCACTAAGCTCTTAGCAAAGGTAAGATCTTAGGCAAAGTATTAAACAGAACAAGCTCTTACCTGGCCCATTCTACCTCCGTGCTTCTCCTTGACTGACCAATGCCCTGTGACTCCTGCCAGCATCTAGTTTCCTGCTTGAGCTTATTGTTTTCCCAAGTGCCTCAAGCTTAGGTATCATCAGTAGGTTAACTCTTACAGAAAATAAAAATCTTTAAATGGTATGTATGATGGCCATATTAAAATTTAGGACATGGCTTTACAAATACAAGTTGTGCTTAAGGAGATTTTAAGGAATATTTTAAGAATATTAAATTATAGTGTTACTTATTTCATTTAACGAATACTTTATGTAGCACTTATATGAAAATAGATCAGAATTCATGTGCATATAGATGATAGTTTAAGCTATTAGAGTAGAGAAGTACAAATAGAATGAGGAAAGGAGATTCTTAAGGATAGGACTTAAGTGTCTAGCAACACTTAAGTGACTGGTGTCAAAAGCACATTCAGAAAGGTAGATTCATAATGACGAGATTCAGGAAAATAGTATCTTGGAAGCCAAGGAAAGATAGAGTTTCAGCAAGAGTTTAACTTTGCCATGTGCCCCTGAGTGGTTAAAAGAATGCAGACTAGAAAAAGCCACTGTAGCTGGTAGTTAAGAGGCCATTGCAGCCTTTCTTTATAATTGGATGTTTATAGTAAAGAAGATAGAAAGAGCTGCCACAAAGACAATTTATTTACACATACTTACTACTCATCTTGTGAGACAAAATCAGTGGATTTCAAGGCTTTTCTTTTTTTCCTATAAATTTATTCTTTTGACCACAACTCAGATTTAATATATTTTATATTGTAAGCACTTACATACATTTTCAGTAAAGGGATATCAAAAATTTATGAGCCTCAGGAAAACAATAATTTAAATTTCCTTAGGTGGTACATGGTCATAAGAATTAGCCACTAATCCCTAAGCAGGATTATCTTCTGGAAGATTTATCATTCCAAAATACTAGCTGTGACTCATAATTCAGAACAGCTAGAATTATATGATGACATTGTACATTTGTAATTGAACGCATGCTAAAGCAAATGATGTGAATATTTCCTTCAGCACAATGTTTGAGCCAAGTAATAGCATCAATATTAATTTATGATATTTTCTGCTGCAACTAAAACTTGATTTATCATACGATGCTCTGTTGCCATAAATACTCTTATACAAGGGGTCTTCAAAAAGTTCACGGAAGGATTTTAATATCTTTTAATTCAGTTTTTCCATGAACTTTTTGAAGTGCCCTTGTACATGCATGTTATGCATTGCAAGTTTTGAAGAGCATGCTATAAAAAGTAGGAACAGCCATAGATTCTTTAAATATAAAGGAGAGAGTTTTAGATGAAAAGATATTTCAGGATATATAATTGAATGTTAGATAAATTTGGTTAAATACTCCCTTTACTATAATTGTTTGGGATAATACACTTCATTAAACTCAGGTGAGAATATCTCTTAAACTCGTTTTTTGCTTTAGTGACAATAAAAACTCATGTTGTTTGAGTTAAGTTTTCAGTATCACTATTATAACTCTGTATCCTGATGTTTCCCAGCCTGCAAAATGTTGTTGGTCATTTTGGTAACTCCCATAACTATATAAGGAATTTAGTTATTTAATAGGAATATCAAATTCTTTTCAAATAAATCATTTTAGGAAAGTTTGGTTTAATTTCTCATTCATGGAAATAACCATCTAGTGTGGTGGCCATAGCCTTTTATAGATGGGTCAACATATATAGAATTGGGCAAATGGGTTGCTGGAGTATTGCAGTAGCCAATAACATACATGGAAAAATAGGAAAATATTCCTTAGGTGAAATTTGCACATGGTTAAGTGAGGAATGGAGATGCTGAAATTACTTCCTGACTTCCATAATTATTTTGAACTTTTGATTAATGCACTAAAAATTGATAGTTTTGTTGCCATTAAAAATTATTACCATGTTAATAGTTTATTATATTAGCCAATAAATAAACAAGGAATACAAAGGAGAGAGCTCACTGACCTGAATTAATGTGAATTTCTTTGAATTGGGCTATCTATACTTGATGCTAAATTTAATACTTTGTTTTCTAGGTGACATCTTCCTACTAATAAGCATTAAAAAACACAGCATCTGAACATATCCTCCTTACAGTGTCACTAGGTGTAATATTTATGTTAATCATAGGGGTTAATAAATTTACTTATAATGTGTTTAGAGAAATATGTGTTTTTATTAAAAACAAACTAGCTATTTTGAAAATTTTTATGACTCCCCAAGTGAAACACTCTACTGTATTTTTTTTAATCCCAGTTGTCATCTTAATAAATAAATTCTGAAATTTAAGATTTCAAATTTGAGATTTTATGTTTTCTAAAATTAAAACGATACAAATTCTGAATTGATGGTTGGAACAGATGAGGTGAACACATATATATAAAAAAAGTAATGATGAAAGGTATGAGATTAAGTCTATCTTTATGCTACTAATGTAGACCATCCATTCTGGCTATCAGAATTTGGAAGAGAAATCACATGCAAAAGGATATGACAACTGTTCCCCGAATATTTTAAGTCTGAGACGTCAAAAAACAAAAACAAAACAAAGCTCCAAATTCCAAGGCTTAGAAATGAATTTCTATTACCTTATTTGTATTAGGTCACAAGTAGAAACCTTAATTTTGATTAATGAGTTATCACCCCAGGTTTGATCTTAACTAATACTTATGCTTTGAGAAGCTTCCCAATATCCTATTCCCCAGGTTTTTCAGTCCGTTCTCTATTAATAGCATGATCTGTAAAGATGATCCCCTTTGATTTTTAACTATGGTTCACTTCTATTTACATTATGTAAAAAATTGATTCCAGAGAAGTATTGAAAACAGTACCCTCCTCCATGCAATACTCAACGTATGAACCAGTATACCATTTTACTATTCATTATGTTTCCATTGAGTGATAGAAGTGTAGTTTTATGCCCAAAGGCTCATTTTACTGAGCAAACCAGAAGTCCTCTTTGCCTCTTTAGATGTCAGTTAGATGCGGGTGCCTCGGTCATTGTGCATAGTGCCCACCATTCAGGATCATGGTTGATTTTAGTGATCTTGCTAACCTAGGTTAGGGTTTTGGAACCTACCCTGTTCATCTCAAACCAGTAGGTAACTTTAACAGGTTGGAAATGAGGAAGACTTTCACACCCTCTCCTCCCCTGCCTCCCTTTTTTTTGCTAGTTATTTATAGGCTAGGTTCCACAACAGTAACTAAATCAGGCACTGCTGTGCATTAATTCCTTTTCCCTTGCCCTTTCAATTTGCTATCCACCAACCAGTTGCTTATCCTTTTGCTTTTGCGACCCACAGGCTCTTCTGTTAATTTAGGATATGCTATCTTACCTACCACTGATGATGAGAAAATATTTTAACTTCAAATTAGGGTGCTTTGTTGCAATATTTGCTAGCTATGGTAATGGATAATTAATTATGTGCAATTTAAAATGATCTAATAGAGGGGATAATGAAATGGGAGAAACTAATCTGTGCAGAAAATACAGAAAATGAGGTACAGATGTGGTAAAGTTTACATATCTATTTCCAGATGATAAATTAAAATGCACTGTATTTATTAAGAAGTAAAAAAGCTGCAGCGTGATATCTTAATGTGCTCAGTCTACCCATGCCTAGATCAACTGTCCATCACAAAGAAACTCTCTCCCATAGGCCAGTATGAGATTGTTAGGATACTGGTAAAATAGTAACCACACCATAGTTAATAAAGTTTGCTTTCTGTCTGATATTAACAAGGCCAAGATTTCTATTGTGTAAATCTCAATACTTGAGAGAACCCAGGAAGTAAATACTTTAATAACTACCTGCTTTGAAGAGAACACACTGAGTATATTTATATTGTATATGTTATTTTACAGTTCAGTCAGTTACCTTGTTAGGTAATAAAAGACGCTGAAATTAAAATGACCCCTTTTCACAAAATATAGCTGTAGGATTCATTTACTACAAAGCTGCCTTGGTTTGATATTACTCCTCCTGAAATAGAAAATGATATCCTACCAATGCATCTGATGTGCACTTTAAAACCATCTAAGGCATCCTTATGAAATTAATGATTTCTGCTTTTGGCCTCAGTTACATCTTGTAATTCTCTTATAATATGCTTACTTTTCCTCTGTTTCTCCTCTGACTTTATATGTGATTGGTTGCATTCCAGATCTTTTGGAAACCACTATTTCAGAAAGGGTATGTGTTTACAGCTGCCTTGAAAACCTTTAGATGTCTACAAATTTGAAAATATAAATCTTAAGATTAATGTTCCATACTATATAAGGTAGTTTAAGGATATCATAGTCTTTTAAATATTGGGTGAAGAATTTCAGCTTATAGCAGAAAAGTGTAATGATGACAAATGTTAAATTTTTCCTTATAAAAAATTTCATTTTCTCTCTGAGTGATCCTATACAACAGTGTTACTAGCTAAGAGTAAGGAATCTGCTCAGCAGATCTGACTGCTTATTATTGGTCCTTGACATTTAGTTCATAAGCATATTCGTTCTGTTGCAAAACATTATATCACTTGAAAACATTTACTAAACAAAAATATTTCCTTTTAATTGCAAAACTCCCACATGGTTATTTCTTATGATATTATGGAGAAGTTTATAATCCCAATAGATTTATTAGAAAAATAAGTGACACCACCAATTTTGAACAGGTTAAGCCCCTTATTCACCTACCTAAAACTACAGAAGCTGGAAGGTTATCTGGTATGTAAAAATACCCTTTCACAAGAGTGCATGATAGAATTGAACTGTTTTTTTTTTTTTTTTGACAAGTAAAAATAAAAATTTTATATATTTATGGTACACACATGATATTTTAATACATGCATGCATTGTAGAATGGCTAAGTCAAGATACTTATATCTATTACCTCACATATACATTTTTAATTTTTTGTGTGTGGTGGGAACACTTAAAATCTATTCTCTTAGCAATTTTATTTTATTTTTTTATTTTTAGCAGTTTAAAACAAAACTTATTTATTAGCTCACAGTTCTGTAGTGAACTTCTTTTTAAATGAAGTAGTAGTATTTTAAAAAAAGATGTGTAACATCAGTAAAATTCCATATTGCTTCTGGAAACACTTATGGCTTTTTTAATCCTTTATTTTTCACTCACTGGGACTTTTTGGCTAATTGTCTCATTTCTAAATGAGTGAAGTGCTATGCAGAGAAAGGAAAAGGAGAATAAAGATCTTGCCCTAGAGGATCCTGATGCTTATAATCCAGTTAAGTGTCTAGAGATAAATTCCAAAGTGTCAAAAGGCTGAATTTATAATGTTATATAAATACATTAAAGAACACTAAAGGATTTATTGAATCAGAGTATTAGAACTAATAGAGACCTTAGCAACCATCACATGCAAAAATTTTATTTTAGGAATGAGTAAGCTGAGGCCCCAAAGGAAAGGTGACTTACCTGGGGCTCACAGGCTGGCCTAAGTAGAACTGGGACCAGAATTTAATGCATAGTGTTTTCTCACTTTCTAAGGGGCCTAGTTTATGCAGAGAGAGGCTTCCAGGAAAAGTTAAATCTTGACCTTAAAGAAATAGCAGTGAACTAGATCTAGTGATCTGTATTTCTTGTATCACTTTTAAGTTTTTTCTAGTTCTAACATTTCATATTTCTTGGTTTAGATTGGTAGCAAAGAGAGAATAGTGTGAGCAATAATAATGACAAATAGTAATAATAATATCTAAAAGTTATAGAACTTTCTATGTGCTAGGCTCTGTGTAAAGCACTTTGCATTCATTAACTCCTCTAATCCTTACAATAACCTTATGAGATAAGTACTGTTATCATTCCCATTTTATGGGTGAGGAAACTGAGGCACAGAGAAGTAACTTGCCCAAGAACAAATGTGGAATGTTATAAGAGAATGTAAATATGGATTGTCCAGCCCAGTCCATGTTGGGTGATTCCACTGAGGAGAGGGGTTACTATGTTGAGAAATAGAGAAAGTTGGGAGTTCCTTCAAGATGGCAGAATAGATGGTCCCCAGCATCACTCTCTCCCACAAATCAACCAATTTACAATTATAGAAATGTAACAACAGCCAAGCTGGGGCTGCTGGAGCTCAGGGGAAGAGAAGGAGAGACATATGGAGTTCATGAAGGTGGGAGAAGCCATGATGAGAGAAAGAAAAAACTGCTCAGAGCTTTTCGGGCCATGGCCACTTTAAGGCTGGAGCTGATGAGTGCATGGATCAGGAGCCATAGCTGTGCCCTTCAGATAGAGTTACTTGGAGGTGGCAGGGGAGAAGAGGGCCTCGGTGGCCCCTAGGACAACAAGACCACTAAGAGGGTTCCCATGGACCCATGGAGGAGTGAGGATCCAGAACAGCTGAAAAAGGGGAGCCATTCAGAGGCTGGTGAGTCATCGCAAGGGACCAGCACAGGGCCCATTCCATGGGAAGTGTTTTGAGCATGGGCAGTGGGGGAGATAAGCCCACTGGGAGAACACCGGGACACAGCAAGGACAGCCAGTCTGCCCCCAATCAGACCAGGACCCCTCAGAGGAGACTGGTTGGGAATGCAGAATTGCATGGGGTGCAGTTTGATGAAAAAACTCAGGCCCAGATCAGAGTTTCAACATAACCCAGGTGCACTGGGTGTCTGGAGAGCTTGAAGTACTTAAAATGTCACATTAAACCCTGAACTGCACAAAAAGCCTTCCCTAGGGAAATAGTAGCAAAGCAGCAATTTAGCTCAACCACACATCTCAAGTACTGGTTCCCACAGGAAGTTCCCCCGTGTTAGAAGTAAGCAAAGGACAAAAAATTAGTTCTGGCCCAGGCACACTGCCAGCTCCTTGGGCCCACCAGGGGACTTGAGGCACGGAGCCAGGGACCAGACCCCTGCCCACAACCACTCACACCGCCAGCACCTTTGGACCTGCCTGGGGGCCTAGGACACAGAGCCGGGGACCGTACCCCTCCCCCCCCAACCAAGCACACCACCACCACCAAGGAGCATGCCAAAAACATCACTTCCATGTGGGTGGCCCACCACAGCCACCACAGTAACCACAGTTGCCATGAAAGTGGCTAGATGTCACAACCACCATGCAGATAGTCCACCAGCCACTGGAGTGCATTGACACAAGGAGAGTCACCAGCAGAGACCAAAGAAAAGAAGAGCATGTCTCTCTCCACATAGCCCATTCCAGAGTGACAGAAGAATCAGCTGCTCTGTGATAATTTGGGGGGACCTGAACACACCTCTCAGCATTGGACAGACCATCTAGGCAAAAAATCAACAGAGTAACCATTACTCTTTCAGAGGGAGAGAAGAAATCTAGGGTTATCAGTGGTGGGAGGGGGTAGGGAGAGGGGAAATAGGGAGAGACTGGACAAGGGACATAAAGAATAAGTACCATTTGTAACAATATACATACCAGTAATATTGATTTGATCAACATATGTCAACATCGAACCCCCAAAATATGTATAATCAATTATGATTCAAGAAAAAAAAGAAAAAAGAAATAAAGAAATAGAGACAGTTAAGACGGTCTTTTCCAATGAGAATTTTTGCAAAAAACAATCAAACAACAGCAATAACAAAAACCCTAGTAATTCCTTATCGTTACCTATCGTGGTAATGTACACCATTTCCATAGCTTCTCCCTTACTGATATGGAGAAATAATCAATAATTTGAAAGTGTCCAGCTCAGCAGTATTATTGCTAGCATTGGTGTATGTCAGCATGTATCCGCCAGAGGGAAGAAATATGGTCTCATATGCGTTTGACCCTTTTCACTCGTAGTTGGTCACACGTGCAGAAGTCACTGTTTATTGCTGTAGTTTGTGGCTCAAAGTTTCATTCCAACTAGGTAACCTCATCTCTGAAAACTAACTTCTAAGACACGTTCCTCCATATTTTTGTTTAGAGATGTGCATTATCTTCTATTTCTTGCTTGCTTTAGAAAATATTATTTAGCTTTTCCAGTTCACTAAACACCAGTTTATGTGGGAAGATATGAACAGCATTAACTGATAATACTTTTTATTCCTGTCCTTATCTTTACATTTTAGGCATCTATCAGTGTTATTGGTCTCAGTGTTGCAGAAGACATAGAATGAGGTAGTGATAGTAGTTCTAAATATAAATAAAAATACCCATTTTTGTAGGCTTGGGAAGTTGATTCCTTTTTTGAAGCAGGAGTTTATTTGATCCTGTCTCAGATTGGATTCCTTAATGTTCTCTGGTGTCTTTTAGCATCCTATTATTTACTTGACTAGTAAAATGGTAAAACAAACCAAAAAACTGTAACTGTACAGGGTCTGTAATGGAAGTACAATTTAGTCATACATGGAGTTTTCCTCTATGTGGTTTGATAATCTTTAATCATCTGCCTGTTTTGTTTTCATTAAACATATTTACTCAGCTCCTACTAAGTATTAGGTACTATTGTAGGTGCTGGAATGTTTGTCTGGTGCTATTATATGTTTTTTAGCCTATTATTGCTCTATGTTACCCATTGAAGTAGATAAGTTTCTCAGAGGATCAAATTTAAGTTTTGCAGCTAAAATAAAGCAAATATGCAGTGTTATACAGCATAAATTCATTCCAACTGCTGCGCAGCAATTAACAGACATAAAACACAAAATAATAAATTCTTATGGTACAAATTAAGTCCTGGATAATACTGTTCTACAATACAAAATTTTGTCTACAGCTCTTTCCTTTTCTTTCACCTCCCTCCCTCCCTCTCTTCCTCTGCCCTTCCTTCTTTTTTTGTTATAGAATCATTAGGTAATTTTAAATTACTTCCATGAATTGGGCAAATTTTCTATTAACTCTAGCTAGAAAAAAACAGTCTTCTTATCATGTAGACAACAAATTGAGTAAACTAAAAATCTGTTACAATCAAAGTATATGTCTGCTAATATCAAAAGCAGTGAGAGTTAAATAGCCACTTATGTAGAGGCTGATCTGCTCATAAGGTTTATATCTATCATTATAACTGATTTTTTGATGTGTTATTTCTGGGATACCAACTCTTCCCCATTTGCCTGGAACACATTCTTATTTGTAGCAGTGAAAATCCTGTATCACTGGAAACCTCCTAGTCCTGGGTATCCGTAATGGTTGGTCACCCTAATTGTATCTAAATCTGAAGATTTAATTTCCTCAGTTTCATGGATGAAGTAACTAATGAACAAATATTGCACACAAACCTATTTAGTTTTTATAAATACATGGGGAGTAACTGAAAGATGAGGGCATAGATGGGTGGATGGATGGATGAGTGGATAGACAAATAGATAAATTTATAGAGAAATGACTATGAAATATACCTTCTGATTAGTTAGGAAACATCATCTGCTGAAATCCTAATCACTTCATAAGGCCCAACTCATTTGTCATGTGTCAAGATTTCTCTGAATCTTGTAGAATTAATTACTTTCCTCTGTTTCTACAAAATTCTGTTTATACCTTCATTGTTATACTTACTATAGTTATACTTGGTTATGTACATATCTGTCTTCTCCACTGGACTATAAATTCTTTGCAGAGCAAGAATTGTTTCTTAATACATCTTGTACTTCAATACCCATATACCACCTTCTGCTGAGTGTGAACTGAATACACAATTACTGAACTGGCTGTTTTGCCCCCCAATTTTGTAATTACTTTTAATCATTGCCGTTGAAATGTAATTTACCTGCAATAAAATTCACCCCTTTTAAGTGTACAGTTCAATAACTTATAACAAAATTAAGATAAGCATTCCCATCACCAGCACAGTCCCTCTGTGTCCCTTCACAGTTACTCTTCTCTCATGACCCCTGGCTCCTGGAAACTACTGATGTGCTTTATGTCACTATAATTCTGCCTTTTCTAGCATTACATATGAATTTCATTTGTCTGGCTCTTTTAAAAACATAGCACTTTTTGAGGTTTATCCATGTTGTTGCATTGCCAGTAATTTGTTTCATTTTATTGCTGAGTAATATTCCCTCATATGGATATACCATAATTTGTTTTTTCATTAACCTGTTGATGAGCATTTGTGTTATATCTAGTTTTGGGCTGTTGTAAACAACACTGCTGTGAATACCTGCACACAAGTTTTTGTATTGATATATGTTTTCATTTTTTGTGGATAAATATCAGAATGTTATATAGCTGGAATGATATAGTATGTAGACTTTTCAGATTGCCTTCTTTCATTAGTTGTTTACAATGCATTAATGATTCCTCCATGTGTTTTCATGACTTGATAGCTCACTTCTTTTTATCAATGAATAATATTCTTTTGTATAGATATACTATAGTTTGTTTATCCATTCACCTAGAGAAGGATATCTTGATTGCTTCCAAGTTTGGGCAATTATGAATAAAACCTCTATAAACATTTCTGTACAAGTTTTTGTATGGAGATAAATTTTTAACTCAGTAAGTACAAAGGAGCACAATTAATGGATCACATCGTAAGAGTCTGTTTAATTTTGTAAGAAACTGCCAAACTCTCTTTCAAAGTGGCTGTACCATTTTGCATTCTCACCTATTGTTTCACATCCTCACTAGCATTAGTGTTGTCAGTGTTTTGGATTTTAGCCACTCTGTTAGGTGTGTAGTGGTATTTCATTGTTTTAATTTGCCATAAACATATAATGTTGAGCATTACATATGCTAATTTGCCATCTGTATACTTTGTTTGTTGAGGTGCCTGTTCAGATCTTTTGTCCATTCTTTAATTGGGTTGTTTTCTTATTGATGAGTTTTAACAGTTCTTTGTGCATTTTGTATATAAGTCATATATCAGATATGTGTTTTACAAGTATTTTCTTCCAGACCATGTAGTCTTTTTATTAACAGTGATTGTCATAGAGCAGGTTTTTAGAGGTAAATAGAATCACAGTGTGTGTGTGTGTGTGTGTGTGTGTGTGTGTGTGTGTGTGTGTGTGTGTGTGTGTGTATTTTATAGAATGACCCTTGATTGAATTTTCTCTGGTGTTTTTCTCATAGTTAGAGTAGAGTCATGGGATTTTTGGTGGAAGAACAGGTGTGAAGTACTGATGGGGTGGAATATTGGGGTCTGAAAGTTCTTTTAACTAAGGCCCTTTGCTTATGTAACCTTGCAGCTGGAATATGCTTGTTTGCAAATGACCCCTAAGAGTTGGTTAAACAATAGTCTGCCTCTTGGGTTTCTGTGGCTCTGCTGCCTGCTTGTTTGAGCCACCAGAATTTGGAGAAACTGCTTGCCCAAGAGATTTGTTTAGAAATTAAAACTTGCAGCACCTACCTAACCACATTTCCTGCTTCTGTAAAGCTGCTTAAATAAGCACACAGTTTGTGTGACTCTGCCTGGATACAGACAGGGCCAGTGGAAGGTTTCAGTGCCTGCTCAAGAAAAGTTTATAACCACAGCTCTCCCTGCACTCAGGGTCCCAGGATCTCAGGATGCCAGTCCACTTGTGTCCTGCTAGTGTTCCTGTCCCACTAGCATAATAAACTTCCTGACTCTCCATCTCTCCGAGTGACTGGGATTGTTTCCTTGCCGAGTTCCTTCCATAACAGTACCTTTTTAAAAAATCATATATCAAAGTTACATACTTTCAACATGATTTATCACTATTAATATTGACCTTGATCACCTGGCTGAGATAACATTTGTCAGGTCTCTGCACTGTAAAGTTACTTTTTTTTTTTTTGACTGGTAAGGGGATCACAACCCTCAGCACAGTGTCATCTGCACCACGCTCAGCCAGTGAGCGCAACGGCCATCCCTATATAGGATCCGAACCCACGGCTTTGGTGCTACCAGCGCTGCCCTCTCCTGAGTAAGCCACGGGGCTGGCCCAAAGTTACTCTTTTTCTCACATTTCTATACTATATTCTTTGGAAGGTAGTCACTATGAGCAGCCCACAGTCAAGGAGTGGAGATTTATTCTGTTCTTCCTTGAGGGCAAAGTCTCAACATAAATGATTTGGTATTATTCTGCTTGGTATATTTGGCACATCATACTCATTAATTTGCATGTCCAATTATTTATTTATATCTGTGTATACTCATGGATATTTATTTTACACTTTGAGCTGTAATCCAATACTTCTTTTATTTTATTTTATTTTATTTATTTTTAATTTTATTTTGTCGATATACATTGTGGTTGATTATTGTTGCCCCTTACCAAAACCTCCCTCTCTCCTCCCTCTCCTCCCTCCCCCACAACAATGTCCTTTCTGTTTGCTTGTCGTATCAGCTTCAAGTAATTGTAGTTGTTATATCTTCTTCCCCCCCCCGTTTTTTTTTTTTGTGTGTGTGTGTGTGTGTGTGTGTGAATTTATATATTAATTTTTAGCTCCCACCAATAAGTGAGAACATGTGGTATTTCTCTTTCTGTGCCTGACTCATTTCACTTAATATAATTCTCTCAAGGTCCATCCATGTTGTTGCAAATGGCAGTATTTCATTCGTTTTCATAGCTGAGTAGTATTCCATTGTGTAGATGTACCACATTTTCCATATCCACTTATCCGATGATGGACATTTGGGCTGGTTCCAACTCTTGGCTATTGTAAAGAGTGCTGCAATGAACATTGGGGAACAGGTATACCTTCGACTTGATGATTTCCATTCCTCTGGGTATATTCCCAGCAGTGGGATAGCTGGGTCATATGGTAGATCTATCTGCAATTGTTTGAGGAACCTCCATACCATTTTCCATAGAGGCTGCACCATTTTGCAGTCCCACCAACAATGTATGAGAGTTCCTTTTTCTCCGCAACCTCGCCAGCATTTATCGTTCAGAGTCTTTTGGATTTTAGCCATCCTAACTGGGGTTAGATGGTATCTCAGTGTGGTTTTGATTTGCATTTCCCGGATGCTGAGTGATGTTGAGCATTTTTTCATATGTCTGTTGGCCATTTGTATATCTTCCTTAGAGAAATGCCTACTTAGCTCTTTTGCCCATTTTTTAATTGGGTTGCTTGTTTTTTTCTTGTAAAGTTGTTTGAGTTCCTTGTATATTCTGGATATTAATCCTTTGTCAGATGGATATTTTGCAAATATTTTCTCCCACTCTGTTGGTTGTCTTTTAACTCTGTTAATTGTTTCTTTTGCTGTGCAGAAGCTTTTTAGTTTGATATAATCCCATTTGTTTATTTTTCCTTTGGTTGCCCATGCTTTTGGGGTCGTATTCATGAAGTCTGTGTCCAGTCCTATTTCCTGAAGTGTTTCTCCTATGTTTTCTTTAAGAAGTTTTATTGTTTCAGGGTGTATATTTAATTCTTTAATCCATTTTGAGTTGATTTTATTATATGGTGAGAGGTATGGGTCTAGTTTCATTCTCCTGCATATGGATATCCAGTTATCCCAGCACCATTTGCTGAAGAGGCAGTCCCTTCCCCAGTAAATAGGCTTGGTGCCTTTGTCAAAGATCAGATGTCAGTAAGTCTGTGGGTTGATTTCTGGATTCTCTATGCTATTCCATTGATCAGTGTGTCTGTTTTTATGCCAGTACCATGCTGTTTTGGTTATTATAGCTTTGTAGTATAGCTTAAAGTCAGGTAGTGTTATGCCTCCAGCTTTATTTTTTTCCTCAGCATTGCTTTGGCTACGTGTGGTCTTTTACTATTCCATATAAATGTCTGGATAGTTCTTTCCATTTCTGAGAAAAATGTCTTTGGAATTTTGATGGGGATTGCATTGAATTTGTATATCACTTTGGGTAGTATGGACATTTTCACTATATTGATTCTTCCAATCCAAGAGCATGGGATATCTTTCCATCTTCTTGTATCCTCTCCAATTTCTCTCAGCAGTGGTTTTTAGTTCTCATTATAGAGATTTTTCACCTCCTTGGTTAACTCAATTCCTAAGTATTTTATTTTTTTGGTGGCTATTGTAAATGGGCAGGCTTTCTTGATTTCTCGTTCTGCATATTCACTATTGGAGAAAAGAAATGCTACTGATTTTTGTGTGTTGATTTTGTATCCTGCTACTGTGCTGAAATCATTTATCAATTCCAAGAGTATTTTTGTAGAGGTTTTAGGCTGTTTGATATATAGGATCATGTCATCTGCAAACAGGGACAGTTTGACTTCATCTTTTCCAATCTGGATGCCCTTTATTTCCTTCTCTTCTCTGATTGCTCTGGCTAGTACTTCCACCACTATGTTGAATAGGAGTGGTGAGAGTGGGCATCCTTGTCTAGTTCCTGTTCTTAAAGGAAAAGCTTTCAGCTTTTCCCCATTCAGGATGATATTGGCAGTGGGTTTGTCATATATGGCTTTAATTATGTTGAGATACTTTCCCTCTATACCTAACTTGTAGAGGGGCTTTGTCATGAATGAGTGCTGAACTTTATCAAATGCTTTTTCAGCATCTATAGAGATGATCATATGGTCCTTGTGTTTGACTTTATTAATATGGTGTATCACATTTATTGATTTGCATATATTGAACCAACCTTGCATCCCTGGGATGAATCCCACTTGATTGTGGTGAATAATTTTACATATGTGTTGCTCAATACTTCTTTCTTTATTTTGCTGCTCAAATTTTTTCAGCGTTGGCCCATGGAAGCTCTTTTAATTGGCTTCAGTGTTCAATGTAGGCTCTCTCTCTCTCTCTCTTTCTCTGTCTCTGTCTCTCTCTTTCTGTCTCTCTCTCTCTCTCTCTCTCTCTCTCACACACACACACACACACACACACACTCTCACACACACATTCATTTTCTTTTTAGCATTTCCTTATTTTCTGACACTAAAAGATGCTCTCAGCTCACATTTTATATTTCCTGCCCTCATCCTAGAATCAGTCATTTTTGCAAGGAGTTCAGGTTCCTTTTATTGGAGAATGGTATTTGAAACGAAGATCTCAGTACTGTGTATACTTGTTGTTACTGGAGTATGATTGCTTCTAGGTCCTCTCAGCTGACAACAAAGAAATACACCACTAACCTGCATGTGTATACATAGCTATAAACTTTTCTATATGTAACTATCTGTATCTATATTAAGCTAAATGTAAGTTCGTACTCTAATCCATTACTGTATGTATGATTCTAATCACTCCCCCTTGCTAACCTCTAACCTCCCACTCCAGCAGTGAGAAACCTACCTTATGTCATCCATTTACTTATTTAATTTATGCACACACATATATATTCTTTTCCTTTCATTTATTGCTTTCACTGTATACAGTTTTGCTTGACAGTATAGTAAATATAGTGTATAGCTATGTAATTAATTACTTTCTACTAATGTAAATAAAGTAACTGCATTTTTATCAGCCTCTCATAGTTGATAACTTCAGTAGCCCACTCCCACTCCCAAGGAATCTCAGGGCTGGATTGCTGGTAACAGCAACTCAGTGAGATTTCTTTAAGAGCCACAAAGCTAAGTCTTTAATCAGAGTCAAAATTGTCATGTTCTCTGACTTCTCCATGTTTGTTGTATAGATCCTTTCACTGTACAAAGCCCATGTGACAGAAGGGAAAAGAATAAAAAATATTTCATAAAAAGAAAACTAATTGTATCATCAACTGACATTCATTATATGATTATATGTTTTCACATTAAATGGGAAAATAGGAAAAGGAAAATTTGTCTAATGAAAGAAAAAAATTTAAAGTGTCATCATTTTTGACACATAGGTTTTCTTTCACTTATATTTCTTCATTTTAGATGATGGGAAAAGTGTAGAAAGTGATATTTAAAAAGTAATTGCTGCAACTGTCTAATTTTCTGAGAGTGATTAGATGCAGTGGTTCAGTCCTGAACTCTGCACCTACTTCTCATTGCCATTTGCCTCTTGAGTTTGATTCTCACCTGGGGCAGGATTCAGGACTTGTTTTGCAGTCATGGGTTCAAATGAGCTAGACTCTGGCTTTTTGGAAAGAATCTGGAACTTGAGAGAAAGGGCAATTCTCTTTATTTGTTTTTATTGAAACATGATTGATTGTATATATCTGTGGGGTACAGCATTGAATATCAATACCTGTGTGCACCAAGTGATGCTCAAATCAGGATAATTGTATTCAAAATTACATAGTTCGAACAGTTCTCGTGGCCCTTTACCAATTTCTTGCTAGCTCCTCTCCCCCATTCCCACCTCTGGTTGGCTCTGTTTTGTTCTCTCCTTATGAAGGTGTAGCAAATTATTGTGATTATTTCTTCTTTCTTTCTCTCTCTTTCTTTCTTTTTACTTTTTTAATCTTCCCCTTATGAGTGAGGACATGTGGTATTTCTCTTTCTGTGCCTGGCTTATTTCACTTAACATAATTTTCTCTAAGTTCATCTATGTTGCTGCAAGTGGCAGAATTTCATTCTTTTTTATGGCTGAGTAGTATTGCATGGTGTATATATACCACATTTTCCTTATCCAGTTGTCCATCAATGGACATTTAGGCTGGTTCCAACTCTTGGCTATTGTAGAGCTGTGATAAACGTGGGAGCACAGGTATCCCTTTGACATGATGACTTCAGCAGTGGGATTGCTGAATCGTATCGTAGTTCTGTCTGTAGTCATTTGAGGAACCTCCATACTGTTTTCCGTAATGACTGCACCAATTTAGAGTCCCACCAGCAGTGTAGGAGGAAGAAGGAGCAATTCTGACAGACTGAGTTTTGGGATGTTGTGATGTGATTCTGTCACTGTCCCATTAGACTGACTGCCTTTTTGTTCCCTTTTCACATTGCCTATGAAACGTGATCTGAAATCCTGACAGAAGCCACTTGTGTTGTTAATAATTTTTAAAGCTGTTTTTCTCTTTGACTAACAATGATTTTCTTAAAAATCACTCCTTCAGTGGTTTCGGGAATGTGTTCCTAGATTAATGTGGCTGGAATTATACCTGGTGTGGAAAGTGATGAGTGATAAGTCGAAATATATAAATGAAATAAAATACATATATATTTATTCATGGCAAAAGAATCAGAAGACATTTGACCATTACTAGTGGACTCTATGCCTTGGTAGGGTAATTTAGGGTATTTAGTTCTCTGCTGAGTCGAGATGACTTCAATTAAAACCTTTGGATCTTAGGATAAAATAAGTCTTCAAAAGGAGTTTATTTCTGCCTGGCCATAACCACCTGATACAGACAGACACAAACCTGTGTCTCTTTAGCCACTTACTATTAGTTTGATCTAAGTATGTCACTTGACCTCTTTATGTTTCCATTTTATCACCTCTAAAATGGAAAGAATACCTACCAAGACGACTACACTGCTCAAAACAGCACTTTGGAAAGTGTGAAGACATTGACTGCTCTCATCTCTGTTGGCTCCCAACAAACAGTGAGCTGCAACCAGATCTTTACCTGATGTAATTCTGTGCTTGACCTTCCTTGAACTGTGTCCCACAGAAGTTGTTAAACTCTCTGTTGTACCTACATTATGCCACTAGTTTATGTTGGATCAATGTCCATGAGTTTTGTTGAGAACTCATATAGTAAGTGACTGTTTTATCATGATAGCTGATCAGTTATAACTACTTAGAATAATCGTGTTTACTGCCTTCACAGTAACTGTGCCTGGATGGTTTCTCCAATATAATTTAAAAGACAGTGATTTTTCATAAGGCTAGTAGGTATTTTATGGAAAGATTATATAATTTCGATTGATGCACTGTATATCCTAATCATTAGGCTTATTTCAGATTTTCTTAAGAGGAAGGTTCATATTCCAATGACATTTGAGGAAAATTTTATAACTTTGTTTTCACAGTCCTACCCAGAAGATATTTTCCTATCCCAAACCCAATCATTTCAGATTATAAATATATGCCATTTATTCTTTTTTAATACATAGCCTTTTCCTTAGCGACATATTGTGATATTAAAAGAAAAGAGAGATAACGCACAGAAAACCATGGAATACTAGCTAAAAGCTTAGTATGTTAGCAGCATCCAGTACGTATTAGGGAAACGACTTCTCAAATAATGAGGCCCATACTGAAATACAGCATAGTTTGTTGGGTTTTTTTTCAGAGAACCTCTCGTCGACAGTATTTTTAATAAGCAGTTTCACAGACAGTTGTACCATCTTCATTACAAATAAATTGCATAGCTTTTCCATTGCATGAAAATGTCATTATAGCCTTTTGCTGTTATCATTGTTTAGAAAGAAGATGATTATTAAGTATATTCAGCAATAATGAGATTTCTCTATGCTGATTGTGAAATCTAATTTGTGTAGTATGTGGAACAATAAGAGAGAGAGAATGTGGGAAAAGTACAAGGAAAAAGGTATACACCAAACAATGTACTTGCAATTTATCACTGACCCTATGCTCAGTATGAGTGTGTTTAATCAAGTAAAGAATGGCAGAGTTACTAAGTTTATGGTTACTAGACTTGGCAATATAAGTTCATTTTATCAAGCTTTGTCTAAGGTTACAAAAATCTCATTTTCATTGCTGAATTTGAAACTTATTTGCAAACATTAATAAAGATTAGTTTTACCCCTCAGGGCTGTTCAGATTTCTGTCAAAAGAAATAAATAAGAAGGTCAATTAGCAATTGTTATACTGTCATTCTTTTTTAAAATGTATTTTGAAATTTGTTTATGAACTTAAACTTTAAGCATATTAATCTTTAAACTATAAACTTTAAGAGAATTATCCTCTAAAGTACATGACTTATTTTCACTCCGTGTATTCAAATTTCTTTATCAAATATGTTTCATTTTGCTTTTACCTTTTATTTTTAAGAAATGATTTCTCCTAATCTGTCTTTCTAAGTTGTCAAGCTTTTGTGATTAAAAATAATAATACTGCTTTAGTCTGTGAATTGAGATTCCTTCTATTGTGAGACTGTTCTTTCCCATGAAATATAAAGTTAGGATTTTTTTTTTTTTTGTCATTCTTGTACGTATATCAAGGTTTATGTCTGAAAATTGTATAACAAATGGAGAAAAAGTATTAGGTTTCCCTGCACATGGCAGATACTAAATAATGGCTGTGGTTTACCAGTTGAAGATGAAGCTTACCACAGTAGTCATTTTTGCAAGTACTTCAGCTCTGTCTGCAGACCGACAGTGTTTCTATCGTGTGCTCTGTCTAGAGTCGCACCCCGGACCAAGTTCCCACTAAAGACCTTCAGCCATTCCAGTTATACAGGATGGTCTGCAGCTTCATTCACAGAAAATTAGTGTTTCTCCCTATTTCTCCCGCCCCCACCCCGCCACCCCTCACAGCATTATTAGGAGTCATTCTAGTCATTTTAGCTTATGCTATTTTATCTGTGAAATTCAGTGAACTACATATTTTCAGATATTTACAACAAACATATAATTGTGATATATTTTGTAAAATATAAAACACTACCAATATTATTTCAATGCATGAGCAGTTAGCAAAACCAGCCTTCTTTCTCTGTGTATCTATCTGGACCCTTAGGTAAATTCAGCACATCAGAACTCAGCACTTACTGGTCACAGACAGTGGTGTCTGTTTTCTACCATACAGAGTTGGTTGTTTATACCATCTATCAAATCCTGTTGTGAAACTGCAGTGGAAGTTGAAGTGGCTCTTTATAAGCAGTTGATCAATAAATAGAGTGGTTAATCTGTGGTGAGTTAGTGGTTAGAGACTGCTAATGAAGTTATACTCATTACAAAATGTCTTTCAGTGGGAGAGAACATGACAGGAACAGAAAATTTTAACAAGATTATCCAGAAAGATAAAAGTAGGTTTTGTTGTAAAAGTGTACCTTGTTTTATTTATGTCTTTTATAAGGCCCTAGCTAGCTCAAGAGCCATCTGTGACATAACAGACAAAACCTAAGGGGAAATAAAAAGCAACATTATATATCCCAAACATCACACTGCAACTCTATACAACTACTTAATACCCACCGCCCCCCACCCTCTTTTTTTCAGCAAAAAAACTAACAGCATGCTAAAAGAAATCTTGACTGAAGGGTTTAAGAGCAGTGTGGGGATAATTTCAATAATTTAAAACAATGTTTTTTTCTGTAATAAAAATTGATTTCATTTCTTTTATTTACTTGAATGCGTATTTGTTGTAAACACCTTAAAATTAAATTGAAGTGCACCTAATCCATGTTTACTTGATTCAGGGTTTTCAAGTACATTTGTATCGATATTTTGTGGCTATTTATATGTAAATGGAAAGTCTTCTGTAATTGGCAGAGGGAGAGTCTGCTAGAAGCCCAGTAATCTAATCAAAGCTGCACATTTTCCCCTCTCTGTTCTACATTCATAATGGCATTTGAGGGCAAACAGTTTGATCCTAATGTCAACATCACTCTCCTTTGCAATAAGGGGAAGAAAAGGGAAACATTGTTTTAAGGATTAAATGGTGAAATTTTTTGTGACACACCATTTTAGACAGAGCTGCCAGGTTTTATAGGGAGCAAAAAGATATCATTAACTTCTAACTACTTGGAATAGGAATTTAAATTATTTGCTTCAGGTGGTAGAATGAAGGTAAATTGCACAATGGTTCTAGCTGTGATAGACTTAGTTTTATTGAATTTTATTTTATTTTTCTAAATTTGTGCTACTTGAGACTTTGGTAACAATGGTATGAAAACAATTTTCCTGTTTTCACGTTTTTCCTAATTTGTGTTTAAAAAAAAAAATATTAGCAAAAAAACTCATCAGGTAGACAAGAATATTTAAATACTCAGGGAACTTGTTTATGCCTATTATAAATCATGGAATGTTTAAACTTTAAGGAATTTTAAGAAAAAGGCACCTGAATCCCAAATTCCATTCTGGAGCTGAATTAGTTAAGAAGAGATTTGTTATTAATGCAGCCATCTAGCCATCCGTTCACATGTCTATTCATCCATTTCTTCAATAAATATCATGCCCAACTAGGCTCAAGCACTGGACTGGATGCTGGGAGGAGAGTGGTGAGCAGGAAACTCACCGTGCCCTCCTGGAGAGTCCTGTCTGTCATTAGAACTGTAAACCAGAGTGCATAGTTGAATGAAAAACTACATTAAATTTTTAGCTGTTTGCTGTTTTCAGGGACTTCATCGTTCTGCCTTTTCTAGATGGTTAAGAGTTAACCATCTAAGTACAACCTATTTTATATGGAAATCTTTCTAATATATGACCCCAATATAGAAAGTATTTCTAATATATGACCTCTAAGTAGAAAATATTAGGCATAATCTTTCTGAATTATTTTAACTTGATTTTACGTTGTATTTGTATTTCTTTTCTGCCTGCCAGAGTCAGGTATGGTCTTCTTGCTACAGTCTTTGGGTCTGCTTGTGTAGCAGCTACCCTCCACTCCTACCCCCAGTCATTCATTCTAACCTCCTATGGGCATGGACACAGGTTCACTAGGGTTGTTAAAATTATTACAATTATATTTTAAATAAGAGGCTTTTGAAAAAGTAAGATGGCTTCTCCTGTGAGTAAAGTGCATTTTCTTTGCTAAGTTTATTTTTGTTGCCCACAGGTCGTCTTTGCTTGTATTCTTGTTCCTGTTCCTAATAGATAAGACACTATTATTACCATACTAACTTTTACCAGTTTAGGAAATCAAGTCAGAAAGATGGCAATACAGTAATTCAGATATAAATGAAAACATATGTTTCAGTGTTTGAGGAAGTACACCCCAAATTTTAGATACCCAATGCAACAGGATGTAATGCTAATTTTCTAGGCAATACCATGAACAATAGCTGGTTTGACTCTGATAATTTTTGTTGGTAAAAATGACTAATATTGGCATAAAACTTTAGGATTTACCAAAGTAAGACTTTTTCTCATTTGATCTTCACAGCAACTCTAAGAAGTAGATGGCATTGCTAACCATATTTTTTTTTAATTACTATATTTATCATTAGACAATGCAATCATTTTTTGTGGCCCTTTACCAATTTCTCCCTAGTCTCCCTTCCTCTCCACCTTTCTCTCCTCTGGTAGCCTCAGTTCCATTCTCTCCTTTTGAAAGTTCAATGAATTATTGCAATTTTTGGATCTTTCTTTCTTTTTTTTTTACTTATTATTATTTATTTTTAGCTCCCATTTATGAGTGAGGACATGTGGTAATTCTCTTTCTGTGCCTGGCTTATTTCACTTAATGTAATTTTCTCTAAGTTCATCCATGTTATTATGAATGGCAATATTTCATTCCTTTTTATGGTGGAGTATATTCCATTGTGTATATATACTGCATTTTCTTTGTCCAGTCATTCTGCATTTTTGTTTGTCCACGGACATTTAAGTTGCTAATCACATCTTGTAGATAATGAAACTGTCTCAGAGAGATTAGGTAGTGACCCACTTTATTCATTTACATCACCTGCCTAGTGGCTGTAGACATCTGAGTTTCTGGCCAGTGGTTTGTTAAAAGTTCGGAAGTAGTTTGTTCACAGTGAGGAAGTGACATAACTGACATATTTCACAGTGATGTCGGGGATGATGTGTAGTGGGAAGATGGAGATAGTGAAGGAAGGAGCTAAAGGGATCCCGACAGATGAATCTAAAAGTCACAATTCGTGAAGTTTCAGAACTATCTCCAATCCTATTTGGAGAATCTGATAATTTGATGAGGGTTATATATAGGTAACCAAAATTTCAGAAATTCTTCCTCCCAGAATATGCTGATTTCAGTACACTTTTTTTTTTTTTTTTTTTTTTTTTGTCTTTTTCGTGACCGGCACTCAGCCAGTGAGTGCACCAGCCATTCCTATATAGGATCCGAACCCACGGCGGGAGCGTCACTGCGCTCCCAGCACTGCACTCTCCCGAGTGCGCCATGGGCTCGGCCCTTCAGTACACTTTTAATTAAGCCACTTTAACAGTCATTCTCTGTTTTCCAAAAACCAACAATTCACCCTGATACATCTGATATGATTAGGGAAATTTGAAAAATAAGAACAAGTGGGTAAGTTAAAGTCAAAGGTATCTTCTCTGTGTTGTCCATTTTTCTTTCTCCACAGTTAAACAGAGCTAAGGTTATTTGTGTATTAAGTGTTCTAGAAATTTGGTAGCTATTAGAAGAGTAAAGGGGGCTTATAGTTATTTGGTAGTTGTTAAAGGGGTAAAGCCATTACAGATTAAAGGGGTCTGGATTTACCCTCCCTGAAACAATCAAATGGAAAAAAGGACAAAATATATGAAATAAGACTGTGGTTATCAGGCAATTTAGGAACACTATCTCCTGGAAGGTGGGAAACAAAGTAAGCCTTACAGTTGTTCCAGTTTACTTTCAGGGAACAGCACAGAAAGGAGGAACACAGGCTGAGCCCAGAGGACTACCTGGGTTGAACTGACGGAGCTGAGAAGTGGGGAAGACCCAGGTACTTGGAGTTGGTAAGATAAAGTAAGAGAGAGAAGCTAGGTACCCAGAGAGAGCCTCCAGATATCTGTCCCCTAGAGTACTCAGCTGGATACTGATCAGATGGTACACCTGAAGAAACTATTCAAGGCTGGAGGAAAGAACTATCTGAAAAGATTAGAGATAACAGTGCCCAGTGCCCCCCCCCCAAGATGGAAATAGTGCTGGTTCCTACCAGCCGGACTGGAAAACGTAAGATGCACAAGGTACTCAAGATTCAGGAGGATCTTGCCTTAAGAATGGGAAATAATTAGCCCAGAGTGAACACTGGTCTCTCACATAAGAACTCTTAAAATCAGTACTCAAAAGAATCAAACTGTTTTCAAGGAACTTAACTGTGTCTATTTTATATAGATATACAAAAATATCCTGCACCCGATAAAAAAATTCCCAGGTATGCAAACAACCAAATGCAATAAAATATGACCCATAAAGAGGAGTTTATCAGTGAAACTAATTGAGAACTGTTGGTATTAGAAGAGGACATTAAAACAGTTATTATAATTGTATTCCATATGTTTAAAAACTGGAACTCTCATACATTGTTGGTAGGAATGTAAAATGATACAGCCACTTTGGAAAATAGTTTGCCAGTTTCATAAGAAGGTAAACATACACTTACTGTATGATCCAACCATTCCAGAACTAGTTATTTACCCAAGAGGAATGAAAGCATATGTCCAAAGACATCCAAAAATTTTCAAAGCAGCTTGATTTGTAATAGTCCAACCTGGAAACAATTCAAATTTTCATCAATAGGTGAATGGAAAACAAACCCTAGTATGTCCATACAACGAAATACTACGCAGCACTGAAAAGGAGTCAGTTACTGATACATGCTACAATATGGATGAATCTCAAAATAATTATGCTGAGTTTAAAAAGCCAGACAAAAAGTAATTTATATTAATTTCCTGTGGTTGCCGTAACCAATTACTATAAACGTGGTGGTTTGAAAAAACAGAATTTTATTCCCACACAATTTGGGGGGCTAGAAGTCCAAAATCAAGGTGTTGAGAGGGCTGCACCCCTTATAGAGGCTTTAGAGGAGAATCTGTGTTTCTTTGTTCGTTTTTCCTTTTCTGGCGTCTGGTGGCTGTTGCAACCCTTGCCTTGTGGCCTGTGGCTGCATCACTCTCTGCTCTGCCTCCTTCTTCACACTGCCTTCTCTCCTTATTTTCTCCTCTGTGTGTGATCTCTGATAGGACACTTATCATTGGATTTAGGGTCCATCCAGATCATCAAGGATGATCTCCTCAGCTCGAAATCCTTTATCTGAAAAGACTCTCTTTCCAAATAAGGTAATGTTCCCAGGTTTCAGGAATTAGGATGCAGACATACCTTTTGGGTGAGGGGGCACCATTTAATCATCTCCAGTGTGTGATTCCATTTATATAAAATTCTAGGAAATGCAAACTAATATACAGTGACAGGGGGCTGGAAGGGAACAAGGTTTGAGGGAGGGATTGCCAAGGGATTACTAGGAAACTTTTGGGAATGATGGATATGTTTTGATTAACTTCATAGTGGTGATGGTTTTACAGGTGTATTCATCTATCAAAATTTACACAATTGTACACTTTAAATATCAGTTATAGCTTTATGAAGTTATTTTCTAAAGGGTGAGGGATGCCTTGCTGAAATTTTGACCCAGAATTTCTTCTTGTCTTTGGTATAATCTGCCTTCCCTTTTTAAATTTCACCATATAATAAATCCTTGACTCATAATTTAATGGTAGAATTCACATTGCCAGTATTCTGGATCTATTCATTTATGTATTTAACATGGCCATCTACAAATTACTGATGAATTCTACTTTCTCTTACTTGTATCATGAGATTACAATTGAATATACCCTAGGCTCTTCACCCATTTCTCTAAATGAGTGATTCTTAACCTTTCTGGAGGCATTTTACCCATTTGAAAATTTGATGAGAGTCATGGATTCTTCGCCAATAGAAATGCACGTGTGATTCCAAATGGTTTCATAACCCTCTAAAGCCCATCCGTTAACCACCCCAGCCCTAACATTCATGAACTTTAAGAACCCATGATTTGAATAAAGTTACAAATTTATATTTGTTTGAAAAGGGGCATTTGAGATACAATAGTCTAGATGATTTGTTTATGTATGTTTACCATGGCCACGAGCACTTGAATATTTAAGTAACAATTTAACAAGGAAATGATGTCACTTTGTATGTGCATGTGTGTTTTGCTGATACAGAAAATGTGTGAAATCAAAAGCTTACTTTCAAAAGCCCTTACATTACTGCAGATGCTATGCAAACAACAGAACTTGCCTTCAAGACACTGTTAAGAGAGAGATGCGAAATCTCATCGGGCTCTGCTTCGCACATCCCATCCTCATGTCCACAGCAGATTGGCAGGGTCTTCTGTGACCACGTAGCCCCGTCAACAGTTTTTCTGCTGCATTATGTATGACTTTCTTCTATTGAGGGCATGAGCAGTTGGTACAGAGCTGCAAGGGTGATTTTGTGTTGTGTCTGGTTCATAGCTCAGAAATGAGTTGCATCTGCTTTGTGTATTTGCTGTCTTTCTCATTCAGTTTTGTAACATTTTCCCATTTAAAAAAAGAAAGAAAGGTCAGCATTAAAAATGAATGAAATTTATTTCTGATCAGAGTTCTAGGATGTTTTTTAAGGCCATCTAACGTCTGTTATATGGGGGTTGGGGAAAGGATCAGCGGATTTTGTGACACAGCAATTGGATGTTATGACATGAATTGGTGACCTCTCTGCTTCTGTTTTTAGTCCTGAAGCTATAGGATATAGATCATCCTTAAGAAGAGCCAAGGTTTTTAGTGAGGGAAGATCAGTGTTTCTCTGTCTCTCTCTCTCTCTTTTTTTTTTAATCCCAACACTCACAAGGGGTATTACTTGTTCCCGTCAATAACAGCAGCTACTCCCTCAGATTCTTAAAGGTATCTCAGAGTGTCTGAGGGGGACTAGAGTCTCCTTAGGAATTTGTATAGCTAAATCCATGACTCGTCTATACTTAAGGAAATATGAGATTTAGAAAATAGTTCCAGCTTCAGATTAGGATTTGTTGGAAAAACAGGACCAGTTTTAGTTCACTTGGAAGGAGGGTAACATAATGCTTAGCACAGGTTAGTCTGCTTAAGAAATATTGTTGATTGATAGGGTGAATGAGGAATCAAATTATGAAGAGTATTTATGATTTATACCATGCCTGCTTTCTTATAGAATTTTCTGAGGCTTATGAAAAAAATAACTATTTGTTAAATAAAAGAAAAAAGGCATAAGAAAAGGGAGAAGAAAAGAAGGAAAGATGGGCTGGATCATGGAAATCGCTTCATCTCCCCTCAGGAAGTGGCTAACCTATAACTTATGCTTTTGTTGTTGTTGTTTCCTGGTGTAAATAATATGAGCAGTATTATTCCGAATAGTGTGGTCACTCCTGATTTATTATGTTGCAGTTTCTATCACATTACTTGACTACTTTGGAAATTAAAGTCAAATGAGGAAGTACTTGATGTATTTTAGTTATTACAAATTGTTATTTTTTTTTTTTTCAAAATGAGCAGGAATTTAAGAAATACCTTATGATTCACTTTGTTTAGATCCCTTTGAAAATAATTCGAAATATATCACTTACTGATTTTAGAATTGCATCCTCCTTCCTTCCCCCTTAACTTGTTTAATAAACAACCCTTTGTGAAATAGAAACTTTGTAATGTTGTCTTTAATTTTTTTTCTTATATTTAGTACATTAGAAATAGAAATTGAACTCTTCCTTTCCTCTGATCAAGTGTATGTGTGTTTCTGATTTTTCATATCTAGAATATGTGGTAAAATATGAGAAATCATGCCAAGTACAAAGGGGAAATTTTCTCCTGAAAGTCCATCAAAGGTAGACTGTTTTCCTGCTATATGGAAATATAGATTTCCTGTTGACTTCTTAACCTTGAACTCAATTATGTATTTTTTTAAAGCAGCACTTGCCCTGTGTAAGATACTCTGCTACCCAAGATGGGAGGGAGTTTAAAGGTGTAAACAACATGAAAGCTGCTTATTACAAGTTTATTTTCCAATAAAAGGCTTATAAAAATATGTAGTGCAAGGGTACTTCAAAGTTCATGGAAAAATAGAATTAAAAGATAATACCAATCTTTCCATGAACTTTTTGAAGTACTCATGACAGAGTATAACAACTATGATTTAATATGCTGTATACCATAGTGGAAGGTAAGCTCCTTGAATGCAGGATTTTGTGTGTTTTCCATCACTGTATTCCTACTGGGCTTATAGCAGGCATGCAGGCAATGTCCGTTAAATAAGTGAATAGGCTTCACAAGTAACATCTAAGTGACCAGGGAAGGTTTAGTAGAAGACAGCATTTTGGCCATGATGTGAAGACGATTAGCAGTATTCCAGAAAAAGGGGAAGGTATGAATCAGGAAAGCAGGAAGAAGGAAGGTCATTGAGTTTCCTTTGAATTTGTGTCCTTAACAAGCAACCAAATTAAAAAATGGGCAAAAGAGCTAAGTAGGCATTTCTCTAAGGAAGATATACAAATGGCCAACAGACATATGAAAAAATGCTCAACATCACTCAGCATCCGGGAAATGCAAATCAAAACCACACTGAGATACCATCTATCCCCAGTTAGGATGGCTAAAATCCAAAAGACTCTGAACGATAAATGCTGGCGAGGTTGCGGAGAAAAAGGAACTCTCATACATTGTTGGTGGGACTGCAAAATGGTGCAGCCTCTATGGAAAATGGTATGGAGGTTTCTCAAACAATTGCAGATAGATCTACCATATGACCCAGCTATCCCACTGTTGGGAATATACCCAGAGGAATGGAAATCATCAAGTCGAAGGTATACCTGTTCCCCAATGTTCATCGCAGCACTCTTTACAATAGCCAAGAGTTGGAACCAGCCCAAATGTCCATCATCAGATGAGTGGATATGGAAAATGTGGTACATCTACACAATGGAATACTACTCAGCTGTAAAAACGAATGAAATACTGTCATTTGCAACAACATGGATGGACCTAGAGAGAATTATATTAAGTGAAACGAGCCAGGCACAGAAAGAGAAATACCACATGTTCTCACTTATTGGTGGGAGCTAAAAATTAATATATAAATTCACACACACACACACACACACACAAACCGGGGGGGTGGGAAGAAGATATAACAACCACAACTACTTGAAGTTGATACGACAAGCAAACAGAAAGGACATTGTTGGGGGGGGGAGGGAGAAGGGAGGGAGGTTTTGGTGATGGGGAGCAATAATCAGCCACAATGTATATCCACAAAATAAAACTTTAAAAATAAATAAATAAATAAATAAATAAATAAATAAATAAAGAATTTGTGTCCTTAATTCCAGTAATTTTTTTTCTGAGGATAATGAGCAGTATCAGCAGGCCAGGCTCCAGAACCCCATGATAGTGGGTCTCTTCCAAATGTACTGGTTTTAGCTGCTGATTTAGACTCTTCCAACATGTTTTAACTCTCTAAGCATGAATCTGACTTTCTTTTGTGTTCCCTTTCAACCTTGCCTTTTCTTTTCTAAAATCTTTTTCAAAGGAAGACAGAAGACCTTGTGTAAGAGGAGGCTGAATCCTTTTTTCTTTCAGTTTGACTTCTTGGTTCTTTGAATAGTAGGTGGAGCCCCCTCAATCCCCCTCCTGGATGCCTCACTCCAGCCCAGCTCCCCTGAGGATGGAGGTGTGACTCTCAGCCTCTGCAGCTTCCCTGCTGTGGGGCCCTCTCTGATTTCTTACTTCCCTCTTTGCTCTCCCTGCCCTTTACCCTGCTGCCTGAACTTCCTTCAAGCATAGCAGGGATGCAGAGCCTGGATGTTGGAGCTTTGCAAAGAGTAAGGAAGCCCTAGAGGAAAGGCAGCAACGAGCTCACAGTCACCATTATCTCCCCATCCTCCTCCCTCTTCAATGTTCTTTCCTCTCTATGCCACCAGACATTTCCATCATGTGGTGTTGATTTATTTACCTTCTCTCTTCACTTAACATGCTTATTGAGTCTTTGCACTGTGCTAGGTGCCCAGAATTTAAGACAGTAGTCTCTGCTTTCAAGGAGCAGAATTACCTGCACAGCATCTAGGCATAGAATAACTAGTCATCCCAAGGGACTGTCATTTAGTTTTTGTCCACACCCCCAGCTGGTTTGAACATGTTCACTAACTCAGTGGACAATTTGTCTTAATTAATGGAGCAAGTTTGTTAGAAAAATTGAGCCATTTTATATGTGGGTGTAGCATTAAAAAAAATAATGCCAGTGAAATGGATATTTATAAACAATACTGATACTTGTGTTAAAAAAAAAAAAAGACACACTATGTTTTGTTGGTTAAGAATATGAACTATGTGGTTCAAATTTTGGTTTCTCAATTTGCTAGTTGTGTGCTATCAGGCAAGTCATTTAACTCTGAGCTCTGATTTCTTTACATGTGAGATCAGAAAATAATGTTACTTTTCTTTTGAGGTTGTTAGTGTTGTTGAGGCTGTTTGATGATTGAATGAGTATATGCAAAGTACTTAGGACAGCGGTTAGTACATGTAAGTGTTAGTGACTATTGGAAATGTTTCTGCTTTTTATCACAGAACAGCCTAGAGTTAAATTCCTAGTTTGAATAAGACAAACGTTTATTTTCTTTAGAAACCGTCCTGTGTTTCAAGGCCCTACCTTTTATATACCACTTCATGCTACTTCAGTGAATAATCTAGAAATTCCTATGTACATCATCATGCACAATTTGCAATCACTAGCAACACTTGCTCCACGGAGCCACTAACACTGTGTCTCATTAATACTGTGTCCTGCCATGCTGCCTGGTGACTTTAATGAACACCCAGGGTGGCTCTGCAGCACCGAAAATTGTCTTGCTACTGTTCAGAATAATGTACTTGTAGGAAATTATTAGATTTTTCCTACTTCTGAGAAATAACCTGAGTTCAAATAATAGTAGAATAATGATGCTGCCGTGGAATTGAAAAGTAGAAAAGCAAACAAAGGCAGTTTAAGAATGGCTGTAACTTGCGTGTGATTGATACTCCATATTAGAGCCCAAATGCACCAAAGAAACCCATCACTTTCATTTTCCAAAATAACTAAAAGGTATTTTTAAGCAGATTTGTTGCTTTGTAAAAATAAGCCTTTGCATAATTCAGGATGACATTTTCATAGAGTCAGGAGACTTTCATTCTGCTCAATGGGTGTTTTCTCCGACATTGTTTCTGTATGCTCTGTTCTCCTGGTGGTTTCTACTATGTCTATCTACCTTCCAGGGGGCTCGACTAAAGCTGCCTGAGCCCTGGCCAGAGGATTAGGGCTAGGGCCTGAGCTGGGTTTTCTTAGGGGGAGAGAAGATGACAGTGAGCACAGAACAAAGGGTCAAAACCAGGGAAACCCCCACCTGTCTGGTATGACTGGTAAAGAAAGAAAGGATTGTGTCAAAGATAAAGGCAAACTGAAAGTAAACTGAATGGGCAGTAAAACCAAAGGACAATAAAAAGAGAGGATGGAAGACAATTTCCATAAGTGGGACTGGGTTCTGTAAACCTCTTGTTTTTTAGTCACTGATCCTCTGGTGGTTGTGTTTAGAGGCACAAGATTGTGGCATACTTAACCCTCCTTCCAGGCGACCCACATTATAATCTCTGTTAAAAGTAAGAAGTATCATATTATCCTAGACTTTTGACATTAATGGAAAGTAAGCAATGGTAATAGAGTTTAAAATAAGCAAATATTTTTAAAAAATACAATTTGAAGTTCTGTTGATTATTATGAAATATCTGTTGAGATGAAGTAATTACTGTCATTTTAGTGAAATTTCTACTTTTTTTTGCTCAAAATTTTATTAAAATGTAAACATAGCATATCTTTAAAACAGTTATCATATTATTGCAAATATAGGCAAATATATTGCAAATACACAAATTATTGAACTTTTAAATGAAGTTTGAAGGAGAAGACAACATTCAAATAAACATTCTTGTAGACAATCACCTTTATTCTAACTCTTACCTGAATTTAACTTAGATGGAACACAAGGCTTTTAGTGTAAAGTGAAGATGTAGTTTTAATTTTAGGTGTTGAGATAACATGTCAAAACATCTTATTCAAGCTGACTGCCCCATATAGTTGTTTTTGCAATGCACACTACATCTTAGATAAGGGAATTTCATGTCTTTACCCTTGAAATTCTCTGGCCTTATGCCATTGTTCTTAGCATAACGTTATTAATAATGCTTTCTAGTTTGTTGTTTGAGGATTCCTAGGGGATTGAATGCAGTGGCTCAAAGAAAATAATTATGATATTTGAAGGAACTACTTTATAATATTTCTTAGTGTTTGAAGGGGGTGCTGAATGGTTTGGAATTGCTTAAGAGTCTTTGGTGTGTGAAAGAGGCTATATAAGAGGCAGCACTAGACATAAAAAAAATTATATGGTTCTTAATATATTCACAGAGTTGTGCAACCATCACCAATATTCAATTCCAGAACATTTTCATCACCCATAAAAGAAACCCTATAGCTATTAGTAATCACTGCGCATTTACCTCCAATCTCCTTAGCTCTAAACATCCACCAGTCAGTCTACTTCCTGTCTGTATAGATTTGCCTGTTCTGGACGTTTTATATAAATAGAATTACACAATATGTGTTCTTTTTTTATTGTGGCAACGTAATAGTACCCTAACGTAAAATTTACCCTCTTAACATTTTTAAGTTTACTTTTCAGTAGTATTATACTCACATTGTTGTGAAAGAAATATCCAGAACTATTTCATTTTGCAAATCTGAAAGATTATACCCATTAAACAACAATTTCCTCCTTTCTTCCCCAGCCCCTGGTAACCACCATTCTACTTTCTGTATCTAAGATTTTAACTACTTTAGATACTACATATAAATGGAATCATACAGTATTTGGCTTTTTGTGACTGGCATATTTCACTTAGCATAATGTCCTGGAAGTTCATTCATGTTGTAGCATGTGAAAGGATATCATTTTTTAAGAATGAATAATATTTCATTGTGTGTACATACCATATTTGTTTATCCATTCATCATGAATAATGCTGCCATAAACATAGGTGTTAAAATATCTTTTTGACTCCCTGGTTTCAATTCTTTTAAATATATATCCAGAGGTGAGATTCCTGAATCACATGGTAGTTTCATTTTTAATTTTTTGAGGAAACTCCATACTGCTTTTCATAGAGGCTGTCCTGTTTTACAATCCCACCAACAGTGCACCAGAGTTCCATTTTTTCCACATCTTTGACAACATTTATTATTTTTGGTTTTTTCCTCAGTTTTGTTTTGTTTGATAGTAGCCATCCTAATGGTTGGGTGTGAGTTGATATCTTGTTGTGGTTTTGATTTGTATTTCTGTGATAAGTAGTCATATTAAACATTTTTTCATATATTTATTGGCTATTTGTTTATCATCTTTGGAGAAATGCCTATTCAAGTTCTTTGTCCATTTGTTAACTGGGTTATTTGATTTTTTGTTGTTAAGCTGTATTTGGTTTTTTTATATTGTGGGTATTAGCCCCTTATACGATTTGCAAATATTTTCTCCCATTCCATAGGTTGCCTTTCACTCTGTTGATGTGTCCTTTGATATACAAAAGTTTTAAAGTTTTTTGTAGTCCCATTTGTCTAATTTTGTTTTTTACCTGTGCTTTTGGTGTCATATCCAAGAAGTCATTCTAAAAGCCTTTCACAAATGTATATACAGAGTCAACTTTTGATTATAAAAACAGAGTTTAATATTTTAAACAGAGATTAACCCAGGAGTCATTTATATTTGCATTTAAAGTACAATTTGTACTTATATCTGATTATGGGTATGCCCACTGTTCTGAAAGGTAATTGCCAGCAACACAATGAAGTTTACCTATGAGTATCTGACTCAAGAGAAGCTGAAAATGTGTCCAGTTTTCCTGGCTTGACCACAGGTCAAGGCAACCCTGATGTGAGAGAACTTTTTACATGTCTGTCTTCCAAAGAACTTTCTTGGTAGGATGTAGATTATATAAGGAAGTAAACCAGATTTATTTTTACAAAAAGAAAAACATATAAGCAGACTATTGTATGCTCAATCTGTTGAGTCATGCTACATCACTATAAAATGAGTTCTTTTTCCTACGTGTAGGCAGAGGGCATATACTCATATGCGAGTTTGTATGTGGCAGGGGTGGTTTGGAGTGAAGTGTGTGAATATATCCTACTTGCATTGAAAGCCTCCTCCTCTTCTCCTCCTCCTGTGTTCCTTTTTATGTGTGAATGGCTTCCTGTTCACCCACTTCCTAAAGCAGAAACTTGGACACGCTCCCTCAGCTTTCATCTTCCTCGCAGCTCGCATCCAGGCAGTCACTGAATTCTTTTGGTTTTTCCTCTAAAACGAAAGGCTGCTTCTCTCTGTCCTTACTGCTGCTTTCCTTGGTAGAACATTGTGCTCTGCCTGAGAGTGTTGCCGCAGCCTTTTCACTGGGCTGCCTTCCTTGAGTTGCCCTCTTCAGTTAGAAATCATATTTCTAAAATATAATTTGCTCATGTCTGTCTCTTATTTAAAACCCTTACATGGTTCTCAATTGCTCTTAGGACTAATACTGAACTTCTTATCATGGCTCACAAGGCCTTTTGCAGTCTGGCATATGGTTACCACAACCACCTCATCTGTCCTCATTTACGTACCCCTCTAGTAGTCTTAATTTGCGGGTCTTCTAATGACCTCCATACTTGTCTGTATCCCTCAGTGGATTATGAGGTTCTTGAGGTCAGGAATCATGCCAATGTAGCTCACTGCTGTAGCCCTAGTACCTAATGTACAATACATTAGGCATGCAATACAAATGTGATGAATAATTAAAGCTGTAGAGCATATATGTACTGCCTGTAGCTATATGGAACCTTCTTCTTCTCAATTGCAAATGTTCTTACAATAACTTATGCGTTCACTATTTTCTGCCTTCCAAGGAAGTTTGAGCAAGTTCTGAAGAAATAGGATACAGTGAACCATCTAAGCTTCTATTTCCTCAACTGAAAGATAAAAGCTAAATTTTTTACAAATAAATCTGTAAGCTAAAGGGATCTGACCAGGTCGTCTCTGAAATTCTTCTCTGTGATTCTATATACATTTATCCATTGCAATTTACCTAAAACTCCAGAGTAGCTACCACATATGCAATATATATAACTGTTGGTTCAAAACCTATATTTGTTTGCCTTTTAAAACTTAATCTATGTTGTTTTGTTTAGATTTTTTAAAAAACATTAGAGTGTGTCTTTTCCAACTTATGTTTGATTTGCCTCTGTTAATATCATATTTAAACATTACTATATGTGAATATCTTCATAGTAAACTGAAAAAGTATAAAAGTAGAGGAAATGAATGCATTCACGTTTGTTTGCCTATATGAATTTATATTTGTTATTCTTTTATTAGCTGCATATTTATAAAGTACCATTCCTACTGTAGTGAGGTATTTATGAGGGCAATTGCCATATTGTACTAGGTGCTGAAGCTCTTTAAAAGATGAACACAACATAAATTGAAAGTAATAATAAAAACGATTGTCTATTGCATTGTTTACTCTGAAAACTCATGCCTCAGACATCTCATTAGAAATGATGCATATTGAAAATAGAATAATTTAATCAGGGTCCCCTTGCCGCAGGGCTGCTTGGGGGTGGTTCAGTAAACAAATTGTTTGTGTGTATGGGTGGAGTTGGTGCACATGCACAGTGCCATGACCTTGGCTGGAGTCTGCCTTGGGTGTCTTCCCGTGCGGCCATGCTTTCCAACCTACGGCTTCCAAGGACCTGTTTGCTGGTTACCTAGCTCATAGACCTGCGTGTAAGGGGTCTGGTGACCCAGCCTGGCATGTGAAGGGTTTGTGACCCAGTCTGGACAATGGGCTTGAGGGGTCTGTGTGCTCCAGACCCAGTCCTAGCTCGACAATTGGCCCAGTTGGTACAGGATTACGGGCAGGTATAGTAGCACAACAATTGGCATTAGTCTGTGACAGGATTCTGAGCATTTATAAGAGCCAAAAGCCCTTGGAAGAAGGAGGAAATGTGGCTACTTGTTAATATGCTCTGCCCTATGGCCACCTTCCTGTTGACTGGGATCTGGTTGTTGCACACTGTACTGCAAGGCAGAATAGACCAGGTACTACAATGCAAAACCCCTTGGGAAGGGGAGGACATGTGGCTGTCCTTGAGCATGTGGTGCCCGGTGGCCACTTTTCTGCTGACCGGAGCCTGGCTGGTGATCACTATGCTGCAAACTGATTGAGATTTGCGGCAGAAAGTGAGTTGTTGAAAGCACAGATAAATGTCCTGGAGGATGACGTGCAACAACTGGCCACTCCTGCCTCTCACACCAGGGAAGATGACCAACCCAGTGGTGAGTTGAGGGAAACCATGTGTCTCCAGGCACGACCTGTTGTGCGTGAGAAATTGAGACAGTAAAGCAGCAGAAACAGGGAAAGCTCCTAGCTGCTGCAACTATGAGATCTAGGGGTGGATGGTGTAACATGCTTTAGAGACGATATAGTAAATGCATGTTGCATTTGTCTGAATGCAAAAGGCTCAGAGGGTGCCACTTAAACCTGATGGCCGGATTGGTGCCGTATAAACCCAAGAAAAGAGTGCCACATGCAGATGGGCCGATGACCCGAGGACAGGTGCCCCTGCAGAATTTCAAGTACGTTTTCACCTGGTGAAAAGGTAGAAAAGTTAGTCTCTGTTACTATGCACCTGTCTCAGTGGCAGCAGTTACAGGAGAGCCGCAGATATGTACAGGGGCAGGGCAGCCACTCCTTGATGGACTGGGAAAATGCAGCTATTTGAACTGTGGGCTAACACTGCAAAACTGCCTGAGACTGAGTGAATAGCCGGTGGTAGCCGAGCTGATTAAAGTAATTCAGGAGCTGGGGATGGGGCTGCCAGATGCTAAGAACCAGGACAATGGGAAAAATGCCCTAAAGGCATTTAAGATGTCTGGAAGGGTACCCCACCCATCACAGGCCTTGAGGGTATTTGAGAAGTTTGGGAGAGTGCCCCTCCCATCCTAGGAGAACTGGGTTGTCCTGGAGGACAGGCCTGGGGCTCAGCTGTCCTGGCAACCTGCTCCCTGCATCCCAGCCACTCTGGCTGGAGCAATCCTGTCTCAGCACCTCTGAAGAGCAAAAGCCGAAAAACTTGGTGGCATTCATGTTGTGTTAAGTTTGCAGGCCAGCATTATGTGAGAGCAGTGGAGGCATGGCAGCCTCTACCTAGATTTCAGAAAATATAAGAAAAAGCCAGAGGACTCAGGTGGAGACATGCTGCAGGGGTGGAGCCACTGCAGAGGTCATCTATGGAGCAATGTGGAGCAGAAAAGTGGGGTCAGAGCCCCTGCATAGAACCCCCACTGAGGAAATGTCTAGTGGAGCCAGGATGGTGGGACTGCCACCAGCAACCCAGAACCGTGGGGCTGCTGGCAGTATGCAGCAGCATCCTGGAAAAGCCTCAGGCACGAGGGCAGCTCAATGGGCTACACTTGGTGGAGCTGTAGGAGCAAGATTGCCCAACGCTTTAGGGGTTCAGGTGCCCCTGTATGCTCAGTGTTTGCTCTGTTTGGGTTTTGGATTTGTTCAGGGCCTGTTTTTCCTTTCTATTCCTCCCTTCTGGAATGGGAATGTCTGTCCCACTGTATCTTGGAAGTAGATAAACTTGTTTTTGACTCTTTACAGGTTCACAGCTGGAAGGACTTTTGCCTTTATTCTCAGATGAGACTTTGGACTTTTGAGTTGGTGCTGCAACAAGCTAAAGACTTTTGGGACTGGAATGGAATGTGTAATATGTGAATGTAAGGGTCATCTATCCTTGCTAAGAGAACATCATGGAAGGTTCCGAACACGTAGATTGTACGGTGAGGGACCCTGAAGGGGTGGATTGTTGGGAAAACAGAATAATTTAATCAGGCTCCTCTTGCCTCAGGGCTGGTTGGGGGTGGTTCAGTAAACAAATTGTGTGTGTGTGGGTGGAGTTGGTGCGCATGCACGGTGCTGCAACCTTGGCTGGCATCTGCCTTGGGCGTCCACCCACGCAGCCATGCTTTCTAACTTATGGCTTCCAAGGACCTGTTTGCTGGTTACCTAGCTCATAGACCTGCATGTAAGGGGCCTCGTGACCCAGCCTGGCATGTGAAGGGTTTGTGACCCAGTCTGGACAATGGGCTTGAGGGGGTCTGGGAGCTCCAGACCCACCCAGCTCTAGCTCAACAACTGGCCTAGTCGGTGCAGGATTATGGGCAGGTATAGTAGTGTGGCATATATGAAAATTAGCTAGACCAAATTTTAACTGAAATACCCATAGAATTTTTTTTTATACATGTGCCTTTGACCTACATTACTTTTCAGCTCCTCAACTAACAGAATTCTCTCTTCCAGGACCTCCTTTCCTGCTCTAACTTAGTAAATATCAGGGGCAGAGAACTGACATACTTGCCTCTTCTTGACTTCCCACACATGAGTAGAAATGTCTCTAGAAAAGTGAGCTCCAGTCGTATGCTTCCCAGTTGTGAAGTCCCAGAGAGAGATACAGAATGACAGGGAGTGGCAATGTCTTGAGAATTTTGTGCTAACTCATAGCTCTGCGAGAGTCATAGTAATTCCAACCTTATGTCACACCCTTTCCCACCCAAAGCATAGTTTCTTCCCAGTGAGAATTGATCCATAGCCTATCAAAATCATACAAGTAAATGAATAGTTCTTTCCTTTGTTCATTCGTTCATTCATTCATTCATTCAGTATGGAGAAAATAATCACTTGACACTATTGGGTGTTGCAGTCTTCAATGTAACGTGGTGCCAGAATTCATTCCTTGCCTGGTGGCAAGGTTGCAAACCACCACATCATACCAAAAGGATGTCTTGGCTGGGAGTATAATTACTCAGCTATAGGAAATGATCCTGGCCTAGAAAATATGGCTTTAGTATCTCATAGGTTCTCCATTTATTGCTTCCCTCTCCCCAGCTTCATTTCAGAGTGATGACATAGTAAAGGGTCTCTTTTCATCAGCAAACTGTTTTTTTGTTTTTCAAATGTCCTGCACACCTGAAGGAAACTGTCCGTTGCCCATGCATTTTTATGTGTATCTTATTCTTTAATGAAAACACAGATACCTGTCCATTTTGGGTGCACATGGCTTTAGGAAAAGGGCAAGAGCAGTACATGTCCAGGTAAACAGTCTGGACAACAGACTTACTGTTTACTTAGTCATCAGTGTTCCTGAATCAGGTATTAATGAATACTGCTTTTAGCAAATGGAATTCCACTTAAAATTTAGTCTTGATAACTCAACGTGATTAAGCCATCAGGCTATTTTCTCTCTTTCCACTGGCAACTGGACTCATGTATTTGAAACTACTCTTTAGTGGGTACTTTCCTTTCTCTCTGTAATCACTGCCTATCCTCACCTCTCTACCCACTTCCTAGTTATCACTCCGGTCTATTGATATCTGGAGCGCTCTCTTGCCTTCCCCAGTGATATTGAACCTGACTCACTTCATTCTGGGGACATTTTCAATACCTGGGTGTGTAACTTAACTTTTGTAGCTCCGATGGCTTCATTGAGCAGTAAACTTTGAGGCCATAGCTCAAACTTGTCTTCAGTCGAAACTGTTCTACGTTTGTAGTCCTGAGCCCTGAACGCCCTTTCTTTGGTCAAAATATGACCTATGCTCATAACTCTCTCCTTCCTTTATGCTTATTGAACTTAACATTTACACTAGCAAGAGCTTCAGTTATCTGATATCTCTCAGTGTACCTAGGTTGAAGATCCAGCTGGCTCTGTGACCTTCAGAAATCCATCAAATGCCCGCTGATCTGTTTCCTTCTGTGTAAAATTGTTGTTGGGCTGGTTCTGTATGCTGCCTTCCAGCTCTAAAATTTCATAAACTGTGATTAGTAGTAAGAGTCTTTTTGAGATAAGCATGCTAGTGAGTCATAATAAAATTTCTAGTTTTAATATAAACTATCCATTTTTGCCCCATTTTGCTTGTGAAAATGTGCTGCTTGTTTGTTTATTTCTACCTAGTCTGAAGGCATTTAAGTGAATATACCATATGAATGGAGAAACTTGTTAAAATGATTAAACATAATGTTAAGGTCTGTTTCCATATAAATAATTGTTAAACTGAAATTTCAGTTATGTTACTAAAGATACAGACTCTGTGATTTCTCTAAAACCTCTTATTTGGTGTAAGTAAAAACATTTATATTTTAAATAGCAAGTGTTTGAAAACGTGTATCAGAAATGAGATATAACTAATAATATGCAGAGCAATATGCCAAGTAGTCTACAGAATTTTGCCTGCTCTAAGACTCTCTACTCGTTCCTTTGCCTGTAAAATCTATGGGAAATGCTTGAAATATTTATCTAAGGAACGTGCAGATATGCTGATATAGTTAAAACCATAACCGTTCAATTAGGACTCAATTGTAAATCAGCCGGTGGCCAGGTTTTTAGTAGCAGGGACACTGACACAGAGAGTTCATTTCCTTAATTTCCTTAGTAAATGAAGGCATACATTCAAAAGTAAAAATGTTGCCTTGGAGCAGTGTTACAGAACACAAATAAGTTTCAGAACCTTTGTTTAATTTCTCTTCAGGGCTTTAGCAGTATTCTCAAAACCGCGGTATTTGTTTTTCAGCTTCTACCCAGGATGCTCCAATCACTTTCCAGAGTGGAATATGAATATGAGTAAGAGTGGCTTTGTGAATCTTTGGACTGTGTTTACAGTGTTGCCAAAGATCAACTTTCTCTTGTTAATTAAGTTTGTAAACAGACTGAAAACAGAAACAAAAAATAAATATGGTTAAAAAGCCATATGTACATGTAGATTTTCAGTATGTCAAAATTTATTTTTTTTTATGATAACAATTTAAATTGGAAATTTTCATCTGCAGAATGCTCTTATTTACCTGCGATTCATGCCATGGTTCATCATTATTGGCATTTTTTAAGTGCCTGTTATGTGTGAGGTACTAAGTTAGGCAATCTGAGGAACACGTAGTTTCTGCCCTCTTGGAATTTACAGTCTTTAGGAAATTGTTACCATCAAAGATAAAATTAAAAAATAGGCTGAATATATATATACACACACACACACACACACACACATATGTATATGTATATGTGTGTATTTATGTTCTGCATTAAATCTCCAATTAATTTGACTTGCTAATATATTATTAATGAAGTCATTGCAGTTATAGCTCTTTACCAAATAACAAGGACACCCATTGTGGCTAATCTAAAGAAATAGTTTGCAACAGTGACATTACCTCCAAGCAAAATCTTTGTACCTAGAGCAATCTGATAAGGCCAGATAACACATTTTTAAATAGTTTTTCGAGAGAAGATATACCAGCAGACTGTTATGGCAGGCATGTAGTAGATAAAAAATAAATACACATTGGTTATATTAAAAGAACAGCCAGAAAAAAAACATAAAATGATATTGAAGCAAATGCTTGAGTATATGTTATGGATCATACATGCCAAATAATTTTAGATATGGGAGCAATCAGCAGAAATTGGGACTAGTCAGGGTGCGTCTTCATGAATAACTGACCACTGAGGTGACCTAAAGTGGCCCAAGATCAGCACACATTTCTACTTGAGCTTAGAATGTCCCGTTCAATTTCTGGAAACCTCCAGCTCATTCTTTATAACTCAAGACCTGTCAGTATTGTATTTTTCCATTGTAACTTTGGTGGTTCTTCTCACACGAGTACTTTCCCTCACTGCTCATACGACAAATAGTTTTGAGTAGAGACTGTGTGCCACACATTATTCTAGGCATTGAGTATCCACCTGCCTACAGACTCTGTCAACAGCCAAGCTACATTTTTGTGGGGGAGGGAGGCAGGGGAGGAGAGAGAAAAATAAACAATAATAGCAACATTGTGTGCGCATAGCCATGTATATAATTGTTATTGAGAATGATTAGGTTTAAGAATGACGGGAAGGGGCCTAGAAGGGGTTTCTTTTATATGATTGTCAGGAAAGACATTTCTAATATGACAATGTTTGACCAGAGACTTGAAGGAAATGGGAGAGCGAGCAGTGCAGGTATCTGGGGGAAGAGCAACCTTAGGCAGAGGAACCATAAAGTGCAAAGTCCCTGAGACAGGAACATTCTTGGTCTGCTCAAAGAACAGCAAGGCAGCCAGCATGATCAAGTAGAGCAGGTTGGAGTAGACGGAATGAGATGACCGCAGAGAGCTATTGGGAGAATCATACCTTATAGGGCCTTATTGGCCATTAGTGGATGTGAGCAAAGGAACTTACCAATCTGGCGTGATAAAAAGGCTCATACTGGCCTCGTGTTGAAAATAGGGAGGGACAAGAGATAAAACAGAAAAAAAAAAAAAAAAAATGGGTTAAGAGGCTACTGTAGTATCCAGAAGAGAGATGATTATTGCTCAGGTGGTATAAGTGGTGAGAAGTAGTTGAATTCTAGATATATTTTAGAGGGAGAACTAACAACATTTGCTGATAAATTTGAAGTGGATGAGAGACGAAGAGAGGAGCCGACAATGCTTTAGTGTGTTTAGCCTGGAAGGATGTAGATGCTATTAACTGCAGTCGGGAAGACTGAGAAACAGGTTAGAAAGTGGGAAATGAGGCTTTTGGTTTAAGCTTGGTTTAAACTTAACATGTTAAGTTTTAGAGGCATATTGCACATACAAGTGGAGATGATAAGTAGGTAGTTGGATATGAGTCTGAAATTCAGAGAAGTTTGGAGTGAATATACATACATGCACACATAAATATATATGTACGTAAGCACACACACACATACATACCTGTATATATGTACACACATACATGTCAGTGATATTTAAACACATGAGAATGAATGAGATCAACTAGGGAGTGAGTATATGAGGGCACTTCAAAATGTTTGTAGAAAAATGGAATTAAAAGAGTACATGAATGATTCCATAAACTTTTTGATGTACCTTCGTACATTATGAGAGGTATGAAGTCTGAGCTCTAGGGAATTACAACATTTAGAGGTCAGGGAGGGGAAGAAAAATCAGCAAGGGAGACTGAGAAGGTACCAATGAGGAGACAGAAGGAGAAGTAAGAAAGCGTTGTATTTCAGAAGCCCAGTGACACACACATTTCAAGGAGAGTTATCAGCTGTGTCAAATGGTGCTGACCCTAGCGAGAGCTGTTTTGATAGAAAGGTAGGGACAAAAGCCGTAGTGGAATGGGGTCAAGAAAAAAAGGGAGGAGGGAAAGTGAGCAAGTCAGAAATGGAGCAGAGATCTGAGGTCAAGATAGGATTACCCAGCAGAGGGAGAGAAGTGGATGAAGTGAACCATGCAAAGGGAACTCCTGGAGTGGTTTCCTTGACGATGTAAAAGGAGAGGGATCGCAGAGAGCTTACATGATTGTGGTGGGGTTTTAGAAAGAGGGAGAAAAGTATACTCAAAAGGTGAGAGCCTGGAGGCAGCTGGAGCAATCAGATGCTGAGATCCTAGAAGCAACTGGCAACAGTCACTCAATGACAGCAAAGACTTTGGAATATGGGGCATTGGATAAAATTGTTGCTCTTGAAAGAAATAGGAAAGCAGGGAGATATGCTTCCCCCAGGATAGTGTCTGTCAAAGATTTGTGCTAAATAATCATCTCACAAATGAATGAATATTAAAGTAAATAGCTCTTGTGGGAAAATATGTTTTTGCTTCAGGGGATTAAGCTTGTTGTTTCCTAGAATCACTTATAGTGTTAAAAGTTTATAAGTCTATGAAAAAAAGCACAATAATACATTATAAAATACAGAGGCCAAGTAATATGATATAAACGCCATCATTTTTCATCTTCTGTATCCTTGTCAGTCAGTGCCCATCAATCATTGTACTCTTTTTTCACATCGAGTCAAGACTTGTCCTCAGAATCTTTTTCGAGTCAGGCAACCACTACCTTTTGATTGGTTTTGGCATTCAAGATCATATCTGTATGTCATCACTAATATTTAAAATGACAGTGACAATTAAGTCTTTCTTAAACCACATGTGAGATGTAGGCATAATTCACCCTAAAATGTGAGAATGCCTCCCAGGCCCCGACTCACATGATCCCCTTGAGAGTGGGCTGCAGGGAGGGACATGTGGAGGGACTAGAGCAGCTCAGCTTTCGTTTGTTACTCTTGACCAAGGGGTCCGTGGCTTAAGAACAAGAAAACAAAACAAAACGAAACAAAGACACTGGCCTTACTGAAATTAGTTTCTATTATCTACCTCATATTACTTTGTTCACCAAGCAGTATTCCAGCCACTGATTCAGTTTCCATACATCCTGAAGTTGGAAAGTGATTGATCTTGGTGAGCAATTTTCAGCATTTAGCCACTAGAATGAAGACTCCTTTTTCTAAGAAAACATTTGCATTCTTTACCCTCTCCTGAATAGATAATTATCTTCAAAATCAAACCCAAATGAAGGAATCAAAGTCCTTCGGTAACTGTTTACTTTGAAGAGACTAGATTTCCTAGAACTGAAACTAATCTGGTCATTCAGGATTGTGACTCATTACAAGGATGAACTATGTAGATGAATTATCTGCTTAATTGAGGCAGCTGTGAATTTAGGACACTGATCGCATGTGATCAACAGATGCTGGAGTAGTTGTTATGTAGATTGGTGATATATATGTTAGACCTAAGTAGTTTCCCAAACCTGTATCATTGTAAGGTATGCATGCGTTCGTTCTCCCTGTGTAGCTTGGATCTTAGCTAAACATATACAGTAGGTCAAAACAAACTCATTAATTTCCAAGAGCTACTTTATGCAGCAGAGAGGTATTATTGCTAATAAGAAACACTTTTTCTGGTTTTCTTCTTTTTTTCACCTATAGATGGCATAATAATGAAACATTATGAGACGTAGCATAATGATGAAACAATTCTGAATGAGTATATGTCGGGCAGCCATTTGCAGACCCACAATAAGGCAGGTAGCAATCTTAGTGGCACCACTGACTTCCAAAGCAACAGAGTGAAGCGCTGAAGTGACAGCCATGCAAATAGGAATATAGGCACAAGTTATTTCAGTCTGGCATATTAAATTCACATAATCCAACGCTTGTGATGATAAAAGTAACTGCCCTTACAGTGGGCTCCCAAGTTGTTCATGATTTAGTGGCTGTACCATAAATTGGATCTTATTGCAACCTGGGCCAGTTTGAAGTATATTTAGCTACACTTATTTAATACCTTCAATGTGATAAGTGAGAATATTTTTGTTTTCCTTTGCACATCTACCCAAAGATTTCAAAATCTACCTTTTATTTGTATTCCCAAATGGCTAGTTGTTTTATTAATGGATTTATTTCTAGAAGTTAAGGAAATAAACCACCCATTTGGCATCCACTGAAGGAATAACCATGCCAAGATACAGTGCGTCACTGAGAACACAACCAGAAACACGTGCTTCATATAGGAACTGTGCAGCTTTGCATTCTTTGAAAGGGGAGGATGGCCAAAGATGCCCTCTATTTTATTCCTCTCTGGTCAGATTTCATGGGCCATGGTATTGCTTTTATTCTGGGCATAATAATGAGTTTCTCAGAAGATCTAAGAATACCCCTTTTGAAAGGAAGTCGGAGTAGAAATTCGGGACCGTGATAACAATCACTAACATTTATCAAGTCTTTACTCAGTGGCAGGCACTGACCTATGTTCTTTATGAGAATTAAATAATTCTCATGACAACCCTATGAAGCTGGGATGTTATTTTCTCTTTTCTAGAAGCTTAGGTGACTTGCACAAGTTCACTAAGATTATACATGGTGAAGACAAGCATTCAAATCTAGGCAGTCTGCCTCCAGTCTCCACTGAGCTGTATGGCAGTGCACCACTGGTCATCAAGATGCATGGAAACTGAAGTAGCGTATTGTGTGATGAACCTACAATCAGAGTAGAAGAAACAATTCCAACTAAGCCCGTACATTTTCTATTTTTTTTTTTTTTTAATAAAACATGGACCCCTTGGTCAAGCGTATAGAAGATGTATGCAGAACTTCTCTAGTCCCTTCATACCCCCGACCCTTCCCATTGCAGCCTTTGAAGGAGCTTCAGGAACTTAAGGCTTAAGATTTAACCCACTCTTGTAGGTCATAGAGAATTCTGAAGAAATATCTCTGCCTCAAAATAGACACCTTTTTAGTAAAAGGTTGCCCAGCTCCCCCCAAATTCATCATCTCTTTCCTTGACAGGACTATGTTGTATAAAACTTTGGCAAATTTGGTCATTCTGACATTTTTTCTTGCTCCTTTTTCTGACCATCCTCATCAGTTAACGCATTTCTTCTCCTGGGATATTTATATCTTGGATTGGGTAGTAGCCAGGCTTACACTTCTATCTTTGGGCCTGAGAGGCATTCTGTCACTTTAAGATAAATTCGGTCTGTACTTTATGTCTTCTACTCTGTTGCTGACTTTATTAAACTTACTTTCAGAATTCTGCTCACAGGGTCTCTTCATTTGTACTTCCTGCACTTGACTCTCATAATGTCAAGAAGTTCAGTTAATTTTGTCAAATAAGGAGGAAATACTATAGTCATTATAGTATTATTGATGTTTTATGTACCAGTGGGCACTGAAGTTCATTAGTCTGCTCAGTTCTCTCATCATGCTTTGACCACATCTAGATTGTTGCATGTTGGAGGAATTTGGGTGTAATCAACTTTGTAGCCTTTAGCTATTTAGCTGTAGTGAGTTCTCTACCTCTAAGTATGTCTATTTTTCTTGGTGACTGGTTTTGAGGATGGTGTCAACTGAAATGTTTTGGTAAGGAGAAAGTCCTAGGCTATTTCAAATTGGGAATTGTAGTTTAACCTTGGTGTATCACTAACGTTCACTGTTAAGTGTTCATATTTGAACTTCACATGACACTTTAATATCATATTAATCATGTTTTAGCAATGAAGGCTTTTGATAGATTATTAATTATGAGATTCTAATACACGTTTCTTTAATTGATTCATGTAAGGTGTAATTAACTGCCTTCTAAATGTTATAATAGTAGTTATTCAAACATGTAGTTAAAGTGAAACCACATCTCTTGATATAAAAACAGTTGATTTTAACCTGCCCTCTCAAATTTTCTTTAATATCTTTAAAACTAATCTGTAAAAATATTACGAGTATTTAAGGACATACTATATTTACTTAATAGTTTTTTATTTTTATCACACTTTTGTACATGATTGAATACAATAATATAAGGAATTAAAAATATGTAAGTTGAAGTTATGCTTCAATGGATTGTAATTATATTGGGACCCTCATAGAAGACTGGCATAAAAAAAGATGTTGGAAATCATTAAACATTGCATTATTTTATTTTATAACAGCAAAATAATGTTTTGTACAGTAACAACAAACAGATGTTTTGGCACCTGTGTGGGAGATTTAAAAACAATGTTTTTGCTTATCCTCTGTGACACTAGCATCCTTACACTGGGATTCTACATGCAGAGGTTTACTTGCATTCTGTTGATAATACTGTGTCTACATATTACCACCAACTTGTGACATGTGGGTGAATTGGCCAATCAATATCATTGTCTACATGGGTTGTCTATAGGCAGTTCTGGTTCAGTGCTCTTGCTTTGGCTTTTCTAGCTCTTTTATTATCTTTTTGGTACATTTGCAAAAAAAGAGGATGTCAAAATATTGGTGACAATTTCTGTATTTCAGCCTACCAGAGGGGAGTCATCCATCTGTTTTTTAATGTGCATAATAAAAAAACGAATTGTAAATGGTATAAAATAAAAGGTATTTCCAGAATAAAGCCCCCCTCATCCAAATATATTGTCACCTAATTGTTGTTTCTGTCACATCATATTGTCTGCTGATGATCCCTTGAAATTTGTACCTAGAAAAGCACAGGTTATTACCATCACTAAGTTGACTGTAAATATAAAAGATTATTTAAAACTTTTGGTTAGAGACAGTAGACCAGGAGTATGTGCTTGTCTTTCATCCCTCATGAAGTATTTTGAAAGAGATAAACCTTTAACAGAGGAGAGCAATTTGGGGCTGAGAGTCAGCAGGGCCCATAGGGGTTTGAGTAAGAAGTGTGGCTCTACACAGGGATTACTTGAGGGTACCTCCATCCCTCTTCCCAATTTCTCTTCCCTGAACAGAGTCATCTGACAAGTGTTTCATTAAAAATGAAACAAAACTAACCTAAAAACTAATGGCTCATCTGTAAAAAAAATTGAATGGATTGACTTGGGAAAGCTAAGGCTTCTAGTGTGGCTACTGATATTCCAGAGTGAAGGGAGTAAATCTCTTCTTATTCTGTCAGTTTCAGGGGTTGGATAAAACTTGTCAGACGGCTCCCTGCTCTTTTACCTCAACCCTCAAATGGATGCTTTATCCTTTGCCTTTGATTCCCTTCCCCATGCTGCTCTACCCAATACATATATCCCAGTCAGAATTCCCACTCAAGGAAAGACATGGTGAGAGAAAAGTTCTTTTCACCCAATAGCAGAGGAAACCCACATCAACAGCTCCATCTTCCTTCTGTAACTATGAACAGACTACCAGTGATTGCCAGGCCTATGAGGAGACCCAAGAACATGAAAGCAAAAGATCACATAAACAAGAAGAAAGCTGATCCCAGCAGAAAGAATAACAATTCAAGAAATATAGGTATCTTATTTTTTTATTCATCTAATATATCCAGAGATATTTGAGAACATATTATATTCACAAAATAAGAATTAGAAATATTGTGATAAAGGAACCATTAGAGAGTTAGAAAGCCCTCTTAGAGAATACAGATGATTGTTGAAATTAAGTCGGTAAAGTTAGAAAACAACATTGAGAAGATCTTGCACAAAATAGAGCAAGAGGACAAATAGAGAAAAAATATGTGGATAAAAATCTATAAGGCATAGATGCCAATAAAGGAGGTACAATCTAAGAAACTGGGGAAAAGATATGGGAAAAAAAATTAACAAGAAAATAGTAGAAGACGACCATAACCCAGACCTAAAAAAGGATATTTCTCATTTGATTGCTCCCGTACAATAATCTACATCTAGACATATGTTGAATTTTTAGAACACCAGGGATAAAGATGAAATCATAAAAGCTTCAAGAGAAGAAAAAAATGTCTTACAACAGAACACAGATCAGATTTACACCTGACTTCTCACAGGCAACATGAGAGAGCAGAAGACAGACCATCATTTTCAAAGTTATGAGGGAAACATTTCTTTTTCAACTTAAAATTGTATCTGCCCTTCATTTTGTAATGGCAAGCTGAAGACATTTTCAGATATTCAAGAACTCAGAACATTTCTCACTTAATCCACCACCAAATCGTGTAGCATATTAAAGACTGCTATAAGTTCTGTACAATGCCTCCCATTGAGAGACGTGGCCCTGTATCCTCCCTCTTTGTATCTGAGTGGGCTCTGTGACTGCCTGGACCAATCAAATACAGTGGAAGGACACTGCCAGTTTCCTAGCCTAGACTTTAAGAAACCATCATCATTCCCTTCTTATGACTTGGAACGCTCTTTTCTTGAATTGGCCCCATTTGGCACTCTAGTTGACAGTCCCAGTTGAGCCCACCCTCTGGTCATCCCCTCCAAAGGAATGTGAGTGATGCCATCTTTGAATAAAATTTTCTTAAGAAACAGTCAAACCACATGAAATTTGAAAAAGCAGAGTACCTATTGCCAAGTTAGCAAATTTTGATTTACTTAGGTAAAATATTTACTAATTTGCAGTAATTAACTTATAATTTATGGACAAAGTACATATGGAGGAGGCATTCAATTTTATAGTAAGAAAACCATGAGCCTTGTGCTATAGAACTTTATATGCTCTTCATTCTAATCATAGTCCCAACCTACGAGAGCAAATATAGTCCTCATTATAGGGAAACATAAGCCTTTTGGGAGGTAAATTGTAAGGTATAATGACTATGATAGAAATTTTAGGACAAAGGGGTTAAGAATAGAGAGGCCACTTAGGTCATTCTGTCATAACCCTTAATTACTAGGTTGTAAAATTCATACTTTTATAGGCAATGGAAACAACTGAAGATTTTGGGGGTGATTAATAGGCTCCTTTCAGGTCATACTGGAAATAGGGCAAAAGCCCCTCTAACCAGGTTTATTGAGAAAGGTCAATTTTTATAGTTGTCTGTATTGGTATTAAGAATACCATTAAGAATAACTATACATTTTGGAAGGAAAGCACCCACATAAACAATAGGCAGATGTGGGTGGGGATAGCAGATGTTAAAGTGCAACAGAGCTTCCAGTTTCCATTTCTAGAGCATGTTGGAAACTAGTTTTATTCTTATTAAAAGAACTTTGCAAGTTCTGAGTCTTCCACATATCTATGTGTTTTTATTCCCTGCTTCTTCATACTGATTTTTTATAATCTCTAATGAGACAAGCTACAGAGAAAATATTTGCAAACCACATATCTGACAAAGAATTTGTGTCTGGAATATATAAAGAACTCTCAAAATTCAACGGTAAAAAAATCAAACAATTCAGTTAGACAATGGGCAAAAGACCTGAACAACAACAACAAAAATCACTGAAAAGGATATACAGATGGCAAATAAGCACATGAAAAGATGTTAAACATCATTAGTCATTCGGGAAATGCAAATTAAAACCTCAATGAGATATCACTACGTAACTATTAGAATAGCTATAATAAATGATAGTGACAATACCAAATGTTGGGAAGGATTTAGAGACTCTAGTTCATTCATACATTGCTGGTGGGAAAGTAAATGGTATTGCTGCTCTGGAAAACAGTTTGGCAGTTTCTTATAAAACTAAATGTACAACTACCATGTGACCCAGCAATCATTGCTTTGACATTTATCCCAGAGAAATGAAAATTTATGTTCACACAAATGCCTGAACATTAATGTCTGTAACATCTTTACTTGTGGTAGCTCCCAAACTGGAAATAACCCAAATATTTTTCAACAGATCAACAGTTAAACTCTAGTACATCCATACCATGGAATACTATTCAACAAAAAAAGGAATGAAATATTGATACATATAACAACTTGGATGCATCTTAAAGGGAGGATTATGTTAATTTTTTTAAAAATTTCAAAAAAGGCACATTCTATGTAACTCCATTTGTACCATATTCTTGAAATGACAGTATTGCAGAGATGGAGAATACATTAGTGGTTGCAGGGGTTTAAAGAGGTGAAGCAGTTAAGCAAGATGTTACCATTGGGAGAAACTGAGTGATGGGTGTGCACAACTCTTTGCATTATTTCTTACACCTGCATTTGAATCTACAGTTATCTCAAAATAAAAAAGTTGAGAAAAGGGCCTGTGCGTTTTTGTAGCCCACTCAGACAGAAAGAGGCTTTTACAGATACGTTCTATAAGGGGGGACTCCTTATCTGGTTCTCTCAGGTGTTATTTCCCAACAGTGATGATAAAGCTAACATGTCCTGCGTACTCTGTGCATGTCACCCTGCTAATTCTTCATTGAATGATAGCTTATGCTGTCCTGTATTGTCTGACATATGCATCTACCTCCAGGTTCATTTTATACCGAGCTCCCACTCATTCTTTCTGCTACAGTAACAGTTGCCATCTTTCAGCTCCTGAAATGTGCCATACTTTTTCCAACCACAGACCATTTTCCCATGCTATTCCCTAGAACAGTCATTGCCAGATCCAGTTAACCCTTTTCATCCTTCGCATCTTAGCTGTAATATCACTTCTTCTGAGAAGTCTTTCCTGATTTTCCAAATGAGGTAAGGTGCCATGTAACACAGTCTTATAGTATTCTGACTTGTTATAGCCCTTATAGATGCAATTGCATGCTTTTCTGTGTTATTTAATCTTAATTTTAAAATTGAATAAACTGAAACTTAAAGATGTTTTATAGATTACCCAAGGTACATACCTACTAAGGATCTAACCTCATGCATTTACCACTATTCTCTAAGGCATTCTATGTGTATTACATATGAAAGGATTTTTTACATCAGGATTTTAGAAATTTCTTGAAAAGATTTGTTGAAAATGACTTAAACTGTAGAATTACAGTGTTCCAGATGGAATATAGATAGGAAACACACATACAGCTTATGATTCATTTGGCTAAGGATGCAGAGACTAGAAAAAGCTAGGGGAGAAATGTAGCATATCTTAGCCTGATGTTCCACTGTCGAGGGTCCTTAATGGGGTTCATTGCCACCTGTGATGCTGCCTGCATGTGTAGGGTCCTGCCGGATCTGGAAAACCACCTGATTCTTAGAAACTTGAACCAGACAGAACCTAAATACAAACTCTATGTACCAAACATTTCAAGAATTGTTTATGGATGTTGAAATCTCCTTGTCATTTTATTAAACCAAATTTTCTATCCACCTTGAATGTACTGTATCTGTTGTGCATTTTGGGGGGAGGTTTATTATTAAGGTCCAAACTGAAAATATGTTCCTCTGTTTCTTGCCACCATATTTCTTTCTGTGTAATACCAAGTAAACCTTTTTCCTGGCTTTAGAAGCTCAGGAATGTTACTGCTTAACAACTCCTCACTGTACAATAGTCTGTGAACCACACGTGTTATTGCTGTTGACAAGTAAGAGAGGTGCTGAAGAGATTGAATCCATTAGTTAGCCTGTTGCATTAACTTCTTTAGCAGAAACCAAAATAACAAAGGCTTAAACAAGATAGAAATTTATTTTTCTCACACACACGCATCCAAGTTATAGGTGGTCAGGAGAGGGGGAGTGAAGCTCTGTTCCGAGAGGTTGTTCAGGAACCAGCTTTCTTCTTGTTGCATGGTCAAAGGTGGACAGTGGGAAAGACGTAGAGGGCATACTTCTTCCTTTGAAAGGCACTATCTTAAAGTGATACTGCGGTTTCTGTTCATATCCCATTAGCCAAATTATAGTCGTAGTTACACTTAGCAGTAATGGAGTCTAGGGAATGCAGTCTTCAGCTGGGGGTTAAATCCTTTCTATTGCTAAAGAGAAGACAGTGAAAGAGGACACTTGACAACTTATCTCATTTTGTATCCAGGCTGAAGGGGAAAAAACTACCGCAAGAACAGTTAAAGTAGGCTGAGTTCCTATGGCTTGTGGCAAATGAAGAGAGAGTGTAGGAAACTGATTTGTGCATAAGCACAGATCAACTGGGGTTCATCAATAGAAAGCCAAGTGTGCAGTTTCTCTACAAAAAGAAATGACATGATGAAAAATTAGTAATGAATATTTAAGAAGTCAGTGAATAATCAAAGCTATTCCCTAGCATATTAACTTGATACTGGCATTACTGATGGAATGGATAGGGACAAATGGAGACTTCTATTTTTATTTCCAGGGAAGAGCCAATGAGAGCTAGCATTGGAGTGTGTACAGTGAGCAGAGCAAAGACAAGATAGTCATGAGGGACACTGGAGAGGCAGACTCCTCTGATAGGACAGTCAAGCCTGAACTTGAAGTGTCAAGCACGTTTCTCTAGGAGTGTATGTTCGTTAAAAGAAATAGGGAAGTCAAGAGGAGCTGGTTTTGTTTTGGGGTTTGTCTTGTTTGTTTGTTTGGGGTCCATGGCAGTCAGGGGAGATTGGGGAGAAGAAAGTGAGATGTATTTGGTTTTTGACTATTCAAGTTTGGGATATCAATGCAACATCCAGGTCACTATGTTCAAACAAAGTCAGACTGTTGAATGGAAAGTAAGGAGAGCTTTAGAACTTTAAGGGAAAAAGATTTTTAGTTCTTGGTGTCCTTTTTATGAACCTAATAGTTGAAGGCATGAGACTGTCAAGGCAAAGAGAGAAAAGGGTCAACTTTGGGGAGGACTTAATGTTTATTGGGGGATAGCAAGAAGAGCTAGGGAAGAAACTTAAAAAAAAAGAAAGGAATCCTTATTGATGTTGATAAGATTGTTCAAGAAGGAGAGGAGCATTCACTAGGGTAAAATTTCTAGAGAAAACAAGAACAAGGACATAAGCCCAATTGCTCATTGGTAGATCATTGTAATTTCTAAGAGGACAGTGTTAGTAGAGTGACAGGTGTACAGGCCACAATTGCAAAGTTAACTAATGTGCTGAGTGAGAGTCAAAGAGGAGGGGGAGGGAGGATGCTGTGATGATGTTTCCTCTCCCTTTTCATTTCAGTCATTAAAATGGCATATGTCTGTCTGTTATTGTGAGGTTTAAGGATTTGACGTAGGTTGAAATGTTGAAAGGCAGGGAAGTCTTTGGCCAACCTGTCATGTTTCCTTTAAGTTTTTTGATATGATACCATAATACTACTTCTTTCTCAGTTAGTTGCAGTAGTCTCCCTGTGATTTTAAAATAAGTATACACTTTTATTTTTATCTAACAGGATTAGATTGAGAACTCAGTACGTATAAGTAGGTTATTATCTTTCATATTATGTATTTCCCTTTGATGCACTGAATTGTCACTAAAGAAATGATCTTTTTCCCCCTAAGTGACTTGTAGTTGGAATCTAGCCAAGTTATTTTAACTCCAGGGGCTGAATACAAGTGGCTTATAAGGACAACATGAATTTGCCAAGAACTTGGCAATTTGAGTAAGAATTAATTATGGCATTTTTCTGAATATATTCTTAATTATAGTTGTATTGATATTGGCTAAGAGTTTTAATACATTTGGATGAACTTTCCATATGTATAAATGCTTGAGTGATCTGATTAAGCTTTCTAATGAATCTGTTATGTATTACAAAACTCTTGCCAAGACATTTAAGAACTCAGTTAAGTTAAAAAAAAAGTAATACATCTTCGTTTGAATTTCAAATATGGCTTAGATTCTGTTTGGAAAATAAAACTAGATTATGATTATGATTTATGTTACTTTTGAGGGCTGATAGCATTATTGATAAACTGTTATTATACTTCTTTCTTTGTTTAATGTTTTTGAAGTATATACTGTATGCCTGGTATACTTGAAATGGGTAGCAAATCTATAATTATTATGCATGTTATTTAATAACTCAGCTGTTAAATACATAGTTCGGTATTTAAGTTACTGAAGCCACAGGAAATATTTACTTCTGTAAGCTTGTTGCCAAAATTTGTGGTTATTGTAATTTATTATTAATAAATAATCATTAAATATTTAGCATGTGTAATACATTATGCTAGGGGGCACAGGGAATTTGGAGAGGAACACAAGAATTTCCTCATCCTTAATGGACTTACAAACTCTTGCAGAAATAAAGAAATGCAAATATACAGAATGAAACATATACAAAATACTATCAAAGTTTTTTTTAAAAAAAGAAAAAAGGCCAGGAACAGTGACATTTTATAAAAGAGGATGTTTAAGAAAAGGTTTGGCCAATGGATAAGATTTGGGCGAAAAAAGTGGGGACAGTTTTCCAGGCAGAAGGAACAGCCTAAACAAAAGCACAGACAAGGAGAGCGTGATTGAAATTTGGAGTGGGATAGGTAGACCAGGTGCAGAAGGTAAGCCTGAAGGGTAATGGTGGAAGGTGGGGGTTATTGTAGAAAGCATGTCATCCAGAAGAAGGTGTTTACAAGTATTTTGTTCATAAATAGTATGGAGCCATTGTGGTGGTAGTGGTTATTATTATTGTTGTTACAGACATATTTTCCTATGTAATTAGCCTAGTCTAATAGTAGAATATCTTTCAAAAAGTACAGTAGTCAATCAGGAAAGTAGATTAGTCTCACAAGAAGAGCCAGCATAGCTCTGTGGATGCAGGCTTCCCATTCAAAAAAGGCCTAAAATGAGGGCTTTTGATGTTTTCATGTAGTGAGAGAGATACATTGACAGACTGAAAAAAAGTGGTCTTTAGAAAACTTTAAGCTTTGCTCCTATTACTGGACTACACTACTTTTAGTAAATTGTGAAATATTCATTATGATGATAGTGAATTGTAATTACTTTGTGAATGTACAATTATATGGTATTGCATTTTTAAATGTTGAATGTGTTAATCTGTTAAATATAAACGTTTAGTACAAGCCTCACTATATGTAGTTGTGTTTTGGCCTTCTCCGTTTTTTAATATGCTGGGAGGCTCAAAAAATAGAAGTGCCTGGGCCTTTCTCAACCTCTGAGAGGCTTTGTCAGAGCCATACCATTTTCTTATATGTACAGAGCATTATCATTTATTAATCTTCTGTAGACTTTGCATTGATCATCCTAAATTATGTGGTGTGAAATACCAGTACTCTGTAAACAGTTCATAGGATTTGTGCTAATCCAGTGTAACTCATGAAATTTACTTTTAATTATGAAACACACATTTTCATCTTATTGCATGAAAATTAGAAAATTTTCTTTTCCAAGAGAGGACCAAAAAAAGAGCATGAAAATGTGCTACTAATAAAAAGTGCCACATATGAATATGAGTTTGTTCTTACCCAGCAACACTTCAGAATTTGCCACTATTTAGAATGTATAGCCCAGTACAGTACAGTTAGGTCTAATAGGTCAAACTTTCTATATATCTTACAATTGGAGAACCAACAAAGGTTTTTAAATAAAAATTTTTAAATAAAAAATGATGTCCCCAGTCTTGTGTTTTAAAAGCCAATCTTAGGGGGAGGGAAGGTTAAAGAGAAATTGGTAAAGGGCCACAAAAGATGTTTACAGTGTGTAATGACAAAACAAACAAACAAAAATAAAAGTAAAAGCCAATCTTGATGTAAAGTAACAGAACAGATCAGCACTGGCAATGGGGAAGTTGTTTAGGAAGTTTATGCAGTAGTCCAGCTGCAAGGTGATAAAGGCTTGGATTTGGAAAGTGACAAAGAAAAGCAGACTTTATAAGGCAAAAATCAAAACCTGTCAGTCTGACCCCAATGCCTGTGATCTTTCCACTATTGCAAGTTGTTCATGAGAAAGAAGTATGACAAGGGTACTGTCCTCTTGGTACTTATTATCTAGTTTGGATATAATTGAGATTAAATATTTAGAGGAATGGTGCCAGCTGTGAGTATAGCAGGGGTGGTAAATGTAGATATAAAAATATGTCCTTCTGTGATCTTAAATGTGGCTAATTTAGATTTCCTGTCAATCTACTGTATCAGAATATTTAAATTTGAATTTTTTGGCTAAGATTATTTGTGGAGGCAATGGCCATGCATTTTAAGGTATTTTTAAGGAAATTCAAGAAGATAGTTACTTAAATGTTACTTAGTGTTTTCATGATTATGGAGGAGATTATAAATTTATTTATAGTTACAAAGCATTGAGGATATTGTTGCAGTATATATATCATTAAAGTTCTTTAGTTGTGTGTCGGTGTAGTCATATATATTTATTCAAATCATTGATTTATAAACCCTTATTTTCTACTTGTTTCTTTATGCTTCTTATTAAGATCAATAAACAGAAAATAATGTATGGGTTTTTATTGAGCAAGGCTCTTGATGGAGAGTAATTGCTGATGCATCATTCAGCACAGATAATTGGTAGCAAAAAATAGCATTGGCCTTTGTCTACATAGATTCGTAGTGAATACTCAGAATTTCTTGTTGTTTATTGAAATTATGAAAAAATTTATTCGAATAAAAGTAGAAATTATTAACTTCTCCCCTACCAAGATTTATTTTACAACTTTTTTCCAATGTCTTAAAAAAAACATTTTCCTATCAGATGTGTGTGGGGAAAGAGATAAAATAAATGTCTTTTATTTTGTGTTCATCTTTTATTATAAAATAGCTTTAATGTTTTATCATTGGTATATATTTAGTTCCATATTAACTTTTTCCTTAGAAATATTTTTTATTATGAATATAATAAATATTTATTTTCAAAAATGAGAGATTACAGATAAAAATTTTAAAGTAAACCTATAACCCCAACACTCGAATGCAGCTACCCAGAAATAACATCTTTCTTCCACATGCTAATTTCTTCCACATGCTCATTTTTATATTTTTTACAAAATTGAGATCAGATTGACCATAATATATTTGTGTATCTTAATATATTATGAAAATCCTTCCAAACTATCAGAGATTATTCTACAATGTCATGTTTATTGAGTACATATTATTCCTTTTTAGGAATACTTTTACTTAACTCCTCCCTTATTTTTGATGTCTTGATTATTTAATCTTCTTAAAAATAGTTTTTTGTTTTTGTTTTTTTAGCAGTGCAAGCAAGTCTAATCCTGGGCATTTGTATAGACCAAATGTTTATACTGTTCTCACTGTGCTTTATGGTTTTTCCTTACTGGGACAGTCTTACTTTTACCTCTTTTTCCTTGTACATATGCAGCAAAGGCTGCTGTCTGTTCACTAAAATCTGTGCTTTCCTGTTCTTCCTGTGCGCCAGCTGAACCACATTTCACAGCTTCTCTTGCAGTTGCTGTGGCCACATGACTGTATTCTAGCCAAAGAAACCTGAATGGAAGTGATTTATGCCCCCAAATATCTTTCATGCTTGCGCCTCTATTCTCTATTCCTTTCCTGCTGATTGGGATGGAGGCCACTCCCAGGGTGACCTTGGAAACTATGTTGATAATGGAAGAGCTACAGACAGCCCAGCTCCTGCCTAATGGAGTAGAGCTGCAACATATGGGTCTTACCAAACTGAAGCACTTTGGACTGCTATTTGACCCATAAGTGAACTTGGGTTGGGTTTGAGACATTTGTGCATATTCCGGTCACTTGGTTAGAACTGTTAGCCTGTCCTTCATCATAGAGCCCTAAATCTTCCTCCTTAATCCTCTACAGATGAGATTTGAAGCTCTACTTTGCACTACATAGTCAGCTTCCCGTTCCTTTCTCCTGTTTGTTTTTCTGGGATTCTCTGTTAAATCGATCTGGAACCGAGCTGTTAAAGATTGATAATAGGATACTGTGCCATCCTTCTCAAGAGTATTTTTATTTTAGTAGAATATTTGGGGAGATTCAGGGAATAGCTTACAAGAATAACTACAATTTGTAATTAACATCTTTAAATGAATGTAATACTTCTTAACTAGATCATAGAGCAGTGTTGCTCATGCCATCTGAAATGATAACAGGTTTTAGGCAAAAGAGATTCTATTCTTGAAGACATTTTGGACACCTGTGTACTCCACCCATCTGTTGGCAATGTAAGGATCATATTAGCATAGGAAAGACTGAAAAACCTTGCAGTAAGTAAACCCACTCTCTTCTCTAACCTACTGTTTCCAAAGTTTACTTTCCCACAGAACCCTTGTCTTAAGTTTCTACCACTAACATCTTGAGAAACTAGCATTCCTAAAACTAGTGTTCCATTGAGCACAGTTTTGGAAATGCTATCTCAGGCTATTAGAGTTAGAGAAAACTTTGAAATAATTAACTGAGAAAAGCAAATGAAAAGGACTTTTAAATTTTGCATGTAGTTCTAAAGAGATAGCTGTTTTGTTTCAAATAGAGTTGTCAATTGTGTTTTCAAAAACAGGTTTACTGAGTGGAACACAAGGCATTGTGAATACTTGTCAACTCTGATTACCTTTTCTTCTGTCAAGAATTTAAAAATAACAAGAACAGTTGTTTTTGTGAGAATTCAACTATTATTTTCCTTGACATCTTTATATGTGTTATAGATTAATTCAGTTAAGTAATTTGTTCAACCTCTTTCTTAAATTTTAACTTGTTACCTGCTCCTAACTATAGGTAAACATAAAAGTGATGAAGTAATCTTGAACATTCATGATATTTTAAGTTTTCATCTTCCCTACCCATTAGTTGGATGTGTATATTTTTATAATCTACTACTGTCCTTTGGGCTGAGAGTTTTTGACTATTTCAGTGAGAGTTAACTAGAAGTACTAATCATAACAACCAGCACTTCATTTAGCCTTAGGAAAACAGGTGATCCAAAAAGAAAAATGTTTAAAAGGTAAAATATGTGGAGTATTATAGCAAGTGTTAGGGTGTTTTCTTAAAGTGGATAATGTTATTGTTTGTTTTGTTTTGTTTTTTACAAATTGTGAAGATATATTTCAACCCTTCCTAGTAATCATGTCACAGCACTGGAGAGGGTGTTGAAGATAACTTTCTACAAATAAGCCAGTTGAGGCCCAGAGAACCTATGAGATTTAACCAGGAATGAAAACTAAGTTTCCCAGCTCTGAAGTCCATGTTCTCTATATTATGTTATTTCTCATTTATCTTTTTAAAATTCTGTTAGCTGGGACAGTCTTCCCACTAGATATAGTAGATGGAAATCTCTAAGGCAGGATTTGCAACAGACCTGGGAAGCCCCAAATAACTGAGATTATTTTCCCTACAACCCGTCCTGTCTGACATGGTACAGATAAACTCCTTCCTATCTTAAAGGTTTTTCAGTCCTTAAGGGCCTCTTGTTAGAATGTAAATATGCTTGGAAGAATCTCTCCTAAATTCACACTGGGCTAAAATTTTATCTTAGGGATTAGGAGATCAAATTGGTTTCTAACCAAGAGAACTGAGAGAACACCCTAGGGTAAAGAGGAGTCATCACGAGCTGGGGTTGGGGACAGTGTAAGAGCGTTCTAAAACTCTGCCTCCCTTACAAGTGTTACCAGGAAGAGCTCGGTCTTTTTTTTTTTTTTTAAGTTTGGTATATTTTAAATGAAATTAATTCTGAGTGGATAGATGGAATCACTGATATTATAAGGCAGAAATTTGAGTCAGGTGGCAACAATTTGGATTTGCCAATGCACAGTCTATGATGAAAGCTTAAATGTCCCTCAAAGAATTACTTTTATCTGGTACTTTTTAATTTTTTAAATTTCTGCCTTTCATTTAGGATGATACCTGGTTACACTTGTAATAATTTGCTTTTATTTTTAAAGGACATATTTCCAGCGAACTTCATGTGCTTGCTCAAGTTTACAAGGTGTGTTATTATTAAACCATCATTAGACTAGTAAATGGAATCAGTTGTTTTGTTAGTAAATGGAATTGGCATTTTAAAAAATTGCATTCTAATAATCCTTATCCTTTAGGAATAGTATAGTTTTCAGTTTTATTAATGACATGCGATCTTTGTCTATGGACATAAAACACAGATTTGCTCACTTTGAGAGAAACTGCATGTGTCTTTAATTCTGTTTTTCTAACTCACTTGAAGAAGAACATTTAAAGAACTATGATATTTCATGCTATTAATGTTTTTGTTATTTCTTTTCTAACAAGTATGGAGTTTACATTCCCCAAAATTAAAACATACCTGCAGTTTTTAAAGTAGTTTTGTAATTGACTAACATTTTATTTATATTGTCAGAGTTAAGTAATGGAAATCTACATGTCTTTATACTTGATGTGTGACACCAACTATACTTTTTAAAAGAATTTTAAGATTTAGTAGCCTTTTCAAGTGATGGTTGTTAAATTTCTTACCAATAATCCACATGTTCTCTATATATGTATGTATGTATGTATGTGTGTGTATACACATATGTATACACACATCCTTGATCCTTAGGAGGTGTCATGAAGGACCACAAATCTGCATTTTTTTTAAACAAGTGAGCTACAGAAAGCAATTTGAGAAAACCTGCCTGTATTAGTTTTCTATTAGTGCTTTAATAAATTCCTACAGACTCTGGCTTAAAATAACAAAAATTTATTATGTTATAGTTCAGTAGTTCCGAAGTCCAACACAGGACTCACTGAGCTAAAATCAAGGTGTCAATTAGGCTGCATTCCCTTCTGGAGGCTCCCAGGGAGAATTTGTTTTCTTGCCTTTTCCAGCGTCTAGAGGCCGCCTGCATCCAGGGGCTCATGGTTCCCTTCCTCCATCTTCAAAGCCAGCGACATTGCATCTCTCTAACTCTGCTCCTGCCCACACATCTCTTTGTCTAACTTTTCTTCTGCCTCCCTCTTCCTTTTTAAAAGATCCTTGTGATTATATTGGGTCACCTAAATAATCCAGAATAATCTCTGTATTTTAAAATAAGGATCTTAAAGTCAGCTGATTAGCAATCTTAATTGCATCTGCAACCTTAACCTCCCTTTGCCATGTAAGCTAACATATTCACAGGTGCTGGGAATTTGGATGTGGGCATTTTTGAAGGGCCATTGTTTGGCCTTCTGTACTGGCTTTCAAGGTTTGAGATGCAAGATCAGACCTGAAGATACTATTAATTTTTGCTTCCTAGGTATTTTTACAACAATTAGATAAAGCCCCTACTAATTAAGTTACTATAACTGAGGGAAATAGTTAGTAATCTTTATCAACAAAAGTATGTTTATTAAAATAGCCAAGCATAAACGTTGACTGTTACTATCCTCTAATTTTAGAAAAGATTAAATATCAGTAGAAAAATATTTAAAGAAACATGAACACCTACGTAAAATTATTATTGACTTTTAAAAATTGAGTCACTGTTACAACTCTGGTTTTAACAAGGCTTAAGTACTTGTTTCACTTCTTATGCAACCTAAATCATTAGCTCTTCTGGGGTGTATTTAAACTTCTAGTGTTTTGAGACTGTCTCTAAAGCACTGTATTTAAAACATTCATTTATTTAGTCTGATAATCCCAAATCTTTTATTGAATTTGATCTAAAGACATATGGCACTCTGCTTTTACTGATTCTTCCTCTCTTTAAACAATCTAGTTTTTTTTGGTGGTAAGTAACACAAAAGCTTTCAATTAGCTTGAGCAAAAAGTGAATATTTAAAATTAATCTGAGATCTAGTATGACCCATTTCTAGCCCATAGATCTGCATTTATATGTCCTTTGTTGAATATTCTAAGAGGATGGGTCACATCTCAGTCCTCTGCTAAACAGTCTAAGAAATTGAATCACATCTGAATTCCTGTGAGAGACAATCTGCTTGGTCTAGTTTTTATCCGTCCTTTACTCAGTCATGCAGTGACTGGCAGGGATAGAGTTACAGAGTATAAATGTGGCATCTGGGACCCAAACATCTATTATTTTTTAGGGGGTGGTGAGTGATCATGAACTGGTAAGATGAAAACCTACAGAACTTAAATAGTAAAATCTTAGTAACTAAATAAATAGCAAGGGAGGAGTAGCTCTTTTCCCTATTTTCTTCTCTTGATACTACCTCAATATGTGCAGACAGAGCGTCCTTAGAAGGGCTGATGTTCAGTCAATATCTGCTAGTAATACCTAGACAGTCATTTACAGCCTACTTGTCTTTTAACTAGTCAGTGCTTTATTATAATACTTACTAAATACTTTGAATTTTAGATCTAGTGTTTTGTACAGATTTAGTAAACAGGTAGCACACAATATTTAACTATCATGTAGGAACTAAGAGAGATTGCAATAGTACATATTACAAGCATTTCTTATGTGAGTCTTGGTGATGATGTCACACTTTTAGATTCTGATAACTAAATTTATAAATGATGATGGGAAAGGAAGAAATATGTGGAGGTAGTGATTTAAGTGATCTTTGAGAAAATTCCTGTTTTTGAAATGTTACTTTACAGAAGCACTGTTTATTATCAGTCTGACAAATTATCAACATTAAGTCTACTATATCAAATATTATTTTTAGAAAGAAAGACAATCTTTTGTTTTATTTGTACATGCATTACTTGACAATTAGGCTATTTGGCTTCCTTAAAGTCTCGGGTCTAATAATTTGCTTACTCTGCTTCTCAGTATTTCATTGTTTCTTGTTTGTTTCACATAGAATAACTAATAACTTCTATTTAGTGGCAGAACTCACCAATTTATTTGTATTTCTTTATGAAAGTTATTTACATGGAATTTATTAGATGTTTTCATTTCAAGGAGGATTTAATTGAACTACTATAAATAGAATCAAAATTATATATGTGTGATGTTTAATGATGATAAGCATAATTTTAAAGGTATGGTCCTAAATTGAGAGGAACGGGGATGTTAAGGGATTATGGTTAATGATATTTGGCTTATGGTTTCTGTTTTGGGGGATTAATGGAGGGATCATAGTTAATGGTTCTATATATGATTTTCAAAATTAGATAAGAAAAATCATGTGACTTAAGGAAATTTATAGACTATCATTTTAACAAGGACTCAAATTACAAAGATCCTATCAAAAAAAACCCAGAACCTTTATCCACTTGACATAGTTGAAACTGGATTATTTTATTTCTGATGATTAAGAAAACCTTAAATTATAAGAAAAAATAAATATGTAGTTGGTATATACTGTTGGTGTCTTTTCAAATATACATTAATTCTCACAAAGTGTACTTGTAGAGTCACAGTAGAGTCTTTTTAGGTAGTTCGTGGACCCTGTTGTGTTAGCTCCTTCATGACGTTCACCAATTTGCTTCATTTTTGACCTAATGGGACTACCTCCAGAGATCAAAGAGTTTCTAGGTCTTCATGCATATTCAATCCCAGGATTTTCTACTGAGACTGCCAACAAAGGTGCAAATTTTGATGTTCTGTATATCTTTCCCCCCTAATATGAGCACTTATGCAGTAAGGACTCAACTAAAGCTACTTGACTTTGAGTAACTAGTGATCTAGCTAAGGTCAAAATGTTGCCCTAAATAGGGAGTTTTGAATCAATGGTTTCTTCATGGAGGTGTGTACTTGAATATGTGACCTGATTCAGTTTTTATATCTTTGGCTCAATGACGCAGCAGGGTCTAGCTTTTGGAGGATAAATAGTAGCTCAAATATATCTATATTATTTTTTTAAATGTGAGAATTAAACAGGGAAAATCACTGTGTTGTCTCAGGTTTTCTAACAGAATTTAAAATCAGATTCAGGTATTAATAAATTTGTATACTGAATACATATCCAGTCCTTACTGGAACATTAAAAAATGTCTTTGAAAAAGAATTTGCAATGTATGTTTTGCTTTAAATATACTACTAGAATGCTTTTTAATTCATCCTTTATATTTAGTTCCCTATTCCTTTTTCTAAGAAATAGCAGAACAAAAGTTAAGAGCAGATACTTATTATTCCGGATGTTTGAATACAGTTGACTTGACTCTCCAAACTGAGAAAGTGGCAGGAGTTGCTTTTTTGTGTGTAGGGCCTGTTTTCATGACACAAAAATAAGGAAGACAGCAAGAGAAGTGGAGGATGACCAGATTCAGGGAAAGAGGTTCCATTCCATTTCAAGAACGCGAATGACTTAGAAAAACTTTCTACTTAAGTGGGCTAAAAGAACCGATTTTTTCTCAGTCCTAGAAATGTAACTAAATCAGTGTTCTAATGAATACATATTTGGGATTTTTCACAATCTTAAAAAGGAGTCCTTTCAGTGCTCAAACACTGCTTATCACTTAAACATTATTTTTAATCAAAAAAAAATTTTTTTTTCTTTAAATGAAAAGTTACTGGTAGCCACTCAACACTCAAATTTCATTTTAAACATTTGGTCATGCCCCAGGAGTATAGTTATAATTGTTTATTTTGTCAAACTCATTCTTACTAGAATGTTTAGCAAGGTTTTCCTAAATGCTGTACAAAGCATGACCAATTGGTTTGATTTGCCAAATATAGACCTAAGTATAGGCAGGAATTGTTAATTACCCACATAATTTTAACGGTGTGACTATTGCCAAACCCAATAATTGAGTTCTCTCAAGGCCTAATATGGGTTAGTATCTCATTGACCATCAGTGTTGATAGAACTCATCAGATAATTGCAAATCTTTCACTTTTAATTTGTGTTAGTTCTACCTGGAAGTTCTTATTCTGTTAGGAGTTAAAAAATGGAAAAACTTGTTATGGAGACTGTAAATTTTTGAAAAAAAGTGATTAAAACATCACATATCATTCCATTTTTAAAAAGTCTGCAAGGACAGATACCCAGGGATTAAATCTGTCCTTGTGATCTCAGTTACTGGGAACCTAAGGTAGAAAACCTAATTTTTCTTTTGATCCTATTTGTCCTTCAGAAATAACAACAAAACAAAACAAAACAAAACAAAACAAAAACCGTGACTGAAATCTTTGGCTCAAATTTCCTTGCACTTTTTTTTGTGCCTCTCCCCCTCCCCCAAATGTTCTGAGGAAAGAAAACATTCAACGATTTAAAATAATTGTCTTTATCTTAAAAAAAATTGCTTCTTGATTCTGAATAAATTCTGACACACATAGACACTAAAGAATGTATACGATTAGGAAAAAGTGAGAAAAGGTAAACATTAACATGTTACTAGCAGTTATTTTTAGATAATAGGATCAAGGGTGATTTTGGAAATAGATTAAAAAAAAATAGTGAGAAAACAAAAGCACTAGGAAAGTTCTTGGACTAAGTGTAGCGACAGAAAACATGATACATTGTGCCCAGAGAAAATTAGCATACATTATGTGGATATTTATGTTGTACGTATATAGATTCTGGAAAAGTTGTATGTAAACCACATGAAACTCAAGAAGAACACCTTATTGGACCAAACAGTTGGTCCAACTCATCATCTCTAACTGTAAAACCAAGTGTTGACCTTACTATGTTAAGGATTAACCCCAAACCTCCTTAATTTCCTCTATAGACCTTCCCATTTATTTTCTTTTATTTATTTATTTAAAAAAAATTTTAAATTTACTTTTGAATTGAAATGTAATTTATTATACATATTTATGGGGTTCAGCATTGACTGTCAATATTTGTGTACAGTATGTGATGATCAAATCAATATTATTAACATGTTCATCATTACAAATCATAATTATTCTTTATGTCCCTTACTCAGTTACTCCCTACCCTCCCTCCCCCGTCCCCTTTCCCACCTCTTCTGAAAGTTCAACGTTTTATTGTGGTCTGTTTTTCTTTTTTATAGACCTTCCCATTTAAGTAATATAAATTTATAATAAGAATTATCATTCTGAAATGATATTTATATATTTTTAATTATTTAAAAATATTTCAGATTTAGCCAAATTATGGATTTTTCTTTCTTTTTTAAACAGGGCTTTGTGTTTTTGGTATACACCTTAGAAAGACTTATCAAAGAATTTTAGAGATCAAAGAGCCAGTAAATTAACTTGAAGCTTCTATAGGGACTTTGTATCGATCATTAATCTATTCAGACTGGTGTTTGAGCACTTTTTTCTTTCTTGCAGGAAAATAGGGAATGTTTAGTGTAGATGATAATCTCATTTTAAATAAGATTTGTCCCTTAAGCAATTAATAGTTTGATCTGTTCATCTCTCATATTGAAATTTATTGTGGATATGCAACCTTTTACAAAGAATGAAAATAATTTTAGGCTGTTACCATCAATTTCTCTTTGGTGTTACTTATATATTTCTTTGATTTTTTAAAAGGTGAAACCATATTGCAAATAGTAATGGCCACCAAGAGAAATTATAAAGTAGTATTCTGATTAATAGATAGATAGACTCACACCCCTAGTCATGGTCTCAGTTCTTACAATCTGATTTGTGCTTTTTGGAAAGTATTCATTTGTCTGTGGGATACCTTTCTCATTGTGAAATATAAGTAAAATTATTTTGCTTTTTAAAAATATTACCATAAGAAAGTCAGAGCATTTTAAAGTACTCAGAATAAAAGGCTAGACATATACTAACAAATGGCACAGTCCATTTTCCTAGAGAGAAAACACTGAAACAATGAATATGAGAATAAAATGTCGGCTAATGCCTGTCATTTGTCAACTTTCTTGTGTTTTATTCTGCATATCTCTTAGGCCTTGGACTTCTTCAATTGTGCTTTGTTTTCAAGGATGTTCTATGAACTAATTGCTGTATTTCCTGGGCATTTTAAATAAAATATCATTGTTTTCATTTTGTTACCTAGTTTGTAAATGAGAAACAATTAATTAAAATACATAACAGATAAAACAATTAGATTCCCTTCACTTTCCACACAAAACTGGTTAATTGAAATTTTGCATTTCACTGGAGCAATTAAATTGCCCGGTAATGATACATTTAGTTACAGATTTAACAGTTCATGAACTAATGAAAAAAAAAATCAACAAATTACTGGACCTAAAAATGGCTTAATCTTTCTGCACCGTCTTCAATTATTAAAACGGTCTTACAAAAAAGATTCTGAGAAGCAAGGAAGGAAGGTAGAAAGAAAAAGAAAGGAAAGAAGGGAAAGAAGAGTAGAAAGAAGGAAGGAGAGAGAGAGGAAGAGAAAGAAAGCCATTTGGCATTTATCTGGAAGTAGAGTCAAGCTTGCTACTTGGTGGCGGAATTGCCATCTGGATGTAATAGGCCACAACACAGACTTCACAGAACGTTATGTAGTGATCTTTGTAGCGAGAAGTTCATTTTGTGGTTTTAGTTTCAGAGATTACGGCTTCTTTCCTACTTAAAGTAGGAATTGGACCCATGTAGCTCTCCATTATAGTTTATCTCATTCTGAGAGAGTCTATGCAAAGCAGATGCTCAGCAGCTTATGTTCAGTAGCTTATGTGATCTCTACAGCAACATTTGGGGGTGAGAAGTACCAGTTGTCATCATCCCTTTGTACTCATGAAAAAATAGATGCTAAGATAAGCAAATCACTTGCTCAAGGTGGTACAGCTAGGATTTGGGCCTCAGCCCTAAAAAAAAAAAAAAAAAAAAAAAAAAAAAATCCATCCCATAGATTTTCATGAGCTCTGTTTAGTAAGCTAGAGCCATACAGAGTACCTGGCACCAGGCCGGGCTGTCATTCAGCAAATATTAGCTGAATGAATTAATAACCGTGAGAATTAAATTTTTTTAACCTAAGATCATAGTCTTTCTGTCACATCATAGTTTCTCTATCATTTTGCCTAATCCAAGTGAGGCTTTTATATTCTAAAAAAACCCTGGGAATGAGATGCTTTGTTGTTTCTTACATGAATGAAGTTGTTTCATGCTAGTTATAGATCCAATTCCAGGTTGAAGTTAAATACAGAATTATTAGAATACTGCAGTTTTTCCCTAGTAGGAAATTTTGTTTTCCTATGACTTTAGAATTTTGTACATGCTTTGGAATCAGTATTTCTTGTCATGTTCATTTTCGGAAATCTTTTATGGCTTTTCTTTATATCTATATTTTTATTGAACATGTAGGGAGCCAATATGCTCAATTTTTTAGAGTTTTCATTGAGGGTTCCCAGCTGTGTTTATCAAAGTTGGGCTTAGGTCACCTGCATCAGAATCACCTAGAGCCTTGTTAAAATGCAGATACTAGATTTCCAGGGCCCAACCCTAGACTTTAAATTAGTTTCAGAACCACTGGTCTACAGACTCAGATTTGAAGACTGCAGAATCATTTATTTTCATGTCAGTATAAATTCTTTTGGGAAGAATTAAGGAGTTATAAATTTTTTCAAAGTCTCAGTTGCCATTTTTATTAAATCATAGGAAATATACCAAGATATTGCTACTAAGTTGATAAATCAACTTGGATATCCATGAAGCAATGACTAGTATCCGTCATGAAAATGGCAACTGAGGAATGAAATTGTGCTAATGTGATGAGCCTTGAAGACATTATGCTGAAAAAAGTAAAATAGGCCAGTCACAAAAGGACAAATATGGTTTGATTCCACTTATATGAAATACTAAGTAGCATTATCTTGGTGTAATGGATTATGATCTAATTATCATTAACAAATACTTATTTTGAATGCAGATAACTGACATGGGACTGGATGTAACGAGAAGGGTAATGCTACCTTCACATCATCTTATGGTCTGTTTATGGAGACAGGAATAATATATAAATAGAAAAGCAAATATGTAGCAAATGGGAGCTTTTAAAATGTTATATTGTACTAGGGCTAAAGAAATTCAAGAGATGTAAGAAAATTCTTCATGGATTCCAGACTCTCTTTTGGTTTTGTGGTTAGTTTTCCATATTTAGATCATTACTGGTATCAGTTCTTCTGTACCCATAATTGCAAAATCCATTTTTACATTTATGTCAAAGCTATTTCCTTTTCTAGTTTGATGTTTCAGGATTTAAATATGAGAAATATTACTGAGCTTAATGCGACTAAAAGTATATCGGAAAAACTGAAGGTATGTAGGAAAAACTGATACACTATTAATTTGCATGCCTTCAATTTATACTGAATGGTTTCCATTTTTGTGTGTGGTAAGATTTCTGACAAAACCAGTGTTTCACTGTGACTGTGACAATACAACTCATTGTGTTGCTGGTGTGTCTCTTGACCCATATCAAGTGAATAGCTTAGCACCAAAGCTGCCATTCAAAATGAAGAGACTCTCTTGGAAGATGACATGACACTGGGTCAATATGTTCTTCAGTTGACTCTAGCACAAGATATCTAGGAGCTATGGTCCTGAAAATTAGCTTTCTTGCTGAAAATAGTTTATTAGTTGGCAGCTGAGAAATTCTGTGTGCATTCTCCAAAGCTAAGGTTAAGGTGGTAAAGGAATTGAGTCTTTTAACACTTAAAGAAAGATAGAGGTGGAATGAAACAGCCATTCAGACAGCAAATAATTAATTGAGTTCCTTTGTTAATAGGCAGGAGGTCAAGTACACATAGCCACAGCGATGATATGGCCTGCATTCTAAACAGCCTAGTCTTTGACTTGAAAGTGATTAAATTGATCATTGGGAACTAATTAAAATGAGATTTTAATTTAGAAGGGTAGTGATATAGTTTGAAAGATAGTATAAGAGATTCAAATATGGTCATTTACCTTACTTTTTGTTTTCTCATTAGTTCTATACAGTTATAACTTTGAGTTCTAGTTCTTTGTCTTTTATTAAATAATGTTATGTATTTGTTTTAAATTTGGGATAATTCTATAGTAGGATATTATGTGATTAGATCAGTGTAACTATGAGTAGTTAGATTTTTATGTATTAAAAGTTAATAAAGATGAAATATGATTTTTCTGGAAACATTTGAATTAGCTACTTCTTCATCATAGTACTCCTCTGAATGTTGCATTTAAATCTTTAAACCCTGGAATTGCAAGGACTTAGGGAATTGTAATTGTTTTAAGAGGAGATGTTCAGAAAATTTCCCTTCTCTGTGTAACATATAATAATATAACAGGAAATATTTGTATTTAAAATAGAGGGACAAAAGCAAACTTTCATGTTATCTAATTAACAAGTAATATCTGAAAATGAAGTATCCAAAATATACAGGGAGTGATGTTGAAGAAAATCTTTGGGAAGAAGACTAGGAAAAGACCTGGAACAGTTCTTGGATTGTGCTGTAAAGAATTAGAGGGAGCCATGTGAGTGCCAGTGAACAGCCTGGAGGGATGGGCATTGTGCTGGAAAAAGCAAGGCAAACAGATGGCAGCAGTGAGAAAGAACCGATAAAGGGTGGGAGAGACACGGTATGCATCAGTAAGGCTTTGGGCTCTACATTTTAAAGTGAAACTGAATCAGAGGATTTTTGTGAGAAGTATTTACTTGATTTTGATATATCTTTTCCAGAAAAGCATTTTACTTTAGGGAGTAGAGTTAGGCTATTTAAAAGTTTTAGATGGAGCTTAATAATGTTTGCATAAGTCAAAACATCTATTCATGTGGTCATTCCAGAACATGATACCATTACCTATAAACCCACTCTAATGTGGATTAGACCCCTGCAAATATATTTTATGCTGGAGGTCTTTCTTAATCACTGATATTTGTGTTCATGTCTCTTGGCAAAGCTCCCATGCTGTAGTGAAATGAAACTCATAAGTTTCTACCATTCAGTTGAAGACTGGTGGGTGGTAAGCATATGTTTCTGAGAATCTGCTCTTATTTAAATCAAAGCCTCCTTCATACATTTAACCCATGGGCATGTAAAACCAGTAGGAGATTATTTCCCTTAATTCTATTTGGCCTTATTTTACTCCATTGTAGAAGTATTTGAGGATGACAAATGGTTCTTCTACTCATACCTGTGTCTGGGAGAGACTCATTAAGCTTCAGCCATCAGAACCACATAGAAATCAAGTCCCCATGCATTTCATCCACACATGAAGATGAGAGTTTGCTCCCATTTTGACTTAAGAGTCTCCCACTGGTGTTCTGGTTTTGAGGAAAGCCGCTGATCATGTTTGAGCTGTCGAGTGTTTCAGAGCCTGTGAAATGTACACCTCAGAGAGCAGCAACATGACAGCTGTAGGGATTAGAATTCATTTTGTGTGTGTGCAGAATTAGAGGATTGATGCTCAGAAATGCAGGCAAGCCTTCTCACATCAATTAGTGTCTTTCAGCCAAGAATAAAGCAGCTTCCTATGAGGAACAACACATGTGGGCAGACATTGTGTGTTTCCACATTAAGTAGGTACCCAATTATTTGGAATAAGATTTTATGATGTAGAAAAAAAAGTGGCTACAGTATGAGTGTGGTAAAAGATGACATAAGGGGGGTAAATCTTCTGATAAATTGCAGCCTCAACATACTCAGTGTTTTTATAAAAAGGACATACCTGAATACATTTTATAGTTATTGCTTACTCTGTACAGTCAACTAAAAATAGCAAGATAGAATTTTTAGCCTTGTGAAAGGATCCATCACAGGTTGATATATGGTTGTGATTTTTGGATAGGGATTTCTTTGTGTCTATATCTGGAACACTGGCAACTAGGATTTTTTCCCCAACCTTTTTAAGGTATACTTGACAAATTAGAATTGTACATATTTACAGTGTAAAACACGACAATTTGATATAAGGATACATTGTGAAATGATTAAATTAAGCTGATTAATATATTTATCACTTCCTGTATTTACTATTTTTTGTGGTGAGAACATTTAGGATCTACTTTCTTAGTAATTTCCAAGTGTATAATACATTATTATTTACTGAAGTCACCATGCTGGAATATAGATCTCCAGAATTTACTCATCTTGTCTAACTGAAACTTTGTACCCTTTGACCAACGTCTCCCCATTTCTGCCTCCTGCCCACAACCCCTGGCAACCACCATTCTACTCTCCCTAACTTGGAATATTTTGACCTATAAGGATTTTCTTACAACAAATAAAACTTTTCCAAGATACCCTAACAAGGGAAAGGACAATCACAGGAACTGTGAGTAATAGCAACATGATAAATGAACTTTCTCTAATTCTGAGGTTCTGTTAAATGACTAGACCCTAAATGTAGCAACTCCAAGACTCTTCTGCCTCCAAGTGGAGTCATGAGTGCTTCTGTGCTCTCTTAGCTGACTCCTCGGGCTCCGTGCCCTTCTTATTTTTCTGGCTGTGTTTTTCTCTTTGTCACTGCTCTGCACCTCTGTGGTTTGGTTTACCCTAATGAGGTAACTGCTGTTAGTCCCTGGAAATAATTCTCCCCCATTTTCCTTGTATTTATCCCCAAAGTTTCCTTACAATCTCTCACAATTCTTTTTAACCCTTCACCTAAATTTGTGCCATTCTCAATTTGCCTCCTTCCACCAGAAGGCATTGATCCTCAGCTCCTAAAACCCCTTTCCAAATTAAGCCCTTTCTCTCGCTTACCAGATGCTGCAGTCTTTCTCCCTCCCTGTAGCTCCGTGTGATTTATCCAGCAGAGAGGGAAAAGATCATACTGGAGGACCTAGAAACAAATACATGCCATTAATAGGAGCTAGACATTTAATCTAATATTATTATTATTTAGCTTAAAACATCCATGAACTATCACAATAACAAATTATTGCATATAAATAGCAGAAAATAAAATATATAGAAAAAGTTTCTGATAATTTAGCAACAAGAGCTATATAAGTAAGTGGCTGTCAAGCCAAGAAAGTAAATGATAATGCTCTTTTCAGGGGTGACCAGTTGGGGTTGATTTTATAAAATCCCAAACCTCATGCATTTTTTTTCTGGAGACAATTTGCTAATACTATTCAGTTATCTATTGTCATTTTCAAGGAAGCAAACTGTGTGTAGTTATTGGAACCTGAGAAATCTTCTACAAAACAGTAGTACTGTGTTTTAAAATTTAATAAGTTCAACAGGGTTAGAACAGAAATGAGTCAGGATACTACATATTTTACTTATGTTCTAACCTCCAAACTGTCAACATTGTCCAGGAGGGTGAGCATTTTAGAGAAAATAGGATAGTGTCAACAATTATGAGGCATCTCACCTCTCCCCACACATACACCTAACTCAATTTTACTCGGAAATTTTGAATTCAGTAGCACAGTTGAAATATTAATAATGCATGTCACTACCATCACTAGATAACATACTAATCCATGGATATTTTCAGTGGGATAAAGAAAATAGAATGGGTACAAATTCTTAGGCCATAAAAATCAGATATCCAAAAATATAGAACTTTATTTTGCCACTATAAATTTAAGTTTCCTATTGAAAGCAAATCTTATTCTTTTCAATACAAGGTAAAACTAAGAGCTTTCTGAGGTAATTCAAGGCAAATTAAGTCTGTTTATTGGTCTCCATCTCGTCAAAGCAGCATCTAAGCTCCAGGGAGTTTATAGTATGTTTGCATCTGGGGAGGGCCCCTGTATCTCAGGGACCCCTCTCTCTGCTGGCATCCATAGAGAGGTATGCTGGCCAGTAAAGGTCCCTCCACCAACACCCCCGAATGCTGGCAACCACTGAAATGTCCCCATTCCCATTTGACTCTTTACTATCTATTGCATAAGCCCCAAAAGTCTTATATGGTAACTCTAGTTATGGGACAAAAGTGCTGGAGGTGGGCACATCAGTGTATACCTCACTTTTTTATCTAACCCTGGAAAGTTACACTGAAGACACCCCGGCCATGTTGTTGTGGGTGCATAGCTCCAATGGACACATGACAACCTAAGAGCTTCTGTCCATCCCAAGCACCTGCTGGGAACAATTAGGCAGTCTTCAAAAGCTTGGTTCACCATAGATAAAATACTTATTTTTATACTTATGATGGTAAGAAGTTTGTTTCTCTTTTTAGATATTTGCCTGGTTAGAAATTAATTATGGCTGTAAAAGTGGGTGGAGGTTAAATGCTGGCTCTGAGTAAAATGGTAAAGACCGCCTTTGGTTTCACTCCCACTTTTACCACCATGCCACTGTCCTAAGTTTGGCATCTTACACCCCACAATACGAGGGTACTTCAAAAGTTCATGGAAAAATAAAATTGAAAAATAATGTGAATCTCTCCATGAACTTTTCGAAGACCCCTCAAATGACTAACATCATGGCAAACTGGTAAGTGAGCTATGCTGGGTACAGGCTGACCCTTGTGCCATTCTTCCAATAGCATCTTCTGAGTGACTACAGACACTTCTTACATCTTTCATGCTCATTTGCTTAAAGGTCCCAACTTGAGTTCTTACGTACTAGTATTTATTTTGCATTTCAGTTGATCTGCCTTCTCTGTGCCATATGGATGGATATGGATATGGTTCTATATAGAAAATACAAATAGCTTGCTTTTTCAGGGTGTTTTGTGGTATGAAGTTTCTTCAAGTCGACCGAAAATACATGGTACTATTTCTCAGCCTGATTGAAGCTAAAAGTCTAAGTCTGGTTAGCTTGATTGAAGTATTAGAGTTATGAGGCCAGATTGATGGTTTTATTCCTTTGAAGACCATCCAATTTTGTTTTATTCCATGGCCTTAAGTGGTACTCTATTGCAAAGGCATAGTCAGTGAGATACTGTGGATAGAGGTCTGAAACCTAGTTTCAAACACTTCTGAGTGCATGTCCAATCATGGGAGCAGTGTAATGCTGCTTCTGCATGAAATACTCCACTTTGGAAGTCTATAACAAAGAACAGTCAGTATTTAAATTTATGTTAAGTATTCATCTTCTTCATTGCCACAGATATGTTCAATGTTAAACATGTTCAGTATAGATAAACCTAGGTTTACAAAATAAATAAAGGAATGTAATTTTCATGACCAGAAGTTTCTTTAGAGGTCAAAGGATTTTTTTAAAAACAGCATGATTCTGTATTGCATGGAAGAATACACACACACACATATATATATTACATGTATGCTATATATGCATTATCTGTATACATATTATCTAACCTAGACAGTGAGGTACAATTATAATTGTATTCAACATGAATACAATGAAGATTGCATTGTTCTACGTTTTGAAATAGTTGAGTTAATAAACATTGGTGGAAATTAATTCATTATTATGATTACACTAAATTCCTTAGATTTTTCATAATTAAGTGAAATTTGTTTTTCAGAATCAAAAACACCCAATTACAAAACTATTGCAGTTATTTTCAATTACAGAAGTTAGAGTCTTAATACTTATTTAATTGATTTTACATAATCATGGCTGATTTACTAATAAGACCAGTTGTCACTATTTGCTTATTAAATTTCTCCTAATCATACTTAGTGAAACAACTCTTTCACTTAACCAAGAAAATTTTTTGTTGCTAAGAAGTTTAATTCTTTAAAGTTCATGCTTTTGTTGTTTCATCAATGCTATTAAAATACATTTACTTGTGTAATGGATTGTTGAAGATAAATCTAAAACATAAAGTTGTTGTTCCTGTTGCCATGTTCTTAAATTACTAGAAACCTGAGTGGAATGTCTCCAGTGCCCTGGAAGACTGAATTGTTGATGCTCAAGCCTGACCCAGTTAGGGTATGCTTTGAGAAAATGGCCAGACTAGATAAACCATCCCTTTCCTATTTCATTCCCACCGCACAAAATGACTATGTAAGCCCTTGTGCTTTAAATCCTATTCACTTCTCATTAAAGTTTTCTATACACATAACAACCTGTTCCTGCCTGATAGTGCCTTTCCCAGGACCTCCCTTTCCACTTCTAGAAAATAAAGTATTATAGAATAGAAATGTGAAACGTTAACCTTGGTTCTTGCCACCTCATCTGTAAGTCACTTTGCTAATAATGAAGGCTTTGGATTGGAGCATTTTCTGCGATATCAGAGCAAAAGTGATTGTTAGGGATTGAATATACATATGTCATTTTCTGAAAGTACATCTGAAGTTATAAGCTCCATGCTTGTGAGGATTTCAAGAATGAACCTGAAGAAATACAAAAATCTACAGTTTCTCTTGTTTAAATTTAAAAGATTCACATAATACAGAGAAAAGTCAGCAAGGGGGGAAATGTAGTTGAAATACTGACTTAAGTAAAAAGTTTTGAGAGTACTAATTAATAAAATAGTATTCAATTTTAAAAATAATTTAAAGTGGGGCTGCATGCACAAAGTTCACATTACTGACCACGAAGCAAGTATACAGAATCCAACACTGAGAGTTACTCATTTTTACTTGATTTTGCAGACAATAACAATCTAATTTTAAACTAACCTGTGACTTTTCACTATGAATCCCATTATATTTAGTTTTGATGCTTCTTTAGTTAATTATGTAATAAAATCTGACAACCTCTAAAATGCTTTTCTTGCCCTCCAAGTAACAGAATCTAATTCTTTTTATTAAAGGGTTTAAAAAAATAGTTTATCTACGTAAGTCTGAAAAAGGGACGGTAACAATTGTCTTAGACCCAGTTAATCGATCTCCTTTAGGAATTTATTTTAGGAAGGGATGAATAAAATTGGTTGAGTACCTAGTATGTGCTAGAATCCCTGATAGATCTGTTATATATGTTCTCTCACTAGTTATATGATGCTATCGGTAGAAGAAGTCTTCAAGATTTCTAGAGGTCCTTCCTCAAACTCAGATGCTATCAGGCACTAGACATTTGTGAAAGAAGCTGGTGGGTTGGAGGCAAATCCTCAGTGTCTGCTTCTCAGCTCCTCCAGACTTCTTTTTGTGCAAGAATATGGGCCCAGTGTTGCCAGAGCTCTCTATTTTTTCAAGAGGAACAAGAAATTAGAATTTTTATATGAAATCTCCTGTTTGCTTGGCTAGCTGAAGATTTAAAATAAAACAAAAAACAAATGGATGGACTAAAACAAAATATTTCTGTAAGCCAGATTTGATTGTCTCACTTCTGGTTTTAGAACCTCTGATCTAATCTTATCTTTCTGAAAATGAGACCAAGATTGGTTATGCAGCTTGCCTACAGTCAGCAACTCGCTTATGGCAGAGGCGGATATTAATGGCAGACTCCATTTCCGTTTTACTCCAGTTCATGTATTTGCAGGACACAAGGAGGACCATCATGTGGTCACCAAGTGGAGAACTGAGGTCATGGAGAACGGGGAAGATTAAAAGTAGCATAGAAAGGGCTAGATAATACTCCAAAGCCTTTTCTAGCTCCAACCACTATGAAAACCCTGTCAAACCCTGGCAACATTTTCCAAAATTTAGATGAGAAAGGAGGAGGGAAGCTATCATTTTATATGACTTTTTATAACTGTTGAATAGGCTTTTCATTCTTCTTATTTTGGTTAAAACAACAGCAAAACTTGCATTTTTAAAATTATGATGATTTCATGTCATGTGGTGTAGTACATGACCATTCTTTAGGACAGTGAATAGTAGCTTATCTAATATAAGGCATCCCCTGAATTTTAGTTCGTACTTTTACCTCATTAATAGAGCATTAAGATTTAGACCTCACTGCGATATATGCAATGTAATTAGTGTCCAATAAATGGTTGTAATTTTGAGGGATCCATGCTCATTATTAGGCTATGGCTAAGGTGACTTGTAATCCTGAGATTAACTCTGTGATAATCTAGGCCAATTCTGAACCAAGTAAATATAAAAATCTACCCAATTCACAGAGGGAGATTTCAGAATTTTACCATAAGTGGGACAAGAGTAATAATGCCCAGACCCGGGTATAACGTGTCCATGTGACATCAAGATGAGGTGGGATCTGGAGTGGGTGTTGGGGGTTGGGGATGACACATGCTAATATTTTTTTTCCCAAGACGCAAGGGGCTTCTCCTGAGTATGCCAAAGTATTTTCCCAAGGCTCTGGACAGGGTCAAAATTAAGACAGAAAAGACCACGAGATCAATTGCAGAGACCTAAGGCATGGCTCTGTTTGGCCTGCCATAGGATAACATGGTAACATTTCTATCCAGATAGGCGGTGAAATTCACAAGAACATTGACCATCATCTTATGGAAATCCTATCATGTTTACACTGGACCCAGCTCCCTTTCCCACAACCATTGTAGTTAGAGTCTTATATTCTGCCATTCCAAGTAGATCTGTTAAGACCCATGCAGCACAGAGACAATTCTAAGCTCACTGTCCAAGCCAAGGAGAATTATTGCCTAATTAAATCATAAGCATAAAACATAATGTTTAAAATTCAAGTCCCAGAAATAAATATTGAGAAACACTGCTTATTATGAAAACACTAAATTTACAAATTTAAATGTAAATTTGAGTATTTATTAGGCAGCATACATTGTATTCCTAAAGTAAGGCATAGTCCTTCACTTGTTATTTTTCACATTTTCTAGGAGATAGGCAAGTGGCCAAGAAAATTAAGACAAAGAGTTTAATAACTTTCATGCTATAAATTTGTAATAACTCTCCTACCTCTTCTACTTACATCAAAGTAATGCATTCAGCGGCATAATGATTAAAATATAGATATAGATTTTAAGCAGTAATGGAATTAATGTTAGTAATAGCTTTTTTTTCATTTTGAATAATTTGATTAGATTCATGAGTTTAACAGTACATTAAAATTTATAGGTATGTTTGAAGTAGTAATTCATAAGATTTTAATTACATAGATAGCTCACTTTGCATAGTCTATTTTGCCTCATGATCTTAAAATATAGGTTATTTAAAAATATAAAATACTTTTAAAGCAACTCAAAAGCTTAAAGATTGCTGGTATAAAATTTTTTTATGCTGAGAAGAGTTGCTTTTTATATTATTTCATTAAAGTTAATCCCACCTCAGTATTAGGTGAAAAACTTGGTAATTAGTTCAGGTCTTACTCCTGTCTTGGAGCATTTTTTTATCAGGTAATATCATATGACATAAACTGTTGTCATTGGCTGAAGGCTGTCCCAGTAATCTGGACCAAAAATCTAGAGTGATCCTTTCTTAGTAAAATTGGATGCACATTTTTCTTTCATTTTTCTTTCTGTAGTTATAGATAAATTCATGGAACAAATAGCATGTTTAACTTGTATTTTTAATCCATATATTCTGTTGTTATTTCTATATTATTAAATATTCTTCTATAATGTAATTTTTAATGACTGTAAAGTATTTCATTATGTGGGTAGACTATAATTTATTTAACCAATCTCCTTCTGTTGAATTTTTTAAAATAGAGAACACTGCTTTAAATGTCCATGTAGCTAAAATTTTGCATTCATCCATAATCATTTTATTAGGATAAATTCCTGGAAATAATAATTATTATCTTAAAAAGAATATAAAATCTTTACACTGCCTTACAGAAAGACATGTTATATGACCACACAGTTTATATGCCCAGTCCTCAACAGCATTTTATTTTTATTATTAGTAGTAGTATTGGTACATCTTTGTCGGTATAGTAAGAAAATGTTTTAATATGCAATTCTTTGGTGACCGCTGAGGCTGAATATTGTTTTATAGATTTCTAGTTAACCAAACAGAAAGACATGGGAGGAGCAATTTCTAAAAGGCCTATAAGTAGCCATATACAGAGGACCCAAATTCTATCAGCTTGAATATGTCCAGATCCTTCAGTCTAGCTGTACACTGATGATGTTAAAGTTATGGAAATGTATGTTTACTCAATTTAATGAAAGGGAGAGGCCAGTCAAAACTCTGATCAAACATCCTTTTCAAATAAAGAGTATTAATAATTAAGTTAGTGAGAAACTATGAAACTAATTGTCACAAGTAGATGCAATTAGTTTACATGATTTCATTTTCTTTGCAAGACATCACGAAATATAAATCTTACTGAAACTGCATATTTCCTTTGAAGTATACATTTTGAATATATTTAATCTTTTTAGTTTTGGTGCATTTACATTCCTTGTAAAAAGTAGTTTAATTCAACATGTGACTAGAATTGAAAGTATTCTTATCTATCCATGATTTTCAAATGCATTTTAAATCATTTATGTGATATATGAGATGTTCCTTGAAACGGGTCTGTTAAATCAAAAGACATTAAATGTTATTGGCAGAAAATTAGCCATAGTAAGATTGAGTTATCCATTGCTGCGTAACAAATTACCACAATATCCTGCAGCTTAAAACAACAAATATTTTTTATTTCACACATTATCAGGATCAGGAAACCAGAAGCAGCTTAAGCTGTGTGGTTCTGGCTTTGGGTCTCTCATGAAGCTGCAGTCAAGCTGCCCACCAGAGCTGCAGTCTCTGGAGGCTTGCCTGGGGCAGCACCATCTGCTTCTGAGCTCACTCATGGGACAGTTAGCAGACCTGAGGTTCTTATCACTTGAGTCTCTCCTTAGGGCCACCCAGGACAGATATGGCTTCCCCCAGAGTGATCCAGGAGGTGACTTGAGACAGGGAAAGAGGAAGGGAGGAGGAAAAGGGAAGAGGGAGAGGGAGGAAAGTAGAGGAAGAAGAGGAAAAGGGAGAGCCCAAGGTAGAAGTGCAGATCTGTTTTAAAGCATAATCCCCAAAATGATCTGCCATCGCTTTTGCTATACTCTCTTGACCTCCTATGCCACTGTGGGAAGGAAGTATGCAGGGTATGGATACCAGGACAGGCAGGGATTTATTTAGAGTAAATTGTATTACTTCAAGTAAAAATTTACCATAGTCAAGTAGCTTAATATAAGTGACGTTTGCTAAAGTATATCAGAACCTGTCAATTTCTTGAAACTAACGGTAGCCGTGTTTTAGCATTAGGAATTCTATAATTGTCAAATGGCTAAAGCAGAATGTAATGGAAAAGAATTCTCTAATTTTTAAAATTAAAAAATATTTAATTTTTAGGGTTTTCTTGAGGATTTAAATCAAACTCCTATCATTTAAAAGAAATGTCTAGTCATTTTCTTATGTATGGATTCTCTTTCTTATAATAACTTATCTTTAATAACAATAATTTTACTAATGAACTTTATCTCTTATTAATAAAATTCCTTATTCCTCTGTATTCTTTTATTTTTGTAAATGTCAGCATGGCTTCGTTTCCCCCGAAGGTTTAAAATGAGAATTACTTCAATAGTAATTTCATACCACTTGGGACCTAAGTAGGACTGATATCATGTCATGGATACAGCGGATTCTGTAATGATTTTATTATAGCCTGTTTTGTTATTGAATTTCTTTTTATTTTCTTAAAACAAGAGAGACATAACCTTATCTTATTATTCTAGGTCTCCTAAAAACCCAGAACAGAAGATCATTAAGAGAGTGATTGCTCTTGAAGGAGATATTGTCAGGTAAGTACTTAAACTGTTGTTTTTAAGTTTTAAAGATCTAGATTTTTGTTTTGTTTTAAATCATATTTCATGGGAAGTACATCTCAATTCAAAGAGGGCCAAAGCTTTGGAGATATTCCAAATGAGCTGGCACATGTTTAGTGAGCATCATTAACAATTTTAGGATATAAGGCATACAAAAATTTACGGATCATCTTATTCTTTAATTGTAAAGCACAGGGGAAATAAATATTAATTTAACAAATTAATCACATACTCTAAAATGACCATTAAATCATTATTTTTCAGATGTTAAAATTAGCACAGTTATTTTAAGACTATGGTGTCAAGATTCATTTTAGAAAAATTCAAGAACATTTTATTATTTTAGAAGCAAATACAGAAACTAAGAGAAATCTTTTATAATCAGAGAGATGAGGGAAAACTGGAAATTGATGTAAAATAGAAACGTCTGAATCAGAGACAGGAATACAAGCTTTAGGTGATAATATTGTAACAATCAGGTGTTTAAATGATGCGTAGTATGTCTTATTTATTCTCCTTGCTGATACATCAAGAACAATGATTGAGATTCAGCAAATAAATATTTATGTGGCATGATATGTCTCATTTTGATTGTTTTCTTCTTTAAATAAGTAATAGCCAGGTCTATACAATGTGGTAGCTGAAATGCTTTGAAAACTATATTCATAAAGTGTTCTGATCCTGTTTTCCTGAAAAGCTTGATCATAAAGTATCTGTATTAATTATACAGAGTAAGCAATCTCACTAAAATGAGCCTCAGTCAGTTTTAGGGCAGAATCTAGGCTAGCAGTTCTAAAAGGATGGCTTGAAGGTCCCAAGGGGGTCCTCCAGATCGTTTTTGGCAGTCTATGTGATCAACTACTTTCTTAATAATACTAAGTTTTTATTTGCCTTTTTACTCTCATTCCCTTATGAGTGTACAGTGGAATTTTCCAGAGGTGTGATATTGCAATAGATTGAATGCAGGAGCACATATGAGAATCCAGATGTCTGCTATTGAACCAGATGTAAAAGATGTGTGAAACTGTAAAAAATGCCACTCTTCTCACTACGTTTCCTTTGTTTGGGAAAATAACCATATTTTTCATTAAAAATAGAGTTTTCTTATTAGTATATGTGTTTGTTGTTATTTTAAATTGAATCAATCAATCAATATTTTTTAAAATTCCTCACTTTAATTTCTAATATGGTAAATAGTAGGTAGTATCCACATAAACAAAAGATTTTGGGGATCCCCAGTTATTTTTAAGAGCGTAAAGGAGTCCTGTGACCAAACAATTTGAGGACTTACTTATGTAGGAATGTATGGCAGAAGCTTTCAGGTCAGGATTAACTGCTCGTTAGTAGCCTCCATAATATCAATGGAGCTATTGAGTACTGAGGTGTGGTTTGCATGGTTTATATTAAAAAACATTTGGTCTTTTTTTCTTCTTCAAGATTTATTGAGGTATAATTTATATATACATATACATGTACATATTTGTATACATACATATATGTGTGTGTGTGTATATATATATCATATAATTCACACATTTTTAAATAAACAGTTCAGCGAGTTTTAGTGTAAATTTATACAGTTATGCAACCTTCACCAAAATCTAGTTTTTGAACCCTTCTATTACCTCCAAAAGTTCTCTCATGTCCATTCACACTCAACTTCACTTCCACTCCCAGTCCCAGTCAACCACGGGTCAGCTTTTTGTCTCTGTAGTTTAGCCTTTTGCTAGAAATTTTATTTAAATGGAATTATAGAATATGTTGTCTCTGGTGTCTGGTTTCTTTCACTTAGCATAATGTTTTTTAGGTCTTTCTGTGTTTTGTATGTTATCTGTTGTTCATTTTATTGCTGAGTATATTTCATTGTATGGACCTACCACATTTTGTTTATCCATTCACACACTGATGGACATTAGGATTGTTCCAAGTTTGGAGATATTATGAGTAACATGTGTAAGGGCATTTTTGTAAAGACTATAGACATGTGTGTCTTTGGGTGAAAATATGTTATCATTTCTATAGGTTGTATACCTAGGGATGCTGAGTATTATGGTAAGTGTATGATTAACTTTTAAGAGACTGCCAAACTACTTTAGAAAGTGGCTGTATCATTTTACGTCCCACCAGCAATATTCAAGCGTTTCAGTTTCTTTACATCCTTGATAGCACTTGGCATTGCGAATATTTTTGATTGTAGCCATTCTAGGGGATGAAGTAAAATCTCATTGTTCTGATTTGTGTTTCTCTGAAGGCTAGTGATGTTGATGAGCATCTGTCCATGGGCTTACTTGCCATTCATATATCTTCTTGGTCTGTTCAAATTATTTGCCCATTTTGTAATGGATTGTTTATATTTTGAGTTATAAAGTCCTTGAGTTTTATTCTTTGAGTGGAATGAGCATATTGGAGAGGATGCGTGTGTGTATAATGCTGCGATTGTAGTCAGGAGTAAGTGTATTAGTACAAAAGAGCATGGTTTACATTTCCTGTAGGATATGCGTTCTAAATAAGAACCTGATGACTTTTTTTTTTTTTTAATTTAAGAGCCTATCCAGCCTTCTGATTTCTGTGGGAAACTGGGAAGAGCAGTACATTTGGAAAACCATATGCTATCCATCCATAAATATCCAAAATATATTTTTAGTATTTGGAGAACTGTATGTGGATATAATGCAAATCTCATTCAAAGAATGAGTCAGCAAACCTTGAAAACATTAGGCTAAGTGAAAGAAGCCAGTCACAAAAGACTGCGTATTATATGATTCCATTTATATGAATTGTCCAGAAGAGGCAAATTCATAGAAACAGAAATAGACTAGTGGTTCTCATACCACTAGTCCTCCATATGGAGGAGGGGGAATAGGATTTACTGCTATAACCAGTGCAAGTTTTTTTGGTGGGAGAGAGGAGTATGAAAATGTTCTAAAATTAGATTGGGGTGATGGTTGCACAATTCTGTGAATATATTAAAACATTGAGTTGTACATTTTAAAGGGGTAAATTGTATGTTAATATGGATTACATCTCAATGAAGCTATGTAAAAGAAAACCAAAAGAATTAGTTAATACAGCAGACAAAACTTTTATCTATGTAAAGTAATCTATAGGATGAGGAATGTCAAGGGATCTATTTTACACTATAATCCAAAGAGAACACAGCTTTTAATTCAGATGTATCATTATTGGTCACTAGATGAAAAGTCAACAATGTGAGATTGCAGAGCTTGGTCAGACATAAAAAGCTCTGTGCAATCAGAAATCCTACAACAGACTTTTCTGAGAAAAGGTCCAGATTTTTGCTGTCTTCAGTCCATGTAAATATTGGGTTCACAGAGCAGAGCCAGAACTAGATTGAGGGTTAATGGTACAGGGCTGGGAATTGAGGGAAAGAGAGTTAGACAATGTAATAGGTTTCAAGCTCTTTCCCCACTGCTGCAGCCCATGCATGCAAAATTGACACCAGGGACACATGGCCCCATCTGTCCCCCTTTACCACACCTCTGTCATTGAGCAGTGAATAACATAAAGAATGGGAGTACATATGCTCAAGACTCTCCTATTGTGTGGCCTCAAAAACTATTTGATAATTGATTAGAAAATAATCAGTTTTCAGAATTTGGTATTTTTAAAGAAAATTAAAATTTTTATTCCTTTGAAACTTCAATAGCTAAGATTCTGGACTTCCTGGGCTTTAAATCAATGCAATATATTCCTGCTATGATTTTCTAACAGTGTTGTAAAATGTTAAAGGATGTTTAGGTAATCGTATATTATTTAGTGATGCACTTCTTTTCTCTGTGACCTATCTTTAAAATGCCAGTAAAAAAAAAAATGTAAAATATTCTGTTTACCACAAAAAGTAATGGTGGCCTGACTTGTGACAGGCAAGGTGCGCTGTGGTGTGTGATGTAGACTTTCCAGTTCCACCTTTACCTCGGATATTACTGGATCATCTAGCAGACAAGCTAAACACAAATGTAGGTCACCAAAAAAATTTTCTTGGAAAGAATTTAATATTTCATGAAATGGTCAAAGAAAAAATTCTTTTTAGGATTTAGTTACATTCACTGTAGGTTTTAGTACTATTTTAATTTTGAATTACACATACTTAGAGGTTAGAGAAGGAATCATAATCTTTTCAGAGGTTAGGCCCTTTAAAGGCTTAATCCAACCCTCTATTTAATGTTCAGTTAATCACATTCTTTCAAGTTGCAAAAAACAGAAATATAGTGAAATACAGTCTGAAGAGCACTTATTTTAAAGGTACCTGGAGAAATAGGAGCAGTAGGGGCCAAGGACGGGCCTAGCCTCACTGAACAACAGGGACAGTGGTGCAGCAGGACTTCCGGTTTCTGTCACTTGTGCCTTCTGCCCACTGGCATTGCCTTTGCCTGTCTTCTCTGTGTTTCAGTTGGCTTTTGCCCCACTGCCAGCTGCTGACTTCCTTGGGTGTGCCTCATGTCTAAACTACCTGAGAAAAATCTTGAGTGTGCCCCTTTGAGGTATAGATCTAGGACCTTTCCACGTGACAGACTGCTGGTCAACCAATTGATTGGCTGCCTTTGGGGTAGGTGCCCTTCCCTAGTCCAGTCAGTTGTGATTAGATAGACCAGTCACCTGGTACTCACCCTGCAGTTATAAAGAACCTGTTGGAGGGGGCTCATATGTATGACAGATAATGTGAGGCACTCCAGAATGGGGCATTGCAGTTTTTGCTTTGCTTAGCATTACTTTTCAAAATCTCATGTCCGGCTATGACAAGGGGTACTGTGAGGCCTGGAATCCTCACAGCGCCAATTGTCTAGCTCTTAATCCTGTTTGTGACACCAATTGTAAAGCTAGGTGACCACGCTAGTTGTCACGGCTCTTTTACCTGCTGGTAATCCTGCACCGACAGGGTCAATGGTTGAGCTAGGGCTGGATCTGGAGCTCCCAGACCCCTCAAGCCTGTTCACAGGCTGGGTCACAAACCCTTCACATGCCACGCTGGGTCACCAGACCCCTCCACTCCAGGCTGGGTCACCAGACCCCTTCAGGCAGGTCTATAAGCTAGGCAACTGGCCACGCGGTCCTTGGAAACTGCAGGTCTCAAAAAACATGGCCATGCAGGGTGGGCGCCCGAGGCAGTAAACACCAGCCAAAGCGGCGCCATGCAGGCCACTCACTCCACCCACACAGTGTTTTCCAAACCACCCCTAAACAAGCTCTGAGGCAGGGGAGCCTGACCAAATTGTTCCATTTTCCCAACACCTCAGTTCAATAAAACCTTCATCTGCCCTCCCCTTAGTAGTTGCTTTGACATTATTCTATGGGGAAGATAAACTTTTTTATTTTTATTTTTATTTTTTAATATCTAGAGACCAGATTAATTATAAATAGTTTTCCTTATTTCATAGTTCTGTATTGTTTTTGGTTTTGCTTTTTTAAATTTATCATTACACAATGTAAACATTTCTTAAACTAAAAAAATTTTGTTTACATTCCAGAAATAACACAAGCTTGTAAATTTTAAAATTCTATATTGAACATCCTTGCACACATACCTTTGTACACATGTGTTTATTTTTGTTGAATAGATAGATAGAAGTGCAAATATTGGGTCAAGATATGTTGTTGTTGTGGTTATTATTTTTAGTTCTAATATATGCTGCCAAATTTCCCTCCCAAGAGTTTTGTATATATTTACATTGTTATCAACACTGCATGAAATACCCTTTTCAGAGGAAATTGATTTAAAGGTCATGTGCAATAGAGAAGTTGTGGACTTCAGATTCAGAAGTTAAGACATTTCAACACAAATTTTGAAATTAGTTTTAAATAATCAGGTCATATTACATTTAATCAGGTCACTCACACTTTAAACCTTAGTACCATTCTTTAAATGAACACTGGTCTAGATGCTAGAGATATACAAGCTATCGAAAGAGACAAAGTCCTTGCCTTCATGGTGCTTACCTTCTAATGGTTGGGAACAGAATAAACAAACAAATATATAATATATAATGCAATGTCATGGGTGCTATGAACAAAAAATAAAGTAGGAAAAGGAGTAGAGAGTGGAGGGGGTCGGGGTGCTATTTTAGGTAAGATGTTCACTGAAAACCTCTGTAAGAAGAAGAGGAAGAAGATATTTGAACAGAGTCAGTAATAAGGGATGGAGGGATACGAGGCATACTAGTATCTAGGGGAAGGAGTTAAAACTAAAGGAATAACAAATGCAAACCTGACGGATATGTATTAGCTAAGTTCAAGGAGTTGCAAGAAGCCAGCATGGCTGGACCTTACAAAAGGAGGGAAATTAAGGTAAGAGGTTAGACGTGAGAGGTTTACAGCACCTGTGGGTTATAGGAAGGTCTTTGAATTTATTTTAGTAGTATGACAAGCCAGTGGAGGCTTTTGAACCACTCACTGAGTGATACGATGTGATTGGCATTTTTAAACGATCACTCTGCTGTGTAGAGAGTAGACTAAAGGGGGTCAATCTGACCCAAAGAACTGGTCAAAGTACTTATCTCTCCATAAATTATTGTCTAGCTTCTTGTGAAAGTAGCTAAGTGTCCTTGTTTATGACATGCATGATAGCTATTTTGATTTATTTTCAGTGATTCAGGTAAAAGTAGTCACATTATTTACAATTACAGTCATTATGATTATATTGACAAGGTGAAAGGTAGAATTGAAGCTTTTTTTCAGATAATTCAGCCAAATATTTGTAAGATTGTAAAAGAGGAGACTTTTGGGGTCTGAACTTTCTGTATTGATGTCAACATTGATTCAAATCACAAAGCAATTGCTTGATTCTCTGGATTTGTTAGCTAGGGGTCTAATTATTTGTTGACCCAAATGGGTATGATCACCTATAACACTGAACAGTGAAAAGCTAATGAAAGTAATGTTTAGACAGACCCATGAGTTCCACCAAAATATTTTTCATAGTTATTTGCTTTTGCTTATTAACTTGTTATGACTCATACAGAAACACTGTTGTAGAAGAGCGTAAAATGAATTTTAAGCATTAAACTGCAGCAACATGAGTCAACCACAACTGAAATTGCCAAGGCATCAGAATTTTGTATTGGGTACTTGTATTTGTTTCACAGATCTTCCCTGCCCAGCCAGAAACGAAGCCTAGAATCCGTTCTCCTCTTACTTGGAAAGATATACTTTACAAACATTTGCAATCTGGGCTCTATGTAGGTAGTTACCTCAAAAAAGCAAGTGAATAGTCTTTTTAGTTCCCAATTGTGTCAGTGACCATACGGTTTATCACCTGAAGTTGGACACTTTTGAGAGTGAAAGAGGATGATATTAATCATTACACTGAGATAATTGACATAAACTGGGACTGCCAAGACACACCGTAACACATGGTGACCCTACCAGCAAAATGCAACCTCCTTTATAATGCACTTCACATAATTTGATTTTGTTTAGTTTGTGGCTCTCCTTGTTGAGGGGAATTCCAAGTGTTTGGAGGAAACAGACTGCTTGGCCCCAGGGAGGAACTAGGTATGGGAGGATCAAACACGTGTTGAGAAGTGTGTCCTGCTCACAACATGGTCATTTTTGTACTGGTAAGTAGGGTGCAAGGCCTCTTAACTTGTATTGATACTGCAGAGAAGTCTGAGGTACAATCATGAACTTCTCTCCCTGCAAAATATTTAAATGATAATTCCTCTTCACGTCTAGAGACTATGTTATGAAATGTCAAAACACCCTAATTCGTTACAAATAACTTTTTGGTATTAGCAAAAAAAAAAAATTCCATTGAGTCACTAGAAATTAAACATTTTAAAGTCTGTTGATTTAAATGTACTATTGAAGATGTGGAAATCAATATTAGCCTATCACAGATGGCTGAATAGTATTATGTTCCAGCAAATAATGAAGCTTTATAGGAAGAAAAACAGAAGTAAATTGAGTTTTCCCCAGTAAAACTACAAACGATGCTTGTTTAATAACTATTTTTTTTATGGCTGGTGTAGTAGCTCTGAATAATAGAAGCTTAATGTGTCTATATGGCTCTCCTTGAACATCATGCACTGATTTATGGCATTTTTGGTAAATTAGGAATTAAGGATGCTTTTGTTCTGAAAGGAAGAAAGAAGATAATGAAAAGAAACTTGTGTCCAGTACTCTGGTAAAGACTGGTGATAAAATGTAGTGGAGTATAGAAGCTAATCGTTTTATTTTATAGTTTTCAAATGGGAGCTGGGTAGGTGGTTCCTTCTGAGGACAGAGAATATTTATACACTGGTCCCTAGTTGTTAACTTGAGCAGAAGGGTTTCAGAAATCTCTGAGGTCCTTTAGCCTGGTTTAATTTGAATCCTGAAGTTTTCAAAATCAAAATGGCATTGCACATCTGTGTTTAATACATAGGGTCTGACCAGTGCTGTTATTTAATAAATAAGGGCTTGAGCATTAAAATTAAATGTCTCAGGATTTGTCCAAGGATTTAGTTATTATTAAATGAGGCATTTGTGAAAAGTCATCAGTTTCCCTCTGATGTCATCCTTAGAAATTATTAGTATACTCTGGATATTCTTACCTTCTTCTTACTAAAGAATTACAATTCTTCCTTACAGAAGAATTATGGATTGGTAGGCAACCCATGCCTTTATGGAAATATTGCTTTTATATAGTTGCAGGTGATTATTTAATACTGTAGCTGTATCAGTGACTAAAAATAGAATTGCTAATAAAAACGTGTGTCTCAGCAATAGGTAATTCTTTCTACCAGTCAGAGAGATAGTCACCTTAAGTTTATATTTACAAATTTTGATTTTGATTTTATATCAAGATTAATAAATGTTGCTACAAATGCTGAGTTTTTTGAAGTTCAAATATTTCTTTGATGAATTTAGCAATTTAGGGAGGTTTCCCAAAGCATTACACCACACACTTTGATTTAGGAGGGTGTGAAAATTGCTGAAAGTCAATGAACCATTTAGATTAAATTGCTTTTTCCAGTAATGGTGAAGTCTATTGTGGAATTCTCCCCAACTCTGTCAGTCGTTTCTCTGAATGGTTTCATTTTCTATCTTAACTCACCTGCCTCTTGAATGGAGTTCTTCTTTAGATATGAAAATCTTCCATATTTATTCATTCATGCATAGTCATTTACTTTTTCATTCAGTATTGTGCAGAGGCCATGAGCACAAACTATGAATTCAGACTTCCTTGATTCAGATCCCTGCTTTGCCACTTATTGTGTTACTTTGCCAGATAACTTAATTCTCTAAACCAAAGTTTGCTTATCTGTAAAATGGAAATTATAATAGTGTACACTCCACAGAGCTTTATTGAAGATTACATGAAATAATGGGTATAATTTGGTTAGGCACAGAGCCTGGCACATAAGTATGTGTTCAGTAAATATCAGATAGTAGTAGTAGTTGTAATTTAATCATTATTTATTGAATGCCTTGAATATTTATTATGTTCTAGACACTATGCTAGGTTTGAGGTTATAAATATTAAAAGCCATAAATAGTCCTTGCCTTTATGAAGCTTATAGTTTGGTGGAAAGACAACAAAGGCAACAAAAGATACTGTATAACAAGAGAATTGCCACCATGGAGATGTGCTGCAGCTTAGAAGGAGGACATCTGGTCAGGCTGAGTAGTTGGGCTGTGCTGGAGACAACTTTCTAGTTGAAGTTTGAGATGCGGAGATCTACAGCATCCTTCTTAATTACAGAAGTAATGCAAGCTTAGTATGGAAAATTCAAACAATACTGGAGTATGTGAAGAAAAAGGAAAGATCCTCTTTTTTCCCACCTCTAATCACACCCCCTGGCATATAATAATACATGGTGAGTATCTTTCTAATCTATGTGTGGTAGAAGGAGGTTGAAAAGATTAAAAAAACGTTTATATTACAGCATCTTTTCCTTGAATATTTCACAAAGAGAAAAGTACATTTGAGATATGTCTATAAAGATTTATGTTTCCTCATGTGTATGTTATACTAGTATACCTGTGTTATGATAGTATACTAATGTATGAATATTAAGTAGATATTTGAAAACATGACAATTCCAGAATAATATCCACATTATTTAAGATTCTTTATATTAGATTCACCATATCTAAAAGGAAGTATTAGAACTGTCCTCTCTTGGTAGTTCATGGGCTGAAATAAGTGGGGTGCTTCAGGTAGGAAACACATTGGCTTAGCTTAATTAGGAAAAAATTCTTCAACACAGAGCCTAGCAGAATAATCTAATCAGGCTCCAGTTCATTCACATCTTGTTTCTCTCTAAAGGCAGTAATCGATTTCAAACTTTTGATGCTTTTCACTAAACTCTTTTCTGTCTTCTTGGGCTGGTTTTGGAACTTTACTCCTTGGTTCTGCCACGAGCCTCACTCACTTCCCCCCGTGCAGGTAGAAGATGTGAAGTTCTCCTTTGGAGTCTGAAGTTTGCTTTCAGGAAGTTCATCATACCTGGAGCTCGTTAGTGGTTTAGTGTCTTAACATTCTTCACTGCTGATTCAATTACATTTCTTAGAAGTATTTATAACTTTGCAAAATTGTGAACTCAAAGTAAAAATATAAAAAAATACCTACTTTGTATACTGTTTTGAATTAATTGTGGATTTTTTATTTTTTTCTCTGAACACAGTAATACAAGCATGTCAAATATTGTGAAAAGATATATAATTATCTCACTAGGAAGCTCAAAAGATTGTCCTGCTAGGCTCCGTGTTGAGGAATTTTTTACTAATTAAGCTAATACCTTTTTAAAACTAAGCTGAAGAAGCATGCCAGAAGGATTGGAGAATATTTCAGCCTGAATAATTACTTAATAATTAAGGAACAGATAGCTCTTCTATTTTTGTGCAATTTTGGTTAACATTGTTTAAACTTAACATTGACCACTGTTTCTCTTTTTAAATGTTTGGAAGAAGACTTTTGTGCAGGGAACAGACATATCCAAGGTATTAATTGAATTATTTATATTTTAAATTTTTTATTTATTAATTAATTTATTTTTTACCTTTTTTATTGAATCGTAATTGATTATACATATTTTGGGGGTTCAACATTAATGTATGTTGATCAAATCAATATTATTAGCATATATGTTATTACTAATTGTACTTATTCTTATGCCCCTTATCCAGTCTCTCCCCATCCTCTTCTCCCTCCCCCTCACCTTTTATAAAAAAGTTTAAGAGATTTTTTTTTTAAGATGTCTAAGGGTAATGAGAGGTATATGATATAGTGGACAGAGTGTTACACTTGGAGGAAGATGATAGAAAGTTCAAACCCAGCTCTGTTCCTAATAAGTTGTATGACCTTGTCAAAGTTTATTGACCTATATTAGCATGATCTGTTTTTATCTTTCTATTTTCAAGGTTATTTTAGAGGTCATATTGGATAAAATAAAATATGTACCAATACTTTGTGAACTTTAACACACTATTAAAATTTAATATATTTTAAACTAATTTCTATTTGGCTTTTCCAGAGCTTAGCAGAATGCCTTGATCATTTTGGATTATCAGTTTATTTGTTGTCATTGTTAAAATAATTTGATTATTCTGCTAGGTTACTATATAGCTCTGTATTTTGTGAATCCTAAAGTTGGAATAAACAAAAACACTTAATAAAAGTTTTTTTTTTAATAATTTTTTATTTTCTTGTGGTAAGAACACTTTACGTGAGTTCTTTCCTCAACAGATTTTTAAATATTGTTAACTATAGGCACAATATTGTACAGCAGATCTCTAGAACTTGTTCATCTTGCATAACTGAAATTTTATACCCGTTGATTATCACCTCCCCATTTCTGACTCCTCCAATCCCTGGTAACAACCATTTTGCTCTCTGCTTTTATTATTCTGACTGTTTAAGACATCTCCCATAAGTGAATTATGCAGTGTTTGTGTATTACAAAGCTACAGTAATTAAAACAGTATGGTACTGACATACAGACATAACATTGGAGTCCAATCTAACAGAATAGAGAACCCAGAAACAAATCCATGCACATACAGTCAACTGATTTTTGACAAGGGTGCCAAGAATACAAGATGGGGAAAGGACAGTCTCTTTAACAAATGGTGTTGAGAAAACTGAATATCCAATCCACACACAGAAGAATGAAATCGAACCTTTATCTTACACCACATGCAAAGATCAACTCAAAGTGGATTAAACTTAAAAGTAAGACCTGAAAATGTAAAACTCCAAGAAGAAAACATAGTGGAAAAGCTTCATGATGTTGGTCTTGGCAGTGATTTCATGGATATGACAATAAAAGTACATGCAACAAAAGCAAAAATAAATAAATAGGACAAAAGCCTTTTTAATATTTGTTCTTCCTTGTGTCTGTAGCAGGGATCAGCATACTTTTTCTGTAAAAGGCCAGAGAGTAAATAGTTTTGGCTTTGCAGGCCATACTGTCTCTGATCAATCTACTCAACCCTAATATTGTAGCGTGAAAGCAAGCATAGACTGTATAAAATGAATTTCCAATAAAACTTTATTTTGCAAAAACAGGTGTTGGACTTGATTTAGTCCATGGGCCATAGTTTGCTGACCTTTGGTTTATATTATTTACTTTCATTCTCTTAACTTGGAAATCAGTAAGAAATACAAAACTTATTTCTAGTCTTGGCCAATAGTTTAAACAGAAGAGAAGAATTAGCCTAAAATCCATGTATTTGTTTGTTATATATTGGTTGAGGCAGAGGGCAATGAGAAAGGAAATACCGAACTGTTACTTTAAGTGAAATCTTTGCTGGATTGCTAGAAGCCACATGGGCACACCTGCACAATGAAGATACCTGTCTTGAGTTGGATGGGGAAAAGCTATTATAATACAAGCACACTGCAGAGCACGTTAACTGGGGAGTAGCCACAATACTCATAAAAGAGAATAGTAAATTTCATTTCTCAAATAGTTTCTTCTTAATACAAAAGGAATAGCCCTACAGCTGAGAAAGTTATGTATTAGAATATTATCCTGTGCTGTTTATAGCTCCTCTTATAAGCCCAACATTAGAATTCTAATTATCTTTTGGCTGTTATTTTAGCTCAGTGTGCCTGTACGGGACCTAACCAATACTACAGAGAAGGAGCTAATAACCTAGAGATTTTTTTTTTAAGTAATTTAGTTCCTCAACTCCTCTATTATTATAGAAAATGCTAAAACATTATGTAACTTATTGTGAGGGATACCTAGGGATATAATAGTGTCTTAGGCCAAAGAATCAATATTCTCCTATTTAAAATGTTGACTTTCTGTTTGTTTTTGGCAGGTGGCCAGTAATAAAATGTTGATTTTGAAACTAAAGCCTATGTTTGCCATTTTGTAAAACTGGTAAATGATTGTTGACAGAAATATTAATTGTAAATTGTTCACATAAAAAAAAAGTGTCTCCCACGTTTTCTTCTGCGAAGTGATCATGGAGACTAGTTTGAATGGTTCACACCAGCAGAACTAATAGGATTTCTTTTTCAAAATTGATCATCCTCATTGTTGTGATTCATATGCGAATTTGAGTGAAAATGATTCATTTTTTTTCATTATTAAGGGGTTGACAGTTGATATTTTCTTTCAGAAGAGTAAACTGTGATGAAACTTGTGTAATTGGGATATAGTGAGAAGCAAATCATTAACTGTGTGTTCTGCATCTGAACACCTGGAACTAAGGAGATTTTCTACTTTGTTTATTACATAAATAAATTCTATTCCCTGGCTATTATGTGACATCTGATTTTAATATTCAGCCCACAGCAGGCAGTGATAAACGCTGTGTCTAACACTGCTTCACCTGTAGGTGTACTGATGCTTCCAAAGAACATTTCTGGAGTCTGGATTTCAATTTCACATACATCAAAAAGTAAATGACTATTTAATTTTTTACTATAACATGAAAAGGAGCAAGTAATACATACTGGAATGGAGTTTAGTAGGATGGAAAGCCAAAACTGAAAGATTTTCTATTTCAGATGAAAGTATAATAAGCAGTAAGCCTTTCAAAGCATGGAATAAGCTTCTGAGTAAACAAATGAACAGATTATACTTTGGTATATGTATGGGAAAGTAAGGTGACCTTTAATGGATTTCTGGGGCTGTCTTTGGGGGATTATGTAAATCAAGCCTGAATTCTAAATCTAATACAGCTATCGTTAAAATCAAGAGAATTGCTTACTGCATGATGGAAATTGAGATGACTCCTACTTTATAATCTTTCTGAGCTCTAGTATCCTCACATGACTTTAAAAAAAATTATGCTTATTTTTTATTAAAAGTTGCAACATCCTTAGCAATAAAGTGGAAGTAAATCAAGGAGGATATGATAATGAAACTTCCCTCAGCAATGTATGAAAATTTTACTGTCTGTTGAGCCAGTAATGAGTTTTAAAATTATTTTAATCTTTGTTAATATGAAAGGCGAAAAAATGTTTCTTAATATTGTTTTAAGTTGTATTATTTTAATTGGTAATAAGAATATTTTATAATTTATTAACCTTTTATCTTCCTTTCTAAGAACTCTAGAATTGCCCATTTTTAAAAGTTGTACTAAATGTTTTCTTTTCAGCTTTAATATATTAAGTATGTTAACTCCTTATCATATTTAGATCAAATATATTTCCAGTTTGTGATTTGCATTTTAGTTTTATTCTTTCTCATCTATTATTAAAGCAAGTAAGGTTTTTTAAAAAATTGTGAAATCATCTTATTTTTTTATGATTTCAGATCCATGAAGTATATAACTTTAGAAATTGAAACATTTGTCATAACTTTTATACATTTACCAACTAATTTCATAGTTTAGTGAGTTAATGTTAATCTACTGGGTTTTACAAATATAGAGAAATGAGAGTTCACTATAAATTTTGTAACTGTTTTTCTTAGTATTTTAAATTTATAAAAACCTAGAAACACTTTATCGTAGAAGACCATATATGTGTCTATGTACATTCAATAAGCAACATAACTACCACATGGAAGTGGCATTGTTGTAGCAGATTGTTTTTCATAGTGTGATCTCCAGACCAAAGCATCAGCACCAACTGGGAACTTGTTAGAAACGTAAATTCTTGATTCCCACTCCCTCTATGCTGAATCAGAAACCCTGGAGATGGGGTCCAGCAATATGAGTTTTAACAAGCCCTCCAGGTGATTCTCCTGCAGGCTGACATTTGAGAACCTGTTCTGGTATTTGGTCTAATACCAATTAACTGTTTGAATTTGAGCTGAGTGGTATAACCTGTTTAGACTTTGGCTTAATCAGGTATATAATGATGCTGTTAGATTGGAACATTTTAGATCACAATTCCCAAGGTCTTCTTCAAGTTGGTTGCTAGTGCCTCACTCCCTGTGTTGGGATTTTGGTTGAGATATTTGGTGGGAAGACAGTTTGGTCAAGCTGCCCCGCCCCCGACCCCCAGCTCCCTTTGGATCTTTTAATATAGTGTCAGATCTTGACCAACACTTCCACCCACCACTAAATCTTTTTTCAGTAGTTCACTCCCACTGTCTTTGTAATCTCTGCACTCCTTATGATCTCAAGGCTTTAGAAAAATGGAAAGCAGCTTATAATAAATTTGAGGACTGTAAAGCTACGGGAGTACACCAGTTGTTGGGTTGAGGCAATAGCTACACTAAAGCCAAAACATTTCATTATTTTAATTATACTAAGTTTCCATTTGTATTGTCAGGGATAGGGCTCATATCCTTCAAACCCATTGTACAGACTGGGTCACCAGACCCCTCATACACAGGCCCACAAGCTCTAGGTAACTGGGAAAGATGCCAGGAGTCATTGGTAGACAACACCAGCTCGGTCCTCAGTAGTAGCAGCAGCCTCCCCGTGGCCCCACCGGTGGCATCCCTGGGGTGGGGGACACTGTGGATCAGAGCCACTCATCCTTTATACTGAAGTCCATAACCCAGGACACCTGGGGGCACATGCACAATTGCATTAGACAATAACCAAGGAACACCTGGGCGCACGTGCGTATTTACATCAAATGCTCGGCAAGATTCTGAACATCCTGACCATTTTCCTATATTTTCCCCACAAGGACCCTTGAGCTAAATGATTTACACTATGTCTTCCAGCTCTTTAACTCTGTATAGTCACTTATTCTATAGAAAAAAGGGGAAGCAGTTAATACATAAAATTTTTTCAGGAGGATTAGCACCAGAAAGAAGGTTTCCCCATTCCAGGGTGGAGGGGTGGATCCCACAGCTGAGCCATTCCCTATGGCAGATGATTTACCATGAGGCATATGGGACACTGGCTTTGGAGATCTCCCAAAAGGAGAAAGTGCAAGAGGCAGGCAAGGGGGTGCTTTCTCACACTGCCCAGGAAGACGGATTACCAGGCCTTCGTTATTTCCTCCCTGGATTTCTGGGGCTGCATCCTAACTGGTTTCCCTTTCTTATCCTTGCTAGTCCATCCTTCACACTTCCACCAGAATGATTTTTTTTTTTTTAATGTTCATCTCATTATGCCTCCCACACTCAGGAGCACCACATGTATGGCCCCTCATGATCTGGCCTCTGAGTGTCTCTCCAGCCATGGTCTCCGTGCTGTTGTCTAGCCTTACTGGTAGAATACAGTTTCTTGGCAGCTATGTACCTTTTCACATACCTTTGCAGGAGGCACCCTTCCTTTTGTTTTGTTATTTTTGTTTTATTTTGGTTTTTCTTTTTTGCCTGGCTAATTTTTACTCAGCAGTTCCATTTCTAGGAATTTATCTGGTAGATGTATCTGCACGTCAGTTCAAGGGAGTATGAATAAAGGAGTTAATTACAGTATGATTTATAGTAGCAAAAGACTGGAAACCTTTTAACTGTATGTCAATACAGTTAAGGACATTATGGTACATTCATAAGATAGAATACTCTGGAACAGTTAGAAAGAAAGGATATATGTTCACACACACATATATACATATGCACAACTATATGTGTATGTATATGTATAGAAATATACATACGTATGCATGCATATATGTAAAGGAAATATGTGTGTGTAAACCAAAGTCTTAGTTCTGGCAATGTTTTAAAACCTCCTGTGGTTGGAATTAGATCCCCTCTGGCTCCTGTTGTGTACCATCCTTACTGCATCCTAACATTTACCACTCACAGTAGGCAATTTTCCGCTTTCATCTTCCTCCTCTATCCAATCCCAATCCCTCTTACACTCATGCATGTGTGCATGCACACACACACACACTCACCGTGTGCTAGAGCTATATTGTTCCATACTTTAAAATACTTTTATGTGTCTCTACAATGCTCATGTTTTATCCTGTGTGTGGCAGATCCTTCTCCACCCTCCATCCAACAAGATCTGTATCCATATCCCGACAGAAATGATTGTCCTGTTCTCTGTTTCCATAGTAGTGTATTGATCTGACAGGTGTAAAATGCATCGGATTGCATTAGAGTCAGTCGTACAGGTGTCTCTCTACCTGTGAGCTCCCTGAGGTCAGGGCCAGTGACTCATTTTTGGAGCTCAGCATACAGCACAATCCTACCTTATAAAATCTAGTGTCTTGAGGGTGTGCTCAATAAGTATTTGTCAAATTTAATGACTGTGAAGTGATTCAATTTGTTTTGGAAACATTTCAACTTAGCCCAATTAGTGTCAGTCTCAACTCCTTATCTTTAAAAATGTAAACTCTCTAATTTGCTGAACATTAGTTTTTCATGTTGCTGAAGGTTAAGGAAAGCTAGTGGTAAAGAACGTGAGTCTCAGCCATCTGTTTTCCTTTTCTCTCTCCAGCAGCATAAATACTGCAGGGATTGTCCCTGCATAGCAAAGGGGGTGAGGATACGCTTGTTTATTATTGAAAAGGCTTAAGTGGTCCCCGTGTTAGTCTGTTTAGGCTAACTTACTCTGTGATAACAATCTACTTCCAAATCTCACTGGTTTATACTTAACAGAGGCGTGTTTCTGACTCTAAGTTCACTATGGATTGGGGGGGGCTGTCCTCTATGTTTTCTTCCTTCAGGTGCTCTGGCTGACAGGGAGTTAAGTCTTGGGGAGATGAAAAAGAAAGCCTGGTGGAACCATGGGCTGCATCTTAAGGCTTCTACTTTGAAGTTGCATATATCATCTCCACTCACATGTCATTGGCCAAAACAAGTCACATGACCAAGCCTGACATTAATAGGGTGGTGGGCATGTACAACCCTCCCTCAGGGATAGGAAGCAAATATTTTGCACAATAGTGCACTCAACCACGTCTCTTTCAGAGTTTTTCTCTTGGAAAGGGATTGGTTTTGCTCTTGTATCAATGTACATATTCAACACATGTCAAAAACGAGCATGTACCACAAGCAGAGCACAGTAGGGGATGTGAGGCTAAGGCTAAGTCAGAGAACTGGCTGTCAGAACAGCCTAAAACTGCATCTGATATTTCCCTGCATCGTGGTCAGCTTAGCACTGCTGAAGGGAGCCCTTGGAGGAAAGAAAGGTAGTGTTGGGATAGGGTGCAACTATATATATTAGCTACTAATCCTTGAATTAATTTTGTACTATGTTTTAATCTCAAAAGTAAAGGTATACTATTCAAGGATTCATCACATCTATTTGCCCTTTAATTCTTGTCATTTCAGAAATTTTATTATAGCTGTAAATCATTTAATAAATATTTGCATTTGTGATGATAAAGTGGTAACACATTGCAAGTCACTTATCAGAATAGTGGCATTACCTTATTTGTCATACTCCTTGAGTGTTGGATGTATATAGTACTATCTACAAAAGTCATAAAAACCACTACATATTGTACTTTTATAGTGTTCTGTAGCCTTTTATTTATTTAATTTTCTATTCACTTGTTTCTTTCTCTATTTATTATTTTATTTAGTTTTGAGGAATAAAAATCTGCTCATGCCTCATGTAGGCCTTGGATTTCCCGGTGGCTTGGGAATGAATATCCTGTCTACCCACTGAATACGTGGTACTGATGCTCTATGTTGTCAGTGTTTTTCTGTTGGAAGATTATTCCTCGTCCATTGCCTTTTAAATATATATTCAAAAGGATCATATTTTAAGACAGGATTAAGTATTTCAAGGGAGAGAAATCATTCTGCTGTTTCTAAAGCATACACAGCTGTTAAAATTTAATTAAGCAGGTTTGTAGGAAAGGCAACTGGAGACCAAGCTCATAAAACCAGACAGATATGCTTTGTAAATGAAGAAGAAAGCTAATTAAGCCAAGCATAGCAGCTTAATATTAATTTTTAAAACACTGCCAGTGTATTTGTTGTAAATCTCGACACTGCTATTGCATATTTCCTAATGACTTATTCTACAATTTAAGTTCAGCATTTGGTTGTCAAGGATTCCTAGTCAGTTGGAAAATTATAAAATCTTCCCACATTATGCTAATATTCATTGCAAGAAACTTAACTCGTGAATGAAATGTAATTCATCGATGAAAATAAACACTAAACTTATACTCTGGAAATAGAATTTGTTAGGTAAGCCACAAAAATAATCCAGAGCAACCCACCGCCAGTTTTTTTAAAAAAATTGTTTACCAACAGATTCTGCACAACAAGACTGATAAAACACATTTATTATTCAGTTGTGGTTTTTTAAGATTATTTTTAAGTCTTTTAACCAAGTTATGATTTTTTTTAACTTACTAAAGGATAGCTATGTCATTTTAACAAAAATTGAGCTCAACAGTGCACCCATACTTCTGTAAAGGAGGAAGAACAAAAAAGCCTAATGAATTAGAATTTGTTGCCACACTGTCAGATCCTAAGAAACTTGCAGATACATTCTGCATTCAGTTATGAATTGAGATCATGGTTTTCCTTTGTGTTCTGTTGTGCATGGACTCTGTGAAGGAACATCATTAAGAGTTAGATTTCAACTTTTCAATAGGGAAGGCATACAGGAAAAATTTGAAAAGCATAAAGGTGTTTAAGCCTGCTGGGAATGAATGCAGTAAATAAAACCAAATTATGATTTATTTATTCACAAGTTTAAATCCCTTGTCTCTCATTCAACAATAAATGTCCTGCTTTATTTGCTAAAAAAATTATGAGGCATAAAGTTAGCATTAACTATGTACTTAAATGCAGTAAGAATTTCAAATCATTATTTAATCATCACAGCAAAGATCTCTTTTGTTTGTGTTAAGCAGAAGGATCACAGGCACAGTTCATTCAGAAGACCACCAAAGAATAAAAAGATATTCGAGACCATTTATAGTTTTTTTGGTCAGTCTCAATATTTTTAAATCATGAAGATTTAGAAACAAATTATATGGCGTGTTATCTTGTGGTGCTTCAATTGATATATTGTATTAGCCATAATACTGTCATCAACAGAATGTCTCTGCAAAGGGGGGGTTTCTCCCAGCAGGTTTCTGGATGAAATGAAATGTTTTGCTTATGCTGGAGAAATGCACAAACCACTCTTTTAAGAAATACATTCAACCTAAAAGGGTGCTCTTACTCTAGGTTCCTATTTCCATTTTAAAGGCAGTATTATCACTGATTGTGCTGCACATAACTCTTCATAGTAGTGATTTCCTCTGTCATTCTGGATGAGTGTCAACAGCAATGATTGGTCTCCTGAGTATTTTAGCAGGCTGGCTTCCTTCACGCAGCACACTGTCAGCATGGGATGTGGTAATGATTAAAACACCACTTCTAAGCATGTTAGTCATAAAGACTTTCCACGTTCTTTCATTTTTTCCCCAAACCACCTTGTAACCAAAATATAATCTTGAGGTTTTTCTTTCCCATGACACTTGAGGTATTTCCTGATAGCCTGCTGGGTTACTCCAGGTTGTTGTTTGTTGTGTTTGTTTAGTTTCTAATTTGCTAAGACAGTGGCATACACTTGCATAACTCAGTGATAGAACTTCAAAGTTGATTTCAGTTCATTCATGCTATAGATGAAGTAATTGAGACCTGAAAAGTTATATGACTTGCCCAAGTTTACGTAGCTAGCAGCTCCCTTAACCCTTAGTCAAGCTTGATCAGCCGATACTCACTAGAAATCTATAAACTTCAGTTCAGTTATCTTTCATTCTGTTGGGTGAATGGTTGAATGAGATCTCCCAAGACCCTTTTTATTTCTCAGATCCTAAAATTTTGTGATTTCTAAGAATAACCACCAAATATGTGATATACTTGAAATTTTATTTCTGCTTATCTATATTATTACTCAAGTATATTATTTTAACTTTTTTAAGGGTCACCACACTGTGTTATCTCAGTGAAACAGAGATAAATTGAAATTACACCTTCCTTATTTCCGGATAAGGAGACTTTGGACCAGTGGTATTGTTATAATGTAGCACTACTGTTTATAATGTCAGGATCTGTTTCACCTTTTAGCATAATGCAGCATAAAAGGTCCCCTTTTGTTGCATGTCTGTGTCAGAACTTCGAACAGTCTTTTTTGTGAAAGATATGTGTTGTGGTACCTGTACTTTACGGTGTCACATGGGAGCATTTCTAACAGCCTACTAAATCCTTCTATTGTAGATACAAATATAATGAGTTGCCAACATTTTATTTAAAGATAACCATTGAGCTTATATGGTTAATTATGGGCATGCTTTTCTAGGAGGAGATATACTTGTCATCTTCTCTTAAATGAGGAGAGAGTAGACGGCATTTGGCCTACCCTCCTAGGGATGAGGGTTCAGAAAGGGGAGTTTGATTCACTGCTTTATAGTATTAACACTTACTTTCCAGGTGGCTCAGGAAATTGTGAAATACCCTGGGCCCTAGGATAGTTTTGATGCTGCAGCATGAGAAATCTCATTACATTAATTTTCCTACCTGCTTTATGATTTCGGAACAACTGACACTGCTTTCTGCAATTTTTCATTAGATCAGTGGTTTTAAAAACCTGGCCAAACGTGGAGGAAGCTCTTTGGACAATTTTAAAAATACAGATTCCTGGAAGCCACTTCCAATCAACTGAATTGGAAACACCCAAGAATGGAGCCCAGGGACCTGTAATTTTTAGAAGCTTACCTGGGACACAAAAAGGCTTGGTCCCACCACAGACCCATTAAATCAGCATCAATGGGGATGATGCCCCAGGATCCAGCATTTTATAAGCTCTCCAAGTGATTCTCATATGTAACCATGGTTGAAAATTACTGCTCGAAAATTTCATCCACTTCTAGGAGTCAGCTTTGGGAGCTCTTGCTGTTTTCTGCTTAGAGGATTTAGCAATGCAAACTTAGCTTTTAAGGGACAAATAAAAGAATCCCTGCCTGTCATTTGTGTGTTCATGAATGAATTGGTCTGGAAGCCTTTCTGTCAGTTGCAGAATCTGTCCTATTGGAAGTTTCAATTTGTGGTATGTTCAAACTTCCTGATAGATTCAAGAGAAGTGATTTGCATATAAAATGATCTAACATTCAGATCTTCATTCTGTCTCGCCCTCTGCCGTCTCATCTTCTGGTAGGAACTGCATAGTATATTTGAAGGATATGCTGTCTTAAAACGTGACCATTAGAAAAAAATCAGTTTTCTTTTTAATCATAACCTCCATCAATGCTTACCTTATTCAAGCATGTAAGCTATAATTGGCATACATAGATGAATTAATTTTAGAGAGCCTGTTTGGATTTCTTGTTTCATTAAGTCAAAGACATCTAATGGGAGCATATTTTTGGTTAAGATATGTTTCCTACCCAGTCTGGCTCAGACAACACAATCACTGTGCACTTATCCCACCATCCCTCACCTCTGTTCCCCTTTTATGTATTCCTTAAATGTATTGCTTTTATTATGAAATGCCTGCCTCCCCAGATAGACTGAATTTTTTAGCCAGGAGGCATTTGGGGCCGTTGTTTGGTACCGCTCCATTCCTACTAGCGTCTAGCATAATGCTGAACACAGATTAGTATACCATACATGTGTGTTGAGTCATGTATTGATAACTCAAACTGCCTTTTAAGAGTGGTAGATACTGTTAAATCATTTTGTCAGGTACCTGGTAGATTATAGCATGAAAATTGGGAGTTCAGAAGCCAGGAAGAGCTGAGCTGATATGCATGATAGGAGATGAACATGAAGTAGGGCCTGGGAAGGAGTGTGTGAGGAGCAGGAAGGGGAGAGGGAAAGGTTTGGGGGCCCAGTGAGATGAAGTGGGCCACTTGGATGACAGAAGGCCACTCCACAGGACTCCCAAATTTTTCACTAAGTTTTAAATTCAATTGCTTGGTGTATGTGGATTTCTTGTAGAAACCAGCCGGGGCTTTATGTTCATCCTTGCTGGCATGATTGAAACTGAGATAAGATTCACTGAAGGAGTATCCAGCAGAGCGGGAGGTACAGTGAAGGCATAAAAAGTCTCTTCTGCCAGTGTGTGGTATAAAGTATAAAGTAAGTTTTGTACTTCCACCAATGAGAACTTGGTGGTGTGAGCCAAGCTGAACTGGCTTTGCAAAGTATAAGTCCAAAGTGAACTCCTTCTTCCTACCTCCAGTCTTACCCTGAGTTGTATGAGGTTGAACCACATAATATTGCCATCTTGTAATAAAAAAATGGCCAAATACAAGCAATGACATGACATCTGGGTTAGAATGACTGGAATCATTCAACAGAGACTACTGCTATTAAGTCTTAGAGCTGTGAATACCTCCTAGAGTTTTGAGTGCCCTGGACCTGTTCTCAGATACGTAAGGTCTTTCAACTGGGGTTCCCTTCTCTGTGAGCCTCTTCACCCCCAAGCTGTGCAGTCCAAACTAGGTGCACATGAGCCCCGTGGCTCTCCCTTCTTAGTACCACATACACAGCCTGAGGAGGGACCTTTATCTATGGTTGCATCATACCCTGCCTTTATCTATAGTCATGCTCTATGCCATTTTTTACTGCCTTTGCTTTTTGAATTTGTTTTCATCATTAATTAGGAAAAGAAATCTGAAGAGGGGAAATCTTTATGTTCTTACTGAAAAAGAGCCTCTGGGATCAGGGCTAACCTTACAGAAAGCCAGGGTCCAAGGTCCTTATCCATGGAGTAAGATTTGAGGGAAGACTGGAAACATCTCCTGAACTAACAGTCATACAGCTTGGAATTTCAGCATCAGTGATGAAAAGCACAAAGTCAGGCTGAAGACTTTTAAAAAATCTTCATGCATGTTAAAATGTTCATGAGTGTTAAAGAGCATTTTTTAAAAAATAAAAACATCATTTAATTTATTTCTTCTAATATCATAACAGGGCTTAATTCAATGAATTTTCTGCTATGTATCTACCATATTCAGAGAAAAATGTCTGGGAGTAGAAAAACAGGTGAGGAGTAGGGAGTGTTTCCTCTATGGAGGTGTAAATTATGCAGACAAACCTGAAGGATTTAGCCACACCTTGCCTCAGGTTATCTGCCAGGGGCACTTCACTGTTCAATGTGGAATGAGCCAGAGAACTCAACTGCTACCAGACAGTAGTTTTTAGGTTGTTGGTCAAACCGTGAAGATGAATCTCATGGGACCAAGAGGGGCCCACATTGTGGCAAGCACCTGTACAGTGAAAGAAAAGGAAGAGGGACACTCAAAACATTCAAATGATAGGGCTTCAGTACAAAGCAAAAGTGTAGGAGTCTTTGCAAAGGGGGAATGTGCCATGGATTTTTAAGGGGAGGGTTTATATGTTGTTCTGGGATGGAGGTGTTCCTCTGTCCTAACTAAGGGGAGGAATGTTTGGCCGTGGGAGAGGATCTAGGGTAATTAAGGCATAACAGGCTGATACGAGGATGCATCAGCTTCCTGTCATGCATCCCTGAGTTTCTGAAGGTTTCGGTCTTGTGCAGTGGGGTCATTTTTTCCGTGACTTTGTTTTTCTTGGTCTGGTCTGCACTTTTGTTCCTCCTAGTGCGCAGGCACTGTCAATTTTTTGTGGTTTTAAGCTTTTGTTCAAAAACAGCAAAGTTTCAGGTATAGCATGCTTATTGGTGGGGTGGTTAAGCTGTCATCAGCTCATTATGGGTTCATTAACTGCAAAACAAGGAGGTGGCTAGTGTCCATCCTGTCTGAATTTTCGTGAGCAGCCTCCTTGGGGGTGTGTCCTTATTTGTTCTTCATCATGATGTTTAATCAGTGCCTCATTTTGTCCCTCCAGTCTATGGGCATCTAGTTATCCTGTTCAAGTTCAGTGCAAGTATGTCTCCACCAGGTCTATTTCTCTGTGTAGCATACTATGAAAATGGAGGAGCAGTGCTTTGAAGTGTGTTGAATACTTAACTCTACATGATAAAGTTAATATAGCTGTCGTTTCCACACACTTCTTATTTGTGATTATGTTTCAAGTAAGCGCAGTAACAGCAATCATAAAAACCCTGTGGCAAAACTGAAGAGAGAGCTTTTCACTGATGTAGTATTCTGAAATAACATTTTCGTAGGTTCACCTTATTACTGAGGGTGCTTATAGTAATATACCATGCTAGAAAATTCTATTGCATTCTCCAGAAAGGCAACGTGGAAATTTTTACATTATTCTTTCAATTATCTCTTTCATCCGCACGTTATAATTCTGAGGTTAGCATAGGAAGGACCACAGTATTAAAGGACCACCTTGTCCATGTGTATAAGGACAATGTAGGTGACATATCTTCCCTTTTTTGCTAAGGCAAAAATATAAAATATTTTTTTAAATATCCTCTTAGAATGTAAAAACTGTATTCAACACACTCAGAAAGTTAATTTTTCTTCTTTTTTTCTGCAATTTAAACAAAATTTGTTAGTTTCAGTTAACTGCTAGAGCTCAATATGAGTTAACAGTGTAAGCCAGTATATTAGAAAATAAAATCAACCTTAGCATTCATTAACAGACTAGACTATTGGAGTTGAGCATAAATGTGACTCTGAAGGAATGTTCCTCAGGTCCCATTTTACCAAAACGTGAGGCTCCTCAGTCTTTTCAAAAAGTAAATTAATAATTAGCAATTTCAGAAAGGGTTTAAGCATGTAAGACTTTTACTATGATTCATTAATTTTATTTTTCATTCTGGAAATAGTTATTCAGCCCTAGCCAAGGATAGGGGTGAGAGGGCTTCAGCAAGAGATGATGGCACCTTAGGCCAGGATGATAGAATGGAAATGGAAAGAAACTACAGTAGGTAGAGTCCAGGTATGTTTTGAAGAACAAGTCGAAAGATGTACTGGGGGTTAGATATAGGGGCTGAGGGAAAGAGAGGAATCAAAGGTGGCTCCTTGAATTTTGGTGCAAATGTTTATTGACATGGGGAAGATGGGGTGGAGAGGAAAACAGGTTAGGCAGAAATAAGGGTCAATGGGAATGAGGTATAAATTATTTGAACACTGTACTCAATTAAGAAGAGTTACTTTGGCTGCTGCCAATGGTCACTAACTCTCCCTTCACTTACATGAGAGCCCTGTATGTTCCCAGCCTGGGAAATCTCTGATTCTCTTCTTTGACCCCATGGAAACATTTTGAACTTTCTGCAAAACATACAGAATGAAGTAAATGTATCTCCTTTGCATCTCCACCCCAGGGCTCCCATCCTAGTCCCGACCCGCTCCGCTTTCTACCATCCGCTTGCCTGTCTGTGCTCCCCCTAAGCATAGTCAGCACCTCTTATCCCTCCACCTCAGTCATGCCTGGACCGTTATAACTCTTGCTCCTGTTCTCACCCCCAGAAAGATTACATTTTATCTTAATTAGATTTTATGTGCCCTTTAAGATCCTGAGATGGAATTCTTAAGATCACACAACTCATAAGTGATCCAATCATTATATATTGATAATTTTTGTGCATAGCACTATATTGGGCACTAAAGATACAATTTTTAATTTTTATAAACATAGCTGTTGTTCATGAACTTAGAATGTAATTGAAACTATAAAACATATTCATAGAAAATAACTAAATAATAATATTAGTTAACTAAGCTTTGTGGAAACCTTAGGACTTTTACCATTGAGCATGTTATGGTTACATGATTACTTAAGTGTGGTTTCAGCGATGTGATGGTAATTCTCATCTCCTCTTATGACTTCAAACTTCACTAGCAATGCGAATTATTAGTGAGATGATTAAGTGCTTTGGGTTTTATGTCATAGTTTAAGCCCTTACTGTGCCACTTCCTGTGACCCTGGGCAAGTTCTCAACTATTCCAAACTTCACTCTCTTCCTCAGTGAAATGGGAATATTAATGTAACCTACCTATATGGCCGTGTGACAAATACATGAAAAAATTGTCTGACACATGGTAAGAACTCAGTAAACATTTGCTCTCCTCCTCCTTTCTGTTTTCACCATCATTTGCTGGCATGAGTCGTGTAACACCGAGAATTTCAAGGTACAGGCTGCCTGCACCCTGGAGCAGCTCAAGTTGGGAAAAAAAGATAGTAACAAAAGTTTTACTGTTGCCCAAACCCACATCACAAGGGAAAGAGGGTGATCTTAGTGGAAAAGGTAGAAGAAGCAAGAGACAATGAAGGAATCTGGTTGGTGGAGGAGCTGGTCACCATCTTTTCACATAATTGTATCATAGATGAAAAGGAAGGAAAAGCTTCAGCACAATAACTAAGTTTCATTATTGTGCCATGTTGAAGCACCTTGTAACTATATATTGACAATGGGATTTCCGATTTATACTGCTCAGTCTAATGCTATATAATGAAATGATTAAGAGCAGTATACCCATTAGCTTCAAAACTGATTACTTCTGAGCTAAGACTAAATCTACCACCAAGACTCTGATAAATTTGTCTCTTGACAGATTAGTATTTAATAGTAGCTCTCTTCCTCCATCTACCACCTCCTTTTGTGGTCATTTTCTTATTATTGGGAACGAGAAGAAATTAACAATTCAATCATTTCATGACATTTCTCTTTGTAAATGGCACCTTCTTTGTCACTTCTTGATCAGGGAGGAATCAGACAGTAAGTGACTCATTCCTGATTTGTTAATGCAAAACCTTTTTGTTATTTAATCATTTTGACACAGTCATAGGTTGTTATTTAGCTTTACAGATTCTTATAAGTCATGAGCCTGCTTAGGCAGAAGACATTGAGTAGCTTGTTGAATTATGCAAAGTTAGGTTCAAAAAGTCAATCTTGATTTACAGATGTTGCGTGAACAATTCAATGCAGGCTCAGTGAAGCATATTATCTGCAAATAATACTCTGTACTTGTATAGAAACAGCCTGAACAGAAAGAGACTTCATTCTATATGATTAATGCACAAGTGCTTTATAAACTGTGAAACACTCTTCTGAAATAAAATGGAATTCATATGCAACATTTAGGTGACCAGGGGTGGACCTATCCCATGGATAATGAGCATTCCTATCGATGCCCCAGATTATAGGAGACTCTACTTTCTCAAATGGGAAGAAACATCTTAGTGTTACTTAATCTTGTGAATTATTTCACAGGTGCTGTTGATTGGATGCCATCCGCCCCTGCCCCCCAGCCCCCAACAATCTCACTGAGGCTTAATACCCACTGTTACTGTTGAGGGTGGGAAATCCTATTATGGTAGTTGAAAGGCAGGGCCTTGAAGAGTTGATTAGATTGTTGGACCATGCTGTAGTGAGTGGATTAATAATGGTCAGGGGGTGATTCCGAGGGCTTTAAAAGAAGAGCCTATGAGAGGTTAGTCTCTCTCTGATCTGCCATTTTCTACCATATGAGACCCCTCAAGTCACTGTCACCACCACCAAAACCTTCACCAGATGTGTTCCCTGGACTTTGGACTTCCTAGATTCCGAAATTGTAAGCAATAAATTTAGTTTTCTTACAAAGTACCCAGTTCCAGATGTTTTGTTATAAGCAACAAAAATGGACTAATACAATAGGTTTCCATGTTTTGTTGATTATGATGACAAGAGCAACTTTGTAGTCATTAAGTCCCAGGAGCATTAAATGCCAACCATTCTAGATATACAAGGAAGTATGAGGGTACTTCATAAAGTTCATGGGAAAATAGAATTAAAAGACAATACAGGTCTTTCCATGAACTTTTTGAACTATCCTTGTATAAGATAGTCCTTAAGAAGTTCCAAGGTTTTGTCTCCTTCCACATTCATTTGCCATAGACAACTAGATTTGCTTAGTCAAGAGACTGCATAGAATGGGCTATATATACACTCAAGCCTCATTTTTATTTCTCCTTTTTTTCTGGCTTGCAGTTGACAAACAGAGTAACTTCGCTTCTGTCCCCATGCAAGGGAAATCTTCTGCCATTTCTTTTACAACCAAAATAACAAAAAATGAGACAGAGTAGGGGCTAGTGATCTCCATAAAGTGGCCAAAAGTACAAATTATAACAGTGAAAGGGAGCAGGAAATTGTAGCTAGGTGAGCTCAGCAGCAGGAATATATGGCTAGGTCACTGCATATTGCGGCTTTGTTTGATACATATATTTTGGAGTTTTTGAGCAGGGCCCCAGCCAGGAGCATTAAGCACACAGGAGAGACAGATGTACCCACTAAACAGATTGTCCATCCTACAACTGGGCTGAAGTTTTAGGACAGGTCTCCAGGCCTGACAGGGGAACTGAGATAGAAGCCCACTTACATGGATGTGGTCTACACAGGGATAGCTGCATGCAGGTAGTAGATAGGGAGGCAGGCAATCACAGAAGAGTCCCCTGAAGCAACAGGAAGAATTCTTTTGTCAGGCAGTTGCCTCTACTATGCACTCTGTGTAGTGACTACCTCTGGCTTGGGAACCTGGAGAGGCTGAGCTGCCTTCATGGGTCTTGGTTTCTGAAGCTGTGAAGACCTGAGGAAGGCAGTATTCACCTTTATTCATGTTTATAGAGCAATTGCTAAAGGATAGATAGCATCCCTATTAATGTTCAGAATGTTAAAAATCCCATGTAATATCAGAAATTGTGGAAAAGAATATCCCCAAAAGGCACATGCCGGGGAATGTTGGTTAAGCCATGAGAGAGCCTTGGCCTTCTTTCTGAATGTACCTGTTCTTTTATGCATTGTGTGTGCATAACTGTTCGAGTCTCCATCTCCTGTGTGTCTCTGAGGATCCATTATTCTGTGTGTGTGTATATAGCTACGTGGACACACACACTTTATGTGCATACACACATAGATTTTTTTATTGTCTTTTGGATAATAAGTGTTTATTCATTGTTTTAAATTGAAAAACAGGAGTTAAACACTTTATTTCCCTATAGAAAATATTAAGCTAAATTAAATGTATTTTGCTCTGTCTTCAGTTGATGCCCTTCATAGTTCTTGATCTTCTTTAGAGTTTTGCTTTGTTTTTTTATAGAGACAAGGAAAAGAAACTCTTCATTCCCTTATTTCATTACTTCTGGTAGGTCATGGTATATATATTGTTTTAGCCAATCTTATTTATTGATTTCTGGCTCTTCTAAAAAGGATTTGAAGTAGTACACAAAAGTAAGCATAACACAAGAGAGGAAACATATGAAGAAAAAATGGATCATTAGGGTGGAGGAGATAAGAGATCCTGCAAAGTGGTCAAAGGCAGGTCATTGATTTGTTTTGGGTTTCCTATAGACCAAAACTGAGCGTTAAGCCTGATCACTCTCCCAGTTATAGAATAATATGAGGGTACTTTAAAAAATTCGTGGTCTCACCTTGACAAGAGTAGAAAAAAATAATAATACTAAGTTCACGGAAAGATTCCTATTATCTTTCAATTCTATTTTTCCATGAATTTTTGGAAGTACCCTCTTATGTAAGAAAGTCCCCCAAACTTAGAGTTATAAAAAAAGGTATATAATTTCTATTGCTGCTATAGCAGATTAACACAAACTTAATGACTTCAACACAAATTTTATTATTTTACAGTCTGTATGTCACAAGTCTGACATACTATCAGGCTAAAATCAAGATGTTATCAGAGCTGAATTTCTTTCTGGAAGTTCTGGGAGAAAATCTGTTTCCTGGCCTTTTCCAGCTTCAAGGTGCTACCCACATTCCTGGCTCCTGGTCTTTTTCTTCCATCTTCAACACCAGTGATGTTGCAGCTCTCTGACCATTCTTCTGTGCTCATATCCCTCTCTTCTATCTCCCTCTTCTCTTTTAAAGGACTCTTATGATTACATTGGGCCCACCTGGATAAGCCAGGACAGTCTCCCTTTCTCAAAGCCAGCTTATTAGCAAACAATTCCACCTGCAACCTTAATTCTTCTTTGCCATGTAACCTAGTGTGTTCGCTGACTTTGGGGATTTGGCCATAGACATCTTTGGGGGGCTGTTATTAGGCTTTTCATACAAGCGTAACAAGCAATCTGGCATTTCTAGAGCATTTTTATGTCCATATGACTCAGGTAGCTGGCCTTTTTATATATGTTGACTAAGGTCTACAGGCATGGGGAGAGAGACAGAGAGATGGAAAGAGAAGAGGAGGAGGAGGAGGGAGAAGAGAGGAAAAAGGGACATATAAGCAGGAAAGGGTGGAAACTATGTTGCCTTTTATGTCCTAGTCTCCAAAATCCTGCAGCATCACTTCTATCACTTTCTATTCACTAGTACTGAGTCACTACACTAAGGCCATATTCAAGGGAGAGGAGTTAGATTGAAGAAGTGTCAAAGAATTTGCAGACATGTTTTAAAACCAGTACAGTCACTTAAAGATTTACAGTGTCCCCTGAACAGCTTTTATTAGGGATAACAAGTAAATAAAACTTTTTTCATGGGTCTCATAAAAAGACACTGTGTGTGATGTAAAAAAAATCTGTACCAAAAAATGCAATGATAAAATTCATGGAGATGTTTATTATAACATTTCTAGGTACTAGCACCAATGTGCATTTCAGGAAAAAGTAATAATTCTACGAGTTTCTAAAGCCTTTATCCCAAGTATACAGGTCTCTTATGGACTAAAGAGAATCCAGGCAAAAACTTAAAAGACTAGAAAAATTAGTAGACTATATACGTTCTTCAACCAATCCTCTATGAATATTATATTTTATAAGAGAAATTTAAAAACATTTAGGCACCAAAGAGGTGAGGATTATATTCCTTGACAAGAACCGTGGGTAAATATAATGTGTGGCTAATTAAGGACAGATCTTCAGGTTTTTAAACTAGTTTGGATCTAATTCTTAGATGAAATAAATTGTGCTCTTCTCCATTTAGTTATCAGTTTCAGATATAAATAAACACAGGCCAGTTTTTTAAGTAAATGGAGGAAGAAAAGGAATCAACTTAAAAATGGTTGTTATCATGTTTCAGTATAACAGCCTCTTAGAAAATGTACTTGGGCTCCCATCCTTGCAAATAAAATAGTTAAAGTAATTGACTTTTCTTCAGAATTTTTTTTTTTTTTTTTTTGGCAAATGTTTAAATCTGATGTGATAGATTTTTTCAAAAAATTTGGAACATGAATAAAATGAGTCAGATCAAGTGTGGGAGTTACTTAAATTATTTCTTATACTATCTGTTCTTAAATCATGTTTTACTAAGAAGGCAGTGTATACTTTTGTTGATTATATCCTCTTATTTTTGCCTTCTTTGTATCATCTTCATTAATATTTTTTTCTCTCATAGATTGAGAACAGGGTCATTCAATCACATACGTTTAGCAATTAGTGTACACATGAGCAGTCTACTCTTTTCTTTGCAATTAAGTGATATAGGACACAGACTGTGAAATGAATGAATAAAAGATAATTAGATGGCATACTTAATAGAAAGCCAAGTTCACCAGCTTTTTAATGTTCTTTCATTTAAGTATCCATACTTGATTATGTTTGTTTTTTCCCACTGCTACCTAATAAATGAGGAGATTACAAAGAATTTCTGAATGTCTGTCAAGTAGTCTCGTATCTTTTTACCTCAGATATAATGTCAGCAGATCTATAGGCATCTATCTAAGAGTGTATGGCATAGTATTGCTATGAGAGTATTTGGGGAAGGAACTCTTTGAAGGGTTTGTTTTTATTTTTAAGGATAGCTCCTCCAATATCCTTTCTGCCTAGAAAAACTTTGATGTCCTTGTGTAAGGCCATAACCTTGAAGTTAGAGTTAGCTTATTAAGACCAAATATCCAAAAATATATACAACCCTTTATTTTCTGTTTACTCAACCTACTACAAAAATCAAACAAGGTTTGATTATCTCTATGTAAGAAATAAAAGCTGGTCTTCCTTTGCCTGTACTCCTTAGCCCTAATATCTTTTTTATAATCTTTTTTTCCCTCACGTCTTGTGCCATGGTTTGATTTTTACCCCAGCAATACAAATTTTAGAAGACTATCTTTCCCCTGCCTTACTCCTATCTTTTTTCTCCCTTACATATCATGTGTAGCCATGAATGATTAGATGCAAAATTTTCAGTAGCTCTTTTTGTTATATTTCTCTTTCAGAAAATATTCTTAACCTTTTCTTGAATCATATGTATGAAAGACTCTAGGGCGGTGTAGTGGCAGAGACATGCACAAGAACAGTTTTGCAAATTAGTTAATCAGCTGTGTATATCAATTCTACTTTGGAGTAATAATTATAATGCATGGGTAGGATAAAAAGTGAAACATCCAACAACTATCTACATATTTTTCTGTAACTTGAGAATCCTGTTCCCCAAGTGAGGACATTATTATCCATTGTTTACATTACTAGAATATCCAATATTTACAATTAAACCAGCCTGTCCATTACCCCATAGTGACAGAAACAGGATAAATGTGGTATTTGTAGCCAAGAGGATCCTGAGAAGGATGGGGGCCCCTGTATATCATTTGCAAGACTCCTTTGGCAAAGGTACTGCTGAACTGGAACATCTGGAAGCCGCCTTAGAGGAGAAATGAAATAAAAATAAGTAAATCCTGATCCCCATCCACACCATTTTATCTGCCTGCAGAACTACAAACGTTTTCATCAGAAACCCTTTCTCAATTTTGTTTTAATATAGGGAACTGAAGAAACACTGGGGAGAAAGAGAAACAGTGCTGTCCATGTTCTCACTGGCCAAAACCTGGCATCATGCTGATAAAGGCTGCCTATTTAAATAAAGCAGTGTTCCCTGTAAAATCACAAAGTGAAGGAGAGAACATTTTAGATAGAAGATAGACTTCTCAATCATCATGGGGACTGTTCCTTTGTCACACATTAGACTCAATCAGGTAAAGTTGCCACCGAGTGACAAGGTGAACTGAATGCTACCTTCACAGTCAATAAGGAGGGTAGGCTTTTAATTCCCCTGGACATCAGCGGATGGCTATTTCTGGACAAGTATGAATCTAGGCTTTTGTTGCCAGTCACTAGCAATAAGGTTACAACGTGAAACAACCTATAGGACATTGGGATATAGCACTTTTATTAACATAAGCTCTGAGAAATCAGTTTAAGTCTATCTCCAAGGAATGCTTAAATAAAGACTAATGACACAGTGATAGGAAGTAATGTTCTAATTAAAAAAATGAGATCTTTTGAGTCATAATTTGGATCAAATTAACAATGTGTTAATATATATCAATTAACTAATAATGAACTGTGACCAAGATATTTACGTGTGAAGTGTATTTGATAGAGTTTATTTTATAAAAAAGTAATACTTAAATATAGTAGGCTTAGTGAATTCTTTTTAAGTGTCTTAGTAATAAAAGGGTAGAATCTTCCTTAAAAATAAATGTGTGTATACTATAATAAAGCCTCCTTTCAGGTAAAATCTGCTATATTCAAGAGTTCATCTTTTTTCCTTTTATGAGTTTACTTTCTATTTTTTTTTTTTTTTTTTTTTTTAAGAATCCATCTTCTGTTTGTTTCTTTTTCTTTTTTCGTGAAATTAATGACACCAAATACATATGTACTTTGTCTTTATATAGAAAGTTAATTTGCTGGGTAAGGGACCCTATCAGATACTTTATTTTAATTAACTCTCAAAACAGTTTTAACAGGAAATTATCCTTTTTCTGTGTTTATAGCCAAGCAGTAGAAGTTTCTTCTTAACAGTATGAGAATTACTTAGTCTTGAGAATAAAATTAGTAATAATAGTTACATTCATTGTTTCTTCAAGACTGAAAGTTGATTCATGATCAATAAACAACTCACTGCTTATGTGTTCTTTTTCCTTATTGTAATCAAGGGATTAAAATTCAAAAGAGAAGGTGACTGGTTGGTCAGTACAGGATGTGTTCGCTTATGCCTGGGGGCCTAGCCCTGGGTGCGGTCACCACAGAAATTGCCTCAGGCTTGTTTCTTCACAGGTAGATCTGGAAGGGTGAACTGCTTTGAAACAACTAATCTCATTGTTGCCTAAGCCATGCAGTGGGGCAAATGAGAAAATCAATCAGATTCCACTAGTTTCCAAGTTTAGTCTTGTTACACATAAAATGAAGGTCTTGACAATCAATCTGATGAGAAAAACATTACATACAGAATTTAGCAAGAAACCAAACAGTTTGCTAGCGCTAGACATCTGAAATGACCGGCCAGCTTCGTATTCTTAAAATGGGTGGTGGAAGAATTTTTTTATAATTTTAAGTCCTGCTTGACACATGTAAAACAGAACAATAGTATTGGACCAGGGTCTTCCTAATTCCTGTGGTCTCCTCAGACTAACCCAACTAGTAGATTAAGTAAAGAAAAGAAAAATATAATTTTAAAGCTTTAAACATTTATCATGGGTTTTGAGTCATTTAATATTTAAAGTTTTTTTCATGGAAAGTGGTTATATGAAGTGGATTTAAATGGTTAAAAAAACTTTTTAAATATTATATCAAAGTATAACAAGATCCAAATTGATTGGGGGTGTTATATCTTGTATATATGTTTCTGCTAGGTTTATTTAAATATAATTAATGATTTTGTCTTCTATTTTCTCTACCAAGGTCCTTTGAGCCAGATATATTAGACGATTGGCAAACATCTTAGGATTTTTCTTTGCAGGAAGTAGATTTGCATGTAAGCCTAATGTTTGCATACATTTTTACAGTTTATAGACTTTACCATATATATTCTCTCCTGAGCACTAGGATTTCCAGCAACCTTATCAATAGGTAACAATTATTTCCACAATTTTATAAGTGCTTCTATTTTCAAAGCAAAAGTTCAATTATTATTTTTATAGTGTCTGGGCACTGTGAATGTTGTCTGGGAGTAGTAGAAAATGCTGCTGGACTAAAGCTTATTCTTATTTAACTGAAGGAAATACTTTGGCTGTTAATGGTTTTTTGTTTTGTTTTGTTTTTCTAGCTAATGAACCAAATCTATAATAAGGCTACAAGTTCCAGCAATGGTACAAGTGCTTTGCACTACACTGACACTGGCATGACACTGCAAGAAAAGATAATTTCTCACTAATGCCAAGGACCCTGGAGAGTTATTTAAAAGCAACTCTCTGACCTGTTATGTTGAAGTAGTCTACTGTTCACTTCTAGGGGACATAGAGTATTCTCTTTGTGCCAGAGCAATTTATACTTCCAGTTTCCATATATATGTCAAAGTAATGTTCCTTGTGGTGGGCCATGGGTAGGTAAGCACATTTGTTATTCCAAGATCCAAGCTTTCACATTACAGAATAAATGAAAATATAATTTGATCCAGCCAATTCTGCCAGTCTGAAAAAGAGAAAAGAAGAAACAAGAAGGAGAGGAAAGGGGGAAGAGATTTGGGGGTGGGGGCAGAGAGAGATGTCATCTCTTGCATTTCTCTCCCTGGCCTGGATTCCTAGAATTCTTATGTGCGTTTTTTTCTCCCTTCAAAGGGAGAGTAATTTGAGGTAAAGCACCTTGGCCTCTACTGGCTAATTAGATAAGAAAAAAATGCAGAAGAATAATGAGGGATGTGCAGAGGTCCTTGTGACAAATTGCCTTTTACTTTGATGTTAGATGGTAGAGCAGCTCATGTTTTTAGCAGATGACCATCTCACTGTAAGTGCCTGCAGCCACCACTCTGCCACAAGAGCAGGGCACTAAAAGATAATACTGTCTTGAGAAACCTCACCAGAGGGGACTAAGCCTTCCATCCCTAAGGTAATGAACCACCTCCTGTCTTAAAACTGTGGATTGTAGAGAACAGAATGGTGAAAAATGTATTTTTGTGCCTCAACTGTATGTCAGAGTTCAGCCAAGGTTATACAATCAGTAGCCTTTAAAATAACATTGAATAAAGCTTATCTCACCTAAATGTTTCAAAACACAAAACAAAAGTAAATTATTTTTTTAAAAAAAACTCGAACTCAGTACAGACATCAAGGGAAAACTGGTGAAATCTGAATTAAGTCTGCAGTTTAGGTAATAGTATTAAGCCAATGTTAATTTCTTAGTTTGGATAATTGTGCTATAGTTATATAAGATGTTAACATTAAGGAAATGTGAGTGAAAGGTGTATAGGAATTCTACTATTTTTATAACTCCTCTGTAAATCTAAAATTATCTCAAAATATATTTTTTAAAAAATTCACACCAGTTACTGGGAGAAAGGAGCGGTATGAGAAAGAACTGTGGTCATTAGTGGGATACACCCCATGATAATAGCTGCTTTTTTTAAAAAAACTACAAGTATGATGGGATCTAGAAGCTTAGGAAAGCATATTCAATATAAAAATACTATTTAAAAAATGTGGGAACACATAAGATCAATTCCCAGCATTAGGACTTTCAAATTTACCCGAAGCCTTATAATCATTTCCATAATAGAGTATATTAAGGGATATTCCTTCTGAAAAAAGAAAAGAGCCAAATCACATTCAAAAACTTTAAAGGAATAGCTCTTCAATGGCCTGTCTATCTCAAAGACAGCTGTGAAATGCTTCTTAATTCTCCAGAAAAATCAGCTGCCCTGTCCTCTGTGGACTGCTGGTGCTTCATCCTTCACAGTCACCTATTTCAGCACTTAGCACATCCCACTGTGTCCCCAGCTAGGGTACACACCCCTCGAAAGTAGAAACCTACTTTTTGTGTTTCTTCCCTACTGCCTTAGCTTAAAGTAGGTACTCTTAGAATATTTTTCCCAAGTAATCAATGAATTTGATTATTTGATTATGGAATAAAATGTGTACATTGCAAAACCTTTTTTTTTTATGTAAGAGTGTATGTGAAGGACAGAGCCATAAAAGAAACACTTCCCTGAAGCCCTTGTCATCTTTAAGATGACACTCACCGCTCCATAAAATTAAACGTAAGTGATCCTGAAAACAAGTGGAATCTCTGTGAGAAGGGCCTTGGATACCATAGGCTCAATATATTTGCTAATTCTGCTCTTTCTAAGTGCCATTTGTGATTTCTAATATTAAAATGCTGGTTATTTGAAGATTTGAGTTAGTTCTTTATACCTTAACCACAATTTTCTACCTCAGCCAGTTTCTGTCTCTTACGGCTCATTTCTGCAAGTTGTAATAGGACAAGTCAATCAAAAATTAATTACCAGTAATCAGCTTGTCATTTTAAACACTCTATTTAAAGTAGTGAAATAAAAGTTACACTTGAAAGTAAATATCCTGAAAAGGGAAAGTCATGCAAAAGTCAGCATATGGAAATGGATCGTCCTGGGAAGGGCTTGAATTGGTTTTGGCTTCATCAAAACATCTCATTCATGGTTGGTGCATTTAGTATGCACTGTGGCTGCTGCTGTTTGAAGGTTATTAAGTTTGACCTAGATTTTATTGGTGTTCACTCTAATCTACTCAATTATCTTTTGGGGTTTGTATGTGTCTCTGGGAAAGATGAACCAGCAACTTCTACTGGCATATCAAGTAGTTGTAAAAATTTGATAAAATGCTAATTGATAATAATGAAAAACTGAGTCAGCCTTTTGGTAAAAATTATTTTTTAAATTCTTTTGAAAATGATTAGAGAAATTAATTTTAATGATAAGAGAATCGAGTTAAGGAAGTGACTTAGGAAGAGTAATATAACAATGAGAATTCTATTTCTTTGGTATTTTTGTAGCTCACACATCTTAGATAAGGGGATTTTGGTGAAAGGCACTAAAATTTTAGAATTGTAGGTTCAGGAATAGCTATCGGGTCGTAATTACTTCCTTTTTGTAACTCTAAGTCTAAATGCAAATCACCCAGAACGGAAAATCTCTCCATTTTCCTGAATGGCATTAACAGAATAAGAACTTATGACTCTCTCAGTAATAATATCATAATCTGTGCTTTGAGATATCTAATGGTCTACACTCTCTTAGGCTACATTATCAAACTTTCAATAATTACAACAAATAGGAAAGGAGAGAAATGCCTGCGGGAGACATTTGCACATTGAACACTGGCATGTTTAGTAGCTGTTGTCCACTGTTTAGTTACTGTTAGTTTCTGTTGACCTAATGCTGGTGGTGAGGTGGATGCTTAGGGCTGGAGCAGAAAGTGGGAAAGGTAGGACGTATTGTAGGAAAGGGCTGACTTTGATTTGAGCAGCACTACAGTAGTAACCTACTAATTTCTTGACATGCTTTCTAAGTCTGATAGGATTTTAGCTATATTCCAAAATTGTTCTTTCTGCCCATAAATTTATAATATTTTCATTAATTTCTTGTTATCCATTTAGGAATTCTTAAACTTCTTTTTCAACGGGCAACTGATGTTTTTCTTTTATAATTACTTTTTGAATAGAAAATACTTTAATATGGTTCACAAGTTTTTCAAATAGTCCAGCGGAGGATCCCCTCTCACTTTGCCTCCCCCACCTCCCTATCTTTCACCCTCCTTCCAGGGACTTTCTAAATACATATCCAAGTAAAAAAGGGTTTATTAACTTTATATTTTACTTTTTTTTTTTTTTAAAGATGACCGGTAAGGGGATCTTAACCCTTGACTTGGTGTTATCAGCACCACGCTTACCCAGTGAGCTAACCGGCCGTTCCTCTATGGGATCCGAACCCAGGGCCTTGGTATTATTAGTAGCACCACACTCTCCCAGATGAGCCATTGGCCTGCCCTTTCCCTAACATTTTTAATGGAAGAACATGGACTTGAATGAGACTAACTTAGGATTGAATCCTAGTTCTCCATTTCTTCATCAATAATATGAGTTAATAGTAACATCATCTTCATAGGGTCGTTAGGAACATTAAATAAGACTGTAAAAAACTTATCACTATTTCTGACATGAAGGTAGTGCTCAGTGAGTGTGATTATTGTCATTATTTATAACATGAAAAAAAATGTAGTATTGGTTTCCTAAGGCTGCCATAACAAATTTCCACAAACTTGGTGGCTTAAAATAACAGAAATTTATTCCCTCACTGTTCTGGAGGCCAACAAGTCTGATATCAAGGTGTTGAAAGAGCTGTGCTGAGATTTCTTTCCCTGCCTCTTCCAGCTTCCAGTGGCTGTCAGCGTTCCTGAGCTTGTGGATGTATCACTCAGTCTCTGCCTCCATCTTTACATGGCCTCCTCTTCGTCCCTATTTGTCTCTCCTCTGTGTCTCTCTTGTCCCTGGAAACTTCTCATTGGATTTAGGGAATGATCACCCAAATAATCCATGATGACCTCATTGTGAGATCCTTAAATTAGTTGCATCTGTAAAGACTTTTTTCCCAAATAACATCACATTCACAGGTTCTGGGGATTAGAATGTGGATTTATCTTTGGGGGGCAGAAGGGACACTTCCACTCACTACAATCATTTTTTTGTGTGATTTATTTTGGAGCAATTGATCTATTAACAGAAAATGTGTTTTTAAGAACCCTTAATGTTATTACCAACTTCAGTGTTGCAAATATAGACCATTGATTGATGTTTAGTTTTATATCAACCTTATGCATAGTAAATATTTATTGGCAAATTGTGAAATGTAAAATTATCAAATTGACGGCAATAAAACTGCCACAAGCAAAGGAAACATACATTATTTTTGCTATAAAATTATTTAGTTTTTCTGCCATCGTTTGTTTTTATATGTGTATTTGTGTGAGATGCAGGAAAGAAGTAGGGTCAGAAATTTAAGAAAGTAAAAGAATATATTAATGGATTTAATCCCATTTGATAGCAGAAACTGGAATTGGCTTGTCACATGTTCAGGGATTCACTTTTACTCTCTGTTATAAATTTCCTACCTGAATGATGTCCCATCTCTTTTATATAATAGTAGAATGGCTTACCTATTCTGTAACAGCACAAAAGAATTGGAAGATATAAAGGCATAAGATGCATTTTCTCTATATCTTTTGGAACAGAAAAAGTAGAGAAAATGTTAAATTTTTTCTTTGAAATCCATATGACTCTGCTTCAAAGAACCACCATTTCTAAGAGAGAAAATTCTTGATTGCATGACAAACATTCAGAGACACCTTATGTTTTAAGAAGCTACATTTTATCCACCATTGTCATCATAATGAGTGCAATATTCTAAATCATACAACAAAAACAATGATTTTTAATTCTGATTTTGATTTTTTTCCCCATTGTTTAGCCTATGAAACTTCACATACCCATCAAAATGGTAGAGGACTAGAGCCATTAAGTATGGTGTTAGCCCTTTAATAAACATTTTTTCAGTTTGCAGAATTAGAAAAGTATTGGCTGTGTTATTAAACAATTCACCTCACACTGGCTAAAAAATGCCTTACTAGTCTTTTAAATTCATTAATCAGACTATCTGATAGGGTGTTTTAGGAGATGGCATGATTCTCATAAATAACATGAGAATCATGAGCCTCTAATGTATTATTAAACTTTCCTTCTTAAAGCTTTTCTAAATCCTATTCAGTGATATATTTTCCTCTCTTTTTTTTTACAGTATGGTATTTCATTTTATTTTGTTTTAAAATATTTAATTGACAAATAAAAACATATGTTCAAAGTATATAATGTGATATTTGATATATGTGCACGTTGTGTTCTGATTACTGTAGTCTAATTAATTAACTCATTCATCCCCGAGGGGGGCAGTGAGGACTCAAAAAACTGCTCTTTTAATAATTTCAAGTAAACAGTACAGTGTTATTAACTGTAGTCACCATGCTGTGTATCAGATCTCCAGAACTTCATCTTATAACTGAAAGTTTGTACCCTTTGACCAACGTCTTTCCATTCCCCATCCCCCACACCCAGCCCTGGCAACCACCATTCTACTCTCTGCTTTTATGAGTTCAACTTTTTTAGATTCCAAATATTGGTGAGATCATGCAGTGTTTATCTTTCTGTGTCTGGCTTATTTCATGTAACATAATGTCCTTCAGCTTCATCCATGTTGTAGCAAATGACAGGATTTCCTTTTTTAAAGCTGAATAATATTCTATTGTGTATATACACCACATTTTCTTTATCTGTGTATCCATTGATGGACATTTAGGTTGATTCCACATCTTGGCTATTGTAAATAATGCTGTGATGAACGTAGGGGTGCAGATATCACTTCAAAATGCTGATTTCATTTTCTTTGGATGCATACACAGAAGTAGGATTGCTGGATCACAGGGTAGTTCTATTTTTAATGTTTTGAGTAACCTCCATACTGTTTTTCATAATTCCTGTACCATTTTACATTCTCACTAAAAGTGTACAAGCATTCCCTTTTCTCCTCACCTTTACTTATTAGTCAATACTTATCTTTTGTTCTTTTGATAATAACCATCCTAACAGATATCTCATGGTTTTGATTTGCATTTCCCTGGTGATTAGGGATGTTGACCACCTTTTCATGTATCTGTTATCTGTTCCTATGTCGTCTTTGGAAGAATGTCTATTCAGGTCCTCTGCCCATAACCAATCAAGCTGGTTTTGGCTGTTGAGTTGTATGAGTTCCTTATATAATTTGGATGTTAACTTCTTTCCTCCCTTACATAAGAGAATGTTCTCAGTGGTGCCAATTTGCTTTGTAAATTTTTGAGGAAGGTAAAGGTCAGATTTAGCTCTCCTTGGTGTTTGCTACCCAGCATGGTATACAATTTTCTTTTGATCCTTTGGTGCTTCCTGAACCTCACTGTCGTATCTTAAGCTGAAGGACAGAGAACGTGCATAGCCTCTCACCTGTTGTCCAGTGGTTATTAATCTACTGGGACTTTCCTGGGTAGAAGGGAGACATCTGCTCCCACATTCTTCTTAACTGATTTTAAGACTAGTCATATCCTAGCAATCGTAAGTCAGACTTTATTTTGTTTCACAACAAAACATGAAAAACTATAACCTCCAAATAGTGCTCCAAGGGTTCTTCTTGACTCCTCCTCATTTACATGTTTTTATCATGAGATGATCTCCACTTTCCAGAATGTCATTTACCACCGTTTTCTGTCTAGTCATGTCTGTTCTTTCTGCTGTTCTGCTTATGAGGAGTTGTAATCTCTGAGTAGATGTGAAATAACAAGTTCTCATAGTGTGGGTTTGGAGGAGATCCAGCTTTGATAACTCAGGAATCAGTTCCTGAGCTGTAGGAGATGTTGCTACCTTAATTTGAGGATAGATGTATACCTAGATCATCAGTCTAGGAGCAAATAGCAACTACTTGGCGTTTAGTCAAACGTTTGTTTGCCTTCTTGTTTTGACATGACGTAAAAACATTGTAAAAACGTTTTTTTAAAGGTTAGGGTTTCTCTTTCTAAATTTACCCTATTATCCCAATCCTATGAAGTAAACAAACTTAACTTTTAAATGTTTCCTTCTGTGATATTTAATGCTTATAGAACCACATATGTACCTGTATGCTTTTTTTTTTAATCCAGAGCTTGCATCTTCTTTAACTTATTATTTCCAGTCTAAGATCCATCACAAACATTGTCTATATCATCACAAATGTAACTCATTATAAATAATTATAATCTCTGCCCAGCATTCCACAGTTTGAATGTACTATAAATTTTTAAGTCATTTGCTATTATCGAACACTTACACTGTTTATAATTTTTTGATATTACAAATAATGCTGCCAGGATCATTCCCATACACATGTTCTTATGTAGTTTTGAAATTGTTTTTGCTGGATAGAATCCTAAATTTATTCAGCCATAAGATTCTGATAGGTACAAGCAAATTTCCTATTAAAAATGGGCAGAGGGGAGATAGATGCCTCAGCCTTCTTTAATTTACAATGTGCTTGAGTTTTTGTCTTTGGTTTGTTTGTTTATTTGTTTCTTCTTTGGCATTTTAACTGGATACTGGAAAGGAGTGTGTCAGTAAAGGCTAGACTGATGCCTTTGGTATGTGGATGCCTAACCAATATTTTACATCACATGTACTATAGGAAGTCATCTTCTTCTAGGAATTCCTTCTACCTTCCAAGAGGAGAAATTTCTCAATGTACCTACTGTGATTTCCGTAGAGGAAATTATTTTGATACATATTTATGATCCCATAAAATGCCTGAAATAACTACATAAATTTTTCAGGAAATCTTGAATAGAAATTGAAGGATAGACAGGTTAAAGTAGATAGCAGTAATAGTTGTCTCTTTCTTTCCTGATAAATGTGGGTAAAGCTAGAAAATATTTTGTTTGTGTTGCCAGAGGCAGAAAGTAGGGATATTGCTGTCAAGATGGGGAAGTAAAAACATTTGCTATTCTGTTCAGTGGCAATCATTTGATACCTGACCTCCAGAGGATTTTTCAAAATTCCCCTTTCAGCCTCTTTTAGCCAATATGGTTTATTAGGAGTTCTTAGTATTTACAGATATGAGTATGAATTCCTTTATTTGTACAGTTTTTGATGTACTGTTTAAACAGGGACAAGTCATTTATTCTTTATTCTTATGTTTTCATGTCCTTGAAGATGGAATAATTTCTTCATAATTGAAATTAGAGCATGACTGCTAAAATAAAGTTTGCTGAATGCTTAAAAACCCTTAGAGGGCGCGGTTTCAAGATGGCGGCGGCTGCGGCGGCTGGCGCGGAGTAGCTGAGGTGGAAAAGGTGGCCACTGGGCCTCAGGCAGCCGGGAAACTTGTGGACCTTCCTCTGGCCATCTCTTAAGGGAGGACTGCTGCTGCTGGCCGGTCGTGGGGGCTCAACGCCACTTTGCCCCCGGCAGGAGAGGCTGCCTCATTTACAGGCAACAGCTTTGAAGTGTGGAGCAGGAAAAGAACTGATTCTTAGCTGCAAAAGCGAGTCTTGAAACAGGGAACACGGCGCCAGGGCTGCTGTGGATGCAGCCAGGATCCCGGAGGCTGGGGCCGCACTGAAGGCGGCCAGCTGCCCTATTCAGGATTCGAGGTTTCAGGCCGGCATTAAAGAAGATTCCTGGGAGCGCCCAAGCGGCGCCGCGACTGAACAGCCCGAGGCGGCAGCGCCGAGAACACGGAAGGCAACAAACCAGAGACAGAGCGAGCGCCCGACCTGGCACAGCACTGTGAGTGATCCCTGGCCCACGCGGCTCCCGCCTGCACCACCAGGCCACTCACTGCCCCGGTGCTGCCTCCATTTTCCCAGGTGCGGGCAGCTCCGCCCTGCTCGGCCATCACTGAGCCCATTTGCTTGGCCTGGCGCGGGGCTTTCCGGACCCTGCGGGCCGACCTCCTCTCCCACTCCCTCCGCGGTTCTCTGGCGGGGCTGGGGGTGTGGGGCGTCCCGACCAGTGTTGGGAGGGCTAGAAAGTACGGGCGGGCCGACTGTCACTCCACCACACCCTGGACTCCGGCCCCGGTAAACTTCCTGTTACTGGGAGGCAGATACCATCTCTGCGACCACCAGTTTGGAAAAAAGCCTAACGAATTTCTGGTTGGGAATAGTGTGGTAGGAGAGTTCCCAGGTCCGCTTGAACCTGCCGGAGAGCAGGCTGCAGGCAGGCACTAGACTCGGTTTATACCGGGGGGATACAAAGGTGAACAAGACCCGAGAAAGATCTACACAGTGCTACAAAGGCACCCAGAGAGACCGGTTGTCTGTGCCTAGCAGAAACCTGATAGACTTCCTGGGCGAGGTGGTGCTGAGCAGGGTCTTGAAGGCCCAGCTGATAAACGAGGGGTGCAGAAGACACGCCCCAGCCCAGCACAGTGTGCACAGAGGGGGGAGACTCGACAGAAACCACACACCCGGTGGGGTCGCCACTGCACGATCTAACAGCCTGGGCCAGAGCACACGGAACGGGGAGAAGTCCTGTACAGAAAGTGAAAGCTCAACAGAGATCACATACCCTGTGGTACGTGATCCACCAGCCCAGCAGAGTACAAGCTGACCAGAAAGGTGGATCCCCGGAGAAGCCCAAGACCCGAGGCAACCACACACACAAGACACTAGAGGCCAACTGAGCAGTCACGGCGGGAGCCATACCAAATTAGCAACCACAGCAACATCCTAGTTAGTCATTAGTCTCAAACCGGTGGACTGTGAAACCCCCTGCCACAATGAATAAACACCAAAAAAAAGACACCAGAAATACAAAAAATCAAGAAAGTACACCACCAAAAGTTAATAAATCTCATACTCTAGATCCTATAGAACAAGAAGCCCTTGAAATAACTGACAAGGAATTTCGAGTGATAATTCTAAGGAAACTGAATGAGATACAAGAAAACTCAGCTAGACATCATGATGAAATGAGGAAAAGTATACAGGATCTGAAAGAGGAAATATACAAGGAAATCAATGTCCTGAAAAAAAATGTAGCAGAACTTGCTGAACTGAAGAAATTATTCAGCGAAATAAAAAACACAACGGAGAGTTTAACCAGCAGGCTTGTCGAAGTTGAAGAGAGAACCTCTGAACTTGAAGATGGGCTGTTTGAAATAACACAAGCAGACAAAAAGAAAGAAAAAAGAATCAAGGACATGGAAGAAAATCTGAGAGAGATATCAGACAACCTCAAGCGCTCAAATATCCGAGTCATGGGTATTCCAGAAGGGGAGGAAAATGGAGATTCCATTGAAAACATATTCAACAAAATAGTGGCAGAAAACTTCCCAGGTATAGGAAAAATCACAAATCTTCAGATCCAGGAAGCTCAACGATCTCCAAACGTATTCAACCCAAAAAGGCCTTCTCCAAGACATGTCATAGTCAAATTGGCAAAACTCAGAGACAAAGAGAGAATCTTAAAAGCTGCAAGAGAGAAGCGTCAAATCACCTATAAGGGAGCCCCAATCAGGTTAACATCAGACTTCTCATCACAAACCCTAAAAGCTAGAAAGGAATGGGATGATATTTTCAAAATACTAAAAGACAAAGATTGCCAGCCAAGAATACTCTACCCTGCAAGGCTATCCTTCCGAAATGAGGGGCAAATAGTATATTTCTCAGACAAACAAAAACTGCGGGAGTTCACTACCACAAGACCACCCTTACAAGAAATCCTCAAGGGAGTACTGGGTTTGGTTCCCGAAAAAATAACTACCACTGCCATAAAAACCTAAGAAAAATCTAAACCCGCTAGTACAATAAAAATGGCATTCATGAAGAGAAAACAAGCTAACAAAAACACTATCTACAACCTAAGGAACCAACAAACAAAGAAACCAAACAGTAAATCAGAAAGCAAGGAACAAAAGACACCTAAGACAACCAATCAACCAATAAAATGCTAGGAATAAATCAACACCTTTCAATAACAACTCTTAATGTTAAAGGCTTAAATTCCCCAATTAAAAGACACAGACTGGCTGACTGGATCAAAAAGCAGGACCCAACTATATGCTGCCTACAAGAGACCCACCTCACCCATAAAGATTCACACAGACTAAGAGTGAAAGGATGGAAAAAGATTTACCATGCAAACAGAAAAGAAAAACGAGCAGGAGTGGCTATTCTTATATCTGACAAAATAGACTTTAAACTAAAAACCATAAAAAGAGACAATGAGGGACACTAGTTAATGATAAAAGGACTGATCCATCAAGAAGACATAACAATCATAAATATGTACGCACCCAATCTTGGAGCAGCCAGATTTATAAAACAAACTCTATTAGACCTAAAGAAGGAAATAGACACTAATACCATAATAGCAGGGGACCTGAACACTCCACTGTCAATATTAGACAGATCATCTAGGCAAAGAATCAGTAGAGAAACACAAGATCTAAACAAGACTCTAGACCAATTGGAATTGGCAGATATCTACAGAACATTCCACCCAACAACCTCAGAATATTCATTCTTCTCATCAGCACATGGATCATTCTCCAGGATAGATCACATATTAGGTCACAAATCAAGTCTCAATAAATTCAAAAAAATTGGAATTATCCCATGTATCTTCTCAGACCACAATGGATTAAAACTAGAAATTAATAACAAACAAAACTCTGGAAACTATGCAAACACATGGAAATTAAACAGCATTCTACTTAATGACATATGGGTCCAAGAAGAAATCAAGCAGGAAATCAAAAAGTTTATTGAAACTAATGAAAACAATGATACATCATACCAAATCCTGTGGGATACTGCAAAAGCAGTATTGAGGGGAAAATTTATTGCATTAAATGCTCACTTCAGAAGAATGGAAAGATGGCAAGTGAACAACCTAACACTTCACCTTAAAGAACTAGAAAAACAAGAACAATCCAATCCTAAAGTTAGCAGACGGAAAGAAATCATTAAGATCAGAGCAGAACTGAATGAAATTGAAAACCAAAAAACAATTCAAAAGATCAATGAATCAAAAAGTTGGTTTTTTGAAAAGATAAATAAAATTGACAAACCATTAGCATGGCTAACAAAAAAAAGAAGAGAGAAGACTCAAATAACAAAAATTAGAAATGAAAAAGGCGATATTACAACTGATTCATCTGAAATACAAGGAATCATTCGAGACTACTATAAACAACTATATGCCAACAAATTTGAAAATCTGGAGGAAATGGATAAATTTCTGGACACACACAAGCTCCCAAAACTGAACCGTGAAGACGTAGAAAATTTGAACAGACCAATAACAATAAAGGAGATTGAAGCTGTTATCAGAAGGCTCCCAACAAAGAAAAGCCCAGGACCAGATGGATTCACAGCAGAATTTTACCAAACATTCAAAGAGGAATTGACACCGATTCTTTACAAACTATTCCAAAAGATTGAAACGGACGCAAATCTCCCAAACTCATTCTATGAAGCAAACATCATCCTGATACCAAAACCAGGTAAAGATATAACCAAAAAAGAAAACTACAGGCCGATATCCTTGATGAATATAGATGCAAAAATCCTCACTAAAATACTAGCAAACAGAATACAGCAACACATACGAAAAATTATTCATCATGATCAAGTGGGATTCATCCCAGGGATGCAAGGTTGGTTCAACATACGCAAATCAATAAATGTGATACACCATATTAATAAACTCAAACACCAGGACCATATGATCATCTCTATAGATGCTGAAAAAGCATTTGATAAAGTTCAGCACTCATTCATGACAAAGACCCTCTATAAGTTAGGTATAGAGGGAAAGTATCTCAACATAATTAAAGCCATATATGACAAACCCACTGCCAATATCATCCTGAATGGGGAAAAGCTGAAAGCTTTTCCTTTAAGAACAGGCACTAGACAAGGATGCCCACTCTCACCACTCCTATTCAACATAGTGTTGGAAGTACTAGCCAGAGCAATCAGAGAAGAGAAGGAAATAAAGGGCATCCAGATTGGAAAAGATGAAGTCAAACTGTCCCTGTTTGCAGATGACATGATCCTATATATCGAACAGCCTAAAACCTCTACAAAAAAACTGTTGGAATTGATAAATGATTTCAGCACAGTGGCAGGATACAAAATCAACACACAAAAATCAGTAGCATTTCTTTTCTCCAATAGTGAACATGCAGAAGGAGAAATCAAGAAAGCCTGCCCATTTACAATAGCCACCAAAAAGATAAAATACTTGGGAATTGAGTTAACCAAGGAGGTGAAAAATCTCTATAATGAGAACTACAAACCACTGCTGAGAGAAATTGGAGAGGATACAAGAAGATGGAAAGATATTCCATGCTCTTGGATTGGAAGAATCAACATAGTGAAAATGTCCATACTACCCAAAGTGATATACAAATTCAATGCAATCCCCATCAAAATTCCAAAGACATTTTTCTCAGAAATGGAAAAAACTATTCAGACATTTATATGGAACAATAAAAGACCACGAATAGCCAAAGCAATGCTCAGCAAAAAAAATAAAGCTGGAGGCATAACACTACCTGACTTTAAGCTATACTACAAAGCTATAATAACCAAAACAGTATGGTACTGGCATAAAAACAGACACACTGACCAATGGAATAGAATAGAGAATCCAGAAATCAACCCACACACTTACTGCCATCTGATCTTTGACAAAGGCACCAAGCCTATTCACTGGGGAAGGGACTGCCTCTTCAGCAAGTGGTGTTGGGATAACTGGATATCGATATGCAGGAGAATGAAACTAGATCCATACCTCTCACCGTATACTAAAATCAACTCAAAATGGATTAAGGATTTAAATATACACCCTGAGACAATAAAACTTCTTAAAGAAAACATAGGGGAAACACTTCAGGAAATAGGACTGGGCACAGACTTCATGAATACGACCCCAAAAGCACGGGCAACCAAAGGAAAAATAAACAAATGGGATTATATCAAACTAAAAAGCTTCTGCACAGCAAAAGAAACAATTAAAAGAGTTAAAAGACAACCAACAGAGTGGGAGAAAATATTTGCAAAATATACATCTGACAAAGGATTAATATCCAGAATATATAAGGAACTCAAACAACTTTACAAGAAGAAAACAAGCAACCCAATGAAAAAATGGGCAAAAGAGCTAAGTAGGCATTTCTCTAAGGAAGATATCCAAATGGCCAACAGACATATGAAAAAATGCTCAACATCACTCAGCATCCGGGAAATGCAAATCAAAACCACATTGAGATACCATCTAACCCCAGTTAGGATGGCTAAAATCCAAAAGACCCTGAACGATAAATGCTGGCGAGGCTGCGGAGAAAAAGGAACTCTCATACATTGTTGGTGGGACTGCAAAATGGTGCAGCCTCTATGGAAAATGGTATGGAGGTTCCTTAAACAATTGCAAATAGATCTACCATACGACCCAGCCATCCCACTGTTGGGAATATACCCAGAGGAATGGAAATCATCAAGTCGAAGGTATACCTGTTCCCCAATGTTCATCGCAGCACTCTTTACAATAGCCAAGAGTTGGAACCAGCCCAAATGCCCATCATCAGATGAGTGGATACGGAAAATGTGGTACATCTACACAATGGAATACTACTCAGCTATAAAAACGAATGAAATACTGCCATTTGCAACAACATGGATGGACCTTGAGAGAATTATATTAAGTGAAACAAGTCAGGCACAGAAAGAGAAATACCACATGTTCTCACTTATTGGAGGGAGCTAAACATTAATATATAAATTCACACACACACATACACACACACACACACAAATCGGGGGGGGGAGGGAAGAAGATATAACAACCACAATTACTTGAAGTTGATACAACAAGCAAACAGAAAGGACATTGTTGGGGGGGAGGGGGGGGAGGGAGTGGGGAGGGAGGTTTTGGTGATGGGGAGCATTAATCAGCTACAATGTATATCGACAAAATAAAATTAAAAAAAAATAAAATAAAATAAAAATAAATAAATAAATAAATAAATAAATATAAAAAAAAAAAAAAAAAAAAACCCTTAGAGGGAAAGGCAATTTTAGCATAAATTGATGTCTTTTGATTTACATTTTGTAATCTATTTTTAATTTCATTTTTAAAACTGCATTTGAATTCATGTATTTTTATAACTTCTGTCTTTTAGATTTAAACTTCTCACCATACAAGATAGCTTAGGTAAATGGTTTTGAGAAAGAATGCAATTTTCTGTGGATATAATTCCCATGTCTGGTTATTCATAAATACCCATATTTATGATTCGTCTTAAACAATAAAAAAGTATTCAAAAATACCTTTTAAATATATATGTGGAATTATTGATTGTTTACTGGGACAATGTCTTGAATAAATGTTTGGGTGTCTTCAACTGCTTGATTCTGAAAAGCTTCACTATCTACACTGTAGAAAGAAATGTGCACACATGTGTATGTGAATATATTTATATATGTATATGTGTGTATATTTATAGACACATTTATGTATGTACATATAAGTGATTATGTATATTCATCATATAAACACACTTTATGTATATTTAAGAGTAAATTATAATGTTCTTTCCTAAATATCTTTGATTTTTTACATGTTCTACAATCCTCCCATTAGTTACCTTCTGTATTAACTCTCATTAATATGAACATGCAGGCAGAATGTTGATATACAGTCCTCTCCTGAATCAAAAATGTCTTCCCTAATGGCTAGGCATAACATCATGTGTCCCAACTACTAGGGTTTCAGAATTATGTATTGTCAACCAAAAATAGTGAGTGAGAAGAGAGAATTATTAGGTCCTGCATATAAACTTCATCTGTCAGTGGCACCTCTCCACTTGACAAAAATCACTTACCACTTCAAGCTCAACACTTCTTAGATGACAGTCATCACCTTTTCCCCAAATACGACCCAATTCTCTACTTTGTACCAACAGTCTCCTCATCTTGTAGGCTTCAAACCCTGGAGTCAGGGTCGATGCCCCTCTTTCCACTCAATGATTAATCAGTGGCAGAAATTTCAAAGTCTCTCAGATCCTTCCTTTCTTTTCACATTGTTGCCATCCTACATCAAACTTCAACATTTATATTAATGAATATCCCCCTTATTTATTGATTGTCTACATTACTCGCATCTAGCACTGTGTTTGCAGGCATGGTAGGAATCAAATCAATATTCACTGAATGGGCAGGTAAGCACTACAAGATCCATTTCAATAATTTTGTTAGAATACAGCTCTCATCAAGTTACTTTGCTGTGTGCAGATTCCCAGTGGGTGTCAGTGGTCAAGAAGAGAAAGACCATACTCCCCACCCCGGTGTTTAGGGCTCTTTAAGATCTTGCTCTTCTAATTTTACTTTTACCACTACTCTCACTGTGTATGCTCTGTTGCATTCATGCTAGTTTAAAATTCCCCCTAATATTTCGTGCTTCGTCCCAAGCCTAGTATGCATCTTTCCTTTATCCTGTGTTTTCATGCCTGGTTTGCTCACTCTTGTGTGATCTGTCCTGTCCAGTCTCCTTCTCTAAGCCTAAAGCTTAACTGAAGTTTTGGTACTTAAAAGTTCCTTTACTCAACTTTAGCCTGGGCTAATACCTCCTTCCATGGCACTCCCATTGCTTTAGTGATACCGCTCTTTTTTTTTTAACATTGCTTGAATGTAAGGTTTCTTCTCCCAATTCATGAAAGTTAGAATCCACCCTTCCCTTTCCTTGGAGAATACAGATATAGTTTATTGAGTAGCAGGAATGGTGAGTAGAATTTATGAGCCCAGGGTGTCTGCAGGTAGAGAGGATGGAGAAGGATGAAATGGCTAAATGAATGGAGTGGGAGGGTGGTTGTGGGAGGACCGCATCAGGATAGAGAGGTAGGTGCTCAAGAGGACCCTGGAGGGGGAGAGTAGCCTCTGAAAGAGAAGAAAGTTCACCAAAAAAAGGCTCCAGAAATGAACGTTTTCTTCTTCAAAAGTTTGCCTTAGCAGAGCCTGGTGATCCTGGGCAGGAGAAGTAGAGTAATTCTAGGCACTGTTCTCTGGCTTTCAGTGCATTAAAAATCTTCTCAAGTACCTTTAGGTGAAAGTCATGTAACTTCATTACACCCTGCCATGCTACATTGTCCTGTCTAATAAGGTACTTTTTAAAAAAATTTTGACACTTACTTGTACATATTTGTGGGGTACAGTGTGTTGTTTCAGTGCATGCATATCCTGTACGTTGATTCACTGAGGTAGATAGCATAGTTTTGTACCTGTTAGATCACCTCCTCCCCGCCACCTTTCCCTCCCAGCCTAAGGTTCTTCTTTTAGGGCCATCCATAACTGAATTTCTATGTAAAATGAACTCATGTCTCTGTGGCTGAGAAGCAATTATTTCATCTATCTTGACTGAGCTACTTATTCAAGCACCTAACCATCTGCATAAATAAAATCACTGGACTAAGGTCTTTAAATCTCCCAGCAAAGTGCAGCATGGTTTGGTCCCTGCTCAGCACTCCTGCTTCTTTTCATACAGCTTTCCCACTCGCTTTCTCTTTTTGCCACTCTGGCTTTTCAGTTTCTCAAATGCCATGGGGTTTCCTGTGGATAGAGGACTTTCGTTTATGCTCTTAATCTGCCTGAAACCTTCCTTTCCTTCTCGATGCAGTTCTCTTCACTCTCCCTAGACTAGGTCATATGCATATAAGTATTTGTGACCTCAGGTAGCTTTCTTTTATAGTCCTTGGCACAGCTGGGACATTACATTTTCGAATGATTACTTAATTAATGTCCCTCTCTCCCAGTAAATTTGAAGTTCCTTGAGAGGATGGAGTGTATCTGTTTCTGCTCATTTCTGTAGGCCAGTACGTGGCACCTACAAGGCACTCAATAAATATTTATTAAAGCAAGTGAAATGGGAATTTGAATTTCACTTGTGAATCCAGTTATTTTATTACTCCACAGACACAGCTTTATTCTGTAACACTGTTATCCCTGTTATTTAAATTCTCTAAAACACAAAAGGAACTAAACACACATGAAAAGGCTTCTAAGCATAAATCGTTGAATGCATATAGTTAGTTGTCTACTTAGTCAGAAATTAATTTTTGTCTTTTACACAATAGAGAAGGAGTAGTGACCGTTCTTTAAGGATGTGGTAACTTTTTCCGTCTGTGTGGTTTTTAGAAACTTTAAATACATTTTTAGTATCAATATATACTCATTTCCAGGCAAGATTATACACAGAAAAATCCGAAACATCTTCAAAGCCTTTCACGTTTCAGCAGAGGGAACATAATGATTTTACTAGTCAACTTTGTTGCACAGAGTTTTCTCAGTAGAATGAACACTGAATCAGTTATCCAGTGACTTCATATTAAGGGAAAGATGTTCAAAGAATTATTCCACAAGGCTTCTCATGCCTGGATCTTCAAAGAACACCTCCATGATTTAGTGATACTAAACCATAAAAATTTTTGAAGGAGAGAAGGAAGTTTGATGTCTTAATAAGAAGGGGGTCAGTTTATTCTGGACAGTGAGGTTGCTGGATGCAGAGATACTGTTCATAAAGATAAGGCTTTTTCTCCTTTTGTAGCTCATTTTGGGAATTGCTTCGAAATATCTGCTTTGACTTTCCTACTACTTTTTGGAATTTACCCAGAAACCAAAAGCTGTGTATATTTGAGAGCAGCTGCATAGACAAAAGTATCTGGCATAAATGTCTTCAACTCCTCCCTCTCGCTCATGAGCCCCATCCACTCAAGCAGCAAATACTGTCAGTTCTGCCACATGAGCACATCTCGACTCCTACTTGTCCCCTACCTGTCCATCCTGGGAATGTTTTAGCTCAGCACCTGTGACTTCCTAAACCTTTCCTCACTTCCAGGCTTGGCCCCCACCCACCCCTCAACCGCTCCCTCTCACTGTTGCTATGATTCCCTCCGACATGCACATCTGAGCACTCCTTTATGTAAAACCTTTAAATGGCTCATGATAATAACAGCAGCAACAACAAATTAAAACAATAATTATACTGTATGCCAAGCACTGGTCCAAGTACTTTACATATGTTAACTCAGGGTTATGCCCTGGAACAGTAAATCTAGGAAGTGTCATCAGTCATCACTTTGGTATTATAATAAAGCTGACCTTAATCGAATGCTTATTTTGACCAGGCACTGTTCTAAGCGCGTTACGATATTAACTCATCTACCCCTAACAAAAAGCAGATGAATAAGTACTACTTAGTATTTTTTTTTTTTTTTTAAATTGAAGATTAACTAAATCACTAAATAGGGGTTAAAACATTTGCCCAAATTCGTATGGCTAACCCTTGGAAGGATGGCATTCAGACCCAGGCTGTAGAACTCCAGAGTCCATGTTCCGAGTCACTGCACCTACTTACTTGCCAAATAAGCTCCTGAGTTTATAGCCTGGCTCATGGTGGGCTCTTCTTTCCAACCTCAGTTTTCACTAAGGTTGCGTTTGCTCATCTTACACTTTATTCTATCACACTGAACTAAACAAAGACAGTCTTAAATAGATCCTTCACCTAGATTAGCTTGATGAACTCAAGCTGCCTAGTCCTTCTGTAAAACATTTGCCTGTGGCCAATGACTTAGAATTCCCACAGCTAAAACATTACTCCCTAGTAATACCTAGTAGTACTTTCATTCCCACCAGCTAAAATGTATGCTAAAAATATCAGTTGTGATTTTTCTCAGACATGTTTATGCGATTGTACCTATTATGGTACCCATCTAATTTAATTGAATAGTATGCAAATTGGTGAAAAGGAAAATAGTCTAATGTTTTGAAAGACTAACTTGTAATGAGTTTTCTTTTTTAAATGTCGGTCAAATGTGGTGAGACAACTGTAAAAGCCTGGGAAAAACTTGTAAAAGTCTAGAAGGATTCTGTACTCGAATTTTGTCATAAATATCTTTAGGTTTTCACTCCAATATAAAGAAACTAAACTGGAAGTTGTAAACAGAGCAGTATGGGTATGGTTATGAAACAAAGACTTCTCAGAACTTCGAGTTATGGATTTATACCCAAAGAAAATTACTTCTTATCTCAAAAGATCAGGGAATGAATTCTGCATTATATGTTTAATAATTCCATGTCATGATTAAGAAATGAATGTATGATTTTTTTGTATAATTCATGCCTTGGCAACTAAAAAAAATTAACGACAATTATGAGTCTACATTATGTTGGATGAGAAGATTTCTAATTTCTTTGAAGTATGGTACCATATGTACCATCAGGCCCTCACTCCAGCCAAACCACAGAACTCAGGGTTCTTCTGATATTAGCCCATGATGTACATTATGATCTCTCATGTCCTGCCTTGGGAATGCCTTCTTTTGCCTGAAATGCCTTGTCCTAACCTTATTTCCCTGCTAACTTCTGTTCATCCTCTAGTTGTGTTACTACCTGCTCTAGAATGTCTTTCCAGATCTCCAAAGATGGGCTACAGGCTCCAGTAAACATCTGTTAAAAGCAACTAACCAGAAAGAAATATTATAATTAAAACTTGGAGGGAAAGAATGAGTATATTCGTCATTTTTATTTTTTTTTTCTTTTATGGGGAAGATGTGATAGGATGGTTTTTAAAAACCTAATTTTAAGAATAAGTAATGAATTAAACTTTTCTAATCTCTAGTATCTTATCCTGAATAAATCTCTAGGACAGTCACAGACTTGACCATGACTTAAAGATTGATGATAATATTGTGGAGCTGAGGATAGAACTCATATGACAAGGGAATCATGCAAAATTTTGATTTGGGAATGATTGGATCCAGAAACGTTATTTTTTTAGTAGTATGGTTAGGTTGATCATTTGTAAGAGAGAAGGCCTGTTAGATATGCACCTGTGAGGCAGGTTTCTAAATATGAACGCATAACTACATGAGACAGTAAATGGCAAAGTAGAGTTTAGGTGGAAGTAGAGGTTTCCATGGTAAGCCTATTTCATCTAATCAAAGAGGTATTTTGTAATCATGAAGAGAATATAATTATAAGCATTTATTATCTAAGTGGGATGATTTTTGATAAGGGTAAAATGGGATTGCTTTTGTTAGAATGAGATAGATATCTAATCAGAAGATATGGAGATTATGTTAATTATGTGATTCTGGTGCTTACAGGAAACACAGGCCTCTCTTGGACTCACTTTCACTGAAAATAGCTATTTAACCTAAGATGTGCTAGAGCTGTAAAGCTGAAGTCCTTACAGGCTTTGCTTCCTTGGTGATCCTTCTGTATCAAGCCCTCAAAACAAGGGAGTGAGTTGAATATAATTAGGTCTCGGTAAGAACCAAGCTACAGTAATCAAAACAGTATGGTATTGGCAGAAAGACAGACATATAGACATGGAATGGAACAGAACAGAACAGAACACAGAACCTGAAAATAAACTATGCATATCACTGATCTTTGACAAGGGTGCCAGGAATACAAATTGGGAAAGGATAGTTTCCAACAAATGGTGTTGAAAAAACTGGATATCCACATGCATAAGAATGAAATTGGGCCCTTATATTCCACCATACATAAAAATCAACTCAGAGTGGATCAAAGATTAAATGTAAGACCCAACACTAACTATAAAGTTCCTAGAAGAAAACATAGGGGAAAATCTTCATGACCTTGGTTTTGGCAGTGATTTCATGGATATGACACTAAAGCACAGTCAATAAAAACAAAAATAAAGTGAAATTGAGCTCCATTTCATGAGTGGGGCTACATCAAATTAAAAACCTTCTATATAGCAAAAGAAACAACAGAGTGAAAAGGCAACATATGGGATAGGAGAAATCATTTACAACCATGTATCTGGGTTTAATCCATAAATGAAACCATATATACAGGGTTAGTCTCCAGAATATATAAGGAATTCCTGTAATTCTGTAGTAAAAAAACCCTGATAACCTGAGTAGAAAACGGGCTAAGGACGTGAATAGACATTTTTTCAAAGAAGACATACACATGGCCACCAGGTACATGAAAAAGTGCTCAATTTTACTAATCATTAGAGAAATGCAAACCAAAACCACAATGAGGTATCACTTCTCACCTGTGAGGATGACTATTAAAAAAAAAAGCAAAGGTAACAAATGTTGGTGAGGTTGTGGAGAAATTGGAACTCTTGCACACTGTTGGTGGGAATGCGAGATGGTACACCCACTGTGGAAAATAGTATGGAGGTTCCTACAAAAAATTAAAAATAGAACAACCATATGATCCAGCAATCCCACTCCTGAGTATTTATCCACAAGAATTGAAATTCATATCTTGAAGAGATATCTGCATCCCCCACGTTCTTTGCAGCACTATTCATAGCAACTAAGTCGTGGAAACAACCTAAATGTCTATCAACAGATGAATGGAAAATGAAAATGTGGTATATACTAGGGGCCTTCAAAAATTTCATGAAAAGATTTGTATTATCTTTCCATTCAATTTTTCCGTGAACTTTTTGAAGTACCCTGTACGTATAATGAAACACTATTCACCCTTAAAAAAGGAAATCCTGCAAAATCAACAACATGGGTGAAACTTGAGGACTTCATGCTAAGTGAAATAAGCCAGTCACAGAAACACAAATATTACATGATTCCACATACATGAGTTATCTAAAACAGTCAAATTTATAGAATCAGAGTAGAGTGGTGGTTGCCAGGAGCTCACAGAAGGAGAAAATGAAGAGTTTCTAATCTACAGGCATAAAACAAGATGAGTAAGATCTGGAGATCTGCTGTACCTGTACAAATTGTACCTATACTCAACAGTAATGTATTGTACACTTAAAAGTCTGTTAAGACAGTGGATCTCGTGTTAAGTGTTCTTGTCACAGTAAAATTTTAAAAAGGAAAAAGAACTATGAACCAAAAGAGAAGTGGTCACACACCATGTATTCTGAGATACTCTCCCAGTAATCAGTGTTAGCTTGGTATGTGTAGAAAGCAAAGGCCCCACTCCAGGGGAGCTTAGTGGTCTTGAATGTGTATGGTGGAATGGAGGTTTCCAGTGGTAAGTGGCCATTTTCCCTCCAGACTGCTAGTCCTATGAGGATACTTAAGTAAGACCTTGTCATTTTCTAATCAACATTCTTCAAATATTCCCCATTGCCTTCAAAATAGAGTCTATACTTTTTAGATTGATGTTTAAATCTCTCTACTGTTCATTCCTAACCTACAACCTACATTTGCCAGCTTTCATTAGACCACATTGCAGCCAAACCAAAGAACTCAGGGTTTTCAAACATGAACCCTCAATGCCCTTTATCATCTATACACCTTTTGTCAGTCTTTGTACCACTCATGATGATATTTATGTTTATCATTTTCTAACTTCCCAGATCAGGGTCAGCCCAATCAGATTTAATCTTTTTCTTAAAAGATTACATTACAGAATACAAGTTAGGTGTACAGGCTTTTGGGTATCTGGGTTCAAACCTTTACTATTTTCTTTGTTTGATAAAGCATAAATTCCTGTCATTTGTTACATTACTTAAAGATAGAGGCTGTCATCAACATCATTATATTTTAAATCTAGCATTTATCACATTTTGCTTTGTGGTGTTTCTATATATTTATTTTATTTCTTGTACTATGTTATAAGGTTCTTGAGGTCACAAGCTTTGCCATACTTACATTTTTAATCCCCCATTACCCTCCAAAATCACGTACATTTTAGATGCCTATTTTAATAAAGTAGATTGAGTTGAAATGGTAGGAATGTACCTTACTAATCATATTCAGAATTACCATGTTATAGCAAATCTACGTATTATATCTTTCAATATTTATCTCCCATATAGTCTTATAGCTTTGATGAAAATTAGTCTATAAACTTTGTAAAATGAGTTTATTCAGATAGTACTAGTGCAAAATATCCAATTCTCTGTTTTGTATATTTTGAAATATTTTAGTATATCGTCAGAAATTAATACCATTTTATAAACTGTAAGCCATCAAGCACGGTGATTGGTAAAAGACTCCCTGCTGACTTTGATTAGGTAGCTCTATTACTTTGCCATGTTGATAATGTAAAAAAAAAAAAAGGATTCCAAGTCAAATTTAGTCGAATTCCAATTGGTTCTTCTAAAGTAGCTGTATATATAGAAATATTATTGGTAGATGATTAAAACTTATATAAAAAAGTGATTAAAAACCAAATAAAAAGTTGTTTCAAAAGATACTGCATCATCCTACCCTTTGAAGATCAAATAGTTTTATAACCATTGCAAGCAATAAATAATGAGTTTAGTTAACAGAGAAACAAATTATCAAAATTGCAGGCCTTTATAAAAACTCAAGAATAGAAAGCAAACCAGTCCTTTCATATACCTTGATTAAGGAGTTGTCTTTGTGTCTCAGAAGGCCTGAGAAGTGGTTTAAAAACATTAAATCATTAACTCTGAAATAGGAGTACAAAGGCAGATGGTTTCCTGAGCTTTCCACCTAGAAGAGGATAATAAGGTTCATTTTAATGACTATGTAGAACAGTGGCTAAGTTATTTCATTAAAAAAGAAATGAGGAAAAAGAACTGATTTTGTAGCTTGAGAGGGTCTTCTGAGTTCTTATGAATTATATGACAAAAACAGCCAGTATAGATTCAGAGCCCATCAGCAGGTACCCGCACTCTTATATCTTTCTCTCCTAATTTTAATCATAGTGGGAGAGCAAACTAGGGAAGTAGAGAACGTGGTTTTTTGTTCTTGTTGCTTTTTTGGTTTTGTGTTGTTTTGGGGTTTTGTTTTTTTTTCTTTTTATGCTTTTGCCTTCCTTATCTATGTAATACATACCAAACTTTTTGCACTTCTAAATATGAAGATATTTCAATATCATTACTTAAATGGAAATACAAGGGTACTTCAAAAAGTTCATGGAAAATAGAATTAAAAGATAATATGAATCCCCCCCCCCCTTTTTTTTTTTTTTGGAAGAAAAGTATCCTTTGCTTATTGTGGTGAACAGCCAGTTGAGGACCCTTAAACTATGGCAAAATGAAAGATATTTCCATGAACTCAATTTGTCCCTATCTCTGCGCCCACCACCCGCAACATTTATTTACTGATTCATTCAGTCTAAGAGAAAAAAACCACCAAATGGGAGGATCCCTGGAGATATTGCCCCCAATTAACACTCCTAGCTTTTATAAAGTAGTGTTTGTTATCATCTTTTTAAATTTTTGGCTTGTTTCACTGCTATGAAACAATTATTAGTCTTGAAATTTTTATTTTTTGCTTCTGTATGTGTGTGTGTATATATATATAAAGATGAGTATATGCATTTTATGTGTATTGTAATTACTTACTCTTTTAAATCCACATATAATTTATATGAAAGCATAAATATGGTAATATCATAATTCTTTATTTAGAAGTGCTCGTTTGATTTTTTTCCTACTTATGTTTTTATCTTTGCTCTTCCTTTTTTCTTCTTTCTCTTACCCTTTTATGAGTTTCTCCGTTTCCCATCCATGTCTGCAACCTCTTATGTATCCCCAGTATAATATTTTATGCTACTGCAATGCTTCCTATATTCACATTTGCATATATGATCGCTTTTTGTCCTTTTTTTTCCTTTTTCCACTAAAGTGGAAACATATTACATACACTATCATTCAATAATACTTTTTAAAGTATCTCTCAAGCCAGTTGGTAGCTCTAATTCATTCTTTTTATGGGTTGTATAGCATTCCATCTTATGGACATACCATCCTTTATTAAACCATTCCCTTGTTTTATCTTTACTTCTAGCTTTTTTGCCACTATAAACACATTGTAAAAACATTGTTGTACCAGTGTCTTTATATAGTTATTTTTATGGCATTGGATCCCTGGAGTGAAATTGCTAGATCATTTTATTTGCTAAGGCAGATGAATTTTTTAAATTTTATGGATGCTGCCAGATTCCTTTCCAAAAAAATTATAACTCTTTATATTTCCACCAGCAACATGAGAGTATACACATTTCCCTATCCCCGTGCCAGCAATAGCTGTTGGTTATAAAGTAGTGTCTTAAGTTTATTCTGATGTGTATTTTCCTGACTACTAGTGAATTTGAGGAATTTTTCATATGTCTCATCTGTAATTTGCCAATTCATATATTTTACCCATTTTCTATTGGATTGTTTGTTTTTTTTTAAGAGTGACTTCTTTAGAGCTCTTTTTATTGTGTAACTATTATCCCTTTGTATGTCATCTGTGTGACATTTTCCTCATAGATATTGTTAGTCTGTTGACTTCCAGCTCTACTTATGATATATTTTATCCTTCAAAAGTTTAAAATTTTTGAATACTCAGGTATTTCTGTATTTTGTCATATAACTTGCTTTTCAGCCTTGCTTAAAAAGGCTTTACCAAATCCTAGTTTGTATGTGTAGCGTCCAGATTCTTTTATTATTATTTAAAATACTAATTTTTCTACTACGTGCAAAATTGTACACATTTTTCTTGGCTTAAATTTGATGATTCAGAGAAGTTGATAATTTATACCCATTGTGTAATCCATTGGCTGTTGATAATTTCAGAAATATGAACATAATGTGTCAGAAGTATCACTATTTCCTTAAAATTATCCCTGTAACCCTAATTGAGTTGGATATCTCTTACCTAGTTTTCTATTTCCCCCATCTGCACCTCTAACTTTGTACTTTTACTAGTTTGAGTTAAGGTTATCTGTTCAAACTACAAATTCTTTGAGGACCAGGTCTGAGTCATTTATGTTTACATCTCCAGTGCCTAACAATTTTTGATACGAACCGACACTTAAAAAATATTTGTGAAATTAAATTGAATTAGGAATTATTTTTTTCTAGCTGCCTTAATTAGTATGTCGTAAGAATAACCAAGGTTGTTCCGTAATTCTGATAATAATGTCTACCACTTATTGTAGTCTGCTTTGCCAGACACTATTCTAGAAATGTCATATACAGTATCTCATTATATTTCTCCACACCTCTATGAAGTAGATACTATATTATCCTACTTTACGAGAAGGAACCTGAGGCCCCAAGGTCCAAGGTCATGCAACTAGAAAGAGGCAGAACTGGAATTCAATCCAAGTCTGTCTAGCTTGGAAGCCCATGTTAATTTTTCCTTTGCCACATTGCTTTTGTGTTTCAAAGTTATCCTATTATCCTTCAAAGTTATCATATTTCTAAAGAGATATTTTTTAAAAAGAGTCGTTTAGTGAACTCTTTAGCTATGAGGCATTCCTTTTTGTTTTAGTAGTAATTAATCCAAAACTCATTAATTTTATTTGTAGTTAATAAAAAAATAGCATACATTCCTTTTAATAGTAAAAAGTTAAGGTTGTAAGACTGAGATCAAAACAAAAAGATGAAAGATTGTTCATAGTTTCTCAAATATCTAAACATTGATCTTAGCAAAAAAAAAAAAAAGCAATGAAATATGTTTTTCCCCCTATATAACTAGCATGTGGGAAAGACCTACAAACTAAGTGATGAATGATGCAGACACCCAGGAAATTATTTTGAGAGGACTTTGTAAACAAGTGCAACAATACTATTTATAATAAATATTGATTTTTATTTGAAAAATAAAATTATGCATTGCAAGTTCACTGTTTTATTTAAATTGGTTTGCTAGGAAGTCATGCATGGAATAATGATATGAGTCACTATTGCTATTCATTATAAGATCCAGTTTAATGATAGGTAAACTGCATATGGTGTTTATACCTTTAACATTTCATGTAATTGATCATTTTAGCAAAAACTAAGTTTAAATACATGCAAGTTAGATGCATTCTTTTTAAAAAATTTTTTTAATTAATATTGTTATTTTTTACATTCTATGATGTTGTTGTGGAGCAGTTGGGAGCGAGGGGGAGAAGGGAAGGGGAAGGAAATGGGATGGAGGGAGGAGGAAAGAGGAGGGGCGGGATTGAGGCCTGTGGCTTCCCTCTTATTTCCACAGGGGAGACCAAGGAGCTTTCAGCGGTGGCTTGGTCACTGCTGGGCTGGATGCAGATGTCATGGGGGTGTGGCAAAAGCCCTTGCCCCCCACCACCATAGCTTGGGAACCCAGGGCCCTCTTGCTGCAGCTTGGTGGTTGTCGCTGGGCCAGTGGTGGGGGCGTGGCCGAGGCCTTGGCCCCCTGACCCCCACCACCCTGGCTCAGAAGAGCCTGGGGCACTTCCTGCAGCTTGGTAGTCCTCGCTGAGCTGGTTGTACATTGTGGGGGGGATTGTGGCTGAGGCCTGACGCTCCATTCTCTGGCTGGTTGAGGGTGTCAGGGGTCATGGCTGAGGCCCCCAGCCCTCCCCCTTTTTGGCTTGATAGCCCAGGGGACTTCCAGTCCTTCTAGGTGTCATAGGTGTTCTTTGGTGAAATGAGACCATTACTAGTTAATATCAAACTTTGTCTCTGTTTGTGGGTACTTTATTTTTCCTTTTGGTTCTTTGTTGGCTTATTTGCTGTTCCCACCACTTACACTCTGCACTAGAACTAATTTGTTGTCCTTTTTTTACTTCTAAAATGGGGAACTTCCTGTGGGGACCAGTACTTGAGCTCTGTAGTTGAGCTAAATTGCTGCTTTGCTGTTGTTACCCTAGGGAAGGCTTTTTGTGCAGCTCAGCTTTAAATGGTTCACTTTATAGGTACTTCCAGCTCTCGTAAGATCCAGTGCACCTGGGTTGTGTAAAAACTCTGGTCTGGGCCTGAGTCTTTTCATCAAACTGCACCCCATGCAATTCTATATTCCTGACCAGTCTCCTCTAAGTGGTCCTGTGCTGAATGGGGGTCAGATCAGCTTCCCTTGCTGTGCCCAGTGTTCCCCAGTGGGCCCATCTTCACCACCCATGCTGCAAACACTTCCCATGGGACAGACCGTGTGCCAGTCCCTTGCAATGACTCACTGGCCTCTGAGTAGTTCTTTTTTGTCAGTTGTTGTGGCTCCTTGCTCCTGTGTGGGTCCACAGGCACCCTATTTGTGGTCCTGCTGGCCTGGGGGCCACCATGGCCCTCTTCTCCCGTTTGCCTCTGAGCAATTTCATCCAAAGGGCACAGCTGAAGCTTTTGGCAGCTCCTGCTCTGTGTACTCAGCAGCTCCAGCCTGGAAGTGACCAGGATTCAAAATGGTTGGAGCAGTTTTTTCTTTTTCTCATCATGGTTTCTCCCACTTTCATGTACTCCATAGGTCTCTCCTCCTTTTCCCCTGAGCTCTAGTGGCCCCAGCTTGTCTGTTGTTGCCTTTTATAGTTGTAAAATGGTTGATTTGTGGGAGAGAGTGACACTGGGGACCGTCTGTTCTACTGTCTTGACTGGAAGTCCCTAGATACGTTCTTTTCTTTATTATGTGAAGTTATCTTTTTTATATTCAGTCAGCTTCTATGTAGTTATTCTATAATTACAATGATGTTTTGACCTACTTAAAAATGGACTCAATATCATTTAAGGTAAGTTAATATTGGATATATTATAATAGCATATAGGATATTTAGGAGAAAAATCAAAAAAATGTCATATTTATGCTCCTATAACCCAAATTTAGAAAAAAATGCACTGAGAATATTCACCACTAAAATAAATCTTAGCTGCACTAAAAACATTTATATTAAATTTGTAAAATTAATTCTGCAACACTATTGTGAAGATGTATTGATCTAACTTTTAATTTAAATGAACTAAATAGATTTGCTCTGATCACCTAGTAACAGTCTACAGTCTATTTAGAAAGTAACATTTTAATTTTTCTGGTGAAAAAATGTTAAGACCTCTTCTTTGGAATCTCGAATAGTTAGGATCCATGGTGCAATGAAAAGAAAATTATGGAACCTAGTTTATGGTCTTTGTTCTGCCACTAACTAGCTAGGTGACATCATTTAAATGCTTCTGACCTCTGCTTCTTTATCTGTACAAAGAGGAGTTGTTAGATCATTGCTAATAGGGTCTTTCCAACTGTGATTCTAAGAAAGGTAATCTAACTTTCTAGAAACATTATTACCTAATTCACTTAAATTCACCCTCTGTTAATTACATAAGCTTCATTCCTAATTCAGTGTATGCTACAGGGGAAGGATTACTGAGTCTTCATGCTCCCACATTTAATTATGAAGCAAACATTTGGCAGCATTTAGGCTTAGAATTGAGAATGGGTATATTGAGCAGCACAAAAGGCTTGCCATGTTGTGATAGTGAAGAGATTCCTAGAAGTTTTTAGAATCCTCTGATCATGGTTTTTAAGAAAAAGAATTAACTTTATTTATCAAAGAATCTCACTTCCCTGCTTAAAATCCTCTTATAGGGTAAATAGGTATTGATGGCCTTTCATGATCAGATCCCATTGAAACTCCAGTCTCATCTCAAAGAACTGCTCTCATTTTATCTACTATTATATGGTATTATTTTCATGATTTGTTTTATTATTATTATGAAATTCTCTGTGTCCTTTTGTTTTATGTATCTCTCTCGTAAGCAGCATATATATAAAGTTTTTATTCTGTATCTAGAATTTTTGTCCAGTTGGACAATCATTTTCTTTCAATTATCTAGTTTAGTTCATTTATTTTTATTATGATTCTGATATATTTGGATTCTGTGTTATTTTGTGCTTTCCATTGATCCTGCTTTTCCTATTTTTTGTCCTTTCCTGCATTTTTTTAAATTAATTGAGATTTTTAAATTTTGTTTTCATTCTACTGATTTAAGCTATAACACTGTATTTTCATTATTATTCTTAAAATGTTTTAAATGTATGAAATGTATGCTAAACAAAGTTAAAGTTAATAAATATCTCTACTCTTCACCAGAACAGTTCAAAAACCTCAGAAAAATTTAACTGCAATCACTTTTCTTTCGTATTATTAGTATAAGTGATATAATTCTTATCCCCAAATTAAACATTATTGGGGGGAGGCTATACACATGTTTGCCAGTTTCCATATTCACTATTTCTTTTAAAAAAATTTTTAAATTTTTACTGATTATACATATTCATGGGTCACAGAGTTGACCTTCAGCAACTATGCCCAAGTTGTGATGATCAGATCAATACTATCATCATTCCCACCACCACAAATTGCAGTTATTCACTATGCACTATTTCTTTTATAAGTCATTCTTCTGAAAGTCTTTGCCTCTGTCCTGAAATCCATTTTTAAAAACAGTTAGTTTCAACCTTTATTGCACATTATAATTACCTGGGGAGCATTTAAAACTTCCAATATCAATGGCTCTACGACAGATCAATTCCTAAGAATCTCAGGGACATCTTCTGCTTTTACTCATGAAGGAAAGTGCTATAGGAACTATCTTCCTGCAATTAGCAACTAAGAAAATTAGATACAAGGTTAACATTTTAAATCTGAAAATCTGAAATCCGAAATGCTCCAAAATCCAAAACTTTTTGAACACCAACATGAGGCTCAAAGGAAATGCTTATTGGAGCATTTCAGATTTTGAATTTTTGGACTTGGGATGGTCAATCAGCTAGTAAAATGCAAATATTTAAAAAGCCAAAAGAAACTGAAATTTAAAATACTCTGGTCCCAAGCATTTCAGATAGATTTACTCAACCTGAATATGATATAACTGTTTTCAGGCATTGGGCAACAGGCAGCACAGGACTGTGATCCATAAGAGAAGGAAAGCAAACAAGATAAGCTTTATAGTTATCCTCAACTTTCTGCCTGGAGGTAGCTTCTTGTCTGCAACAGCTCCTAGTATCTCTCAGCACTGAGGTGTCAGATTTGGTTCCTAGGGGCTGAAACAGTACCTTGTCAAAGTACTAGTGGACAGAACTACACACAGAGACCTCTGGAGATCTGTAGAAGGGTTCCTTTAAATCTTTCTTTGAGTATTAATCTACGTAAATGTAAGATAAGAATTTACAAACCTAGAGAACTACAGGCTGAAAAGCTGTAGGTCATATATTTCTTAGATTTCATGTAAGATTGAGAATTCTTTGAGTTCCCACCAGCCATAACATGGAGATATTGTAAAAGGGGGCATTGAGTGTCTTTAGAAGAGTATTGCCTTAGTTATGGGGGTAAATTAGCCTTATACTAAAGGCTGCTTAGGATTTTACCTAACAAAGCTTAAGATCAAGACTGAAAAAGGACTAAACTAGTCCTTAGGAATGAATCCTTAGCAACTACTCCCCCCCCCCCCATGACACTGTAGAACAAAGTCCTACATTCTTTAAAGGAATACAACAAAATCCAGCACTCAACAATGTAAATTTCATGTCTATATTAGTCAAAAATTACCAGACATACAAAGAAGCAGAAAAACATGACCTATAATGTAAAGAAAATTCCACCAGTAGAAACAGACAAAAAATGATAAAAATGATAGAGTTTGAAGTCAAGGACTTTAAAACAGCTATCATAAACATTATAAATCTGCTCAAGGATGTAAAGGAAAATGTGAACCTGATGAGGAGAGAAATAAACAATATAAAAAGACTCCAATGGAACTTGTACTGCTGAAAAACATATTAGTGGTTGTTTGAAAAGACATATAAAATTGATATACTTCTAGCTGGAATAATCAAGAAAAAGAGAAGGCAAAATTAACATTACCAGGAATGAAAGTTGGAATATCATTATAGATATTTCAGATATTAAAAGGACAATACATTATTAAGAATTCCTTGTGAATAAATTTGATAGTTTAAGTAAAATGAACCAATTCCTTGAACACAAACTACTAAAACTTTTAAACAAGTAATAGATAATCTAAATAGTACTGTATCTATTAAGTAAATTGAATTCATAGTATAAATAAACTTTTTATCAAGGAAAACTCCAGGCCTAGATTGCTTTACTGGTGAACTCTACCAAACATTATAAGGAAATAATATCAATTCTGCATATACCTCTTCCAAGATGTAGAAGATGACACTCCCATATTATTTTATGAGGACAGTATTACCCTTTTACCAAAACCAGACAAAGATAGTACAAAAAAAGGAAACTGCAGATCAGTATTCCTCAGAAACATAGATGCAAACATTCTTAATGAAATAATAGCATGTCAAATTCATCATGACCAAGCTGACTGTGTCCTAAGAATGTAGGTTGATTTAGCATTTAAATATAAGTCAGTGTATTTGCTGAATTAACAGTTTAAAAAGACCAGTCATGTAATCATCTTAGTAGCATTCATGATAAAAACTCACAGCAGAACTAGGAATACAGGAACTTTTTCAATCTAATGAAAAGCATCTATGGAAAATATACAGTTGGCATCATACGTAATGGTGAAAAACTGAATGCTTTACTTCTAGCAGGAAGAAGTCAAGGATGTCCATTCTTTTGTCTTCTGTCGATTTGTTCTAAATGCCCTAGCCATTGCAATGGGAGAGGAGGAGAGGGAAGGAACACATAGACTTAAAAGAAATGAAAGAAGTAAAACTGCTTTTATTTGCAAAAATACGTGATCGCATGTGCAGAACTCTCTAAAAAAAAAAAAAAAAATTCAGAATAAGTGAGCTAAGGAAGGTTGCAGGATACAAGACCAATATGGAAAACCTAATTGTATTCCTGTGTAGTACCAATGCACAATTTGGAGTTAAGATTTAAAAAAAAAAAACTTTAAAAAATAACATCAAAAAACAATAAATATTTAGAAATTAACAAAATATGTGCAATTTTTTATGCTATCAATTACACAACATAACTCAGAAATTTAAAACTATCTTTAAAATTGGAGAGATATACGATGTTATTAATTGGAACATTCAATGTTGTTGAGATGTCAATTCTACCCAAGTTGCTCAATAGGTTCAAAGTAATCCTAATCAAACTCCCAGTGGGCTCCTCTGTATAGAAATGGACAGGTGATTCTAAAATTTATTTGGAAATGCAAAGGAACTAGAATAGCTGAAGTGGTTTGGAAAATAGAACAGAGTTGGAGGACTCTACCTGATTTCAAGACTTATAAAGCCACAGTAACTATGGGCAGTGTGATAATGGCATAAACATAGGTTGAACAATATAAAGAGTACAGAAATAAACTCATTTGTATATGGAAAATTAATTTTTGACAAAGGCACAGAGGTAATTCAAGGAAGAAAGAATAGTCTTTTTAAAAAATGGTGCTGGGGGCCTGGCTGGTTAGCTCAGTTGGTTAGAGTGCGGTGTTATAACACCAAGGTCAGAATTCAGGTCCCCATACAGGCCACACACACACACACACACACACACACACACACACACACACACACACACACACACACACACACACGCAAAATGGTGCTAGAAAAATTGAGTATCCATATACAACAAAATGAAACTTGATCTGTACCTGATACCATGTAAAAATTATTTCAAAAGCCTTAAAACCATAAAACTAGAATAAGAAAACATAGGAGAAGATCTTCATGATTTTGGAATCAGCAAAGATTTCTTATGGTATGCAAAGCATGAATTATAAAAGAAAAAAAAACTGATTAAATGGACTTCACCAGAATTAAAAATGTTATTATGTTCTCTGTAGAAAAAAACAAGAAAATGACAAAAGCACATTAGGAGAAAATATTTGCAAAAACATATCTGATAAAATACTAATACCCAGATTATATAAAGAATTCTTACAACTCAATAATTAAATAAACCACTTAATTTAATTTAAAAAATTTGAATGGAGAGTTCACCAAAGAAGTTATGGAAATAACAAATAAGTGCATAAAAAGATGCTCAGAATTATTAGTCATTAGGGAAATGCAAATTGAAACCACTGTATGCCTCTAAAATGGCTACAATTGGAAAGAATGATAATATCAAGTGTTGGTGAGATGTGGAACAACTGGAACTCTTATATATTGCTGGTATTACTGCTTTGGAAAAAAGTTTAAGGTTAAATATTCACTTACCATACGACCTAGCCATTTCACTTATATAAGGGTACTTCAAAAAGTTTGTGGAAAAAATAGAATTAAAAGATACTAGGATCCTTTCCATGAATTTTTTGAAGTACCTTTATATTTACCCAAGAGAAATGAAAATATGTGTTCATACAAATACTTGTACTCAACTATTCATAGCTGCTTAAATAATAGCCCCAAATTGGAAACAGCCCAAATGTCCATGAAGTATTGATTGATAAATTGTGTTATATCCTTATAATCATATACTATTAAGAAAAAAAAGGGGGGGGGCAAATTACTAATACAAGGAAAAACAAGGATTGATCTCAAAAGCATTAGGCTAAATCCAAAAAGCCAGAAATAATAATATACATACAGTATGATCCCATGTATATGAAATTCTGGAAAAGCCAAAACCATAGTAACAGAAAGCAGCACAGCAGTGATTGCCTAGAGCCAAGGGTGGGGGTGGAGGCAGATTTGCCTGCAGAGGGACAAGAGTAAATTTTTTGGGTGATTCAAGTGTTTTATGTCTTGATCTAGATAGTGATTATGTGACTGTGTAGACTTTTAAAACTCATTGAATTATATACTTAAAATCACTGAATTATATTTCATGTAAAGCACACCCCCCAACAAGAAAACTCTGCTTTCAATTTAATTGTTATTCCTTTGAAGGTAATCCACCTTCTTTTCCTCTAGCAGCTTTTCTTATTTTGAGGTGGGGGAGTGTTGGGGACTGGGAGCTTCAGTGTTCTGCAAATTTATCACAATGTTTCAAAGTGTGGTTTCTTTCTATTAATCTTACTTGTTATTATTATTATTTTTTTTTTGATTCCAGAATCTGTACATTCATGCATTCATTACTTCTGGAAATTTTTCTACCAATATCTCCTTAAATATTACCTCTTCCTTGTTTCTTTTTATTCTCTTCCTTTAGAACTTTGATTATACTGTTACATTTTCTCGTAATGCTTTCCATGTCTCTAACATCTCTCATATTTTCTATTTATTTTTCTGTGTTGAATTCTAAGTAATTTTTAAAAATATATAGTCTAGTGCATTACTTTTTTCTTTACCTCATAGCAATCTGATTTTTTTTAATGTTTTCTTTTGTTTTTATTGGTTATCAATATTCATGGGGTACAAAGCAAATTGTCACCACTCATGCCTAAGATGTGATGGCCAGATCCATAATAGCAGCATGTCCATTACTACAAATTGTGATTATACCCTGTGTCCCCCACCCAATTGGCCCCTCGATTATCCCTGACCTCTCTCCCCATCTCCCTTTCCCCACTCCACTTTGTATCTCTAGGTATGTTCTCTTTCTCTGCAAGTCCAAGGCACCACTGTGGTCTTTCTTTCCTTTCTTCTTTATCTCTTAGTTCCCACTTATGAGAGAGTACATGCAGTATTTACCCCTCTGTGCTTTGCTTATTTCACTCAACATAAGTTTCTTCAAGCTCATCCATGTTGTTGCAAATGGGAGAATTGTATTCTTTTTTATGGCTGAGTAGTATTCCATGGTGTATATATACCACATTTGCCTTATCCAGTCATCCACTGATGGACATTTAGGTAAGTTCCATATCTTGGCTATTGGGAACAGAGCTGCCATGAACATGGGAGTGCAGGTGTCCCTTCGACATGATGATTTCCATTCCTTTGGGTATATACCCAGAAGTGGGGTTGCTGGATCATATGGAGGATCTATCTGTAGTTGTTTGAGAAACCTCCATACTGTTTTCTATAGTTGTTGTACTAATTTACAGTCCCACCAACAGTGTAGGAGCGTTTCCTTCTCTCCACATCCTCGCCAGCATTTGTAAACGTTTTTGGCCATTTGTATTTCTTCCTTTGAAAAATGTCTATTCAGTTCCTTTGCCCATTTTTTAACTGGGATATTTGTTGTTTTACTGTATAATTGCTTGAGTTCCTTGTATATTATGGATATTAATCCCTTGCTGGATGAATAGTTAGCAAAAATGTTCTCCCACTCTGTTGTTTCACTCCGTTGATTGTTTTTTGCTGTGCAGAAGCTTTTTAGTTTGATATAGTCCCATTTGTTTATTTTTTAATTTTGTTGCTTGTGCTTTTGGGTTCATGTTTGTAAAGTCTGTGCCCAGACCTAGTTCCTGAAGTGTTTCACCTATATCTTCCCTTAGTAATCTTACAGTTTCAGGTCTTATACATAAGTCTTTAATTCATTTTGAGTTGATTTTAGTATATGGTGAGAGGTGCATGTCTAGTTTCATTCTTCTGCATATGGATATCCAAGTTTCCCAGCACCATTTATTGAAGAGGCAGTATTTTCCCTAATGTGTATTTTTGTTGCCACCTGATATTTGGCAATCTGATTTTTAACACACTTATTTAGCTATATATTTTATTTTTAGAAGCTCTGTTTGGTGTTTTTACAAATGTCTTTTAAAAATACAATATTTTTTCTTATTCATGATTTTAATTCCCTTTATAATTTAAAAAAATTTAAATATGCATAATTTATAATCTGTGTTTGATAAATCCCATATTTGTAGTCCTTGGTGGTGTAATTCTGCTGTTTATTGTTTTTCCTGACTCACTAATGGTGGCTATTTCCTTCTGAGATGTTATTTTGGATTATGGGTTTCTGTTGGATGAAATTTATCTATAGAAAACTTGAAAACTCAATGTGAGGGATGATCCCTAAAAAGATTTATATTTGCCTCTGCCAGATAGCTGGGGCCAATTAAAGTTAATTTTTAACTTTCTCTAACCACCCAAGTAGTGTGAATTTGAACCCCAATCTCACCTGAGATAAAATGTGGATTCTCAAGGGAGAATATTTTTCTGTTTGAGAGCCCAATCCTAGATAGGCAAGTATTCTTTTCCTTTCCTGATGGTAGATTATTTTTTTCTGGTCCTATCTATCAATGATGATAAAGAGACCTACTTCCAACTCCTAATCTTTCTGGGTCCTGGGCCCATGACTCCTGGTCCCTTCGAGATATTGAAAACCCAGGGGTCTAGGATCCAAGAGCATTAAACATCCTCCGTGCAGCCACTGCTTTGGACAATGAGAAAAATCAATAGAATGGCTTGAAAAATAAAGAAATAAAAATACCTTAAATCAGTTATGAATTATTGATATTATTAATACTAATTATCAAAAATTAAGAAACAGCGAGAGTGTGTGTGTGCATGTGTGTGTATATGAATTACATGGAGAATACTTTTGTATTCAACTGTTGATCCTCAGAAGATTCAAACTTAAAAAACATTGTCTTCAAGGTCAAATCAAATTGGAGGCAATCATTCTTCATTCCATTTGTAAGACCTAGGTAACTTGTCTTGGTAAAGCTAGTACTAAATATGCTTTATTTTTTCTAGACAGGTAGTTATAATACCATACAGATCTCATTTTTGACTGTCAAAACTGAAATTATTTGCAAGCCATAGATACATACAACCTTGTAGGCTGACACCTCACTTAACTGTTAAATCACCTAAAAGATTATCTTGTCTTTCTTTTATGTGAATTCAGAAACACAAAGCTATTTAAAATTCTTTCTCTAGAGAAATTCTATTAGGAGTATTATATTTCTTTGGCAGTCCTGAAAGGAACCAGCACAGTATTTTAACATATTTTTAAATGCTATTTTGGGTTATTCTTCAAAATGTCAGATTGAAACCTGAGAAATAAAATATGCACTATATATGTTGACATGAATTATACTAGGGTTCTACAGCTCATCTTTGAAACCTATCTGATACCCTAGTTAAACCACTCTGTATTAGCATGGCAACATTTAAATATGCAAGAGACTTATAGGTGAAAACACACATAGATAGATTGTGCTTTCACCTAATTCTCTCTGCATGTTTGAATATGCACAAATAGATTGTGTTTTCATATTTAAGTTTTAGAGTGTCCCAGAAGAGCATAAGAATAAAAGGAAAGGGCTGAGCCCGTGGCGCACTCAGGAGAGTGAAGCACTGGGAGCGCAGCGACGCTCCCGCCGCAGGTTCGGATCCTATATAGGAATGGCCGGTGCGCTCACTGGCTGAGTGCCAATCACGAAAAAGACAAAAAAAAAAAAAAAAAAAGAATAAAAGGGAATAAAAAGGTTCATTGTACCATTAAAAATAGGCCATAGTCATAGCACAACTATGGGGAAAGGAAATTATTGAAGAGTAGTTCAGGTAATTTTAAGAGACTGATGCTAATAGATAGCAGAGGCTGAACACATTCTGAATTATAAAATGAAAGAAAATAATGAACAAAAGAAGACAATAGCAATAATAACTACCACTTATTGGGTTCTAACTATACAGCAGAACTATATTCACTGCTTTACTTAAAAAGTCCATTTATGAAGTGTTTAATATATGCCACTTTTATCCATAGAATAACTTTTTGAGTTAGGTGCTGATATTTGCCCAGTTTTGTAAATGAGGAAACTGACAGAGTTTCAATAACTTGCCCCAAATCACATAACCTTAAAAGTGTTAAGTAAGATAATAAAAGCCAAGGCAGGGTGATTCCAGAGATATATAGTATAGCAACCTCTCTGTTATATTTTCATCTAACTACTAAGCTTCATCTCAATCCAGTTAGGATATGTCTTATTTATCCCATTTTAAAGATGGGCAAACAGAGGTAGATACTCTAAATAACTTGCACAAGATTACTTGTGAGTAATAGTATCAATATTAAAATGCTTAGTCACTTTCCAGAATCTATGTACTACCCACTATATTAATTATCCTGCTTTTGTGGCAGTATTCTTCAATCATTCATTTAACACATAATTGTTGAGCATTTTGTACAATGGATTCTTCTGGGCTTTTAGGATACTCTAGTGAACAATAAAGGCCATGTTACATTCTAGTGGGAGGAGATAGACAATAAATAAATATACCAATAAATGTACATCAAAGTGTTAGTTGGTGCAATAAAGAAAAATAAAGCAGCATAAACAGCTAGAAAATGTGGGACAAAGGGTGTATTTAGATTTTTAAGATAAGATGGTCAGTGCAAGAAAACATGCAGCTGTCACTGGTACTTTTATGATGCTGTTGTTTTCCATCACAAATATCTTGACTCCTTGGTTTATTTGACATTGAAAATCAAACTGGGTTTTATATCATTCTTCTGGTTTACAGAAGAATATAGTTGACTTAAAACTTACCATTTCATTATGTAAATGATTTTATGCTGGCTTTACTCTGTAATTTTTGAATGATTATTTGAAGAGACAAAATTGGTAATTGTTTTTTTCTAAGTATTTATCCGAAATAGCAAGCTTAATAAGGTGAACAAATGTTTGGTTTTATTTGGAGAATGTGCCTTGCCAGCAAGTAAAAGGGTCTTCTCCCTGTCATTAACACTGATGTGAGATATTAGTTCTTAGAGGCAATATCATGATAAAAGCAGTAGTGATGTCAAGAACTAATTGACTGATTTTAATTGAAGAACACATATTACAGAGTAGGTAATGGTAAGATATGTTCAACTTGTTTTTCCTTTTCTTTAAAAAGCTGAAAACTTTCTTCCTAGTAGTAATTAAAAATAAACAGCAGTCATTAACTTACTGTGGACTTCTAATGGCTACGACATTGCTTCCTTGCACAAATGATTTACTGATCTAAAGCAAAGTAATTTAACACTGAAATTATCTTGAAAATTAAAAACCATCCTAGACAATGAATAGTGTCTATTTCTATAGCACCAATTTATGTGTACTTTTTCTTTTTTATGCATTCTTCTGCACATATACAACTTGCTAGCTAACATAAAAATGGTCTCAAAGGGACTCCACCTCAAAGAAGAGTGCGCCAAGCTCAGTTTCTGAACTCTTATAGACTTGGGGGTGATATTCATTCATTCATTCATTCATTCATTCAGCCAATATTTATTGAGAAGCTTCTTTAGGCTAGGCATTTTCCTGAGAGCTTTAGGTAAAAAAACAAAAAGAACACAAAAACAGTCTCTGCCCCCAAAATAATTTATTGTTGTGGGATTGTGATAATGTTTATTCTAATCCCATCTCTTTAATTTAGTTGGTTGTATCATAATTTATTTTAAAAATTCTGTGTTTTAAGTAAATTAATTTTTTTTTTTTTTACTATAAAATCCTGACTTGAACACCCCTGATAATTAATATTAGTCCATATTTCTGATTATTTCTTAGTGGACTTCTACAAGTAGTATAACTATGTCAAAAGGCATGAACATCTTGGTCTTTTAAAAAGTTGCCTTAATAGGCTCAAAATGGAAAAAAAAGGCAAAAAGCTTGTATCATTTTACAAAGCCATCAACACCATGTCAAATGGAGTGAGCCAACATTAAGAATATAGAATGTTCTACTAAATGTGTATCATTGATCACTGATCTTAAAATCATCTTCAGAATTGTTAAAACATTTCTAATTTTTAAGAATAATTTAGTGCTGATCAAAAATTTTCAACTGAGGGCCGAGCCCGTGGCACACTCGGTAGAGTGTGGTGCTGGGAGCGCGGCGACGCTCCTGCTGCGGGTTCAGATCCTATATAGGAATGACCGGCGCACTCACTGGAGTGCCGGTCACGAAAACGACAAAAAAAAAAAAAATTTTTTTTTTCAACTGATACTGATAGTTTATATCTGAAAAGAGATCATTCAGATTATTTTATTTCCTTTTCTTTCTTACATATGCTGAATTTTAGAGTGTTAGGAGGCTATGAAAAGTTTTGTCCATTGGCTTGAGAAGTTTGACTGAAAAAAAATGAAAATTGAAGCTGCCTATTAATAAATCGAAAGGGGTGAATATTAACATAAAAGGAAATGTCAGAAAACAAATAGATTTGTATTTTGTTAGGGTTTATGTAACTTCATAAGTACATATTTAGAATATTGTGAATGAAATTAAGTAGCAAATTATTATATTTGGTGTTAGTGCATTTTGTTTAAGCACTAAATTATATTGAAATACAAGGAAAAATACTATAAATAGGCTTAAAGGGACCTAACCACATCTTACTTAAAATTGAAGTTATGAAGTATCTATATGATACCCTTTAATAATCTGTTACATATATGTAACAACATTTTTGCCCTTCCTGAGTTTGTATGCTCAGCTGTTTTATCTCCTTTCTGTTCTTATCTCAATGTCTAGAACTATAGGACACAAAAACCGGTATGTCAAAGTCCCCCGTGGTCACATCTGGGTTGAAGGTGATCATCATGGACACAGTTTTGACAGTAATTCTTTTGGGCCGGTAAGTCATCTTTCTTTCATCTTGTTGCTGATATAGTTGCATTCCAAAGTGGGAACAAAGGTATGTCAGATACGGTGTTCAGGTAATTCAGCCAAGACTGACCATGAATTTTATAGTAGAACAATGTATGCTTGAAAATTTCCTTTTAAATGTCATAGATAATGTAAGCTATCGAGGTGTGGGTTTTAATTGGTTAGGGTAATGATTCTGAAATGAAATGTTAGAGAATATTATTTTGTAATCTGTGGTCAGGCAGTGGTAACTAGTTACTAATAATAAAGTACTAAAGTTTGAGATTGGTTTATATTTTACTTATTAATAAATTAGAGCCAGTCAGTGTTATTTATATTACTAATATTATTCTTACTCAGTTGTATTACATATGCTTTCTTATTTGGGAGAGAAAGGAATAGAGTTAATAGCCAGGTTACTGGGAAGTACACGTAAACCTCAGTGTATCATATCTATTGTACTGCTTTCACTAGGCTCCCTTTCCTGCTGTGTACTTAATAGTGGTGTTTTGAATCATTGAACTATGAATATACCCATGAAAATGTATCAGGTGGGGAAAAACCTTGTGTCGTTTATACCTTAAAAAAAGAAAGAAAAGAAAGGTGAGAACCATGTATGAAGAACAACTTCATTGTGTTTATTACAATAAGGAAACACAGCATGTAAAACATTGACAGATGTACTGTGTGCGTCACTTAATGCCACTTGGTTTAAATCATGTTTTTAAATGAAATCTACTTCTTACTTATAACTTGAATCAGTAATTTCAATCAGAGGCACAAAACTACTTTGAAATTTAGTGATTCTTTTTTTCCCCCCTTTTTAATGGATAGAAAAATATATATACAGAGTGGCTTTTGATTCATGGGTTGTACCAAGCTTCTGTTCCCATTTAGTTAATTAGTGTTGTTTTTGTTTGCCAAAATTAGATGATGAACCTTTTCTAGCATGAAGGAAAACATTTGTCACATCACATATTAACCTAATTATATTTGATGAGTTATATATATTTTTACTTTTAGAATGAGCTCTCATGTTTTGTGTTTTGATAACATTTATGACTAGGAAAAGTTACTCATAGTAATGCTCCCAAACGAGTTTTAAGAGAATAAAGGGAAAAAAAGTGAAGTAAAGGCCCACAATCCTTATTCAAAGCTATGCTATGATGTTTGAGTGTAAAGATTTCTAAATGCATTTTTCATTAATGAATGGGTTATCTGAATAGTTTTTAAATTATTTTAAAGTTTTTATAATTCTAAAAACTTTATATAAAAACTAAAAAGTTTTATAACTAAAAAATTAAAATAATCTTGAATTTTGATATTTTTCTAAGAATTCTCTGTTGAAATTTTTGGCTTATTAACATACATGGAGTTTGTACATGGAAGGTCAGTGAGCTCCAGGCTTTTCTGATGGTTGATTCATTTCTCTCCTTGGAAGTAGGCAATGCACTTTCCTTGACATTAACAAGCGATCTAAAGGTAGCCAAGACTGTCTCTAGAAAGATTATCTTGACTGTGGAAATCAACTCACTTTTAACCTTCATTCCTTCCCAAATAAAGAAGTATATCCAACTACTTTTGACATGCTTTAACTCTATGAATAGTTATTATGCTTTATCATAGAATATGCCCAGTTTATTTAAAGTTGATGCCTACTGGTAATCATAATAGAATTGACTTTTTTCCATATTCAAGTCGATTTTTAGTTGTAATCTACTAAAGAAGAGGAAGAAAAAGAATCTCTCATTCTGGTTTTCTTCCCTACTTTGTTTTATTATTTCCTATTTGTTTCTTAATGTTTTCATTTGCTTTTCTAATTTGGTTTGTTGCAACTATATATGGGCATAAGAGAGAAGTGAATTATTTTAGAATGGATTATTAATTTAAATCGTGATATTAATTTGTAGCAATAGAACACATTACAACAGGAAGAGAGATCTTAGATTATGGTCCAACACCCACACTTCTAACTTGTTGAGGATTATATCATGAAAAGAAACTAGTGTACTGTCTTATGAACATAGTTGATACGTTATAATAAAAGAGAAAATTAGATTATCTTGGCTCTGGACCTCTCAGTCCCTTAACTTGTATGGATCTACATTTTCTCATGTATGAAAGGAAAAGATTCCTCTTCTCTGAGTCCCTCTTAAAAAAAATTGATAAATTGAGCATTTTTGTATATGTATATACTGTATATACAAACACATAAATAATCAAAATTTTAGTGAACATTCTTAGCAACTAATATAGGAGTACACTTAAATAAAATACGGTTTATCTAGAGGATGAAATAGTATGCAGTCAGAAACTATATTTGTGAAGAATTGTAATGATATAATGTTCATGATATTAAGTGAGTACATAACACTTTATATTTGGTTCTTTATTTTTATGTTAACTATCTCAATTGTTATGCTTATGGTTGATTCCTTTTTAACCTTTGTACTTCTCTGTATTTTAAAAGGTTTGCAAAAGTTTTTATTACCTTTAAATCAGAAAAATACTAATTATTTTTTAAAATAGGACAAAGGTGATTGAAAGTAAATGACTTCTAAGTTTAATTATGGCTCTAAGTTCTATAAAAATATCTTATGGTGCTATGGTCAGAGGCAAAATATTACAGATGTGATTGGGTATGAAATACTTCAATTATGAATAATATTTCTATGAAATATCTTTATGCTAAACCTCTTGAATATATGATCATTGCACAATGCTAAAAAATGTCCTGTCTTCTCATAATGTGGATTTACCAAATTATGGCTTTAGTTTGAATTTTTAGTGTGAGAAATACATTTCATAAATTTTTAAAAATTATGATAATTGTCTGGAAGTGTTACCCAGTGCATATTACTACTTTATTTTACTGGATTATGTAATGAAGATATCTGATAATTCTGACATGTTGGTTTATGATTGCTTAGAATATTTTCTAAGCATTTCTCTTAATATTTCTTTTGGCCTGTGAAAGAAATTAGTGTCTTTTCCTTGACCACCCCTACTTCCTTGTACATGATATTAATACATTTTCTATTGTAACCATGTTGTTTTCTGCTGGCACCCAAAAGTAACTGATTATTATATATATTTGTGAATGTTCTGTTTGCTTTAAAATGGAAGCATATGAAAAGCAAATTTTGTATTTATATTTGTATGTGTGCATGCATAGTTGTGAATTTTCAAATAGAAATTAATTACTTCAGATTAGTAGATTTTTCATCAATTGAAAGTACATGCAGTTTTTCTTCCATTTATTATAAATATTCATTTCAGTACTTATTGTACTGTTCTCATAGGTACTTGTTCCTTTCGGTGAAAATACTGATATGATTCTTGCCATGGCATCCATTTAGTTCGCACATTTTCTATATTTGAAGTTTTTCTGTCATTTCTATCTAGCTATAAGTCATGAACAACTGAGATACTTCCACTGTTTGCTGCATAGTGATTTGTTGTAAGGAATATATGTCATAATAAAAATTATAGTGTCTAAAAATAAATCTAAAATAAATTATTTATTGGGTATCTAAAATGAATAATTTATTTTAACTACATTGACCAAAGGATGTTAGAAGAAAAACTTTTGGCTTAAACATTTCAAGGCAAAGATAACTTTTCCAAGATGTATAAATGTATTTTGATTTTTAGGTTTGTGATCATAGTGTCACCTTGCGAACAATTTGTGTGCAGGGACCATGAAGCAGAACTGAACAATTTGGATGCAGAAACTATGCATGATATACTGCCTCTATCTGAGAATAGAAACTGGAAGTTATTCTAAATATGAGTCGTTTTTAGTTCCAAGTCATTTGGAAAAGAGCTATTGATACCGACTTTATTGATATCAAGTTAAATGTTTTCTTGAAGTAAATATGCCTAATAGGAAGCAATGGTTTTAGCAATAAATGAACATTAGAAATATTATTTATTAGTGAAATGAGCTGATGGTCTGAATGTGATGATATAAAGGAAAGTATGGAAAAATGAAGATTAAAATGCCATAGAATTCCATAGAATTCCTTTTGAAGTTTATGAAGTTCAAAAAAGGTGTTCACTTTTTAAAAACTAGTGAAAAAGTAAAGAAGAAAAGCAAAGTTCATGTCTTCATTACCATGCAAAGCCTTTCTTTTATGCCTTCAAGTTACATTTTTGAGCGTCTGCTATTTGTCTACCTTGATTTTGGCCTGTGGATTTTGATGGGTGGATGGATGAGGAGAGACAAGAGTTATATTAACTAGGGAGAGGTTGCTAGATTAGGTAATACATGTGGGAAATGGACATTTTAAGAGGTTTAGTATCTAGTCTTACCTGTTTTGAATTTTTTCCCAACATTATGTGTTTTTATAAAAAAAATATATAATATGTGATTAACTAGGGTAACAAGAGCAAGATTCTTGGAGTTACAGGAAGGAGGAAAGGAAGGGACTTTCTGATATTATTGAGACCACATACAGAGGAATTGGGGTGGAATTTGGGGAAATGTTTAAAATATTCAAAAATTATAAAAGCAGAGATTCAAGTCCCAGGTAATAACAGACTCACTGAGCCTGTGAGCCTTCCTAATCCTGTTGTCACTATCACCAAGCATGAAAAAGTGCCTTGATGCCCAGAAGAAGCAAGTAAGAGGGTCAAAGATATGATGACTGAGGTATAATCCTTACCTTCAAGGAAGGACAGACTAGAGGGCAGGCGGTCACAGCACAGTGTAACAAATGCTCTAAGTAGGGAAATGGCAGAGCCTCTTGGATGAGTAGAGCATTCGTGTGCTAAAAACCCATGAGAAGAATCTGTGAAATTTCCTAGGAGGATTTGGTAGAACAGAGTGTTCTAAAATCAGTGAAAGTAATAACTATTCAGCAAAATCTTGCATTACATAAAGCATCTGGATGCTATATGTTTTTTGAATGAAGTGGTTTATGCCTGGAGTGGTTAATGGGATTCAGCTGCATTGAAAATACTCTGCTTATACAATACAGAATAATCTTGTGTACACACGAAGATGAATTAACATTTCATTTTATTTATTATTAAAGTGTAGCATTTTCCTTGTGTAAGTTCTCTAGCATAGCTAGAGTAGCTTTTATTTAAAATCAGCCAATTTCAAATAAAGAAAAATGTTATTAGACTGTGTTGACAGGACCCAAATAAAGTGTTCTATTCATGCTTTCTTTGAAAAATGTTGCTTAGACGTTAATTGGTTATATTTTCTTGTTGTCTTGTAGGACATGCTTGTTCATTAAAAAATTTTGTTAGGAACTAAGATAATCTATATTTTATAGAAAAATAATGGTAACAACAGTCCTCTGGTTCTTAAAGTCATAAAACCTTACTTTTTTTTTTTTTTTTTAGATTGTTTCTTACTTCCTTAAACAATGCTGGAACCTAGCAACCCCACATATGTTATTTAGATATAATTTTCATTTGACTTGTGTAGATAGACAAAGGCATGCGTTTCATAAAGAGGTCAAAACTGATTAAAAGAGATGCCATTACAATGAAAATATCTGGATAATCAAAGATACCAAAGTCTCAGAAGAAATCCCATTCTCTGGAGCACTATTCAAAACTGAGACATGCCTGTACAACAAAAAGAAACAAAAACGCCCTTTGGATTAGCTTCACTATTAGTTGGATTTATTGCTGGACACTTGAGACATCAAAAAAAAAAGTGATTTTAAAAAGAGAGCATGAGAACATCATATAGTCGTGAAATAATATCACCCCTCCCCCACAAGTAGAGACAATCTAAGCTTCCATTTCTATCAAATCAAATTTTGCCCTCTCTTTTAATTATTATGCTAGTGTAGAAATCATTTTCCACATGATTTCATTTTGAGATAGAAGAATGTCAGCAGAATTGTCATTAGACTTCATTGCTATGGCAGATACTGTTCCTTTGGGCCGTTTAGTTACAGAATTAAACATGTTCATTTTATTAGAAATGTATATTTACTGACAGTGGGTCAGGAGCCAAGACTTAGTGAAACATATGCAGGGTTATAATTTAGCAATTTTATAAGCTCTTAGAATTTTTTAAAAAGTGGGGTTGAAGTGCTTATGTCACTAGTTGTAAGATGTAGTAGGTGTCTACATAACTGGGTCTACATAAAAAAATAAAGTGAGAAATATAAGGGGCCCTTAAAAGGAGAAGAAAAATTTCCTAGCTTAAAAAATGCAAGGAGAAAGATTTGCTATTAAATATACTGTTATTCAAGGTTTGAGATTGAATTGCCTCATTTAAATGGATATAAACTTATAAAATCATTTGCTGGGTAATTGTTTGCTGTCTACATCAAGCTATGTAAATGACTTTATCTTCTGACTGTGCTTCTAGGAGATAGTTTTCTTTGGATATTTCAAATTTGCCTGAAGCTTGTTGGGTAATCTTAAAAAAAGACTTTGTTCCATGTCAGTATTTAATTGGTTATATTTACTGAAATGCCTTGCAAGAGAAATATAAGATCAGTTTGATTGTGAGTGACTTGGACAATTCTTTTCTGTGTACTGGAATCGTATATAAATCCTGTAAAGAATCATAATAACCACACTTTTAGACTTTATCTATAGTAAGACCCATGTGAGTTTGTGGTATATTAAAAAATTTGTCTAACTTGGTGAATCAAACAAGTGAGAGTACAATTTTTTATTACAGAAGTCAGAATCAGAGCCATGAAGTGGGTTTTATTGATGGGGCTTCACAGACCCCATGGCTTTTGCACTAAATAGAAATGATTCCTGTAAAATGACTCCTGAATAATTCTGCTCCAACCCATCCTCCTGTTGCTAAGGATTTTTCTGAAAAGAATTCTGATCACATCTTTCCACTTCTTAAAACAATATCATCATCCTATGATACCAATTATACTCAACAAAGAAATGTTAGAAGCCGTCTCTTTTAAGTCAGAAACAAATCAAGAAAGCCCACTCTTACCACTTCTGTTCAATATTATGCTAAAGATCATTGTCCGTGCAGGTTAAGACAAGAAAGAGAAATACAAGATGTAGGAATAGGAAAGGAATATTCCAAACTGCTATTTTTCATAAGTATGATATTGTCTATTAAGAAAACCAAGAGGAATCTACTGAACTGTTCAGACAATTTTGCAAGTTTACTAGTACAATAGCTATTATATACATGATTAAGCATGTCTAGACATCATCAACAAATAGAAAGCATACTTTTGAAGAATTTGCCATTTAAAATAGCAATACAAAATTCAGGATAGTGGTTACTCTGGAAAGGATGGGAGTGAATGTGATTGGGGAGGAGGGAGTGTTCAGGAACATCAACTTACTTGTATCCTAAGCAGTGTGGTAAGTATACAGATGTTCATTACATTATGCTTTGTACCTTTTATGTCCAAAATATATGATAATAGAATATTTTTAATAACTATATAAGTAAAATATTAAAAGTTGTCACTAGTGACTCTGCATTACTTACAATATTAGGTGTTCTAATATTTGAGGGACCTAGGGCATGGAAGTCCATGTACCACATATCTAAATATTTAATAGCTATAAATCAAGTTTGCAAACTGTTAAAGGAAATATGTTCCTTTTTCTTAACTTGATATATATACCTCTATATGGCTCAAAGCAGTAAATATATCAAAGATGACTGAATTTATTATTATTACAAGTATGAATATTCTGCTAAAATGTCTGTAGTATTTAGAAGAGTAATACAATAAAATATATAATTTATAAATTATTATGTGATTATTTATAAATTTTTCTGTTCTCCATGTCAGCCAAATCACTATGTTGTTATAATAAAATTTTCCACATAATTTGCATCCTATTGACAACAATTATATGAAGAATTAAACTAATATTTAATTGTGTTTAGACTGTAGATGATTTGAATATGTTCATCAACGTGTAAATGAAAAGTAAATGTAAAAAATAAAAAGTAAATATTTTAAAATTATTCCAAAAAATATTTTTTCGTAAAATATCAAAATGTATCTTTTAAAATCAAAAGGCAAAATATGAATGACTACTAATTAACGTACAATTATAGCAGAATTATTTGAATAAATCTTTAAATATTGAATAAATCTTAAGCATTTTTAAGTATTTAAAGAATTAATTGAATCTTATTACATATTTTTATAAAAATAAATCTATTTACAGGTTTAGGGTTTAATTTTCATGTGGTTGTGAGTGTAAAGAATCAGTATCATGATCCGTGCATGTTATATCCTGAACTACATACATTCAAATTTAAAAGTATTATGAATTATTTAATATTTAAAAAAAAGGTTCCTCTGTGACCATGCAGGACTGTGGCTTTCTCCTGAGTACCTCTGGAATCATAAGTCGAAACATGAAGAAAAGCAAGAAAAGGGACACTGAGCACAGCTGGCAAATGATACTGTGTTATACACGAATCTCTTGCCTTCATGCTGAGAAGGTGGCTTGTCAAGTTACTTAATTTTGCTTCTTCTCTTAGCTAAGTACTTACATGGCTGAAATGCTTTCTGTGATCAACCAGCAAACTTTCATGGCATTTGGACTCAGTTGCCTTTTGTTTAGAACATAAGAGAAGAGGAAAAGCATTTGTCTGGGTCCGTAATGGTGTTAGTTTGTTAAAAGTAAATACTCGGTGAATAATCAGGGTTATGATGTTACACTTCACTAGTGGTGAATGCAAGTCTTGAGTGACACATGTGCTCTTTAATGTATTTAATTTTTGTAAAAGTTGTGATACGTGAGTTTCTCAAAAATAAAGGCACCAGAAAGCAGTGCCTGCTGCCCACAGCTAAGGGCAGTATGGCTTAAAGGATCTAGTCTAAACTCATTAGTATGGCATTAAAACCCTCTTGAATCTGATCCGAGAAAAACTTTCCAGACCTGTCTTTCCTCCTTACTCATGCCAGCCTATGCCTAGGTCATTTCCTAAATTCACCATTCAGTTTTGCATCTCTGCATCTTGGCACATACTGTCATTTCCTCTCCCTTGCATTGTCTTCTGCCTGCTCACCTCGTTCTGGAGAATGACTTCTTCCAGACCTACTCTAATATGAAGCTTTGCTTCTGGCTGAGTCAATTAGCCCTCACAGTATTTGCAGCATAATTGTAAAGCGATTTTGTGTGTGTACAGAAAATTGTGAGCTTTGCCAAGGCAGGTATGGAAGCTAACTCATCCTTGTATTCCTATAGCGCAGAACTGGGAACATGGTTTAACAGCTGTTTCGTGAAACAATTAATGACCAATTTGTCAGAAGTAAAGGTTCATCTAGAGCAGAGTTTAGTAAACTACAGCCCTTGGACCAAATCTCTTCCATGCCTGTTTCTGTAAAGGAAAAGTTTTATTGGAGCACAGGCACATTCTTTGGTTTTCAAATTGACTATGACTGCTTTTTTTTTTTTTTTTTTTTTTTTTTTTCTTAAGCAGAAGGGCTGAGTGAAATACTTGCAACAGACTTATGGCCCACAAATCCTAAAATATTCACTATCTGGCCTTTACAGAAAAAGTTTGCCAACTCCTGATCTAGTGAATTAGTTTTATAACTTTGCAAGATTGGTTAAGCACTAAATGTGTTTGGCCTTGAATATGAAGGTCAGAAATTTGAACATTAGCTAGAAGGCACTAAAAAGCCACTTACATTTTTGAACAGGAGAGTAGTAAGTTAGAAGAGGCATCTTAGCAAGACTGATTTGGGAAAATTATGAATGAAAGATTAGATTGGAAATAGGCTATAGGTAGAGAATGCAATTACTTGATAATAGTATTGGTTCAAGTGGGAGATGATTAGGCCCTAGACTAAGGTGGCAGTAATAAAAAATGAGGAAGTGGATTGACATGAGAATTCTAAGGAACCCAAGAGCTGATCGAATGTATGTTAGATTAAGCTACCTGGAATTAATTCACTATATCTGTTAGAGAAATTCACCAGCTAAAATACTGAACTACCTTCATGCTCACCTCTGATGAGTCAAACCTTAAAAATTAAGCATGAGAAGCATAAATCATTGTGATCTTTTTTTTAATGTGAAAGACTAAAGAATGGAAGTGACCAAGTGATCCCTCTAAGGTTCTCTGGTTTGCAAAGCACTTGGACAGACATTTGAGTGGGCAGTCTTTGTTACCTGATGAGGATTGTGCTGCCTTGTAATGATTAGATTTGCTTCTCTGGACTTGGAAGGGATTATAAGTCTTGCTTGTGACTCATTAAAATGGACAGGGAAGTATTATTCCATCAAAGTTCTGTTCTGTTACGCTTAGCATTCATGTCAACTCATCTACTGCCCACCCATTTCACAGGCCTTCTCTGTTCTTTTTCTAAAGTTCTCACATGTTTCAAAATGTGGGTGATTCCTCGAATGTGGAGGCTAGTGAGAAGGAAACACATTGGAAAAGTAAATATTTTGATAATTAAACAGGCTGAAAGAAAAGCATATTTCGTAAATTTCTTTTTCATTGTTATTTAAAATTATTTTAAATGCACATGTATATATTTCAGAATCAAAAATTTTTTTAAAGTATCAGTTTTGCTGAAGGAGCAGTACAGAATGTTCACACTAGTTTCAATTTATGTTAACTAATCTCTTTAAATAATATTACTGTATTAAAATAAATATATTGATATTGATAGAGGATTGAAAGTAGGATGTTATCAGTGGAAGGAAAGGGAAATTATAAACTTCATCAAGTTGTGAAATTTTGAACTTAGTTTTTTGATCACTAAACCCGATTTTCAGAAAGATAATAATTACTAACTAGAACCTATTTTAGACAAATAATTACATTAGGCTGAATTTTTACTTAGACTTTCAGTGACTTTATTTACATTGAAGAGCTTCAACCAAACCATATTAAAAGCTACTTAAATATCCCTTGTTGTGAAATGAATTGGCCTATTCCCCACAGAGACATTAAACTCTACCTGTTTAGTATTTGCTGGGATGTTACAGTCAAATGAAGCATTCCTCTCAAATTAGCCATGATTATATTTAGGTTGTTCGCATAAATTTTTACCTCAGAAAAAAAACCCTCATGAGATTATAAATTATGTTATTTCTACAAGCCATTATGAAATTATGTAGACTCTGGTCAAGGAGAAATTCTAATCTTAAAATACTTGGTCCAGAGGCTTTTAAAACAAACAAATTTTATTGTGTTCTTCTGAGATTAGAACACACACAGAAACACAAATAAAAACAAAAAAAACAGGTATTTACTCAGTGTTTCAAACAAAGAAAATATATGTACTGAATAGGGAAGGTAATGCAATTAAATAAATAAATTCCTTAAAGGCATGGTTTCATTGAGTTGTTTCTCGATTTAATGCATTCTCCTGAACTGACTGAAAACTAGTGGTACAAAATGGGCAAGGCCATTTAAAAAGTCATTCACCAAAGTGAATACTTAAATAGCCTTTTGCCCAAATGGCCACTGCTGTTAAATTGTTACATGTTTTCAAGAGGTATTTGCTATGATTTGAATGTTTGTTTCCTCCAAAATTAATGTTAAAATTTAATTGCCATTCTAACAGTATTAAAAGGGGGAAACTACGTGGTGATTATGCCATGAGGGCTTCATTCCTACGTGTGGGACAAAGGCTGTTATAGAAGGGTAAGTTTGGCCCTCTTTTGCCTGTTTGCCCTTCCACCATGAGAGGATGAAGCGATCCTCCCCTCTGGAGGACGCAGTGTTCAAGGTGCCATCTTGGAGTCAGAATCACCAAATCTGCTGGCGCCTTGATATTGGACTTCCCAACTTCCAGAACTGAGAGCCTATAACTTTGTGTATAAATTACCCAGTCTGTGGTCTTCTGTTATAGCAGCACAGCAGATTAAGGCAACATTATACTGTTGAGTCACAAAATTATACTTTACAAAGAAATTAAAATAAATTTTCAAGAGTATGTTCTGATTTGATTTTATTATCATCACATAAAACTTCACTGTATTTTAATTATGAAAGTAACCACCTTGCTTTATTTGGAAGTATTTTACCCATTTAGGTGAAAGAACATTATTTAAACTATTTGGTTGCAGGAAAGTCTCCCTACAGCCTTTGTACAGCAATATTATATTAATGTGAAATTTTATTATGTGCTTCTGCACCCTCTCATCCCACCTAACCATCTCACTCCTCATTCTTTTGTGGTTCATTATCCGCAATGCCTGTTTTTGTTCCATCAAAGTAAATTTAGTTTTTGGTTATGAGCGAGATTATGAATTAGATACCTCTTTATGCAATGGATTTAAATAGGATATGCCTGTGTTTGAGGACATTACCTTAACTTAATACAACATCATCCTTTACGTTCAAGAAGACTACCCGCTTTATAAAGTTATTTTCTATATTCTTTGTTTTTAATTCCTGGAAGTCTTCAAAATGGCTGTGGGAACTATTACCATGATCTTTCTATTGGTATATCTGCTCAAATGTGCTTTTCTTTAACTCCAATCCTGTTTAAAACCAAACTAACCAAAACCATCATGAATCATGCAAAGCGGAATCATTACAGATGCACAGAAAATACGCCCTATATATTCTTCCCACTCAGTTGGAAGTAAACTGAGCCCAGAGTAAATTACAGTGTCTTCAAAACTCATCATACATTTTGTGTTCTCTGTCCCGGGTATCTTTTACCCCATGTGGTAGCTCCTCATTAGGAGGGGAGATCTCTCCTCTCAAAATTCCTTCTTCTACTCCTCCCCAAAGGGAGGAAATCTGATAACCTTTCACAGAAAAAGAGAGAAAGAGACAGAGAGATGAATATCATCTCGTGCAAATGTGACTTTCTTTTAGCTTTTTCTAAATGTAGCATGAACTTCTTTCCACTCAGCATCACTATAAAAAGGAAAAATATAAAATGGAAGAAATCAGCTAGCTGACAGAGGAATTAAGACAACATTGAATATATGTTGAAGGTGTTTCGAAACATGAGAGCTGAAGGAATGGTATCCAGCCTCACCCCACCAGGTGCCTGTCTCTTTCACCCCAAGGCCTTCTGAATCTTTGGGGAAGCCATGGAAAGCTTCCCAGTATTACATATCCCAGTTTGAGCCATAGGAGAGGGAATGATCTGACCTTCTTTAGCTCTCAATCCACAGGGTCACCTTGGGTCAGGTGCCAGTCATAGACTTATTAACTATTACTGGTGAGGTAGGAACTAGATGAGAAAGGGTAATGATTGGCCTTGAGGTAGATGCCCATCTGCTACCTGTCAAGGGGTGGGATACTATGCCTGCCATAGTTAGCATCAGGTATCTACTTCTAGACCACCAGTTATGACCTGTGGTCAGACCTATATAAAAATTGTGGCAGCTGTATGGAAATCTTATTTTGCTGATGCCAGCATAGGAAAAGGGATAGTTGTTCTCAGCTACTACAGGGTGCTAGACAGACAAAAGAATAAACAACACTATAATATAATGAAAGGTAAAGAATAAATGTCATAATAGAGGCAGAGATGAAACACTATGAACTTCATAGAAGTGGTTACTTCTAGCAGGAAAGAATTAGAAAGGTTTCGGTGAGTTTGACCTTGAAGAAAAGACATACTTTAGACTGTGGTCAAGCGGGAAAGTAACGTTTTAGAAGAAGAGAGCAAGTTAGCATAAACATGGAGGTAGAAGTTTTTAGAACATGTATGTATTGGGTATTTGAACAATTTTGTTTGGCTAGAAGTTCAGCTATGGGAAGGGCAAATTCTGAAGCCATTGAAGGTTCAAGGACCTTGAACATTACACAAAGAAGTCTGGATATTATTCTGCAGGTTATGAAGCACCATAGCAGGCTTTTGAGCACGGTAGAGAAATAGTTAAAATAGTAAGTTAGGAATGATAATCTGGCAGTGAAGTTTAAAATTATTTTGAAAATGAAGAAAGGAAAGGTGAAAAATCCTAAACCTGCAAAGGTCTTCAATATTAACCCATAGTAAACAACTTAGGACAGCAGTTCCCTGACCTTACTGTGTTTAGGAAACAGTCGGGGAGCTTATTAAAATTGCAGATGCTGGGCCGAGCCCGTGGCGCACTCGGGAGAGTGCGGTACTCGGAGCGCAGCGACACTCCCACCGCGGGTTCGGATCCTATATAGGAATGGCCGGTGCACTCACTGGCTGAGTGCCGGTCACGAAAAAGACACACACACACACAAAAAAACAAATTGCAGATGCTTGTGTCCATACCACAAAGATTTTGGCCGTGGGGATTTACATTAAAAAAAAAAAAAAAAAAAGCACCAATAGTCAGGTGAATGTGTCTTGAGGACCACACTTTGAGAAATGCTGATCTTGGGAAGTACAGTAATTTAGAGAACCAGTTTAAGAATTATGGAGTATGGGAGAGTCCTTATTCACCCTTGCAACTTGCTGATATTTTGGAGCTCTGGAAGTTAGCCCTGGTCTTGGTGTAATATATCTGAAGTTAGAGCCAAGCCAAAGGTTGAAGACATGAAGGTTCACTTCTCTCTGAACTTTACGTGGGCTCTGTTTCATGTGGTGCCATCTCTCTGTGGCTAAGTCAACTGGAAATTTTACTGCGTGACTCACCAGAAGAATTGCATTGAGTTCTGTGGTTTCAGTAGGGAGCAATGCCAGAAAAGATTAATGTATTCTGTTTTAAGACTAAGTGTGATCATTTTACGTGGCTTCAAGATTTTCTACTTGCAACCTATGAAAATTCAAATTCAGTGCAATTTAAATGACAAAGGGTGATTTGTACTATTTAACAAATGGGAGGTTGGTATTAATTACCAGGTTTTTGGCAGCTTTGCTATGAGAGAAGGAGTGATAAGTTCTCCTAAGAGCAGTACGTAGGAGCAGTGTATTTGTAGACTTTGCTTGGCTATTCTTTGTTAAATAATTAATTATAAGTCTTTAAAAAAATCATCTTATTTCTCCTGAATCAGGAGCAATAAAATGGTTATCCTGTGCTAATAAAGATCTGTGTTTAGATTGATTTAAAATGTGTGCCAGATAGTGTTTCATATATTTAAAAAAATTCTGTTGCATGTCATAATTGTACAACATGTATATCTCACTGCAGTTTATCTTAAATTAAGAGCTATTAAAGTTCTGAAGGTGTAGTAAGATCTTCTTTGCATCCTTTTCTTTTTCCTTTTTACCATTCTACCCTTTCTTCCATTATTTTCTTTTGCAGCTTAGCTAAATACCTGGGCTTTGAAGAGATTACTCATTCATTTGGTTCAGGGTTTGTCAGGGTTACATTCATGTTGCCAAAGCTAGTCATCTCTTCAAGTATTAATCTTACTCAGCCTTCCAGCAGTATTTGATATGGTTGACCACTTCCTCTTTAAAATATGTTGAGAATCTACTCTTAGCTTCCTAGAACCCAGCCAACCAGTCATTTTTTTCTAGGCCTCTTTTACATTTTCATCCTTCTCTGCCAGATCTCTAAATTTTGGCTTGCCCCAGGCTCTATCCTGAACTTTCATCTTTATTTAAAGCCCTCCCTAAGAAAATTGATCCCATGTCTTTAAGTGTTGTTTTTATGCATGGTGCTTGATTTATATCTCCAGATCTGTTCATACTTAGATGTTTAGTAAGCATCTCAAATTTAACATGTCTAAAATGAACTCTCCATTCCCTTCCTTACTCCCATCTTCTTTCCTTAGATTACCTCCATTTCAGTAGATAGCACCATCAGCCACCCAGTCACTCACGACAGAGTTAGGATGCATCCTTGGTATATCACTTTTTATCACCCCCAACTGAGGTTGCAGCCCACTACCAAGGCCTGTTAGCTCTGCCGCCAACGTCCCAAACTCATTTGCTTTCTTCTGTCTCTACTGCTGCCTCTCTAATCCAAGTCCTCGTATCTCACCATAGTAGCTTCCTAATTGCCCTACGTGCATCCCTTCTTCACCTTCTAAACTCCATGGTCTACGTGGCAGCAGGGGATATCTTATCTTTAAACCAGATCTCTCTCCTGCATGAAACACTTCAGTGGCTTTGTTGCTTTAAGAATTAAAAACTCCCTCTAGGAAGCTTTCTCTGACTCACTTGACTAGAGCCTTCAGGGGCCTCACTCCATAGGGCCCCTGCATCTCTCTCCTCTCTATGTTTGCACCTATCTGGTTTTCTTTCGATTCCTGGAACAGGCCAAAGATCTTCTGCATTAGCTGGATCCTCTTCCTCCAGTTCTTTTCCGTTAGATCTCTGTGTGGCTGGCTCCTTATTTTCCTTACTTCAGAGGTTTTTTTTCTGTGCATCCAATCTAAAATGGAAAACACAGATACACACTTCTGTTATCACTGTCATTAATGCTTTATTTTCTTAATGGCTGTTATCACTCTTATTTTATTTCTTCATTTAATTTCTTACTTTTGTTTTATCTCTTCCAACAGAAATTAAGCTTTGTGAGATCAGAGAACTTGTCTTTTTGGTTCATTGCCTGACTCATAATAGGCACCTAAACATCTTGTTAAACGAATGAGCAAATTTCTTTTCTGTGAATAAGCGTAGCACTAGTGATGTCTCCTGGTTCAGAAGTCAGTGGAAAATATGTAAGAAGGACATCTTTGGAAAAAGGAGACTAAAATTTGCTTATAGTGGCTAGTGGAAGTTTGACGAAGCTTGAGGCATGAGGCACTTCCCAGGAAGAGGGCGAGATGGATTCCATCTTAAAAACAGATAGTGATTCAATCAAAGCAAACAGGACAAGGAGAAACAGAGGCAAGGAAAGGGTTCCTTTTAGGTGGAGCACAGGCCTATGTGATAGGTCAGTGGAAGAGGGGCAGAGTAGAAATGAGGGTGGCAGGAATCTTTGGGCCAATAATAGGACTACAAGATATTGATTTTATCAAGACAGTGGGCTATTAAGAAGGCAAAGTCCAATTTAGTACAGAGGGCCTGAAATCTAGGGGTAAAAAAAATCCCTATGGGAAGAGAGAAATCCTGGGAAAATAGAAAGAGGGATGGAACCAAAGCTTCTCATTCCACTCTAAAGCTCTCTAAACAGAATCCTTATTATCCACAACTCAAATGTTATAGAAGTGTTTTTCAAACTTTAGTGTGCATTAGAATCACCTCAGGCGCTTGCTAAAAATAGAGATTTCCTGGCTTCCTTGATAACCTGATATAGTAAGACTTATGTGGATTTTGGGAAGCTGTATTTTAGCAATTATTTCCCAAATGAATCTAATACAGCTCTAATGAAATATCAGGCCATGGCTTGAGAAACACTGGCTTTCAGGCACCCACAGTTTTATCTGTTCTCATACAGCACTTAAACAGAGCTCAATAATGTGAATGCTTGAAGAACAGGTGTGGGGGGGGGGTGTGTGTTTAATTGCTGGTTTAGTAGTTGTAGTGGAACTCCAGAGACATTTCATTCTAAAGATTAGATGTTCTCATTTTTATTGACTTTATAAGTAATGCATTTGAACATACTCTGTCTTTTCTTTTTGTGGTTGAGTCCTGAAAAACACAGTTAGTTTCAGATGATCTATAAATCATCTGAATTTACAGAATTGAATTTTTAATTAGAAAATTGAATGGGAGAAATAAAAGAATATTTAATTAAATATATATTTCTTCTTATTAGAAAGTATTAATAGCCCACCTACAATTACTTCTACTGACATGATTTTCCTGAACTCTGGAAGCAGAAATTTTATTATTTGTTATTTACTTAAGCAGTTTATGTATGTTCAAATAAAAACTGAAGAAGCTATATTGTAAAAACTACCACCATAGTAAAAGCAATGGCATTCCCTAGAGAGACATATTCTTGTCTTAGAAAGTTTCCTTTTCCAAGAGAATATTAAAATAATTGGATTACCCTTTTTTCTTTTCCATTTTTTCTGGAAATTTTGTGGGTTTTTATTTTCAGAGGTTTCTCTTTGCATTCCGTTCAGGAGCTGTTAAGACTTGGCTATTTTCCAGAACAAAAAAATTTATTAGATTGTAGAAAGAATAATAGAGACAGGCTATTTGATTCAAGGAAATTCTAAGTGTAAAAAGCACCCAGTACAATGCTTACTGAACTAATCCGCATATTACAATTACTCATTTAAAGACAGTGGCTGGCTGACTGCTTGTGTAGACAGAGCAGTGCTGTATTATTGCTAGAGCTAGGGCTCACAGACCCCTCAAGCCCGTTGTACAGACTGGGTCACAAACCCTTCACACACAGGTCCATGAGCTAGGTAATAGGAAAAGGTCCTGGGAGCTGTGGGTAAAAAAATTAATAGGCTTTGTTCAGAGTTAGGAGCAGCCACCCTAGTGGCCGCCTGGTGTGTCCCGAGAAGCACTGTGTAGCAGAGCCATTAGTCCTTATACTTAGGTCCATATCCAGGACATCTGCGTGCCCATATGCAATTACATTAGATAGTAACCAAGGAACACTGGGGCGCACATGGATATTTACAGCAAATGCTTGGCAAGATTCCGAAATCTGAGGGGCCCGACCTTTTTCCTATATTTTCCCTACAAGTGCCTACCCAGTAGTGCCAGTTCATATTTTCTATGTTAGTGATTATCTGAAGATAGAAAATGTCTTCATAATCTCTGTTTGTCCCCTTTGCCTACCCCAGGACCTGACACTGAAAACTTTAATGAGTGTCTAGATTAGACTGAAGCAGTTTGGAATAAAATATGTAAGAAATGTACTATGATTTGAACCCCCTAGCTGCTGGGCCCATATTTGATGATCACAATTACAACAGTGTAACCTACTGTGCTACTGTTATGCTTGGGGAGATTGATTTTAGTTCTTGTGGCTAAACTAGCTCAGAGTGTTGTCTTGATCTAACATAGCTACAGTTGCTGTAATTACTCAGTCTATAAATTCCATGCCTTTTATTTCAAGCAGAAAAATGGGCTAGAGGAATAAGAAAAACAAAATAAATCCTTAGCCCAAATAATAAATACCAGGTGTTCTTTTTCTCGGCTTGATTTAGTTAGTCTTGCTCATCCAATACCTCATGCTTCTCTTTTCCTATTGTTGAATTTTAGTTACACATTTTTTAAAACTCACAAGAACCTTGTACTCGGAATAAAACGAACTTCAGATAGAAACTTTTCAAAGTTTGTGTCTCTTTGAAGGTCAGCTGCCTTCAGTTAATTGCTCTGTTTTGTTGCTCCCTATGTTGATTATTTTCATCTGGAGCCCTGGAGACCCATGGGGAGCTCCTGGGGTGACAGCACCATTACTGAGCAGTGTGTGTGAGGGGCTGAGAAATGTCAGCATCAGAAGCCTCCATGTGAGGATAATGAGTTCAGACATTTTAGAAACCAGCCAGCTTCAGAGAATAGCATTGGAGTGTAGTCATGCTTATTTTTGAAATATAAGAGCTTGAGGCTCACCTACCGAAATAAAGAGTTTTCAAAGAAAGGCCTGGAGGAGCCTAGATGCATGGTTGTTTTCACATGCAAGGGATTGGTACTGCTATTCAAGTTGATCCAAAGTGAAATTTAGAGATGAGGGCAAAGAACAGAGATACTCAAGGGTAGTTTAAATTCACAGAAATTTCTTATTAGGAAAAAATACTTAAGAAGTTTTTTGGTAATAACTGTATTCCTATTTCTCACCTTTTATCTCCCCAAGTACATAAATACATTATTTTATTGCTCATATATTTTTTAAAAAAATTTCTGCTTGTACATTTTATTATAGAAATGTTTTGATGAAATGGGGCAATGTTCTCTCACTGGTATGGACTGAATTGTGCCCTTCCCAAATTCATATGTTGAAGCCCTAACTCCCAATATGATAGTATTTGGAAATGGGGTCTTTGAGAGGAAATTAGGTTTAGATGCAGTCATGAGGGTGGGGCCCTTCATGATTGGATTGGCGCCCTTATGAGAAAAGGAAGAGGCACCAGATGTCTGTCGGCCATGTGAAGACACAGTTGAGAAGGCAGATGTCTGCAAGCCAGGAAAGGGGCCCTAGCCAAGACCCAGCCATACAGGTGCCTGACCCGAGCCTTTCAGCCTCCAGAACTGTGAGAAAATAATTTCTGTTGTTTAAGCCACCTAGTCTATGGTATTTTATTATGGCAACTTGAGCAGACTGATGCACTCACATATTAATAATTATATGAATAGTTTATTGGATGAGGATAGTATGAATAAAAGGATCTCATCTACATAAAATTCCCTTCAACCAATAGTGTACATAGAAGTATAATGTTTTTTTAATATGAAGATCTCCCACTGTGTTTGCAGTTGGTAACTATAGCTTGAGGTTCTTCTAATTCAGTTTCAGTTCTTTGAACATTTTGTAAAATACTGCCATGGCTAGTGTACAGCTAGGTGTATACAATTTGATTTAGGAAACACCAGAATTTCCCACACACTGATCAATATATGTGAAATGCCCAAAATTTGAGATTCACTTCTGTCACACTAGGGCTGGGTCTGGAGCTCACATACCCCTGAAGCCCATTCCAGACTGGGTCACAAACCCTTCACATGCCAGGCTGGGTCTCCAGACCCCTCACATTGCCAGGCTGGGTCACCAGACCCCTCACACGCAGGTCTATGAGCTAGGTAATGGCAAACAGGTTCTTGGAAGCCATAGGCTGGAAAGCATGGCTGCGTGGGGCAGATGCCGAGGCAGTCAACACCAGCCAAGCGGTGGCACCGCCCATGCATACTAACTCCACCCCCACACAAGTTGCTTACAAAGAATGAGCCACACCACCCCCAATTGGACCTAAGGAGAGGGCAAGAGGGCCTGATTAAATTATTCTATTTTCCCAACAACTTCTTTAGGTTCAAGTCTTTGTGTCTCTGGGAAACCTTTGGTTAATATGTACATGTAAAGCTAGGGTTAGGGCTCACAGACCCATCCAGCCTGTTGTACAGACTGGGTCACAAACCCTTCACATGCAGGTCTACGAGCTAGTAATAGGAAAAGGTCCTGGGAGTTGTGGGTAAAAAATTATTAGGCTTTATTTTGAGCTAGGAGCAGCTGCCCTAGTGGTCTCCTAGAGCATCCCGAGAAGCACTGTGTATCAGAGCTGTTAGTCCATAACCCAGGACACCTGGGTGCACATGTTCCGTTACATTAGATAATAACCAGGGGACACCTGGGCACACATTTATATTAACATCGAATGCTCAGCAAGATTCTGAACACATGAGGGGCCCTGACCACTTTCCTGTATTTTCCCAATAGTACATATCTTAAAAAGAGTAATAAATTAAAACTTTACTATTATTTTTCTCAGCATAGAATAATTTTTAAGATTAGCAAATTGTTATTATAGGAAGGAGAGTTAAGACTCTCCTCAAAGAGGAGATTAAAATAGGGAGGTTTCAGGGGGGCAAGGACAGGTCATGACAAGCTCACAAGGATGGAGTCTAGAGCTCTCTGGTAGAGCTCAAGAGAGTTCAGGTGGCAAAGGGCAGAGTACCTGGATACATAAGAGGAGGAGATGCTCTGACTCTCTAATCTCTTTGGCTCAGAAATCTTCCTTTTCCCTGCCTCTGCTCTAATCTGAATGTTCTCAAACCACTGGCTTTGTGCTGTTTTGAAACTTGCTTCCATCTTTGTAACTAATTACCAGATATTTATGTGACTCTTATGTTGTTCCTATTTTCATTTCCTTCTCTCTCACTCAGGCTTCTTGCTGAAATTACTGTTGTTCATCTTTTCTTCTCTTTACCCCAATGAGAAATTTCCCAAAGTACAGTAACAGCAAAGTGCCTGAAATCTGAACCAAAACACCAAATATAATAGATACTCGAGGATAAGGATTTCTGATCAGGCTTTGCTATTAAAAAAAGCCAATTTCTAAACATGTCAATAATGCCTTTTAAATATTATCCAAAGGTCATAGAAATCTCTTTGCTAGATGTAAACCTTTAATTGATGTTACCCAGAGATACTTTTGTCATTCTCTCTATCCCCTTGCCCCTATAGCTCTCCATACTTAGATGCACTTTTGACATACCTAGATGATTTTTGAAGTTCTGCTTTGTATCAGTTTTTAGCCTCTACTTAAGTACATGGATGCCCACATCCTCCTTGAAAGAAAATTAGTTTGGTGAATAAATATAGGGTTCTTATTTTATTTCCCCCATTAAAAATGGAGCTGAAATCAGATTAAGTACTATAAATAAATGAAAAGCTGCCTTAACTGCTAACCTGCTTAATCAATGAATAGAGAAAAATACAGAAAGTTCTGTATCTAAGATGACCTTTTTTCTTCTGGGCTCATCAGTGCTGCCTAGCTGATTGTGTTTTGAAAGAGGGTGTCTTTTGTGATTAAGTCACTTGTCAGGTTTACATTGATATGCAAAGTCTCATTTTATTTCTCAAGAAGCTCCACCATCTGTTACTAACATTCTTCCAGCAAGAAGTTCAAGAGAATAGCATTTGTAAGGTAAAAATACATCAGCCATAGCTGATGTATAGCTAAAGCTTCAAATAATTGTTTATAATTAAGATACAGAACTCAGAGTAAATGCTGTTTGAACATAGTTGATAAGAATGAAATGAAGGATAACACTGGAAAGTAGAGGTGAGATGTGAAAAGCTGAAGGACAGGGAGTATATTTATTTATTTATTTTTTTGGACAAATTTTAGAAAAGTCTGTCTCAATTTTATTTACTCTAAGAGGATGGTTAAAATTTAGTGTTTGTCAAAAGTCATCATTTCACTCATTCAATTAATACTTATTGAACCCAACAATGAATGGATAAGCATGTTTAAAGTGTGTGTGTGTGTGTGTGTGTGCAAATGCGTGTACTTCTTTTTTTGCTGGGTTTTTTTTTTTTTTTTTTGGTGGCTGGCTGTGTATGCACTTCTTGGCACTTGTAATCTTATATAAATAATACAGAAAATAGCTAAAATTTATGTTTAAATATATAAATTCAAATAGTAAATTAAAAGTACTACGTTAAAAGTGGGTGAGAATAGTTAAATATTTGAATATCCTAAATAATATTAGATAACATGATAATAGATAAATATTCAGATATTTAAATAAATACTCAGTTAATGAAACATAACCACTTAAAAAAGAATGGTTATGGATTTAAAAAGGTGGTTAATGGATCACAACACATGAAATTGTTAAATTGAGGAGAAAATAGCAAAAAAAGACTTGTCAGAATGGAGTTGATTACCATAGTTCTTAGAATCCCAAAATTATAACTAATGATTTCAAATTAGGCATGTACATTAAGTTAGAAAATTTAATATGCCCATTAACCTCAAAGGAAAGCATGTTTATTTCATGCAGAATGCACAGGAAATAAGTTCAAAGAATTTTCTTGATGAAAAGATGTCTTATAGGTTGATTATGTCTAAAATAACCCAAGGAAAAGTCATCAATAACCCTTTATGCACCCTGTGTTTCTTGGGGATGATTTTGAGAAAAATGACAGAAAAATTCAAAAGAGAACATGAGAGATGCTAAGCATACTTGTAAAGAATTCTTCTAGGAACTTCAGATGCAATTAAATGATGGTTTGGTCAAAACTTTTCATTATGTAAGTATTTATTCTGTTAGTAGTAGCAATAATGTTTCTCTTTATTCCTCTTTAAAATAATTTTCTCAAGTTTGTGTATCCCTATGTATATTTGAACACAGACATACAACTGTACTACACTTATTTCAATTTATGTATAATGTTATTGAGTCCATTTCTATTGTCAAGATAAAAAAGAATAACCATCGAACTTTGGTGTATTCTTTTCTGTTATAAGTGTAATGCAGAACAATTAGAAACCATTCTGAAACATGGAAAAGTTCTTTTAAACTTTTGATTTTGTCCTAATATAACTAGTTATGTTATGTTATTTCCTTACATAACTAATGCTAACATAACTATCATTAACTAAGTATATACTATGTGTGGTACATCACTCCTCTTCCTTTTAAGTAGATTATGCATCCCTGTGTTTTTCCATATGGGATGATAATATTTCATTTCTCTTTGTTGAAAAGAGAGTCTTCCTATTCTATTGATATCAAGCTTATCAATGTGACTTGCTTTGGCCAGTAGAGTGTAAGTGAAAGTAATGTATACTGTGACCAAGCAAAAATTTTAGAAGTCATAGTGTGGCCTTCCCAATGATCTTTTCCCTGTTCGGTGAGAACAGATATGTCCCAGATGAGGGCTGCTCTTCTAGTCTGGATCCCCGAAAGGATGAATATGTGGAGTAGAGCTAAGCTGACCTTCAATGACTCAATGGTTGACAAGCAAAGTGAGCAAAATGTAAGGAAACTGAGAAATAAACATGTGCTATGCTAAGCCCCTGAGATCTGGAGGTTGTCAAGAACTGTGGAGGGTCTGAAATTTCAACCTACTTGCAAGCTAATAGGATCATGGATGCTGGCAGAGGATTCAAGACTTTGAGTCAGAGAAAAAGGACACTTTATTACTCATAGCAATAGCAGTAGCCAGAGTATCAAATTTTTTGTGGTTACCTGAGCCCCAGTTTCCGCAAGGCAATGTGAATAGGGACAGGTGAAAACCACACACACAGTGGGTGGTGTTCCAGGAGAGGAGCCCTGAACTTCGGAAATCTGATTCTTTTATAAAAGGAGGTAAATACGCCAGGCCTCTGCTTCTAGGTATCTCTCTTTCTTCCATGGGTATCTGCAAACCTGCCCTTTGCTCTAAAGAGGGCTATTATCTTCATCTTCCTATGCTGCTCACTGTACAAATGCCCTTGAAAGATATAGTCAGGAACAAAGACTGTCTGTGCCTCTGCTCACAAGATGTGTGATAACACAAGAGACCTTTGTAGAATGTCTCCCAACAGTTCTTACCTCAGCATAACCTAGTGAAAGCTCCCAAATACACCATGTATCTGTCATGCACTGTACTGGAAGCTTAGCTTTTATTCTTTCACATCGATCAAGGCCTCTGACACATTCAGTTATCATAAGAATAACAGTTACTTATTGAGTGCTTATTGTATGCATGCACTGAGCAACACTAGGGACTTATTCTATGTCAAACATATACAACTTCTATCTGCAAAATAGGTATTATTATTTGTCTTATATATAAGAAAGCTAAACTGTAAAGAGGTTAAAAATCTTGCCTAAGATGATGGTATTGTTAATTTTAGGAGCTGGGATTCAAACTCAGGTCTTTTGGACTCCAAAGCATGCGTCCCTTAGGCAACCCCTTTCCCGCCACTGTTATTTTAAATTAGTTAAACATGCTTCTGAGTCTTTATGATGCAAACATGAGCAAAGGATGAACCAAGGAAATATCCCTGTTATAACTGATATCTATCCATTTATCATCCAGTACTCATTAGGTATAACTGTTTAACCGTATCTGAATCCCCCCAACTGGATTTTTATCCAGCCCTCTCATTTCTGTTTTGTCTTTTATACACTGTGAGGGATTTTGGCCAAGCTACTAAACCTACATATCAAGTAACTCTATCACAAAAGAGGACATAGGTTAGATTGGCATGTCCTTTTCTAGTTAAACATAAATTGGGTCCTTTAAATTATTCTCAGTGATTGCAAATGCACCCTTAGTTTCTGGAACCTGTCTTTTCATTTCTCTTATATACTTTGTTAAGTTAAATTTGAATTTTTGAAAATTGCTTATAGTTTAGATTCCATTTGGTGAAATACTGTTGCTTATTATTATAGGATATATAGCAGAAGAAATTAAGAAATAAGTTTTTAGCATAGCCCTATAGCAGTTGCAGGATCTGTTTTGAAAACAAAATAAACCTCTAAGTGAGTGCATGTGCATATTCTTTGAGGATTTGTATGTGGAATGTTGAAGGGCCTGACTTGTATAAGTTGATTTAGCCTGGGCTACTTTAGGGAAGTTTTATTGAATTTTTTTTCGTATGTCAGTCAAATAGTAAGTTAGGAGGTGAACAAGATAGAGGTGGCATCTGCTTTCAGGGAGCTTACAGTCAAGTGAGGGCAAGAAACATTCATCAAATAATCACACACATACTAAAATTAGAACTATGGTAAATACTATGAAATGAAACTAGATCATGCCAAGAGAATATATAAAAAAGGAGGACCTGAACAAGTCTTTGCCAGGAATGTAATCAGGTTCTATTTTTTAAAATTATTATCCACAGGTACAAAGGAGTGGGTATAGCAAATATATCATAGATAAATGTCCTTTTTTCCATAGAAATCTGTACTCTGGAAAATCTTAAATTTGAGCAAACATAACAATTTCTGTGCAGTGAATAACAGGGAAATTTTTTCTAGTACCTTCGAGTTTTCAAAATAATTTGAACCTGTAAACCAGAAGGCAGAGAGGCATATTCTCTTAAACAGTGTTTGGTCAACAGATATGTGTTGAGTGCTGAGAACTATCCCGGACCTCAAGGATCTTCCAGTCTAATTGGGAAGGAGAAAATAGGAAAGATGACATAGATAAATAATAAAAATAGACAAAATGCGAATACACACCAAAGTGAATGGATGATGATAGGTTCTTCTGTCCCTTTTAAAGAGAGGCATGAGGACTGTTTTCTTTCCCTTTGCAGTTCCAAAAGGCTGAGATCAAATCTAATTTTTTCTTTTCCATCCTCTATATTTTTTCAGTGTGAATGTTGTTTCTTTCATGCGTATTTTTTGCTTAATGCAAAAAAACAGTGATGCAGAACAAATGATGAACATTAGTCAATTTAGAAAGAATATGTTCAAGATTGTCACATTCTCATGACAAAAAGTGAGTGTTTGCCATTATTTTGCATTATTTTTCAGTACACTTATAAAACTGAATTGTTCTTTGCTGGAAAAGAAACTATCTAAAATAAATTAATGTGTTCAGAAAACAGAGGTCTTTACAGGTATTGGAATAATGGGGAAGGTTTAGTTATTTTCATAATCCAAAAGGAAAGTTTTTCTTTTTCTGTTGAATTTTGCCTTAAAAGTCTGCTTCACTGAAGAAATTTCTAATACTCACTGGGAAATGTAGGGATGTAAAATGTACATGTCTCTATGTTTATGTGTGTAATATATGTTTATACATATATGCACATAATTTGTTTAAGAAGATACATGGTATACTGGAGATATCAAAAATGTCTAATATATAAGTTAATGTTATACATGTTTATCACTCAATATATTTCAGAAATAAATCATGCTTGTCATGTGGACATAACTTATACTTACTGTAGTATAATAGTGTTCATTAGAATCAATGCTCTCCATGTCTTCTGAATCTGCTGTAGGCATTTGAATATTGTAATATGTTTTATATTTTTATATTTCACTACTTTAGTCATTTTGTTTGGTAAACATATTAACAAATTATATACCTTCTGAACTATCAGTAAGGTTTTTTCAGACTAGAAATATGCATGCAATTGGTCAAATACTTTAGAATTGGTTGAGAAATGAGAAATGCATATTTCTGATTTATTTTCCTTTCTGGCCTGTGGTAATTAATAGGCATTTTTTTTAGACCTTTGAATTGCATTTTCAGAAAAGTGAAAATTCAAGCTCTTAATAATTAGAGTGAGACAACTGTGCCTCCTGGAGGTAAGACACCTCTCTGAGGTTTTGCCCACGTTTTGGTATATAAATATTTCCTGATTTTTAAAATAGGATTTTTCTCTTTAATCAAAACAACTTAAAAGTATTTAACTAATGGAAATATATTGCATTTACTCCTCTTGATAAAAATTAGATCAGTAAAAATGATTTCAGTTCATTTGCTTTCTCTCTATCGTTAAGTAGATCCCTTTCCCACTCACAATAAATCCATTAATGGCACAGCCTAAAACATCTACTGGTGGTAGTCATTCTTTTCACCCTTGGCTTTGAGGTAAAACAAATCCCTTTAAAGAATGTAAACTTTTTATAATCAGAAAATATTGACATTAGTATTTTTGCATAGTTTTCATTGCATACACTTTTACCTATTAATATTATTTGACTAGATAATTTTATTAGACATTCACCTAAATGAGACTGTTTGTGCTTTGAAAATTGAAAGCATTGCTCTGATTTGTTCATTTTTAATAAAAAAGGAAATTTAGTTAACCTCTGTTTTAGTTTTCTTAGGTTTTGGTTTTTTTCAAAATGACTTTGAGAAACACAAAGGAAGTTGGTGAGTTTACTTGCAAACAGTGTTTAGAAGGGAGCACATTAAGATTTTAAAATTGTTGATAGCAGATGTAAAGGGAGCTGCTATAAATTTAATCTCTATATTAGTGAATTGCCAGTATAGTCATAGTATCAATGAAGGATAAATTTTTTCCCAAGTGTATAGAAAATGATACTAGCACTAATCCAGTTGCATGACTCAAAGCCAAGCTTCTGATAATACCTTGATTGTACTAACTGTACAATATTGACAAACATGCTTTTAGGGAATAATGATTTTTTTTTTCTTTGGCTTCTAGAGGCACATTTTTAGATTCTGTAAGTGTATCTGTCAACATTCGATTGGCCAATAAAAGGTTATTACCTGCTACTTAGTATTACTTTTTAACTAATCTTAGGGACTCTAAGAACATACTATATACACAAATGCCTCTCAATAGGAGGCAATATTTTCTATGAAATTTATTACTCTAGTCATAGCATATTTAAATGACTAAAGTATTTTTAAAATCTGAAGATAAATTTAAAATGTGCTATTTATGTTAGATGGTTTAATTCTCTTACACTTCTCTCTTTTTTCCCAATCTAGTTTACTTCATACTTTCCACTAAATGGAACATAATGCGGACCAACAGTTGATTTGTTTATTCTGACCATGCCAATCACTAATGTTGATCTCTGCTTAGTTTAGGATAAGGCTGTTGATTATAATCATGACAACACTAAACAGTGATATGTAATGAAAATTGGTTCATGAATTGCTAATATTAATGTTTTCGGCTAAAAATATAAGATTGATTTAAATCCATAGTAGAGAAATCAAGCTATAAATTTATAATTCATATAATTATGCATATTTGTTTTCTTCCTTCTCTTTGATTTTTTTCTTCCTTTCAATTACATTTCATTAATCAGTTTTGATTGTGTTTATTTATAAATAATAACTTGGATACTTTGCTTATTCTAAGTTTAAGACTGAAAAACTATCCTTTACCCCTGACAAAGGAGACAGAATTTAAAATTTTATTTGCATGACATTTTACTCCAAAAAGATACACAAAATTTCTGTTTGGTAAAAATCAGTATGTGGCCTAAACTTTTAATTTCAAACTTGGCCCTGAAATATTTTCTAAAAACTTCCTTTATCTGAATTTCTATCATTTTTGCATTTAGGTTTTCCTGTGTGGCCCAAGATATCAGACTGCCATAATCAGACTCAAAAGACTTTGAAAAGCTCTAAATTCTCTATTACTACAGATCTCTGAGTCAAAAGCTTTAAAGGGACATTGAAATTCTCAGAATTTTGATGAGCACTCTCACTTTTATCACAAAATTATCATTTGGGCCTACAGAATTCCAAATCCACTTTTAACTCTAATCAAAATAACTAATCAACTAGTCTTTTCCAGTGAAAGGGATAAGTAGCAATAGATAAAAAGTCAACCAGTCGCTTATCTGATTGGGGCTATCTACAAACCAAAATGGCTAATCTAATGATTTCGGAAAGTAGAAAGGAGTGACTTGAAAGTTCTTTCAAATTGGTACAGGCTTCCAGCGAACCTACTCCAGCCAATGCGGTAGGTTTCATATATTTCTAATTTACAATACTGTAGTATAGTCATCTGTCCAGCTTAGCAGTGAAATATAGGTTTCAAACTGGTTCAAAGTTAATTTTGATTTTCTGATATTCCAAAGAATTTGATTTAATTAGAGTGTTCCAGAACCTTTAGTTTGGAAACAGTGACCATCTCTCTTAGGGACTGAGGACGCCTTGTGACTAATCTAGACACACTACATTTCTGTCCAGGCAAGTGTATGGGGGAAAATTAGAATAAGCCCATCTCCAGATGGATACGGATGATTCTTCCAAATCAGATTATAAAAACCGCTATAATTTTTTCGCTGAGATTTTCATACACTGCCTCTTCCCAAGAGAGCTTTGAGTTTGTTTTCCCTTTTAACTTGCAAAACTGATTAATGAAATGTAACTGAAAGGAAGAAAGAAATCAAAGAGAAGGAAGGAAACAAATATGCTTACTGTGAGGTTTGAAGTGATTGCTATAGTTAGGCATCAGTTTGGTTTTGGGCTTTCTGGCAACCTAGGGAAAAGTAGAGATATTAGAATAACGTGGCAGTATAGTCAGGAAGGAGAATTTATATTGTTTCTTAGAAGAAGTGTCAATGCTGACTGTTGTACTAGCATTGTCCTTCTTAACCTTTTTATGGCAGAGACAGAAGCAGAAGTCACAAAGTTGTTTTGTGATAGTCATCAGAATAAAAGATGATATTTTAACATTGAAACACATGATAATCAAGCTGATCCTTTGAATGATGAAGTTGTAGTGAATATCTACAGAGGTTAAATGCAACCCAAAGACAGAAGAGCCTCAGGTGCCACAAGGACTGACTGGCTTCTGAATCCCATAGACTGGTGTTCTTTGGAGTAATCTTAAGAGTCAAATAAAGTCTTTGTTAAAAATACAGATTGTTGGGCTTTATTCCCGAAATTTCTGAGTTAGTCAATTTGAGATGATATACAGGAATCTTTATTTTTAGCAGGTGTCTGATATAATTCTAATGCAACTAGTTTGAGTAGCATTTGAAAACCACTGCCTTGGACTCTCTTTTTCAGATTTATTTTAGGTTAGTCAGATTTTTCATAGGAATTAGAATAGTTTAATGTTATACTATCTGAAGACAGGTATTTTATAGTACTGACTGAGGGCAGATATATAAAGGATCACACAAATGATAGGACTTTATTATGAAAATTATAGAGCCAGATCAGTACCCTAGGCAGCCAGCCAACCCGTAGTTTTCCTCTGGTCAAGGCCAGATATTCCTCAAGAAAGAGTTTCAAGTTTGCTCTAGTGTTTGAATCACTGATGAATTCAAACATCAAGTTAGGACATGTCAGAGATAGTTTTGTGTTTGAAAATCTTCGGAGTAATTGCTACCTATGGCATACAATAGCTATCCAGAAAGCCTTAATGATGACCTTGTGCAGGTCTTCAGATATGTCTGCCAGGATAAGTGAGCGGCTTGATGTTCCCCGGACAGTTGAACACATTGAACTGTTATATGGTGCTGTTTAATATCGATCCGATGAATGTCAGGGAATGTCTGGCAGAGGCAGTGTTTTTTGTTTCATCAAGGTTAATGATAAATCATTCTTCTAAACAGCTCGTGGATCCCAGGACCTCTTGTCTCTTAAGACCGCTTCCGTTTAATAAACATCAAGCCATTTCTTTAGCATTTAGGAGACCTAAAGTACTTTTATTTCTTATTAATTAAGGGCCAGTGATTCCAGCCTCTGTTGGCTAATTGGTAACATTCCAATCTTGACATAAATGTTCATTAAACACAAGTATTGTTTTTTGTAACAGAAAGAAAAAGTGGACATTCTTCCTTTTGCAAATCAATTTCTCTTAAGTGGCAGATTGATTTGACATGTCAGGTCTTGCTAGCTGCTCAAGACACTTACATAATTTTTGATCTTTTATAAGAAAATAGCCTGATTTTCCTTTTTCATGAATTTGTATCAGATAAAATAATGTCACTTCCATTATATATCACCAGTTTCCAGCTTATGGAAGGCTCCTTATGGAAGGCTGCTTTTGTCTTGCCTTAATTTCTAGGGGGCATGCTCTAGGTAATTGGTTCACCTTCTAGAAATTAATATTTTTTCCTACTTTTATTGGTAATGGCATTATTCTGTTCTTAACCAAGTGTGCTGTATTAGTCCATTTCTGTTGCTTATAACAAAATACCTGGAACTGGGTAATTTATAAGAAAATGAAATTTATTGCTTACAGTTTTGGAGGCTGGGAAGTCTGAAGTCTGGGGAACACATCTGGTGAAGGCCTTGGTGGTGACAGTAATGCAGAGCTCTCACATGACAGAATGGTGGAGCAGAAAGAGAGAGACTCTCACATGCTCTCCTTTTAAAGTCCTCAGAACCATGCCCACACCACCATTAAACCATCAACTTAATTACCTCTTTGAGGCCCCACCTTTCAATTACCATAACAAGACTTCCTACCCTCTTAACACTGTCACAGTGGGGACCCAGCCTCCAATACATTAATCTTTGGGTAGACACAATTCAGTCCACTGTATGTGCTTACAATCTTTCATAATCTGTACATGGCTTCTAGCTAAGTAGTTTTTTTTTTTTTTAAGTTTGAGACAAAAAGGACCCCTTGCCTTAGAAAGAATAGGATAATTCCTTTAAACTGCCTTTCCCCTACAATCTCATCTTAACAAACTTGATGATGAGTATATTTAAGTGGTAGTTTTGATATAGTCCTCACTGTTTTTATAGAACTGAAAGTTCTACAAATGTGGTAGTTTTAGAAGGAAGTACATTAAGTCAGAAGAATCGTTGCTGTACTAACAGTTTAAACTTTCCAAGAGGTGGACAAAAGCAAATTGAGGCTTTACATATTTTCAAAACCTTTTATTAAACTTATTTTACTCTAAGTGTACGGTTTTTCATTGTTAGGTCTATCACATTATTTTTTGAGCGTTGAGTGGATTGATTACTTAATGTTAAGTATGTGTTAAGTATGATTTTTAAGAAGATTACCCAGATGGGTGCCCATGTATAAATTTAGATAAAGATTGACAAGTGGCATGTCTAATTTTAACTTTAAGGAGTGGCATATCTAATTGGAGTATTGTGGGACTGATTATAGTGATCAAATAAAGGTGAGATATGTTTGGCAAGAAATCTTGGAGAAGATGAATTTTGTCAGAGTTTTGAAAGAAACAGGAGGGACAAATTTGGATTGGGAATATAGAAATGTCATTCACATATTGAATAAATTGACAGATGTTTAAGGGTAGAAGGGATACTAAATATTCTGTTAGGATCATGAAGAATTAGCTTCCTGCCTTTGTTGGGTCTGCTCCTGCCCAGATTGGTTCCTAGCATAGAATCAGAGATATTTGGAAGATCATCTCATTTATCCTACAAATCACACCTTATGAAATGAAGCCCTGAGAAGCAAAGTGACTTCTCCAGGACCAAACATTTGTAGGTGGTGGAGATGGAGCCAAAATGCCCAATTTCCAGTACAGAGTTCATTACTCTGCATCGAAGTACTATATCACCCCATAGGCATTTGATCTCTGTTATTGTAAACATTTTAGTTCCACAGAGAAGACAGAAGTATTTAACATACAGGACTTTAGGTTATGTAACTTTGATTACCTATTAATTGTTTTTTTCCTGTTAGAAGCTATTTCTTCTTGTGCAGAAACTTTAGTAATTACTTAAGATAAAATTTCTTTCTAAATGTTGTTTGCCCTTGATTCTCCACTGCACTGAGTCTGTTATCTCCTTAGTGTGTATTCTTAAATTGACTAAATATTTTTGGACTGTTATCATCTTGATGTGTTTTCTTATATTGTCATGGAACTGTCCTTAACAGTGCGAATTATAACTGTCCTTTCGTGAGTTTCATTGATAACATGGGTTTGGGAATATGGCACATTTATTCTTTGGGAGAAAAAACCCACAAAACTCTAGAAAGCTCATTTTCTTTTCTCTTTATTCAAGAGCAAACGTTTATTTTGCACTTGCTGTATACTCATATTAGGCTTATTTTAGGCACTGGGACAATCAAGCTGCTTCCAGAACATTACAGTCTAATAGGAGACAGAGATGAGTAATCAGACAAGTACTGGAGACTTAAGCAAACCGTCTTATTTCAATACAGTGATGTACCATTTGAGGTCTGATCATTTGATTAAAAATCTCTTTTAGCTGATTTTTAGGTATTTGTTTTCAGAGTCTGAGTTATTTTTTTCTAAATGTTACTAATCTTAGAACAACCTTAGTGTGCTCAATTATCTTTGAATGTTATTTCATTTGACTAGATTAACTATTTTCATGGGATTTGAGATCCAGTAATTTGAAGTTATTCAGTAATGTCTTAAGTGTATGTTTCAAGCTACAACATTATTAAGATGGAGGAGCAAAAACCACATTTGTATTTTGGCAGTGAACATTAGTGTAGATTAGAACACTATGAGACCATTATTTTATATTAATAATGAAAAGGACTACATCATTTTCTCCTGCACATTTTCCAAAATCATTCAAAGTTTACGTTCACTGTTACTATTCCAGACAGATTTAGTAAAGCATAATGGATGTAATATTCAAATATATTTCTTATGTTAGTTTCTCACTGATATATAACAATAATCATTTTTTTTAAATAAACATGCTACGTGGCAAAGTAGGCAGTGTTATTTCTTTCTAAAATTTACAGTAATATTATACTACTTGTAGAATATTAGAATGCCTATGTTTAAAATACATATTCACATACCTGAGTAGCACAATTATTTTTAATAATTTTAACACAATTATTTATTGGTGTTTATAAGAAATATACTCTTTTGTTTTCATTTTTATTTAATAATATTCTAAATCCACACTTTTAAACAGAAAAGTAATTCTGCCTAATGTGAGAACAAGATTTATAATGTGTTACATTGCATAGTTTTTTTATTTAATATAGAAGCTTTCGTTTCTTTGGCTATTCTGTATTGAGTATATAGTCCAGTGAGCTACAGGTTCGCCTGGTAACCTGCATCGTCACTATTGACTATTGTGCTTTGAAATTCTCTTTGAATTGTTTAACTTAATTAAGAAAGTTAGATAAAATTATTATGTCTACCATCTTATCTTTCACAGTTGTAATTCAGAATTATACATTTTTATAATTTTCTTAAATCTATTTCAGCAAGTACTTCTAGAGAGAAAAATAGAAAAAAGGCAGTCAATATGCTCTTAAAGTAGAACAGGCACTATCTTCATTTACAGGAGAGAACTTTCAAATGACCTGACATTTCTACTTTAAAGGAAACCAGTTTCTACTGTTTGAAAGCCACTGCTATCCTAATTACCTCATATCGATACATGTGTATTCCATGCCTACTCTTTATAGAAACTTAGTGGGAAAAGAAAATATTAGGAATAATAAAAAGTCATGAACACAAAATCCAGAGATTATGGTCTATGCACACTATTTTACAGGACAATGATTTTTTTTTTTTACAAAACGAATATGTCTTTGTTTAAAGAAAAACATCAATTAATACATATATATATGAAGTAGAAATTTCAAGTTTCACTACAACAAATTATTTGGTATAACATCGTAATTTTTTGAGTATATATGTTTGTGTTTGTCTTCTTCCTATGTCTGTATAAATGTGTGTGTGTGTGCGCACACGTGTACTCACATATACACGTGTACTCTGCAAATAGAATCAGGTTACACATTTTGTTCTGTAATTGCTTATATAATTTATCACTGACATTTTCTTATGTTGTTCTAGTAATCAGTTGCTGCAAAACAAAGCACTTCAAAATGTACTTATTTAAAACAACAGCATCTTCAGTCTTGGGCAGGGCTTGCCAGTGACAGACCATCTCTGCTCCACTGTGGCATCACCTGGGATGGCTCAAAGTCTGGGGGCTGGAATCATGCAAAGACTTATTCACTCATGTATCTGATGAATGATGCTGGCTGTTGGCTTAGATTTTAGCTCAGCCTGTCAATTGGAGTGTCTCCACTTGAGCTGTGTAGGTTGCTGGGGTTTCTGTTGGGAGATAATTCTCTGTGAATATTTCATGTCTCTGCATGATACTGGTCCTCTGAACAAAGGCATTTACAGCCAATATAAGAATGTTTTTATAAGGAGACATTTCAGAATAGTAAAGCTTAGAGACATCTCCATTCTTGGAGACAGTCCAGGGTAGTAAAGATAAAAACTTGTCCTTTTCCTCCCCAGAAAATTTGCTTACATTCCAGAATAAAGATAATGTCTCTTTCTCTCCTGAAAGGAAGATTGGCACATCACCAATATCCTTTACATGAACGAAGTTTTCTAATTTGGGGGTTCCTCTTCTATAATGCACCCGACTTCATGTGCAAGTACCATCTGGTCATGATCATGTTGCCCTGCAGGTACTGGGGCTGGGAAAATTTATGCAAGATTTTGCACTGGTTGCTGCTTCTGCTGTGAGTAACACACTTTCTTTGTCCCTGACCCAGAGGTGTTATGTTTTCTGTCTCTCTGTCTCAGGATATGTATGCATCTGTTTGTATGTGTATCAGGCAGTATTCATAATATTATATACATGTGTATGTGTATTTATGTGTGTCCATCCATCCATTCATTCATCTATCCATCCATCTGTCCATCCTGTGGCAGTCTAATCTCAGACTCTTCACAGTTTCTGATTTAATAGTTTCATCACAAAATGGTGGCTGTGTTCAAAAGGCACTTGTCTAAGAGAGAGACAGAATCAAGTGGAACCTGTGTCATCTTTCACATCACAGCCTTCAAAGTCATGCTGTTTCAGTCTTGCTGGATTTTATTGGTTGATCACTCACAAAGAATTGCGTAGGTTCAAGGGTAGAGGAAGTAGACTCCAACTCTTAACAGAGAAATGGCAGATTCTCGAAGAGAATGTAAGACCAGAAATGTTGCTACATCATTGTTAGAAAATGTAGTCTGCCACACACATCATTACAAATGAATCTATTTCACTCTTTTTTATTTTCTGCATAGTTTAAATGCCTATTGATGGACATTGAGAATTTCCACTTTTCTTTTAGCCTGGAATTCCTCTGGAAGCAATAGATATAAGGCAAAGGTTTTTGTGGCATAACTTTATGGGTTAGTCCAGTCCTAGAGGGTAAATGAGAGGAAAAAGGGAAATGAGGCAAGGATGGCAGGAAGGTCAAAAGGAGGCCAATTCGCTGAGCTGACCACTGCTGAGTATCAAGCATGATTGATTGCTCAGTTTTGCAGAATTGTGTTCTATAAGGTGACATAAAAATTGTCTCAAGACAAAGAAGGGAGGGAAAGTAATTTACCTGCTGACTCCTGTATCCTATTGGTCCAAATTTGCTCGTGGGGCATTAATTCCTCTGTGCATCCTGCACCTGCTTGGATGATGCCAATTCTGTTAGGCTGAGTAAATATGAAGTCGCTTACAAGAGGTGTCTTTTTCTTCTTTTTTTACTGTAATGAATCTTGGTATATAGATCATCTATCTACATAAATCTTTGTGCACCTGCCAAATTGAAATCACAAGATCTTTGAATATACACATTTAAAATTTTGCCCATTGACAAATATTACTAATTTCCCATGATAAAATTTATACACATTTATACTCTACCAAGTGATCATGAAATGAACTTAATCTCACACTCCGGATTTAATCAATATCCTAATTACTGCCAATCTAACAGGCATAAGAAAAAAATTATTTTAGTTTCTGTTTCTCTGATTTTTTTGTGAGGAAGGAATTGAGTTTTTCATAAAATTTTCACATGCTTATTAATCATCCTCATTTTTCCTTTAATAAATTTTTTTTATGTCTACTTCGGTTTTTCTATTGAAGTGTGTTTCCTTTATCTTACTGATGTTTTAACTTGCTGTATAGATATGAATAGGAAGTCATTGTCTAAGTTTGCAAATATATTTTCCAGTTTTTACTTCTTTTATGTGGATTTTTTGTCTTTTTTTTTTTTTTTTTTTGCCAAACAGCATAAAAACCTTTGTCTTTTTCTTTATAGTTTCTGACTTTTGAGCATAAACTCTTATTTTTTTTCTGATTTACTATAGTTTATTTATATCTTTTTTCCCTGAATTTATTTCCTGATTAGGCATTATAGTGTCTGGTTTTTAACAGTTTTCCCATTGATTCTCTTTGAATTTCTACATTGATAATTATATTGCCTTTACATATTATTATCTTCTATACACATTTTCATGTCTACATTTGAATTTTTCTCTGATAAAACATTTTTCTAAATATCATATTATGAACATTTTGTAAGACCACTAGAAATATACAATATAATGACTGAATTATTTTCTGCCTATGTAGCATAATCTAATTTTGTTTGTGTTTTTTAACATTTATACATAATACTATTAGAATCATCTCAATAAATGAATCTTTTTTACATTTCTGGTAACTGCCATGGAACAGATTCCTAGAGCTCGATTTGTGGGTTAAAAGTATGAACATTTTCAAAACTCATTATGCACATTGTCAAATTGCTTTCCAGAAAATGTTTATTGCTACATAATCCCAGTGGCAGTATATGGGAACATTCATCTCACTTTTACATTACTGGCACTGAGTTCTATCACTTATTTTAATTTTTGTTAATTTGATAAATGATAAACATCATTATTTCAATTTACATTTTGCTTTGATTACAAGGACAGTAGAACATTTTCTTATATGCTCATTAGTGATTTTTGTTTCATCTGTGAATTTTTCTCTCATGAACTTAGTCTTTTTTAAATTAGAACTTGTTTTTCAAGTTGATATATATAAGAAGAATGTTAATAGAATATGAATGATATTTGGGGTAAGTATTTTTCCTACATTGTAGTATGACTTTTTTTAGTACAGTCAAATCTCTTGATTATTTTACCTTTTTGATTTTTTTTTTCATTCCTTGTAAGTTATTCTTCATCAAGTGGCCAGATAGATATTCATACTTAGGATTTTTTAAAATTAATAAACATTCTTTTTAGAGTTTTAGTTTCACACAAAATTGAGCAGGAAGAACAGAGTTTCTGTACACCCCTTCTCCTCACATACACAGAAGCTCTCCCACTGCTGACATCCTGTACAAAAGTGGTGCATGTGTTACAGTCAGTGAACATATGTTGATACATCATTATCACCCAAAGCTCATAGTTTACATTAGAGTTCATTCTTGGTGGTGTACATTCTGTGGCTTTGACTAATGCATAATGACAGGTATCCACCATTGTAATACCTTACAGAATAGTCTCGCTGCCCCAAAGAACCTCTCTGTTCTGCCTATTCATCCCTTCCTTCTCTCTAACCCTTGGAAACCACTAATCTTTTTACTGTCTCAATAGTTTTTCTTTTTCTAGAATGTCATATAGTTGGAATCATATAGTATCATATAGTATGTAGCCTTTTCAGATAGGTTTCTATTACTTAGTAATATGTCTTTTCATGGCTCATTCATTTGTTTTTAGTGCTGAATAATATTCAGTTGTCTGGATATATCACAGTTTATTTATCTATTCACCTTCTGAAAGACTTCTTGGTTGCTTCCAAGTTTTGGCAGTTATGAATATAGCTGCTGCAAATATCCGTGTGCAGGTTTTTTTGTGAACATAAATTTTTAATTCTTTTAGGTAAATACCAAGGAGTGTGACTGCTGGATTGGATGGTAAGAGTATGTTTAGTTTTGTGAGAAACCAACAAACTGTCTTCTAAAGTGGCTGTACCATTTTGCATTGCCACCAGCAATGAATGAAACTTCCTGTTGCTCCACATCCTCACTAGAATTTGTTGTTGTCAGTGTTGTGGATTTTGACTATTCCAATAGGTGTGTGGCGGTATCTTGTTTTAATTTGCAATTTCCTAATGACATGTGATGTTGAACATCTCTTCACATGCTTGCTTACCATCTGTATTTCTTCTTTGTTAAGGTGTCTGTTCAGGTCTTTTGTCCATTTTTTAAGTGGGTGATTTCTTATCTTACTGTTGAATTTTAGTAGTTCTTAGTAAATTCTAGATAACAGTCCTTTTTCAGATGAGTCTTTGCAAATATTTTCTTTATCAGAAGATTCTTTGCAAATATTTTCTGTGGCTTGTCTTCTCATTCTCTTGACATTGTCTTTTACTGAGCAGAAAATTTTAATTCTGATGAAGTCCAGCTTATTAATTCTTTCTCTCGTGGATTGTGCCTTTGAAGTTGTATCTAAAAGTCATCTCCATACCAAAGGTCATCTAGTTTTTTTCCTGTGTTATCTCACAAAGCTGTTATAATTTTGTGTTTTTCATTTATATTTATGATATGTTTTGAGTTAATATTTTGAAGAGTGTAATGTCTGTGTTTACATTCATTTTTTTGCAAGTGGGTGTCCAGTTGTTCCAGCACAACTTGTTGAAAAGACTATTCTTTTTCCATTGAATTTCCTTCACGTCTTTGAAAGGATCAGTTGATTATATATGTGTGGGCTTATTTCTGGGCTCTCTGTTCCACGTCTATTTGTCTGTTCTTTCACCTGTACCTTGCTGTCTTGATTACTGTAGCTGTATAGTAAGTCTTGAAGTCAGATTATGTCAGTCCTCTGACTTTTTCCTTCTCCTTCAATATTGAGTTAGCTATTCTGATTCTTTTGTCTCTTCACATAAACTTTAGATTCAGTTTGTCAATACCCACAAAATGACTTCTCTGTTTTTGATTGGTATTGTGCAGAATCTACAGATCAATTTGTGATCAGTGATTTGCTAGACAAAGGAATGATATTTTACCTTTCTCTTTATACTTTCTGTATTAGCTGAAAAATGTTTTAAATGAGCATGTGTTACATTTATTATAATCAGGCTAAAACAATTATATATAAACTAAAACATGTAATATTAGTACAAAAATACAAATAGAAAATCAGTTTGCATGCATTATGCTACATTTCCCCCATCCATGTTGTATCTTTTTAAAAGCTTTTTCAACAGCCTTTTTCAATGTATGATGGTCTAAGATTTCCTAAACCCTATTGAAACAATCCTGTAACTTTAATTAATTAGAATGTGTCTAGTATGGTTTTGAAAAATTAATACAATTTAACAAGTATTTCTTGAACACATATGACACACAACATTTTTTTGTACCCATGTTGGAAGAGATAGAGAAACGCAGTATTGGAGAATGTGACATAATACAAGAATTCTTGAACTGTGATGTGGGTGAAGGGTTGAATAAAGGGAACATCTAGAAAAAATGAAGAAGCTAGTTCTAGACAGTAGGTTAAAAAGACCTTTTTCTCCAACAATAACAACAGTAGAATGGAGAAGGAGATAAATGACAAAGACCAACAGGGCTTGGTGACAGAGAGATTTCAATTAAGATTTGTTTACTTGAGATGATAACTGGAGGAACTGAGTCAATGACAGAAATGGTAATGGTGAACAAAGGGATTTGAATAACAGCTAATATATCAGGAATGCCTGTCTTTTATTTTCAAGTGAAAATAAGAAGTTCAAGTAAAATTTCCCCATGGGAAGATGGAAATATTCAAGATTGAGTCAGAAATCAGGATTTGAGAGAGGCTGTGAAGCAAAGTAGGAAGGATTCTGGCCTTGCCTCCAGAAACCTGGAGTTTTTAGAAGTAACTACCCATATTACTTTGGCCAAGTTACTTAGCTGTTCAGGTTTTCAGTTTCTTGTGGGTTAATGATTGGAGTGGGAGACTTTGTATGGATATTTTCTAACATCACTATCAGATTTTTAACAGGTGAAGCTATAATAACAAATCACCTGACTGTGGTAGAAATTAGAAGAGGGCTTACTCAGGACAATGTGTCTTAGTCCATTTGGGATTCTGCAACAGAATACCATAGACTAGATAACTTATAAACAATGTAAATTTGTTTTTCACCATTTTGGTGTCTAAGAAGTCCAAGATCAAGGTGCCACCAGATTTGGTGTCTGGTGAGCACCTTTTTTTCCTGTTCACGGATGGTGCATTCCCTCTGTATACTCACCTGGAGGGAATAGGGCAAGGCAGTTCTCTGGGGCCTCTCTTATAAGGGTACTGCCCCCATTCTTAGGGTTAATCACCTCCTAAAGGCCCTATCCCATCACATCTGTGATTAGGTTTCAACATGAATTTCAGGGGGACACATTCAGACTATAGCAATGTGGAATCATGAAGTTAAGGAAGAAGAGAGTTTGTGATGAAGAATTGGACAATCTGGTCAAGTGCTATGGAGTATTCAAGGAATATTATAATAAATAATAGATATGATCTAGTAAGAAGAAATTAGTTGGAAGTAGATTGAGAAAAGAGGTATGGATGAATGCCATGTGACAGAGGGAAACTAATAGAAATACAGCTGATAAAAATATAGTAATGTGATAAATTTAAAAACTTTTTTTATCCCAAGCCCTTGAGGCAACAGCAGTCAGGAGTTTATAGGGAAGAGGTTCTTAACCTGGCGACAGAGAAGAATTACCTGGGAACTTTTAAAAAATACCAATGATCAGCTCCCACCCTGGACAATGAAGTCAGAATCTGTCAAGTGGGGAATACAGCTGATACTTTTCAAAAGCTCTCTCAGACTGGATCAAAAATAAATAGTTAACATATATTTTCATTCATCAATTAACATGTTCATAAATAAACATTAAACCAACATTAATTCAGTGTGTACTACTTGCTAAGCACTGTGCCAGATGCTGAGGAAGATGGATATGCAAACAAATAATAGAAGACAACGAATGAGGGAGAGAGGAGGAAGGAAGGGTCAGGGGTAAAGATCTGAGAATGTTCTGGCACAGAAGCAGCTGCTCTCCTAAATTTGAGGTTGAAATATTGAAGGTGTGGCACATGCTACTGTTAAATCCTTCCCAGCTGATGAGAGCTTGGAGATAGAGAGCTAGCCAATTTTCTAGACCAAATGAGGAAGGTGGAAAATTTGTGGCTGAGACCTCCTGGCCTCTTTTTCTGGAGCTGCTCTTCCAATCCTCCACACTATATACCTTGGCTCCAGGGTCTTACATTTTCCTTGGTCTGCGTGTAATGGAACCCCATGACATTCCAGTAAACTTCCTGGCCATAGATAGTTGTGGGAGAAGCAGAAATTGACATGTGGTGGAGAAATTTGGAGAGCAACGCTGGCCGTCCTTGCTGTCTCCACAGTCTCCCTTAGGTTGTGCCTTTACCATCACTCCTTCTAGACTACTGCGACGTTTCTTAACGGTTCTCCCTGCCACTAAATGCTTTCCTGTCTCAGTTAGTCTTCCATATAGGACTAGAATTATCTTTTTAAAACAGTGTCTCATCTGGCTTGAATTCATCTGATAGCTTCCCCATTGGCTCACCAGAGGATGAAATTCAAGTACCTTAGCTATAAAACACCCCTATCCATTTGTCATAGGCTTACTTTCCCAGTCTCTTCTTCCCACACTTTCCTCTGGGTCCAGCATCACTAAACTTCATTTGTCTCCCTTCCAGACCGTAGTATTTTATGCCTCCATTGTTTTGCAATTGCTGCTGTATGGAATGTATGTTCTTACAAGACCCAGTTTAGTTTTAATCTCTTTTGTGAAATTTTCCCCTAGTCTCCCTTAGTATTTTGTACATGCCTGTAAATATACATTTACTTCTAATAAATCATATTTATTTAATAATTTGTTACATTTCTTGAAAGCAACGTCTAAGCCTTATTGATCTTTGCATTTCTCCCTTCCTTAGTGGGCCTGGCAAACAGTAGATGTTGAAAAATGTTTCTCGAATGAATACCAAATGAATACCCTAACTAGCATGTATTGATAATCCAGAGACTTCTCTTTCACGACATTGCTAGCTCAGCAATAACAGTGATCTTTTAAAAATGCAAATCCAGTCATGTCACTTTTCTGCTTTAACCCATTCAAAGCTCCACACTTCACTGAGGTCCTAAGTGGTAGCGTGAAATCCACAGTCCTTATTGGTCTGCACGCACCAGCCCCTTCCTCCTGTGCAGGCTCTCTCCTCACCTTGCCCTCTGGTACCATGCCTCAGCCACCCGGGGCCACCTTTCCCGCCTCCGGTGCACCGTAGTGACTCAGTGGCTGCTTCCTCAGTCCAGATATTCTTCCCCTTGCACTGGATAACCATTCCTTCCTCCAGCATCAGGTCTTGGCATGGATCTCTCTTCCTCAGCAAGGTCCTCATTCAAATCCCATATCCCTGCTATCATCTCACATTGGTGGCTTTGCACTTTTTATCGTGCGCATTACAATGTGTAGTTTACATTTATCTGTTGTTTCTGATTAATGTCCATCCTGTTCATGAGGCTTTATTCTCCTTTATATTAGGGACCTTGTAATATTTTGTTCTAAGATGTATTCCCAGCATGGTGCCTAAGACTTATTTGCCCAATAAATATGACTGACAGTGACAAGCTTTAGGATTGTACTAACTGTAGATATTTTTCTCTTCCTCCCCTCTCCCTGTATTCTTAATTCTGATCCCCCATACTTATCTGGAATGTATAGTATTCTGTTGACTGTTTGGCTGGTCCCCTCTATGTTCATACTGTTATTACCTTCAAATCACAGTAGTTTTATATAAATTCTAACTTTTAAATGAATACTAAATTGGAGTATTTGGGTTTTTTTTTTTTCCACCCCCGCAACAAAGTTAAAATTAAGCTTCTCTTTGTTTATAAATTTCTTCAAGATACTAGGCCAGGCATTATTTAAACATCTTCTTAAAAGTTTACCATAAAGAATAAGTACAATACTATTAAAAGTTCATTCTCACTATCTTCTTTGTCTTTTTGTTATTGTTGTTACTCTTTGAAAAGCTGAGTTTTAGAACCACCAGCACAAAGCTATAGAGACTACCTTGAGTAATCCGGTAATAACCATGCATTTTATCTCAGATTTTTTTTATCTGATTCGATATAGCTGATTTAGTTTTCCTAAGCTCTGGTTTTAAATCTAATTAAGACATCTTAAATTGCTCAATTTCCATTTGGGTAGCCTGCTTTGCCCATAATTTTCAGGTTTCAAGACTTCTTTAATGAATTTCCTCCATTGCTTTTCTGCAATTAAGCTTCTCTTCCATTAAGCTTTGTCAGGCTTAGTCATAAGGCAGACTACTAACCAATCAGTCTCATTAATTAAGAGCAAAAGAAGATTTCTAAGAAAATCCTTTTGTATACAACATAATTTAGGGGAATGGTCTATCCTTCTGCAAATGCTGATATATCTTTTCTCAGCATAGCAAGTTATAGGTATTTTGGAAACTGTGTCCCTCTTCCTCACCTGTTTTGTCTTTCTGACCTCTCACAATCACGCCTCCCTCCCTCTACCTCCACAAAAGATTAAATCACATACAAGATTTGCAGCCACATACAAGATAGAGCCTGTGGCTTAGGATGATGGCATTTGGTTTCCCTTTGGCAAAGAGTACAGTAGCACTTGCCAGCCCCAGGCCTTCTGCGTTGAATATATCACTTCCGTGGCGCAATCTGCCTCTGTTGTCCTGTGGCCTGTAGACCTGAACTCAAGCCTCCCTTTCAAAGACATTATGTTACAGCACACCATCTGGTCAGCTGGCCCCACATCCAAAGAGATTTGGAATCACAGTGCAGAGGAGCTAATTATGTTCAGTGAGTGTTTCATGATTTGCTATTCTAGCCAAATAAACAAAAATAAATTATTGAAATATTTTCTTTCTGTTCTCCCTGTTCAACAGATTCAAAAGTAGAGGGAAAAAAAATCCTCTAATAGTTAGGAAATTATTGGAGAAGCCATTGAGTTCGTTTTGAATAACTGATTGTGCATATGCTCTAAATTGTAATCCTTTTGGACTTGAGATTGATAAGAATATTTAATGTATTTCTGCCCCATTTTACAGTCGACGATTTTCATGCTAAGTGCTTTAATATATGTCTGCACTGTTAATGTATCATTTGAGGCTGTGCAGTTCAAAGCTTTGAGAGTACTTTATGAATTTGAGATTTATTGACCCAGTCTTTATCTTAACCGAGACATATTTATGTTTGTACCTTTCTGAAAACCATGCAGTTGGAACAGAGGCAAATTTTAAAATCTTACATCTGTTCTTACATAATTTGATAATGTACTCATTGATCTTTACACTTACTTCTGTGATGTTTAAGCACTTTTTGTTTGCAAAATTCAGATATAGTCCAACTTGTACTCGGTAGGTCTTACCTAAAAATTAAATTTCCCCTAAAAGCCCAGTTCTTAAAGAAAAAAAAAGAAGACTTCAAGCAATAGTATTTAAATATTTGTTAATTTCATAATGTATCTATTGAAGTCATGTAAAATTTGATTTGAAATGCAGTGTGAATGGCAAATCTATTATGATAAAAGATAGACTGGAAGCTGTGAAGCAAGCATGAACATATTCAAGTGGGAGTACTTGTTAAACTCTAATTAAACTAAATGATTCCAGATTAGCCTTACTAGTTATCTGAAAATAAATTTCTATAGAGAAATGATCCTACTTTGTAATCTATCATTAATTTTCATGCATAGATTTCTCATTATAAATTTTTAGGAGGAGAGCTATCTCCATTTTTTTGTCTCATCTGTTGTTTATATAATGACAAAATATACATGTCAATTAAAAATTTCGAAGTAAGGTTCTATGGAAAAATGTGGCTATGTGAGTAGATTTATTTGTTAAATTGCTTACCTGTAATAATCACTTCACTATGTATATTTATATCAAAACATCATGTAGTACATCTTAAATTTATACAATAAAATTACACGTTTGTTAATCCATCTGATATACATCTGTTAATTTACACATTTGTTAATCCATCTGATGTATTAATAGGGCTTGCAAATCTAAAACTAACTGTAACCGTAAAAGTGCTAGTTTTTCCAGTTTATTAAATGGACCCTGAATTAAATAAAAACTGTTAAATACTGTATCCTTTTTACTTGAAAGCCTAGTGGTTTATAAGTATCAAAACCCAGCCAATTGTTTGCTATAATTAAACTACCAAAATTGAGTTTATCCCCACCAAATTGTTAAAATATATAATTAATAGTTCCATTTATACCAGATAGTTTTAAATATTTCATGAAAGAAAGTTTTAGCATTTGTGTGTTTGTATATGGAATTTTTTTTATTGAAACAATTGTACATATTTGTGGGGTACAGAGATGGCTATACTTTTGTACAATGTATGTGATGATCAAATCAGGATGATTAGCATATTCATCATTACAAAAGCAAGAAATTTGTTAATGGACACAAAGAATGTATATAGAAGTTTAAAAACCAAATATTATATACAAAAGAAACAAGAATTTTCTATAAAATGAGCATGTATATGAAATCATCATTTGGGGCAAGAGCACATAATTTTTAATTGCTGTGTCTAATATTATATTACATATACACAAATTATAGGAAGTTAGAAATTTTTTAGTCTTGTTAAAATGTTTCTAAATAAAATTTCATTATATCATTTGTAAATTAATTATTTCAAGCCAGCAAATAGAGAACAAGTTATTCCATGGAATTTTTTTTTTCTTCCTGCATTCATGTGACGATAATATCATCTTCTCAATCATATCTAAGCAGACATTAACCAAGCAGACAATAGTTATCTCCTTTACCAGATTGTAAATTGTTTGAGAGCAGAATCAATTTCTAATTTGCTTTTATATGTTATAGAGCACTTAATAGATTCTTTGCATATAAGTGTATGAGTCAGAATCCCAGAAGAAAATTGATGGCACAATTAATTGGTGTAGTTGTAGAGTGTTTAATAAGAGGACTATTTACAAAGGTATAAGCAGGGATAGTGGAAAACAAAATGGTGAGGCACACTTGGGCTAGCAATAGCAGGGAGCTATTACCACTAAATATTACTTGTTCATTTGATATTTCTACTGATGTCTACCCATAACTAATATATATGTACGTATGTCTCTCTGTGTGTGTGTGTGTGTGTGTGTGTGTGTGTATATATAACTAATATATTTAAATATATAAATAATTTTTCAAATAAGTAATGGAGTTAGTTATTTAAAGACATCCCAAGGGCTGTCCTTCACTTAACAAAACAAGCTTTTCATTATGTGCATCATTTCTTAATTTATTTTTCATTTAAGTCTGGATTTTTATATATTAAGATGGCTTAAACACAGGGATTTAAAGGTCAAACAACAGCATTAAAATGACTTGGTGAACTAAAGTAGACCTGATCTCTGAATAATGCAGAGATATTGACTGTACTGTTAATATCAAGGCAATAAGAACATCTTCTTGACCTAAAGTGTTGAATATTCATGGGAGATAAAATCACTAGATCTTAAAACATTTAAGGCTATGTTAAGATCAACAATTGAATGACAGTCAGAGATTCATCCTTGTGATATATTTTTCTGACTCAAATAAATTAACTGTTTTGTGTATCTAAGTGGACTCAATAAATAAATCATGAGGACCTGTAAAACTGTAGATCCCAGAGAGGAGTGCACACACTGCGAGAAAGACAAAGAACAGTTCATTGGGGATGCATTAAGAAAAATTAATAAAATATCTACATCTATTTATTCTCATAAAAATTAAGTCAAAACGTTGCTTAACAGCAATGTATATTGTTTATAAATAAGTTTACATTTGTTTGGAGTACATGCTCAAAAATTCTTCAGAAATGTGTGATCACCCAGGTAACTATTGACCGAACCTGATTATTTTGGAAGCTAAAAACTAGGCTATTAAAAATTCTAACTACTATTTCTACCTATAATGTTAAGTATGTATCTTAAGCCAAGGCCTTTCCTGGAAGAACAGTAGGATTTAATTATTTCAGGGATTCATTAGGCAAAAACAAATTGGGTACCTAGAAACAATATAAAGATGGAACACATAAATACATTTTTGCATTTCTCCTACCTTTACCTCTTTCTCTTCTTTTCCCTTCTCTCTCTGTCTCTCTCTCCCTTTCTCTTTCTCACATCCTTTCCTTCCTTCCCTCCCTCCTTTCTTCACTCCTCTCTTTTTCCCTCCCCCCTTTTCATTTCTCTCCCTTCCTTCTCTCCTAAACCGGTATACTGTACACATATTCTATAACTTGCTTCTTTTTATACAGTGTATCATAGACATTCCCCTGATGTCAATACCTATAGCTCATTCTCTTTTTTTTTTTTTTGGCAGCTGGCTGGAATGGAGATTTGAACCCTTGACCTATCAGCACCATATTCTCCCAAGTGAGCTAACCAGCCAGCCCCAAAATTCATTCTCTTCAATAGCTATGTAATGTTCCATATCTTGAATGTATCATATTTTATTTAATCATTTCTCTAGTGATGAGCATTCATATTGTTTCGAGTTTTGTGGCACTACTAACAGTACTGCAATAAATAACTTTCTACATAAATCCTTAGGTATTCTGCTTTAAATTTTTATGAAAAATCCCCCAATCTGAGATTGTTGATTCAAAAGTTACCTTCACTTTTAAATTGTAATGGACATTGCCGTATTATTTTCCAAAAAGGTGGCGGCAATTCACATGGCTACCAGAAGTGAATAAGTTTTCCTGCACCCTGGACATTTTCCTTACCAGTACTGGATGTTATCAATTTCTTCCATTTTTTCCAACTTAATGGGCAAAAGTATAATAGAATTTCACTAATGCTTTATGTTTTATTATACCACATCAGCCACCTAAAGCGCAAGGGCAATAAACAGAAGGCCTAGGGCCACAGAGGTTTTTGAGGGTATTCTTTAATAACTTGGGATGCATGAAAGGATTTTGCCAGGTATGTTCATAACTGTATCCCCGTTCCCCAAATTACAACAGTACTTGTAAATTCAGGTTTTACTCTCAGAGAAATTCTGAGAAACAGCCAGCTGGAATGTATGAATTGAGTAGGTTAACAGAACAATGAGAATACAGGAACCAATATTAACTCAGCCTTATCATTTCTAAACTGCTTTAATAGGAATTTCATCCCACCAGGTCATATGTTTACAAAGAACTCAGCCCCCCTCCCTGCTGCTGATTTATGCCATACAGACTGAGGTTTATTATCCTATTAACTCACCACAGGATCTGTTATTCATTAATATATGTCATTTGTAGGTGCTTCCAGCTACAAATGAGAGTGAACAATTGGGTGTCGCCCTGGGTCTAGATGTAATTACAATGTTCATTTCAGCATATGCCATGCTCTACAAAGTCAATGACCCATCAGGGTAGATAGTAACACCCCTCACCCCCATGTGATGCATTTGAAGAAAGACTTGTTAAATGAGAGGAACAAAGAGAAAACAGACAATGAGAATAATAAATGGGATAATTAAAAGATTTCTAGTCCTCTATTATTTAGCATTTATTGAATACAGTGTCATATTTGCAAAAATAATAGATCTCATTTCTACCCAGTGAATTTACAAAAAATTTTTTTTTTAAATTTAAGAAAATAAAAAAAAAAAACAAACCAGCAACTAGTTTTAAACACAAAACTATCTCCAGGGAACAAAGGCAATTATGTCAGTTTGGAGAAATAATTTGAAATTTACAACTAAACAGCTTAATTTTCCTGGCTTTGCTACTTCTGGTTGTTTTCTCCAGTTTATGGTTGTCCTTGGTCCCAGGGCTCTCAGGATGTTTGGGGAGAGCAGGTTGATGAGCCAGAGGTGTTTGCTGGCAGCTTTCTAAGAGTCTTTCTTTGATAATCTGAGAGATCTGAGGACAAAAATTTCAGAGTCTATAAAAAGCTCTGTCATACCCATATTAGGTAGGTGGATCAGATCTTTGATCTCAGGTAATAAACACCTTTATTCTTCAGCGTACAATAAGAGATGCTACCCCCTATCCAGGCACGTTCTTTCACATTGTGCCCTAAAATGAGACCCTGGGCCAAATCTCTTTTAAGCCTTTTATGGCAAGGTTGTTTTTTGTTTTTGTTGCTGTCGTTTTTTGGTGAAGCAAACACTTTTCCTACTCTGAGCACTACAGGTGATTCAGTTACCTGTTTTACATACTTATTCGTGCCTGAGTTGTGCTGATGGTGACATTGTGAGCCTAGAAGGCACAAGTGACAAGTCTTTCTCCAGGAAGAAATTTCAGGTGAGTGCTTCCCCTGAAGCCTAGCCCTGCTGATGGCTCCCAGTGTCTAGCTGTAATCTGTTCTTCTGAGGCTGATTGGTTATATGGCAAGTATGTGGCCTCTGGCAGGTGGAAAAAGGCACCTATGTCATAGAAACTATGTTCTGCTTTGCTCCATAAGAATCAGGGTCTCTGAGAAGATCACTACTGCCAGCTGTAATCAATTCTTCTAATGTTTTCTGTTAAATTTATTACTAAACTACAAACACTTAGTTCTGTGTTGCAAGACAGTGTGATGGTGATGTATTTGGAAGGATAGAACACAAAGCTTTCTTCCTTCTGGAGGTTGTTTCCTGCTCCTTCTGTTACCAGTCTACCTGATAATCAGTTGCTAGAACACTGATTAGGAACTTCCTTCAGGGCTGATTTGAGCTACTGTGTGTGTGTGGGGGGGGGGGGTAGGTAGACTTAAGCCTCTCTAAATTTCTTTGTATTAATATGCTGGATAAGGCATGATTTATGTCTAGTGGCCATTTCTTAAATGATACATGTATGAGAAAGTGCTAGACTAAATTGAGTGTGCTCCAAAGAAAACTACATCTGGTGTATTTTTGTGAAAGCCCCTATTTAAAAACTAAATTGAAGATTTATTATTTATAAAGGATAGTTGAAAAAGCTTTAAAAATAAATCACAACAAAAACTAGACATTTCTATATAAACTCAGAGCAATGAAATTACAAGGAGAGAGAAGTTTAGAAGCAACTTGGAATGAATTTATTAAAGTAGATGAGCACTAAACTTAATTCTGAAGTTATTGGCAACTAAAGCAAAAAAAGAAAATAATTCAATTTATCTGGTTCTCATTGTTTACCCTGAAGAGAGCTTTCCTATTCATCTCAGGGTACTTCAGGGGTCAGGTGGGTAAGTAAATGGGTGAAGAGGCTGGATGTGAACCAAAGAGAATGGGACAGCTTCAATCTAAAGCCAAATTGAAACATATCTTCTTCACTGGCCAAATAAAACCAAAGAGTTGGGAAGGGTGTAGATACTGTTTAGCAACTCCTGAGCTAGAATAGAAATCCAGGACAAATTTATCTCATGTATCTGTCTATTAGGCCTTATGTAGCATAGTATACAATGTTCAGTGTGTAAGTTGTTTTATTGAAAAGGCACAGATATGGCAATTGCTTTAAAGGGTCCTTCTAATATTGAACTTCTGAAAAATCTGAAGAATTGATATTATTGTTTTGCTTCAGTGAATATACTGTGAAATCTCCAGAAGTCAACTATGCCCCCATATGATTTAAAGACACGCGTAGACGGCAGGACACTCAATAAAAAATACTTCAATCTAGTGATTAGGGCTATTCTAAGAGCTCCACCTTTTCTTACTCTGCAGTGAATATCTTCCATGATTGTGAGTTAGCAATGCAATAAACTTTCTGCAATCTTTGCATTAAATAAGAAACAATAGCATTCAAGGTGTATTGATTTCATCTTGTCTATGATGAGGTAGGACATGGCAGAGAGAAATGGGGCATTATCCATCACCTGTAAAATTCCCAGAGGAAAACAGTCAGCAGATATACTGGAAGGAGCAGAGAACCCTTTCCTAATCATTTCTTCTACTGGCCTGGTTACTGAAAGTCAGCTCTCAGGTCATTAGAAAAAAGTCACCACTGCTTCTGTGTCCATGTCATATATGTGTATGTCATTTACATACTCAAAGAAAACTGAATTTGGTCTCTCAAATCCCTATGAAGAATTCTAAGTTTCTTGGTGGTATTTGTGAATAAAACAAGACTTCCACCATTACCAGTGTCAAATATCTGTGAAATGCCTGTCCAGGGATTGAGTGGCAGTTTGTGTGATGTAAATTCAGTTCTGGGCGGATGTGGGGAGGTGCATAGACAGGACTTGGGCTTCACAGCATTCCGAGTTGACCAATTGCCACTAGACCAAGTAAAGCTACAGAAAAACTATATAACATGCCACCAGCCAGGTCCCTTTTAGATTGTGAAAATTTAGGGGAGGCCAGCTTATCAACTGAAGTGAGTGGTCTCTGACTCCTGGCTAGAGGAGAAGGAATGTGTCACCTACTGGGAATTCCTGAACTCTAGCATGGTTTACTTTGCTCAGATGTTATTTAGCAAAACCCATGAATATGCCAGAATAAAAACAGTAGCATGCAAATACTGGCTAAAATTAGAATGACAGAGTGGTTTTGAAGTCAGATCAGTTTGGAAGCATGTTTCTCAGAACCCAGCTGGGATCCTTAGATTCGATTAGTGACTTTCACCCAGGCCTTTAACAAATCTCAGAGCACTGTTTGTTTCAGAGCACTAAGCACTTTAGACTTAGCCTGGCAAGAAGTAACACCTGGGCACCTCTAAATAAATTAGTGACGCCAAATGTCTAGAGAGCAAATGAAGCTTCTGCAGGCTCTTTCCCTCAGTATTTTTGTTAGGCCAGGGCATTCTCCTTTTAGTGCGTGCTTATTTTTATACTTGCTAATACAGCCCTTTATGTTACTCACATATTTGTAACTTCTCATAACAGCCTCTTTGGTAAGTTTTCATTTAGCTCTTCATTTGGCTAATGAGATCTTATTTACCAATTTGGCTTCTTGTGTCTTTTGGCTAGATGTGTAATATATTTTAAGGCCTATAAGGAAGTGTGTTTGAAAGACCAAGGATTTGTTATTGCAGTATGGTGGGAAGAATTCTAAAGGTGTTTTCTCAAGATTCCCATCCCCAAGTTATTCAGTCAAACACTGATCTAGACATTGCTGTGAAAGGACTTTGCAGACCGATTAAGATTAATAATCAGCTGACCTTAAAATAAGTCAAGGAACCTGTATTTTTCCAGGTGGGTCTAATATTATCACATATGCCCTTAAAAGCAAAGCAGGAAGGCAGCAGAGTTAGAGAAATGCAGTTAGAGAAGGAGGCAGAGGAGAAATGAGGCAGAAAGTGAGGAAAAGAGATTTGAAACAAGAAGATTCAAGCCACTGTTTTTGGCTTTAAAGATGGAGGAAGGGGCTAGGAGCCAAAGACTGTGGGTGGACTCTAGAAGGTAGAAAGGAAGTAAGACTTCAGTCCTACTACTACACGGAACTGAATTTGGCCAACAACTTCAGTGAGCTTGAAAGTGGTTTCTTTCCTAGAATCCAGCCAGCCAACACTTTAATTTTGGCCTCGGGAAACACAGAGCAGCCAATTCTGACTTCTGACCTACTGTACTGTGAAGTAATAGATGTGTGTTGTTCTAAGTATGTGTTTAATCTAAGTTGCTTCAAGTTTGTGTTAATTTGTTATGGCAGCAATAGAAAACTGGTGCATATAGTAAGGCTCAAAATGCCTTCCAAGGTGACTTGAATTCAACCATAGTTGGTCAGGAGGAGAAATGGATGAGGGAAGGAAGAGAGAGAGAGAGTGAAAAGGAAAGAGGAGAGAAGGGGTCTGGCATTATAAACAATAGGGACAGTTTAGCCTCCATTCCTCTGAAGGGTACTCTGATCCCCATGTGGCTTCTTGCATCCCTCATGGTATTAGCAGCTTACAACACTGAATTTTTTTCCTAATACTGAAATATTTCAGTGGCTTTTTTCCCCCTAGTACATAATGGCCTTCTTTATTATAAACTGTATACTATTGAGTACATTATACTTATGTATAATTATAGGGTTGCATATATAAGGCCATGACTACTGTAAAGAAGATATGAGGGATCTTCAAGGGTATTTTGATTCCAGGTTATTTTCACCTTACAGACTAATTTTTAAAAGATTTTTTTATTGAGACATATTGATTGTACATATTTATGGGGTACAGAGTTATATTTCAATACATGTATACAATGTATGTTGATCTATTCAGGGTAATTAGCCTATTCATCATTGCAAACCTTAATCGTTTCTTTGTTATGTGCACATTCGAACTCCTTTTTTAGTCATTTGGTTACATGCAGTAAATCATTATTGGTTATATATTTCTCAGTTGACTGTAGCCATAGGGCTTATTTTTCGTATCTCACTGTACTTTTATGTCCATTAATCAGCCTTTCACTATTTACCCTTTCTCCTCCCCTTTTCTACCTCTAGTGACCATAGTTGCTCTCTCTCCTTTTAACAGTATAATTTATTATTATTATTTAGTTGTTTTTGTTTGTTTTGTTCTTTTTTAACCTCCCATGTATGAATGAGAACACGTGGTATTTCTCTTTCTGTGCCTGGCTTATTTCACTTAACGTAATTTTCCCCAAGCTCATCCATGTTGTTGCGAATGGCAGAATTTTGTTATTTTTTATGGCTGAGTAGTATTCCATGGTGTATATATACCACATTTTCTTTATCCAATCATCTGTTGATGGGCATTTAGGTTGGTTCCATATCTTGGCTATTGAAAATGGAGCTGCAATAAACATGGGAGTGCAGGTACCCCTTGAACATGTTGCTTTCCATTCCTTTGGGTATATACCCAGTAGTGGGATTGCTGGGTCATATGGTACTTCTATCTGTAGTTGTTTGAGAAACCTCCATGCTTTTCTCTATTACTCATACAATCCCACCAACAATGTATAAAGGCTCCTCTTTCTCTGCATCCTCACCAGCATTTGTTATTCTCAGTCTTTGTGAAAATAGCCAGCCTAACCGGGGTGAGATGATATCTCAACATAATTTTGATTTGTATTTCCCTGATGATTGGTGATGTTGGGCATTTTTTCATATACCTGTTGGCCGTTTATATATCTTCTTTTGAGAAGTGTCTACAGAACTTCCTTGCCCATTTTTTAATTGTTATTTGGTTTTTTACTATTGAGTTTGAGTTTCTCATGTATTCTGGAAATTAGCCCCTTGTCTGATGTGTAATTTGCAAATATTTTCTCCCATTCTTGGTACCTCTTCACTCTAATTGTTTCCTTTGCTGTGCAAAAGCTTTTATGTTTGGTGTCATCCCATTTGTTTATGTTTACTTTTGTTGCCTGTGCTTTTGAGATCTTTTTCATAAAATCTTTGCATAGTCCTATGTCCTAGAGCATTTCTGCTGTGTTTTCTTCTAGAAGTTTTATATTTTCAGGTCTTACATTTAAGTCTTTAATCCATTTTGAGTTGATTTTTGTATATAGTGAGAGATAGGGATCTAGTTTCATTCTTCTACACATGGATATACAGTTTTCCCAGCACCATTTATTGAAGAGGCTGTCCTTTACTCAATGTATGATTTTTAGAGCCTTTATAAAACATCAATTAGCTGTAAGTATATGGGTTTATTTCTGGGCTTTCTATTCTGTTCCATTGGTCCCAGTGTCTTTTTATTCTAGCACCATGCTGTTTTGGTTACTATAGCTTTGTAGTATAATTTGAAGTCAGGTAGTCTAATGCCTCTCACTTTACTCTTTCTGCTCAGGATTGCTTTGGTTATTTGATGTCTTGTTGTTTTATATGAATGTTAGGATTGCTTTTTCTACTTCTGTGAAAAATGTCATTGATAATTTGGTAGAGATTGCATTGAACCTGTAGATCACTTTTAATAGTATGGACATTTTCACAAATTAATTCATGCTCATGAATTAATTCTACCAATTCATGAGCATGGAATGTCTTTCCATTTTTTTGTGTGTGTCCTCTTTAATTTCTTTCATCAGCATTTTGTAATTTTCATTGGAGAGATCTTTCACCTCCTTGGTTAGATTTATTCCTAGTTATTTTATTTTTTTGGTAGCTATTGTAAATGGGATTGCTTTCTTGATTTCTTTCTTTGCTAGTTTGGTGTATAGAAACACGACTGACTTTTGTATATTGATTTTTATATAATGCAACATTACTGAATTTGTTTATCAGCTCTAAGAGTGTTTTGGTGGTGTCTTTAGGTTTTTTATATATATAAGACAATGCCATCTGCAAATGAGGATAATTTGACTTCCTCTTTTCCAATTTGCATGCCCTTTATTCCTTTCTCTTGCTGCCATGTGAAATTGAACACTATTCTCCTGAATGCTACCTCTCTCAGCCACAGCCTTTGGAGAACCGGAGCTTCTAGGAGGAAGCAGTCCACAGGAAAGAGAAGGAGCCTCATTCACTGTTGCCAAAATGTCATGAGGCTCATGTGCATACTGTTTGCTCATAAATTTCTCAATTTTTCCACACAAGAGTAGAGTATACTTTTTCCTTTCCGAGGACAGCACACATTGTTCCTTTTTTTTACCTCTTCTCTTATACAGGGTAACCTGGGATATCAGTGATAGGTAATCTGATTTAATCTATGAAAACTTGGAGGGTGCAGGAAGGGAAGAACAACAAGCTTCCTTGTGACTTGCCCCAGCACTATTCCTACTTTGGTATCCTTGATGCTCAGAAAAAAGAGATAATTTAGATGAATTTCCCCAACCAATATTCTTTCCTCTTTGGATAACCTAGCTTCAATATTGCTTTTTTCTTAAATCTCTTTGTAGTTTTCTGTGTAGGAAACTGTGGAGGCCTCCCACAGATTGACTCATTTTAATAAAAATACATTTCTTTTGCCCTCTACAACCTTCAGGAGCTTTTAAAGACGAAGTTAATTATACATATTAAAAAAAGAAACAAAACTTTTTGAATCTGGAGTTTTTCAGTTCTAAAGTCAAATTTATTATGTTCAAAGTTGTGTCTGGATAAAAGGCAAGTATAACATTAAAATATTATCTATTCATGCCATTTAGTGATTTGAATTATTCACAGATGCTTGGGTTTTTTTTTCTTTTTTCTTTATTCTTTTTTTTTTTTTTATATATAAGAATAAGGAGTTTAATTGAAACCAAATTGAAAGGAATATCTTCTACTTTTAGAATGCTTCCCAGTTGGGGTTTTTTTTATTATAGAACATTTTGGACATTTTATGAGCTGTATTCATAAAGCATTACGTTTGGCTGAAGCACTTAACAGAAAAACTAGGTAAATTGAGCACTAACAGCTAAAGGAAAATGCTAGGCAACTATTTCCAAATTTAAAGTGCTTTGAAGCTGTTAACTGTTAAATCCCACTCCTCCAACCTCTCTTTCCTCCTAGAGTTATAAAGGAGATGATGTTCTATAAAATATTTGGTGATGTATGTTTTCAGTGTTCAGTCTACATTTTAAAAGCTTATTTGGGAGCTCAACTTTAGCCCCACCCCATTTTATGTTATTTAGTGTAGTATCTTCTAGGTGCTGAGTAATTGTTTTGAATTTCTACTTTCCTATTTGTAAAAAGACAATGATAATATTCATCTTTGCCAATCTCATAGGGTCAGGAAGCATGAATGATATAATACACAAGGATCTAAACTCTGAATAGCTATATGAATATGATACATTAGAAATGATTTTACTTCTAACATTGTTATTAGCAAAAACTTTACACACTCAAGATATTAGGAAGATTCAGATGACACAGAACTTATACTCCATGATAGCCCAGGACTGAGAAATGTCACTTAGGCCTTGAATATTTTATTTAGTTGTTAATATTTGATTCCCCACTACCTTTCTGCCCAGTTCTTTCAGTTATATCTCATTTGCTAAAATATCCAGAATTTTGTAGGTCCCTGGTTGCCTTCCTTTGGACAGTCTTGTTAGTGTTTTACTCAGAATTAAACTTTACATTGTGCTATGACTGGGTGCAGAGTAGACCAGGACTGCCCTGTCTTCATTTGATATATGCATTTCTGGTAGTATCCCCTGAGGTCAAATTCATTTTTTGTCAGTCTCTCACACTGTTTATTCCATGATGTAATGAATTAGGAATATCGGGGGAAGTAGAATTACTTTGCATTGATCCTTGGGAATTTAGGAAGGGCTGTTCTTGATCATATAATCTAAAGATCCTTAATTTGACAGAAAAAACAGTTCTGGACTGGTAAAGCGGTCTAAGATCACACATCTGGTTATTAACGAAGGTAGTATTAAAGGCCAGTTCTGCTGATTACAGACCTATTGTAGGACACAAGAAGAAAGATGGCGTAGAGCAGGAGTCAGCAAACTATGGCCTGTCGGCCAAATCTGGCCCACTGCCTGTTTTTGTAAATAAAGCTTTTTTGGAACCCTGCAATTCTCATTCATTTACATATTGTCTATGCCTGTTTTTACACTACAAGGGCAGAGCTAAATAGTTGTCAGTGACCATCTGGAATCCAAAACCTAAAATATTTACTATTTGGTCCTTTACAAAAAAAATTGCTGACCTCTGGTAGAGGAAAGATGGCTAAAAAAATTTGGATGGGCATTTTGTGAATGTTCTCTTTAGTTGGCACATTTGTTTCTTGTTGTGGTTTAGAATAAGCTGTTTGGATATTGGGGAAAATTGTCCAGTTTTCTCATGATTAATTACAGGTTGATGTTAACAAATGTGCATATATATATATATATACGTATATATATATATGCATATATATATATGTATATATATATGCATATATATATATATACGTATATATATATATATACATACTTGCAGAAGAAAATCAATACATATTTTCAGAAGGTGTTTCCCATAATACAAGATTTGTTTCCTGTATTCATCGTCATAATATATTCTTGAGTGCATCAGGGATATTTAATTCAAAGTAGTGGACACTTATGCAAGATACACAATAGCTGTATTCAAGTACGTGAAGGAGTATCCTGTGAATAGAGGGATTAGATGTATTCATCCTTCATGTCCCAACTAAAATATACTTTTGCCGTTAAGCCCCTTATCCCTACTCTTCCCTTCTTTGGGCAGAATTAATCACTTTCTTCTGTGCTTTTGAAATACTTTAAACAGAGTACTATTATAGCATTTATCACACGGCGTTATAGGTAGTTGTTTACACATTTATCTCCCCAGTTGATTGTGAAATCCTTGAAAGTGAGGACAATACCTTACTTATTTTGGCATCTCCATCATGGGACTCAGTCTCTGGCTTGTAGTAGAAGCAATCTAAATGCTTGATAAATAAAAGTGTATTATAATCCCAGAAGGCAAAGCAAGGACTATTGTGAAACCTCAGTAAAAAGAACTTTGTGACAGTACTAGCAACTAACACAAAGGTCTCCTAAGCAGTGTCCTTGATCATCAAAGATAAGAATTTTCAGTCAGAATGCCTGCGTTTTCAGCTGTGCTATATAATAACTGTCTTTGGGTAGGTTACTTAATCTCTGAACCTCAGTTTCCTCAGCTTTGAAATGGAGATGATATAGTGCAGATGTTTTCAAAGTGTGCTGTGTAGACTCCTGGATATGCCCCAAAGACTTTCAAGATGTCAAAACTATTTTTATGAGAGTGCTAAGATATAATTTGCCGTTTTCAAGGTGTTGATATTGGCATTGATGGTGCAAAAGCAATGGTATGTTGGTGTCTTAGCACAATCAAGGCAGTGGCACCAACTTGAACTAGTAGTCATTGTTTTCTGGCACCAACTTGAACTAGTAGTCATTGTTTTCATCTCCATTATACAGTGGCATGAAAAAAGATACATGCCAATTTTACTTAAGAATGCCCTGAGGTCTGGAAGTTTAGCTCATTTGCTTAGAGCTTGATATTGTAACACCAGGGTCAAGGGTTCAGATCCAGTACTGGCCAGTTGCCAAAAAAATTTTTTAAAAAATTCAACAGAGAATGCCCTTGATGGAGTAAAATTATTTTATTAAATCTCAACCTTTGAATACAATGTCCTTTTTAATATTTTGTGTGATAAAATGGGAAGTATGCACAAATCAATTCTGCTACCTTCTGAGGTACAATGGCTGTCTCGAGGAAAAGTACTCATGCTATTCAGTTGTCGGCTGTACTAGCCACTTTTTTGGTGAAATGCCATTTTTACTAGAAAGAGCAACTGACAGACAAAGTATAGTTATTCAGACTTTGGTATTTGGCAGATATTTTCTCAGAAGTTAATGAAGTGAGACTATCTCTTAAGAACAAAAACTAACAATATTTGTTGCTGGTGATAGAATTAAGCTTTTTAGCAATAGTTTGAATTTTGGAAAACTTGTATCCTCTGCCACTTGCTTGAGAGCTTCTCTATACCTAAACACTTTTCTGAAGTGATCAGTGTTGATATAAATGTGATTTTTTTCTTTTTTAATTTTATTTTGTCGATATACATTGTAGCTGCTTATTGCTCCCCATCACCAAAACCTCCCTCCCTTCTCCCTCCCCCCCTCCCCCCCAACAATGTCCTTTCTCTTTGCTTGTCGTATCAACTTCAAATAATTGTGGTTGTTATATCTTCTTCCCCCCCCCGGTTTGTGTGTGTGTGTGTGTGAATTTATATATTAATTTTTAGCTCCCTCCAATAAGTGAGAACATGTGGTATTTCTCTATCTGTGCCTGACTTGTTTCACTTAATATAATTCTCTCAAGGTCCATCCATGTTGTTGCAAATGGCAGTATTTCATTCGTTTTTATAGCTGAGTAGTATTCCATTGTGTAGATGTACCACATTTTCCGTATCCACTCATCTGATGATGGGCATTTGGGCTGGTTCCAACTCTTGGCTATTGTAAAGAGTGCTGCGATGAACATTGGGGAATAGGTATACCTTCGACTTGATGATTTCCATTCCTCTGGGTATATTCCCAACAGTGGGATGGCTGGGTCGTATGGTAGATCTATTTGCAATTGTTTAAGGAACCTCCATACCATTTTCCATAGAGGCTGCACCATTTTGCAGTCCCACCAACAATGTATGAGAGTTCCTTTTTCTCCGCAGCCTCGCCAGCATTTATCGTTCATACTCTCTTGGATTTTAGCCATCCTAACTGGGGTTAGATGGTATCTCAATGTGGTTTTGATTTGCATTTCCCGGATGCTGAGTGATGTTGAGCATTTTTTCATATGTCTGTTGGCCATTTGGATATCTTCCTTAGAGAAATGCCTACTTAGCTCTTTTGCCCATTTTTTAATTGGGTTGCTTGTTTTCTTCTTGTAAAGTTGTTTGAGTTCCTTATATATTCTGGATATTAATCCTTTGTCAGATGTATATTTTGCAAATATTTTCTCCCACTCTGTTGGTTGTCTTTTAACTCTTTTAATTGTTTCTTTTGCTGTGCAGAAGCTTTTTAGTTTCACATAATCCCATTTGTTTATTTTTCCTTTGGTTGCCCGTGCTTTTGGGGTCGTATTCATGAAGTCTGTGCCCAGTCCTATTTCCTGAAGTGTTTCCCCTATGTTTTCTTTCAGAAGTTTTATTGTCTCAGGGTGTATATTTAAATCCTTAATCCATTTTGAGTTGATTTTAGTATACGGTGAGAGGTATGGATCTAGTTTCGTTCTCCTGCATATCGATATCCAGTTATCCCAGCACCACTTGCTGAAGAGGCAGTCCCTTCCCCAGTGAATAGGCTTGGTGCCTTTGTCAAAGATCAGATGGCAGTAAGTGTGTGGGTTGATTTCTGGATTCTCTATTCTATTCCATTGGTCGGTGTGTCTGTTTTTATGCCAGTACCATACTGTTTTGGTTATTATAGCTTTGTAGTATAGCTTAAAGTCAGGTAGTGTTATGCCTCCAGCTTTATTTTTTTTGCTGAGCATTGCTTTGGCTATTCGTGGTCTTTTATTGTTCCATATAAATGTCTGAATAGTTTTTTCCATTTCTGAGAAAAATGTCTTTGGAATTTTGATGGGGATTGCGTTGAATTTGTATATCACTTTGGGTAGTATGGACATTTTCACTATGTTGATTCTTCCAATCCAAGAGCATGGAATATCTTTCCATCTTCTTGTATCCTCTCTAATTTCTCTCAGCAGTGGTTTGTAGTTCTCATTATAGAGATTTTTCACCTCCTTGGTTAACTCAATTCCTAAGTATTTTATTTTTTTGTTGGCTATTGTAAATGGGCAGGCTTTCTTGATTTCTCCTTCTGCATGTTCACTATTGGAGAAAAGAAATGCTACTGATTTTTGTGTGTTGATTTTGTATCCTGCTACTGTGCTGAAATCATTTATCAATTCCAACAGTTTTTTTGTAGAGGTTTTAGGCTGTTCGATATATAGGATCATGTCATCTGCAAACAGGGACAGTTTGACTTCATCTTTTCCAATCTGGATGCCCTTTATTTCCTTCTCTTCTCTGATTGCTCTGGCTAGTACTTCCAACACTATGTTGAATAGGAGTGGTGAGAGTGGGCATCCTTGTCTAGTTCCTGTTCTTAAAGGAAAAGCTTTCAGCCTTTCCCCATTCAGGATGATATTGGCAGTGGGTTTGGCATATATGGCTTTAATTATGTTGAGATACTTTCCCTCTATACCTAACTTATAGAGGGTCTTTGTCATGAATGAGTGCTGAACTTTATCAAATGCTTTTTCAGCATCTATAGAGATGATCATATGGTCCTTGTGTTTGACTTTATTAATATGGTGTATCACATTTATTGATTTGCGTATGTTGAACCAACCTTGCATCCCTGGGATGAATCCCACTTGATCGTGATGAATAATTTTTCGTATGTGTTGCTGTATTCTGTTTGCTAGTATTTTAGTGAGGATTTTTGCATCTATATTCATCAAGGATATCGGCCTGTAGTTTTCTTTTTTGGTTATATCTTTACCTGGTTTTGGTATCAGGATGACGTTTGCTTCATAAAATGAGTTTGGGAGATTTGCATCCGTTTCAATCTTTTGGAATAGTTTGTAAAGAATCGGTGTCAATTCCTGTTTGAATGTTTGGTAAAATTCTGCTGTGAATCCATCTGGTCTTGGGCTTTTCTTTGTTGGGAGCCTTCTGATAACAGCTTCAATCTCCTTTATTGTTATTGGTCTGTTCAAATTTTCTACGTCTTCACGGTTCAGTTTTGGGAGCTTGTGTGTGTCCAGAAATTGATCCATTTCCTCCAGATTTTCAAATTTGTTGGCGTATAGTTGTTTATAGTAGTCTCGAATGATTCCTTGTATTTCAGATGAATCAGTTGTAATATCGCCTTTTTCATTTCTAATTTTTGTTATTTGAGTCTTCTCTCTTCTTTTTTTTGTTAGCCATGCTAATGGTTTGTCAATTTTATTTATCTTTTCAAAAAACCAACTTTTTGATTCGTTGATCTTTTGAATTGTTTTTTGGTTTTCAATTTCATTCAGTTCTGCTCTGATCTTAATGATTTCTTTCCGTCTGCTAACTTTAGGATTGGATTGTTCTTGTTTTTCTAGTTCTTTAAGGTGAAGTGTTAGGTTGTTCACTTGCCATCTTTCCATTCTTCTGAAGTGAGCATTTAATGCAATAAATTTTCCCCTCAATACTGCTGTTGCAGTATCCCACAGGTTTTGGTATGATGTATCATTGTTTTCATTAGTTTCAATAAACTTTTTGATTTCCTGCTTGATTTCTTCTTGGACCCATATGTCATTAAGTAGAATGCTGTTTAATTTCCATGTGTTTGTATAGTTTCCAGAGTTTTGTTTGTTATTAATTTCTAGTTTTAATCCATTGTGGTCTGAGAAGATACATGGGATAATTGCAATTTTTTTGAATTTATTGAGACTTGATTTGTGACCTAATATGTGATCTATCCTGGAGAATGATCCATGTGCTGCTGAGAAGAATGAATATTCTGAGGTTGTTGGGTGGAATGTTCTGTAGATATCTGCCAATTCCAATTGGTCTAGAGTCTTGTTTAGATCTTGTGTTTCTCTACTGATTCTTTGCCTAGATGATCTGTCTAATATTGACAGTGGAGAGTTCAAGTCCCCTGCTATTATGGTATTAGTGTCTATTTCCTTCTTTAGGTCTAATAGAGTTTGTTTTATAAATCTGGCTGCTCCAACATTGGGTGCATACATATTTATGATTGTTATGTCTTCTTGATGGATCAGTCCTTTTATCATTAAGTAGTGTCCCTCATTGTCTCTTTTTATGGTTTTTAGTTTAAAGTCTATTTTGTCAGATATAAGAATAGCCACTCCAGCTCGTTTTTCTTTTCTGTTTGCATGGTAAATCTTTTTCCATCCTTTCACTCTTAGTCTGTGTGAATCTTTATGGGTGAGGTGGGTCTCTTGTAGGCAGCATATAGTTGGGTCCTGCTTTTGATCCAGTTAGCCAGTCTGTGTCTTTTGATTGGGGAATTTAAGCCTTTAACATTAAGAGTTGTTATTGAAAGGTGTTGATTTATTCCTAGCATTTTATTGGTTGTTTGGTTGTCTTAGGTGTCTTTTGTTCCTTGCTTTCTGATTTACTGTTTGGTTTCTTTGTTTGTTGGTTCCTTAGGTTATAGATAGTGTTTTTGTTAGCTTGTTTTCTCTTCATGAATGCCATTTTTATTGTACTAGCGGGTTTAGATTTTTCTTAGGTTTTTATGGCAGTGGTAGTTATTTTTCAGGAACCACACCCAGTACTCCCTTGAGGATTTCTTGTAAGGGTGGTCGTGTGGTAGTGAACTCCCGCAGTTTTTGTTTGTCTGAGAAATATACTATTTGCCCCTCATTTCGGAAGGATAGCCTTGCAGGGTAGAGTATTCTTGGCTGGCAATCTTTGTCTTTTAGTATTTTGAAAATATCACCCCATTCCTTTCTAGCTTTTAGGGTTTGTGATGAAAAGTCTGATGTTAACCTGATTGGGGCTCCCTTATGGGTGATTTGACGCTTCTCTCTTGCAGCTTTTAAGATTCTCTCTTTGTCTCTGAGTTTTGCCAATTTGACTATGACATGTCTTGGAGAAGGCCTTTTTGGGTTGAATACGTTTGGAGATCGTTGAGCTTCCTGGATCTGAAGATCTGTGATTTTTCCTATACCTGGGAAGTTTTCTGCCACTATGTTGTTGAATCTGTTTTCAATGGAATCTCCATTTTCCTCCCCTTCTGGAATACCCATGACTCGGATATTTGAGCGCTTGAGGTTGTCTGATATCTCTCTCAGATTTTCTTCCATGTCCTTGATTCTTTTTTCTTTCTTTTTGTCTGCTTGTGTTATTTCAAACAGCCCATCTTCAAGTTCAGAGGTTCTCTCTTCAACTTCGACAAGCCTGCTGGTTAAACTCTCCATTGTGTTTTTTATTTCGCTGAATAACTTCTTCAGTTCAGCAAGTTCTGCTACATTTTTTTTCAGGACATTGATTTCCTTGTATATTTCCTCTTTCAGATTCTGTATACTTTTCCTCATTTCATCATGATGTCTAGCTGAGTTTTCTTGTATCTCATTCAGTTTCCTTAGAATTATCACTCGAAATTCCTTGTCAGTTATTTCAAGGGCTTCTTGTTCAATAGGATCTAGAGTATGAGATTTATTAACTTTTGGTGGTGTACTTTCTTGATTTTTTGTATTTCTGGTGTCTTTTTTTTGGTGTTTATTCATTGTGGCAGGGGGTTTCACAGTCCACCGGTTTGAGACTAATGACTAACTAGGATGTTGCTGTAGTTGCCAATTTGGTATGGCTCCCGCCGTGACTGCTCAGTTGGCCTCTAGTGTCTTGTGTGTGTGGTTGCCTCGGGTGTTGGGCTTCTCCGGGGATCCACCTTTCTGGTCAGCTTGGACTCTGCTGGGCTGGTGGATCACGTACCACAGGGTGTGTGATCTCTGTTGAGCTTTCACTTCCTGTGCAGGACTTCTCCCCGTTCCGTGTGCTCTGGCCCAGGCTGTTAGATCGTGCAGTGGCGATCCCACCGGGTGTGTGGTTTCTGTCGAGTCTCCGCCTCCCTGGCCGCACGTCTCCCCCATCTGTGCACACTGTGCTGGGCTGGGGTGTGTCTTCTGCACCCCTCGTCTATCAGCTGGGCCTTCAAGACCCTGCTCAGCACCGCCTCGCCCAGGAAGTCTACCAGGTTTCTGCTAGGCACAGACGACCGGTCTCTCTGGGTGCCTTTGTAGCACTGTGTAGATCTTTCTCGGGTCTTGTTCACCTTTGTATCCCCCCGGTATAAACCGAGTCTAGTGCCCGCCTGCAGCCTGCTCTGCGGCAGGTTCAAGCAGACCTGGGAACTCTCCTACCACACTATTCCCAACCAGAAATTCGTTAGGCTTTTTTCCAAACTGGTGGTCGCAGAGATGGTATCTACCTTCCAGTAACAGGAAGTTTACCGGGGCCGGGGTCCAGGGTGTGGTGGAGTGACAGTCGGCCGCCCGTACTTCCTTACCCTCCCAACACTGGTCGGGACGCCCCACACCCCCAGCCCCGCCAGAGAACCGCGGAGGGAGTGGGAGCGGAGACCGGTCCGCAGGCTCCGGAGAGCCCCGCGCCAGGCCAAGCAAATGGGCTCAGTGATGGCCGAGCAGGGCGGAGCTGCCCGCACCTGGGAAAATGGAGGTAGCACCGGGCGGTGAGTGGCCTGGTGGTGCAGGCGGGAGCCGCGTGGTGGGCATCCACCCCCCGAACAGAGCTGTGCCAGGGATCACTCACAGTGCTGTGCCAGGTCGGGTGCTCGCTCTCTGTCTCTGGTTTGTCGCCTTTCCCAGTTCTCGGCCGCTGCCGCCTCGGGCTGTTCAGTCGCGGCGTGGCTCGGGCGCTCCCAGGAGTCTTCTTTAATGCCGGCCTGAAACCTCGAATCCTGAGTAGGGCAGCTGGCCGCCTTCAGCGCGGCCCCAGCCTCCGAGATCCTGGCTGCATCCACAGCAGCCCTGGCGCCGTGTTCCCTGTTTCAAGACTCGCTTTTGCAGCTAAGAATCAGTTCTTTTCCTGCTCCATACTTCAAAGCTGTTGCCTGTAAATGAGGCAGCCTTGCCTGCCGGGGGCAAAGTGGCAGTCACCCCCCACGATCGGTCAGCAGCAGCAGTCCTCCCTTAGGAGATGGCGAGAGGAAGGTCCACAGGTTTCCCGGCTGCCTGAGGCCCAGTGGCCGCCTTTTCCACCTCAGCTACTCCGCGCCAGCCGCCGCAGCCGCCGCCATCTTGAAACCTCTAAATGTGATTTTTTAAATGTTGTATAATGAAATAAGGTGTGGAATATTTGTTAACTTAGTGAACTGGTATTTTCTAAATGAACAATGCATGATGTTACAAATTCGCACATAGATAAAGATCCATTAAAGGTACGATATAGATGTGCCTCAAGATGAAAAGATTTTAATAATCATTACACCAAGTTCATTGATAGGGTTTCAGATTCCACATTGCAGTTACTTTGTTAAAAACTACTACTGTTGAGTTTTGTTGTAGTATCGAAGAAGAGTATCTGAAATTATGTGAAAAGGCTATTAAAGTGCCCCTCCTTTTTCCAACTGTATATCCCTGTGTGAGGATATGTATTTCTTCACATACTTCAAGCAAAGCAACATATTGCAACAGGTTGAATGTATAAGCAGATATGAAAACCCGGCTGTCTCCTATTAAGTCAGACATGAAAAAGATTTGCAAAAATTGTAAAACAAAGCTGCTCTATTACAAGTTTTTGTTTTGGAAAATATAGTTATCATAAAATGTTATTTATAGTAATGAGTAATGGGTTTATTATTTTTATTTTAAATTTATTATTAAACATTTAAATTTCTCAGTTTTAATTTCTAATATGGCAAATATTTATATATACAACTCACATAATAAACTCTTTGACGTCCTCAATTTTTAAGAGAATACAGGGTCCCAATACCATAAAAGTTTAAGAACCACTAATATGGGGGGAACAGGCAATCTCATACACTGCTGGTGGGAGTAAAAACTAGCATAGCCTTTTTGGAAACAATTTGCAGATATCTGTCAAAACCTAAATTCACATGCCCATTGATTCAGCCAATACAATATAATTTTGGTTGTAACAGAAAAAAAAAGAACACAGCGCCTATACAAAGCATATAACGATAGAAACTAGTTAAGTAAGTATATCCAAAAAGTGAAGTAGTATGCATTTTTCAGACATTAAAAATAGTTATTTATGTGGGACTATGCAAAGATTTCCAAGATATGTCAGGTATTAAAAAACTGCAGAAAATTTTTAGCATGATCTCATTTGCATAAATAATTAGCAATTATCTGGGAACCAGAGCTATATCAGGGAAAATGATTAGAGATTGAAGAAGGATGTAAGGAGACATTTGGATTTTATTTCATACCCTTCCATATTTTTTTATTGACATATTCATTTTTTTGTTTTATTTTAAAAATTAATGTAGGTGATAATACTTTCAATTGTAATGAAAATTAGCTAAGCTAATGTTACATCTCCTGGCCTATAGTGATTGGTTGTTATGTAAGTATTGCATTATGTATGTAAGCAGTACATATGCAGTGTAAGTATTGGTTGAACAAGATAATGAACTGCTTCATGTATTAATAGAGTCTATCAGCAGAGCATTTGCCAAGCAATTATTGAATGATAACTTTACAGAAATATCAGAGATCGGATTTCTGCCTCTTAATATATGACTGATCTCTAGGGTTGAATTCTGATATTCTTTGATAGTTATTTATGAGTGAGTAGCCATAACATTTTCAAAATGGAAATTCTATGCCAAATGTTCTCCACCAAAAGGTTCTCTCTGAGAAACTTTAAAATCTTGAGAATTTTATTTCTATCCATTAGTTTTCATAGCATTCACTTTTTCCCCTCAATTTTGGTGTCAAAGTATAGAGCTACAGGGATCAATACACAAATATTCACTTAGTTTTATACTCTGCCATGGTAGGAAGCACTCTGGGTCTTTTATAATGTTATGACAAGAATTTAGTATACTGTTTCACAATTGCCAGTTCCATACATTGATATTTATTTAGTAGAATGCCCCCATTCTTAGGATAACAATCTTAGCTTATCTTCAAGAGGAAATTATGCTACAAGATAAATGATTCAATTTTCCTTCTTAAAGAACACTCCAGATCTTATATTATTCTTTTAAAATCATTCAGTGATTATCAGTACTGCTTTTTGGAGTCAAGAAATATGATAGCACTAATGTATACAGACAAACTTGTGTCAACTCTATATGCAAATTTTTTTATAAAACAGGATTTAGGTTATTGTGTGAGAAATCGATGGACCTTTCTGGAAGAACAGAAATTAATAATTTACCCCAAGCATCTTATTGAAAGAAAAATCCAATTTAATTTGAATAATTTTGGAAGATAAAGCATGCCAGCATTATTTATTTCTTTTATTAACAAGGTAGGATACAAAAAACTAAAAAATTACATTAAAAGCTCAAACATTGTTCAAATCTTCTTTTCCCATCAGTCATGTCTATAAAACTGGCATTTCTATTTAAAGGGTAGTTAATAGAATTTTATTTAGTGAATCCAGCCAGACATGGGCTCATTCATTTACTCATCAGACGTTTGTTCAGTGCCTACTCTATGCCAGACTTTGTGCCAGGTACTGAGGCTCCAGCCTTGTATAGAATATGCTTATTGAATTCTACAAGTTCAATGGCCAGTGGAGCAGACAGACACGTAAACAAATACTTAAGGAAGTAACATGTTGAAATAGGAAAAGCATGGGGTTTTGTAGGTCAGTAAGTTTTAAAACTGGGCCTTACCACTTCTGAATTATACAGCCTTCTAATCTTTCCAAGCTTTAAAAACCTCATCTGTAAAATGGGGATAGTATTTTCATTGCATGGCTTTTTTGAGGATTAGAGAAGACATTCAAAACAGAGCCCGGAACTAATCTCATCAAATAGAAGATATTTATTACCCTTAAATTATAAAGTGAAGCGTACTAATAAATATGAAATGTACAACAAAGAAAGGGTGATTAATTTGGGGATAGAGACAGGTAAGGAAAAATTTCTTAGAAGAGGAAGTGTTTAGGATAAGGAGATTTTTATAACAGAGAGGAGTTTCAGGCAGAGAAAGTTTCATGCCCAGAGGCGCAAATGGAACTTGGGCTAAATTATGAGAAACTGAATAGTTTGGCAAGGCTGTAGCCTAGAGTATAAGAGAGTTGAAATGAAGATGGTGAGGTAATGGTTGTCAATCATGGAGGGCCTTTTATATCTTGCAAATGATTCAAGACTTCAAGCAGCAGCAGTGAGAATGATGATAGATTTGAAATGAATTTTGATGGTAGACTTTATAGACTGAGTGACAATGTGGGATTAAAGGATGCCCAGATTTCTGGTTCAGATAAGGAATTGTTGGTGTCATCAATCAGAAGAGGGAATTTTGGAGAAAAAGTATGTTTGGGGAGAAAATGATTACTTTTATTTGAGTTTATTAAATTTGATTTGTGAGGACCTTAGGCAAGAGAGAGAGACCTAGGTTGGAGAAAAGATTTGAGAGTGCTAAACATTCAGACAGGAGTAGAATTTGGGAATCCCAAATTTCTATCTTGGCTGTGTTGTCTCCCAGCTTTGTAACTAGTGAGTTTTACCTTTCCTTGTTCTCTAAGGGATTTAAAGCAGCTTAACTTTGTAATTAGGAAGTCTCATAAATGTCTGGGTCTTAGGTCTGAATTTTCACATGAATGACATGAAAATTGAAAAACTAACCAGCATTCTTCAGAGTTGTTTTAAGGATCTCATTTTTTTGATATCTGTCAAATCCCTTTTAACATGTTGCATGTACAAGCAGAGAATTAAAGATTTAGTAGTTAAAGATTTAAATTTATTTAATGCCAGTGAACATGGAGCTATGAGTAAATTCATTGATAAGGACTATGTTTATGGTTGTATTGAAAAGTGTGATGATAATTTATTGCAAAGTAGCATGATGGTTAAGAGTGTGAGCTCTGAATTAAACTGCCTGGATTTACATACCAGCCACTTACTATCTTTTTGACTTTGGGCAAGTTATTTAACCTTTTCTATAAAATGGAAATAATAAGAACATCCACCTCACAGTCTGATGGGAAGATGAAATGAGTTAGTTTATATAAAGCATATTCATACAGGACAGAGTCATGCATAATTAAAATTTCAACGTATACTAGATATTTTTGCTATCATTGTCAGAGACAATAGCAGCATCACAATCATTTATTATCATTAAATGGCAGTATTTTAATGCAAGAGGAATGTTGGAGATAATCATATTGGTTTTATAGATGAGGAAAAGTGAGCCCAGAAAGGTTTGAAAAATATGTTCAAGGATGTGCAGCTAGAAAAAGTCATCACTGAGGCCCAAGCACTTCTCTGCTCAGCATACTTCTGATAACCCATTGTTAAAGTAGGGTTTGTGCCTTCATGAAAAAGTGAAGCAAAAATATAATTTTAGTTGATAATTATTACGTTTTACAATAGAATTGAAAATGTCCTCCTTTATTAATGAATTTGCCAGTGGTCAGAATTTCACTCTTTATAGATGTTAGCTCAAGTTTAGCATAAACTATTATGGGTTTGTGTGTGTATATCAGATAATATTCATCATATTATACATATATGTTCAGATAATATTTAATGGTAAGTCAGTAGCTGTTGCAGACTGCCTCATGTTCAGTGGGAAATAAAACACTGTGATTCCTTAAGACTCTTTCTCGATATACTTTTGATTTTATAATTTTTTTCCTGATGTATTAAATAAATTAAACTCATATCTTAAAAAGAGATTTTCTTTTGTAAGTTTATGGAGGATATTAGACCTCCGGCTAAAGTTATTGAACATTATTAGCACGTATGCACACAAAACATTGCGATAGAATCACAGAATATTTAATACTACTTGAATTTCATATAAAATATTTTCACCTGCAAAGCACAGATCATTTCATAAATATAGATGCTGTTCATCAAAGACTTGAATAAATAGATGGATTTTGTATTGTTCCCTGAAGATAAGTAGGTTTGCATTCTTATTGGATTTGTGTTGTCTACTTTAGGAGTAAGGTTGAGGTGATAAATATGAGCACAGATTTTTATCATCCGTGCATAGTAAGTGGTCCCAAATAAAACATTTGAGAATGTTACCAGAAACAAACAATTGCTGAATTGTCAGAACCTAAATACGAAAACAAGATAAATGCAGGAAATTAAACCAAATGTACAGAAAGTTAAGCAATAATTAGTTAAGAGACACAAAATAAGAGAAAAAAATGGAATTAATCTATATAGTACACATTTATACTATCTAAATTTAAACACACCATGGAAGTGATAGTAATAATTTTGCTTGGAAGATATAGTTTATAATGATTATTTAACTAGGAATTTCACCCTCTTCTTCCTTTTAATTTTCATTATCTATTCTCCCCATTCTGAGCCCCTTTAGCTCTAAAATTATTTTCTGTAGTAGGACATTTTGTTTAGTAAAATCATTAGGGCCTAGCTTACTGAAGAAATTGATATTGTGTGGTTTAAGAAATTAATAGTGGGACCTTACAATTACACCTTGCTGTGGCCCTGTTTTTGTCACTCTGTGATCATGGTGCCTTGGGTTTACACAGAAAAATGAGTGAAAGCTACTCTCCATCCACATATTTATGGAGACACTTTCCTTACCTCTACCCCATTTTACCAGACCTCCTGGGTGCTCTTTACAGGTTTCAAAATGGGGACATTTCTGCATACCAGCCAAAATATGCGTGTCACATTTGTATATAGTGTACTGCCCGTATCGCACAGTAACTGCTTGAGCTTGAAGGCCTTTCTCAGTCCCATCTTCTCCCAGACCTCCAAACCTCCCCCAAATAACACTAAGATGCTTGTCTTTAACCCATCTGCACCATAACTTCCAGTGAGGTCCCACCCAAGTCCCAGTTCTTCTATGAACCCTTGGCTGACTTCTCCAGTCCATGTGGGTTTATTATACTGTACTCCCAGAACACCCTCTCTTGGCACCTCACGGTTGAGCAATTATTGGTCATGTGGTTTTAATGAGGCTTGCTATTGTCTCAATTATATTTTAAGTTTCTAAAAGAAAAGGGCCACGTGTTCTGTTTCTGTAGCCCACATGGCACCTAGCATAGTGAGGACGAGATAGATTAAACATTATAATAAATGTATAGTGACAGAGTTTGTCTTAAGTTCATTTTATACTTAAAATATGCACTTATAATTAGATTAAATCTGAGCAATCAATTATTAGAAATGATTTTTATAAAAGTAAATTTTAATTATATATGGCTCTATACTTGACAAATTGTTTTTGTTGAAGAAGAAATCAGGCAGTCCTGGTAAATATAGGACATACAGTATCTAACAACCTAAACAGTTTATTGTTTTGTGACATTTTTTAGGCATAAGCACAATCTATTTTAATTCTTAGTCTATTATTAATAATTAGTATACTCTGATAAATGTTTTTTAAACTATATAAAATTTTTACTTTATTTTCTCAAGGTGTGGTACATTTTTATATTAGAGAGGAGTAAATTAAGAGAAAATGCTATTCAATTTTTGTTTAAACATAATCAAATTATGTAAGTGCCAAAATAGGCAAAACTCTGATCAAAATATAAAATTCAAGTAAGCCCTGGTTAATGATTTTGCTGTCTACATAAAATGGCAATCACATAGGGAAACACTATACACCATTTCTGTGACAAAGGAAAAATTCCCCACAGACGAAAACTGGGAATGGAATTTAGAATGTTGCTTCAGTATTTATCTAGAATTGGTCTTGAGAAGAATAAAGTAAGAAATGTAGCAACTTCCAGGTTAATTTCATAAGCAGTGAGAGGCCAGTTCCACCACTCAAATCAAGAGTGCTTTTTGTTTCACGGGGGATTGATGTCTTTATTTAATCTATACTCATAAGCATTAAAAATAGCTTAAGTTCTGAATCAAGTATAGAAAATATTTTTCTATCCAGGAAATTAGTTTAGATGAAATTATTTTATTTGAGGAAACAGCACTGTAAAATTTCTTTCATTTTGGTATAATTTTGTGTTATTTTTATTTTAAACTCAGGCAAAAAATGTACTTTAGAAATTAGGTGGCATGAATTACTTTAGTAGATAGAGACTGAATAAATATTAAATTAGCCCAGAGCAGTATCTATAGAAAATAAAGAAATCCTGGAGTATTTACTCAGAATTTCTGATCTTTCTACGTAGAATTAAAATCTTTAGCTTTCTTATGTTAGATCTACAATTAACTACAGTAATACATTCTTCTGCCATTCCCCCTGGTAGTTCCAGTTTGATTAAAAATGTTTTAACTTGATGTTTTTAAACACTTGAAAATCTATAGACAACTATAGATGTTCATATTCAGTACAGACCTAAAGTAATGTTGCAAAACGGTAAAATTTTTCCTGCTAAGAGGACTCAATCAAAAAGGAAAAACAGTTTGACCTTATTTTTTGCTCAAATGAATTCAATGAGAGAGGGAGTTTCAGTTTAAAATGGGAAGTAGTTATTGAATAAGGTGCAAAAATAAGATGATTTCGAAAGTTAAAAAAAACTGTTCATGTACCTCTTTCCACTCAGTATCCTTTGATCCTATGACAACTTTTTCATAATGTACTAAATCCTGAAAAGAGAGTATAATGCTAAAATGTAGGGGAAAACATTTTGCTGCAGTGATTTCTCATCACTTACTCAGTTTCAGCTGCTTCGGGTTTTCTGGGGACATTTATTAAGCAAAGTAGCTGGCATAAGAAAAATGCAGTACCACTTGAAAATGCCATTTGTGTGAGTGTATATGTATTTTAATAAAAATAGACTTGGCATTTCCTTGATTTGCCCTTTTTGTTGTTGTTTTAAGAAAGGAGAAATGTGTAAGGAAGAATATACATAGAATTTTAGGTAAGGATGGAAGAAAACAAAACGAAGCCATTATAACCTCATTCCTTTCCAACTGTGTCCTGTTCATAGTAACTGCAAAAAATAAGATCTCATCTTCATGGAATATAGTACTATTATGGGTTAATATACATGATTTCGAAATGAGGTTTTGCCTTTTCTTCTTCTTTAAGCTCTTTCTCCTCCACCACTTCCTTGATTTCTTCTCCTCTCTTTTTTTCTCTCCCACTCATCAACCGATGAACAGCAGTGGCTTCCCTAGGAGTCGGTCTTCCCACACTTGAGATTTCTTTGGATGCTGCCTTCATTTACCCCAAGTCTCCATCTCCTGTGAGTCCATTGAGACCTCAATCCCAAACTCCCAATCCTGGTGCAGCATTTGTGACTCAATTCCAAGGCTAGCCTGAGCCCAATTTTACTAGAACCAACATATGACTTTGTCCTCCTGCTAAATAAAGCACGTCTTCTGATGCCAGATCTTTCTGGTCACACACCCACATCCCCCACCCCCGCCCTTCAGCAACAGCTTCTTCTTCTAACTCTTACAGCACTCCTTAGGTGCCAAGGAATCGTGCAGCGGGTGATCCAGGGCTGTGGCTTCTACCTAGAGTTTTCCTTCTGACATATCCTGTTATGGTATAGAGCATCCTGTTGGTTGTATTGTATGTTGTTTTCTCTATACGGTAGAATAGTAATGCAGTGATTAAGTAAATTAAGGTATATCCATTGCTCTGAAATGGAGAGATGTAAATGATCTAAAGGGTGAATGAAAGAAATAAATTAGTTTCGTATATTGTACCACTCTATTTAGAAACTTTATATGTGTAAATACATATATACTGGTACACATATGAGTGTCTCTGTATATATAGGTTTATTTCATCAATAAATAGAAACAACAGAGAAATAAATCTGGAAGGATATATACCAAACAGAGTATCAGTGATTATCCTTGGAGAATGGGAATAGAGTGCAGAAGTAGCAGCTAAGTTATAAACTTAAATCTTATTGAATAGCTTAGGTCATCTGCCAACCCCTAAGCCAATCACTGAAGCCAAAGAGTTAGAATGCTCTTATTAGGTGGGACCATTCTGTGGCCGGGTGTAGAGGAGACTCTACCCAAATCACATGGACTAACAACTAGGGATGTGTGGCTACCTGAAGGAAAATCAGGATGCTGTTTCCAGAAGAGGTACTAGATGCTGACCATTCAGTATAGCAGATGTCCACCGTAATACTCTTCTTGATTTCTTTATTTGTTTACAGCATTCGTGTATTACTTTAGTAATTAATAATGTTATCTATAGTAAAGCTTAAAATCAAACACAAAACACAAAAGATTTTCAATTTTAATTAAATTGCCATTGAAGTTGAATGAATACTTATGCCAAAAAATTATGATAAAAATAAAAAAGGGGAAGTTGTTCATATACCCACCCTTCACCTGTACCGACACTTTGATGAATAAGCTCCATACGTTATTTATAATAAATTACCACCACTTATATTTATTTATGAATATATTACCCTTTATCACATTTCTCTCCAGACTAATGCTTGGCATTAAGGGCTGGTAGATATGATCTTTAGGATTTTCTGTAGCACCTTCTTTATTAGTCACTAAGGTCATTCTAGAATTGTCAATTTTTAAAAAATTTCTTAAACCTTATGGTGTTTTTGGATTCCATGAGAAAACTGAAGTATTTTACAACATTGTAGAAATAAAGAAAATTACTAAACAGTAATGTTTGTTTCTTTAAGAAAAATGTTTATCATGTCAACAAAGAACTAGTAAATCTTATTGGTCTCATTACCCTAGTATAATTACCTGCCAAACATGTCAAATACTTTCAAGCACATGGGGTCTGGTATCATAAGAAACCAGAGTCCGGGGAGTCTTTCAGTCAGCCCAGCCTCCATTTGTCTCCTGTTTCTCCAACACATCCTCTCCTGTTATCCCAGGGAATGGACATGATGTTCTGTGTTGCTGGCCTGATAGAAACTGAAGTGGTTTCAGCTTTACCCATCTCACCACATTTTCAGGGAAACCTAAAATTTTGATGATGTTGAATCATGGCACCTATAACTGAAGTTTCAGAGATTTAATTATTATCATTTTGAAGAAAACTTCATATTTGATACTTAAATAATATCCCAAGACTGCCTACTTAACAAATTCGGTATCTCTCATCATGAGTAACCCACTTTCAAACTGAACTAGGCTTTTTCTCCCTAGCTACAAGCTCTGCCACTGAGAACCAACAGCATCCTAAAGATAACTGAGGCCCATTAAAGCTCTGCTCATGGCCATGGTACTGACAAGCAGCTTAAACATTCATTCCCATGTCAACAATTGAGCTCTCTTCTTAGGCTATTTAATAACTGACATCTGAAAGGGTCCTGTGCCTCCCAGTATATTAAGATGTTTGGAGTGGGAAATAAGTAGTTCCTTTAGATACACAGCCTATCAAAATTTTAACCAATTGTTTCCTCAGTGTGTTACAGCAGAACTTTTGTCACTGGAGGATTTCAAATGTTAGGAGTCTTTTTACTCATTTGACCAAAAATGATAGCAGCCATATGCGAATTCTGCTATAGTCCTTTTTTTAGCTGAGCATTGAAAAGTGAATTAGATACAGCCATTATAGTGTTTCATCAAGTTAAATGAAATGCAAGCAAGTGAGAAGAAAGAAATTAAGAGGACTAAACAAGGGACAAGCAAAACATTTCCAGCTGAGAGATGGGAATGAGCTGGAAGCTGGCAAGGAAGAGAGAGGGAGGCCTGCTCCAGATGATAGGCAATTAGGAAAGAAGAGTTCATACCAGCAACCAACTCCTAAGAGCTGGCCTTGGTGTGGTTTGTCTTTCATTTTTTCATAAAGCAAAGCTGTTGCTATTTTCCAAAGTATATGAAAAGCTTATGGAACTTAAGTATGCAAGAGGGGGTGAGCAGAGGAGAAGAGAAGTTTTCACTTTCATTTAGGTTATTTTGTGTTTGATGTTATTTAATAGTAGGGCTTCAGAACATATTTTGCTTGATGGATTGTTCTGCTGCTTAAAACTCATGAACTGTCTAACTGATGAAGCACATAGTTGCCCTGTTAGAGAAATGCAATAATTATTTCAGGTTTTGAAGATCTGCATTTTAACACTTGATTTGCTAGGAGTTTGAGAGTACAGAAATAAATTATTATATTCACTTAATTCATAACTTATTTCACGTAAAGTGACATCGTCTTTTCGTTAGGCCTGCATGTTATTAATAAAGTATGTGATGTAGTCTTTTAAATAACTTTTCATTATAAAAGTAGTATATGTTTAAGAAAATCCAGATTAGCACCCGGCAAAAATAGTTAAGGGCTGTCCAGTTAGCCCACTTGGGAGAGCACGGTGCTGAGAACATCCAAGGTCAAGAGTTCAGATCCCTGTAACAACCAGGCACCAAAAAAAAAAAAAAAAGAAGAAGAAGAAAAAAAAAGTTATTCATAAATACTAGTCATAATTCCATTCATAATTTTAACCATAATCACAACTAATGAAATGCTAATATTTCGGTCTTCTTTCCAGCTATATGTTAAATAGTGTGTGTGTTTATGCACGATAGGTATTTAGTGCTGGAATTCCAGTGTCCAGAAGGGTATTGAACACACAGTTATATGACCTGATTTGTTTTTAGTGTTAATATCTTAGTCTTCTTCAGTGAACTAAATACATTATTATTACCTGCTGGATATTAACAGGTCAGATCCATTCATTGATATGACTTTGCTCTTACCCTGCCCACCAACCAGTCTCGTTTGATACTTTCTTTCTGTCAGGAGGAAATAAATGATGTGAAGTTGAAATGGTAATTGAGCTTCAATGTCCATTCTTATTTGGAAAGATGTTAGTGTTGCCACAACAAGGAGGAAGAATGAAGGTTAAAAGTGATTTTTGAAGTAACTCCTTTTGAGGAGAGTGATTTCAGCTTTACCTATCTCAACATGCTTTCATGGAATCCTAAACTTTTGATGATGTGGAGGATTTTGAATCACGACACCCATAATTGAAGTTTCAGAGAGATTTAATTATATTGTTGCTTTGAAGAAAACCACACAGAACCGTATTTAGGTATAATTTCAAAACCATTTCATTCAGTTTTTACATCTCTGTGCTTCTTTTAAACTATCTGGTAAACATCCAGAGATTCTGAATGCTTCTCTCTGATAAATGCAGAGAGCATTTAAGCTAACACTCAGCTGTTTGTTTATTATGTTTTCAAACTTTTTCCAGTTTCTGTTTAGTATTCAGTGAAATGGTGTAAAGAAAACCATCTGTACTGCAGCTGCAAAGGGATTACCTTCGGTTCTTCTTTTCAATAAGAGGCTAAATGCCCCCTGTGCACAGCCCTGGACAGTTGCTTGGATCTTGCACCATATGTTTTATACAGTACTCCTGGAACTAAGTCAATTAATAGCTCAGAGGATACAATTAGCCTTTTAGTGACTGCATCCGTTCATAAAGGGCTGCCTAAAATAAACTCTTGATTCCCTGCCCCTATTATAATTGCAGACTAAAGATTTGAAATGTTAGATGACAGTGGATGTACTGAGATCATTAGCCCACAGTGGGTGCTCTATTTATATAGCCTACTGCCACCAAGCCAGATTCCTAGGTGTGGGTTAGTGTATTGGCACAAAATAAAAATGAAATTATTTTCCGCAGGATGCATTTAAACTGAATTTTACAATCCTGACCATGTTTTGAAGTAGCGTTTGTCCTTATCCAAATACATATTTTAAGCAGACATAGAGTGGGGAACATGTAGTGAAATGTGATTATTAAAGTGAAAATCTGTTATTTTATAAATTGCTGTCCTTACCTTGGCAATCTTATATTTTTTAAGGTAAAATTAAAAATGCTTTGAATATATTTTAGCAAACTCATAACTTTTTCTTAAACGAAAACCTTCAGGCTCTGTGTAGTTCTAGAAACCATTGTAATCATAACACACGGTATTAAGCCAATGCCTATCATCAAGTAGGGCAGAAGTTACACTGATTTCTTCTGACTTTTATATTTGGTTTGAGGGAAGGTCCAGAATGAGTCAGTGGTTTAGCGGCAGGCCAGTTTTTGTGAGGATGATAGGATTTGCATACGGAATTGAAAATTTGCTGTTTCCTAGGGAAGATGACACCTTAAATAACTACAACATTAATGAGGGTGTATTAAAAGGATGGATTTGAAGATTTCTGTACAAAAAGTTTTAACCATTTTTTAATAATTCTTTTCAAATATGTTTGTGTATAGATTTACATATGTATACATGTATGTATATTTAAATGATTTTCCCAAATTATCTTGTTTGGGGAATACCATTTTCTTTCATGTGAGTCCTAAGCAATTTATTTCAAATTATCAAGTATGTATTTGGCAAATTTTGTGTCTGGGTGACTAGGAAAAAGGTGCCACTAACAAACAAAGAGAAACTGTTAGGAAGAGGTTTTTTTTGTTTTGTTTAAGTTGGAGATCGACAAAACAAACACAATGAGGTTTTAAAAAAAAAAGTACACAATGGAAAATTTGGACACAACTTCAAGTTGGTTTTTCTACGGCCAGATAGAGAAATGTCCTCCTGGACTGAGAATAAGAATGAGGACACTGTATTTGACAGAATGGAGCTAACTGTGTCGACTTTAAAATGGGGTATGAAGACTGGAAGAACCTAGAGTAAGTGTCTACAAGGAATGTAGAAAACTAGAGCAAATTAGGCTTGTTAAAAAAAAAAGCTGAGACTAGTTAAGGTTAACAAAGTTTACTGGAGCAAGAAATAGTTTCTTGAACCTGGCAGCCTTCCACCAAAGAGGGTTCAGAATGCTCCACCCCTTCACATGTGCAGGTCACATTTATAGCCAGAGAAAAGAAAATGAGGTAGAGAAACAACCTCACTGGTTACAAGCAAGGCGTGGTGCGATGAGGCATTTTCCATGTATGGACATGGTCTGTTCTGTTCGTGGCCTTTAATTGGCTAAGACTCAGCTACTTGTTACAAGAGTATACTTCCACATTAGGTTACATCTTGCTTGCACATCAAGCTAGGTTCTAATTCACTGTATACAGAAACCACTTAGTGCCAAATTTTATCACCTAAGTATGGAGGCTAGTCTAGGCCAATTTTAACAGGCTCTAATCTACCTGCTAGCAAGATTTTAAAATTAAGAGCCAGAACAAGCCTCCTGAAACAGTGACCAAGAGAGGATACAGAAATGGAGACTGACTACTTGATCATGGGAACAATTCATACTAAGGAAATATTTAACTTTTTTCAAATTCTTTTTACTTTCCAAGATTCCTTTGTACTTTATGGCATGATTAAGATCTTCTCATCACCATTCTCTGCATATGCCTGGGAATTTCAGACAGAGGATAGAAAAAAAAAGTATTAGAATTGGATCATATTTCTATTTTGGTAAGTTAACTGGAAATCTGGCAGTCATAGATCTGAGCCCCCAAATATTTAATTATCTTCATTGCTATTTTAGTGTGCAGTATTCCTTTAATTGAATACATTTTTGAGGCCAACCATTTCTTGATTTTTTTTTTTAAATTTTAAAAGTGTTAAAAAATCTTCATGGTTAACATAGAACGAAAAGGACTATCTCCTAAAGCATACAGATAATAGGGAATTAGGCATGGAATACTTCTGAATCTACGTATAAATTCTCTTAAGTAATCAATTTAATACTATCTTGGATCCATACCATATCTTTCTACTGTAGCCCTTATTCTATTTTAATACATTTTTTATCATGTCAATCTGTTAGTGTTTCTATGAATTAAATGGGTGAAAAAAATATCTGCATTGAACATATTGAAAAATTATGGCATAGTGAAGTCTAAAGTGAGTGACCCAGAATGATGCAGAAAAGCACTTCAGAGGCAGAACATGAACCAACTCTCTTGAACTTCCCCTGATATTTGAGCTCATTTCCTTCAACACATGCAAAAGGCTTTGAACTGTTTTTCAGAACTTTTATGGATTTACCTATCCATCTTATTACTCACCAGGCTCCCTTTGTAATCAGTAGCAAGTATTCCTAATTAAGGGTGCAGTTTCTGGCTTTAGAATGAAACAAAGATACTGGTCCATCTATTAATTTATTGAATTATGGCTTCATCCACTTTAGCAAGGGTTGATCAAACTAGAGGAGTTGACTAATTACCGATAATAGACTAGATAATGCTAAATATAAAGTCCTTTTGATCTTTTTACCTAGTAAAAAGTGCGTGTTTTGGGTATAGCACTATACCACTTCACTAAATTGTAAATTTAAGAATAGTTTCAAAATATATATAACTATATAGAGTAACTATATAACTATATATATATATAACATATAACTATATAGAGTAAAAGCCATGTATAAAACAAGTCAAGATTATAAGGTCAGTATTATTCCATTGTTATAAGGGAACTCACTGTGCTTATTTGGCTGTGATAAAATACAATTTTATATTGTACATTTTTCTTAATAGTTCTGGTAGTTTATATTTTTCCCTTGACACAATTGCTCATAAGTCTTGGAATTATTCAGTAAGTTCAACAGCAAAAGTTTTGTTAATTATAGGATTAAGGAATTCTTTTCTTTATATAATTTAAAATGTGACTTAATTGTGGTTTATTTTGAGAAGGTTTAATGTATTTTAGAATAGGTATAAATCTTTCAATACTATCTTTGCATGTGTCCTGATTATTCACAGACGTTTGACCATGAAAGATATTGCATTAATTCATTCTATAATTTTATTCACTGCCTATTACATGCTGGGAATTTTTCCTAGGTTTTGTGAATTTAGCAATAAATGAACCATTCATTATCCTCCAGGAACTTACCTTCTAGTTCTGACTTGTGCTATAGACCAAACATTATCATTTATCAGGCTGGTAACACTTGGTCTTATAAATTTAATTTTTCTGTTAGGTTGTAATTTATTTACTTTACTTCAGTAATAGGTGAAACACTTCCTGGATACCTTTCTTATTTATATATTCATTAGGTCTTTTGGATCACTCACCTTCCTTTTGAAACTGGTGTGACTTCTTCTTTGCAGTTTGTTCAAGATTAGGAAATACTTTAGTATGGTATCTATGATAATATTTGTAAAGTCAGTTTCTTTCCAAGCAATTCAGGAACATGAAGGACATCAGTGACTTTATTTCTTTTTTAGTTTCAAGTGCTTTCTTGTAACACAGCTGGCTGTAAATACTTAAGTCACATATTTCAAGAAGCCTTTCCTATAAAACCACTGTGGTGGTGTTTTTGATATTCTCCTAGTAACTGTGTTTATAATCTATGCTTCTTCTGCATTTTTCTATTATGACGTCATGTGGCATTGAAAATGGTCATTTACTTGTGTCTGTTCTTCTAAATTGTGAACTCCCTGAGGACAAGGACCACACCTTTAGTTATCCTTGAGCAGATAACTGGCCCAGGATTAAACACTGAGCCATTGCACTCAGCTAAGTAATATGCCCATATTGCCTTTTAATTTCTCCACTAGCCTTCCAGATGTACCTTCTCTCTTCATTCTCTCTACAGAGTCCTCATGGATAGGGCTTTGGATTTTGACTTGGTTGTATTCTCATGGTTCTTAGTGCTATGCTTTGAAGAGAACAGATGTTCCATAAATACTTACTGAACAGAGGATCCTATTATAGTTAGTGATTTTTATGATCCATAACAAAGAACATGCTAATAATGTATTTTCTGAATAGAAGACTATATCTTAAAATTTTATTATATAATCTCTTAATATTTGAATGCTTATAGTATTCTAAGGAAATGAGTTTCTCATAATCTAAGTATTTTATAGTACATTTAAAAACAAAATTACAAAATAACAGTGCTATAGGATATGAATTTGAAGGAAACCACAAAAAAGAATACGGTGTTACACCTACCAAAGACACACACAAATCGTCTTCAAAATAAAAATTCTTTTGAAAATATAATTTGTACTACCAAGTTAACCTCAGGATCAGGACTTCCAATTTTATGAAAATTTAGAAGAAAACTTTTAGTAATATAAACTTCTTTTAATTTTAACTCTGTCATAATTTCTATTCGTGCTAGTCTAGACCAAGTAATCTTATGTATAATCAAAGAAGGGCAAGATCAATAACTTGGATTTAGTTCAAATTTGCTTCTATTATGGTTCCCTCCTGAGGCAGAAAAGAATATATGTTATAAGGCTACAGGTATATGTCCAGAGCTCTGCATGTATTTAATGGAGATACACCTAAGGTTTGTTGATCTTGGCTGTCACATGGAGTAAGGTGTCTCTGCCAAGAAAGAAGATCCTAAAACAATGGATGTGTTTTTTATTCCCTCAGCCTTGTCAGCACCAGAGACAGCCATACAAGGCAATAATTCTACTACTCAGCAAGCCATGTCACCCAGTCCAATACCTGTTACTCAGTTTTCCAGGCCTTGACAATCCTGTTGTGCCAGTACTAGGAATTTGTCCTTGACCAGTGATTGTCTGTAAGGCCTCAGTATTTTCTGTCGATATCTGCATTGGCACTTTCCTTGAGCGCAACTAGACATGATCTATCTCTTTCAGTATCAAGGGGTTTACAACTGAAATAGTTGAAGAATAAAGTGTTTTCATATTCTATAAACCAATTCAATTTCCAATTCTAGCTGGAATTGTAAGGATAAATAAAAAGGATTGTCAATTCTCTTACTCATGTTCTAGGATCCAATTAAAGGGCATCACTGTTTATAGTTTTTGGACAATTCTTACAGTGCAGGATCTTAGTGAACTGAGTTAGTCCTCATAAGAACCATGACCCCCTCGAAAAAAAAAAGCACAAGTCATGCATATACTTGGAAAATCCAGTTTTGAGACAGAGATCTACAGAACATACATTCATTTGTAATCTAGGCAGTTCAAATAAAATTTAGATGAACAGTATATGGGAAGGCTTAATTTGAGCAAAATATTAGATTCAAACAGCAACATGCCCCTAAAGGGACAATTGCAGCAGCTAAGTAAATAGCAGATGACACATGTATACTCTGTGTCAGAGAATATGAGTGGTTTTGATTTTCCAGCCAGACCTAGAAAACTGGTGGAAACCTAGGACTAGCATAATTTTCAACTATATATAGCAGAGTCCTGAGATAAAAGGAATCACAGATAATAGTGTGCTGCAACCCATATATAAAAATGAATCTATTAAACCATGGGTTGTAAGCCATGTGTTTTGGTTTGTTTAATTTTATTAGCATTTTGTATTTTTTAATGCTTGATCCATATTTCTGATTAAGGTACCTTATGACTGGTTGCCCACAATTATGAGGTAGCTGGCTATAATAGAGCAGTCTCCTTTTGGGAGCCGCTTCTTCATCTTACACATTTGGCATTTTGCCCTTACCAAATGCACCATGTAAAGAAGTTATGATTGTCTTTTATATATCTAGGTATATGAGTCTTGAAATAGTAAAGTGGTTAAAGTCAAATGATATTGACCTGTCATTGTTTCCAAGAAAATGTGCAAATGTCTTTTGCTACAATGAGTAAAAATACTATGATAATACATTTTTAAAACATTATGTTAGGGAAAATTTGTTATGAGGAAAATATGATGTATCTACATGAGTATATTTTCATTCAAAACAGCATATAAACTTTCTGGGTGGAAATCATGGTTCCTTCTTTTTATAACTTCTCAAAGAGTTGGCAGGTATGTACATATAGGAGGCATTTCATGGGTTTTTGGTTGATTTAATCTTTTTGTTGCCTAATATGTATCTGCATATTTTCTCGTTTTGTTCTCATCTCCTTAGCCATTCAAAAATTCCCTACAGGCCCATGGAAAACTCTAAAAATTAGCTTATACAGAAGACACACATTATTAGATTATGTGGTCATGCCATTCACCTATGGGTAACAGGAGAGGTTGATTATTCTCTGTAACGTCATTCTCAGTCTGCTTCTCATACTCCAGTTTTTGTATCTCTTTCCTCAGTCTTCTTGCCTGATACTTCCTCACATTTCCTGTTGATATTCTCTACTAGTTAGATGCTTTGTTTGTAGAGTGTACAGCCACAACAAACTAGAAATTTATAAATGGCAAGAAAATGGGGATGAGAAAAAAAAAACTATCAGATTTCTCTTTCAAGTGCGTGAATGCTCTGTTTGAACAGATATGACTTTGAAATGATGAAAAGATTAATAAATATTTTAAACATGCGTTTAATATTTTAGCAAATCTTTAAGGTCAATTTTGTGTTAAAATTTATAGCCCAACTTCAGGGAACATTTATGGAAATGAATTTCAAAATCCACCCTCGTTGTCATGAGGTGATTTACAGTGGATTAGACTGGCCTACATCACTGCAAAGCTGGTAATACTACAGACTCTTTGGTGAACTGAAGCAAAGCTTCCGCCAGTAGAATTGGTAATTCTGACAAAACCATCAATACTGCCAAAGAATCACCCATCTCCTTGGCCTATGGTATCTTGACTTTGCCTGAACATGCTAGTAATGAACGTTTTCTGTCATTACTGGGGGAAATAAAATGACTGGTGGTAAATAGAAATAATAAGTTTATTTTCTCTAGTCTTTCTTCTAGAAGTTATTCTAGTCTGCCTCCAGTATGTTCCTCTTTACTTAAGTATTCAGGCAATTATGTATTAAATGCAAAAAAGGTGGAAATCTATACTTTACATGACATGCTTCCAAAAACAAGGTCAAGTATATAAAGACAGAAGATAATTCATCTTCTTTCTTTTACATATAACTTTGTAATCTAAATTGGTTTTATAATATACTCAATAAGTTACTCTTAAAAGTATGTCCTAGCTGGAGTTTCAGAAAGAAAAACAAGTTGTTCATTTAATTTTTCTTAAATGGTGTTTAAAGTACCTTTTCACTTGGTTTTAGTGAAAGAGTCCCTTTTTTATTTATTTTATTTTATTTATTTATTTTTTTTGACCGGTAAGGGGATCGCGGCCCTTGGCATGGTGTTGTCTGCAGCAAGCTCAGTGAGCGCACTGGCCATCCCTATACAGGATCCGAACCTGTGGCCTTGGCGCTACCAGCACTGCACTCTCCCAAGTGAGCCACAGGGCTGTCCCAAGAGTCCCTTTTTTAAAAAACTGGTTTTAACATTCTCAAATTCAGGCTTTTATTTCCTAATTCTAAGCTTCTAGATGTATATGTGGTACGCTTCCAGTTAACAAACACAGGAGTCTGCAGTCTGAGCATTCTTTACAAAAACCTTCACCTTGCATTGACCACCGTCTAGCTTCTGGCAATACTGTCAAAGGCAAACAACTGGTATTTGAGATTGACAATATTCACGACTTATTCCTTTACATTTTTCCAACTGTATTTTTGATTTAATAAGTCACCAGAAAGCAAAAAGTTTACCTGCTGACAAAAATGCCTTATTTCAGTTACATTTTATTACCATTCTTTTAGTTTATATCAAGTCAGTAAAACAAAGTACCAAATGAAGAGCCTTTCTACATCATCTCCACCAGGCTATCGACATCATTGCCCATTAAGTTATACAGAATTCCTGATATATAAATTTCTTAGATGTAAGTTCTACATTAAAAATTTCTCTTAGAAAGCTGGCCCGTGGCTCACTTGGGAGACTGTGGTGCTCATAACACCAAGGCCTCGAGTTCGGATCCCTATATAGGGATGGCCGGTTAGCTCACTTGGGAGAGCGTGGTGCTGACAACACCAAGTCAAGGGTTAAGATCCCCTTATTGGTTATCTTTTTAAAAAAAATTTCTCTTAGAGACGTTTTCTTGGAACCATATGACTTCTCTGAAGACTAGTGTTTTCCCTTAATCAGTAAAATCTGAAATATCAATTGCTTGTCTTTTTTCTTGACTGCTGGAAAACTCAGATATAAATATAATGTTTAGGAAAAGTGTTACCATCTTTCCTTAGCTCTTAGTGATTTTCCCCCTTTCTATTTGGTTATTTTTTTGTTTGTTTTTAATTTTTTTTTAATTGAAACATAGTTAATTGTACATGTCTGTGGGGTACAGCATTGAATATCAATACTGATGTACAAAATGTGATGCTCAAATCAAGAAAATTAGTATATTCAACATTATACAATGTAATTGATTTTCATGTCCCTTTAACAATTCCTGCCTTACACCCTTTTCCCTCTCTACTCCCCCTTTCCCACCTATGGAAACCTCAGTTCTGTTCTTTCCTTTTGAAAGTTCAATGTATTATTGTGATTGTTGTATCTGTCTTTCTTTCTTTTTTTATTTATGTATTTATTTCCCATTTGTCAGTGATGATATGCAATATTTCTCTTTCAGTGCATGGCTTATTTCACTTAACATAATTTTCTCTAAGTTCATCCATGTTGCTATGAATGGAAGTATTTCATTCTTTTTTATGTCAGGGTACTATTCCACTGTGTAAAAATAACACATTTTCACTGTCCCGCACTCCAACTATAGGCATTTAGGTTGGTTCCAACTCTGGGCTATTGTAAATAGAGCTGTGATAAACATGGGAGTATAGGTATCCCTTTAACATGATGACTTCCATTCTTTTAGGTGTAAACACAGCAGTGAAATTGCTGGATCATATGGTAATTCTATCTGTAGTTGTTTAAGGAACCTCTGTACTATTTTCCATAATGGCTGAACTAATTTACAGTCCCACCGACAGTGCAGGAGTTTTCCCTTTTCTTTGCATCCTCCAGCATTTATTCTCTGTCTTTTTGATAATAGCCAGTTTAACTGACGTGAGATAATATCTCGATGTGGTTTTGGTTTGCATTTCCCTGATGCTTTGTAATGTTGAGCATTTTTTCATGTGTCTGTTGGCCATCTGTGTATCTTCCTTTGAGAATCGCCTGTTCACCTCCTTTGCCATTTTTTAAATGGGTTACTTGTTTTTTAACTAAGTTGTTTGAGTCATTTTCATACTCTGAATATTAATCCCTTTTTGGATGCATAACTTGCAAATATTTACTCCCATTCTGTAGGTTGTGTTTTTGCTCTGTTTCTTTTGCTGTACAGAAGCTTTTTAGCTTAACATAATCCCATTTGTTTATTTTTCCTTTTGTTGCCTGTGCTTTTGGGGTCTTATTCATAAAGTCTTTGCCCTGTCCTGCTTCCTGAAATGTTTCCCCTATGTTTTCTTTTAAGAGTTTTATAGTAGCAGGTCTTATATTTAAGTCTCTAATCAATTTTGAGTTGATTTTGGTGTATGGTGGGAGGTAGGGGTTTAGGTTCATTCTTCTACATCTGGGTGTCCAGTTTTCCCAGAACCATTTGTTGAAGAGGAAGTCTTTTCCCCAGTGAATGTTTTTGGTGCCTTTGCTGAAGATTAGTTGGCCGTAAATATGTGGGTTGATTTCTGGATTCTCTATCTGTTCCATTGGTCTGTGTGTCTGTTTTTATGCTAGTACCATGCTGTTTTGTTTACTATAGGTTTGTAGTATAATTTGAAGTCAGATAGTGTTATGCCTCAAGCTTTATTTTTTTTTACTCAGGATTGCATTGGCTATTTGGGGTTTTTTGTTGTTCTATATAAATATTAGGATTGTTTTTTCTATTTCCATGAAGAATGTCATTGGTATTTTGATGGGGATAACACTGACTGTGTAGATTGCTTTGGGTAGTATGGACATCTTTACAATGTTAATTCTTCCAATGCAAGCGCATGGAATGTCTTTCTTTTTGTGCCCTCTTTAATTGCTTTCAACAGTGAGTTGTAGTTCTCATTGTAAAGATCTTTCACCTCCTTAATTAACTTTATTCCTAGGTATTTTATTTTTTTGGTGACTATTGTAAATGGGATAGCTTTTTGATTTCTTTGTCTGCTACTTCATTGTTGAAGTATAAATATGCTACTGATTTGTGTGTGTTGATTTTGTATTCTGCGACTTTACTGAAATTGTTTATCAACGGTTTTTTTGTAGAATCTTTAGGCTTTTCTGTATATGCAATCATGTCATCTGCAAACAGGGACAATTTGACTTTGTCTTCTCCAATCTGAATGCCCTTTATTTCTTTCTCTTGCCTGATTGCTCTAGCTAGTACTTCCAATACTGTATAAATAGGAGTGGTGAGAGTGGGCATCTTTGTCATGTTCCTGTTCTTAAGGGAAAGGTTTCAACTTTTCTCCATTCAGGAAGATATTGGTGGTGGGTTTGTAATACATGGCATTTATTGTGTTGAGATACTTTCCTTCTATACCTAATTTGCTGAGAGTCTTTAACATGAAAGGATGCTGAATTTTCTCAAATGCTTTTTCTGCATCTATTGAAATAATCACAGGGTTTTTGTCCTTGATTTTGTTGATGTGGTGTATCACATTTATTGACTTGTGTATGTTGAAATATCTTTGCCTCCCTAGGACGAATCACAGTTTGTTGGGCTTTAAAAACTAACGCCACCTTAAGTGACATTACAAGTGGATCAACGTGGCAGCCTAAGACAGCACTGGGAGGATGTAGGGTGGGAGTGTCTGCGGGAACCTTGCCTTAGCCCTTAATTGGCCACATTTGTGAACACTGCATGATTGCAATAGATAGGCATTGAGACAGGACCCTTAAGCTGATTGGAAGATGTAAAAAACCTGCCTTCCCCATTTACCTTTAAAAACAAGTGCTTGTGTGCTAATAAATGGAACTGCTCGACAGAACCCCCGCTGCATCTGAGTGTCCTTTAACTGGGCTGGGTTGGGGCCAGCAGTGTGCTCACCTCTCTTCATGGCTCTCTTCCCCCGTCTCCTTCCAAAGGGGACAGGAGGGAAAGAGGAATCCCGGGCCGTTTGCTCGCCCACCGAAAGGAATGAGGCTAGGGCTGTTCAGGTCGGCTGGCGGCAGACCTGACAACAGTTGATCACAGTATATAATGTTTTTGATGTGTTGCTGTATACTATTTGCTAATATTTGATTGAGAATTTCTGTGTCTATGTTTATCAAAGATATTGATTATACTTTTCTTTTTTTGTTGTATCTTTGTCTGGTTTTTGTATCAGGATGATGCTGGCCTCATAGAATGCATTTTGGAGAATGGCCTCTGTTTCTATTTTTTGGAATAGTTTGAAGAGAATTGGTATTAATTCCTATTTAATGGTTTAGTAGAATTCAGCAGAAAAGCCATCTGATGCTGGGCTTTTCTTTGTTGGGAGATTGGATGTTCAGATCTTCTATTTATTCTTGGTTTGGTCTTGGTGGTTTTTATGTGTCCAGAAATTTATCCATTTCCTCCAGGTGTTCAAATTTGTTTCATATAGTTGTTAACAGTCTCTAATTATTCTTTGTATTCCTGTGGTATTAGTTGTAATGTCTCCTTTTTCATTTCTAATTTTTGTTTCTTGAGTTTTCTCTTCTTTTTTTAATTACCCTAGATAATGGTTTGTCTTGTTTATCTTCTCAAAAAACCACCTTCTTGTTTTATTGATCTTTTGTATCATTTCTTGGGTTTCTATTTTTAGTTTTAATCCCATCTTAATTATTTCTTCCCATCTACTAATTGGTGGATTGAATTGTTCTTGCTCTTGTTTTTTCTAGTTCTTTGAGGTGTAGTATTACATTATTTATTTGAAATCATTGTGTTCTTTTGATGTAAGCATTTATTGTGATAAACTTCCTTCTTAGTAGTGCTTTTGTGGTATTCCACAGGTTTTTGTATGAAGTGTCCTTATTGTCATTATTTTAGAGAAATTTTTTGATTTCCTGTTTAATTTCTTCTTGGACCCATATGTCATTTGGGACATGTTATTTAATTTCCATGTTTTTAAATACTTTCCAGAGTTTTGCTTATTATTGATTTCTAGTTTTAATCCATTGTGGTCTGAAAAGAGACTTGAAATAATTTTAATTTTAAAAAAAATTGTTGAGACTTGATTTGTGACCTCTCATGTGGTCTGTCTCAGAGAATGTTCCATGTGCTGATTAGAAAAATGTTATGTAGATATCTGCCAAGTCCAATTTGTCTAAACTGTAGTTTAAATCCTGTGTTTCTATGTTGATTTTTTGCCTAGATGATCAGTCCAATGTTGGGAGAGGAGTGTTCAAGTCCCCAACTATTATATTTTGGTCTGTCTCTTTGGTTAGATCTAATAGTGTCTGCTTTATATATCCAGTTGCTCTGATATTGGGTGCATATATATTTATGATTGTTATGTCTTCTTGCTGAATAGATCCCTTTATCATTATATAGTGATCTTCTTTGTCTCTTTTTATGGTTTTTGGTTTAAAGACTATTTTATCTGGTATAAGAGTAGCTATTCCTGCTCATTTTTGATTTCTATTTACATGGTATATCTTTTTCCATACTTTCACTCTTAGTCTATACGTGTCTGTACAGGTGAGGTGAGTCCCTTGAAGACAACATATAGTTGTGTCTAGATTTTTAATTCAATCAGTCAGTCTGTGTCTTTTTGTGTGGAATTTAATCCATTTACATTTAGGATCATTACTGAAATGTACTGACTTACATCTGACATTTTATTGATTTTTGTTTGGATGTTTTACATATCTTTTGTTCCTTTTTTCCCTTTTATTGTTTGTCTTCTGTTTCTTTTTTTGTTGATTTTTTTGAGGTGGGAAGATAAAGTTTCTTTCTCTTCCTCATTTGCATTTTTGTTCTTCTAGTGGGTTTTATTCTTCCTTATGTATTCATGGTAGTGATTATTGTTTTTCAGATTCCAGATGCAGTACTCCCTTGAGGATTTCTTGTAGGACTGGTCATGTGGAGGTAAACTCCCACAGTTTTTGTTTGGGAAATACACTGTTTCTCCCTCCTTGCTGAGCATAATATTCTTGACATTTTTTTCTCTTAGTATTTTGAATACATTATCCCATTCTCTTCTGGCCTTTAGGGTTTCTGTTGAGAAGTCTGCTGTCAGTCTAATGGGGACTCCCTTATAGGTGACTTGATGCTTTTCTCTTGCTGTTTTTAAGATTCTCTGTCTTTGAGCTTTGCCAGTTTGACTATAATATGTCTTGGAGAGGACCTTTCAGGATTCAATCCACTTGGGGATCTTTGAGCCTCCTCAATCTATGTATTTGGTTTCTAATCTCATTTATTAGCATTAATCTTAGCTCTCCTATTACAAATTGGTATAATTTTTTTTTTCTAGAAATAAGATGAATATAAGTTACTAATATGAATGCCAAAAGTTAGGGATTCTGTCATTTGTTCATTTATTTAATCATTCATTACTCTGAATTTATTTCTTAAAAATATTAGTTGATTATCTCCTATGGGCCAGGGCATGTACCTGGCACTATAGATAGAATTGTGAATGAGCTACATTCTCCATCTTCAAGGAACTTCCTTTCTGGTTCTTCTTTGTACATTCCATATTGCCAAGCATGTAGCAAGTGTTTAGTAGAATTATGTTGCCTAACTGATTGCCTCTTCTCTTAGTTAATTATTTTTCAGGCTTTATTTATTTGAATGTTTCAAAATAAGATGATTTTACCTGTCTGAATTAGTTAATTACAGCACCTAAACTTTAAAATGTCTGTGCATTTTTCTGTAATTGTATCCTGGTGTAATTAGAATCACAATGAACACAATATTTTATATTTTGAATAAAAAAATTAAGCATAAGCTCTATGACCTTTAAAGGGTTTTTATGACTGTGCTTAATTGTACAATACATACCTTTTCTTATACTTTGCTATGTCTTTTGTGTTACTAGCCGTTGTTTGTCCTTCTATCTTTCTCAGATATGATAGTTATTCTCTAAATCCTTCTTCCTCATCATTTAATTTTTCATGGGAAAATGCAAGAATTCATTTCAAAATAACTGATTTTGTTTGATTAGGCACTTCTTGATACTGACATGACACTTGTTTTATACTGTAATTGTTCCTGTGTTTTACTTTTGTTAGTAGATTGAAAATTCTAGGTGATCAGGGATTATTTTATAACTTCTCAAATCTCCCATAAGGCCTAGCAGTGCAGTGCCTTCTCCATAGTAGGGAACCAATAAATAGCAGCTGAATAAAGTAATCAGTTCCCAGTATATAATGTAGATGTGTAGAATAGCACATATTTTTATCCTAGTACCTTTTGTGCTCACACTTGTAAGTGTAAGATTGCCCTGGCACAGCAGAAATGTGTTGTTGAACTAGTTGCCTTTTTTCTTAGTTAATTATTTTTCAAGCTGCATTATTTGAATATTTCTAAATAAGGTGAATTTTATCTGTCTGAATTGATTTATTATAGCAGGGAACAGAAGAGATGACATTAAAAGCGTGCTGTAATTCACCCCCAAAATTAAAACCTTTTTCATTAATGTTTCATCCTTGAATAAAGGCAGTTTCTAAAATGAACATTATTTCCCGCTCAAGCTACCTCTAGTGTTTTGCACAGGGTCTACCATGTGATTTTGGTGAAGATTCAAACTTGGTGAGATGGTCCATTCAGGATTTTATTTTTCATTCAGATTTTTCAGTTTGTTGAAGTAAGGTAATATGGTAATGATAATTCAAGTTTCATAGCAAATTGTTTTTTGTATTTGACGACACAGAAGCAAAGACAGAGCTGTTATTTTCTGAGCAAAATGATCATGAAAGATAAACCTCACTCTTTACCTTTTAAATCGAGAAGCAAAGCTCTCTAGATGCCTGCATTCTAGTACTTACATAGAAGTTGTTTACTCATGGGGAGTGAGAAAAATGAAACTGGCAGGAACTCTTTTTGGGAGGAGGACATTCTGATCAATTTTTGCTGCCTTTTTACGTTCCCTCTGCAAACCAGAGGCTTGTAGTAAATTAACTCATTACTTACAGAGCTCCCAGTATGCAATAAAAGGCTAGCTAATGGGGTTAAGGCATTTGGCTATACTGTGTATGTATTGTAAATGATATTTTATAGTGTTTTCTGGTAACACCCTATAGATATTCTTTGTTAATTAATCAAATGTTGAAAGAAGGAAGCCTATCTTTTCATGTGTGATCTTGCAGAGCTTGCTTTTGAGGTCAACGGAACTGTGGGTTGTGACACCATGATTCCTCTTGGTATATGGAATCTGTTCAAATTCTTCCTTATCTAGCTTAAATTGTTTTCTCTTCCTTTTTAATGTAGTCTGTGATACAACATAATATAGTTTATATGTTTAGTATTTGAATGAAATTGAGATTGTGTTTTAAGCTCTTCTAGGATGAGAACTTGGCACAATGATATTTGATTAGAAAGTTTAGGCTAGAAAATCTTCTTCTAAAAGTCAGAAACAAAGATTTGAATAATGAAGAGAAGAAAAGGTGGTGAAATAGAGTGTATTCTCATTTTGAACTGGTGTGTGGGAAAGAGCACTGGGCCCGGAATTAAGAGACTAAGTTCTATTTCTGCCTCTGCCTTGAGCTGATTACTTTACCTCTCTGAAGCTTGGTCCCCAGGGGGAGCACTGAGGCAGTTCGAAGTTCATCCATCTCTGTCTCCCTACAAGGCTCAGCATTACTTTGTGCAGTGCTGTCCTGGAGGGTAAGAAAGGTGCCTTCTCTTTCTCCGTATCCTAGAGTGTGGGGTTTAGTAGCTGCTTCCCAAATGCTGGTTGATTCCTATTGAATTCCCAGATATATGAGCAAAATGTTAGAGCGATTCTCTCATTCAGTGCACAGGGTACCAGCTCTGGTGTTAAAAAGGAGGATGTGGCGTAGAATACCAGAGAGACTGTACATCCAGTGCCATCTTCTCTTTTTGCCACAAATTCCATGTGTCTCCATATTTCTGGTTCAGCAGATGTTTCTCTATGGCTGCTATGCTTATGCTCAAGTTGGTTGTCAGGACTGTTAAGTAAAAAGCACCATCAGCACAGTATCTTGCCCTCAAGAGAGAATGTAACTTGAATTTTATGACATGGTCATCATTACTGATATAGGAAAGGAAGTCCCTTGCCTGTTTGTGGTCCACTTGCTCAAAACTTCATATGTAAACCATGATAGGACACTGATTTTTATTTTTATTTTTATTTTTTTTATTTTTTTATTTTTTAAATTTTATTTTGTCGATATACATTGTGGCTGATTATTGCTCCCCATCACCAAAACCTCCCTCCCTTCTCCCTCCCCCCCTCCCCCCCAACAATGTCCTTTCTGTTTGCTTGTCATATCAACTTCAAATAATTGTGGTTGTTATATCTTCTCCCCCCCCCCGGTTTGTGTGCGTGTGTGTGTGTGTGTGTGTCTGTGTGTGTGTGAATTTATATATTAATTTTTAGCTCCCACCAATAAGAGAGAACATGTGGTATTTCTCTTTCTGTGCCTGACTTGTTTCACTTAATATAATTCTCTCAAGGTCCATCCATGTTGTTGCAAATGGCAGTATTTCATTCGTTTTTATAGCTGAGTAGTATTCCATTGTGTAGATGTACCACATTTTCCGTATCCACTCATCCGATGATGGGCATTTGGGCTGGTTCCAACTCTTGGCTATTGTAAAGAGGGCTGTGATGAACATTGGGAAACAGGTATACCTTCGACTTGATGATTTCCGTTCTTCTGGGTATATTCCCAACAGTGGGATAGCTGGGTCGTATGGTAGATCTATCTGCAATTGTTTGAGGAACCTCCATACCATTTTCCATAGAGGCTGCACCATTTTGCAGTCCCACCAACAATGTATGAGAGTTCCTTTTTCTCCGCAGCCTCGCCAGCATTTATCGTTCATAGTCTTTTGGATTTTAGCCATCCTAACTGGGGTTAGATGGTATCTCAATGTGGTTTTGATTTGCATTTCCCGGATGCTGAGTGATGTTGAGCATTTTTTCATATGTCTGTTGGCCATTTGGATATCTTCCTTCGAGAAATGCCTACTTAGCTCTTTTGCCCATTTTTTAATTGGGTTGCTTGTTTTCTTCTTGTACAGTTGTTTGAGTTCCTTATATATTCTGGATATTAATCCTTTGTCAGATGTATATTTTGCAAATATTTTCTCCCACTCTGTTGGTTGTCTTTTAACTCTTTTAATTGTTTATTTTGCTGTGCAGAAGCTTTTTAGTTTGATATAATCCCATTTGTTTATTTTTCCTTTGGTTGCCCGTGCTTTTGGGGTCGTATTCATGAAGTCTGTGCCCAGTCCTATTTCCTGAAGTGTTTCTCCTATGTTTTCTTTAAGAAGTTTTATTGTTTCAGGGTGTATATTTAAATCCTTAATCCATTTTGAGTTGATTTTAGTATACGGCGAGAGGTATGGATCAAGTTTCATTCTCCTGCATATGGATATCCAGTTGTCCCAGCACCATTTGCTGAAGAGGCAGTCCCTTCGCCACTGAATAGGCTTGATGCCTTTGTCAAAGATCAGCTGACAGTAAGTGTGTGGGTTGATTTCTGGATTCTCTATTCTATTCCATTGGTCAGTGTGTCTGTTTTTATGCCAGTACCATACTGTTTTGGTTATTATAGCTTTGTAGTATAGCTTAAAGTCAGGTAGTGTTATGCCTCCAGCTTTATTTTTTTTGCTCAGCATTGCTTTGGCTATGTGTGGTCTTTTATTGTTCCATATAAATGTCTGGATAGTTTTTTCCATTTCTGAGAAAAATGTCTTTGGAATTTTGATGGGGATTGCATAGGACACTGATTTTTAAAAAATGATGTGCTTGCTTTAAATTTTTAAGCACCACTAAGTAGAAGAATCTGGAATCGTGACGAATACTGAGTCAACATCCAGGGAAACTGTACTAGTTTGCTTCTATAATCAGGAAAAAAAGCCGGGCTGTGATGCAAATAGCAAACTTAGGAATTCAGCTATAATCATGAAGCGTATTTCATTTGGGACCGTATCACAGAGCTGGCAACATTTGTGTTCAGAGTGTCCTAGCCACTTTCATGCCTTTTTTCATTCTCTCTCTTTGGAAAGCACCTGGTGTCTTAAGTCACCCTGACTGCCCATGGCCCTCACAGCATCTTCCCATCTGTGTTTCCCTCCTTGTGGCTGAACCAGAGTAAAGAGTCAGAAGTCAGAAGCCAGAAGAGTGGACTGGGCCCCACTGCTAACTAAATGTGCAACTGTGAGCAAGTCATTTAACTTTTCTTTATCTTGGTTTTCTTATATGTGTGTATGTATGTATGTACACACATATATTGCCGGAGACCAGCTCCAGTCAAGTTTGGGGGTCCTTGAAAGAGGGATGAGGAAGCCAGCGAAAATAACAAACACAGACGGAGACCTCAATGCATCAGTATGCATGTTCTCTCTCTGCAGGCTGTCAGCGTGTTGCAGCTGGAGCCCAGTAGAGCATGAGACAATGTCTTTTATTTAGATTTTTTTCTGCAGGGGATTTTTGGGTATTATTTTTATTGTATCAGCAAGTTTAAATCAATAGTCCAAAAAGCAGGGAGGAAACTTTTTTAGAGGTCAGCACTCTCTTAGGTGATGAACTCGTGCTTCTTTTTCCTGGAATCAGGTTTATCAGATTCAAACCATCCCTTCATTGTCTTGAAGTTATCTTGTGACCTTTTTCTGTTAGCAAGCTGTGGTTAATATCCACCCTGTTAACAGGGTGGGAGTCAAATGTGAAAAGAACAGTGGATATTTGAGCAGCATTATCATGCACATTTTGAGCTTATGCATTTGCTGTGGCCCTGTAATCTTGATCTAAATGTTAAAGTGTCCTTGTGCACAGCACCATCCCTCACAAAACTAGATGTACTCTCTTATTCTTCTAAGATCTAATTTTGCGGTTTTAATAATTCTACAGCATATATTTTTATCCCAATATCTGATTCTAAATGATTTATTTAAAACTGGACACCAGCAAGTAAAGGGAATTCTACTGTTTCATTCCCATATACTTAATTTATCCCAATCATATAATTTCCCATTAATACCAGCCATTCTCTTGCCATAAATATAATCTCCAGTAAATTATGTTTGCCAGCTTACATTAGGCTGCAGCTCATATTTAGTCATGAGCGGTGCTTGTGGAACATATGTTGGTGTGGTCAATTTATCATAAGGGGATAATTTTAAATTGTCCAGTTTACTCAGATCCTCTGTGGGAATGTTTAGTTCAATGACTGCAAAGTCATTTGTGTTATTTTTATAATCTTTTGGGAATTCAGAGAACTGCCACGCTAACCAAAATATCAAAAGAGAAGGCAGTACCACTATGCCAAGGCAGAGATCCTTACAGTTGTAGCAAGTGCTCGCAGCTGCGGCCTTGCCAGCAGCTCTCCCTCCACCGGCCTTGCCAACTCGGAGAGGACAGCCCAAGCTGACTCCTTTAGGATCCTGCCATGGCGTGGACTGCGCCATCATATATTTTTAATTAAAGGTTAGGAACTATAATAAAATTCCTTTTAACTCATATGTATGGTTCTACAGAGCCTTCTTCATCTCATAATCAAAATATTCTTATGCTTTTTACACCAACTAAGTAAACCTGGAAACTTTCTCCCAAGGTGACAATAGCAACAGTTATGTCCTGTGGTAGAGTCACTAGGAGGCTGGGGATATTTGTTTTGTTGCATCGTTTTTTTTTTTTTTTTTTTTTTAATGCTTAATATCCTAAATGTCTTAACTCAAAGTAGGAATATCTGACGATGGAATTTAAGCACTGTGTAAGAACAGTGTAAGATATACATATATTTAAAATATATATATATTTTTTATGTTTAAAATATATATTTTTATATATGTAAATATATATATTATATATATTAAAAATAACCCTAACCCTAACCCTAAAAATATATATTTTTTATATTAAAATATATATATATATATACATATACATAAAATATATATTTTTTTCATTTGCAGAAATTTATTATAGTTGAAAGATGTTTAATATTTTATCCCATGAGAATATATCCAACTACCTTTCAGTGGGTAAGCTACATGCTTTCTGGAGTCATAAAAGCCCTTGAAGTTTTCAGGATAACAGAAGCTCTACCTGCACTTCTCCAAGCGTGAATTCTCACTCCTTTTGCTTAAAACTTCTTGTTCCATGTGTTGTGGCCAAACAGGTTCTTCATACGTGTAGAAATTTATGCAGATTTGGCAACAGACAGTAATAAGTAGATTTCTAAAAGACTTTCAAACCACTATTTTTGTTTAAAATTAATCTTGTTTGAAATAATCCCATTTGTTTATTTTTTCTTTTGTTGACTGTCCTTCTGGGGCCTTATTCATAAAGTCTTTGCCCAGTCCTTCTTCCTGAAGTGTTTTGTCTATGTTTTCTTCTAGGAGTTTTATAGTTTCAGGTCTTATATTTAAGTCTTTAACCCATTTTGAGTTGATTTTAGTATATGGTGAGAGGTACAGGCCTAGTTTAATTCTTCCACACATGCATATCCAGTTTTCCAAAGGAATAGAAATCATCATGTTGAAGGGATACCTGCATTTCCATATTTATAACAGCACTATTTACCATAGCCAAGATATAGAACCAATCTAAATGTCCATCAGCAGACAAATGGATAAGGAAAATGTGGTATATATATATATATACACTATGGAATATTCTACTCAGACATAAAAATGAATGAAATTCTACCATTCACAGCAACATGGATGAGCTTGGAGAAAATTATGTTAAGTGAAATAAGCCAGGCACATAAAGAGAAATATAGCATGTCCTCACACATAAGTGGGAGCTAAAAAATAAATAAGAAAGAAAGAAGGAAACAACAATCACAGTAATACATTGAACTTTCAGTAGGAGAGAACAGAACTGTGCTTACTAGAGAAGGGAAAAGAGGAGGAAGAGGGAGGTTAGTGAGAAATTGGTGAATTGACACAAAAAATGACTTCGTTTTGTAATGATGAATATGCTAATTATCCTGATTTGATCACCACATATTGTAGCCAAGTACTGATATGCAACTTTGTACCTCACAAATACGTATAATCAATTGTTTCAATAAGAAAACAATAAAATAAAATTAATCCTCATACTCTATTTTTTTAGTGAATCTTTCATCATCATTAAAAACATGGGTAAATATTGTTCTTTTTACTGTCTCCGTAGTTTTGCCATTTCTAGATGTCATATTTGTTGTTTGAATCATACAGTATGTAGCCTTTCCACGTTGGATTCTTTCACTTAGTAATATGCATTTAAGGTTCTTATCTGTCTTTTCATGGCTTGATGACTCATTTCTTTTTAGTGCTAAGTATCATTCTATTATATGGATATACCACAGTTGATTAGTCCGTTTGTCTACTAAAGGACACCTTGGTTGCTTCCATGTTTTGGCAATTATGAATAAATTTGCTATAGACATACATGTGCAAGTTTTTGTGTGGACATACATTTTTAATTCATTTATGTAAATACCAAGGAGCATGATTGCTGATTCACACGGCAAGAGTATGTTTAGTTTGAAAGAAACTGCCAAACTGTCTTACAAAAGTAGCAGCACCATTTTGCATTCTCGCCAACAGTGAATGAGCATTTCTGTTGCTTCACTCCTTGCCAGCATTTGGATTATTAGTGGTTTGGATTTTTGTCATTCCAATAGATGTATAGTGGTATCTTGTTGTTTTACTTTGCAGTTCCTTGTTGACCTGTCATTTTGGGCATCTTTTCATATGCTTGTTTTCCATTTTCTTATCTTCATTTTTAAAGAATTTTAATACAAATTCTATATATTTATAGTATACAACATGGTGCTTTGATATGCATATAATAAAATGATTGCTAATCAACATATTCCTCTCTTCACATAGTTATTATTTTGTGTGTGTGGTAAGATTTCCTGAAATCTATTCTCAGCAAATTTTCAGTATACAATACCGTATTAACTATAGTCATCATGTTGTACATTAGATCTCTGGACTTATTCATTCTCCATAACTGCAACTTTGTACCTTTTGACTGACATCTCCCTATTTCCCCCACCTGTCCACCTCTGGTAACTGCCTCTTTTTTTTTTTTTCCCCCTGCTTCTATGATTTCAACTTTGTTAAATTCTGCACATGTGAGATCATTCAGTATCTTTCTTCCTGTATCTAATTTATTTCCCTTAGCATAATGTCCTTCAGGTTTATCCATGTTGTCTCAAGTGGCAGGACTGTTTTTTAGGCTAAATAATATTCCATTGTGCGCTTGCCAGGGGTTAGAGTAGAAAAAAGAGATGAATAGGTAGAGCACAGAGTATCTTTAAGGCAAGGAAACTACTCTGTATGATGCTATAATGATGGATGCATGTCATTGTACATTTGTGAAAACTCCTAGAATATACAACACTAAGAATGAACCCTAACATAAACTATGAACTTTGGAAAATAATGATGTGTCAGTGTAGGTACATAGAAGTGTGATGAATGTAGGTGGGGATGTTGATAGTGGGAGAGGCTGTGTATGTGCTGGAGATGGGTATACATGGGAACTCTACTTTCTGTTCAATTTTGCTGTGAACCTAAAGCTGCTTAAAAAAAAAGAAAAAAAGTCTACCATGTAAGCCTGAGGTTTAGTCCCAGTGGCAATCAAGAAATCAACCAAATGACAGGGTCTGAAATAAAGTTACAGAGTTTAAACCTGAATCAGACTTAGGCAAGGTAAGAAAATGGCATTAATTTTGTGTGCATTCACTTCACATTTATTTCCATTGAATTCTAAAAAAAACAAAACCCCCAAACCCTAGGAGGTAAGTATAATCCCTTTTCAGATAAGAAAATTGGATTCTGGAAGTTCGATTATTTGCTAAATTCCACAAGCTAGAGATATAGGGAGCAGGTTTCAAACTGTCCACCTCTCTCTATGCCCAGTAGCCACCAACTGCCTCATTCATGTATATGAGGAATAATGAAAAAATAAAGTATATACTTAGATGGTTGGTAGAAATCCAGTTCTATGGTTGAAGATAAAATTAAGTTTCCTTCTCCAACTTTGGAGGGCAAAACGGAGGAACATTTATTCTTAATTCCTCGTGTTTTCATAGAGGGTGGTAATCTCTGCTCCAGCCTCTGGGAGGGAAAAGCATGTGAGGAAGGCATCCGCTGCTCTGCACCTCGTCATTTGCTCCTTTCAGGGCAGGAGGAGTAACTTTTCTGATAGTTGAGCTGGGAGAAGGAAATGATTCTGTCCAGATCATCCTTCTAGCTCCTGTCCACAAGACACATTCTCTGCTTCCCTACTCAATAATCTTTCAGGCCAGGGTGTTCTCTAGGAGAGTGGCTGGCATTTATCCAATTCAGGGGTATTAGAAAGTATTAAGGGGTTCACTGTGGTCATACCTCTAAGCCATGTTCTTTGATCAGCTCTATTAGTAATAAAGCTGACATTTTGATCTTCTTTTTATCTATCTCTCAGTGGTTCCAAATGAGGAGAGGAATATCATTTTATTTGCTGGAAATAGGTAGGATAAAGTCCAGAGGATCAATCTGTTAAAATTTATGTATGTCATGATAATTATCATCAAAACTATAGTGCAGTAATAGTTTTCATTCCTACCTCTGGGAGAGAGGGCAAAAAAAAGTCACTGGCAAAATATTTTAAGGAAACTGAATGATAAATATGTTAAAAGGGTTATTAACTTTTGGAAGAGAAGAGATGTTCAGGTAAGTTTGCCTTTTCTGCTTGGATTGCAGCAAGCCAGTGGAGCCCATTTTAATAGCTGCTCCCTATAGTGCTGTACTTATGATGTTTCATTAGTTTACATTCCTTTTTGGTCCTGGTCAGCAGCCATGTTATAATGTTTTTTTTGTTGTTGTTTTTGTTTTTTTCCTGCTATAGACATGTTGGGAGAAAGGCATGTAAATACTTAATTCTTTACATGAGTGGTGGTGTTTATCTAGCCTTTCATTAAGGTTTTTAGTGCGATTTCCCTCACCCCCTAAATCTGTAAATGTTCTGAGGAACTGTGTCTTCTTGGGTAGGTGTCTGTGTCTATGGACTATTCTTGATGGTTCACCTGCCACATACCACGTCTGTCAGTCTTCAGGGTGCTCAGTTAGGCCATCCATGTGTACAGGTGTCGGGTGCTTCTTCAAGACAGTGGTGCACACAGTATTCATTATGTGCTGCCTCACTGTTATCTCTTTGAATATTTTTATTCAAGTTTAGGTATGTGTCGAGTGCCTAGGCACCCTGAGAATCAAAGAATTTACTCACCGGCCTTTAGAACTTCAGGCTGACTAAACCATAGTACAATTGAACATTGCTTTGGGACTTACTTGCCAACTCTGAATTTATCATATCCAAGTAGGACCCTTGTTTAAAGTAAGCCCACTGCTAAAACAGTAGCACTGTTTTACCATTTGCTGAGGCCAAATATCTAGAAGTCATCCTTGATTGCTCTCATTATCTTATATCCAAACTACGAAGTGTGCTCAACTCTACTTTCAAAGTACATCCTATATCAGCCACCTTGGATACCTCTGTTATTACCAGCACAGTTCAAGCCACTATCATCTCTTGCTTGTCTGAATTACTGCAGAAGCCTTTGGACGGGTCTTCTTAACTCTTCTTCTATTGCTCTCCAAATAAGCAATTTTCCACAGAGCATCCAGAATTATCTTTTTAAGGTGCTAATCAGATCACATCACTGCCCTTCAATTTCTTCTTGCCAGTCTTTGCCATAGCCTGTAAGGACTGACATGATGTGGCCTTTGGCTACCTTTGTGACCTTGTCTCATCCACTCTTCCCCATTCTGTCCTGGTCACACTGTTTCTAAAACAAGTCAAGCTAGTTCCTGTTTCAGGGCCCTTGTACTTGCTCTTCCCTCTGCTCAGGATGGCCTTTAATAACAGGAAATGTTTACTGAATTCCTGCTATGCTCTAGGGACTACCCTAGGCCCAGGACTAGAGCTTTCAACAAAAAAGCTATTCTCAGGAAGCTTTTATACAACGGAGGGAGGCAGAAAATAAACAAATATATAATAGTTCAGATGATGGTAAGTCAGGATAAGAAGAGAAGAGAGCAGTGGGTATATGGCGTGCTATTTTAGGTAAAGTGTTCAGGGAATACCTGACAAGGTAGCTCTTGAGCAGAAGCCTAGAGGAAGTGAGAGGGTGGTTACATGACTGTGTGGAGGAAGCGTATTCCAGGGAGAGGGAATAGCAAGTACAAAGGCTCTGAGATTGCCAAGTGTTTTTAAAGAAGATCAAAGAAGCCAGTGTGGAATGCAACTGGAATGCAACAAGCAAGGTGGGGAGGGTAGTAGGAGATGAGGTTAGTGAGGTGGTGGAGGCCCAGATCCTTAAGGACTTTAGCTTTTAAGCTGTATCACAAAGAAAGCCATTGGAGAGTTTTTAGCATGGAAGTAGCATGATCTGACTAATACTTTTAGAGAACTGTGCCAATCATGTTGAGAGGACACAGTATGAAAGCGAAGGTAGAAGCAGAGAGACTAGGAGGCTACTGCTATAGCCCAGATGAAATACATGGTGGTGTGAAACATAGGCTCCAGGATGTATTTCAAAGGAAGAGCTAGACTTAACAGGGCTTGCTGATAGATTTGATGTGGGTATGAGAGAAAGAGAGAAGATGAAGATGACTCCAAAGTTTTGTCCTGAGCAACTGGTAAATCTGTTCCATTTACTATTGTAACAAACTTAGTGGCCTAAGACATCCATATTATTTTACTCACAGATTCAGTGGGTTGGGAATTTAAACAGGGAACAGCAGGGGCAAGTTTTCTCTGCTCCACAGTATCTTGAGCCTCAGTTGCTGAGACAAAGCCTGGGGTTCACTCAGTGGTGGGGGACTGAAATTACCTAGAAGCGTCTTCATTCACATATCTGGAAGTTGATGCTATCTTTTGGTTAGGACTTCAGCTGTGTTGTCAGCTGGAACACCTACACATGGCTTCTCCAGGTGGTCTCCCCATATAGGCCAGTTTGGGCTTTCACACAGTACAGTGTTAGGTTCCAAGAGTGACTGATCCAAGACAGCCAAGTGGAATTGCATTTTCATGATCTAGTCTTAGAAATCACATAACATCATTTCTACCATGCTTTATTGAATAAGGTAGTCACAAAGGTCCACACAGATTCAAGGGAGAGGGAACAGACACCTTACCACTGGAAGGAGACATGTAAAGTTCACATTGCAAGAAGAGCATGTGGGATGGGAAATAGTGTGGCAGCTCTCTTTGGAGTACACAGTCTGCCACATTGGGGAAGGCTGTGGGAGTAGCAGGTGTGTGTAGGAGTGCAAAATTAAGAATTAGATTTTGGAGGTGTTTTATTTGTAATTAAACAAACTAAGTGGAGATATCAAGTAAGCAGTTGGATATATGGATTTGGAGAGAGGTCTGTGCTACAGATACATTTGGAAGCAATCAGTTTGAGACTGGATGAGGCAGAGTGAGTGTAGATAGAGAAGGGAAGGTCCAAGGACAGAGCCCTGGAGCACTTCAATGTTCTGAGTCAAAAAGAAGAGTAGGAACCAGCCACGAAGACTGAGATGAGTAGCCAGTGCCACTGAGAGTGGTACTCTAGAAACCAAGAAAAGTATTTCACAAAGAATCTGCTGTGTCAAGTGCCGTTGCAAGATGTGGACTGAGTATTAACTTTAGCAATACGAAGGTCACTGATGACCCTGTTAATATATTTCCTTGAGTGGTGGAGCTCAAAGCCAGCTTGGTGTGGGTTCAAGAACAAATGAGAGGAAAAGAAGACTTTGAGTGTATACATCTATTTTGAAGAGTTTGGCTGTAAAGGAAAATAGATGAAGGAGATGGTTTTTAGAAGGAGATGTCACCTCAAAGGAGGGTTTTGTTTTCATTTTTCATCTATAGGCTGGAATATTTTGGAGCATATTTGTATATTAGTGGGGAAAAAAAGGCAGAAAGTGGAGGTAAATAATGATAGAGAAGGGACATCTGCAGGAGCAAAGTCCTTGAGCAGGCAGGCGAGAAAGGCGTGCAGTGAAAAAGATGTTTCTTGGTTCCCTTCTTTACCTCATCTGGATTTGTGTTCAAATATCCCCTCTACAGAGAAACCTTTTCTAACTACTTATGTAAAAGTTCCTACTTCATTCTTTTAACCTGTTTGGCATTTCTTGGCACTCAGCCATTCTTCCTTATTTTCTATCACTCCAGCAGACTATGAGGTTCATGAGGACAAGGATTTTGCCCATCTTGTTCTTTGACCTATTCCTAGCACCAAGAACCTGGCATGTGGAGGGTATTCAGAAAAATGTTTTGAGTGAGTGAAAGCATATTTCTATGAACCTTTTTGTTTTGAATTAGCATCCTTTGAAGTTATTTTACAAATTTAAACAATTCAAATGTAATTTTAATTACATTGTCATTTTGAGACTTTTGGGACTCAGAGGAGGACTTAGTGGGAAAATAATTCGGAGTATTTTATACTGCCTAGGACTAAGTTCACCCTTCGTATCTTGATTACTTCTGAAAATGGATCCTCATTTGAAAGAGTCCCGAAATGATAAATTGGTATAAAGCCACTGTGTATGCCCTCCCCCGCCCTCTATTGTTCACATTGAATAGCAGTTCAGTTGCTATAGAGGAGAGGACTAAAAATCAAGAGATAAAAGCTACTAGAAAAGTTTTATGAGGTTCTTTATAAAATACCTGTCCATACTGTAACTCATCTTACCTCTCAGAAAAATATGCATGTTAACATATTGATACTTGACTGAGTGTGTATGGAACATTATGAATTAAGGTTTAGGAAGCCCTTTCAAGTCCTCAGATAAAAGACACTCTGTAAGTTCACAGTGTCATTATCGTGGTAACTGTGACAAATGAAAACATTCACTCTACTTTCCTCTTATAAGTCACTTCTTATTGATTTGTGATGTCAGATGATAGTGTATTTTCTTACACATCTTTTTTTTCTTTTTTCCTGCTTTAGAGTAAGAAAATAAGTTCACAGCAAGAAAAAAATACTGTTGTTTGGAATGTCATTCTGTATATCCTAAGTTTCTTCTATTTGACGAGCACTCCACGTTCAACTGTCTACTTACGAAGCTGTGTTATTTTTCATTATGTTATGTTTTTGGCTTTTAGTGTTATGGAGAAATGCCTGATTAAAAGGAAGCCTGCAAGTTAATTCCCAACATGCCCTTTGGCAGCTTTTTCATTTCACTTAGAGGTGGGAGCAGGTGGTGTCATTTAGAATTAAATACATCATGTCTCAGTTGGCAGGAAAACAATATTCAGTGATGAAATATCCCTGCAATGAATCTCATTAATTGTTCACCAATTTGTGGTAACTTTATTTATATTTGCATACTGTAATACGAGTACAATGAGGTGTCATATGTTTAGATCATACTTAGTGTTAAGTTTAGCTATTCGCTGTAAAAGGCCTTTGGTGTAAGAGCTCTGAAGGGCTGGTATGTGAGTGCTAATCCATCTTTTACAGCAGGCCACCCAAAACAGTCTTGTTTCGTTTCCTCCATTTTCCAGTGAAGTGATAGCAATTTCACAAAACTGTGGCCCAGCTTAATCCCACACTATTTTTAGCTTCTTTCCTCTGTGAAAAGATAGAACAGATCCTATTTGAACTCTCGTGTGTTTTCAGAGGCTTTTATACGCCTGCAACTTATGTTTTACTACCATTTAGATATATTCAAATGTCAAAGGGCAAAACTGAAAAATCCATCTGATGTTTTCCATAGAAAGATATATATTTAAATTCAAGTAACCATATATTATATTTGATGCACTTTATTAGAAAAATAATTTTAGGAACACTAGACTAAAATAATCATTTTCTCTTTATGCAGCTGTTTCCATCATAGAATATTTGAGAAAATATGAAACTTATGTAAGTTAGAACAGACTTATTTTTTAATGTAAAGAAAATATGTTAATTTAGTAAGTGTCCTTTTTCTGAATTCATCATTTTCATTTATAAAAGGACTTATGGCACATTTAGTTTGGGGCTGGCTTGTGGAAAATGTGAAAGGCACATAAGATAGCCTTTCACTTTCAAGGAACCTGAAGTCTCTTTGAAGATCTAGATGCTAACGTGAAAAAGAGAGAAACAAACATCAATTTACAATTGACAAAATACATGGAGTAAAAAATAACTTATAGATCAGAGTATCTCAGATGTTTTGTTGCAATATTTTTTATTATTAAACGTTTTTACTTATACAGAGATGTAGCCTATTGAACAGATCAAACATCTCCATGATAAAATAAAGCTGATGTGGTTTTCAATATGTTATGTTGATAAATATGCTTTTCTGTCATTGGTGATGCAAGGTGTTATCTTGAAAAAACTACTACAATAGGGGATGGAAGACATCGATTCCAAGTTTGCTTCACCTCTTCCTAGATGTGTCATCTTAAAGAAGTCACATATTTTCTGATTACTTGTCTAATAATAAATTTGGAAGCTATATGGAAAATCTTATGCCTTAGAGCCCATTTTTGCTGTCCATACTCATCGTATGGTCCTAATACTGAAAAAGACTCCTGGGACTCTTCACCGCTGCTGAGGCTGAGACTATCTTCTGATTTTTGTGTTCACTGGAACCATTTCTAAGTCCAGCCACACTGATGCTGAGTCACCACCAACAGAATTAGAAATATTTAATTAGAAGATGTATCGTTAAAAAACAGCAATTAGTTAAAAGTAGTGATAGTAGAATATTATATTAATGAAAAATTTTAAAAGATGGTAAGCTTTGTTTCAGGGATATTTTTCTGGCTAACCACACTCATTTTTAATGTTTTTACCATAGCTTTTGGCAAAAAGGACTTTGGATGTAATTGGAAGACATTCTGACTTCTACTACCACCTGCTGTAATTTTAATACTAAAATTTACTTATATTTGAATCTGTTCTTCTAAAAAGAATATGTCATAAAATGGATGACAAGTTAAAATTAACCCTATTTCTGAGTAAAGATAATTTCTAATATGTTTTAGAATATATTTTACAAATTTTTCTAGTATCTTATTTTAAAAGTATTATGACTTGATTTAGCATGGAACTATAATTATAACTTAAAACTTATATCAATGATGACAGGCTCTGTGGTGAGTGGCTATTGTATTGGACAGTGCAACTCGAGTACTGATCCTCAGCCTTGGTGGCACAGGAGAGCTCTAAGAGGAGCTGTTAAACATCTGGATGCCCAGCCAGACTCCAGACCAATTATATTAAAGTCTCTAGGGGTGGGACTCAGGCATCAGGACATTTTTTTTTTCAAAAACCTCTCCAGTTGATTTCAATGTGCAGCCGACTATGAGGACCACTGTGTGGACTGGAGCCCTTTTTGAGGGGTTTTGTTTTCATCCTAGAACAATGATAAACCTTTAAAGAGTTTAAAACAGGGATAAGACATGATCAGATTTACATTTTTAAAAGATCACTCTGGTGAAAGCATAGAGAAAGATTAGAGGGAAATAAAGAAGATGTAAATGTTGGCAGATCCTTTAAGTGGCTTGGGCAGTAGCCCAGTTCAGAGATGATGGCTTCATGGTAGATGGAGACTGAATCAAGAGTTATTCAGAAAATGAAAAGTCTTAATTACAGATTGAATGTGGAAGGGGAGGGGAGAAGGATGTGCTGTTTAGTGTGATGAAGGATACCCCAAGAAGATGCAAGAGTTTGATGATTTTTAAAAAAATTGAGTACATGCAAAAAGTTTTTGTTATGAGTTTTGATCTTATGCATCCAGATACATAAAAAGGCAAAATAAGATCTTTCCATTACAGAAGAAACCCATAGGTTTTGCTCTCAAGAATTTAATTCATTAACTGTAACAATGAAGAAACTAAGGAGTTATACCACTGAAGAAAAATATTACTTATTTTTGTTATGTAGAAGGTATGTCATCCAAGGAAGAGGCAGATTGGACAGTAACACTTTTATTGTTGAATTCATGACTCACTATGGTCCTTCTTTTAAAAAAAAAACTTAACTTCTTTTAATTGACACATTGTAATTGTACATGCTGATGGGGTACAATCTGATGTTTTGATACACGTGCATGTTGTATAATGATTGGGTTAGGGTAGTTAATACAACCATCACCTCATACATTTATCATTTCTTTGTGGCAAAAACATTCAAAAGTGTTGCTTTGCCTCCAACAGATTTGTCACCCCTTTTCCCCTGTGTGACAGAGCCACCAAAGATTACTCAAAGCCCATCTCTTCTGAGCAGTGAAAAGCCTCAAAAAGGAGTTAATGTCCCAGAACCCTCAAGAGTGAGGCATCCTTTCATTTGGGAAATTAACCACGAATTGGCATTCTCTTCCTGCATTTATTCTCCAGACCAACAAGTTACAGGAAGAGACATAGGTGGGGTTTTGCTAAGTATAGTTTAACAAGTTTAAAAATAGAAGCTGGTAACACTCAGTAAAAACAAGTCAGATGACATTCTATTAGGCAATTAAGTGATCTACCAACAAAAGTTTGATTTTAGCAAACATTCCTTCTCCCTCCAGCAGATTACCAGTAACTTTACATATCAATCAGTAAATAGTCTGTCTTTGAGCCAGCAACCTTGCTGTGTTACAATTCTTCATCTCACAACAGAGACTCAATAGCCTGGGGACAATTTCCTGTCCTTTGCAAGGTCAATATTTGAAACTGAAAGGCTTTGGAAAACCAGGCCCTGTGAAGTACATTTGCTTTATGAATCCTCTACACAAAAGCCTCTCATCTACCTATTACATAATATAGCCTTAACTGTTAACCATAGTCACCCTACTGTGCAATAGAACACCAGAATTTGTTCCTCCTATCTAACTGTAATTTTGTATCCATTGGACAACTTCTCCCTGTTTTCCCTTCCCCCTTCCCAGTCTCTGGTAACTACTGTTCTATTCTCTGCCTCTATAATATCAACTTTTTTTCTTTTTTTTTTAGATTTCACACATGAGTGAGTTCATGTGGTATTCGTCTTTCTGTGCTGCTGTGCCTGGCTTACTTCACTTAACATAATGACTTCCAAGTCTGTTCATGTTGCCACAAATGACAAGATTTCACTCTTTTTTATGACTGAACAGTATCCCATCATGTATATATACCACATTTCTTATCTATTCATCTGTTGTTGGACACTTAGGTTGATTCCATATCTTAGATATTGTAAATTATGCTCCAATAAACATGAGAATGCAGATATCTCTTAGATATACTGACTTGATTTACTTTGGGTATATACCCAGTACTGGGATTGCTGGATCAAATGGTAATTCTATTTTTAATTTTTTGAGGAACCTCCATACTATTTTCCATAAAGGCTGTACTAGTTTATATTCCCACCAACAGTGTTCAGGTGTTCCCCTTTCTCCACATCCTCACAAACATTTGCCATATACAAAAATCAACTCAAAATGGATTAAAGATGTAAATGTAAAACCCAAAACTATGAAACTACTAGAAGAAAACACATGGGAAATGATTCGTGACATGGGGCTGGGCAAGGATTTTTTAAGTAAAACTTCAAAAGCACAAACAATAAAAGCAAAAATAGACTGGCTATGATAACATCCATTCTAACTGGAGTGAGGTGGTAAGTCATTGTTGTTTTGACTTGCACTTCCCTAATGATTAGAGATGCTGAGCATCTTTTCATATGCCTGTTTGCCATTTGCATGTCTTCTTTTGAGAAATGTCTATTAAGATCCTTTGCCCATTTCTCAATTGAATTATTTGGTTTTTTGCTATTGAGTTAAATTCCTTATATATTCTAGATATTAACCCCTTGTCAGATGTATACTTTGCAATTATTTTCTCCCATTCCATAGGTTGTCTCTTCATCCCGTTAATAGTTTCCTTTGATGTACAAAAGAATTGCTTAGTTTTCTATAATCCTACTAGTCTATTTTTTGCTTTTATTGTTTGTGCTTTTGAAGTCTTATTTAAAAAATCCTTGCCCAGCCCCATGTCATCAATCATTTCCCCTGTGTTTTCTTCTAGTAGTTTCATAGTTTTGGGTTTTACATTTGCATCTTTAATCCATTTTGAGTTGATTTTTGTAAATGGCAAGAAGTAGGGGTCTAGTCTCCTTCTTCTATGTGTGGATATACAGTTTTCCAACCACCATTTACTGTAGAGATTGTCTTTTCTCCAATATGTATTTTTGGCATCTTTGTCAAAGATCAGTTGGCTGTAGGTATATGAATTTATTCCTGGGCTCTCTGTTCTGTTCCACTGGTCTAATGTGTCTGCTTTTATGCCAGTACCATACATTTTTTGGTTACTACAGCTTTGTAGTATAATTTAAAGTCAGGTAGTGTGATGCCCCCTGCTTTGTTCTTTTTTTTTTTTTTTTTTTTTCAGGATTTCTTTGGCTATTCAGGGTCTTCTTTGGTTTCATATGAATTTTAGGGTTGTTTTTTCTATTTAAGTGAAGAATTTCATTGATATTTTAATAGTGATTGCATTAAGTCAATATAGATCAGTTTGAGTAGAATAGTCATTTTAACATTAATGCTTCAAATCCATGAAAATGGTATAACTTTCCATTTATTTATGTTCTCTTCAAGTTTTTTCACCAATGTTTTAAAATTTTCAATCAGAGGTCTTTCACCTCCTTGGTTAAATTTATTCCTAAGTATCTGGGGTTTTTTTGTTTGTTTGTTTGTTTGGGGGTTTTTTTTTTTTGGAGTTATTGTAAGAGAAATTGTCTTGATTTCTTTTTCAGATACTTCACAATTAGTGTATAGAAATGCTACTGATTTTTGTATGTTGATTTTGTATCTTGAAACTTTACTGAATTTACTTATTAGTTCTAGTAGTTTTTTTGGTGGAGTTGTTCGGGTTTTCTATATATAAGACATGTCATCTGCAAACAGGGACAGTTTGACTTCCTTCTTTCCAATTTGGATGCCTTTTATTTCTTTCTCTTTTCTAATTGCTCTGGCTAGGACTTCCAGTACTATATTGCATTAGAAGTGCTGAAAATGGGCATCCTTTTCCTGTTCCTGATCCAAGAGGGAAAGCTTTCAGCTTTTCCCCACTCAGTATGAGGTTAGCTATAGGTTTGTCATATATGGACTTTATTGTATAGAGGTACATACTTTCAACACCTAGTTTGTTAAGAGTTTTTATCATGAAGGGATGTTGAATTTTGTCAAATGCTTTTTCTGCATCAATTGAAATGCTCATATGATTTTGATATGATGTGTTACATTTATTGATTTGCATAGGTTAAACCATCGTTGCATCCCTTGGAGAAATCCCATGTAATCATGATGAATAATCTTTTTAATGGGCTGTTGGATCAGGTTTGCTAGTATCTTGTTGAAAAATTTTGTATCTCTGTTCATCATGGATATTGGCCTGTAGTTTTCTTTTTTTGTTATGTCCTTGTCCAGTTTCGGGATTAGAGTAATGCTGGCCTCATAAAATGAGTTTGGAGGTATTTGCTACTCCTCAGTTATTTGAAATAATATGAAGAGAATTGGCATTAGCTCTTCTTTAAGTGTTTGGTAGAATTTAGCACTGAAACCATCAGATCCTGGGCTTTTCTTTAATTTCCTCACTTGTTATTTGTCTGTTCAGATTTTCTATTTCTTCATAATTTATTCCTGATAGATTATATTTGTTCAGGAATTTATCTATTTCTTCTATGTTAACAACTTTGTTGGCATATAGTTGTTCATAATAGTCTCTTATGATCCTTCATATCTTAAGGTCCATCTGAAGGAAGTATTTATTTGTGGCAGAAAAAACTTACAGAATTTGTAATTGATTCTGAATTTTAAAAAGTTGCAGTAAACTTAGTAATAGGCTAGTCCAACATCTTTTTATGGAGAAATTGAAGCTCCAAGAGGATTAAGAAATGTGCTCAGGATCACACAGCTCTCATTCCTCCACACTACAGTGAACTTGTTGGGTTCTCTGCTGACTTGTTCTCTGTAGACCTGTGGCTCCTCAGAGAGCTTGTTTCTCCATGGTTACGGACATTTCTGCATTTTCTTGAACTTCTATATATTCCTCCTCTTCTTGTATTGAAAATACAACTTAATCTGAGACAGGCTTATTATACCTCTTTTAAGTATTTGATTTTGGATTTTCCATGGTACCATTATAGTAAAATGCTGTGAAAACCCTTTATTCAAATGTCATCTATTCATTGACTGAGAATGTCCATGTATATCAGTAGTACATTTTTTTTACATTTTAAAACATATTCTATTTATCATCTTTTAAAATTTTCTTCAGTTCTTTAAAACCCCACATTTCAACATGTGAACATTTGATAATGTCATTTCCTGACATGATCTAGTCATATTGTAATAGAAAGAACATCTGATTTTAGCTGGAAAGAACAAATTGCTTAAATTGTGATTTAAGAACCAGCCCCTATAAACTCAGGCAAGTAAATTACGAGGATACTTCAAAAAATGTGCAGAAAAACATAATTAAAAGATAGTATGAATCTTTCCGTGAACTTTTTAAAGTACCCTCATGTATTTGCTGACCTTCAGTTTTTTCATTGTGATTGAGGATGATGGTACTTACTTGACAATGCTATTATAAAATTTAACAGAGGTAATTTTATTACGGGACTTCAATCTCTAGCAATAGGGTATAGGCGTCCAAAATCACAAAACCCAGCTTATTAGCATGTTATGGTTTTCCCTGTTCTATATGTTCCTTGATAGCTGAGTTTAACCTGATTAGGCCCAAGATAGAGAACAAGGAGGCTTGTCACCATTTACACCTCCCAAATTCATTGTTCCTGCACCAACTTCAGAGTACTCAAAGCCTCTCCTCTCCTGCCCATGTCCTCCCAGGAAAAAATCACAATTATCCTTTACATGTTCCTCTTCCGTTACCTCAGCCTATACACTAAAATTTGTTTAAATATCTTCTAGGCCTTCAGGATTGTGGTCCTTTCTAAATCTTCATTTTCAGGGTCTTTTCTGATCTTTCTATATCCCTGTCCTTTGAACCTCTGTATTCTTGGTCCGTGGAGGCAGTAACTACTCATACTTCTGAAAACACTGCCCATCCATTTTCCCTAACCAAGGCAGGTGATAGTTAGGTACACAGCTGAAAATTTAACTGAACTCGAAGCAAAGAATTTCTGAAGGATCCAGTGCTCTAAGACAAATTTATATGGAAATATGAGGGTACATCAAAAAGTTCATGGAAAATAGAATTAAAAGATAATATGAATCTTTGCAGGAACTTTCTGAAGTATTCAAATCTGAGTACTAGTACCTATTAAGTATTAAGTGTTGGGTTTATAAAGGTGTAAACAAAACTTTTTTTTAAGTTTAAGGGACTGAATATGTGCAAGTAAAAATGCCCTAAAGAGAATTATGTCAAATTGCCTTATAGACCATCAAAAACAATTAAAAAAAAAAAAGTTTTGAAATGGACTAATGTGGTTCATATAGGTGTATTTTTGTCTGTACCCTCTCTACCAACAAGGTTGAATTATCACATTTAAGCCAATAACATATTGTCAAAAAAGGAAACTGTCAAATTGACAGTGCTAAGGTAAAACTTAGCTTCCTCCTAAAACTGTCAGAATCACATAGCAGGTTAGTCTCTTATCCTGTTGGTTGATTTTTTTTTCCCTCCTACTGTTAATTCTGATGTAAAATAGTCATGTGTATTGTCTCTCTCTGAGAATCTTCTTGAGGATTGGAATTGTACTCTGTCTGCTTTAGGGATAAAACATGTTCACAGTCATAAATAAGTCCAGTGAATGTCTCAGAATCTCTTTTTTGTGTCCATATGGATTTGAAGGCTGGAGGTGACCAAGGAGTCATATTGAAAGAAACCTGAAAGGAGCCCAGATATTCCTGCCCTGGGCTGGAACACTCCATTCCAGGTGTTTATGTGGCTGACTGAGGTTTCATCTCTTACGTCAAAACTGGGTTAGAGATAAACGGGGATAACAAGCTAATCTTCCCCTACTTCATATTCAAAGGAGAAGGCTTTAAATTAATTGAATAAGGTGATCATTCTCCGTTATTGGAAAAGAATTTGATTTCTACTGCCTATTGATTTTTTCAAAGAAGTTTAAGGGCTATATAGCATATCTCCTTAGGTATATAATTATAATGAAATTTTATATGTACTTTTTGTTATTCAAATAAGTATAATTAGGTAGGCTGCCTTCCCTTAAAATTATCTCTTTAAAGTTTTATTTCAGGTGCAGGCTATTGTTAATATTTTATATGAGTCTGTTTTATTTTGGATGAAGATTTTTGACAATTCATAACATGTTGTCAGATAAGTTCCATTTATATCTTGCCTAAATTATATTTGAATGTAGGAAAATGAATATTTTAGTTCATTTTAGGAACATATTCTGTGCATGGTTTTCTTGGAATAAAATATAAAATATCTTTATCTTAGAAATAATGTATTGAATTGATATTGAGTAGTAGTTTGATATTATTGAAAACCAAATAATAATACCATAATGGCAAATTAAAATTCAGTAGTTTTTTTTGTTTGTTTGTTTTTTTGCAATTTTGAAATTGGAGAATGTATCTTTATATGCTTAGGGAAAAGAAATGCATTTTATTCACTTTGAGAATTACTTAAAAAATCTAAATGTGTAGAGTTTACATTTACAGTGTGTAGAATAAAATATGTTATACTATGATGAGAATTTTTACTCAGTGTAGTGAATATAGGTGGTCTACAGTATTGGAGGAAAACTAGAAGCACATTTCTTCAATTGCCAATTTAATACATGGATGATTTTTGTAGCACCAGATCGAATAAATTACTGTGGAAAATATACATACTTTCCGCCTGCCCCATATTAATGTCAAACATGGTATTTATAACTAAAAGCATTTTCAGAGTGATCTGTGAGTGCTTATAAAACCATGATTAATAATTATCCTTAAATTTTTCAAGGTTAACATATAGTACACATGTAAAATCTTACTTTTAACATCTTCCCCGTTTCCTTGAAGGATACTAGTCAAATATCAACTGGTCTGCTAAGGAAAAGCCTTCATCAGTAGATAAGAAGCCCACACTGGTGGAACTGCTGTCTCATGCAGCTTCTGAACTCAGGAGACAGGGGATGCGAATACAGATGGTTCTCAACTTACTGTGGTTCAACTTACTGTGGTTCAACTTATGAGTTTTTTTATTCATGATTGAGCATAAGCAATATGCATTGCATAGAAATCATACTTCAAGTATCCACACAGCCATTCTGTTTTTCACTTTCAGTACAGTATTCAATAAATTACATGAGATATTCAACATTTTATGTTATTTAAGGCTGCATGTTAGATGATTTTGCCCAACTGTTGGCTAATGTAAGTGATCAGAGCACATTTAAGGTACTATAGGCTAAACTATGATGTTTCGTAGGTTCGTTGTATTAAATGCATTTCTGAATTAATATTTTAAACTTACGATGGGGTTTATCAGGATCTAACTCCATCATAAATGGAGGAGCATCTGTAGTGAGAGAGGCAGGGATTCTGAGGGAAAAGGCTGGCTTCTGACCCTATGCTGTGAGGAAATAGAGTGGCTTAGTGAAGGCACCCTGCTTCACTAAATATTATGTGCACTTTTTAGTTTGAGTAAGTTAAAGTTTCTCATTTAAATACAGATAAGTTTGTGAGGTAAGACTTCTAGATTTTGCCAGCTGACACTTTCCCAGGATTTAATTGACTCCTAGTTGAGAACAAATCAGAGTGAGAATGGAGCATAGAGCTGAGCTGGCAAACTAGGGAAGGGGCAATGGCAGTTGGGAGAGATACCGTGAAAGGGGGAGGCAGAGTTGTGTACTTGAAGAGTTGTGAAACGACAGGTTGTAGGAGTCCAAAACAGTAGAATCAATAGGAGTCTGAAAATTTACCTCGGAATATACTCTTGTTTTATACATGGGAGTTACTTCTGTAACATTTGCAGAGATATAGAGACTTTGGGAAAATGTTTTTCAAGTAATACTTACCTATTGCCAATGGTGAATTCTCAATTCTTCAGCACCAGTGTAAACCATAATGTTTGATTTTTTTCTCTTTTTAAACACAGAAATCTTTTTCCATCTAGTATATAGAGAAATAATCGAGAGAATCAGCCTCTAATTCAATTACAGGAATTGAACAGTACATTTAATTTCCTGAATACCAATCTGGATCAACCTAGTTTTTGAAGCTTTGGTGCAAGACACTCAAATTATAATGAAGTAGAAAAAGGAGCAAGGCGATCTCAGCACTTCCTCAAGAGATTCTTACCTAGGCCAGCTACAAAATAATTCCTGTGGCAAAGATGAGTTTAAAGATAGTACAAAGGATAGAAAAATGAAATATGATTTTATTTAGTTGTCATTAAAAAATATGTCTTGACAATATTCATGCTAAAAAGCTTGTAGGAAATGTTCATTTTATGCACAAGTGTACTTCAAAAAGTTCGTGGGAAAATAGCTTTAAAAGATAATACAAATTTTTACGTGAGCTTTTTTCCATGAAGTACCTCCTATTTCTTTTATAGCCAACCTGTGGTTGAAAAAAAAAAAAAATCAATTTCAGAGTCCAATCTACTACTAACTTCCTGGCTAGACAGTTCCCTGGGAACTTTTCTCCTCTGTTTCCCTTACTATGGAAAGAGCAATAGTAATTATTGTTGTCACCATGGCCCATGGATGACTAACGAGGGTGATCCTGCCTGGGAAAGAAAGATCACTTGAGTAACATTTAATAAGGCTCTTATAGAATATTCTATGGTGTTCTAGAGCCCTGAGAAGTGATAATATACCTCTTAAGCCATTTTTTTCTTGCTCTTAGTAGAAGTTGGGAAGTACATGATAAGCCATCTGGCTATTCCTAGAAATGCCACTATGCATGCATTGTAGACTTTCTTGCTGCATATATTGTTTAGAGTTTAGGAACTAGCTACATTCGGAGTGGCAGGGGAACTGGAAGTGGAGGCGCCGCTGCTGGTGCTGGGGCCAGAGGAAGGACACACCTGGCCCGCATGGACCCTCTACCTGAGTGTAGAATGCGCAGTGGAGACTCAAATCCGGCAGCTATTCCATATGCAGCGGAAGATGTTCAAGGAGATGACAGACGGATATCTCAGCCCAACAGATTTGTCCTGGACTGTAAAAACAAAGAGCCCGATGTACTGTTTGTAGGAAACTCCATGGTGCAGTTAATGCAGCAATATGACATATGGCGAGAGCTTTTTCCCCATTCATGCACTGAATTTTGGAATTGGGGGAGATACAAGACATGTTTTGTGGAGATTAAATAATGCAGAACTGGAGAATATTAAACCTTAGGGCATTGCTGTCCGCGCAGGAACAAACTCAAAGCCATTGTACAACTTATCAACACAAGGCAGCCATAGGCCAAAATCATTGTGGTAGGTTTGTTACCTCGAGGTAAGAAGTCCAACCCTTTGAGGCAAAAGAATGCCAAGGTGAACCAGCTTCTGAAGGTTTCCCAGCTGCAGCTTGCCAATGTGCGGCTTCTGGATATAGATGGGGGCTTCCTGCACTCGGATAGTGCCATCTCTTGCCACCACACGTTTGATTTTCTGCAGCTCACAGGAGGGGGCTACGTGAAGATCTGCTGCACACACACCCCTCTCTGTCCCCCGTGAGCTAAGCATGCAGTTGTTGAAAGAAACAAACTTGGATTGCCTGACTGGCTCCCATCAGTGTTCATAACAGCCCAGCTTCCTCAGGTCAGCTCTATCACTGGCGCTAACAGAATCCTTCTCTTTCTTAAGGCGCCTTACATTGTAAAATGTTCCTGGACGTTCATATCTAGTGTTTGAAGGGGAGGAGGGATTTAGACTGTTCCTGTACAAAGAAGGTCTGTTTGACATAGGAAAAACATTAGCTAAGGAAAATCGTTGTTTACATTCATTTGAAACCAGAAGGGGACTTTTGGGTTGTATGCATGACACATTCCTTGAATGATCACTGGTTTTCATCGGACAACATCAATCCTACATACTGAACAATTTGAATATTCTTTCTTTGGCCTTTCTTTCTATAGATTATGTCATATAATAATTATCAGAATCATACCTACTTGGCTTTAAAACAGATATTTTTTTCCAGTTTTTAAGGTTTATAATTTAGCCTTTTGTTTTTATTTTGCTTTACATATATATATTCTCAATATTTCTCAACATATGTCATAAGATTGAGCATATTTGTCATTCGAAAATGGGAGATGCTATAGTTACACGTGAATTTGTTCCACTCTCTTAATCTTTTCCATGCGTAGAAGTGAAAAACAGGTTTTGCCCTATTCGGAGGACTCTTTGGAGGGTATTGTTTTTATGCTACTGAATATCATGTCTATAACAGACCCATGCATGCAGCCTTTCCTCCCTTTTCCTCCTCATCCCTTTTTTTTTTTTTTTTTTTTTTTTTTTTTTTTTTTCTTTGTCCTTGTTCACATTACAAGCTTTTAACACATTTTTGACCTGGGAATTCTGTTGCTGGAACTGTAATTCCCCAGCCAGTTACTCCCATCCTATTACTGATATATAACTCATTTTTGTGTGGTTTTTGTGCTATAGAGTCCGTGTAGTGCTATTCACATTCAGAATTTTGGTTTGTTTTGTTTTGCCCTTAAAACCTGTTACAGTTTCCTTTTTAGTGGGGGGAGAAATCAGAACTGTGTTTTCCATTTCATAACACCTGACATTATTTCGAGTTTTATAGTATTTTAAGGTGTATATTTTACTTTCTTATTAGCTTAGTTTTTAAATTATATCAATCCAAAAAAATCTGTGGGGAAACAAGTGAAACTGATCTTCAGAATAGGCATTCTACCTTTTAGTAAAAAAACACCATTTAGTAAAAATCTAGTTGTGTTCAACTTTTAAGATTTCTCATTAATATGTCTTCACCTGGGAATTTCTGTCAAGAGAGCTCTTTATAATCTTGTTTAAACTGTAAGAATTGCATTTTAAAAAATAACAGGACAATAGATGGTTTATTGTTTAATTGAACAATTGTTCCACAAGCTGGTATTTTAAACTGGACCAGGTGGGTACTGAAGTAACCCATCAAAATGTGCTCTGCGGTGATTATGTTTAATGTTCAATTTTCATAACTGAACGTATATCTTTTATGTTCTGCTTGCAAAGCAAATGGCAGTGCTTTTGTGTGTTGGAGGAGCGGTTGCAGATTTGTTCTAAGACCTGATTGAGAGGCATAGAACTTGGGCTGATGTTGTTCTTGTCAAGCCTCTTTCGAGGAATCATTTTGTTTTTATTTTTTGTCTTTTTTAAAAAAAATTACATACTTTTCTGGGGAGAAAAAAAAAACGAGCTATGTACATTAGAACATCACCAAAAATGCTCATGAGTCAGAAATACCTTCCTTTCCCTGCCATGCCTCATTGGAAGTCATGCCCTTCTCACTAACTAAACCTCCGTCATTCAAATTTAGTAAGAACAGTACCCAGAGACTCGAATTTGCTTTGCTCCACCATGATGTATTTTTGGTAGCTTATGATATCTTTTAGATATGGAAAAAGTTTGAATAAAAAGACAATTCTTTGCAGTCATTACATATAAAAATAACTTTTATTCAGTTTTATTTGCTTATAGCAATAGCTATAAGAAGAAGTAATAGAATCTTTCCCTTTATATATTACTTGTATGTTAAACTGATGCAAAGTAGACTAAATAAAACAACTCTTATAGCCAGTGTGTGCTGGGACTGGCTTGTACTGGTTTCTAGGAGAAAATTATTAAATATTCAGGAATTTTTTGAGTGGCCATGAAAACATAGCTATTTTTAAAAGTTAAATTTTATAAACCTAGAAATTAATTATAATCAAAAGAATTTTTTGAGTGGCCGTAAAAACATAGCTATTTTTAAAAGTTAAATTGTATAAACCTAGAAATTAATTATAATCAAAAGAATTTTTTGAGTGGCCATTAAAACATAGCTATTTTTAAAAGTTAAATTGTATAAACCTAGAAATTAATTATAATCGAAAATGAAGGTAATAAATCCACAAGACATCATTTTCTAATTATTTTACTATGTTTTACTACTACACACAGTAGACATAATGGTGTTCTACCGAGCATCTCCTCCCAACTGCATGTTCAATGACTTCACCTTGGTAGCTTGACATTGGCCATAATGGAAGAATTTACACCATAGAAATAGGAAGACATCACAAATCAGCTCCACCCCACCCTGCTGAGAGTCAGTTGTTAAACATTTTTCAACACACCAGTTCTTATAGCTGAATTTTGTTGGAAAAGGATAGTTAGGTGCTGTTACAGTTCTTACAGCAGCGTATCTCAAATGGTGGTTCTTATCGCACCTATGTTTCTGTACTCTGCTAGGCTTATTTAAAATATAGTTTCTTTGGCCCCTCCCTTGTCCTTCTTAATAAGGTTCTTTTGTCCAGATATTTATTTTATACACTAATATACACCGCCCCCAGGGCCCCCGCCGCGGCGCCCGCCATGGGCGAGGAGGACTACTACCTGGAGCTGTGCGAGCGGCCGGTGCAGTTCGAGAAGGCGAACCCCGTCAACTGCGTCTTCTTTGATGAGGCCAACAAGCAGGTTTTTGCTGTTCGATCTGGTGGAGCTACTGGGGTGGTAGTGAAAGGCCCAGATGATAGGAATCCCATCTCGTTTAGAATGGATGACAAAGGAGAAGTGAAGTGCATTAAGTTTTCCTTAGAAAATAAGATACTGGCTGTTCAAAGGACCTCAAAGACTGTGGATTTTTGTAATTTTATCCCAGATAATTCTCAGCTGGAGTACACACAAGAGTGCAAGACCAAGAATGCCAACATACTAGGATTCTGCTGGACCAGTTCTACTGAAATCGTCTTCATAACAGATCAAGGAATTGAATTTTACCAGGTATTACCAGAGAAGCGGACTCTGAAACTTTTGAAGAGCCACAATATCAACGTGAATTGGTACATGTACTGTCCCGAGAGTGCCGTGATTCTGCTGTCTACCACAGTCCTTGAAAATGTTCTGCAGCCTTTTTATTTTAGGGCTGGCACTATGTCGAAGCTGCCCAAGTTTGAGATTGAATTACCAGCTGCGCCCAAGTCCACCAAACCTAGCCTCTCTGAAAGAGACATTGCGATGGCCATCATATATGGACAGCTTTATGTTCTCTTCCTGAGGCATCATTCTCGGACCTCCAATAGTACAGGAGCGGAGGTGGTCCTGTATCATCTGCCACGAGAAGGTGCCTGTAAAAAGATGCACATATTAAAGTTAAATAGGACGGGAAAGTTTGCCCTAAATGTGGTGGACAACCTGGTAGTGGTTCATCATCAGGATACGGAGACATCGGTAATATTTGACATCAAGTTAAGGGGAGAGTTTGATGGCACCGTTACCTTCCATCACCCAGTGCTTCCAGCTCGATCGATTCAGCCCTATCAGATCCCCATGGCAGGTTCTGCTGCCGTGACCAGCCAGTCTCCTGTTCCCTGTAAGCTCTATTCTTCATCCTGGATTGTCTTTCAACCTGACATCATTATCAGTGCAAGCCAAGGTTACCTCTGGAACCTCCAAGTGAAACTTCAGCCCATAGTAAATCTCTTGCCAGATAAAGGAAGACTGATGGACTTTCTCCTCCAGAGAAAGGAATGCAAGATGGTCATCCTGTCTGTCTGTTCGCAGATGTTAAGTGATTCTGACCGAGCAACACTGCCTGTGATAGCCACTGTTTTTGATAAACTCAACCATGAGTATAAAAAGTACTTGGATGCCGAGCAGAGTTATACAGTGGCAGTAGAAGCAGGGCAATGCCGAAGCAACCCGCTTCTCAGGAGGCCTGTGCGGACCCAAGCAGTGCTGGACCAGTCAGACATGTACACCCACGTGCTGTCGGGGTTTGCCGAAAAGAAGGAGATGCCTCATAAATTTGTGATAGCTGTGCTCATGGAGTATATTCGCTCTCTTAACCAGTTCCAGATTACAGTACAGCATTACTTACATGAACTTGTCATCAAAACGCTTGTCCAGCACAACCTCTTTTATATGCTGCATCAGTTCCTACAGTACCATGTCCTCAGTGACTCCAAACCTTTGGCTTGTCTGCTATTATCCCTAGAAAGTTTCTATCCTCCTGCACATCAGCTGTCTCTGGACATGCTGAAGCGACTTTCAACGGCAAATGATGAAATAGTGGAAGTTCTTCTTTCCAAACACCAAGTGTTAGCTGCCTTAAGGTTTATCCGGGGCATTGGTGGCCATGACAACATTTCTGCACGAAAATTTTTAGATGCTGCGAAGCAGACGGAAGATAACATGCTTTTCTATACTATATTCCGGTTTTTTGAACAGCGAAACCAGCGTTTGCGAGGGAACCCTAATTTCACACCAGGTGAACACTGTGAAGAACATGTTGCCTTTTTCAAACAGGTTTTTGGAGACCAAGCTCTAATGAGGCCTACAACGTTCTGAAGCCATCTGCTAGTTTTTTTTTTTTTTTTTATAAAAATGTGTACAAAGTTAATTTATTGCATTAATAAAGCTCTTTAAACTACAAAATGTTGTAATAAAGTTTATCTGCAACATTCTCAAATGTTTCTAAAAAAAAAAGCTTTCTAATTATGAGAGAATAAAAATAATTTTGCTCTGCTCTGTTTTAGTTTATTTTTATATTGAAAAAGGTTAACTCTAGTGATAATAGTAATGCAGTAGCAATGAGAAACAAAATTATTTACTTACCTTACTACAGAAATAAATGGTAATGAATGTGTACAGCCTAAGAGGTTATCTTCATCTTTATGTCCCCAACATTTCTTCCAATATACGGCATAGATGCCAAATAGATGTTTCTTGAATTGATGACAGTATTCTGAATTTTTTGATATCTTCTATTGACTACACTTTTCTTAAAACACTGTTTCCTTTACGGTCCATATTTACTCACATATGTGAAAACATTCACCAAATTTCAACTCTATTTTTCTTATTAAGTAGAAACATTAAATAGAATTACCTAAATATCTTAAAGCTTCCAGACTCTCTGTCCATTAGATTGCTTCACTGGAAAACTTATATGTGACAAAATATTTTTCAACTCCATTTCTGCCTTCATTTGGTAGCTTTAGAAGCCAGATGTTCATTTTAGTAAAGACATGTTCTCATCTTCTTCCTAACCCAGCACTGCCTTGAAAACTGCCAAGAAGTTTTGAGTGTGGGTGTTTCAGTAAAAAGGAATTCATTGCTGTCCATCAGTTAGAAAATGTTAGGTTTCCTTTTTAAGACCAGCAGAACAATAAATGAAAAACAAGTCAAAGTCTTAAAACAGGAAAGGCTTATTTTCAGAATCTTAGAATTAAAATAATTTATTAGTTTTAAAATAAGACTGCATATATAACCACCAAACTGTATCTTTTTTAACAATTTATTTGGTGTTAAGATTATTTGCTCACTTGTAACTGTCAATATGGAAGTTTTAATATAGTACATATGCAAGACACCATTTTAACAGAGCCTCAGAATAACACATATTGTAGCAAAAATAATGCAGAATGACACTTCTGCCAAATGTATTTATAGAGTGAAGCTTATATAACATAAGACATTCTAGAGGCAGTGTTAATTCTCTAGCTCTGCAGCTTTCTCAGCATTATTCTTCAATATTATTTTTGGTATAGGATGTTCCTATTAAATAAATGAGCTAAAGAAATTGTTCAATTTATGGGGTACTATTAAGAGCAACAAGTTTAAAACTAGGTTCTGGGGGAAAAACCTACTGTGGAAAAGTAGATGAGTGACAGATTTGATTGCTCCCAAATGATCCCAAATAATTTCATCTTTCCTATTAACATTGCTACAAATGCATTTCTCCCCCATGGAAAACAATGTCTTGTGGGCTGTCATAACTCAGAAGAGTTGCATTAATATACTTATTTAGTTATTGCTGTGTTTTCCAAATGTGACCAAACCAAGTGATTGTCAGGCACACCTACTGAGATGGGCTCCTGTGACAGTTGCACAAGGCTGCAGAGTCCTATCTAAGAAGTCCACATCCCTGAATGGTGTGCTAATGAGAAGGCCCATGGGAAAGGCTGTGAGACATTCCCAGGAATTTCTAGTGATGTCCAGTCCTCACTACTTTTATCCTCCCCTTCACCCCCACGTTTACTATAGAGCTACTGTCAAGTTCTTGGCTATGAATATTAACAATCACTGTCTTGGAAAGTTGCAGGGATAGAGTTTGCATGGTTTCTACTGTAAACTCTGACATGTAAAGAAACACCCAATCAGTGGGGAAGACAAACATTCAAAGAAAAAAAAACAATCCTTTGCAGAATGCTATCATAAATATAATATCAGATACAGTGGGAAGTATAAAGGAAGAAATTGTCTTTACAACTCGGGAAGGAAAGGGAAAGCTTTATTAAAAGGTGACCCTTGAGCTGAGTTTATAGTTGGCAGGCTTTTTTGTTTAATATTGGCAGCTTCCAGAAATTGAAGTTAAGTGGAAGATACGAGTCTCTTCCCCCATATCGAAATGAAAGCAAGTCCTAGTCTGAATCTTGCCATACATTTATTAGCATGCAGGCACAAAATCAGTCTACAGCCTGTTTACTCCTACACTTTGTCCATTTAGGAATTCCAACAATTAACTATGCTGAAAACTTTACTCCAAAGAAGACACCACAATATTATAGTAGCAGGATCAGGAAGCCTTCTGGTTTGCTTAGTGTCCTCTGTTAAGGGGGGCACATAGTTAAAAGAAGTTCTAGACCTAAAGTGCTATTTGGCAGTTGGGCTACTGGTTTCTTATTCATGGAAGGTGGAGATACCTATACAATCTTTCTGGGAAGCCACTTGTCTTAAATACCACCTATTTTACCAAAGAAAAATTCTTTTTAACGTTACTTAAGCCAACTAGCTCACCCTGTAGTACAGATATGGTGATATTTGATGTTCATGACATAACCATCTCTGGAGTGCAAACTCTTGATTATAATCTTCAGAAGATAACTACCCCGGAGTGTGAATTACTGATGACTTTGGTGTTAAGCATACACAGGATATAAATCAAAGATAACTTACACACCTACCTAGTCACTGTTTATTATGTAGTATTTCATGTAAATTACAGACCATTTATTATTGGCCAAAGTATGATGTTTTAATTCTGTTTTGAGGTTTATTAGTTCTTTCCTCAAGAAGTTATTTTTTCATAGGTGTTTTTCTGTACATGTATGTCTTTTGTCTTTTTTTTTTTTTTTTTTAAACAGCAAGTTGACTTTGCTGTCCTCCAGGTTCCACAGAGCCAGGGTAATGCATAGTCATGGTACACTATACCAACAAGGAGAAACAGCTTTCATGTTCAAGAGTAGCTCACATATTTTTTTCTATAGGAGAAAACTGAGAATGTTTCGTCTCTAGTGGCTGCATTACCTTTACTCTACATTTACTTTACATTTAATTTTTTTTCCAAGTTAGGAAGGGTAACAGATGTAGCAAAACCAACATATTTTTATCTTTCAGAGCTTTCAATTTTGAAAGAATAGCATTTGAACATGATGAAAAGTATTTTAGTTGAGGGTTCCTCTAAGAATGGCTTTGACCTAAAGACAAATGTGTGTATTTGAAAGTTTAAATCATTCAACATATATTTTTATATCCCTGGAATACCAGAATGAAATCCATGTGACCTTTTCTCCAATCATGGTTTTCTCTACCAGTTTAGGTCTAGAAAAGACTTCATACAATTGCCCTCTTCTTTAGGTTTCCTATTGCTATCAGGTATTTACTTGGAATTTAAATAGAATATTTCTATTCGCCCTTAGCAATGAACTCAACCCACTGTCCATGTTGTTGAAACTGTGTATACTTTAAACTACACAGACGAGCTAATATTAGATCAGAACCCCTCCCCGCCCAAGTTAACTTAAGCATTATTCTCTCATTGTAAAAAAAAAAAAAAAAAAATTTAGAACATGCAGAGAAGTATAAGAAAACATGCATGATCTCACTATCAAGAGATGGTTAATGCTTGAGATATTAATATATTTCCTGCTTGTATTTTTTATATGCATGCATTTTTAATTTCAAAATTGATATACTCATATAACATATGAAGTTTCATATCTTCAGTTTCACCTGCTGTGAGCATTTCCCACATCACTAAATGATCATTGAAAAAGTAATTTTCATTGGCTGCATAGTATTCCATCCTATGGATTTACCATTATTTACTTAACCATTTTATTATTTTTTTTACACTTAGGATTTTTGCTTACAATTTAATCTAAAGATGTGTATATGTGTATACATATATGAAGTCACTTCAAAAAGTTCATGGAAAGATTCATATTATCTTTTCTGTTTGTCCACAAACTTTTAAAATACCCCCGTACTATATAAGTATATTTAAATTAAACTTACTAAGGTTTTAAAATAGATTTAAATTATTTAATGATGCAGTGAAAGGTGTTTCTGTTTACATCTAGATAAAAACACCATTAGAGATAAAATAATATTTTTGTAGATGACTATTTGCTTTGGGGCCTGGAGCAGCTGGGGACGTATATTCACATAGTGCCATATTTACATAATAATTTTGTCCTTCCATATTTATTTGGTGAGGTTTGCAGCACTGAAAAGCAGTTTTAAATATTAGCCAACCAAATAACTTGATCAAACTGAGTCATCCTTTTAATAAAAAGATTTTGGGTAACAGAGGGTTTACCAGCCACTGATTCCATGATCTTTTCTCTTATAAAATATTTTTTGCTTATTATGTAGACAGAGGTTTTTAAACTTGGTGAAACTACAAAACATAATATTATTATGTGGCACACTTACAAAATTTTTCAACTTGTCCCCTTTCAAAAGTATTGTCAGATGCAAACAACCTCAAACAGCAACAGTTATCAAAGACACAAAAGGAAGTAATTTAATTTCTAAAGATACAGAAAGAAAATGTACCGCTTCCAACACGGCCGGTACTGTGCTCAGCCAGTGAGCGCACCGGCCATCCTTATATAGGATCCGAACCCGCGGCGGGAGCGCTCCTGCGCTCCCAGCGCTGCACTCTCCCGAGTGCGCCATGGGGTCGGTCCCCAACACTACTCTCATTTAAAATGGCTACTTACATAAATTTTTTGACTGTTTTTCCCAGTGTTATAATTTAGAATTCCAATAGAAAATAATTTAAAGAATGCTAGTGCAGACACTTAAAACAAAAACAAGACCAGGCTGTCACTGGACACTTGCCTGATTGCCCCCCTGGACAGTCGAACCCCCAAGTGAAATGAATAATTTAATTCTGCCTTTGTCTTCCCACCTAGAGCACAGTTTGGATTGCTAAATTCCTAGACCTGTTTCTGAATAACAGGTTAGGTGTTGTAATAATATTAGCATAGTTGCTATGTTGTGGTTGGCTTTTTTTGTTTACAGCCTTTGGGAAATATAGTTCAAGGAAAATTGTTTTTATAGCTATATGTTGCAAGACAGCATTTGGCCAGAGTTCCAGATTTAATTTGTTTTTGCACCTGATATTTAATGACTGATTTTTTTTTTAGTGTTCTAGACAGAACCCCGTATGTAAAGTATTCCATACTATTAGATTGAGATGCTGGCTCAGGATGTCTTCTGATAAAACTGACCTAATGAATCATTTTTACTGTTTTCTGAAACACCTGAATTTTCTGTGACTGTGTCTCAGCCAATTAGAAGGTAGATTTAGTCCTCTTTGCTTAAAGCAGTTGTGAGATTATAGCCCCAGGCAAATTGTGAACATTTTGTCAGTATAGAGACCTTGAAACATTGAAAAGCTCACCATTTCATTTGTATCCTTGGTTTTCTAGCATACACTGACTAAACCACCTTTTCTGCATGACAGTTTCTTGTGAAACCTTGCTCTCAGATGATCAAGAAACTTTTTGGGGTCTTGTTATTTAGAACTTATATATTACCTTGGAAATATACACATACACAGACAACATTTTAAAGTTGAACTTATATTACTCACTTTTTAAAATTCCATGTTTGAAAGGACAAACAAAAGAGAAATTAGTACGACGGATGGTGCTTCCAGTTCTAACTTAGGTGTGCCTCTGCAGAGTTTTGAATGCTGGTAATTTACTGCAGTTGGTGCCTAGAATGGAGTGCTTGAGTCCTCCTGCCTGTAAAGTGTGAAGATTAGGAGTCTGAGTTTTTCCCTCCTGTTCTCTACCCCCAGGGGTTGCATGGTGCTTCCGGATGACTTGAGCAGGGGAGTTAGGACTGACTTGGTTCTACTTCACTGTAGTCAAGGGGCCCTAGTTATTGAAGAGAAACTGGCCTTGGTGAGCCTTATCCAAAGCCAGGAATGCTGAACAAGATGCCTCTCTTCTGGTACTTATAGGTGTTAGAACAGCATTGTCCCTTTTGACAGAGGATTTACTCCTCAGCATCACATTCATTGCCAGTGTGGGGGTGACACTATGGAAATGTGAGCTGCAGTGCAATAGGGACGTTGGGTAGCACAGTGCTGCTCTTGGGGCAGCTGTGGGTTAAGCTGTGGGCTGGCTGCCAACACTAGTGAAGCTGTACTCAGGGGTTCATCAGGCAAGAGCTGAGTCTTCTGACCAGACACCAGAGCAGAGCCTTGAGGATAAGAAGGCTAAAGCTTGTACTCTGGCATCTCCCACAGATGTGGGGCCTCCTGTGCAATAAGACAATGGCCAAACTCCTGCAGCTCATGGTGATCCTTGTTCCCAATTTATAGACTCAACCAAGTCTTGAGAAAGAATACCTCAGGAGTATTGGGCAGGTTTGTTCCCTTTTTTTTTACCACCTCAATGATCCAGAACCACTGTGTCCCCCTTGATTCAGAGGTTAAGGCCTAATCCCCCATAAGGGATCAGAGAACTTTAGGAGGGTTTGGTATACTGCCGAATTTGCTCAATTCAAGAATTAGATCTCATAGCTACCCCTGTTTACCGAAAGATAGTGACAAGGGCTCTTCCTTCATAGAGAAAGTCTAGCTTCATGGTTCAGAGCACAGATTTTGGAACCAAGTGCTGGGTCCAGATCCTGGCTCTCAAGATTACTAAACATTTATGTCTCAAGTTCCTCATCTGTAAAATGGAGATTATAAGAATACCTTCCTCATAGGGGTATTATGAAGATTATACATGGTAGTAAAGCCATTGGAATAATATCTGTCATATAGTTTTTGCCATATAAATCTTAGTTTTGGGTTTTGGGTTTTTGTTTTTAATAAATCCTTTTGATGAATTCTACCCTCATATATTTATATAACATTTAATATGTATCAGGCACTATTCTATGTATGGACATATTCTAGCTCATTTAAACTTCATGACAAGCCTGAAAGGTAGGTGCTTTTATTATCCTTGTTTTCAGATGAGGAAACTGAGACTCAGTTAAATTAAGTAACTTGCCTGAGATCACACAGCTTAAAGTGGCAACACTGGGATTCAGGCAGACCTGCTTTATTCTGTTAGAATAAGTCTTGCTTTTTTCTCATTACTTCTCAAAAGTGTAGCCTTGATGGTTGGAGGCATTACCCTCTAGCAATGGGGCCCTCGGCAACTCCCTCATCCTCCTTACTAAGAGCATCAGTACTAATATTTGACCTGATCCTAATTCAGTGAGACTCTTAAGCTAATTTCTCCTCCCAATGTCTAATAATTTTGCCATAAAATCACAAATACAGCAAGTTCTTCTTTGGAGAAACTCTGGTTATTTACCTATAGAATTTTCCAAAGATTAATTTTCCTTTGCCATTGTTGTAGTTTTCTTTCTTTTCTTCCTGTCAGCACTTCAATCTTCTGCCCAAGCCTTGGTGAGCAGGTGCATTTGAGTGTCCCTGATAGACCCTAGAAGTATAGCACAGGTCCCACAGAGCAAGTGCCATGTAAATCTAACCAGGGACAAATTGGATCTGTGGGAGCTATGTTAATGTTAATTACATGGTGATTTTGCCAGACAGATATTCGTTTTGTCATTAAAGTGACATGTGCTGCACAGGAACCCCAAGTCTTCCTAGAATGACTTTTATAGGGTCAGATATTCCAGAAATGCTTTATCTACCTGATAACTCAGAGCCTTTAGAAAGACCTTTCACTGAACAGTTGTTTTTTTTCTATATATCTGTATGGTAATAATTACTCAAATAAGAACATTAGTACAATCTTTAATACCTTCCTGTAAAGATGCAAAGCTGCTCAAAAGGAACACTTGCCATACAGCGTGTATAAAAATAACTTCAGAAACATCTATTGCCACAGACATCAAAGGGATTTTGACAGGGACAAGACAGTGCATGTAATGTAAAGATTTGAACTTCTATGAGGAAGTTTGTCTAGGAGAGAGGAAGGCACTTCATTGTTAATTTTAATTTTATCAGAAAAGCCCATGAAATAAAATACATTTTCACTGATGTTTTCTAATTATAAACAGAGGCTAATTTCTCTTAAACCTTTTAATATATTCACAGAAATGTTTGTACATTCGCTAATGAGTGCCATTATATTGAGGGGCACATTGCTCACAAAGGATTGTATTATGTAGGAATGACCCTGCATAATGCAGATGACTTCTCATTAGCTGTAAGGGAATTAAGGATGAGAACCTCCATCTCCTGAGTTCTTCACAGAAAATAGTCAGCTCTTGCTTTACTAAGTACCCTAGATTTTATAACAGTATTAAGTTTATCTTGTAGATTTTCTTAAGAAGGAATTCAACTCTTCAGGTTCTTTTGGTATCAGGAAAGCACTAACTGCATGCTGTATGGTTGTATGTATGTGACTGGGTCTGTTTGTATAAGCATATAGGGATTGGGGACTCTTCAGTGGCTTGTGTCTACTTGAACAAAGAAGATCATTAAAAAACCAAACAGTTCAGATAATCAATCTGTTGGGTTTTTACTCTTACAGTATGCTAAAAAATCAGTCAGATGGATATTTATTCGTTTCAAGATGTGGACTGTTTCCCCATCAGGAGATACAGTCAGTAGAAATTGGTTTGAATCCAGAGAAGACCTCACACACTCATTGGTTGAGCCATATTGTAGTGTAACTTTTATCTTACTTTTAGCTCTCTCTTTTCTTACTTTTCACTTATCACTAACTTTTTTTTTCTTCATCTGCCCATTTTCTTCCCAATTATCCATATTAAATGGTGAACAGAAATAGCATGGATAAATGACACCCATGAACAGTTTATAATTCTCAATTGAACCAATAAAAAATTTCAAACTTGTCTTCCATCAAATCTTTTTATGAAGGCTGCTCAGAATGATCAGAATTGACTAATTTGTATTTCACGTCCTCTCTTCACCTCTGCATATTATCTAGTGAAAATACAAAAATGATGTGGCCAAAAGATAGACAGCAGGAGAATGAAGGAGGAGACCTAAGTAATCTATCAATTGGTCAATCAATCCCAGAATGATGAGGAATTAGCTGACTACTGAATTACAAGCTTATATGCAAATGGATAGTGGTTTGGAGCAGCGTGTGTGTTCGCTGTGCAAGAAGTCATTCCCGTTATGCTGGATGAATGCAAAATAGCACAGAATTGAATGTGGAAGTTTGAGCTCAAGAGGCTGGACATGAAATGTGTGATGCAACCAGGAAAGAGCAAATGCTATTCTAGGCAAATAAAGAAAATAATAGGGAAAGAGCACCGACAATCAAGAAATTAATTTAGAAAAGTAGCAGAAGAAATGTGTACTGAGAGAATGAAAATGCATTCGAAGATTGGATCAGAGGGATTGGGGTACTTATGAAATCATGCTATCAGACAAAGAGGTACCAGAACATTTACAAAGATTTTAGGAGCATACTCTGCTTACTTTCTTTTAAAAATTTTAAACACACCTATTTCTGTGCTTGTTTCCATAAAGCCATATCTACTCTGTACGCAATCAGTAGTTTGTATTACTAAAACACATGCACACATACAAAGCTCCTTCATTTATCAGAGAATATGTTTTTAATGCCTGTTCTCCATCAGGGCTCTGTGCTAGTTCTGGGTAAATGGGAATCAACTAGACAATGTGTGTTTTCAGGAAGCTGATGATCCAGTGAAGGAGATAGAAAACGAAGCAATCACAACACGTTGCAATAAGTGCTATGATACTAAAGCTTGAAAGCAGAAGGGAGGGATGCCTATTTCAGCCTGGGATAAAAGGTTTCCTCCAGTCAGTGATGTCTACATTGTGAGGTCCAGAGGATAAGCGGAAGCTGGCCAGGGAAGGAGGGATGCGTTGATGAAGATATTCTAGACAGAAGGAACAACATGTGCACAAGCCTAGAGAAAGAGTACAGAACTTGGTGGGGCCAAAAGTAGTTCATTATGGCTAAAGCATAGCATGAGGAGAGAGTGGGAAGTGAAGAAAGCTAAAGGAAGCTTTTAATGTGTAAATCAGGTCACTTCTCTCTACTTAAAACCCTCCAGTGGCCTCCCATTGTGAGCAGAATAGACTTGAGACTGCATCATGGCCTGCAAAGCCCTGTGCATCTGGTCCCTTCTTAAGTCTGGCCTCATATCCTTTGCTGTAGCTTCCCCCCACCCCCTTTCTTTCTGTCCCTAAAGCATATTAAGCTCATCCCAGACCCAGGGTCTTCGAATTCAGTCCTCCCTCTGGTTTTCACATGTTTCTGCTTATTATTCAAGACTCCATTTATATGCCATCCCTTTCTCAAGGCCTTCCCCAACCACTCTATAATTAAAGCAGCATTCCAAGTCACTCTCTGTAACACTATCTTTTCTGTTATTCATTGCACCTATCAGTCCTGAAACTTTTAAGTATGCATTAATCTGTTTGTTTTCCACCTTACTTCATTAACGGTAAGACCTCGTGGACAGGGACCCTGCACACTAGATTACTGCTGTAGTCCCAGCATCTGGAACAGTGCTTGGCACATAACAGGTAATCCATAAAATTCTCTTCAAGCATTGATAGGAGAATAAGAGGAGACCAGCTCCATAAAATGTCTTAAATGCACTCTAAGAGCTTTATGCTGAAAACAACAGGTTTTAAGCAGAGTAGGGACATTATCAGGATGCTGTGCTTTAGACAAACCATCCTGGCTGTGGCATGAAGCAAGGATTTAGTGGGGCTTGCTAGAAGCAGAAAGACTAGTGAGGAGACTGCCGATTTTATTCCAGTACTCCCCCCACCCCAAATGCTGACTTGAGCCAAGGGAATAGCATTGGAAATAGTGAGGTAGAGACAGAATATTGAGCTTAATGATGAATTGGATAGACATAGAATGGAGAAGAAGGAGTTAGATGATGTCTGGGTATTTTTCTTGTATAACTGAGTAAAAAGAGAGATGTACACAGATTTGGATTTGTGAGTCATCAGTAAATAGATGGTAAAGGACACTGTCAAAGTGGATGAGCTTAACCTGGAGAGAAGGTGGAGAGGCTGAGACCAGAAAAGAGTTAACATTGAAGTCTTGATGTATACAGATAAATTCAAAATCAATTTTTTAAAAAATGAACAAGTTTAAACTCATACTGAAAATGAATTAAAGTAATTAAAAAATTAAGTTTGGGAACATAATTTCTCCTATGTGTGAAGTCTCTTTCTGTTTTTTTCTGCTTGTGTCTCTGGTCAATGTTTTCAATTTTGCTAAAAGACAAACTAGTTCTGTAATAGGTAAGGTCATATTTAGGCAAATCTGCCCAACGTATAAGTAACAACAATATGGCTTCATAGGATAAATAAATTATATGACAGATGGAAGGTCAGTTCTGCTTCTTGCAAAATAAATATAAGAACAAGAAAACCAGAAAATACTGATAGTAGTATAATGACTCTAAAGTTTATTCTTCCAGGTAATCATTAATGAAGTCATTTTAAATGCCAAACAAGCAAGACCTTGTTTTTCTCCCCTCATGCTAGCAGGATCCAATGGCCCAATTAAGCATGAAAATTGCCAGAAGTTTCATCACAAGTCCCAGAACCCAAACACCAGGTCCTACCCTCTGAATACCTATTGCCTGAAGTTTCTGATTACAACTACTTTGAATTCATCAGAATCTCTGATCAGCAGTGATTCTGTCTTCTTTATAGGGAAACTGAAAGTGACATATTGAGCATGTTCTCTTGAAATAAAGTTAGGACAAATGTAAATTCTTAGTTTTCATAAACGAAACAAAGTTCAAAAGGATTAGAAATGATAAATGAATGTGATTCCATTCCCTGCCCCCACTCCCACCATGAAAATCTAAGTCTCAAATAAGAAATTAAAAGCCATTTTTTCTAAGTCACGTATGTTTACATTGTTACACTAATTCTTGACAAGTTAATTCCCTTCAGGATTGGAATCAAATACAAGTTTATTAAGAGACAGAAAATTTTTGGAAATAGCCTGTCTTTAGATTGTGTTTCATCAATTAAGCTATTTAAATGATTTCTTCCAGGTTATTTGGAAATGTGTAATTTATTTTATTTGTAGATAACTCAATAACAAATATAGTCACAATAAATTTTATTTCATAAAATCATTAAACCAAGAATTATATAGCAAAGAAATTATAGTCACATGACACAGAATTTCTGCTGTAACATGATATATGTGGCCCTGAAAACACTCATAATCTACAAAACTACACACTAAAAATAAGAGTTTATGGGGAGAAAAATAGATTTGAGGCAGGCCACACAAAACAGAAAACTTTGCAACCAGAGCACTAATAAAAACAATTTAAAAAAATAAAAATACTTGCCCAGTTAAAAAGGCCTGTTAAATTCCTATTTAATAAATAGATGGATATTATAGTAAATATAGTAGTGAAGAAAATCTGAAGGCAGCTTGATGGAAGCAGGTAGAAGGACGGGTTGAAGCTGCTCAGTTATGTAAACAAGATAAAGTTGAAATGAATGAGTCCACGGGCGAACTGCACATTAACTTCTTAAGACAGGTAGTGTGGACAACCTGAGCTGGGGAAAACTGAATCAGGTGATTGGGCATCATGTACAGTACTGTGTTCAGATGGGATCAGATGTGCCAGTGTACACTGTTCAGCTGCTGTTCCTTGCTGGGGAAAATATTAGAAAAATGCGTATTAAACAGTGTGACATCCCTGTTTATCTGTTGTCATTCCTTCATTTACCAATCGTGTATGAGCCAGTTCACATTATAGAAACATGTTGTAGCAGAGGAGACCATAACTGCAATCGACTAATTTGTGTAACATATTTGTAGTATGATTTTGATTAAGTTCTACTTGGATGTTGTTTGTGAATGCCAGGGTACTGCCCATGAGCCCTTTTACAAATTCTTTCTTGGACAGCTCACCTTCCTAAGTTTTCCTCCTTCCTTCCCTCCCCCCATACATGCATTTTTCTTCCTTTGTAGCAGCCCCCATCACTCTCTACTTGAGGCTCATCCTGCCCAACCTGATACATTAAATAAGGCTAAAGCTTACAACTGTCTTATTCTAATGATCCGTGGTTTATAATTTCTGACTTCTTCTGGGAGATGAACAGCTTTGTCTTTGGGGACAAAATACCTGACTTCAAGTGTAGGCTCTTCCACCTTCAATCTAGATTCTTTGGGGCAACTTACTTGACTTCTGTAAGCCTCTGTTGCTTATCCGTAAAAAGGGGCTAATAACACTGGCTATCTGTAGGTTGTTGTGAAGGTTAGAGAAGATAATGTGGGAGAAGTGCTTGCCACAGTAGCTGACACATAAGAAGTGCTCCATGACAGATATTGTTATGGTCAAATGAAACCCCTTTTTCCAGTCACCCGTCCAACCTGCTTGCTTTCTTTCCTCACCTTTCAGAAGGCCTTTCCTTAGAGAAGTTCCATCTTTTCAGCCAGAGAACATCATCCTGGCCAACCTTTTGTCAAAGGCTTTTCTCGAGGGATCAGGTTAGACTTCTGAAGACATCCAGATGGGTCCTCATTCTGCCCCAAATGATGGTTCCTCTTGGGGGCATTTCCTCACAGTGAATTAGAGCAGTCAGGGAAAAAACTCTGGATTGAGTTGATAAACATCCCTTTTATAGTAAATTGAGCTCTTTTGAGGTCTTTATATATAGCCCTTCCACCAAATGCCTAAAAAAGAACATTAGGAAATGATCATTGGGATCTTCTCCTCGTCACTTCTCAAAGGATGCTCTACTGAGTGGAATATTTGTTTTTGCCAAGTAATAATCATGGCATTTTACCTTATGATCTTTGGCTTGACTGTAGTTGCTCTATCATGATCTTTGTAGGAAGAGCAGAAAATCCAGAAATTAAAATCTCCCTAATGCCTTTGCTTTTGGAGGTGTAGGGAAATACATGCTTTGGGGAGCATCCTATAGCAACACGACTAGAAGTGAAAAAAGTGCAGCAAAAATTATTTTTAATGACTTCTTGGCTTATAAGAAAATGATGAAAATTTGTACAAGTAAAAAAGATTCATGAACACAAAATTCTTAAAATTTCTTATTTGTAAATATTTACTTTAGTAAATTCTTACTAGCAAACTAATTCTGACATTATACATATAAGATAAATATGCATAAATAAAACTATCATGACCAAGAGGGTTTATTACAGGAATGAAACAGTTTAACATAGAAAATATAAAATGTATTTTATTAACAGATAAAAGAAGAAAAGGATGTGAACATCTCATTAGATGAAGAAAATGTGTTTGATAATATTTTATCTCCATTTGTTATTTAAATTCTCCAAGAAAACTAATAGAATTTTGTTGTCCTAATAAAACATATCTACCAAAAGCCTACAACAAATACCATTCTAAGGTTAAAAAGTTAGAAATATTCCCTTTAATATCAGGAAGAAGACAGGATATCTGCTGTCATCACTTCTGTTCACCCAATATTAGAGGTCTTAGACAAGAAAAAGAAATGAAATAAAACAATTAGAAAGGAAGAAACAAAATAATGTGCATATTCAAATTCTTCGGGAAATTATTAAAGGTCTACATGTATGCTTTATATCAAATACATATCAAATATTGCAAAATACAAAAAATACACTTTAGACTTTCTAAGAAATTTTAAAATATAATCTAAGCCCTTGCTTTTAAATAAATCAAACAATTTAAGCAGCATAAGAATCCTATAGATACACTTCAAAGAAATTGAATATCATTGCCAGAAGTTGCTTTTGAAGCCAAGATGCCCAGTTCCAGGACTGTTCTCTGATTTGGGAATCAACTGTAGAAAGGGCCAAAATCCAAAAATGTAGTTTTTAAAATACATTCTCATCAATGTCTAAGAATGATTAGAGATTAAATTAAATTGGTAGTAATGAAGGTGAATCTCAATACCTGAATGTTCATTTACAAAATATTCTCTATGATTATGTAATTTATAGCCTTAATAAAGCTTAGTTGTCATTATAGATTTATTTAAAAGAAAATTGTATACAGTATAAATATTGTTTTTAGTAGGCACTTTTAGGGTTTCTCAAATGAATGAATTTTATCCCCAGTGGTTATGATCTGGCCATTACTGCCATCTAGTGCTGCATACCCTAATGATAGGCAAAGTACTGAGGAGTACATACTGAATTTATAATCATAACTATAAAGTGATTAGGTAATGACATATTGTGGAAAAATTCACTTTGAAAATATCGACCATTTTCTTTGTTCCATACTGCCTCCCCTCAACATTGTTTTTAATGGGCATATATTGAAAGTCATGATAACTGCTTCAGCCCACCTGCAACTTTTGCACTCTCAGACTCATTAGTAATCGTGTCCTCTCCTCTGTGGTATAAATATGTCTATAACTTTTCTGTGTAAGTATTTAATTTCCTATGATAATGTTTATGGTTGGAAACTTCTATTCATCATTAACCTTAGCAATCTGATTTATTATGGGCATATAATATTTTATGAATGGAAGTGAAAACTGTTCCTCTTATTCTATCTGCTTCTACATAGCAGTGATGCACTCTTCAAGTACTCAAAATATCTTGTACTTTAATTTTGCAGTATATTCTACATGTTAAGCTTTTCCTTTCAGATTGCTGAATAAGAATATACCAGAAAATGTCTAGGTCAACAGTGTTTCTTCATTTTACAGATGAAAAAAAATTGAGGTTTGGGATTTGGGTTTGAGCCTGTTACTGAAGTGGAGTAGTTTTCAGTAGCTCTTTCCTTTGTCAATTCAGGAAACCACAAAGACATTAAATAGTTTTAATGTTTTGAATAACATCCTCCTTGGCTAGAAGACTAGAAGTAATAGAAGAGTAGCATTTATTTTGAGCTTGATGGATTTATATTTTGAGCTTGATGGATTTATGAGTAGTGCTTTCAAGAGTAATGATGCTACATCTAAATACTAACATTTTCTCCCCAATTAATGTAACAGAAAAGAAGCTAGATTTTTTTTTTTTCACTCTTTGGGGTCATAAATCTCTTTCATTGACATATTAATTTCTCCTATATTTGAATTTTTATTACTGTAATTAAGTGTTACTTTATGAGCAATCATTTCAAAATAGATGTTTGTTGATTTGGCAGGTTCACAATTTTTTTAATATAAGTTTTGTTGAAATGAAATTAATCATGACTTACAAAGAGAATTCCCAATATCAGTGAGTTATCCAAAACTCTGAACATGATATGCTGATGTTGTAAAAAAATACATTATGTGTAATTATATTGTCTCATCTATTCACCCCATTTTTGCTGAAATACAAGGGAATATTTGGCATTTGGGAGAGGGGGAGGGCTCATATACTGTTTTATAATTAAATTAATTTAAAACCTGAAAACCAGAAACCCTCTTCAGTTTATTGCTAATATGCAGTAAGATTGTATGTATTTGTGTGATATTGTAAGATTCACCACAACTAAGAAGTGGGTATAGGTGACTTTTTATTACTCTTTAAGTGCTTGTATAGTTGTCATTGTCAGTGGGTGGTCAGAACCCTCTTATTTGCCAGAGATATACTTTGAAGGTGATTTCAGTGTTAGCAGGTAGTTATCCAGTTCTGTTACCCTGCATTCAAGTCAGATTTACATTTCTTGATTGTTATTTTCATTAAATGGAAACAAGGATGAATCACTTCATTTTAGGCTACTGTGAATTCAAAGCTTTGAGTAAAACCTCATTAATCTGCACCCCATTTGTTCACAGGATGTAATAATTTAGAGAAGTGCTGGGCTAAAGTTTACTTTCCTGCTATCTATAAAGAAAGGATTACTAACCCATTAGCCAAATTAATAGTGCAAACAGGATTGGAAGAACAAATGATATTAAACAACCATAAGCACTTTGGAAGCACCCGTATACCTAAAGACAAAGCTCGAAATACAAAATATTCTCAGTTTTCTTTAAGCAATATCTCTGTCCAGGAGCAATAATGACAGTTTAAAATGGTCCTTATTTGGAATACTTCCCTAATTCACTACTACCCTGCTTTAAGTCCAGTCACTCCAAATTTGGGAGGTTTGGCAGGCAAACTATGACGTTTTTATAAAGCCTAGGTGATTTGTCAGCATTACATAGTGTTGACTAGAAAAGTAGGTAGGAAGACCCTTCCTGATTAGTAGTGTTCTGGTGGGACTTTGGCAGCCAGCTTCTGGCAGAGCCAGCTATTCGAGATGGGATTATTTAATTCATTCTGTGTATAATACTCTTTCACGAGGGTTTAGCCTGTGAAAACTCATGATTCCAGACCCTAGCACACTACTTGCCACAGGGCTTTGCTTGCACAGAGTAGGCACCCAATGAATGTTGAGTAAGTGAATGAATGAATATATTTCAGTGTATGCTGGAAAGTGTGGCATCAGGATAGAGTTCTCTTCTGCTCTCTTGAATAGGAAATGCATTTGTCATCTCTTTAGGGAGCTAAAGCAACAAATCTATTTTAAGCCTTGAAATTTCATAACTAGCTTATTAACATTGTAAGCTTGGTCTGTCACTTGACTCCGTTTCCCTTCCCCTCTCTCAGTAACCCCATGAACTTGCTGATTTCTTTTTCTCAGGATGTTATCCCAAGCAAGGAAGGCAACCCAATGTGGATCTCATCATTTTCCTCCACCTTCCTTTCTGAACTGTGATCACACACTCAACGCTCCATCCTGTGCTGATGTTTGAGAATCTGTTACCATGGAGCTATTCTCCACCTCAAAGGATGGTTTTATTACATACAGTTACAGGAAAAGAGAATGGTTAAAATTAAACTTAAAAAAAATCCTGATTAATAATAATAGAAAGTGGGAAAAATGTCTTCAAAATCAAATACAGGGTGGAGTACAATACATTTTTTATGGTTGCCTTTGCTCTCACTCTTCGAACATTTCCTTTTATTTTTTGCTTTCTGTTTTGGGGATTGTATTGCTTATAAAAGACCCTGCTGTCTACTAGCTTCTGGGCATATTTCCAAAATACAAGTGGACATTAACTCAATTCAGCACATAAGATTTCCTTAGAGACCTCCAGAGGACTTCACTAGTCCATTCCTACCAGCTTTCTTCTGACCTGTGCCCTCCCAGACAAAGCTACTTAAGGAAAAAATAATAAGATTTGCTGCTTGTGTGGAGGTCAAGAAGAGTAAAAAAGAGTGAAGGATAAATACAAGATTTGGAAGCAAAGGTGATTGGAGAATGAAGGTAACCCTGACACCAAGGCAGGTCTGGAGGGGAGTTGATGTTGAGACCACATGATAAGCTTTTCAAGTGATACCCAGAACCTTCCACCTTGCAGCCAGTAATGATCCTATTATACAAGGCTGTAACCTTGTTTTCTTACATGCTTTGAGTTATCAGGATTTATAGTTTTTGTGGATCCACAATTTTAGAAATTTAGAGTTTTTTGGTTATGCCGTAGTTCAAGTATTTTGTATATTTTAGAGCACTTTGAAGCACATTATTGATGGGGAAAAAAAAATGATATGTTTACCAAAAGTCTCTTTTCCAGATAGAACTTCTGAAAAACTATGTTTTACAACTTTTAGGAGGAATAAAGTTTAGAAATACATTAGGAGGCAAATTTAATGAGTCGTAATTAAATTTTTTAAATGCCTTAAAATAGTTTAGATATTTGTCAAGTTCCATGATTCTATGGAAGATAAAGGACGATGACTGTTGGAGAAAGAATTCAAAGCATTGCTATAGGATCTCAGTCTGGATAGAAGCTTAACAGTGGGCCAGGTGCTGGGGTGTGGACCCATTGTAGACCAGGGAAGCTATGTTGGCAGTGCTTAGCTATGGCACAAACAATATTAGAGGTATGTCACAGAGACTTGATAATTGTCGAAATGACAGTAGAGGTCAGAAGTTAGAGAAATGTTATCCCACAAAGTAGGCAGGGAAAAAAAGTAGCTAGAGAAATAAGTAAGTTGTAACTTATAGTCAGCATAACATAGAGGTTAAAAGCTGAAGCTTCCAACTAGCAGCTAGGTATTTGTATATTTCTTTAAACCTCAGATATCTCATCTGTGAAATTGGATTCATAATCTTATTTGCCTAGTAAGATGGTTGTATGGATTAAAATAGACAATACATATGAATCGGGTTAGCCATTTATACATAGTAAGTTCCAAGCCTATGTAAGCATGTAAGGATGAATGGTTATTTTTAGAAAAATTTAAAATGTCCTGAGAGGTGCTATATGGATGCATATCTACTTCAATTTTATGGTATTATGGATTCTTCCTGTAGAATATATTGAATTTTGTTGATCATTAGGAAGAACTCCAATATATTGTTCTTAATTTCTGATAACCAGTCTAAATGGAGAAGGGTCTCATTCCACCCCAACACTATATCCCAATCTAGGTGAAGAGTTCTAGATTCTTGTCATGGAAATGACCTCATTGATCACTGAAAGCTTTATTTTCTAAATAGTCTGCAGGGCTTGATGTGAGGCAGATAAAGAGGAATGTGTGTACTTTTTTTTCACAATCCCCATCATCAGGAAGTCATCATTTCTATTAAGCAGTTCATTGTTCGACAGACTGAGAAACCACTTAGTAGTCCCATCGTGGAATCCCATGATGTTAGAGATTTTTGCAGACAGCAGAAGTTTAAAGTGGGAGTGGCTAAAAGCTGGACTAACTTAAGAATCTCAGCTATCCATGAAGAGAGCTACTCTGATATAACCAACAGCTCCCATTCTCCCGTACTTATCAGCAAGTCCTATATTTGGTAGCAAATACTCTTGATTTACCAATTTTCCTTGATGTTGCATTGCAGTGTTTGCTTTCTCTTTTTCTCCATCCCAGCAGGCCCATTCCTGTAACTTATACCTCTGGTTTGACTTATGGTCTGGCTCCTGTGGCTGGTTGGGCCCTAATTCCTCTGGGGTCTGCATGACACTCATGAGGTGCCTATTGTGGTGATCATAGCCAGTAGTAAGAAATGGATGTTTAGTCAGAACTTTTACACTAGTCAGCAAACCTTCCGAGATTTTCCAGGTATTGGAGCGCTATGAGAGATTTTGAAAATAAACATACTGTAGAACAAAAATAAAGCACACACTAAAACAAATCTAATTCTGTGGTGTTTGGAGGAAAACAAGACCAGCTCTCTTTGCTTCTTTTCAATATGGACTGGTGTCTTCTGGGCGCTGCAGTCCTTCCCAATAGTTGCCCTCCTGGGAGTTGGGGACAACAAAAACTCTTTTTTAGAAGTTGAAATCAGTGAGTGATAGATGACAGCCTCTGACTTCTTATTTGTTGGTATGGGCATTTCATTTCTGACTTTTAGTGTCTTTACCTACACAAGCAGCTGATGATGGAAAACATCAGCTTCAAAGCCCTTCGCAGGTCTGAAACATTTTCATCTATTGCTGAATTCTTATAGTTTCCTGAAGACTACACAGATTATCTTTATTAGAAAAAAAAAAATGTTTCCAATTTAAACTTAATGTGAAGGGTGGTCCAATATTGGCTGTAAACAACTTCTCTGCGGCAGATACAGATAAACACTAATAGAAAGGGAGTGATTCTATCTTAGGCCTGGGTGTGGGGAATTAAGACTGAATTCTCAAGGTGGCACAAAGGCAAGTGAATTCTCAACCCAAGGCTGATAAGTAGATAATAATTAGAAAAATAAAAGTGTTTTCTTTTTTGATGACAAAGCACAGATGTCTCCACTTGATTTCATATTAAATGGAAAGCTTAACTGCCATTGTGGGGGAAAAGGAAGCTCTTTTTTCTTCCTCAGAAAGTGCTGAAGCAGATTGTCTATTAAAAAGCTTAATAGAGAATTCAAAGACAGAGACCTTGCCTTAGGAGAAAAAAAGTAACTGGGTTGGGAAAGAGTGAATGTGATAGTAATAAGCAACTATGCTTCTGCCAGGAAGTTCAATCATGAAAATTCACATAATGTAAACTCAATTCATTTACATCCTTTCTTATTTGAGAGTATCAAAGCTATGACTTCAATAGTTCATTGTTGTTAAGATTCCCTTAGAAATTAAAGTTGGACGAGGGCATTTGTGTACTTTCTTAAGGAAACAAGTAAACCCCTAAAGTCTGTATGTATAACATGCATGTTACCAAACGAGGAACAGGACAGCTTTAAAATCTGTTTGTTATATCAAAGCCTATTCAAGAAAGTTGTTTCCTGACTTTGTTTACAATAGCAATCCTTGAAAATGAGGGTCTCTTTATAAAATACTCCAAATTGATAGGTATTCATGCCACAAGCCTCCCTTTCTCATGAATGCTTACATAAATATTCTTAGTATCCATTTACTTCATTTCTTGCCTTGAATATCATGCCATTTTATTTGATCAGCCTCTGTTCAGAAATCTGTATTTAAATTCATTCATTCAGCAAATATTTATCTTGTATCTACTCTGTGCAAGTCACTGAGGACTCAGAAGAGGTTAAGATAAGGTACTCATAGTGTGGTGAAGACAGAATTGCAAACAGATCGTTACAAGCCAGCCTGTTCAGTGTCATAGCACAGGTATGAACAGAGTGCAGTATGGACAAGAAGGAATGTTCCCCCCAGAGGGACCCAGGAATGCCTCCCAGTGGCAGTGACATTTGAGGTATGTCTCCAAGGATGATGTATCTCCAGTCAAGATTCATGGAAATAATGGCAACTAGAATATTAAACGTGTGCTGTTTATATAAAAGTTAAGTTTCTCAGAAATGAAACTTAATTATAGGGAGTGTTAAGGCAGAGAGAGTAAGTATCTTTCATTTGGAGGAAATGTAAGGAAGTCCACAAAATAGTAATAACCGACTGTGAAAAGATCTCCACAGGGCTATTGCTAGCTAGCCATCTGCATTTACAAGCACCTTTCATTTTTTCCTCTCTATGTAGTTCTGTAGCAGCAAGCGTCAGAGAGATTTGGTGCCTGGGAAGGATTACATATGTAACTCATTAACTTTCCAAGCACTGCAATGACCCATAGATGCTACATTTCATAATCAAAGGCAAACTAATAGAAAAGAAAGTCATAGAAAGGTTGGATGTTTTGTCTGGGATCTTGGAGTTCATCAGTGACAAAACATTGAATTGAACTTCAAGATCTTGATTATATACTAATGTTCTAGCTGTTCACAAAGTATTAGGAGGTTTTACTGTAAGAAGACTGAAAGTCAATATTGATTGATTATTATTTACTAAATGGCTCTGTGTCCCTGCCCTGAGAACTCTCCTTGCTCGTAGCTGAGGCTGGCACCCAACTTACTTGCTGGAGTCTGTCTCCTTTAAACTGCAAGGACATGGCTCCAGTAATTCTTGTACTCTCTCCACAATCATCAATATTTTTCTGTCTGTAACATCCTTCCTAACAGCATACTAACATGCTTTTATTCCATCTTAAAACAAAAAAGTTCTCTACTGTGCTTCTGCCTCTAGCAACTTCCTATTTCTCTCATCTCAGCCTCTCAAGCCCACTCCAATCAGGCTTTCACACACACCACTCCAAAGAAACTGCTCTTATCAAGGTCATCAGTGAACTCCAGGTTGTTACCTTCACTGGTCCATTATTCGTCCTCATCTTATTTGACCTTCAGCTACACTGACACAGTGGATCCTTCTGAGATAGATACTCAGTTTCCCTGGGTTTGTGTTTCAGGACACACCTCTGAGTTTCAAGCTACTCCCCAAGGTCTCAAGCTCTCCCCTAGGCCCTCCCCTAGAAGAAAGTTATTGTTGCTAGTTAGATGTATTTTTGGCACCAGCTGGGAAAATTGAGACCACAAGGGCTGGCTTATGCAAACCCAGTGGCTGGGCTTGCTCAGTAGAGAAGGGTTATATAACCCTGGTAGACAAGCATGTCCAGTGAAGTGGAATTTATCTCTTAAATGACCTTCCACTAGAGGTACTAAAGTACACAGAATATTCTTGAATATGTTCAGTTCATGTGGTAGGATTTGACCAATGAACATGCTCTAAAAAGAGACCAACCGAGCACGCACGAGACTGTTACATAATGGAGAACACCCCCTTAATTGAATATTCATTAGATATCATGAATATGCATTAGATAGCAGAACTGTAAAAGTTGAATTTTGGCAGAAGGTGGGGTTGTGGCTCACTTTCGTGGGGCAAACCCACTCTTTTTCTGCTGAGGCGTGTATGCGTCTCATTTCTCATACAGGTGTCTGTATTTCCTACCTGTTACATTAAACCTGTTTACATCTTATACTGTGACTCTGCTCTTGAATTCTTTCCTGTGGCAGAGTCAGGAACCAGGTAAGAGAATGGGGTGGGTTGAGGCATGCTATTAGGCCTCCCAGACCCTCTCCTCTGGCATCACTTCCTTCCCTAACTCCCAGGGTAGCACATCTCCTAGTTTCCCCTCTATCTTATATGTACTTGAATGTTTAATAGATTTAAAGCTTATAATGTCTGAAACTGAACTCGCGAACTACACTACTTCCACTCCTGTCCCTACATCTCCAAGTTCACTCCCTGCCACTTCGTTTCCCAACTCAGTTAATGGCAATTCCACACTTCTAGCTTCTCATGTAGGAAAAACTTTGACTGAGTCTCTCTGTCACACCTCACATTCAGTCCATCGGCATACCATTTTGGCTGTTCTGTCACAATACGCCCAGACTCTAACCACTTCTCACCAGCTCCACTGCCACCACCTTACTCCAAGCCATCATTTTATTTCTGGCTCATTGAAATAGTCCGCTGACCTCTCTGCTTCTACCCTTGATTAATACTACTCTTAATGCAACAGCCACAGTTATCCTGGTAAAATTCAAGTCCTCTCCTGAAAACTGTCTTATTTACCCATTAAAATGGTTCATAAGCCCATTAAAAGGGCTCATAAGGCCCTAAACCATTTGGCCTCCTATTATCTCTGTGATATTGTCTTCTCTTCCCCTCACCCACAAGGCTCTAGACTCTTTGGCCCCTTTCCTGTTCTCCTAATTCAGTGGTAGGCAACATATTTCAGTAAAGAGAAAGACAGTAAATAATTGAGGCTTTATGGGTCATACGATAAAAGCTCTGATGTTGTAGCAAAAAACAGCCATAAACAATACATACATGAATGGGCATGGCTGTGTTCCAATTAAGCTTTATTTACAATAACAGGCAGCTGTCCGGATTTGTCCTACAGACTATGGCGTGTAGATCCCTTCTCAGATTTGTGAGGCAACCCCTACCTCGGAGCCTTTCGCCTACTGTTACCAGTACCAGGAATTCTCTTTCTAAGAACAGCTTCATGGCTTCCCTTCTCTTTCAAGAATCTGCTCAAGTGTCAGAGTGCTGGCAAAACACAGGTGGCATAGTCGAATTAGAAAAATTTAAGAAAGGTTTAACAAAGTTATGGGAAAGGCACGGGGCACCCAGGAAGGATATGCCTGATGCAGCAGAGCTGTTACCTCTGCTGGGTCTTTGATGGACAAGCGGCAGGAGCACTTGCAGAACCAAGGAGAGAAGGGCGTAGACAGAGGCCCCATGAGAGTAGCATTGACCTTTTGAACTTCTGCTGAGGCTCTTCATTATTTGTACCAAATCAGAAGGCAGAGGGCAAAGGGGTTCGCTGTTACAGTCCGTGTAGGTCATCGTCCAGGGACACAGAGTTCAGAAAAAGATGCAGAGTATGTCTGGTGAGTCAAATGGAATGTATTACACACACAGGCCTCCCTTGCCCACCATATTTAAAATTACAACCAAAACCAACTATATCACTTGAGGGGCCCAGTACAAAATTAAAATGCAGGGCCACTTGTTAAGAAATTATTAGGTTCAAAACAACAACACAGAACATTAAACCAAACATGGAGCCCTTTTGTGACTACACAGGTTGCACGACCCTTGCCTCCAGACATAGTAATAACTATGTCTCTTCCTTACTTTATTTCTCTTTATTTCTCTCCATTATACCTATCTCCATCTAACTAACATGCTATATAATTGAACTTTATTTAGTCTATTATCTCTCTGCCTGACTTGGATTTAAGCTCCTCAGGGTAGGGATTTTAGTATCTTTCATTACATGCTGCATATAATGCCTCAAATATTCCCTGGCACATAGTAAATGCAATAAATATGTGTAAATTATATACAAATTAAATGAACAAACCATTCTCCTGAAAAAAAGAAGAAAGTCTACAGAAAGTGATCAAACCCTTATTGATTTAGCTTGGTTCCTTTTCCACAACCTTACCCCTTCTATTCATTAGTCATAACTCAAAACTAAATATAAATCAGTATCTGTCATTGGAAAGGATAATTTTAAAAATTCTCAGTATTTAAGATCATAACAATTTCCTATATAAAGGCAGTGATCAAAACAAGACCTATAATTTAAATTAATGGTTGATGTGTAGAATAGAAATTACGCATGAATATAATTTTAAAGTTTTATAAGGTTTATTTCCCTGATATGAACTTAGCTAATATTCTTTGTGGCCTTCCCATCTCAGATTCAGTCTTTCTCAGAGTTCAGGGCTTGGCTTGTGCTTTTCTACACTATGCAGGCTCCACAAAATTCTCTGTAGCCATGGGTTCAAAACAACATTTTAAGCAGATGAAGTACAAACACTACCTCCAGCCTGTCTTCCATCTGGGCTTCAAAACAGATATGCTGCGTCCAGCTGCCTACTATGTATTGTTCCTTGCAAATCTCATAGGGATCTAGAGCTCACTCAGAACGGATGTCACGGCATCTCCCTTCTCCCACTCCAGCCACCAGCCTGCTATTCTTGCTTTGTCGTTGAGGGCAGCATCTTTATCTCCCGTGATCCATGACAGAAACCTGAGAATCATTGGTGGCTCCTCTCTCTTCATCATCCACCATTTAATTAACCACAGCAACCTATTTGTTTTTCACCTCCTAAATATCTCTCATGTGTGCATCTTCCTTCTCATCTCCACATGTATTGCCCTTATTCATGTGCTCATCATTTCTGGTCTAGAGTTTTGACAGTGGTCCCCTAAGTGGTCTTTTGGCTTTTAACTGTGCTATTGTTGCTTTGCCCCCCACGGATTTGTCACCCCTCTTCCCCTGGGTGACAGAGCTGCAAAGGATTACTCAAAGCCTGTCTCTTCTGAGCATTGAGAAGCTCCAAAGTAGTTAATCTCCTGGAACCCTCTAGAGCGAGGCATTCCTTCCATTTGGGAAATTAACCATGAATTGGGGTTCTCATCCTGCATTTATTCTCCAGACCAGCAAGTTACAGAAAGAGACATAGTTTTAACAAGTTTAATAACAGAAGCTGGTAAATTAAGTAAAAACAAGTCAGATGACATTCTATAAGGCAATTAAGTGATCCACCAACAAAAGCTTGATCTAGCAAACAATCCTTCTCTCTCCAGCAGCTTCCCAGTAACTTTATATATCAATCAGTAAACAGTCTGTCTTTGAACCAGCAATCTTGCTGTGTTACAACTCTTTATCTTACAACAGAGATGATATGGCCTGGGGAAAATTTCCTGTTTTTTGCAAGGTCAATATTTGAAACTGCAAGGCTTTGGAAAACCAGGCCCTGCGAAGTACATTTGCTTATGCATACTTCATATGCTATTAAATCTGTCATCCACAATGCTGCTAATGTGGTCTTCTTACATGCAAAGCTTACCATGTCTCTCCTGTGTAAGGTTTGTTCCATGACTCCTCTTCACATATAGCATGAAACTTGAGCTCCTTTAAACGGCAGATTAAGTCTTCTAAGGTATTATCTCCTTCTATATCTTTAAATTTATGCTCCAGAAATTCCAAACCACTAGTACTTATTCAACTGATTCTTTTTTGTGGTCTCTAATTCCTCCTTACCCTGGCACCTAATGTTGTTTCTCCTACAGGGAATGTTTTCCCCAATCTTATCAATTCAGCAAACTTCTCCTTCTCCTCTAAAACCCACGTTTATCCCCTCTGTTCCCACTGTACCTGGCAACAACTCCAGTATAGCTTTGCATAGAGCCTCAAAATTGTCTGTTTAGATATATTTGACACTACTAGACTCTAAGATCATTTGGAGATGAGACATCTTTTTATCTTTGTATCCCCTGTGTCTGGCACAATGCCTAGCACATAGTAGGTACTCAATAAATATGTGATGAACAAATGCTATATTTAGATTTTGGCTGTCACACAATATGCATATCTGTATAAATGTAAGCCAGAGGTCTAAAACTACACAATCATGCTTTTGAATAAGTAGTTAAGTTTTTAAAAGTCTTTTAAACAATTGTAAATAGTCTACTTTCTCTGTTTTTGTCTAGAAAGTACTAAAAGGCAGCTAGTTTTACATTTTCCTAATGACTGTGAAAAAAATTTTTAAATGAAAAATTAGTAGTTAGTAATGGTTATATTTATTTGAAAGTTTTAGGAAGAAAACTAAACACACCTCTCTAAATGAATATACATGCAAATACATAATACTTAAACATACTTAAGAACAAAATATTTTGAGTTTCTTAAATTATAGTTGTATAGTCTATACTGAAGATCAACCATATGTAATTAAAAGTTAATGTTTTAGACACATTTATGTTTCAGATATTGTCCTTTATGTCTTTATCCCTTACCTGTGTCATTCTGCATTAAATAATAACCCCTTTCAGTTCAAATATATACTAACTGCAGTATATGTTATCAGAGCATGATGGTCAGATTAAAATTTGGCAGTAATATTTGAAAAGAGTAGAATGTGCTGTAACCATGCCATATTCCCTGGTTTTTTTGAGGGGCACATTAAAATGATAATGTTCTTGTTGAAGGAATATATAGGCCAATAAACAGTTTTGTGGGTGATTAAACAGTGAAGGGAAGCCAAATCTTCCAATTACCAGCAAAAGGCTCTTATTGCTAACATGTTATGGTACCATGAAAATTTCCTTTTGTATATTAGTTTTTATAACACATTATTTTATGAGCTAGATTATAATTCACTGTATTCTAAGCAGTAAGCAGATGTGTATCTGTTCACTTGAAAAATCCTAAATTGAATTTCCCAAATTCAAAATCCAAGCTATTATCACTAGACCCAAAAATAACTTTTCATTTTCTACAAACTATTTCTGTACCCATAGAAAAGCAGGAAGAAGAGAGGAGAGGACTGACATTTAATCCAGAACAGATATGCCTTTGGGTAGAGATAGCTGCTGAGTAAAGCTGACAGATTTCTACAAAAAAATTAAGTTCATAGATAGAAAAACTGTACTCTACATCTACAGGCTATTAAATCTGGGCTTTGTGAACAAAGAACATCTAGCTATCCGAGTTATCTCTGAAATAAGATATTATTCATCATGTAGTAGCATCAATATTCACTGATGACATCAATTGGAATATTATTATTTTTATAATAGCAGTAAAATATAGAAAAAAAGCTGGTAAACCATTACTTACTTTTTCCCTCTCTGGCACTATGAGTTGAATGTTGATATCTTTTACCTTTTGACCCCATTTTTAAGGACAGGCTTCATAAAGAGATTATTTGATGGGAACATGTAAGCTTGAAGAGAGAATAGGAAAAACGCTAGTCTGAAGATTTTCTCTGGCACTGAAATAAATGTGATGGTGGTTTCATACTATGCAGCAGATTTTGTAGAAAGAAATTCAAGATGAGTTTACTGGAAAGCTTGGATGGCACCCCAAAACCTTTATGACAAGAAGATAGCTTGGTCACCACCATTTGTCCTTCCATATCTATTATAAAGTGACTCAAGATCTCCTGAACAAGGAATCAATTAATTATAGTGATGTTTAGATACAATTTCCCTCCGTTGCCTACATTCTCTCCCTATTTCATCTTTTTTCCTCTTCTACTAACTACACACACACACACACACACACACACACACACACACACACACACACACACACACACACACACACTTTTAAGTGAAAGCCTCTTACATTTTTGGCTGCTTCCCTTTGGCTGTTTTCCATTGAAAAATCAGACATGATGTGCTATCATGTGTCCTTGGTATCTACCATTATGAATGGCCATTTAAAGGCCATCAGTCACGAATAAATTTGTGATTCCTGTGTGTGGTCATTAGAAAATTGAGGTGTCTTGATGTTGCTCAGATAGTTTAGAATTTAATATTTTGCTGAAATATGTGCCTTTTTATATAAAATCCAGTATAACACTATGTGGGATTTTGTCATAAGAGCTAAGTATCAGGAGGCATGTGCCCATTTGCAGGGGTCAGTAATGAAAATAAACTGGATCTCAGCTTCTTGGTTACAAATTAGCAAATGAAAAGAAGTGTTCTGATCAAAGGAAGCTACTGTGGGTCATTTATACCTTCCTCTATTCCTTTTTCTAATACCTAAGGTCTTTTGACCTTACAGTCTTCTATTTGAGTAAATAGTTTGAAAGCTAATTGGATTCCTGAATTAGCTTTTAGAGGTAGAAAGATTCAAGGAGATTTAAAAAGTAGTAACTGTTGATTTACAAAAAAAGCAATGGAGTTAGGAAATATTTGCAATCTTTTCTTTCACTCTTCTTACTTTCTGCTCCCCCAATATCAATCAAGCATTTCCCATAGAGCATAACTACCAAGGAGGAAAAGCTTACATATTCCATTATGGTTAAAGTGACTTCATGGAGACTAATAAACAAGAGTGTTATTGTGGTGATCCCTGAAGTCTTTTAAAGGACCTAGCAAGTTACTTCCCCTCCCCCTGCTTTTATTTCCTCATTGGTAAAATAAAGGGACTCATGTATTTTTTGCCTCAAATCCTTTCCAGCTTTCACATTCAATCGTCTATAATATTTGATTCAGGTTTCCTTCTGTTCCCCACTGATGGATAGAGATATATTCTCAACCAAAACTCCTCTTTAAGGCAAGCTGTTTTCTCTTCTCTTCCCCACATCCCTTCACTGTGTGGAGCTTTTCTGCTTTGATTGGCTGAAGGTGGGCCTGCCTGCCTCCTCAACTTTCTCCACAGAGTGGTAGAAAAATGTGTGTCAGTGATCTTCATGCTGCTGTAGGAACAGAAGGCCAGAGAATCCAAAGATCCTGGAATACTACGCTTGAAAACAATTAGAATGAATGTCCCGGTCACTTTTTGTTCTTTAACAGTATTAAAACCAATATTTAAAAATATAGTAAGTAAAATTATCACATGCGTAAATGTGTATATATAAACAGAAGTTGGTGATCATAGAGCCTCTTAATCTAAGACACTGACATATTTTAGAAAGACGAAAACAAAAGACACTGTAATTTTTGGTTAAGCATTCTAAGACCAAGACAGTGAAGCATAGAAACGTACTCTTTTTCTTCCTGTGGTAATGGTCAGTCATACATCCTAAGCAATACCATCAGTCAACCATAGTTCAACTGAATCAGAGGAGATTGTGTATCCTATAAAATGCTTTGTAGCTGACCATTTCTATAGCACTAACCCTCAAAGTCCATCTCATAAGCTATTGCTGTCATGCCTATTTCTAAAAGTCTAAATTCAACCTCTACACTCAGCAGTGGTTCTCAAACTTGGAAATATGAATATCTCTGGTGGTGCTTCTTAAAAGTGCCACTTCTGGGGTCCTAACTCTAGAGATACTGATTTAGAAAATTTAAGGTGGAACTTAGAAATCAGCAATTGCAATAATTTTCTTCTGCCAAGAGGGATGAGAATTTATCAGACGAGAATCTAGAGTGGAATAGATCCACTCAGAGATTAATGAAGTTTTTTGGATGCATGCAGTCATCTAAAGTCATAATCCATATATTCTTTCATTTTATATAAAAATAGTATTAATTTTACCAGCCAGCTGTCAAAAAAAAAAAATAGTATTTATTTTGTGAGTGAATACAAAATATTTCAGTGTTATTCATGAAATCACCAAATTATTAATTCGGAAGTAACTATGTTCATTCATAGAATATAGTCTATGTTTGAACACTCTAGTCTTTAATTTATTAAATATCAGAGTTCCCAAGTTATTAATTTGCTGTGTCACAGCTATGAACCAGCTACCTTCTTTGCCTTATTACATTTATTATGTTGTAACTAGATCTCGTTTCAATGTCCCAAAGAAAATTTCCTGAAGCACTGACTGGTTATCTGGGCTATTCTTTTTTCTCCTTAGTGCTCTGGCTTTTGTTTCTTGCGAATGTTTCATCTCATTTCCTCAAGGCCTCAGTTGCTTGAATGCTAGCTTTCTAAATGATTGTTTATAAAAGGCTTGGGGATATCAGTTGAAATATCTAGACAATGATAAAAACAGGAGGTTAGCCAACTATTAAATATATGTTTCTAAAGGACTATCATAATAATATCTTTCTTTTTAAATTTTTTCCTGCTCTAGCCACTTATCATATATAATGAGATTTGCTATTAAATACCAATGCATTATTTTTCAATAATGACTTTCTTCTGAAGATGTCTTTGTCTTACATGCGATTTTCTTTTAGTCTCTTAGTAAGGGATAAATGTGGACATATTCCAGATGATGTTTTCTCATGATGGTCTCAAGAAAGAACAGCTTAAAGAGCCTAAAATATTAAAAATAAGACATTCTACTAAAAAAGGTTTATCTTCTTTTCACTCAAAATATTCTTCAACATGAAATTTTTTTTATCATTTCCACTAAAACCAAGTAGTATTTCATACATGCTTTCTGACCGATCTTTTTTTTAAATTTTGATATTTTGTTCATCACGGGGCTTTTGCATTAATTTTTATTTTAAAATATTTTATTAAAATATTCTTTATTTTGCTTATTTTGTGTGTGTATGCCCCCTTAAATTTGGTGCCCAAAGTAAATGCATCACTAGTTCTACCCTGGTCCTGGTCCTGTTCCCTACTATTAATATGCTGTGAGGAGAGAAAGTATAGTATTTAGGAAGCATTAACAGTAGATCTCAGCAACCAGCACAGTGTCCAGCACAGGGCAGATCCTCATTCAGTTGGATTAAAATTCTGTCAGCATTTAGTTGTTGCAAGTTTTTCTTATTTGATTTTTCCAGAGTGAATCACCATTATTGCTATCAATTTATTATTTTCTTGAATTTATGTTTCTTTCTATTGCTTTAAAATAAGGAATAAGGACATTTAATTAAAACTATATAAAGATAAATGCAAACAATTTTTTTGAAATACAATCCTTGCTTCTATTTACAATATAATCCAAGAATATCCCAATAGATATACAAAATTTTCCCAAAGTTATCTCTTTTTCCAGGGGTTTTAGTGCTTCTCAGAATCATTCTTTTAGAATTTGCCCTTGAACAATTCCTTTATGGACGTAAAATAAACAGAGGGCTGAGTCTTCCTATAATGCAATGACCTTGCTTTGTATTGACAAAAAAATCTCTTACAGCTGGTTCTTATGTACCGCATGTATGGATGTGTTTCTGAAGGCCCAGATCAGTGAGTAGAAGCTATAACTGTGTACTCTCTCTGTAGATGTTTTTAAAAAATCCTTTAGACCACAGAGATTTTTGGCAATATCATTTAAGATTGAATTTGCTCTTGGAAACTTAAACCAGGTGATCCTTGTAGTGTTTATCTATTGGAAAGATTTTCTTTTACTGACATATTTATGCTGTTAGAGTTTAGTCTTAGCAGTTTGTCTAAGTAGAATAATTACTCTCTGGGAGCTGAATGTTAGCTACAAAAGGTGTGCTCTAACAAGAAGTTTAACATAGTAACAATTGTTTAAATAACTAGCATACCTTATTTTGATTAACTTTTATTTAACACTCTGAAAGTTATCTCTAAGTAATATAACTATGAATTCTGCATATTCAAATGCATTATTTGATAATGCATTGCTACTGTAATGTGGATAATTACTATCTAAATTATGATTTAGGAATTTCCTTTCACATGAGTCAAATTAACTGTCTGAATGTCCTTCAAACTATCATTTCTCTGACCTAGAGACCATGTTTTTCTCCATTGCTCAACACTAGACCCATAGAACTTTTAAAAATATTTATTTAAAAAATCCAAAACAAAACAAAACAAAAAAATACTTATTAATTTTGAGAGTCTACACACATATTTTTTGTCAAGATAACTTTGAATGAGATGGATTTCCAATAACATTGAGTTCTGATTGTATGAATGTAACAAGTAATTGTGCTGGGAAATTTGGGAAATACTACAAAGAAGATAGTAAAAGTCATTACTAATGTAACTCCTTAGACAACATTAAAATTCAGGTGTGCTTTCTTTAGGCACTTATCTGTGTAATATATGTAGGAATGTGCATGTGTATGGAACAGGGAGAGAGAAGGGTGTGTGCAACCTAATTTGTTATGCTGCTTTCTCCATTTAATGTATCATGAGCATTTTTCCATGTCATCAATTAGTCTTTGGAAGTATAATTTTAATAGTTGTGTAATTTTTCATTGTATGACTATATTATAATTCACTTAACCATTTTGCCTATTTTTTATATTTAAGTTGTTTCTAATTATTAAATTGTATTATTATAAATTGTATGTAATGAAAATCTTTATTTATAAAGTTTAAACCACATCTCAGATCCTTTCCCTAGCATCTGAGAAGTGCTAAGAAGTTTATTCATGAGATATATACATTTTTAAAGCTTCTGGATACATACTGACATGGTGCTTTCCAGAAATGTTGCTGTAATTACATGTTTAGAAAAAAGTCCCCGTTTTAAGGGAAAATACAAAAATAACCTCAAAGTCTTCATGCAGCTAATACCTATAAATTTATATTGTTTCTATTTTCCACATTTTTGTTTTATAATATTGGTGTTTTCACATGCTTACATTACAATTCTTGCGGTTACTGTATCAGTCCATTTTGTAATTGTTTGGTAACAGAATTACCTGAGACTGGGTAATTTATAAGGAAAAGAGGTTTATTTTGGCTTACAATTCTGGGACAGCTGCATCTGGCATGGGCCTCAGGCTGCTTCCACTCATGGTGGAAAGTGGGACAGGCAGCCAGCAGGTACAAGCAGATCACATGGGGAGAGGAAGCAAGAGAAGGAAGCCAGAGATGCCAGGGTCTATCAAACAACCAGCTCTCATGGGAACTAATAGAGCAAGAATTTACTCATTAACCCCCCCACCCCCAGCATTAATCCATTCATAAGGAATCCGCCCCCATTACCCAAACAGCTTCCAGCACTGCCACACTGAGGATCAGATTTCCATATGAATTTTGGAGGGGACAACACATCCAAACTCCATCAGTTACATTAAAGCTTCTGGCCTTGCCAATGCTCAGAACTGGTCCAGCTGTCTTACTGGTAACTTGCCTCATTGGAAACAGATTTTTCCTTAAGGGAATAGGGAATAGCTCACACCAGTATAGACTTACTCGATTCTATGACTATTTCTTGCCAATCTGAAGAAGTAGAATCTAAATGTTTATACTGATTACCTCCTCCAGTATCAGTCTTCAAATTAACTTGTAGATGACAACGCACTTAGATTGGAAAGACAATATAGGAAATTTTATTTATATTTATCTTTTATTTTATTCTTTAACAAAATTCTTTGTCTATATTTTAGAATTTCTACAAAATAATCATATAGCAGAGTATATATATATATATATATATATATATATAATTTATAAATAAACAAAGGTATATTGGGGCTACATGCTGTTCTCATTGCTATAACAAAATAGCTTAGACTGGGCAACTTATAAACACAGAAATTTATTGCTTACGGATCTAGGGGCTGGGATATCCAAGATCAATGCACCAAAGGTTAACTGTCTGGTGCTTGCTCTCTTCTCCAAAGATGGTCCCTTCTTGCTGTGTCTTCACATGGTGGAAGGGCAAAAAGAACCAAACATCCCTTCGAGCCCTTTTATAAGGGCACTAATTCCATTCATGAAGTCTCTGCCTTCATTAGCTAATTACCCCCTAAAAGTTCCACTTCTTAATATTATTGCATTGGGGATTAAGTTTCAACACGAATTTTGGAGGGCCACAAACATTCAATCCAAGCCTTCCACCCCAGGCCCCCCCAAATTCATATCCTTCTCACATACAAATACATTCATTCCATCTCAATTGCCCTCAAAGTCTTAACTTATTCCAGCACCAACTCAAAAGTCTGAAGTCCAGCGTTTCATCTAAATATTATCTAAATTAGATATGAATGAGACTCAAGATATGATTCATCCTGAAGCAAATTGTTCTTCAGCTGTGAATCTGTGAAATCAAACAAGTTATGTTCTTCTAATATACAATGCTAGCACAGGCGTAGGGTGGACGTTCCTATTCCAAAAAGGAGAAGTAGGAAAGAAGAAAGGAGTAACAGGTTCCAAGTAAGTTCGAAATCCAACAAGGCAGACAACATTAAATCTTGAGGCTTGAGAATAATTTTCTTTGACTTCATGTCCCACTTTCTGGACACACTGGGGTGTGTTTGGGGCCCCCAAAGTTCAAAGCAGTTCTGCCCCCTCGCTTTGCTGGACATAGCCCATGAGCAGCTCTCATGCATTACAGTGGCATTCCTGTGGCTCTCCTGGGCTGGAGTTTCATGCTGGTGACTCTACTGGTCCAGGGTCTCAGGGTTGGCCCTGCCTGCACAGCTCTACTACACATTGCCTAGTGAGAGCTGTCTTTGGCAGCCAAACCTCACAGCTTCACTGGGCATTTCCCTAATGGGCACTCTCTGTGGTGGCCTCAACCACATGGCCCCATTGGACATTGCACTGTGGGGGCTGTCTGTGGTGGTCCCACACCTATTGCAGTTTTCTGCCTGGGCCCCGAGACTCTCTGGGCCATCCTTTGAAATTTAGGTGGAAGTAGCCATGCCCCCACAGCTCTTGCAGTCTGCACACCTGCCAAGTTGGCATCGCGTGGATGCTGTCAAGGTCTACCACCTGTCCTTTCCTAAGTAGCAGCCCAAGCCACACTTGGACCGACTTGAGCCACAGCTGGGGCAGCCAAGGAGCACTGCTTCCTAGTTCAGTACCTGACACCCAGCAGGGTGCTCAGTAACTATGGAATGATGAATAAATTATAATCAGCTGTGGCTCTTTTGTCTATTTTATTCTGAACTCAATAGAGAAAATAGAGTCCACAAGCTCATTCTCATGATACAAATACCATAAAATTTGAGCATGTCAAGAATTCTTCACCTAATTTTGGCAAGGTATTTTTAATGTCATTTTTCATGGTTGGATTTGTGTATTTGTCTATATACTGAGGGGAAAAAAGCTATGAAAATGGTGACACAAGTTTCAATTCCAGATTCAGGACCATCACACACACACCCTCTCCTCTCCTTGGTCTCCCCCAGACTACAGAGGCTGCTAATAGAGTTCTTCATTATTGCAGTAACATTTAACGTCTCTGTTCACCTCATTTCTGAATGCTAGGTACATTCTTCACACTCCCCCCCACCACCAGTTTTTTTTAAATTAAAACATAATTGTACATATCTGTGGGGTACAGCATTAAATATCAAGACCTGTGCACCATATGTGATACTCAAATCAGGATAGTTGGTATATTCAACCTTACACATTGTAATCATTTTTTGTGGCCCTTTACCTATTCCTCACTAACCCCACTCCCCCTTTTCCTCCCTCTTTCCCACCTCTGTCAGTCTCAGTTCTCTTCTCTCCTTCATTATTTTGATTGTTGTATCTTTTTCTCTTTTTTTTTTTTTTTAAGCACCCACTTATAAGTGAGGATATGTGGTATTTTTCTGTGCCTGGCTTATTTCACTTAACTTAATTTTCTCTAAGTCCATCCATGTTGCTGTGAATAGCAGAATTTCATTCTTTTTTATGGCAGAGTAGTATTCCATTGTGTACGTATACCACGTTTTCTTTATCTGGTTGTCCATCAATAGACATTTAGGTTGGTTCCAACTCTTGCTTATTGTAAATAGAGCTGTGTTAAACGTGGGAGTGCAAGTATCCCTTTGACATGTTTTTCATTTCTCTGTGTATATACCCAGCAATGGGATTGCTGGACCATATGCAGTTCTATCTTTAGGTATTTGAGGAACCTCCATACTATTTTCCATAACGGCTGCACTAACTGACAGTCCCACCAACAGTGTAGGATGGTTCTGCTTTATCTGCATCCTTATCAGCATTAGTTATTCTCTGTCTTTTTGATAACATCCAGTCTAACTGGGGTGAGAGATATCTCAATGTGGTTTTGGTTTGCATTTCCCTGATGCTTTGTGATGTTGAGCATTTTTTCATGTGTGTGTTGGCCATCTGTATATCTTCCTTTGAGAAATGCCTCTTCAGCTCCTTTGCCCATTTTTTAAATGAGTTACTTGTTTTTTAACTGTTAAGTTGTTTGAGTTCTTTTCATACTCTGGATATTAATCCCTTGCTGGATGCATAGTTTACAAATATTTTCTCCCATTCTGTGGGTTGTCTTTTTGCTCTGTTTCTTTTGCTGTGCAGAAGCTTTTTAGTTTGATATAATCCCATTTGTTTATTTTTCCTTTTGTTGCCTGTGCTTTTGGGGTCTTATTCATAAAGTCTTTGCCCACTCCTGCTTCCTGAAATGTTTCCCTTATGTTTTCTTTTAAGGGTTTTATAGTTTCTAGTCTTATATTTAAGTCTTTAGTGATGTTGAGTTGATTTGGGTATATGGTTAGAGGTATGGTCTAGTTTCATTCTTCTACATGTGGATATTCAGTTTTCCCAGCACCACTTATTGAAGAGGCAATCTTTTTCCCAGTGTATATTCTTGTTGCCTTTGTGGAAGACCAGTTTGCTGTAAGTGTGTGGGTTGATTTCTGGGTTCCCTATTCTGTTCCATTGGTCCAAGTGTCTGTTTTTATGCCAGTACCATGTTGTTTTAGTAACTGTAGCCTTGTAGTATAATTTGAAGTCAGGTAGTCTTATGCCTTAAGCTTTATTATTATTATTATTATTATTATTATTTGCTCAGTATTGCTTTGGCTAGTTGGGATCTTTTGTTGTTCCATATGAATGTTAAGATTGTTTTTCTGTATCTGTGAAGAATATAATTGGTATTTTGATGGGGATTGTGTTGAATCTGTAGATGGATTTGGGTAGTATGGACATTTTCACTATGTTAATTCTTCCAATCCAAGACCATGGAATGTCTTTCCATCTTTTCGTATCCTCTTTAATTTCTTTCAGCAGTGATTTGTAGTGCTCATTGTAGAAATCTTTTGCCTCATTGGTTAAGTTTCTAGATATTCCTAGATATTTTTATTAGAGACTATTACAAACAACTAGATGCCAACAAATACCTGGAGGAAATGGATAAATTTCTGCAGACATACAAACTACCAAGACTGAACAAAGAAGAAACAGAAAACCTTAACAGACCAATAACAAACAACAAGATTGAAGCAGTAAGCAGCCTCCCAACAAAGAAAAGCCCAGGACTGGATGGCTTTGCTGCTGAATTCTACAGAATCTTTCAAGAGGAATTAATACCAATTCACTTCAAACTATTCTAAAAAATTGAACAGAAGCCATTCTCACAAACTCATTCTATGAGGCCAGCATCACCCTGATACCAAAACCAGGCAAAGATAAAACATAAACAGAAAACTACAGGCCAATATCTCTAGTGAACATAGACACAAAAATTCTCAACAAAATATTACTAAACAGAATACAGCAACACATCAAAAGAGTTATATACCATGATCAAGTGGGAGTCATCCCAGGGATGTAAGGATGGTTCATCATACACACGTCAATGAATGTGTTATACCACTTCAACAAAATAAAGGACAAAAACCAAATAATTATCTCTAGATTGGATATTGTGCTTTAAATTTATTTAGATTGCTACCTCTTTCTATTCACACCCATTAAATAGTGAACCCGTCAGCTGCAATATGTGTTTAATATCTATTTGTGTATTTTATATACACTCTAACATGAAAATGTTTCACTTGAAATTAGAAGCCAATCTGTTTGATTTTACCTCATAATGTTCAATATATTCCCCAAACACCTATAAGATATGACTAAAGAAGGATTGCTTCTTCATAAAAGATGCATTGCTTTAATTTGTATTACTAGTGGCCTTTAGTGAAGTCCCTGTAATATGTAGCATTTTAAATATTTGACCCCAAAATGAATAATAATTTTGAATTACCATAAGTTGGTGAAAATGTTGACAATGGTTCTTTATCTTGGTTCTATTTCATACTCATTATGTCACCGTGGTCAAGGACCTTAATCTTTCTAAGTCCTAGTTTCTCACCAGTAGAATGGGCATCATAATAGTACCCACCTCATACAATATGGTGAGGGACAAATGAAATAATATATGCAGGCTCTAATCTGTGGTCTCAGAACAAACAAATGCTCTACCACCACCCTTGTCACAGGATACCAAGGTTAGTGTTATTGTAGCTACCTTCTCCCCTAGCCAGTGATTGTTTCAAGGTTATTGTACTTCTTGCTAGGCACAGTGCTTAAACATAGTAGTCATGGTCAGCAAATGTTAGTTTCTCTCCCCTCTCATTTTTATTGAATGGTTGAATCTATCTCTTTAAATCTAAAGATGAATTTATAATGTTTAAATAATACTATAAAATAAGAGTAATCTTTTAAAATTTGAATGTAGAAGGCAAATATCACGGAGATTAAGAGGAAAGTTGGGTTTCTAAATATAATTATTCATAAAGTCTGCCATATATTTGCAATGGATACAAGACCAAGAAAACATATTTCATTTTGTATAGCTAGTAACAAAAGCCAAAATTTAGTAAAATACTGACTTTTTAAAGTAAAAAAAACAAAATGTGTAGAGCAAGAATTTCTTAGTAACTGAGTACATATTAATAAAAAATGCAGGTCTGGATCCAGCTTTTCCCACACATTGTCATTTCTGGTTTCTTCTGTGTAAAATCAAGATGGGCAAGTCTGATCTATGTCTGAAATGCCTTTGTCACAGCAGTGATAAGGTGAACTCTGGCACAATCAGTGTAGTTTCCAGAACAAAGACTTTGAAAACACCATGACTAGTTATAACAAATGTGTTGTTTAGACAGATTCTGCCTCATTTTATCTGTCTACCCCAAGGGACTTGGAGCTTTACTATTCTCATGCTCCCTTAGTCTCAGCCCTGTCATCCAGTATAATGGTGTAGTTAAATGAATTGTACTTGGAAATGCTTTTACTTTAGTCAAGGTCATGCAGGTTTTAACATCTCATAGCCAGTTCTTGATAAGCCACTCACAGGTGTATGATAGACCCTTAATGGTAGTGATTCCAGGGTGAAGAGGGGATAGGTGATTATTGAGGAGAAGAGGTTTAGTGTAGTTCTTGTGAACTTTAATAGGCATTTTTTTAAAACTGAGGGTTAAGCACCATATTTATGAAAGCAAATTTACCAGACTGTATTAGTCCATTTTGTGTTGCTATAACAGAAATACCTGAGACTGGGTAATTTATAAAGAACAGAGGTTTGTTTGGCTTATGATTCTGGGACAGCTGCATCTGGTGTGGGCCTCAGGCTGTTTCTACTCATGGCAGAAAGCGGCAGGCAGCAAGTGGGTACAAGCAGATCACATGGCAAAAGGAAGCAAGAGAGAGAGAGAGAGAGAGGAGGTGCCAGGGTCTTTTAAACAACCTGCTCTCACAGGTATTAATAGAGTGAGAACTCACTCATTACTCCCCCCACCCCCAGGGAGAGCATTAATCTATTCATGAGGGATCAGCCCCCATGACTCAATCAGTTTCCAATACTGCCACATTGGGGATCAGATTTCCATGTGAGTTTTGGTGGGGAAAACACATCCAAACTCCATCACAGACTATTGGAGTGCCCCTTTTTCTTTACTGAATTTTATTTTTAAAATATCTTTTTCCTGATTCCCCCCCCCCAAAAAAGAAATAAAAGGCTGAGGACATTTTTCCTTATCCTTAGAGTCCACTTCCAACATTTCTCAGGAAACCTTGCACCATTACTCTAAAGGAAGTTATTGCAGTGTGTCTGACTGTTGCTTTAGTACAGTATAGCATACAGACACTTTGGTTCTAGAATGTTCCTGAGTGCAAATTTTCTTAATAGAGATGCTCTACAAAAGGTGTCATTGAAGAGATGCAGTTTGGAATTTAAGACATTGACCCTGACATTAGTTTTTCTCCATCTAAGCTTAGTTCGAGAGTTGTATATGGGGCAAATCTAGCTAATAGTTTTCTTTGACTTGAAGCATAATCCTATTTCAAGTGGAAAACTACACCAACTAAGTTGCCAACCAAATAAATGGTGATCTCTTGAAATTTGTTTAATACTTACAAATCTCAAAATATTATCCATGCTTAAAATATGAAATGATATTTTGACACACAGGCATAACTCGTTCAAATGTTGCAAGTGTTCTACAATATTTTAAGGGGTTGCTGATGAGAAGAATTACATAAAGAACAGGAAATAAGTAGAAATGATGTTAGTCAAAGTAACATACCAAATTTAGCATAAACAGTTACTATTATAATTCATATAAATTATTTATAAGCCCTTTCCACTAAGCATTTGCAAATGTTTCTGCTAAATATTTCCTGAGCAGTGTTTCCTTCCTAAATTCCTTGTGTTTACTGTTCCAAAATATCTATTCTTCAGTGTAATCATTTGAGATTGTAGCTTAGGGTTACATGGTATATCTATATAATTACCTCTGTTTTCTAATTTATTTGTCTCTGTGGCTATAACCAGAGGATATAAAATAAAGGTTACAGTAAATATCTCTTCAAAGCTGTGGGTGTTTTTTTTTTTTTTTATAAAAAGCATTTTATTAGGACATATTGCCAGACATATGTGTCTTTTTCTCCATCAGTCAATTTTGAGAACTACTTCAATTACTAATCAGTGAAGGTTTATTAAGAGGATAAGAAAATATATCAGTCTCAAAGAATGTGTCACTACCAGTTAGCTGCCTTTTATTCCCTTTGGTCAGTGAATATTGTACTGATCTTAGAAAATTAAAACCCAGACACTCACACACTCATGGGTTTAAGTTTGCTGTGAGCAAGATTGCCTTGTGGCAGCTGCATCTCAAATATAAGATCAAAAGCTTAGGTCAGGATTTTGCATCAGACTGGTGGTAGTTTATTCCATTAGCTAGTGTGACAGTGACTTCCAGCTGTCTTCGTTGCTTGGAGGGGAATGTTTACACACATGCATAACTTCTGTCTCTACTGGAGAACACCTCAAAATCTCAATCACAATACAATGTGGCATTACCATCTATGGTCCAGTGACTAATGTTTTAGACCATAGCAGAATGGCCATTCATTGTTCTTTATTACTTATAAAACAGAATTTTTCCAGCTTATAGTTGGCGTGTCTGTATTTTAGAAAATGCACTACAAGCACAATTTACCATAGACAAGATATGGAGTTAACCTAAGTGTCCAACAATGGATGAATGGATTTTTTAAAATGTGGTATATATACACAGTGGAATACTAATCAGCCATAAAAAAAAAAAAAAAGAATGAAATCCTGTCATTTGTGGCAACCTGGATAAACTTGGAGGTCACTGTGTTAAGTGAAATAAGCTAGGCACAGAAAGACAAATACCACATGATCTCACAATTAAAAAAAAGAAGTCAATAGTATAGAGGCAGAGAATAGAACAGTGGTTACCAAAGACTGGGGAGGGAAAACAGGGAGAGGTTGGCCAACAAATACGAAATTACAATTAGATAGGAGGGATAAGTTCTGGTGTCCTATTGCAGTCGGGTGACTATGATTAACAGTTAAGTGTTTATATTATATAATAGCTAGAGGAGAGGCTTTTGAATGTTTTTGTCACGAAGAAATGATAAATGTATGAAGGGATGGTTATGTTAACTACCCTTACCTGATCATTATATATATATCAAAACATCAGATTATAACCCGTAAACATATACAATTATAATGTGTCAATTAAAATAAATAAATTTTAAAAAAAGAAAGAAAATGCACTGCAACATCCTAGGTACAAGGAAATCTTTCTATTAAGAAAGAGTTGGTGATTGGGCCTCAGAGCTGAAGAGAGCTTTCACAAGTCTGCCACATTTGCCTGCCCCTCAGCTTGAGTTTTTCCTGCCCAAATTATACTAAAGTCCAGATTCTTGTGGTCTAAGAAGCATGATGGTGAAAAATGAAGAGCTTTTATGTTCAGAAACTTTATTTGCCCACATATTTCTCTGCTTCACTCCAAAATCCCATCCTCCTGGCATCAGTATCTTCAAACCATCTGTATTGGTCCATTTCTGTTGCTTGTAACAAAATACCTGGAACTGGGTGATTCATAAGAAAATAAAATTTATTGCTTACAGTTTCGAGGCTGGAAAGTCTAACATCCAGGGAACACATATGGCATCTGATGAAGGTCTTCTTCAGTGGTGTCTTTACAGCAACACAGGGTTCTCACATGGCAGAAAATGGTGGGGCAGAGAGAGAAACACTCTCATGTGCTGTCCTTTTAAAGCCCTCAGAACAATGCCCAGACCACCATCATTAATCCGTTCACTATGGCATGGTCCTACAATCTAATCACCAGTTCAAGGCTCCACCTCTCAAAGTTGGTAATTATAGGAAAGGTGGAGCTGAATCATGATCTGTTCCCTTATCATTGTAAGAAGGGCCTAAAAGATAGGCCTTGATTTCCTCAGCAAAAATAATGGGATATGTTATGTTTTAAGTTTGCCTTTCAAACTCTTAATAACACTTACTGTAGAAACAAAAATTGGAATATGTGTTCACTTTGATTATAATATATAGCATCTTTTGCCAAAAGAAAAATTTGACCCAACTGTGGATGAGATGATTTCTTAGTTTTCATGTGAGAGAGAAAATATTCATGTGAATTAAGTAAATGGGTTTTAGAATCAGATCTGTTTAAATCCCAAGTTTGTCACTTATTACCTGTGTGAGCTCTGGCAAATTTTTAAAACTTCCCTGCACCTGGTGATGGAGTTTGGATGTGTTGTCCCCCAAAAACTCATTTGGAAATTTGATCCCCAATGTGGCAGTGTTGGAAACTGATTGAGTCTTGGGGGCAGATCCCTCATGAATTGATTAATGCTCTTCCTGGGGGTAAGGGGAGTAATGAGTAAGTTCTCGCTCTATTAGTTCCCGCCAGAGCTGGTTGTTTAAAAAGACCCTGGCACCTTCTCTCTTTCTCTCTTGCTTCCTCTCGCCATGTGATCTGCTTATACCCGCCAGCTGCCTGCCACTTTCCACCATGAGTTGAAGCAGCCTGAGGTCCATACCAGATGCAGCTGTCCCAGAATCATAAGCCAAATAAACCTCTTTTCCTTATAAATCACCCAGTCTCAGGTATTTCTGTTATAACAACACAAAATGGACTAATACACCTGGTTTCTCATTTAATGTCTGGCCGTAATTGGGTACTCGCTACTTGCCAGATGCTGCCCAAGCACTTCACAATGCATTATTTCATTTATTCCCTGAACAATCTGAGACTTAGGTTAAAGTTCCCCAAGGTCATACACATCGAAAGAGTTGGTGCTGTCCCTTTCAGATTATCTCTTCTATCAGTCAATGTCTGCCTGACACCAAAGTCACTGCATTTGAGCAGTATACTAAGCTATGTCTTAGTACAACACTACATATAGGAAGAGTGTAGCATGGTGATTTCATTGGAAGGGAAGCAGGAGAACTCTTCTCGAAGCTGATTTTCTATAGCAGACACACTATTTTTACATATTGTATATTTATCTTGATAGTATTGAGGTGGGGGAGAAGCTGAGAGAAAGATGGAGGGCTAAGCCCTCAAACCACAAATTGGTACTACAGTTGCTGTCACTCCAGGGTCACAAAAGACAAATATGTGTTTCTAGCTACCTGTGAATGAAAATTCACTTTTGAATTCTACCTATTCTGGAAAAACAAGTTGGCAAGTATATTAGTCTGTTTTGGTTGCTTATAACAAAATACCTGGAACTGGGTAATTTGTAAGACAATGAAATTTATTGCTTACTGTTTCATAGGCTGTGAAGCCCAAAGTCCAGGGAACACTTCTGATGAGGGTTTTCTTTGGTGGGTGGCTTTATAGCAATGCAGGGGTCTCACGTGGCAGAAAATGATGGAGCAGAGAGAGAGAGATAGCTCCTTATGCACTCTCCTTTTAAAGCCCTCAGAACCACACCCCTGACCACTATTGTTAATCCATTCACTACAGCATGGTCCTACAATCTAATCGCCTCTTCAAGGCCCCACCTTTCTATTACCATAATGGGATTGCCCACCCTCAACAGTTACAGTAGGGATTAAGTTTCTAATATATGAACTTTGGGGGGCACAATTCAATCAATCTATAGCAGCAAGGATCCAAAATATTTCTTTGTTATCTTTTTTTTTTTTTTTTTTTTGTCTTTTTTGTGACCGGCACTCAGCCAGTGAGTGCACCGGCCATTCCTATATAGGATGGGGAGCGTCGCTGCGCTCCCAGCACCACACTCACCCGAGTGCGCCACGGGCTCGGCCCTTTCTTTGTTATCTTAAGGGCATAGTCATAACTACTAAGAGAAATGCACTTAAAAGATTTCAGAAATATTCAACATAAGTATTGAGTCTCTAAGAGTTACAGTCCTATCCACACAAGACAGCTAATATAAGAACAGAAGGGCTGCAGGCTGTATCATATTAATCAGCAATTAGTAATGTAGACTAATTTGCAGACTAAATTACATCTTGTTTTCCAAAATTTAAATAGTTTTATTGTATGAAATTCCTGTGGCTTCATTAAAGTATTTTAAGATAATAATACTGACATAGCAATCTTTACTTATGAACCTCAAACAATTAGGACAATATTTCCCTGTGGTGGCGAACAGTTCCATTATTGTTTATATCTCTGTTTTAGTTCATCCCTTTAGTCTTCCTTTATTTTTTTTACTAATTGTTACAACAGCCTTGAAGAAGAGTGATTACTTTCTACGTAAATGTTTCGTTAGGATAGTTACCAGACTGAACTAGGGGCTCTGACTCTATCCTTTAGCTGAGTTTCTGGAATAAGAAAGAATGTATCTCTATGTTTTATCATCCTATTAAGAGCTACACCTTAATTCTAATTTGGGTATCTACTAAAATTTTGTTGTTGATAATCTCTTGCCTTTGGCTTCATAGTTAACAGCCTTTTATTATGATTCTCCTGTGAGTTTTATCCAATAACAATGATCCGCTCATGCCCCTCTCAGCTAATTTCCCAGACATCATGAGATTTCCAGGATTTTAGTTGGAGTGCATCAGGTCATCCAAAATTGTGATTTTTAGACTTCAAACACTAAGATGTAAAATAACTCTTGAATTTCACAGCTGTCAGGAACAAGAACATATTGGGTCAGTTTAAGCCAAAAATATTTCATCCCCAATTTGATTTACTTGATATTTTGGCTAGAAGCGCAGAAATGCCATAAATAGTGGGTGGTGATTTACAGTGTGACTACATAAAAGAGTGCTATAATTCAGAACCACAGGATACAGCGTGTGATGAACTCTCATTATTGTAATCTGGCCAGAATTGACAGCTTCTTCTCATTTAAAGCTGTTTGTTTTCTATGAGGATCACAGACCAAGGTCATTTGGCAATGCAAATGATGTTCTGTTTGTTTGATCATTCCTTCAAAGATGTTCAAGCAGAATAGAGAATCTTATAGTCTACTGAAACACAAATATTATTTTATAAACATTCCAGACTTTAAGAGAACTTCCTGTTAGTTTATGCAATTGCCAAACAAGAAAATATTAGTATATATTTTGAGAAGTAGATTTTTGTATTTTAACAATGGGTTGGGATTTTTTTTTTTTTTTTTTTTTGAGCACAGTTACTTCATTTATAAAAACTCCAAACCTCTTAAAATAGCCTATTTAAAAAAAAATTTCCTTATCAATTACCTGTGGTGCCTTTGGCTGTGCATTATGTGAGTAATTAAAAATAAAAAATAGCAAAAAAAAAAAAAAAGTCTTTTTACCTTGAAACATCTATTTCTGAAATTGTGGACTCTAAATTTTTTTTGTTTTTTTTTTTTTAAATTCCATAACATTTCTTCTCTTCCATATCCAGGAACATTCAGAACTCAATACACAGATGGTACTTCACATAAAGAATAATATTATCTGTTAGAAATTTTTCCTTTCCATTAACCAATTTAACAATATGCCTCTGGTATAAAAGGAATAGACAAATGACTAAATCTTCAGATATCTGAGTTCTGATTGCAGAAAAACACTACTTTATTCATTGATATGGATTGTGTCCTCCAAGTTTTATGTATTAGTAACTTGATCCCCACTGTGACTGTTAAGAGGTTGGGAAATCCTATTTTCTTAATTGCAAGGTGGAGTCTTGAAGAGGTGATTAGATTTAGGGCCAGACCTAGTTAATGGATTAAAAATGGTGGTCATGGCATGGTTCTGAGGGCTTTTTTAAAAGGAGAGTGCATGGGGTACTATCTCTCTCTCTGCTCTGCCATTTTCTACCACGTGAGACCTCTGCATTGCTGTAAAGCCACCACCAAAGAAGGCCCTCATGATAAGTGTTCCCTGGACTGTGGAATTCCCAGCCTCTGAAACTGTAAGCAATAAATTTTTTTTTCTTACAAAGTATCCAGTGTCAATGTACCATTCCAAAATGTAGTTATTTTGTCATAAGCAACAGAAACAAACTAATGTAGTCATAGTGCTTTTTAAAAAAAAAAATTTATCTTTACTTCATTTTTGCTTTTAAAATGAAATTGGAGCCTATGCTTGTACCTATTCTGGGGAATCTGTCTCTGTCAACTTCTCTCAGCAGGTGATTCATGGTTATCCTTAAGGAAGTCCCGTTGCCATCCATCAAGGACAACAGAAATAACAGGACTCTAAATTTTGCCTTCGTGTTTACTTCCGAGTTAACTTATCCATGTATCACATGGCCCACGTCAAATGTCACATGAGACCAATTTGTAACAACAGTCATAGACTTTCTTCCCTTATTCTGATTCTTGCTCTTTTCCCACATGTCCAGTCCAGTGTTTCCCTGAATTCAGATCTTATTACATTTGTTTTGAATCTTTCATCTTAACTTTCCAAGCTATGTCATTAGTTGTTCAATTTCCCTTATTTTGACCTTCAGTATTTCCTCAGGCAGAGTTTCCTAAGTTTTGTGTTCAGATGCACAGGCAGAGAATAGGTTGGAACAGGTTTCAAGTGTATCAGGGATATTGCATTACTCAGGCAGTAGGATCCCTTGATCCAGTCACTACAGCTTCATACAACCTCATTTGTTTATTCCACTCATGCCAGAAAAATATTAACATTTTTAATGTGAGCCCTGATTGCCTTATGATACACCTGCCCTCTAGCTCTTGCTGCTTCTGGCTATTTCAAGTAAGCACCTGAGCTGACCTAATGTATGCAACTGCAGTTCCCATCTCAGTATGGAACCACACCCAGCTAAATCTGCCTTTTATGATTCAGGGCTATAATCTCTTATCCTTGAGGCACCTATACTCCTTTAGTCCCTCTGATCCCCCCTGCCCTTCATACTCTGAAGCACTTCAATCTCCCACCATCTCCTTTTAAACTTAGACCATTGCCTCCCTCCTCCTTCTCCCCGTAGCCTCCCTTCCAAGTGCATGGATTCCTGCACCTTCAACTCCCTGGTTCCTATCCAATCTATCATACTTCTCTGCCAACTTCTAGCATTGGATTAAACCTGCTATTCACCTTTTAGTTTCTATACAAGGACCACTGAATGCCACTGGAGAAAACTCAGCCATTGAGCAAATTGGTACAAGCAACTAAAATTTACCTCCTCTTCAGTTGAACAGCAGCAGTTCTTGCCACATATCCCTGTTAAACTCCCTAATCCAGTGACAGAGTTTGCACCAAATTTCTACCACTGTCTTCAAAATTCCTACTTAATGCCTAAGCCTTCTAAAAAGATGGTATCATTGCTATTTCACTGAGAAATGTGAGGCAGACGTGTCCTCAAAATTTTTCTATACCATAAACATTCTTATTTTCTCTCTTATTCTTCCTTTTAGAGGTAAGGGGTATAGATCCCTTATATTAGAAACTGAGAAGTTACCTTTGACTCTTCTTTTACCCCACTGTCCACATTTAGTCACTCTTTGGATAGAGAGCTCCCTCCTTTGGTCTTAGACTGATTCCTCCATCTCTGCTTCAGAACTCATCCCCTCCATGTCCCAGGGACCATAATTATGCCTTTTTTTTTTTTTTTGGTCTCTTCAGTTTCTCCATTTCTTTGGCTTCTTTCCCAACATATATACCTGCATACATCTCACCTAATTTACAAAAAAAAAAAAAAAGTTCTCAATAGTGTTTCCTTTTCTAGTTTCATGTATTAATAATTCCTGTACTTTTCTGACCTTATTTTTGAAAGAGAAAACAGTTGTCCACATCTTCACTGCTTCATTTATTTATATGCTTCTCAATCCATTCCAATGTGGGTTCCACCATCAAAACTCCACAGAAACTGTTCCTGATAAGGTTTTTAATGATTTTCTAATTGCTAAATCCAGTAATCACATCATATATTTACATACCACTGTAAATAACTTCTTGAAATCCTCTTTGCATTTGGTTCTCATAACATCACTCTCTTGGTTTGTTTGACAATTTAACAAATATTTACCAGCTGTTTTCCAGGTAGGACAATAGGTGCTATGGATATGTATAATGGCAAGCAATACAAATAAAGTGCCTTCCCTTCGAGAGCTTGTACTTTGAGTTGTGTGTATTTTCTATTGTGCCTTTATAGAACTGTGCCTTTCTACTTAAATGCCTCCTGATCTTTCAAATAAATCCATAGATGTTGCCAGCCAGTAGGATACCATCCTTTGCCTTCGTTCTCATTCAAGTTGTCTCCTAGATGCACTTACCCAAATCTCTTAATTCTTTTATTCCCCTTGTTATTTTGACTCTCTGTAGAGCTAGGGCTGGATCTGGAGCTCACAGACCCCTCAAGCCCATTGTCCTGACTGGGTCACAAACCCTTCACATGCAGGTCTATGAGCTAGGTAACTGGAAGAATGGTCCTTGGAGCCTTGGTTGAAGAAAGAGTAGTCTTTATTTTTGCACACACACACCTAGGAGCTAGGCAGTCCAAAGAGAAACTCAGAAACTCAACGGCTACCAACAAAGTCCAAAGAAAAACTGAGCAGCTGCCAGCAAAGTAAACATGCTCTCTTCTTAGATGGAAGCTCTCTGCCAGCCAGAAGTTCAGGGCCACTGCTCTCCACACTCTACAGAATACAATAGCAACAAAACTAAAAAGATACATTTGTGTGCGTGCACACTAACTCCACTCACATACACACAGTTTGTTTACAAAGAATGTGCTGCACCACACCCAACCAGACCCGAGGCAAGGGTGCCTGACCAAATTATTCTATTTTACCAACACTCTCAAATATTTCTTCTTTCCAGATATCTATCAGGAGCTTTACTTCCATATTTCTAAATACTTCTTCTCTGAGGTTTCCAGTTTTAATGAATAGCACCATCATAATATGAGAAACATATCTTTGAGTTATCTTGACTTTGAGGAGTTATCTTTGACTCTTTTTATCCCTCACTTTTAATCACATTTAATCAGTCAAAAAAATTCTGCAGTTTATATATCCTTTATTCTTAACATTTCTAACAATCACTTATTCTTTCCAGGGTTGATCATTCCTTTCTTATAGCAGAAATATTGGGATTAAAAAATGACTGTACTGGCATAAAAGTGAACATTTACAAAATAAAATGTTTTGACCCTCTTCAGGCATTTTTGTTTTAAGACATGATATAACCTTCTGTCAGGCTGGTAACATTAATTACCTGAGGGACTATTTCTTAGGGCTTGGACAAATCAGTTCACAATAAGCAGATATGATGTTTCTTAGTATATAACGAAAGTACCAAGAAGTAAGTTTAAAATTGTTCTTTTTTCCTTTCTGAGATATAACCATACATTTACTTATTGTTCACCTGAAACATTCTACTAGAAACCATTTATCAGTCTCTTTCGTCTGACACAACCAATTGTTGGATGGGGTATTGGGGGTGTTTTAGCCAACTCTTGATTATCTTGGGTAATGGATCAACATGGATGAAAGCCATTTGCAGATCGTTTTAAACTGTCTTTTTAGCCAGTAGCTATAAATTCCTCCATCACTAAATCCCTTATTTCATCTGCTAATAAAGAGCAGAAAGTATGCTTCCAGTTTAATCTCCTTTTAGTCTATGGTTATTGCTGGTGGAAATACTAATAATGAGCTGATCATATATAATAATGATTACTAACTTTTTATTATTTGATTATAAAATATAAATTGACCTCCCCCCCCCCCAAAAAAAAATAGGTGGTTTGATCTAGTCTAAGCAAAGGCTTTACTGGAAAATTTTCCCCTATTTGGCAGATGCTGTGGAATCAGGGTAAACAGCAATATGTAGCCAAGTGTAAAATGCGGGGCAGGGTTAGACAAATGGATGAAGAAAGAATCTCACTAATCTCTCAAACTAGTTATTTAACTTAAAGATGATTCTCAGTACTTAACTTTTTCTCCCAAGAGACTTCTGAGTTTTTTCTTTGAAAAAGGCAATTTCTTAGTCTAGCAAAACCAAATGAAATCAAGTGAATAGCAATTGACATTTAGAACACAAAAACTTGACAAACTGGGTCAGACAAAGTTAATAGTCTAATAAATAGCTTACCATGCAGTCTAGTGTTCCGTGTTGTCACAGGACTTCTGGTAGGTACAGTTTGAGATAGCCCTGCCGGGGTGGTGCTTCTCCCTGACGCTGAATTTATCACATATCAAAATGGTTAGGGTAGAGTTTCGCAGCAATTAAGACAAGAGGACTATAAATAGTGTTGAGAATAGTTTATGGTTATACATTGCATTAAAAAGTTGCACTGTTTAATAGGTGTGATAACATCGTAAGAGAAACTTGGAAATGCTAGGAAGGAATGATATTCCTAAGGGAAATTATTCAACTAGAAGTAACTTAGGCTAAATTTTCCTTACTCAGCAATCTGAAGGTTATTATTAACACATTAAATTGGTGATTTTCCCCACTACACATATTTAACAAATATTAGACCCATTGACAATTTTCTTTACAAATTATAAAATCAATTGAGAAATCCCCTCTTAAGAGTGGTAGAAAACTATCCTTTTCTGTATAATTAGAATTCAATAAGATTTTGAATATATTCCACATTTTATTTTGAAACATAGTCATTATATAAGCAGTATTCTTGATCACACAAAGACCTGTTTGTAAACATCAAAGTTTTATTTTTAAACACAGTATTCTGTTTCTAATGATATTTTAATTTCTTTGCTATCCATTGCTTTTCATAGCTCATACTTCTACAACATTATTTCTACCAGGAACACTGATTTTGTATATTGATCTATTTAAAAATATGAATGAGCTGTGCACTGAGGTTTTTGGAACACCTAAGTAAAAGTAATTATCTCTGGGCATGGGCGTGTGGGGAAATAAAGCAGAAATGTGGAACATTTCCTAGCTCATTTGATAAAAAATTAGCTGGTATCAAAACTGGACAAAGATACTACAAGGAAAGAAAACTGCATACCAATATTCCAGTGAACATAGACACAAAAATTCTTACCAAAATATTAGCAGATTGAATTGAAAAGGATAATATATCATTACCAAGTAGGTATGGTTCCAGGAATGCAAGGGTGCTAACTTTCAACAGTCAGTATAAATTATTATATTAACATAATGAAGGAGCAAAAACCATATGATCATTTCAATTGATACTGAAAAAACATTTGACAAAACTCAATATCTATTTATAATTAAAATCCTAAGAAATCTAGAACTATAAGGGAACTTCCTTATTCTGATAAAAGTCTATAGCAGTATTATAGTTAGTCATAGTTAATCATAATGCTTTCATAAATCATAAAGAATTGTATAATTATAAAGCTTCAAAAATACTTTCTCTCTGAGATAGGAAACAAGGCGAGGCTATCTGATCTCATCACTTTTATTCTTGTTGTGCTGGAGGTCTAGACAGTGTAATACAACAAGAAAATGAAATAAGGGTCATACAGGTTAGGAAGTGAAAAGTAAAAGATTTAAATACATGATTGCATATATAGAAAATACTAAGACAACAAAAACATTACTAGAACTAAGATCTGAGTATAATAAGGTTGAAGATTACAAAGTCATTATAAAAAAATAGTTTCTTCTGAAGGAAAAAAATAAACTGCATGAAGGAAAAATTAAATTGTTTCTGTATACTAGCAATGAACAATTGGAAATAAAAAATTTAAAACAATATTATTTGCAATAGCATCAAAACCTTGAAATACTCCGGAATAAGTTTAACAAAATATATACAACACTTATAATCTGAAAAACATAAAACACTGTTGAAAGAAATTAAATAGGACCTAAATAAATGGGAAAATGTACTATGTTCTTGGATTGAAAGGCTAAATATTGTAAAGATGTCAATTATCTATGATTTGATTTAGGTCTTAGATCTTAATATTCATTATTGGCATTAGCCATTTTCCTGACAGTAGATGTTGGGCCTTAAAAACTAACGCCACCTTAAGTGACATTACAAGCAGCGCCATTATGGGCCCACAAGGAACGTGGCAGCCTAAGATGGCGCCAGGAGGAAGTAGGGTGGGAGTGTCTGCAGGAACCTTGCCTTAGCCCTTATTGGCCAAATATGCGCTTCCGCGCTCATGAACACTGCATGATTGCAATAGCTAGGCATTGAGACAGGATGCATGCTCTTGTAACCTTTAAGCTGATTGGAGGATGTAAAAAAAACCTCCCTTCCCCATTTGCCTTTATTTTGTTTTGTTTGTTTGTTTGTTTGTTTTTGTTTTTAGTGACCGGTAAGGGGATTGTAACCCTTGGCTTGGTGTCGTCCGCACCGTGCTCAGCCAGTGAGTGCACCAGCCATCCCTATATAGGATCCGAACCCGAGGCCTTGGCGCTACCAGCGCTGCACACTCCCGAGTGAGCCATGGGGTCGGCCCCCCATTTGCCTTTAAAAGCAAGTGCTTGTGTGATAATAAACGGAACTGCTCGACAGAACCCCCGCTGTGTCTGAGTGTCCTTTAACGGGCTGGTTGGGGCCGGCGGCTGTGCTCACCTCTCTTCGTGGCTCTCTTCCCCCGTCTCCTTCCAACGGGGACTGGAGGGAAAGAGGAATCCAGGCAATTCGCTCACCCTCCAAGGGAGAGACTGAAAGTGAGGCTAGGGCTGTTTGGGTCGGCCAGCGGTGGACCTGACAAGTATTGTCTATTATTTATTTAACTTTTCACTCATAAATAATTGCTGAATCAAAAATTTCTCTGAATATACATGTGTGTGTATTAAAGCCAAATAAAATGTAAGCTAAAATAAAATCCAAATATGTATCCTAAATTAATTACATATGCTACTTTGCAAAGAAATTTTAGAAGTCATTCAGCAACACAGTTTATTTGACTATATAAGTATAGAAACCAAATTAGAGCTAGTACACCATAATAGAAAAATGAAATTTGGTGTTAGAAAAGCCTGAGATTAAATCCTGGTTTGCAATTGTGTCATATTTTAAAATATATCTAGTATTTTTAATCTCTAATTTCTCATCTATAAAATGGGATTATTAATAAATCCTTTGTCATTATGTTTGCCCAGATTTAATGAGAGAATGTATGTAAAGCATTTTAATAATGTCTGACACTTAGTAACCACTAAATAATTGGTAGTTATTATTTCTGTTGAAAATGATAGTAACACGCTATTACAGGCAGTAAATACCATCTGTACATTACATTATATACTACAATATTGGAAATATTCAATTTTCATTGCAATTCATTTATAAAAACTACAGTATGATGGGTTAGTTGATTTTGGATAATTTTCCATATGAATTTTTTAATAAATGTCTACTTCAGTGCTGTATAGATGGCTTTAGGTATATTAGAGTTGTAACATGTATTATGTGATAAAACAGAAAATATATTCCTTAACTATAATCCTTCATAATAATTTAGATCTGTTAAAAAATTTATATTTGTTTTTTTAAAAAACTGTTATGAGGTCTATAAAATGGTTATAAGATACTTCAAATATTCATTTAATGTTATATTGCATTCCAGTTACACCAAAAGTGAACATATAAAAAATTAAATTATACATACTATAAGAGTACTTAGGAATACTAGTATACTAGCCTTAATACATAAACATTTGATACTGAGTTTGCTTCGATTTCTTAGAATGAATGGGTGGGTTTTTGTTTTGTTTCTGAGATGTAGAAGGAAGAAGTTGAAATAAATGACCAGGCAAGAAAGTTCAGTATCCAACAGATACTTTAACCTCAAGTTAGAGTTCAGGTAAACCCATCAACACTGAAAAGTCTATGATAAGGTAAGAGATATCAGAAGAGGTAGTGATGCAAGGCATTGGAGATGCCAGGGTACTAGGAAGATATTTCTGGAAATCCAGGCTGACGTGGTTATTGACCAAGAGATATGTCCATAGGTAATGTCTGAATACTGTCCAAACAATCTTTGTGCTTATCTTTGTGAAGACTATGGGGACTGCAATAGTTAGGGCATGAATATTAGGGAACATAAGACTCACCAAAGCAAGGTAAAGTCTCTGAGGCAGTATGTGGGGTTGCAGGGTGTGTGTAAGGGAAGTAGTGGTACTTAGAAAAAAAGCTTCAGTGCTGTGGACTAGAGCTCTTAGGATTCGTAAGGGCATCAGTGAGGAAAACAGTGAGAAAACCAGCACTAGGGTGATGGGTGTCAGGTCCATAGGAAGCAAGAGAGGCTTGAGCAGTATGTTAGTTTTCTAAGATACATAACAAATTCCCACAAACCTAGTGTCTTAAAACAAGTCATACCTGTCTCACAGTTCTGTGGGTCAAAAATCATGGCTGACAGTTGGGTTTTCTGATCAAGGTCTCCCAAGGCTGTAAGCAGTGTTGGGTGGGCTGTGTGGTTATCTAGAGGCTTGCCCAGGGATGAATCCATTTCCATGCTCATTCACGATGCTGACAAAATTCGTTTCTTTGTGGTTGTATAAGTGAGGGCCCAGGCTTCTCACAGGCTGTCAACTGAAGGCCCCCATCAGGTCCTAGAAGGTGCCTTCAGATCCCTACCATGCAACCCTTCCTGTAGGCAGGTTATTGTTACACTTCTCGCTGTGTAACAGAGACACAAAAAAAGGATTACTCAAAGCAACATGAATGCAATGAGAAGCCCGAAGGACTGCACCTCAGCCACTCCTCTGTCAGAAGGAGAAAACTGGGTACAGCCCCAATTCAAAGTTAGCTTCTGGTTTTTATTGTAAGGACAAGGAAGTTTCACAAGAAAAATGAATTGATTGAATCATTTCAAAAGGACACAAAGACATGGGCAATGTGACAAAAGTTATCTATGGCTAAGTATAGCTTAAACAATGGAAACTAGTAACATCATTTAAATTAACAACATGACATTCCAAAGTACAATCTGTGAAAATTGTGATCATTATTTAATCCAAAATATAACCTCTCTTTAAATGATTTGAGCAAGATTTGCATACTCAGGATTAAATCTAAGTTTAATTGTCTCAAAAGTTTCCATCAACAAACAGCTTGCCCTTAGCAAACATTTTTTCACATTTTTCCCTACAGCAATTCTTTCTACATCTTTTAACAACAGTCAGTATGTTAAATAATCAAAGTACATAATCCCATCGCTAAACAATGACTAGAATTGATTAGGTGGGTCATTGCCCACTAGCTGTGGGCTTTTGCCCCCTAGCCAAGGACTTTTGTCCCATACATGCATTACCTAAAAACCCTATCTAAAAATCAACTGAGAATCAACATGTACTTGATTAGAATTGGTTAGATAGGCTTTTTGCCCTGCTAGCTGTGAGCTTTTGTCACATAAGTTTTTTAGCTAAAGAGCCCTGTCTAAAAGTCAAATGAGAGTCAAGATTTTTAACCCTCTACAGCTTATGCCATGACTTTTTTCTTCTTTAAGGCCAGAGGAGAATCCCTCACAACCTAGTCTGCTAAGACAGAGTCTTATTAACATAATATAATCCTGGGAGTGATTTCTGTATTTCATTGGTCACAGGTTCTTCCCATACTCAAGGGGAAGGGAGCTATACCCACTGAGTGGAGATCAAGGGGGACATCTCAGAATTCCTCCCAGCACAGGGAGAGAGCCCAGTAATCTTCCTACTTGTGACAACCTCTACATCCTGTATGTGACATGATATGCTGGGTCCCATTAAATGGGATATTGGAAGGAGAGAGAGTTTGAGATTCAGTGGGGATTAGCACAGGGTCTAGGGCAGAATCATTTATGAAACTGAGGCCATCTCTGAGCACAACTGAGAGAAGCTTGGGGAAGCTGAGGCAGGGAGAAATCAAAGGAGAAGGATAAACATAATTTCCTTAGTGGATGCCAATTTTTAGCAGTTTGGTATCAGACCAAATTAAGGCCACCGACAATAGGGCTTTTAAATACCCTCACCTCTCACTGCCACAGTCTATTCAACACTTTGCTGACAGCTGTCAAAGCACCTTACCTTTCATTGGAAATCTATAAAAACAATTTCCATGTCATTAGCATTTACTTAAAAAATAGGAATTCAAAATACTTCTCAAAGCATATCAGATAGACACAAGGCACGTTCTGGTGTCTTTCTGTGCTTTGATATTTTTTAAAACTTTTGAATGACTTGCAAACAGTACAGCTTTGAATTAGGCAGCATCTTATGACTAGAATGATGTAGTAGGAAGGTGAGAAGGTGAATACTGGAGAAATAGTGTTTTGGGGCTGTGGCTAAATTTACAGTATATAACAGAAAATCTGTTTGGCTTTCTTCCACTTTTAAGAGCTCCTCCTGTCTTCCAACCCTGCCGTCCTTAGAGCAGGACTTGTAGTCCTAAGGGCATCTAAAGTTTCTATGCCAGTTTCTGTGGCTGCCAAACTCCAGCTATCATGTCTGAATTCTAGAAAGAATGAAAGAGGAAGACATTGAGGGTTAGGGGAGAGCCACTTAAAAAGGCTCTTTAAAACTTCCATTTTCATCTCATTTGCCACTCCTGGTAACAAGGTTGGCTGGGGAATGCAGTCTTTATGGACATATTGCCACCAGGAAGAAAATCAGGGTTATCCTAATAAGAAAGAAAGAAGGAAATAATGTTGGTTATGCGAAGTAGCAGTCTCTACCTCATTCTACAAACTGATCTCGTAGTGATGTCTAAACTGGGTAAAGTATTTTCCATCTATCCTTCCACCCATCCATTTTTCTGTCCTTTTACAATTCTGGATTCTAAAAATTGAGTTACAATGAAATAATAAGAATCATATATTCAGGGGCAACTGCTTTGTAAGTATTATGAGTAAGAGATGATATTAAATTATGTTTTATATTGAGATGTCATTAATATCTGAATAGTGACTAAACCTATTTGTTCCATTAAGTAGCAGTTATAGATGATAGATTTCTCTTTTGAGAGAACATGTTATAATTGTCAGGCACTTTTCTAACACTTTATTTTCAGTGTATTTTGCAATTACCTATTGGCTCTTCCTGCTAATACACAGTGTCAATGGTGGAGAGTTTCGAGAGAAATTCAGTTTCTGACATCATTCCCTGTATTTAATTCCCAGTTCCTGGTGCCTACCCATGGAATTTTAATAACAAATTCTTCAAATGGAAATTGATGACACTTTAAAATTTTGAAAGATGGTGTTTTATAATGAATGCTTTGACAGAGATTAGCATATTGTGACTTGTATAGTTAACCATGGTATTTCAGTGATAAAACGTTTAAGCCTCCCAAATTATTAAACAGTGAATCTTACGTGTATAATTGTACAAAGACAACATGCCATTTTTAGCAGTTGTCTTCTAAAATAATATTCACAATAATTCTATCTTATCTTTTGAAGTAATTTCTTAAGAATTTTTTCTGTGGTCAGTTTTAGTTGAATTATTCCAATCAATGGAGTAGCATTTTAAGCCAACAAAATATTTTGTGGTGATTCTATTGGAGATTCCTTCAACTACTCAGTGGAGTAAATAAGCCCTTCCTTTAAGGTTATGAATATATTAGTGTAAAGTTAATATTTTTGAGATTCTTCGGTGTTTGTGATCAGGTCAGCTCTGATGTCAGAGTTAGTGTGCTTCAGATATGATTACTCAGTTAACCATGAATCCATCTATATCTGCTTTTGCCCCTAACATGTTTCCATTTTATCATAAAGATATCATGAAATATTTGTCAAATGTTTAGCCAAAATCAAAATATACCATGTCTAAAACACTTCACTGATTTATAGTCTAGATACCTTGTCACAAAGGAATTGAGTTTAATTTGGCATAACTAGTTGGCAGCAAACTCATGCTGGCTTCTGGTTGATATCTTTTCATTTCCCCAAGTGCTCACAGGCCATCTGCATAACAAACTTTGATCGAAAGTCAACACTCACACTTTTATGAATAGCTTCTAGACTTCTGATCTCCTCCCTCAGGCTTTATTGCAGTCTATTGAGATCTCCACCTGGATGTTCCTGCAGCATTTCAAACATAATACGTGTAAAATGTAACACATGTCTGCCATATCCACCTTCTACCTAATTCTTTACAGTATTATCTCTTTTAGCTAAAGACACAATTACCCTGTAGACTCCCCAGATCAAATTTTTGGAGTATTCTCTTTGTCCACTATTTCCAATCAGCTTTCTAGTATCTGTTTTGTCTGTCCCTTTTCCCTGATCCCACGGTTGTTATCTCAGTGCAGGTCGTTACTCCCTCTTGCCTGGACTATTAGAGTCAGCTTCTAGCTACTCGCCCTGCCTATAGTCCTTTTTTCTCCTACTTAATTTTACACTTACCTGCCAGATTAATTTTCCTGAAGCAAAGCTCATGTCACTCACTACTTAGAAACCATTATGGCTCGCAATAGCTAATGAATAAAATCCTGATTCTTTGCCTGGCGTTCATGCATTAGACTGGACACAGTCCTCCTTGCTAACATTGTTGCTTAGAGAGCGTCTTTGTGCATATGATGTGTCATGTGTCTCCATGTGCTTTTCACTCTTTTTCCTCATTCCATTTCTGATCATTCAGTAAGGGACAGTGCAAATGACTGTGAAGCTTTCACTGTTCTCACTTTTGCAAGTGGTTTTCTTTCTTCTGAATGATCCTGACCATTATATTTACCTCTGTCATGGCACAAGGCTTTCCTTTGAAAGTCACAGCTATATTAGAGTGCCAAAGACCTCATCTCATTAACCTTTGCAGTTCCCATAGTATATGTCATCTGTGGAATACATCATTCATCTTTTGTCCTGTTTTGTGTCCTTATTTGGAAACTGTTGTTCTCAATGGTCTGTCTGCCTAGGTTGTCTGTGTTTCTACTCTGTTAGCCTCAGGAAGTACACTAAATCTCGATACCCTCAGGTTTGGGTTTTTCCTATAAGCATGGACTGCTGCCTCTTTCCTCTTCTTTCCTCTCCCCTCCCTTTCCTGTCTTCTAAAAATTTTACTTAAGAAATTTTTTTTAGCCTTTGAAACTATATTTATTCTTTTTATTCTCATGGTAGAATTCATATAACAAAATTAACCACTTTAAAGTAAACAATTCCATGTCATTTAATGCATTTACAGTGCTCTGCAACCAGATCTCTATCTATTTCCAAAATGTTTTCAGTACCCCACACGGAAACCCTGTACCCATTAAGCAATTATTCCCGTTTCCCTCTCCCACCAGCCCGTAGCAACAGCAAGTCTGCTTTCTATCTCTATGAATTTACCTATTTTGGATATTGTACATAAATGGGACCATACAGTATATCACATTTTGTGTCTGGCTCCTTTCATCCTTTCCCAATGCTTTCGAGATTCATCCATGTTCATGTATCAGTGCTTCTTTCCTTTTTATACATGAATAATATTCCATTACATATACATATCACATTTCAGCTATCCATTCATCTGTTGATGGACACTGTGGGTTGTTTCCTCTTTTAGCTATTGCTTATAGTGCTGCTATGAACATACACGTTCAAATATTTGTTTGAGTCCCTGTTTTCATTCTTTTGGATATATACCTAGAAGTGGAATTGTCGAGTCATATGGTAATTCTGAGTTTAACTTTTTGAGAAACCACCAAATTCACTCTGTCTCTTGCTGTCCCTCAGTCAATCATATATTCAGTCCTGAGTACCTTCTCACAAAGCTTTTATAACAGCCAAGAGATAACATTTACTTCTCTATGTCAGAACTTATACTCTGACTCACAAGCAATGAAGACTTAATTTCCCTTCCCCTTAATTTTCTCCTGAGACTTACCAGACTCTTTTCTACTGTGATTCTTTTCTCTGCATCATGTCTGCTCTCTTCTGTACCTGATTTTATCTGTGTTTACAATATCTTCATCCAGTGAACATGGCTGCCAAACAGTCTTTCTCATCTCCTAATGACTGTGCTCTGTCCCTCCTGAGGGGACCTTATAATTATTGAGAGGACTATATAATCATTCCAAGATTATAAAGCACCAGCCAGAAAAACAATTTTTAGTTTTCTCCTCCTTTTTAGCCAGCTGTTCACTTGTATGCAATCTTTTCTCTTTTTTTCAAAAGCAAACACTTTAGTTGGAAAAAGAAAAAAAAAAGGCTTAATCCTATGTATCCCAGAGTTTTACAAGTCTTCAGGGAGATAGCTTTATTTTTGTGACTATCATTCTTCAACAGTCAGTCATCAGAAATGGTAGTATCTGCATGTGTTTCCTACCTAGGATAAGTATTTCAAAGATAGGATAAATACTTATCCCAGGTAGGAAACATAGCACCTGGTTAATTAAGATGAAGTTCTCCTCTGGTTCCTAAGAAGGAAAGTATCCATCACCACCATGTGACCTTCCACTTGCTAGAAGCCTCCCTATTGTCATTGCTACTGCTGGTCCTCCAGAAAGACTGATTTGACCTTCTGTAACAAGAAACTGATTTCAGTTCAAGAGTTTCAGGGGCTTTGAAGTTCTTCCTTTTTTTCTCTTTGTTGTGAGGTTCTTCCCCACATCAAACTCATAATATTGGTTAGGCTTGCCCCACACTCACAAGGCATCATCCTTTCTGGTTCCTCTTTGGATTTTTTTTCTATTCCCTAGAAATGTTGCATCCTCTCATAAGCCAAAAGGACCAGAGGCCTTTCTTAAGTGCTTTCATTTATTTATTCAATAAGTACTTGTTGAGCCTCTACATGTGCCAGGCAGTCTTCTAGGCACTCAGGATACAGCAGTTAACAAAGCAAAGTCCTTGTTTTCAGTTTCACAGCCTAGTAAGTGGACATAGATAGAAACAAACAAATAAGTCTACACTATGTAATGCATCAACTGGAGATTACTTAACTCACATGGTAAGGAGAACAGAGAATGACCAATGGTGCTATTTGAAATGCGGAAGGTGTAGAAGGTTTTTCTGATAAGGTGACATTTGAAGCCAAATAGGGTACTCATGAAATAACCCTGATGAAAGATGGTGGCACAGACTAGAGTGGTTGGAATAGATGTGAATTCTATGTTGTGTTCGCTAATAGCCGGGAGATCACTTTGCATTATAGCACACAGAAACCCTGCCCTTCTTGAGAAGTAGACAATGTAGTACTTATTCTTTAGTTCATGTAAAGTGTCTTGGTTTTCATTCTTATTTGTCTCAAATGGAACTTCAATTGTTTTTTATCTGATTTATATTTTTTTCACAAAAATTGTTGCTTTTATACACTTAACCTATTGATCTCAAACTTGAGTGTGGAGAAGCATCACCATTAGGGATTGTTTAAAATGGAGATTCAAATAAGCACCTGGGGAGATTTGTGTGCAAATGTCTTAGAGTACATTTTGAAAAACACTCCTCTTTGCCCTATGCTTATACTGTGCTGGTTCCTCTGTACCATATTGCTAAACTATGGAAGATTATTAGTAACTAATAGAATGATCACTAATGCTCTTCTAGTTTATAGTCACACTGGCACTTACAATATCTAGTAGAATCTGCTGCCTTTCATGTGAATAAGCAATATTTGATCACCTGCTTGTAGCTGTTTTCACACTGGTTCAAACTGCTCTGAGTTGTAACTCCTCCTAGAACTATTTATACTCCCAGCTATACCAAAAAATGAAATGACAAATGTTAAATAATCAGCATTTGAGACTTATTTTCTTTAATAAAAGACTATTTTCAGCTCCTAAAACCAAATGTAGCTATTCTATTTAACAATCCATAGATTTGAATCTGAGACACTATATTTAGCAGAGCCCATTTTTAATAACCAAGGGTTTTTTTTTTTTTTTTAGTTAGTTGCAAGAGCAATATAACAACATTTAAGGAAATGTGAGCTTCCATCAATATGGCAGACAGGACTAATGAGAAATTCCCTCTTCCAAAAACACATAAAATGCTGAGTATAATACAAAGGTGAACTTGAGGAAAAAATGTGCATAGAGAAAACAAAGAGAAGACAGGAAGCTAAGAAAGGTGAGCTCACAGAAGTGGGAAAAGGGGGGGAGAGGGAGGGGGACTAATGAGGAATTGTTGAATGGACACAGAGTAATTGCGTATTGTAATGATGAATAAGCTAAATATACTGATCTAACCATCACATGTTCTCCATAATTATTGAAAATCAACATTGTACCCCACATGTATGCATAATTAAAAAAAAGTGAAATTGTCACATTTTGGGAGACATCAGACTAGATACAGCTCCCAGCATCATAGGGCAGGAAATGAGGTGCTGTGTGCACTGGGAAGTGAGGGGGCGGTGGGACAGAGCCTAGATTCTGAAAGGCCAGACCTCTCTGTGAAAGGCTAACCAACAAACTTTACCCATGGTACAAGGAAACAACTAGTGTTTATTTTGTCCTGGGACTCTGAATGACAATTAAAAAAAAAAAAAAAAAGGCCTCTCATGAGAAAAAGGTGGATTGTGTAGATTTATGCTACATGTATGGTACATGAAATTCTAAACTGAGAAATTAGAGTACAAATTGTTTAACACTAGAGAAATTCCTGAGGTACCTGGCAAAAATAAGTGGAAATCTGCCATGTTGTAATACTTTCACAACCTCTCACTCGAGACATGTGCAGATAAAACAATTCTCTGAAGATCAACTTAAGATAAAAAAAATTGCAAGGGGCTGGCCAGTTAGCTCAGTTGGTTAGAGCGTGGCCTTATAACACCAAGGTCATGGGTTTGAATCCACTTACTGGCCAGCCACCAAAAAAAAAAAAAAAAAAAAAATTAATAAAAAAATAAATAAATAATTGCAAGCCGCATTATGAAAACATCCACCTTTTGGGTGTCAGCAGATAAAGCAAACATGATGACTAGCATACAAAAACACTTGAGGTATGAGAATGATCTCAAAGAGACTATTATAAAGGTGTGTTTATAGTGATTAAAGACATACAAAAAAGAATACATTCAAGGAGGAAAAACAGGTAACTATGAAAGAAAGTACATAGATTTGAAAAAGAACAAACTAGAAACTTTGGAAATGAAAAATACAGGGCTGGCTGGTTGCTCATTTGGTTAGAGTGTGGTGTTATAATACCAAGGTCAAGGGTTTAGATCCCCTACCTGCTAAAAAAAAAAAAAAAAAACCCCAAAAAAGAAATGCAAAATACAGCAGTTTGAAATTAAAATGAAATGGAAAGGTAAAACGGCAGATTAGACAGAGCTAAAAAGAGAATCAGTGAACTGGAAAGTAAGTACAGAGAAATGAAGAGTTAGAAGATATCAAATATAAGTTAAAATATGTGGAGAACAGAATGAAAAAAATAAATGGAAAATAGAGGAGAAAAAATAATTTACGTGCAAAATACGCTAAACTTCTTTATGTTTGTTCTTTTTTTAAAAAAATAGCCATTTAAAATATTTATAAAAGAAACGCATAATTCACTCTTTACAAATTGGAAAATATAGGAAACACATATTTACTATTTAAAAATTAGAAAATATGGTAAGGCCTTTGTTCCCAAATTTATTGTACATCAGAATTGCCTTGTAGACCTCTTGAACCACTGAACACTGGTCCCCCACCTACAGTTTCAGATCAGTAGGGCCCATGTGAGACTCACAAATTAGCATTTCTATAAATTCAAGTGATGCCAGTTGTGTTGGTTGGGGGACCACCCTTTGAGAAACACTGCCTTAGACTATAAAGAAGGAAACAGAGATGACCTGTAATCACACCCCTTAAGGACAGTGACATTCAGATGTACATCTTTCAGATTTTTTCCTATAGAAAAAAAATTATATATGCATGTGTATGTATAGGGGTGTGAGAGTGTGTGTGTGTTAAACCATAGCACCAGTTAAGTACCATGCCCAGAATAAGTGGTTAAAGCAGTCACAAGTCCCCATCCCCAACCAAATTTAAGCAGGTCAAGAAATAAACTTCCACCTTTTGGGGGTGTGGGGGAGGTTGTACTGGATTGAGTTATGCCTCCCCAACTCACTGAAGCTTGAATTGTGTTCACCAAGTTTTATGTATTAGAAACTTGGCCCCCACTGTGACTGTTAAGAGGGTAGCAAATCCTATTATGGTGGTTGAAAAGTGGAGCCTTGAAGAGGTGATTGGATTGTAGGACCATGCTGTACTGAATAGATTAAAAATGGTGGTCATGGGTGTGGTTCTGAGGGTTTTAAAAGAAGAGGAGAGTCTGTTTTTCTCTCTGCTCTCTATGCTCCACCATTTTCACAGTGTGATACACTGCCATTACTGAAGTCACCACCATAGGAAGACTTCACCAGTGTTCCTTGGACTTTGGACTTCCTCACCTCTGAAACTGTAAACAATAAATTTTGTTTTCTTTATAAATCACTCCATTCTGTGTATTTTGTTATAAGCAACAGAAACAGACTAATACAGAGGTGGTGGTAGAAAGATTACATTGCAGAAGAGCATGTGGATTGGGAGGTATTTCTATGGCCATCTTTGAAAAATACTATCTGCCACAGGTGGTTTGTTTCCATAAAAACATAAGTGGAACTGGCTGGCCAGTTAGCTCAGTTGGTTAGGTCAAGTGTTCATATCCCCATGCTGGCCAGCTGCCAAAAATAAAACAGACTTATTTATGTATACATGCCTTGACTATTTCATCAAAAAGTATATAATTTTTAAAATTTCTTTTTTATCTTTCAAAATATTTTAACATTTATTTATACATATTTGTGAGTACAGTGCATTGTTTACATATGTACATACACTGCACAGTGATTCACTTAGGGTAGATAGCATGGTTTTGTACCCATTACTCCACCATCTCTCCCCCTCTCTCTCCTGACCACTCACCTCTAGTAACCACTATTCTACTGTCTACTTCTATGATAATCACTTTTATATTTTTTAGATTCCACATATGAGTGATGTCATGAGGTATTTGTCTTTTTGTGCCTGACTTACTTCACTTAACATAATGGCTTCCAGTTCCATCCATGTTGGTGCAAATTATAGGGTATCACCTTTTTTAATAGCTGAGTAGTATTCCATTATGTATATATACCACAGGTTTTTTTATCCATTCATCTGTTGACATAAATTTAGGTTGGTTCAATCTCTCAGCTATTGTGTATAGTGCTGTGATGGACAGGGGAGTACAGGTGTCTTTTTGATATATTGATTTCATTTCCTTTGGGTATATATCTACTAGTGAGGTAGCTGGGTCATAGAGTAAATCTATTTTCAGTTCTCTGAGGAATCTCTATTCTGTTTTCCACAGTGCCTGTACCAATTTATACTCCTACCAGCAATGTAAGAAACATTCATTTTTTTCAGTATCCTTGCTAGCATTTTTGATTTTTTTGTATTGTTGATAATAGCCAGTCTAATTGGAGTGAGATAATATCTCATTATGGTTTTAATTTGTATTTCCTGGAAAATTAATAATGTTGAACATTTTTCATGTGCCTGTTGGCTATTTGTATGTCTTCTTTTGAGAAATGTCTGCTCAGGTTCTTTGCCCATTTTTTTAACTGGGTTATTTGGGGTTTTTTGCTGTTGAGTTGTTTATATTCCTTTTATATTCTGGATATTAGCACCTTGTCTGATGTGTGCTTGGCAAACACTTTCTCCCATTCTGTAGGTTGTCTCTTCATTTTGCTGGTAGTGTCCCTTGCTGTGCAAAAGATTTTAGTTTGATATAGTCCCTTTTATGTATTTTTGTTTCAGTTTCCTGTGTCTTTGTAGTCTTGCTCAAAAAAAAACGCTGCTCACTCCAACTTCACATAGCATTTCCCCTGTTTTCTTCTAGTGGTTTCATAGTTTCAGGTCTTAAATTTAGGTCTTTGATCCATTTTGAGCTGATTGTTGTGTATGGTGAGAGAAGGGGTCTATTTTCAATCTCCTTTTTGTGGTTATCCAGTTTTCTCAACACCATTTGTTGAAAAAGCTGTCCTTTCCCCCTTGTATATTTTTGGCATCTTTGTCAAAAATCAGTTGGTTGTAAAAGTGTGGGTTTATTTCAGAGCTCTATAATCTATAGCATTGGTCAATTTGTCTGCTTTTATGCCAGTACTATACTGTTTTGGTTACTATAGATTTAGAGTATATTTTGAAGTCAGTAAGTATGATGCCTCCAACTTTGTTCTTTTTGTTAAAGATTGCTTTCACTACATGGGGTCTTTTGTGGTTCCATACAAATTTTAAGAATGTTTTGTCTATTTCTGTGAAGAATGTCATTTGATAGGGATTGTGTTGATAGTAGATTGCTTTGGGTAATATGGAATCAAGAAAGTAATCCCATTCACAATAGCTACCAAAAAAAAAATGAAATACTTAGGAGTTAATTTAACCAAGGAGGTGAAAGACATTTACAATAAAGACTATAAAACATTGTTGAAAAAAATTGGAAGAGGACACAAACAAATGGAAATACATCCCATGTTCATGGCTTTGTTGATTTAAATTTTAAAGTAACTTATGTTATGAAATATATCTCATGCTAAAATTCATACATACGTCCGGGCCGAGCCCGTGGCGCACTCGGGAGAGTGCGGCGCAGGGAGCGCAGCGATGCTCCCGCCGCGGGTTCGGATCCTATATAGGAATGGCCGGTGCACTCACTGGTTGAGTGCTGGTCATGAAAAAGACAAAAAATAAATAAATAAATAAATAAAATTTAAATAAATAAATAAATAAAATAAAATTCATACATACGTCCTACATACTCCATGTAGTCAGCCATGCACATCTAGTGGTTCCTTCCTAAACTGATCTTATGTAAAAGAATGTCATTATTTATAACATTTTATTTCTTTAGGAAGAAAACATTTGTTTAGTGCCGGCTGTGGAAAAAATGTTATATTGGGTACTTTAGGGAATAAAAACTAGACATGGGTTCTGCCTTCAAGAACCTGCCTTCTTATATTCTTCTAGTGAGATAGGGAACATAAATAACAATAAATCAGGTAATGAGAGCAACATAGATAGAATTGAGAGTGGAAGAGAGTCATTTTAAAAAGCTTTAGGAAAATGTTGCTGGTTGTTGAGGGATGGATAGAAGGTGTGAAGGTTGTAATGAAGAATACGTAGAGGAGCAACAGGAGGAAAGTCACAAATACAGAAGAACCAAGCAATAGCTGTGACTGTTTCAGTTTGGTTGTAGTTTAGGGCAGTAGTTCTCAGGCTTTGGTGGGCAATGCCGTCACCCTGGAAAACTTGTGTGGAGTTTGTGTAGGGTACGTGGTAGAGGAATAGACAGAGAAAAGAATGAAAAGGTACGTAGCTGGGCATCATAATGTAATGGTTCTTGAATGCCACGTTATGCTTCTTTTATTTATGTTGATAGGAAGGGAAGAACTACTGAAGCATGTAAATCATGGGAATGACCTGATTGAAGCCTTTAGAAAATTAATCTGGTACCAGTGTGTACAGCAGTTAGAGCAAAACAAGGTTGGAACTGGGGAGTTTGTTATAGAGGTTCCTGTGTTCATTCAGTGAAGAGGAAATCAGACCCGGTCCCTTAATCAGGGCAGTGAGAATGGAAAGGAGCAGAACGATTCAAGCAAGGAAGAATCTGGCAACTAATTAGATGTGAGTGTGGTGAAGTGAAGACAGAAGTAATTATGACTCTAAGGTTACAGTTAAATCTGGGCTGTGGGAAGATCCCCAAATCAAGAAGCCAGAGTAAGGTACGTGCTTGAGGGAACTGAAGGTGAGCTGGTGTGTTGCATGCATCCTATCTGTAGTGAGGAGGACATCCTTTTGGGGATGTCCAGCTGGCCATTGAGAATCACACTGAAGGTGAGGAAAAGGACTAAGGCTATAAATATGGATTTGAGGGTTATTGGCAGCTTGGTAGGAGTTGAAGCTATGAGAGTGGATCAGTTTACCAAAGGAAAGCATATAACGAAGAGAAGAAAAATAGAGAAGCCATAACCTCAGTGAATACCTGCATTCTAGAAATAAGGGGATGATGATAAGTCAGCAGAACTTTATAGTATATTCAGAGTGCTAGGAAGAGAAGTAGGGTAGACACCAGGGAGGACTTTCTAGCAGGGACTGATCAGCAGGGTTGAATATTACAGAGGAACATGGAGACTGAAGACAGGGCAGTGGAGGTGTTGGTGATTTTTAATAAGGCAATTCTACTGAAAAGTGAAAACCTAAGCCAGCAGGGGTTAATGATTGTGTCTGTGGTCAGGAACTGGCACCATTGAAAATGGAGTGTTATTTTGCTAAGAAAATTCATACTTCCAATGGACCTGTTAACTGGTATTGGAGACCTGGGAGAAAATCAAGAAAATATTGCTCATCTAACTAAAAGCAATTTCTTTGTGATCTGTCATACAAGTAGTTTAAAGCAATAATGGAGTCCTCCATTCTTCTTTTGTTCATTACTGCAAGTGCATTTACCAGAGACAGAAGTCTCTTAGGGATGTTACCTTAATCCATAGGATTTCATTTTTATTGAGCTCATCTCAGTACATAGAAAAGCTCCTTCAAAGTTCAGCTGTGTATCAAAAAATGAAACATAACAGCAACCAGGTTTTAGTGCTATTATAGATTTTCCTAAAAAGAAAACATTGGGAAAATGATTTCTTGCAATCATTTTAATACTTATAAACCGTTGTAAACCAGTATAACGTGCTAATCACATACAATTTTTCTCAAAGGTGTAATTCCTAATTCAACATCATTAACAGTTAATGGTGGGATATGGTAAAATGCAGCTGTTTTCAACACCTTATATTCTTATTTGTTATTATTACTGTGTAGTATTTCAGGCTTTATCTATACCTGACTTTCTATGGGGCTGTCATAGCAGTTAGTAGCACAGCGCCATGCTAGAGCTTTGTAAACTACACCCTGAGATTCTTGTGGCAGCCTTGCAGAGCTCATATTGTTATTCCCATTGGGCAATGAAAATAGTAAGACTGAAAGAAGTTAAGTAATTTACCAAAGAAGATACACCTATTAATCTTCAGAGTCTGGATCCCAACTTGGTTTTCTGACGCCAAAGCTTGTGCTCTCTGCACTGAGACTGACTCTTACTCCACTCCTTTTCCTTGAATAGTCTGAACATCATGGTGTTCCAGAAACACGGACACTGTGCTACTGGTGCTGAATTGTCAGAATTTTGATGCTTAAAAAGGATCATCTCTCTCTCTAACTGATGGACTAGTTTGGGTCGAGACATCTCTGCTCTGCTCTGAGTGAAAATTTCTTTAAAGTAATGAAGCAGTTGTCTTTTCAGGTTTAAGAAGGCATAGAAAAGCCATTGGGAACAAAAAATAAAAATCACTTGAAGAAAAAGCAAAACTATTTGGAACTGTAATTTCAAATGGCAGTCAGAACTAGATGCAGTGGGTTAAATATGGCTAGGAATTTTCATGAAAAGACTTCTCCTGAAGGCAGAGCAGGTTGTTCTTCTGGTGCTGCCTGCATAGCTTATCCCATTCCACTTGGTAGGAAACTGACTTATGACCGGGAGGGTAGCACAAAGCATGCATGAGGACAGGAGTCCCAAAATATGGTGAAACCTTCATCATTGGTCCAAATCTCTCTTTTCCTCCACAAGGCAGTGAGTGTTTCCATTGAGCAGTGGGGCCAGAAGGTCAAAGCCGCCTCACACTTGAGGGCTGAAGCCCCATCAATTTAACATTATCACTAGGTTTATAAAGCATCAGGAGTTTTAGCAGTCACTCTCACCTTATGCACTACCACAATCAATCTACATATATCACACAAGTTAATTGTTTTATAAAACACTACGGAATTCACAAATGAGAGCCAGTGCTAAATTATCTGAGTCAGTGGAGTAAAGTCATGTAGAATCCATAGCAGTGAATAATCTCAAGATAATTTGTGACTTTGCTGTTAAAAAAAAAATTAATTTGCTTCTGTTTTATTTTCCTTAGGCTACTATTAAAAAATGTTCAACCTTTTCTCTAACATATACATAACCGAAGTAGAGAAAAGAGATATGATTTAGAAACTTTTAATCTACTTGAGGAAATATCAGTTTGGAGTATAAAAATCTTCTGTAAATAAACTACACATAGATAATCCATAGTTAGCCCTGAGGAATTTCTTCTGGTTCATAGTAGTCATGCCAGTGTTTATTTTATTGTGACTATGTCATCTTTGACATAGATGACTCATCATTTTATAAATTTCATCTTTAAATAATCTGTTGTTATTAGCTTTCAGACAATAACTATTCAGAAACAAAAGACTAAATGTTATTTACTCTTAGCAGTTTCAGCATATGGAAATTAGAGTATCTCACAGAGCGTCCCAGCCCTGGCATTGTGCCAGTGTGTTTATTTACTGAATGTTGAATAACTCTCAGAAGATTTCTCTGAATTAACTACTGTAATCAAAGCACAAAAGCAAGATAACTGCTATTTGTAGAGACTCAAAAATCTAAAAAACAAAAAAAAATCACAGAGGCAATAGAAAACATACAAAGCTTCAATGACCCCGTTAACTTAATTCTCCCTAACACACCAAAAATGAGGTCTGTATATTCAGGAAGTTAATATCAGTATTAGGATTGACATTGGCTTTTAACATGATCCCACTAACTTTGTTGGTCATTCAAACTATGCTTTACTAACAAGATGACATCTCAAGAGGGCAACTAGTTTCTTTACAAATAATAAAAGTAGCCAAAAATATATATAACATTTTAAATTCTTTTTCTTTTGCTTTAATTCAGTTAGTGGTAACCTGATAAAAAGTGAACAGATGGATTATAATATTTAAACTAAAAGATTTACAATTATTCCTCAGAAATGGTACATATTAGCCATTTTGCTAACATTTTTGTTTCACATAGACAGTTTCTATCTGACCGAAGTAGTATTAAGAGCTTGAGGAATTCACTAAAATTCAACTTAAAATTTTAGAAAGCATTTCATTTACTTTTCTGAAAGCAAAGTGTTTAAAATGTAATGAAACGTTTATTTTAATTAGAAGAGATATTTTAATTAATCTGATTTGTTTTACATTATATTTTCAGTCTATATGAGTCATGCATATATACAGATGTACAACTATACTACATGATCATAGTTTTCAGGATTTTAAGAGGTTTTGTCTGGATCATTATATGTTCTCTAGACTGAATTAAGAGAACAAATAAGTGCAGTTTTAAAGGTGATTCACAACCATTTCCTCCCCCCATCTTTGACTGCTCTGTTTTGTTGTGCCTAATCTCAATGCCCTTCTCTTTATAAGCTGAGCAGTGCAGCTCTACTTTGGCAAAAGCTCATGAGCTCTGGTCTGGGGTGGATGTGTTACAGCTCAAGCAAGTTTATTGATTCTTGCATATAGTTGATAGCTTTCTAGCGTTACCTCTGAAATGCTGTCTTCCCCCAGGTGTCTGAAAGCTCTTGTTTTCTTCTCCTTCCCTAGGTGGGCACTTGCATTCCCATGGGTGCAACTGGGCAACTTCTGAATCTCTAAGCTCTACTTTATACATTCTTGCCTGAACTCTTACACAGAAGTTTCAGTTGAGTGCAGAATATCTTCCTATAACATGCTATAAGAACCTCAGATAGAATAATCCAAAACTGAACTCATCGTTTCCTAAATTTTCTCTGTACACTGTGATCCCTCTGTTGTTAATGGCATTACCATCTTTCCAGGCAGGTGAGAAATGATGATCATTTCCATACCTTGTTCTTTTCTCAGTTTCCATGTCCACTCCGTAGCCAAGTTGTATCTGATCTAATCTACATTCACACAGTCTCTAGTTTCATTTATTTATTAAATCAATCAACAAACATTTTTTGAGCTTCTTTCTACTTTTGTGCCATGTCTTTGGAGTATGAGGCAGTGTCCTGTTCAAGAAGGTCACACCTAACGAGAGAGAAAGAACTAAATAGACCATCACTGCACAGTATGGTAATTATTAGTTATAAGTACGAACAAGCTGCTGAACTGGGAAAAGGACATAGAAGCTGTCTGGGAGGAAGAGGCACATCAGGGAGGAAGAGGCATATAAGCTTTGTCTGAAAAGATGAAGAACGATCATCTAGGTAAAGAGCAGAAGAAAGCCTTCCAGGAGGTAGAAATAGCAGTGTGTGCAAATGGCCAGAGGTGTGAGAGAGCAAGGTCTTTTCAAGGAAGCACGGGAGTGACTCAGGTACAAGCTGAGGGGTGCTGAGAAATGAAACCAAACAGAGGCACATTTATGAAGGGCCATATATACCATCTGGGAAGTTTGGATTTTTTTCTCAAAGTATATTTCTTTCCTTTTTTCCTATACATGATCATATCTTATGTCAGGACCATTGCAAAAAAAAAAAAAACTCCTGACTGTTATCTTGCTGGCCATGCTCTTGCCTTCCCCCCCTCCTGCCCCCCTCAGATTGTGGCAGAGGTGGCTTCCCCTGTTGCAGTTTAGAACCACTCTTCCTGATTCTTCAGTGGCTGTATTACTCACCAGATGACTCTTACTTCCTGCCACCTCCACTTCTCCTCTTCTGCCAGACACATCCCATGGGTCTGGGTTAGGACAACTATTTTCTCCTCTGAGTTATAAGCTCCTTAAGGTCAGAGTCTATGTCTCATACATCTGGGTAGACTGAGAACACCTTGCCTTGTGCTTAGCACATAGCAGGCCTTTGCGTATCTGTTGTGTTGAGTCAAAGGAGTGCACACATTTCTTTATTTTCCAGTCTTTTATGCACATTGACGTAACCACGTTGCTGTAATAAGCACTGGCTTTCTTGTCACTGTCAGTCAACAAGTGTTCCTTACAGCCCAGTGGCTTGTAACATGCCCTGCTGCTACAAATCAGCAACAGTTTCCAAACAGAGTGGCATAGCTGTGTACAAACCTTAATGTGCAATGTTTGTTTTTTGCTGCAGAAAGTGAAAGAATTCACTTTTCCCTAGGGTAAAAGCAGGCTTAGGAAGCATCTATGCAGGTCCCCTTGCCAAGAATTACACAATTTCCAAGCCTCTGCACTGCATTTTCCTGACAGGTACAGTGAAAAGGGCTTTGAACTAAGAGCCAGTACTAGGATTTGAGTCTCAGCTCCAGCCAACTGGGTGTTTACGGGTAGCATTTCTGGGCCCCCATTTTCCCACCTGTGGAGTTGGGAATTAAACTTATTTTCTAATCTCCTTATAAACTTTATTTATTTTTTCTTTTTTGACCGGTAAGGGGATCGCAACCCTTGGCACGGTGTGGTCCGCGCCACGCTCAGCAAGCGCACCGGCCATCCCTATGTAGGATCCGAACCCACGGCCTCGGCACCACCAGCACCGCACTCTCCTGAGTGAGCCACAGGGCCGGCCCTAAACTTTATTTTTTAACCAGTATTTTCACAGAAGTATACCAGTCAGGTTTCTTGGTTGCGTACAACACAAACCCATTCTGACTTTGTCATTTTTGTCCTAACTAATTTAAGCAGAAAAGGTATTGTTGGGAGGATATTGGATAGCTTACAGAATGGATGGGATGAAAGCCAGGCTTGGGAATTTGTCAGTTAGCAACATAAGCAGCCCTCCACAGGAGCAGAGTGGTGAGGGTGGCACTCGTGTCTCTGCCAATGACCTGTTTCTGTGTCTTCACATCACTCCCTCCAAGTTCATAATTCCAGATGTGGGCAGCTGACTGAGCCCAGGTCAAGTGCTTCTCCCTGGCTGCTGGGGGTGGAGAGAAGAAAAACCTGGACATTTGGCCTGGAGAATAGGCCGTGGAAAAGGGTATTGACTGTCACAGAGACTTATACAGACATGCAAATGTCGCCATGCATGGCGGCACATCCTGCTTCACCAGGTGCACCTTTAAAGCTTCAAGCACCTGGTAGATCCGTTTCTTCCAGAGAAGCCATTTTTGCTGGGGTTTAGATCACTCTTTCCATTATCTTCTATTATACTTAATTTTTTCTTTAGCAACACAGTTCTTTGGATCTTGTTAAGCTCCTGATAGAAATTAAGAACTGCAGCTATGCCTCTGACTACTTGCGGTGTCGTTCCAGGATGAGGAGAAAGGCGGAATGGGGTGGATCACTAATTAAATTCCAGCTCATCATTCACTTTCAGATATATAGCAATAATTTGGGATCAGGAATTATCTCTGGCCACAAACAGCATAGAACAGATTTTGTATATCAAAAACAAAGTTGAGGGCTGGTCAGTTAGCTTGGTTGGTTAGAGCGTGGTGCTGATAACACCAAGGTCCAGGATTGAATCCCTGTACTGGACCCCGCGCACGCGCGCGCACAACAACAAAAAAACAGTTGAGAAAAGTGATATCTATAAAAGACCATTTAAAGAACATTCTATCTATTCAAGACTCCATGTTATCTAAGTTTTTATCACTGGAATAAATTAGATCTCTAGCAGATTAATAGACTATATATCACCTTAGTCTCTTGCAGAACAATATTCACCAAATTTCCAGCAACTTGAATTCTGCTTCTGCTTTTTGGGGGAGACCTGCTGTGGGTGTTGTCCCTTATGGTCCTCCGAGTATCCAGTTCTAGACCCCATGTCAGAAATACCCTGTGGAAATTTAATCAGAGAAAAACTGAACTTCCCTCAAGACTTGGACTTGTCCTCTCATAGGAGAGCTGTGTAAGGAGCATGTTCTCTTCTTCACTTGGCTCCAGATAGCTAGGAGCCAGGTGTGCTATCCACACGACTGCCTTGGCCCTTGTAGTTGTCACTTTTATTTATCTTCTCTTATTCCTGGTTGTTTTGTAAACCTTCTCACTCTCATTTTGAAAGAAGGGGGAAGTGGAGAGAGACAGTTAAAAAGGGGCTGAATGCCAGATAGCCACGCAAGCGAACAGAGGTCACCTCAGCAGAGGAACAGCTACATACACTGTAGCAGAAGGGCTGGCAATGGATATCAGATACCTTGTCATCCCAGATCCTCCTAACCAAAGACAGTCTGGTCTACCATGGTGCCTGCCTGCTCAGCTGGTCTAAATATGGTTTAAAACAATGTCAACAACAATAAAGACATTTATAACTCTCCCCTCATGTATTTATATGAACTGTTTTATCTCCTACATAAAAATAGCATGTGGGACAGCTACTAGAGAGAACACAAGTAAATAATGAGACATCAGTCATTAACGTCATCCATCCACTGTGGATATTGTGAATACCGTGAGTTGCTAACTATCCAAATTATATTCAAGTATTTCATCACCTGCTTAATCAAGCTGCAAAATAAGGAGTTAGACCACTTCAACTCCAGTGATTTGATTATGTGATAAAGAGACTAGTGCATAAACATCAATCCTGGGAAATTAATTCATGAAAATTAGCTGAAGATACCCCCAGAGGCCTGTTTGGTATCTATTTTTGCATAAAATGTTGAACTAACTACTTACTGAGGGTGTCGTAGGAGGACTAGAATGATTATGCATGATTCTGTAGTTATCTAGAGAGAATCATGAAGAGGCTATGAAGTGACCTGAAAATGAATTCTGATTAAAGCTAAGTCTTGAACAGGAAAATTGCTTTGAAATGATGAAAGTTAAAATTGTTGGTAATGAAGGAAAACACTTGTCCTAGCATGAGGCCTTTAGAAGAGAATCTCATTTTGAATCTGTTGTAAAGCATATGGCTTTACTTTTCAATTGCGAGATGTTGCATTGTATGAACCTATCACATTATCTCAACTTTGAAATTCAGTGGAGGATTAGGAGAATGTTCTAGGTAAAAATCTGGCAGAGGATGTCATGGGTAAAGATCTACCATCAGAAGAGGGAAGTCTCCAGCATCCTTTAGAGCCAGCTCAGATGAATCTGCTCATGAAGCCTTCCCAAGGCTTGGCCACAACCTCTGCTCCCAGGGCTCTTGGCTCCTTTGAATGGCTAGCATTTGGGGCTGTATTTCGATATTTTATTTAAACATCTGTCTTTTGCACAAGATCATGAGGTCCTAAAGGGCAAGGATTGTGTTTAATATCTTCTGCTCATGTCTCCAGTATCTAGCAGGGTTAGATCTAGAGTTCCACCTAGGATTGAGCCCGTAACTCTGATTATATTTATTCTCTTTGGCAAATATTTGCCTTTGCATGTACTTAAAGATGTTAATACTATATCTAAAATTTTGGTGGGGGGTGGGGCAGGTATATTTCAGAATTCAGACTTTTTGGTTGTTGAAAATGTTATATCAGCATCTATAAACAGCCTCTATGTATAAGCATAATATTCCCAGCAGGTTCCTAAAATCAAGCACATTAATATTTCTGCAGCCAAAATTGTGAATTGGCACACTATATAGGATGAAGACTAATTTCATAACAGCTCAGATCAGGTCAGATTTTGCCACAAGAGGGTTACAAACAACTTTAACTTTTTTGGAGCTCTTTGGATTTTGGATCTACCAGTAAGGTACTGTGGACCTGAATGACATTTTCAGGAAGGAAGGAGTTCTCATGTAAAGGAAATATTCCTAAGGGCAAGGACTCTGACCCTTGTCAGCTCAGGGAGGAGGAAAAGAACAATGCTGGGTTTTCCTGCATGGTGACATGTTTGCAGAACTGTAACTGCTGCTAGGGTCCTGCAGGAAGATGGTGATACCAGAGGTAGCAATGGAGGTGGTTCATTGTCCACAAAGAAAGCTTTACCTTTGTTGCCACCACTGCCTCTGTGCCTTATACCTTATCTGCTGCTCCCTCTGCTTTGTTCTAACCTATTTCTCCATCCTTCCAGAGCCTCCCTTCCCCCTCATCCATTCCTATCTATCATCTAATCATCTATCTCTTTATCTATCTCTTTCTCTCTTTATAATTTTTTTTCTGCTTACCAAAGCTTAGATCTTAGTGGTTTTGATGCTTTTCTTGTTTTCCTTCGGAGCAATTCACTTCATTCCCTTAAATGACCATAGCTTTGCTCTTATCAGTTTGTCTTTGAGTAGATACCAGTCAGTACCTAAATGGACCCGTTCTCTGTACATGCTTTTGTTTATCAGGAATTGTGTTAATCTGTTCAGCGCTGTGCAGATAAGCATCTGGGGAATGTGTAAGTGGGTGATAGGCCAATACTGTTTTCTTTATTAACCTTGTCTACTGTATCCAAAAATGTTGATGAAAAATTAAAATCTGGATATGTTAATCCATGTTTAAAAATAAAATAGCATCATTTCTATTCCTGTCTTCTTTAAAAATATCTTTTTGATAATTTTCTTTAAACAGTGCAATTGCTCATTTTTCCATGTAGCGTTTGTTTTTGCCTGCCTTTATTTCAAATTCTGTTTGATTTCCTTAGACTGTGCATCTGTTTTTGCCATATCTATAAGAAAGCTCGTTTTTATGCTGTCTGTGAAAGGAATTATTTTTCTGTCTCCCATAGTCTCTCAGGTTGTTTTTAAAGATGTGCCTTTAGTATTGTTGTTGTTGAAGTGTCATGTTGAGCAAAAAATGGAGATCAGATGGTGGGATCAGCAAGGCATGGTATCTCTGCACCGTTGTGACACTTCCTGAGATCAGAGCAGAGGCTGCGAGTGACATTCATTTTCTCTTCAGTGAATTCGCTTTATGTACCTCTCCTTGCCCTGGTCTTAGCAGTGGTTACAAGGACAGCATCCCCCTTTGTGGCACCACAATCCAGAAAGAATTGGAGCAGTTTGTCAGTGCAGCACCAAGGAAGTGTTTTCTAGACCTCTGTGAGTGAATTGATATTGATTGTGTATTCTGGAAAATTTTAGTGTGGGGAGAGAACAAACAGCCGGAGTGATGATCAGTTACCCACATAACCACCTGGGACCCATCCCAGGAGACTGGGATCAGTTGTGATAAGCTGCTCTCTTCCCTATTATCCTTCACTTATCTTGGAGGTAAATGATAGTCACCAGAGGCAACCCAAACCAATTTTATGTGCCTTTGTAATATACGAAAACAAATTTTTAAGACAATGCAATAAATGCAAAATTTTTAAGTCTATGCAATGTATGTGTATGTGTTTTAAATTCCATATTGTACCTTTTAAAAATTCTTTTGAGACTGTATCCCAGTTCTTTGGTAGTAGGTTACTGTCAATCCATTGTGGCACATCATCAGTGATTATGGAGGCCCTCATGTTGCTTAATATTGTTTTTTAAAGAATTACTGATGTTTCTCTTAAGGTAGGTTAGAATTTCCCTGATGCCCAGATCATAAAATTCAGATTTTCGGACTTAAGCTTTTCTCCTTAATCAATTTACTCATTCAACTTGTTTATTGCTGACAGGTAGTTGCCAATCTTGCACAAAACACTATGCTAACTTCTAATATAGAAAATGTAACTAGCCTCTACCCTCAGAGATATTATAGAGCAGTGTTTGACAAACAATGGCTCTCAGGACAAATACAGCTTGCTGCTTTTCTTTGCAAATAAAGTTTTATTGGAACAAATCAATTTGCTCACATATTGTCTGTGGCTGCTTTGTGCTGCAAGGACAGAGCAGAGTAACTGCAATGGAGACCATATGGACTGCAAGCCTAAACTATTTACTCTCTGACCCTTTACAGAAAAAGTGTGCTGACCTTTTCTGTTCTACCTATGGACGTATAGATTATTAAATAATATCATAGGAGAAGCAGTACACTATAGTGAGAGCAGCATTAATTTTGAGCCATGCCTGTTTCAAATCCTGCTTCTGTCACTTACTGTCCATATGACCTTCAGCACAATATATAGTACCTCTGAGCCTCAGCTTCCTTTTCTGCAAAATGGAAATACTAGCATCTACACTGCAGATTTAACATAAGGAGTAAGAGAGATGTATATGTAAAGGATTCAGAATATAGCAATAGTCAGTAAATACTCTCTGTGTCAAAAAAATGAGATGTCACATAGGTAGGATGACCTTATATCATAGAGCCATCTTGGTTTATACATATTGTCCCAGTATAATTATTAATAACTCCCTCAAATGTCCCAGTTTTTAGATAATAAATTGCATGGTCACACTGTGCTTAGGCAACTTCATATATGTTCATTTGTAATCATCTCATTTTAAAAAATGAGATATCAAATTTATTTAAAAACTAAGTTTTATTTAGAACTTATTTTAAAACTGTAAGTACTATGATAAGACAGTAAATTGTATTGGTCATTGCCGACCTAATCACAGAAATGTTTTGGCTCTCATATTATTAAACTTTTTCTCTCTAAGCAAGATACATTTATTAACCCAATAGAAATGTTTCCCAATTCTCATGAGGGAGACTTAGAAGTAAGTAAACCTGTGAGAAAAAAGTTGGTTTTTTAATGTGACAGCCTTGCAGTGGGTGGTCCAATGAGGAATGGGTCATACTTTTGGTGAAATAGGGGTGAATCTGTGGGGAGGAGAACTATGAGAGAACTGAGCTGGGAAGGATGTGGCCACCATTGTGCTCATTTTGCTCATTTGAATTAGGTATTGGGGACTGACCCATTGTTTCTCCCTTTTAAGCAAGGACCTGAAGGTGGGAATCTGTTGCTTTGCCTCCCACGGATTTGTCACCCCTTTTCCCCTGGATGACGGAGCCGCCAAAGATTACTCAAAGCCTATCTCTTTTGAGCAGTGAGAAGCCCCAGAAAGGTGTTAATATCCCAGGACCCTCAAGCATGAGGCATCCTTCCATTTGGGAAATTAACCATAAATTGGGGTTTTCTTCCTGCATTTTTTCTCCAGACCAAGAAGTTACAGGAAGAGACATAGGTGGGGTTTTGCTAAGTACAGTTTAACAAGTTTAACAATAGAAGCTGGTAACCTTCAGTAAGTCAAGTAAGGTGACCTTCTGTAATGCAATTTGCAACAAAGGCTTGATTTTAATAAACATTCTCTTCTCACCACAATTTCCCAGGATCTTTACATATCAATCAGTAACTTGTCTGTCTTTAAGCCAGCAACCTTGCTGTGTTACAATTCTTATCTTGCAACAGAGACTCAATAGCCTGGGGAAAATTTCCTGTCCTTTGCAAGTTCAATATTTGAAACTGCAAGACTTTGGAAAACCAGTCCCTGTGAAGTACATTTGCTTTATGAATCCTCCGCATGAATCAGTAGCAGGCAAGTCATGGTCTAAGAGGGGTCATTAACCCAGCACTCACCACCAGCCTCATACATTCTGAGAGAAAACACTGGATTATAGCTGTATAACCTGCTGGTTCCAAAGGTGGGAGGTCAAGGAGAGAAGGGTTGTGCTATGTTTCTTTTTTATTTATTTATTTATTATTTTGTGACTAGACAGTCTGGGGATCTGAATCCTTAACCTTGCTGCTACAAGGTGGCACTCTAACTAACTGAGCCAACTGGCCAGCTACATTTCCTTTTTATATGTTTAACTCAAATATATTGGTTTCTTTTCTTTTTTAAAAACCTGATGTTGGAGAGATCCATCACCAGGCCTTGAGTCCTTGATTCATAGTCACTTCCTTCCAAATTCATCTTCATGTTTCCTCAGTGCTCTACTCTAAGGGCCTCCCTGTTCCACAAATGGACATGTATTGGAGTGGCAGGGAAGAACTCCATGGAAGAGTTGGGACTGAGTTGGGTCTTACAGGAGAGTCCCAGGGGTATGAGGAAGAGGATTACAAACTGAGAGGACAGCCATAATCAGAAGCATGCACACATATATGGCAGGTACTGCTGGGAGAGAGCTACGGACTGTGATTGTGAAGAACCTTTGGTGTCAGATTGGAAAGCTGACATTTCTCCAAGCATTGAGAAATCAGTATTTATCTTAAAACAACATTCTTCAAGTCTGGATATTATCCCAGTTTGATCTGACATTCAAACATAATCACAGGTCATTTAATATTGTAGAATAAATATCAGCTGACTTTGTTTATGTGAAAATTTCTCTCTTCTTAGTTGCTAAGTAAATGTACCAAAGACAGATTTTATTTGCTAATAGTGCAGATAAAGTGTGTTTGTTTTTCTTATTTAGAAAACATTTTGATCATATTAACTTATAAGTTTTGTGCTTCATCTCATTTCTCACATTTGCTCCCACTAAGTCTTCTTTCTTCCTTACCTTCTTTTGTTTTTCCCTTTATCACACCTCAGGACTCCTTTGCCTTTGTCCTTATCTTGCCCTTGCAAGCCCTTCCCTCAAGAGAGAGTGTCCTGAAGCCAAGAAATGGAGGCTTGTTTTGTAGACTGCAGGCATATGGAAAAGGTTGGAGGGACCCAGCACCGCATGCACCTGTCCCTCTGGCACCTGAAGGAAAGCCTGGGCTCATGAAGACTGTGTCTGTCAGATGGAAAATAACTTCTCAGAGGAACCAATTCGATCAAAGATGGGCAATTCAGTGTAAATGTAGTCCATGTGGTTTCTTGGCTTTGTATAGACAAAACAAACCCATTGACTGATATCACTGATCACTTTCCAGCCAGTAATTTTGGTGTTTCCTAGGGCAGAGATCTATAAAGTAGGGAGCAGGAATATTCAGGTGGCGTGTACAATAATTTATTGGATGCACAAAAAAATATTAGAATTTCTATTTGTATCTAGAAGGTAAGAATTCTAATTTACTAACATTTGATTTTATGGATTGTTAATAATATATATGTAATTTTTAAATATGTAAATAATGGGAGTGAATTATCAATTTTTTGATGATGGGGTACACAATCAAAACGGTTTGGTGACTACTATTCTAGATCATTGATTCCCAATCTTTGGGCTCAGTGTCACCCAACTTTCCCCTAGGGGCAATCGAATTATAGTAAGAGGCCTATTAAGGGACCTGTTTTCTCATTTAGTAGATACTAAAAATACAGTAATCTGCTAAGAGTTTGCAATGGTTTATTTAATATGTTTTTGTTGTGTTTTGTTGGGTCCGCCGCCGGCCGACCCAAACAGCCCTAGCCTCGTTCCTTGGTGGGCGAGCGAATTGCCCAGATTCCTCTTTCCCTCCAGTCCCTGTTGGGAGGAGACAGGGGAACCGTGAAGAGAGGTGAGCACAGCCGCTGTCCCCAACCATCCCGTTAAAGGACACTCAGGCGCAGCGGGGGTTCTGTCGAGCAGTTCCGTTTATTATCACACAAGAACTTGCTTTTAAAGGCAAATGGGGAAGGGAGGTTTTTTTACATCCTCCAATCAGCTTAAAGGTTATGAGAGCATGCATTCTGTCTCAATACCTAGCTATTACAATCATGCAGGGTTCATGAGCGTAGAAGTGCGTATTTGGCCAATAAGGGCTAAGGCAAGGTTCCCGCAGACACTCCCACCCTACTTCCTCCCGGCGCCATCTCAGGCGGCCACATTAATACGCCCTTGTGGGCCCATAATGGTGCCGCTTGTAATATCACTTAAGGTGGCATTAGTTTTTAAGGCCCGACATCTCCCCCTTTTTGTTTTAATAAGGCAGCTGGAGGCGGCTAACCTTCCCAGCCTCGCCTCCATTCCCTCTGGTGGCTGTGCCTGTCTTAGGTTGTTTCCCTCTGGAAATCTTACCCGTCATTGACTATCCAGCCAAGCGGGGGCAGGGCGGAGCCTTACAGTTTGGTGTTGATTTTTTAAAGGGCCATATTGACCCAAGGGCTGTCAGGGCTTTCATTATGGGCCACCTCCTCTACCACCTGGGTGAGCATTACGAGAGAAGTGGTGTTGCACCTTATAAGGGACACAACCTGGCGAATGGCGTAAGGCCCCAAGATGATTAAGACAAGGAAAATGGGTAGGGGGCCCGCCAGGGAGGACAGCAGGGTGGTGAGCCATGGGGAACTTGAAAACCAGCTTTGGAACCAATTACTATTGGCTTCTCGCTCTTTTTTTGCACTTTTCTAGCCCTTCTCTAAGCTTAGCTAGGGAATCTTTGACCACTCGACAGTGTTTTAAAATTTATTGTTTAAGTGGAGGAGAAGTGATGGACTAACAGGTACAAAACTATGCTTTCTGCCCTAAGAGAATCATTGTACATTATATGCATGTATTGAAACAACACATTGTACCACACAAAAATAAATATAAATAAAATTGGGGAAAAAGTTTAAAAAATAAATAAAATTTACTGCAGAGGTAGATTCCTTTTGCTGGAAAAATATTGTGAATCCATTGAAGGATACAGTTACACATGGAGCACAAATGAGGAAGGAGAGGGAAGAATCACATTCCAGTAAGATGTTGGAAGAGTTGCATATGTTTAAACATCTCTTTCTGTTTGTGCTCACACATGCGCTTTCAATGACAAAAATGTTTCTTTAACGTCAATGTGTTTCTTTGTTCCCCTATTTTGAGTGAGCATTGGGACATCTCATGGACCTGACTTCCAGCACAGTGTTCCTTTTCATTCATGTGTCCATTAGTTTGCTAAGGGCTACCATACCAAAATACCACTGACTGCATGGCTTAAACAACAGACATTTATTTTTTCATAACTCTGAGGGCTGGAAGTCTAAAATCAAGAGGTCAGCTTTTTTTGGTTGTTGATTTTTTGTTTTGTTTTTGGTGGCTGGCTGGCATAGAAATTGAACCCCGGCCCTTAGTGTTATCAGCACCATACTCTATCCAACTGAGCTAACCAGCCAGCCAGGTTTGGTTTTTTTTACCTGCTTGTTGTGTCTTCACATGGTCTTTCCTCTGTGGCCACACGTGTCTCTCTCTGTGTGTCCTAATCTCCTCTTCTTATAAGGACAATAAATCTGGTTGGATTAGAGCCCAACCTAACATCTCCCCTCTAAAGGCCCTGTCTCCAAATACAGTCACACCCTGCAGTACTAAGGGTTAGGGCTTCAACATATAAATTTGGGGGAGGGGGGACAATTCAGCCCATAACAATGCACACTTCCTTTTGATGAATCTAGTTTTTTCAAGAAATTATGGGGGACCTAGAAGTATTGAGAAGCATTATGATTAGGGTAACCATATCGTGATTTGTCCAGGACTATCTTGTTTTATTCTTACTTCTGAATGAATTAAAATAGTGTACCCTGTTTCAGAAATGTCTCATTTGGATGACAATTATATGGTGATCCTGATATAGAGGTTCTAGAGCCAGAGTTCATGTATTTGAGTCTCAGCTCAAAAAATATATTGCTATACTAGGTTTCCTCAAGTATGATGTGAGAAAATAATAGTACCTACCTCGTGGGTTGTTGTGAGAATTAAGTGAGTCAGCGTGTGTAAGTCATTTGGATCACTGCCCTGCATACAGTAAGCCCTGAGTGTAAAGCTGAGTAGGCAAAGAGGAGCAGGAGGAGGATTATATTTGTCAGGTGTGAAAGTTAATTTTGTGTCAACTTGGTTGGGCCATGGTGTCCAGATCTTTGGTCAAACATTATTCTGGATGTTCCTGTGAGGGTCTTTGTGGATGAGATTTACATTTAAATCAGTGGACTTTCAGTAAAGCAGATTGCCCTCTGTAGTGTGGATTGGCCACATCCAATCACCTGAAGGCCCGAATAGAATAACAAGCTTCCCCTGAGCAAGAGGGAATGTGCCAGCAAACTGTCTTCAGACCTCATCTGCAACACTGCCTCTCCTTGCTTTGGACTCGAACTGCGACCCTTTCCTGAGTCTCTACAGATGCTGGGCTTGCCAAGCCTTCACAATCACAGGGGCTAATTCCTTAAAATAAATCTCTTTCTCTCTATGTACACATCCTGTTGTTTCAGTTTCTCTAGAACCTTAACTAATACAACAGGTGTGGAAGCTAAAGCCGTACCTGAAGTATAATGTATAATTTTTTAAAAGTTCATATATTTCTGAATTTTTATCTCCTATGTTCATTATACCCTCTGCATGTCTGTAGACATATCAATAAAAAAAATGATAAGACAGTTAAGAGAGTGAATAGGAGCGCTCTCTGATAATCTCAGTATTAAAAAAAAAAAAAAAAAAAAAAAAAACCCGGAATTTTGCATTCTCATACCATGCATTAAAACAATATTGATATTAGCTGATAGAATTTTTACCATCATTATTCATAATTGTGAAGATGAATTATTTTTGGGGGGAAGTTAGAGGAATGTTTTATTCCAAACATTAATAAATGTTTGGAATAAAAGAATCATAAGATTGGTTTTGGTAAAATAAGTGTGATTGAAAAAAAAACAAACCGGAATTGAATCACTTTGTTTAAAACTGAGCTCCATAACTAAGCAAGCAAGCAAATATATTAGCAAATCACTTTTATGAAAAAAGTTAAACATCTTGGAAAAGCAAATAAAGGCTTTAGGTACAACTGAGTAGCAGCTATCAAATCTAAAAAGGGTTATCGTGGAGAGAATGGAGACCAGCTGTTCTCTAATTCAAGTGAGCCCAGATGAGAACAAAACTAGATAAAAACTGCCGTATGGCAGACCATTTAGGTCTACAGAATTATTTCCTGGCAGTTAATATGGTTGCAATGGTTACTTAGGATGCTCTGGAATATATCAAGGGATATCTTATAGTTGGTTAGGTTCACCTTTCTTGATGTGAAACTAAGTGAAAGTACAGATCTGGATTCCTCAATTGTGTTGATCAGCAGAATCACCTGGGGTGGGGCTTTAAAAAAAAATCATAGGCTGCTTTTCTGCAAAGTGATAAGGAGTGAAGAATAAAAGCAAGGTGCAAAAGAGAAAATATAGAATGCTACCTTTGGTGTAAGAAAAAAGAGAAAATAAGAATTTGTATGTTTGCTTATTTGCTTTTTTTCCTTGAAAAAGAAACACAACAAGGATAAACCAGACTAATGAAATTAGTTACCTATTGGAGGTGGAGTGGGAGTTGGGAATGGGCCTTGTCTGTGTAAACTTTTTGTATAAGTTTCCTATTGTTTCTGTAATAAATTATCACAAATTTAGTGCCTTAAAACAACACAAATTTATTGTTTTACCGTTCTGGAGGTGAGAAGTCCAGCATGGATCTCACTGGACTAAAATTAAGGTGTCAAGAGGCTGCATTCCTTCTGAAGGCTCCAGGGGATAATCCATTTCTTTGCCTTTTCTAGCTTTTAGAGGTCACCCACATTCTTTGGCTCATGGCCCTTTTCTCCATCTTCAAAGCCAGCAGTATAAGATCTTCAGATCTCTCTAAATCTGACCTTTCTTCCTTCTTTCACATTTAATTCTGATTAAATTTGTGTCGATGAGATAACATCTTAAGGTCAACTGTTTAGCAACCTTAATTCCCCTTTGCCCTCCCTGTAATAGAACAAATTCACAGCTTCTGGCAATTAGGATGTAGACATCTTGGGGGGTAGGGGAGGGCATTCTTCTGCCTACCACACCTTTTAAAATGATTTTGACTTTTGAACCATGTAAATATTTTTATACAATAGTTCAAAAAAAGTATCTGTGTACACACATATGAGAAAGGAATGAATACAGCAAATGTAAATCACTGGCAACTTTGGGTAGCTGTTGTGAGGCTGCCGCACAGAAAAGGAACCAGAACACCCAATTGAGAATTTAAAAGAGGGGTTTGATTGGCCGGCCGGCGACTGTTTCTCCAAGAAAGTCTTGGAAGGAAGCAGCCCTGAGTTTAATTTTAAGGGGTCTTTTAAAGGCACATAGTCACACAGGCAAAAAATCATATAGTCACGCAGTTACAATTATCATATAGTTACACACATACACACATACCCTCCTGGCATGAGGAGGGGATTTGGGGAGGCCTAGCGCAAGCTGATAACAGAAGCTGAAAGAAACCAGTCAATCACTTAGGGACAGCAAAAACTTTCACAGGGCAGTTTCCTCCTTAGGTTGTCTAGATACATCCAGATAACAGCTCTTGGTGTTATCAGTGAGGGAGGGACAGCATAGGCGGGAAACAGCAAAGGCAGGCAGAACTTAAAATTTTTCTAAGTACAGGACAATTTTTAACCTTCAATTTTCACCACAGGTGTTGGGGGGCTTTCAAACAAGAACACTTTTCAAACAGTAAAAATGGCATAAGCTAAATCAATCTACCTCATCACATAGTTAGAGCTGGGTTTTGTACTACACTTTCAAATTTTCTATAGGTTTGATTTTCAAAATAACAAGTTGAAGAAATGATCCTTTATTGGGCCCATGGGCTTCTTACTACCCTCTGGACTTATTTTGTTTGTATGTCAAGTTGTTCTTATTGTTTTCTTTTCTTCTTCTATTTTTTTTTTTACAATGTGTTTCTGGTTGTCTTTTTGGAAGTCTCTCCCTGACATCCAGCTCCTGCTTTGAGTCTCTGGGCAATGTGAGTTTTTGAATGCATATGATAGTAAACAGAAGTGCTTCAATGAAAGCAGTGTTTTATGTTCATCTCTATGGAGGTTCAATTTACAAGAAAAACATTTGAAAATAAAACGGTAAATAAAATGGATGTGTAGTATCTGGTTTATAGATGGCATTCAATAAATATGTGCTATACACGAGTTCATTTTGTAAACTTCTAATTACCTTTAAAATATTGCTTGATGCTAATAACAACAACAAAAGACACAGATCTCCAGGCCCTACCTCAGGCCTGCTGAAGGGAAATCTCTGAGGATAAGGCCCTGATCTGCATTTTAAACAAGTTTGCCATGTGCTTGTATTCACTGAGGTTGGTTTCTTTAAGGAGACTTAAGATATTTATGGCTCTTGCCCTGCCTCTAGGCTCAGCCTGAAGTCCTCTGGGAAAAGTTCCCTCCTCCTGCCTCCTCTTCCATCCTGGCAGATCTCTGCTCATCTCTGCTGATGGGAGTGCTTTACCATCTGTCATGATCTTTATACTTCCTTCTTTTCCTTTGCTTCCCAGGCTACCTTGTGTGGCTTTCCCTTGATTTTCCAACTCTCTCCATGAGTACTAGTTCTCTGTTGTTCAGCGTGCTCTCCATGGGCACAGCCCCGCCCAGTCTTAACCTAACCGTTGCTGCTTATCCAGTAGATGGGACAATATTTTTTGCAAAATATGTTTTTTTCAAGTCTCTATGATTTTTCCATAAAAGAAAATCTCTCTCAGATACCAGGAACTCTGTAGGAAATTCTGAGAATGTAAACCAGATTTGTGTTTCCTGAGTGTAGTGGATTGAATTATGTCCCCCCAAAACTCACTGAAGCTTGAATTGTGTCCCCCAGGTTTTATGTATTAGAAACTTGGTCCCCACTGTGACTGTTAAGAGGGTGGGAAATCCTATTATGGTAATTGAAAGGTGAAGCCTTGAAGAGGTGATTGGATTTTAGGATCATGAAGTAGTGAATGGATTAAACATGGTGGTCAGGGGCGTGGTTCTGAGGGCTTTAAAAGAAAAGGAGAGTCTGTCTTTCACTCTCTCTGTTTCCACCATCTTGCAGTGTGAGATTTCTGGGTCAGTGCTGACACCACCAGATGGACTTTGGACTTCCCAGACTCAGAAACTGGCTAGGTTTAGGCCTGGAATCCTCACAGTGCCAATTGTCTAGCTCTTAATCCTCTTCATGACACCAGTTGTCTAGCTACATGACCACGCCAGTTGTCGGACTCTTTTACCTGCCAGTAATCCTGCACAAACTGGGCCGATTGTTGCACTAGGGCTGGGTCTGGAGCCCACAGACCCCTCAAGCCCATTCACAGACTACATCACAAACCCTTCACACACCAGGCTGGGTCACCAGACCCCTTCACACAGGTCTATGAGCTAGATAACTGGCCAAAAGGTCCTTGGAAGCCATAGGTTCTCTCCCCAAAAGCATGGCTGTTCTCTCCCTCTCTCTCTCTCTCTCTCTCCCCCTCCTCTCTTCCTGTCCCTCCTTCCCTCTGCCTCCTTCTCCCTCTCTCTCTGAAGAACACAAAAATAGCAACAAAACTAAAAACATACGTTGGCATGCATGTGCACTAACCACACACACACACACACACACACACACAATTTTCTTATAAAGGATGCTGAACCACACCCAACTGGACCTGAGGCGAGGGCCCTGACCAAACTATTCTATTTTCCCAACAGAAACTGTAAGCAATAAATTTTGCTTCCTTTATAAATCACCCAGTTTCAAGTATTTTGTTATAAGCAACAGGAACAGACTAATACACTGGGTCCATGCAAACAGGCTGTTGAGTGTAATGGATAAGGCTGTGGATTCTAGAGTCAGACTGTTCAGCACTAAAGACAGACTTGACCACTTGGAAGCTATATGACTTTTGGCAAGTCATTAGCCAGTCTGGACTTGGTCTTTTCATCTGTAAAATGGAGGTCATAACAGAACCTAACTCAAATGTTTTTTGTGAGGATTAAAGGAATTTACACATATAAAGCACCTAGAAAAAATACTACACGAGTGCTTACTATTTTTAATCCTTATCAACTTTCCATGGAATGTCAAACCTGGATCAAATCCTGTTTTCAAAATATTGATGATGATCCTTATAAAATGATTTCTTTGTTTCTTTTTTGTGTGTTTCTTATGGATTCAGGTTTCCCTGGGACTTCTGCATGCCCACGCGACACATATCCTGTGGCCTCCAGAGCGCTGGCAGAAATTGGAATCGGTTCTTCCTCCAGAGCGCTTACCAGTTCAGAGTGCAGAGGACTGACTGCCTGCATCGTCCTGAGCTGCTGGCACTGGGAGGCCGAATACAGGAAGGGGGTGGAGAAGCGGAGCCCCCAGGAGAGAAAAGCTTCCAACAATATCTGTGCAAGCAGCATTTATAACCCATTAAGATGATCTGTATTATTAAAGAAAGAGTTTTTAAATATTAAACATTATTAAATGGCATCTCATTTTGTGTTAAATTTTAATACCGTATTGTTTAATGCTGAAAAGAATATGTAGACCTTTGGGAATATGAAAATATTTCACCCATGTATCTTAAAGAAGGTAAACTTGAGATTATTCATTATACATATTCTATTGATAGTTGGGTTTTGATTTTGGTACTTGCTGCTGAAATAATTTGAAAATTAATATTCAATGAAAATAATTTGTCATTTACTATTAAGATAGAACATGAAGAAACACATATTATGCATATAATGATAGGAATTAACTTGTAATTGACAGTATCTACAGCGCAGTGACTATCAGTTAGGAAGGACAGTAAACTGATGTTAAAATAAAACAGGGATTTGTTCAGGTTCTGTTTGGGTGTTCAATCATCATTTAACCCTTTCATCCATTAATGAGGAATATGTTATCCCACCTGTAAGTAAGCAATGAAAATAATGAAGGACCAGTTCTATCCATACTTCCATACAATCAAACCTTTTTCATTGGCCCTTTTAAATTCAAAAGTTCTGAGTGATCTCATGCCTGTTGACAATGATGAGTTAACCCATTTATCAGCATTCAGTCACTATTTGGTAAAAAGTTCTGAGTGAAATGGTAAAAAATCACTCCAGATCAACCAAGTTTGATTTTTCCCTTTTTGATTTTTTCAGTATTTATAATACTGAAATCACCAATTGCAAAGGTGAATAATAGTTGAATAATAGATTCTGTAATTGGCATGGATAAGGAGATAAATTCCCTGCTTGCAAGTTGTGTTAGTCCATTTCTGTTGCTTATAACAAAATACACACGGAACTGGGCATTTTATAAGAAAATGAAATTTATTGCTTACAGTTTTGGAGTCCAGGATGTCCAAAGTCCAAGGAACACATCTGGTGGTGACGACAGTGACCCAGCGGTCTCACATTGCAAGATGGTGGAAGCAGAGAGAGCAGAGAGAGAGAGAGACAGTTCCTCATTCATTCTCCTTTTAAGGCCCTCAGAACCATGCCCCTGACCACCATTTTTAATCCATTCACTATGGCTCTTCAAGGCTCCACCTTTCAATTACCATAATAGGATTTCCCACCCTCTTAACAGTCACAGTGAGGGCTAAGTTTCTAATACATAAAAGTTGGGGGACACAATTCAAGCTTCAGGGAGTTTTGTTGGGACATAAGTCAATCCACTACACAAGTCTATATTTATAAAGCCTTTCTTCCTTTTTTTCCTCCTGTTGGTTAGAGGTTTACACTGAAACAAACTCTCTGGATCAATTCCCTCTATTCACCTGGCCTCTTTTTCTCTCATTGGCAGACAGATCACAAATAATGACCAGCCATCTTGCAAATGTGGATGCTAACTCATCATTAGCTGGCAGGAACAGAAAGAGCAATAGCAAAAACATACGCATATTAGGAGCATATGTTCCTAATTATCATTTATTAGCATCATGATAGCTCATTCAACAAATATCAGTGAGCACTTATGTGCTGAGGTTAGTCAGAATCATTGTTTTTAAAAGCGGATCTGCTTAAAATCTTTAGATGGATCTTCATCGCCCTACTCAATTCTCCAATTCCATTTCCTCTCTTCACCAACTTGCACTTCATATTCTGGCCTTTAACTGAAGTTTATCAAATACTAACCAATATTTGAAGGCTTGTAATTTTCTTTCCTCTTGGCAAAGTGTATCCCTTGGGATTCTATGTAAAATATTTGGTGCATAAGGGTATTGACCCTTTAGTTGCTGGAACACAGGAAGGTCTGAGGTTCATGGAAGAGGGGATTGGGAAGTACTGAAGGAAGGTAGGAACAAATAGAGAGGTGCTGGGAGCAGCTGCTATTTACCACTGGTATGGAAGAATTCAGTATTTTAGCAGTTTAGCAAACTGACTGTCAGCCTTGCTAACTTGTTGACCACCTGTGCCTTTCTTACTCAAACTATTAATTCAAGGTTGTAAATCTTTGGAAAGGAAGTAAATACTCTTTCTATTCAATTTTGCATTCTCTAGCCATCTACTGCATCACCAGCCGACTTAACACCTAATGCTTTCAACAGTTCTGCTCAAGAATTACTTCCTTGGAAATGCAACTCCAGGTAGAGTTAATCACTGTGCTACTTGGTATATATACATATACATTACTGGGTGCATCATTCTGTATATTAAGGATTCATGTATATATTATCTCTCCTACTAGATTGAGAACTAGTCTAGTCTAGGGCAGGGATTTTCCTGCTCAATTTGGTAATATGATTGAACATAATTGACAATAAAATTCTTTGTTAAGGACTGGAAAATCAAGATAAGTAAAAGAAGTGTTTTCACAGTCTACTGGTGGTGGATGGGAGGAACTAATAAAGAGGCAAACAGTTACCATACAATTTAGCAGTAGGTACAGAGCATGGAATAGGTGCTATGTATGGGAGCAGGAAGGGCTGTGAATCTGGTTCTGCCTGGGGAAATGGGGTGCGGGGGGGCAACTTTCACAGGAAAAGTTACTTTGAGCTGAGTCTTTCAGGATGAACAGTTCCCCAACTGTGAATTATAAACTTAATCTATATAAAATTATTTCAGTTACTTAAATTGTTTTCACTCTAATGTTACTGCCAGCTAACTGTTTGTAGTATGTATATATTATGTTTATACATTTAATTCATAGAATGTAAAATAGTGATTGTACCTCAGGAGGATAGAGATCTGCAGGGTTTTTTCATTGTTTTTTTTTTTCCACTTCTTGCAAAAGTCATATCAAAGAATTTTACCAAATATTCCATAAAAATATCTTATATATGGAAGAACTTTTAAACTTAAATGAATGTTAAATTAGCATGCTCACTTTTGTCTTGCACATACAATTTCTGAATTCATATGGCCAGAAAAAAGATTTAAAGAAAATATTTAAATTATCTGTACTACACATATAGAACTTCACTGGCTTATTTTTTAGGGAAAGTGGAGACTGGCCTTAGAAAATGAAACTTGGAAAATATTTCAATTAATTAAATTACACTGTTTAGTCCAAAAACTTTAAATTATATAATCTGCTACAGTCAAAAATAGAAATTTTTAAAAAACATTCACCTCCAAAAATATTAGTTCAAAACATAAAAATATTTACATTTTTCTCTCTCCCTTCCTAGTCCACACTCATCTGTATACATGTGATTTCCTCCTCAATTTCATCCAGGTCTCAAAACCGCTTCCTTATGGGGCTTCTGTGGTCATCCTATCTAAAGCAGTCACCGCTCTTTGTCACTTTCTCTCCCCCTGTGCTGCTTCATCCCCTTGATAGCACTCTCACTTTATCATAGTACATTATTTGTTTATTCTGTGCCACCCAGAATGTAAAATGTATATACTTGTGTTGTACATTTTACAACTGTATTCCAGTGTCTGTAACAGTGTCTGACATGTCATCAACAAGGTCACTCTCAGATTATGTTCTCTCTTTTTCTTCTATTGTATTTCTATTCTGTTTACTTTATTCTTTGAACTTTTCTCATTCTTCTTATTTTATGGTTTCCATTTCCTTCTTCCATGTCTATAATCTTTTAAATTTTTTTTGTTTCTTTGTTTTATAATTTTTTCTGAATTCTAGACATGTTTCTCAACTTTATTTTTATCACGATTTAGTTTTCTGTAATAGGAATTTGCATTTTACTATTTTCAATATTAATTTTTGTCAGGCCTTAAAAACTAACGCCACCTTAAGTGACATTACAAGCGGCGCCATTATGGGCCCACAAGGGCGTATTAATGTGGCAGTCTAAGATGGCGCCAGGAGGAAGCAGGGTGGGGGTGTCTGCAGGAACCTTGCTTAGCCCTTATTGGCCAAATACGCGCTTCCGCGCTCGCTGGTGAACACTGCGTGGTTGCAATAGCTAGGCATTGAGACAGGATGTATGCTCTCAGTAACCTTTAAGCTGATTGGAGGATGTTAAAACCTCCCCTCCCTATCTGCCTTTAAAAGCAAGTGCTTGTGTGGTAATAAACGGAACTGCTCGACAGAACCCCCGCCATGTCTGAGTGTCCTTTAACTGGGCTGTTTTTGGGGGGCCGGCGGTGTGCTCACCTCTCTTCACAGCTCTCTTCCCCCATCTCCTTCCAAAGGGGACAGGAGGGAAAGAGTAATCTGGGCCATTTGCTCGCCCACCAAAAGGAACGAGGCTAGGGCTGTTGCAGTCGGCGGGCCGCAGACCCGACAAATTTTATTTGTTTTCTTGAAAATTTCATTTACTCATATTGTTTTTATCTTGCCTTTTCTTACATGTAGATGTAACATACTATTTTAGCACACTGCAGAGAGAAAATAAGTAGTAACCTTACTTAATAGAAATAATTTCTTTCCTGTTCTTATGACATGATTTTTAAAAAATATATGTTACATGAAATTTTCCAGTGTCTTATATTGTCTTTTTCTTTATCATCACTTAACTTTGCTGATCTGTCTGTGTTGTTCAGAAGTCAGGAGGCTCTGGTAATACAGTCCTACCCATTATGGAGCTGGGGACTTCCAATCTGAAAGGGTAGCTTTTTAACTCTAGTTGCCATAACTCAAGTGCTGGTGGATATTCTTCCCTGAATCTGGAATCAAAGCATGGGCCAACTATGTGTGCAGGGTTTATATCTCATCTCTCCAAAACAACTTCACTTAGGACCAGAGCAGGTTGCTCCTAAAAATATAGTGTATCTTGAAAGTTTTTAATGGTTTTATTTTTACTTTTAATAAACAATGGACCAATATTACAGACCGGTCAGGGAAAAAAAATAATGATCCAAAATTATTAATGTGTCCTAAGATTCGTACAAACTCCCACCAACCAAAAATTATGTATACATATATATACACAAACACACATATATGTATATGTATATGTATATATACTTACACATTATATATCACATCTAACTAAGAAGGCAAAAATAAAGATAAAGCATACTATATATGAAATACATTATATCTACAATTGTTACATATTTACAAGATTCCATTGAACATTAAGCTATGTAGAAAATCCTAATTTTAATCAAAATAGAATTCTTTATTTTCTAACCATAATTTAATAAAATCATATATTCTGTCTTAGTCCATTTAGGCTGCTATAACAAAATACCTTAGACTGAGTAGCTTATAAATGAGAGAAATGTATTTCTCACAGTACTGGAAGTTCGTAAGTCCAAGATCAAGGCTCCAAGAGATTCGCTTTCTGGTGAGAGCCCTCTTTTGTCATAGAGAGACATTGCACTCTAACCTCACATGCTGAAAGGGGCAAACAAGCTCACTTGGGCCTCTGAATAGAGCACTGATCCCACTCGTGATCAAATCACCTCCCAAAGGCCCCACTTCCTAATATTACCATCTTGGAAGCAGTATTTCAACATATGAATTTGGGGATAGGGTGGGGGTAAACATTCAAACCATAGCATTTTCTAATATAGATAATTCTAGGACCCCAAATCACTTTAAGTCCATTTAATAACCACTGCCTTTTGTGCCATCTTTGTCATTTAAAAAAATTTTTACATATATTTTAAACCTCACAGTAAATTATTGTTTTATACAGTCAATAGTTAAAACATTTACTCATATATTCACTATTCATTTTTTCTTGCATTTCTGTGCCTCCAGCCTAGATTAATTTTTTTTTATTATTATTTTTTTTTTCCCTGAGGAACTCCTTTAAGTATTTTCTCTGATGCAGGTCAGCTAATGATTCATTTTCTCAGTTTTGGGTTGTTTGAAAATTATTTAGTATTTATTTTTAAGAGATATTTTCACTGAGTTTAGAATTCTAGCTTAGCAGTTATCATTTTGAAGATAATATCCCATTCTCTTCTGACTTTGTTTCTTTGTTGAAAATCATCTTGTTTCTTCATTGGTGATGATAAAATATTTTTTTTCTGTCCACATTTAAGATTTTCTGTTGCTTTTGGTGTACAATTTAACTATCATGTACCTAGGTGTAGTTTTCTTTGTAAATAACCTTTCTGGTGTTTGCTGAGTTTCTTGGATGTGTAAAGTTGATCAGATTTGTGAATTTTTAAGTCATTATTTCTTCAAATATTATTCCTCTTTATTTTTTTTCCTCTGGGATTCCAATTGTGCACATATTAACTTCTTAATATGCCAACAAGTTATTGAGAATCTATTCATTTTTTAAAAATTTTTCTTTTACACTTCAGATTGGACAATAATATTGTTCTATTTTTCAAGTTTGTTGATCTATTCTTCTGCCATCTCTTATTTCCTACCTACTCTATCTGGTGAATTTCTGTTTAATCCAAGAATTTTCTTTTTAAAATAGTTTTCATTTCTCTCTTCAGATTCTCCTGTATTTATCTATGATGACCATCTTTCCTTTAAGTTAATGACCATATAGATAATAGTTACCTTAAAAACTTCTCTGCTAATTCATCATCTGAGTTATCTCAAGATCAATTTCTATTGACTGTTATTTCTCTTGATTATGATCAGTCTTTTCTGGGTCTGTTCCTTTGCATGTCTACTGATTTTTTGAATTACATATTCTAGAAAATTGGGGTGATATATTTCAGAGGCACTTTATTTTGCTGTTTTCACCAGAAGAGCACTGGATTTTGTTCTGGTAGGCAGGTAAACTACTAAAAAAAATCACCTTGAACTTGTGGAGGTTTGGTTTTATACTTGTTAGGGCAGATCTGCTTTAGTCATGAAATACAGCCATTCTCTTAAGGTGTAGCCCTTCTGGAGTTTCAGTGGAACACTCATGGTGTTTTTTAAGCCCATCTAACTTAGCAGGATTCCAACTCTAAAATCTCTCTCTCCTGTCATGTGCAGCAACAGAAATCCCTGCTTGTCTTTCACAGCTCTTCCAGCTGTGGCTTTCTATTGGGCTCCTTGGCATCTCTCCAGTTCATGTGCCATTTGAGGTCAGTCAAGTATTTTAAGAGAGATTATTCACAGATGTGAGAGCTTTTCCTTCGGGGGCTCCTTCTTTCTAGGATGTAGCCCGCAATCTTCAACTGCTCTGGCAGCCTAGCTCTGTCTTCTGATACACCAAGCCAATAAGACTGTGTTTCTCTGTTTCATCCTAGCCATGCCATGTCATGTGAACTGGAGAATACCCTCAGGAGAAAAGCTATATCAAAGTAGCTCTCACCCAGTTTTGTTTCCTTCTTTCAAAGACTGACCTACTCCAGTTTCTGCCTATTTTTTGTACTCTACAATGATTTCAAGTAGTTTTAAAATATGTTGTCCACCGTCCCACATCCAGGCACACCATGCCAGTGCCTTGGGGCTCACGTGGGGACCCAGGACATGGAGAAGGGGACAAGACCCCCCCTTCCACAAGCAGACTCACTGCACCAGAACCTCAGGGCCCACCTAGGGGCCTGAGCTATGGAGCCAGGGACTGGAACACCCCCCCCCCCACAACCAGGCACACCTTGCCAGCACCTAAGGGCCCACACAGGGACCCGGGGAATGGAGCCAGGGACCAGACACCCCTCCCACAACCAAGCACACCACACCAGTGCCTCAGGGCCCACCCAGGGACCCAGGGTATGGAGAAGGGGACCAGAACCCCTTCCACAACCAGACATAACGCGCCAATACATCAGGGCCCACCTGGGGACCTGGAGCATGGAGAAGGGGACTGGACCCCTGTCCCACAACCAGACACCCTGTGCCAGCACCTTGGGGCCCACCGGGAGGTCTGGGGCATGGAGAAGGGAACTGGACCCCCCTCCCACAACCAGGCACCCTGCACCAGCACCTCGGGGCCCGCACAGGGACCCAGGGGATAGAGCCAGGGATTGGACACTCTCTGCAACCAGGCACGCTGCCAGCACCAAGGAGCATGCCAAAAACATCTCCTCCATGTGGGTGGCTCACCACAGCCACCACAATAACAATGGCTGCCACCAAGGTTGCTAGATGCCACAACCACCACACAGATGGTCCACCAGCCACTGGAGTGTGTTGACACAAGGAGGTTCACAAGCAGAGATAAAGAAAGGAGGAGGATGTGTCTCTCCACAGAGCACATATCAGAGTGATGGAAGAGGCATCTGCTCTATGACAGTATTGAGGGACCTGATCATGCCTCTCAGCATTGGACAGATCATTTGGGCAACTAATCAACAGAGTAACCATTATTCTTTCAGAGGAAGAGAAGAAATCTAGGATGATTAGAGGGGGGATGGGGAAGGGATAGGAGTACGGGGAGGGATTGGATAAGGGTCATAAAGAATAATTACAATTTGTAACAATATATATGCTAGTAATATTGATTTGATCAACATATCTCAATGCTGAACCCCCAAAATATGTATAATCAATTTTGATTCAATAAAAACTATGTTGTCCATAGTTTATAACTGCTATCTGCAGAAGGGTTGGTTGAATAGAAGCTACTATGGTATCTGAAAGGGAACTGGGCTCTAAGTGTGATTTTGCTTCAACTTATTCTTGCAGTTCTTAGTGATTCTCAAATCTATGGATGGATGTCTTTCATCAGTTTTGGAAATTTTCAGCCATTATATCCTCAAAATGTGTTGCTGTGTCATTCTATCTTTTCTACTTCCTTGGCTGTAATTATACAGATCTTTGATTTTGTCCCATATGTCTCTGTAGTAGATTGAATTATGCCCACCCCCACCCCCCACCAAAACTCACTGAACCTTGAATTGTGTCCCATAAAATTTATGTATTAGAAACTTGGCCCCCATTGTGACTGCTAAGAGGGTGGAAAATCCTATTATAGTAATTGAAAGGTGGAGCCTTGAAGAGGTGATTACATTGTAGGACTGTGCCATAGTGAATAGATCAATAATGGTGGTCAAGGGTGTTGTTCTGGGGGCTTGAAAAGGAGAGTGAATGAGGAGGGTGGTCTCCCTGCTCCACAATTTTTGCAATGTGATACCCTGATGGCACTGAAGTCACCACCAAAGAAAGCCTTCACCATGTGTTCCCTGGACTTTGGACTTTATCTAGCCTCTGAAACTGTATGCAATAAATTTTGTTTTCTTTATAAATCACCCAGTTCCATGTCTTTTGTTAGAAGCAACAGAAGTGGACTAATACAGTCTCCTTTACATTTTTTCTCTGTTTTTAATCCTTTCAGTGTGTCTAAATGGTTGTTAAATCATCTAATTTCAATTATTGTATTTTTTTTTTTTTTGACCAGTAAGGGGATCACAACCCTCGGCACGGTGTGGTCTGCACCATGCTCAGCCAGTGAGCGCACCGGCCATCCCCATATAGGACCTGAACCCGTGGTTTCAGCGCTACCAGCACTGCACTCTCCCGAGTGAGCCACAGGGCCAGCCCCAATTATTGTATTTTTTAATCCTGGAATTTCCATTGGTTCTCTTCATAGTTCCTAGCTTCCTGCCAGAATTCCTCATTTTATCATCTATGTCTTAAACATATTTATAATCATTATTTTAATCTATACATTATCACTCCAATATTTGGATTTCTCCTATGTCTGTTTCTATTGTCTGTTTTTCTCTTGGAGTTTGGTCAGTTTGTACAATTTTACATAATTACATGTTTTTAATTCAGTTTGACAAATCACACTGGAAAATTTTTAGAGATAATTTGAGGCTATTTAGAGATAATATTAGAAATAATTTGATAAATATTACCTTTTACCAGAATGGATTTCTATTTTTTGGTCACCCTCCCAGGATGTGGCCCTTTGAAGTCTCAACCCACAGTGTTTACTAAGGCTCTTCCTTCTTTTTGAGCCTGCCAAACCTCTTCTCAACTTCTAAGCCTCTAAGCTATGGCATTCACATTGGCAAATACATTTAAAGAAAAAGTGAGCCAAATGTCATATACACACTTCAGTTTCTCTTACATACAGAATCTTGATCTTATAATCTTGGTAATACTCACTCAGATAAATTGCCCAGATCTCTAGTTGTAGTTGGTAGGAAAGTTGATCCAGAAAAGATACTCTGAGGGCTGGCCAGTTAGCTCAGTTGGTTAGAGAGTGCAGCCTTAACACCAAGGTCACAGGTACAGATCCCTGTACTGGCCAGCTTCCAAACAAACAAGAAAGATGCTCTGCTAATGCAAGATCTAGAATCTTGTATGATTTTTACAAGCATAATGTGGGCTATGGAAAAGACAGGCAAGATAAATGGGTCGGCATTTGCAATATAGACCAATATTTTGGAATCTTGTCTTTAATACATATTATTTGTTAGATTATAAGAACAATATAAATTTAGATGTAATTGATGTTCAAATTAATAGGTGTTTATATACATTTTATATCTCCTCAGATAATCAAAGGTATCATATTAGGCAGATATTCATCATAAATATGTGCTTGATTCTATTCCCCATCTCCTTGGATTTATGTAAAACCAGATCAAATAGTCATTCATTCAATGTTCATCGTGTACCAGAAACTCCACTAGTGAGTGTATAGTTAAAACTACTGGGAGCAATAGAGGAGGGATAAAGAAAGGTGAAAGCTGAAAATTAATATTTTTAATTGTGTACTAAATAGTAATTCTTATAAGCTATTACTCCTCACCACAGTTTATATTAAATGTAGAACGGATATAGTGGAGACACTGGATTCAGAGAATGGAGTAGTTATTTATGGACCTGTTCACTTTTTAGGCTACTTATCCCAATTAATCAGTTCTTTTATAACAGTAAAGAGAAAATGAGGGATGCCATTTACTAAAAGAAAATTTCAGAATGTAGAGTTTTCTATTTTTTAGTTTTTTTGCAGGAGGGGAGGTTAAAGTCAGTGCTTTTGTGTTGTGTTCAATGGGAAAATACAAGTATTAAATAGCAGTTTATAAATTTTGAATTCCCATTGAAAGATATCGAGTGGTTTTTAAAATTTTTTATTTTAAAATGACAAAAATGTATTAGATTTTATAAATTAAACATCAAACTTCTTACAAATTAAGTAAGTGAATCCAACATAAATTGAGAGATCACAGGAAATCTATTAATAGAGAGGGAATGCATTCTGGAATCTATTGATTTTTAGAAGAAATAATGCTGAGTGTAATAGTAGTTGGACAGGATTCCTGGCACTTTCACTTCAGCATCTTCCCAGAAGTCCTTGCAAATGTGATTTATCTCAGTACACTAGGTTCACAAGAACTTTTAAAGATAAGCTGCTTTTCTCTCCCTGTTTGAATTACACAATGAACCATTGTACTTGCATCATCTTGCCTTATCCACTCTCTTTTTCCATTCATTGTTATTCACCTAGTCAGATTCTGTTTCTTTTCAGAGATTGCCAAGTTATCAGCTCCCTCCTTACCATGTTAAGCAGACTTCATGCCAATTATAGTCTTTTCCTTTTTTTATGATTATAACTTTCCATAGGTTGAAGCCTAAAGAATGACCCCTTGTTTTTTGTAAAACTTTTAATAGCACTAAATTACCTTCAGAGCTTACTTTAATACTTGCATTACAGTTTAAGATGCATATCATTGTATAAGGTCTTTATGTTTCTAGGAGTATTATTTCAACTAAATCTATTGAAGAAAGAGTTTTTTTTTTTTTTTTTTTTTTGTCGTTTTTTCGTGACCGGCACTCAGCCAGTGAGTGCACTGGTCATTCCTATATAGGATCCGAACCCGCGGCGGGAGAGTCGCCGCGCTCCCAGCGCAGCACTCTACCAAGTGCGCCACGGGCTCGGCCCTGAAGAAAGAGTTTTTAATAGAGCTGTTGTATCATAAAAGTTAGAGAAACTTTTTAGAGACATTTGGGGGTTCATGCTTAATAAATTAGTCTGTTCAAGGTATATTGCAAAAATGTTTTAAAATATGAACTAATAAAGCATAATAAACTTACTCCAGGTTATATCATGACAATATATCTGAAGGTCATTTATTCTTGATTTCATATTTTAGAATATTTAAATTTCAGCTGATAAGTAATGTTCATTCACTTATCTTCATATACTCATGACCAGGTTGCAAAACATGGATGCTTGAGAGATTTCCATTTTGATTTTCAAATTTAAACCACTAATAGATTGTGTCATGGGCATGATCTCCTCTGAAGTTATCACTACCATGTCAGTCTGTGATTTGTCTTTCAAATCTCTGGCTGTTTAGTTTCTAATTGAATGACAGTTAAACATTTCTAATCTAATTGAAATTTACATTTTAGGGAGATTACTTTGCATCATCATCTGGATATTCAATATCCTTGTATAAATAATAAATGAAACAAATGACAGATGGATTTTATTTTTTCCTTGAAAAAGTTCTTCGTAGCTATTGCTTGATCACCAGTGAATACCACTGTCTACAAATCGTTACTGAATAATACTGTGATTCTATGTATTAATCCTATATTTTGGCATTTAAAGATCTAAATCCTTCATGTACTGCTATGATTTGATTAACATACTTTTGATGAGTTATAATTAAAGAAATGGATTTCCCTTAGCTCTCATTTAGTCTAAATTTAAGTGCCTACCTCTTCTCAAGATCAAGAGGTTTTTACATCTTCTCCATTTTCCTGCAACAGCCACATGTACTTTAAATCAAATTTAAGACCTTTACAGCTGAACCTAATTTTTCTCATTAAGTTAGGTAGAGATGAGTATACATTAATTTTTATTGAATTTAATTTTCGTATGATTTTTAAAGTAAGGTCATTAAACCTCCTAAATGAGATCAAATTGTTGAAATTATATGATGGCCTGACATATGTCTAATGGATAAGGTAATTTAAATATTTTGGAGTTTTTATATCTGAATTTCTGGTTTCTCATTACTTCTAATTTTCCCTGTGAGAGAAAAGTATTGAGGTTTGCTGAAGTGTTGCTTTCTCTCCTGTGGAATTCTCTCATACTCATCCAATCAGTCCCACTTTCCCTGTAATTATCTCCATGGTGGAGCACAAGGAAGAAGAGTTGGGCCCCGAATACCTGCTTGTTCTCCATGACACTGTGGTGCTATGCAGTGCCAACCTCCAAGGAGCAACTCTGGTCAATAAAATGATGATGATGATAACAATGACAATGACTACAGCCATTACTTATCAAATACCTCTCATGTATCAGATATTGTGCTAAGTGATTTACATATATAATATCATTTAACCTTCCCAACAATATTTACTTAAATAGTAGGTGCTATTTCTATTAAATAGCTGAGAAGGCTAAGGCTCCAAGAAGTTAAATAATTTGCCCCGTGTCACATACCTAGTAAGAAGTAAGGCCAATATGTGAACCCAGTGTCTATCTGACTCTAAAAGTATATTGTATTTCCTTTATTCTAGTAATTTTCCATCTTGAATCATTGTCATAATCTTCTCGGGATCATTTTCTAAACATACAGATAATCATGGACTCTTATTCAATTGAGCTTTGGCTAGAGAGGTGCTTAGGGCGGAAGCCAGCAGTTCTTTCTCCCAGGGCTTTTAGAGCTGCTTTTATCATTCTTGGATATGGATACCTCTGGAGGTACATGAGGATTTTCCAGGAGGTATGATGTCGGGTCCGCTGCCAGCCGACCCGAACAGCCCTAGAAAAAATGCCTCATTATCAGTCTTTCTCTAGGTGGGCGAGCGAATTGCCCGGATTCCTCTTTCCCTCCGGTCCCCTTTGGGAGGAGACAGGGGAAGAGAGCCATGAAGAGAGGTGAGCACAGCTGCCGGCCCCAACCAGCCCATTAAAGGACACTCAGACGCGGTGGGGGTTCTGTCCAGCAGTTCCGTTTGTTATCACACAAGCACTTGCTTTTAAAGGCAAATGGGGAAGGGAGGTTTTTACATCCTCCAATCAGCTTAAAGATTACGAGAGCATGCACCCTGTCTCAATGCCTAGCTATTGCAATCATGCAGTGTTCACAGGCACAGAAGTGCATATTTGGCCAATAAGGGCTAAGGCAAGATTCCCGCAGACACTCCCACCCTACTTCCTCCCGGTGCTGTCTTAGGCTGCCAAGTTAATACTCCCTTGTGGGCCCATAATGGCGCCCCTTGTAATGTTACTTAAGGTGGCATTAGTTTTTAAGGCCCAACAGTATGAGGCATATGTAGTTTTAGGGAAATGATTTTCCACTCCAGATCTTCCAAAATTGATCCGCCTACCTTATTCCCTCTTATAAAAGAAAGGTTTAGTTTGCCAAATTTTAATCTTGATATGGTACGTTTCCACACTGCTAAATCTATGAGCCAAGGAATTTTTTAAAATGGAAATGGTGTTGAGAAAGTGAACAACTCAAATAACTAGGCACAAGTCTTTTTGCAAATGTAATCATTTCTAATTCTTTAGTTTTAACAAAATTGAAGGAAGACCTAATTAAGTTGTCAGTTGTTTTTAATGATGGGTCATAATGTGATATTTTACCTATAACTTGGATGTTCAAAGAATTGAACCCTTTCCTATATTAAAAAACTTCCATTTCCATCTACTTATTTGTGTGAGAAAAGTTTCTTAATCTTCGCACATATGAAAATAAACAATAAAAATAGAATTGATGGTAAAACTTACCTCATCCTGCCAATAAATATTATTTGTCCAACTGGATAAGGAAAATGTGGTGTATATATATATATATATGCACAATGGAATATGACTCCACCATAAAAAAGAATGAAATTCTGCCATTTGCAGCAACATGGATGAACTTAAAGAAAATTATGTTTAGTGAAATAAACCAGGCACAGAAAGAGAAATACCTCATATCCTTTCACAAGTAAGAGCTAAAAAAAATGAAGAAAAAAAGAAAGAAAGATAAAACAATGACAATAATTCATTGAACTTTCAAAAGGAGAGAACAGAGCTGAAGCAACTAGAAGTGGGAAAGGGGAGGGGGAAGGAGGTCAGCGAGAAATTGGTAAAAGTCCACGAAAAATGTTACATTGTCTAATGTTAAGTATAATAATTATCCCAGAAAAATAAATAAAAAATATTATTTGTCCATAGATAAGACTTTATATTACTCATTAAAAGACACATTTTCAGAAATAAAAAGGAAAATCAAAATAAAAGATACATTTAAAATAAAATTTTACTTTTAAAATTTAATAATTATTTATGAAAATTTGAAAAATATTGTCTAGTTCAAATTTTTTAATAGTATATATGATAATTACTCGATCCAGAAAAATCATTACTACCCAAGTTACAGGAAATTATAAAAGTATATTTATGTACTTATCCATATAAGTAGTTTTTATCTATATTTGCCAAAATGCAGTGGTAGCAATTTAATGATTGATAGGAAAAGTTTTGTGGAACTTGCAGGGTCTGTGGTCCAGGTCCTTATACTTGATTAGAAGGAAAGGCTTTAATTTTAAAGTTAATTCAAGGACTTTGCAGAAACTCGGTGAAGAAGAAATTGTGTACAATTCAGTTAGCATTTTGGCACTGCTATGTATTTACCATTTTAGTCCCATAGCTGCCAGGATCATCATTACTTTTATATACATGTTACCAAAAAGTACAACGCCATTTAATATAAGTAGCATGTACTTTTATCTATCTGTAATCTAATCCCTATGTGGTTTGAGGACAAGAACATCCCTCATCCTGGTAGCTCCTAAAATATTCTATTAGCAGTAATATTAATATGGGGGGAAATATATTACAAATTATACCACTTGAAAATTCCAAGTTATGCCAAATTTTTTCCAAAATGGCATTATTCCTGTTATAATCACTTCAAGTAAAGTAATTGAGGACAAATTCAGCTTTGTTGAAATTAGCTATTCTGTACCAAAAATAGCCATTAATTAAAAGTATTTTCCCTTTTATTATTAAAGATTGTGTCCGAATCACTGTACATTGAAAATATGCTCTTAGAAAGACTAATAATCAAGCAGTTTCTTAAAGAATGAAATATAGAAAAACAAGGTATTTCATTCTAGTTCTCAAAAAACATTTTAAAAAATAATATTTACAATTATTAAGTGGCTATGTATAACGTTAAGCTTACTTTGTTATTTAATGATATCATGTCACAAAAACAGTACCAGAGGGAGTTAATCAGACAGGAAAGACTTTATTCTAGACTGTTATAATAGGGGAGAGAGACTGAAGTCAACTCTGCTAAAACAAAAGGCAGAAGAGGTTTTAAACATTGGAGAGAGCAAGTAGAAAAGTACTGGAGGAATTTAGTGTGGAGGTTGGTGAGAGTGATTAGGCCATCTGTGTTTGCTAATTGGTGCTTATGGAAGCTAGGCTCCTACTCTCCCACAGAGACTGGGAGATGGGGGTGCTATCTTCCTTGATGCTTAAATGTCAAAGCCTCCTAGGTCCTTGAGAAACACAGTCCTGGGTTGTAAAACTGCCAAGAGGCTGGGAGATTTATAGTTCAATGGGGCAGAGAAAGAATTTACAATTGTGAGTTTTCTAAAGTAAATGCTCTAAGAAAAGGAAGGTCATGTGTCTATCATCAGGAAGATGCCTGTCTGAAGTTTAGTCAAGATGAAGAGAACATTAAGGCTGATTTGGTCAGTCATAATAAAGGTAATTTTACTTGGGCCGGCCCCGTGGCTCACTCGGAGAGTGCGGCGCTGGTAGTGCCAAGGCCGCAGGTTCGGATCCTATATAGCAATGGCCGGTGCTCTCACTGGCTGAGCGTGGTGCAGACCACACCGTGCCAAGGGTTGCGATCCCCTTACCGGTCAAAAAAAATAAATAAATAAAAAGGTAATTTTACCCATCACAAGAAATTCAATAAAAAAGATGACTGTTCTTTCTTAGAGAATTTAAAGTTGAAATTACATTGTGGGTATAGCATGGGTTAATCTCAGATGGACAGAATTTATGTATCCTTATTCCTAGGATATGGTAACACTCTGGAGCATGGTAGTGCCTCCTGGCCACCAGTGTAGAATATTTTAATTAAAAATAAATGATATTCTGTAATCCTGGTTTTTTGAGTTGTTTTGGATAGGGAAAAACAGGTGATTTGTACCTGGTTTTATTAGAGCTTGGGGGGTTTTACAAGCTAAGGCTGATCATGTAGATGCAATGTGCCAGTGTGACCAGCTCATTCTTAGTGATCCCCACCATGAACAGATTTTAGGGTTCCTGGTACAGAGGCTACACATGTTCCCACGCAGATGGTGATTCCAGACCTGCCTGGAGATAAAACATATCCTGCTGACTCAGGAATAGAAAGACAAAGAAGCCTGAGCCTGATATCTCCAAACCTTTTTCAATGTACACTCCAGCTATTACTGTACTGTAACTTTTGCTTGTGATAAAGCTATTCTGTGACTAAAACCTGTTTGAGTCTAGTGAGTCCTTTCAGCAATTGAACATTTAAGGTAATTATCATGTAATTAACATGTAATATATACTTACACATTTTTAAAAATTATTATTATTATTATTTATTTATTTATTTATTTTTTTGGTCTTTTTCGTGACCGGCACTCAGCCAGTGAGTGCACTGGCTATTCCTATATAGGATCCGAACCCACGGCGGGAGCGTCGCCGCACTCCCAGCGCAGCACTCTCCCAAGTGCGCCATGGGCTCAGCCCTATACTTACACATTTTGATTTCTATGGAGAAACTGTCTCATGTCAGTCAAATAAAAATCATTCATTTTAATTACTAGAATTTTCTTTCAAAAAGCTTTGATCATGTTAATAGTTGGTAAACCATTTTTCAAATTTGGATCACCTGTATTTGGACTGATTTCTGCACATAGGCTCTAAAATACGTATATATGAAGGGCTAAAAATTTAAGGCAGAATTTTACAAACTAGAGACCTCCAGACCAATGTTAAAAAATTAGTTAATTGTTAACATTTAAAAATTGGGAAATTTTACATATAAATCCTGATTGCCCCCTTCATTTGAAAAATTGGAAAACCTGGCTGACTGAATATTGCCACCTGGTAACAATCAGCTGAATATTGGCTTTCCTCCTTGTACTAGGCAAAGCATTTTCTGTTCACCACAGTCCTCCCTCAGCCTGCTTCACACATTTATCCTGCCAGTCTGGTTTAGAACTATTGAACAATTGAAATAATGAAATTAAAAGAATAATTGAAAGAGATGGGCAATTTTAGACTACAGAAGAGAAGGCACAAGAATGACATGATCATTTCTACAAATATTTGAAAAGTTTTCACATGGAAGATGTAATAAAAGTATTTTGTGTTGCTCCAGTAATAATTCTGATGCCTGAAGTATCTGTGGTATGTTATCTCCTTTATTCCTCACAGCTACTTTAAAAAATTTTAAACTCATTTTACAGATGGGAAACTCAAAGATATTGAGGAGCTGGCCTAGGGTCACCAGACTATGAAGAGTGTAGAATTGGGTATTAAACCCAAATCCTTTGATTTCAAGGTCAACCAGGAGACAAAACCCAAATAACCAGGGATGACACAAATGACACAAATGTGTGGAGGAGCAGGGAATGCAATAGGGAGTGGTGGGGCCAGTGGAACATTGGTGAGTATCTGCATCAATTGAAATTTATTTAAAAGTGCTACATGAGCCAGAACATATCTGCTTTTTGATATGGACAGGGACTATGAGTCTGAACTTCTGTCATTTATCATATGCTGCCTAGAATGAATGGATGTTACTTCATAGCAGAGCAGTCTAAAAGTGAGTTTTCTGCTGTTGTAGGCACTTAAACTACGTGTGAATGCTGTAGATGGAATGCAAGCTCATGATAATTAGGCAACTTTTAAAGTCTTTCCTGACTCTCAAAAACTATGATTAATTTTTTAAAAAAATGCTTCAGGTTTTTATATAATATAGGATGGCCAAGGTGAAATGCATACTCCATGTAGGCCCCAAAGAGATTGTGTTATATGGTACTGAGCACAGAGATAAAAGTTATACTAACAAATCATGTTTTTCAGGAAGCTGTTAACAACTTATTTATTCAGCCAAGGAGGCTAGAGGTGGGTAATTGTACCATTAAGGTAACATTAGCTGCTATAACAGGTAAATCCCAAAATGTAAGTTTTCAAACACAATAGAAGTTTCTTATTTTTTCAAGTGAATTCCAAAATGGGGAGTTTCTGAAAGGGGGGGGGCCCTTCCCTTCATACCGATTCAAGCACTCATACTCTTTCCTTCTTGTGGATTCCCATCATCAGTGTATAGTCCAAACACTGCCCTGGCTGTCATTTCCATTCCAACCAGCAGAAGGTAAAAAGGAACACAAAGAATATTGCACACGGGAAATTTTTATGTAGCATGTCTGGAAATGATGCTCAATACTCCTGCCCACGTTCCATTGGCCAGAACTCAGTTACATGGCACATCTAAACACAAGAGAGGGCAGCACCTGTAGTCTGGCTATGTGCCTATACGAGGAAGAAAAAATGGATTTAGTGAACATCTATTCAATTTGTGTCACAGCAATGCTCAGGCTTATTTTGTGGTAAGCATAAATTCCTAAACAATTGAAATCTATACGGTCAAAATAGCTCACCTTGCATAAATTTATATATACTTGTCAACATGAATATTGTTATTCAATATTGCAGGGATCCTTGCAATCATCCTGTATGAGCAAACTAGTCTCCTGCTCTCCTCCATTTTTCTGAGCTATGATACCAATCTAAGAGCATGACTTCGGGAGTCAGAGATACTTGGGTTCAAATCCCAGGTCAAGCACTTGCTAGCAGTGTAATCTTGGGCAAATCACATTACCTCTCTAAACTTATCATTTCATTTATAAAATGATTATAATAGAAATAATGGCTAAAATTGAATAATTATCATGAATCAGGTACTTATATTAACTATTTAATCATGACAACTCAATGGGGAGGTTCCATCATTGTTCCCATTCTACAGATAAGGAAACAAAGGTAAAGAAAAGTTAATTGATCTTGGGGAGGTCACATAGCTAAGGAGTAGTGGAACCAGGATTTTAACTTAGACCTGTCAAACTCTCAATCTGTGAGAGCACATGCTCTTAACCACATGGCTATTCTGTTTTCGGTATAATACAATGGTATTTCAAAAAGTTCATGGAGAGATTCATAATGTCTTTTAATTCTATTTTTCCACAAATTTTTTAAAGTACCCTTATACATACTTCACAGGTTTTCAGTGAAGATCAAATTAAAAGGTAAAGGAAAGTAGGAATGAATGAATGAATGAATCTTCATGTATCTTATAATGTGAGCAAGTAGGACTAAACAAATAAAAATACCTAAGCCCTGTCATTTCATCAGATTCTCCATAATTGAAAAAGGTAAGCTGCCCTGGTAGAGAAGTACAAAAATATTCATATGTCTTTACAACTTTTTGCAAGATTGTTCTACCGTTATGATCAATGAACAATGAAAATGTTTGGTTAGCATTCTTTTTTCTCTCTTATTCTACTCCTTTTCCTAGGTACATGGTGACATTTATAACAGTCCTTAAGCAATATCTTAAATATGCTAGCATTAACTTGTATTTTAAAGAAATCACTTAACAAATTTTAAATTCATTAAAGGAACGCCCATGCAGAGCGAAGTGTGACAGACAATGCTGCAGTAGCAGTGGTGATTATAAATGATTCGTCTACAAAATGTGACTCTGCAACCTTGAAATGGTGCCACCAGGGTGTACTATGCATATGGCACTGATGCCCACGCAAAGATTTGTAATTACCAAGCACATGTTACTGGATATAATTTCTTGCTATGGGAAAAATCAAAAATCTTGTGTTTCTTAGCTGAAGCATGGCTCACATCACTTTAATGTGTGACAAAGGTACCATATACTCAATTTTACATGTTACTTCTGAATGTCAAACAATGCCCTGGAAATGTCCTGTAGAATCTATGTGCAAACGCCAAACAGGAGGTATATCACTCGGGACAAATGTTTCTAGGTTTCATTCCCAAGGAAAAAGCTGTTACATTTCCTTGGGGAATGAACTAAACTTTTTAGTTGCAAGAAGTAAAGCTAAAAATAAAAACCCTCCTGGAGAATAAATCAGGAATAGGCAGCACTTAAGGACTTTGGATACGTATAAAGACAAGGCACTGTTTCAAAAGATAATAAGATTTTCTTTTTCTTGATAGTCTGAGGGCAAATGGAAAAGATAACCAGAAATCTTCATACTCTGGGGCTCTAGAACCTATACCTGGGGGGAATTATGTCATTGTGTTCTGATACCAATTGAATATGTGACTCTAATTCCTTGGTGCCCACCTCATAAGGTGCCCTGGAGGGATGAAAAAGTGAAGCCTCTCAAATACTTCCTTCACTCTGGAGAAGCTGATATTGTTACTAACCTCTCAATTAAAGAGAGGCTAACTTCCATCTTCTAATGGGTCATTATACACAAATGATCTTTCCTCTCAGCCCAGAAATTTCCCCTTCAATCTGTTTCTACATAGTCCTAGGCATATAAGGTCAACTAGAGTTCTCATCATCAACCTGAATTAAATAGATCAAAGACAGAACCACATTCTTTCCCTCCCCCTTGCAACTAGTCCCTTAAGCTTGCATTTCTAAGCTGTCATTTTATAATGCAAGATAGGAAAGATAAAATGTTAACCTTAAAACATAGAGAATTAATATAATAAAAATTATTCAGTCCACCAATTTGTGACACAAATATTTGTTATGTGCTTACCATGGGCTGAGCATTGCTCTTGTTGTTTGGTAGCTAAGAACCAGACCAAACCCCAGCCCTCCTATGGCTCACATTCTAGTGGAAGAGAGAGAACAAAAGTAAAATCTGGTGTGCTAAGTGCTTTGACGGAAAATAACGCAGGAGAAAGAGAAATGCAATGGTGACAGCAGGTTTTCTCTGAAGATGAGCTTTGATTTGAAAGACAAAGGGAAAAGCACTTCAGCATGAGGGATGACGGACTGTGAGGACTCTGAAGTGCAGTGAGCTTGTCATGTTCAAGAAGCAGCAAGGTCAGTGTGAGTGGAGCTGGGGGTGGAGAGAGGCAGGCGTTAGATGGCATAGAGCCTTGAAGCCTAGAAGATGTTTAGATTTTAGTTTAAAATAGTCTTCTGGTTACTCAGAGGAGACTATAGTGTGCCAGGTCAAAAGAGAAACCAGGAGGCGAGGCTGAATTAGGGGAATAGTCAGTAGTTTGTTGCAAGGAAAGACAAGTCCTGTATTAGGCAGAATTCCCCATAGAAACAGAACCAATAGGGAAGACACCCCCCCCCACACACACTCTCACACACACATAAGAAGAGATTTATTATAAGGTATTTGCTCATGTAAATTTTTATGGAGGCCGAGAATTTTCATGATTTGTAATCTGAAAGCTGGAGACCCAGGAAAGCTGGTGATGTAATTCAAAGGCCTGAGAGCTGAAGAGCCAGTGGTATAGATTCCAGTCCCTTTCTGAAGGCCTGGAACCAGGAGTGCCAAGGGCAGGAGAAGATCAATGCCCCATTTCATACAGTCAGGCATAGGTAATTAAACCTTCCTCTGTCTTTTGGTTCTACTTAGGCCCTCAGTGGATTAGATTATGCTCACCCACACTGGGAAGGGTCATCTGCTTTACTCAGGTCACCGGTTCAAATGTTAATCTCTCCCAGAAACACCCTCACAGACAGAGATAATGTTTAATCAGCTACTGGATATCATGCTGACACATAATAGTAACTATCTGCAAGGCCCAAGCATTTAGCTTTATGCATTTTAGCTTCAAGCAGCTACTTAGTTGAACCAGCTCTGGAACCAAGCAGGAAAGTATTTATTGAAGTTGTAGGGAGAATATGCCTACCTATTTGTTTCATATTACCTGTCCTGTTCTCTATTCAAAATGTGTTAAAAGACTAGATGCTTGCAGCCAGGTTGCTTACTGGTCAAGCTTTTGTGATAGGACATGGAGGCTCTTACTTATTACCCTAAATGAGGTTTCACATGATGACTGAGAAGCTGGAGCGGAACAATCTTGACTTATTTGCAGCAGATTGGGCAATGATTTTACTTTGTGACTAGTGGAAGAACTTCAAATTTATTTGTAAACAACTTATACCAAGTAGCAAACTCAACACTCAGGCAGGTGACTGTGTGAAGTGGGCTTTCTTTATAACAGAGCCAAGAAGCTTCTGGTGGCAGAGACCAGACATTTGCATCTCTCCAACCACCAGCTCTCTAACTGTGTATACATTGTTGTAAAACGGACTGTTGTGTATTTTTGCCACTCTGGTTAACTTGTAAACCGAGATGAAAGAGCTACCCAGTTTCCCTGGCACACTGTATCAATGAGTTCCTGGAGCAGAGGTGGCTAATTTTCCCCAATCTCTGTTAAGTTCTTCTCTCTGAATAATAAAACTTCTCATTTTCAGTTATATACATGGCCACCCAGAATAAAGAACACGTCTCCCAGCTTCCCTTACAGTAAGATGTGTCCACATAAACAGCTGAGTGCTAGCCAACGGCATGCATGTGCAAGTGGTATGTGTGACTTCTAAGAAGTAGCCCAAAGGGAGCTTCCTCCTTCTTTCTGGCTGGAATGCTGATGTAATGGTGGCAGCTTCAGCATGCGTTTTGGACCATGTGCTGGCTTCAAGAATGGAGACGTGCGTGGCCCACAGAAAGCGCCTGGATTCCTGACTTCCCAGGGCTGACTGCCTTACCTGAGTTCTTTAATATAAAAGAACATTGACCATCTACTTTTCTGTTCTATTTTTCCTGTTTGGGTCTATTTCTAACACATCTCCTAAAAAAGAAACATGAGGGCCATTGTCTAGTGTTTATAGTTCTCTGGAGTTTGAAATATCTAAACCACGATCCAACTCTGTTATTTTTACTTCACAATATTTAATCATATTACCTTTTTCCCTCCCTTGCATGGAGACAGATTTACCATGAAGCTAATGCAGTTTAAGCTTCAGGGCTCCTCACTGGCACACGCTCCTTCCAAAGCCCTGGTAAGGGCCTGAGCAAGGTGCTCCCATGGTTATGCAAAAGTAAGACACATTAGTAGCAATCGCCATAGACCACTATTTTTTCCACTCCCATGTGTACTCTGTCAAACCACCCCTCGTGCTGGATGGAGTTAGAAACAAGCATTTTGGGATAGCTAGAGTTGGGATGCCTATAGTTTAGGTTTAGTGTATAATTACATTATTGTTCTCCAGCTCTAGGAATTTTCCTATCCACCGTACTGCTGAGCATTGCCTCACAACGCTCAGGGCCAGAGCTCTCACCATGAGAGGCCATGACCTGTAGTGCCCAGCACAGGAAGTGTGTGGGTAACACAGAAGAAACGAGGCTGGAAATGTACAGATCCATGAGTTGGGCTATGGAAAATATTTCCAATCATTAGACATGTAAAATACATTGGATTCTCATAAATCCTAGCCAAGTGATATCTGTGGGGTTTGTCAATATTTATAATCTTTTGGGTTTTTTGTGTGATTTGTTTTCACATTCTAAATCAATATTCATTTTGTACTTAATTTTATTTGTAATGTATGTACTTCGTAAAGTGAGCTCCTTACCCTAAATTGTATGAGTTCCAAGTCCAATGAAACTGGAACTGCTGATGCCCTTGCTAAAGCTTCAGCATCAGCCCTGTGTGTGTCTTCTGTCTTCTGTGTGTGTCTTCTGTGTGTGTCTTCTGTAGGTCCTCTCCACAGGGCTTCGAAGCACTAGGACAGCCCCTTCAGGAAGTCCTTAGTGATTTGCCAAAATGATCCCCTACATCAGTTATTTTGGTATGTTACAACTATTTTGTTTGTTTTAAGACCCTGTTCTTGACTTCCTCTCAGTCCACTCTAGTATTTAAGTAAGTGTAATAAATTTTCCGTATAACTAAACTTGTGAAGTATGTTGAAGAGAGTCATGTTTTCTGTCTTTAAAGAGTTTATGGACTTCTTAAAAACAAAAGACTAAAGAATATTACAAAAAAATAATAGGTGATAGTACATTGATTAGTTTGCTAGGACTGCCATAAGAAAATGCTACAGTTGGGCCGAACCCGTGGCTCACTCGGGAGAGTGCGGCCCTGGGAGTGCCGAGGCCGCAGGTTCGGATCCTATATAGGGATGGCCGGTGAGTAAGGACACTAATCATAGTGGATTAGAGCCCCCCCTAAGAACCCCATTTTAACTTAACTACCTCTCTAAAAGGTCCAGCATCCAATACGATCACTTTCCGAGGTACTGGAAGTTTGAACTTCAACATATGAATTTTGGGGGTCACAATTCAGCCCATAATAGCACATAATCTCTTTAAATGGATCTGTAAATTTGTCCTAAGCTTTCTTATCTGCTAGAAGCTTAGATCAAGTTCAATCAATTCTAGTGTACTTGTTTCTTGGGTGGGATTATAAATGAGCTCTGGCCTGTACTGAAAGGTTTCTTGTAAGCCTTCGGGTGGTTAGTTCTCTGCCCACCCAAGTCCATATCACTTGGTCCCTGACATTTACTTTGCATCCTCTTCCTGCCCTTGCTCCTCTGTGGTGCACAGTGGGTGTTTATGCCACCAGTACTTCAACTTCCTGCTCATCTCCCCTGATTTCAGCCCTAACATACCCCCTCCCTGATTGCTCCGAGTGCCTCTCCTCCCACAGTCCTTCGCAGGGCAGAACAGTCTTCTCTCTCTGCCTCCCCACCCTCAAGAAAACATGGCCTTTCCCTGATGATATCATCCCCCAAGAGATCCTCTCAATGCACTTTTTCTTCCTCTTCCTATGTCTTAGGGAGTGTGTCTCGGGGTTTGGGGGGCAGGTTGCTTCCTTTCCCTCCTAAAGCTTAGGAGCATTATTTTACACTCCCACTAACTCCTTGTTCTTTAACATCCGTGCTGCCGTCACTATGTCCACTTCCCAGCCTTGCTAACTTCATCTGTCTACTTTCAGCACAGCCTTCTCATTTCTCATGCATATTGACCCTGGATCTCAGTTTTTCTCTTAATCCTGCTGTTTCAGTCATATACTGCTGTGTACCAAACAAACTCCAAACATGGTGGCTCAAACCACAAGGTCATTTTATTATTTTTCACAGTTTCTGTGGATCAGTAATTTGGAGAAGGATGGAGCAGGGGCTGACGTTGCAGGGGGCTGGCTGGACATCTCTCTCTCTTCACATAATTTCTGTGCCTCTCCATGTGGTATCTGTGTGGGTTAGTTTGGGTTCCTCACAGCATGGTGACCTCCAGCAATAATGAGTAGGATACATGGCCTTTTATGACCTATTTTAGAATTCACAAAGCATTGCTTTCATTGATAGGTTGAAACTGACAAAAATTCTTTGCTTGACCAAACTTGGGCTCCTGAACCTTCTCCTAGGCCCATCTATGCGCTTCCTTGTAAAAATCTAGTTTTGGCAAGAACCCGCTAAGTCAGTTTAGCAAGAAATCTTCACTCTTGATATCTGATCACCACTGACATCTCTATGGGTTCCTCACCCTCCACAATCCCCCAGGTGATGTCTGATCTGTCTGGCTTGTCTTCAGCAAGAATCCTATTAGATTGCTTCAGCCACAATCCCCCCTTACCCCTGATTAGTAATTTGCCATCCACTGACCCCACTCTGCTCCTTGGCTATAAATTCTGTTAAATTAAGTTTGGCCTAAAGGTTTCTTCAGACCTAGTGAACTGTAACCTAGGTTGATATTTAAACCTACTGTCATAAATAGCCAAGTCTCAGACATTACAGGCAGCCAGCTGTTCAAACCTTGTTCAAATAAGGCAAACACCGAGCTGTAACCAATCCAGCTGTTTTTGTACCTCACTTCTGCTTTCTGTACGTCACTTTCCCTTTTCTGTCTATAAATCTCACCTGAACGTGTTTCAGCCTTGAAGTTGTTCTGAACCTATTCTGGTTCTGGCAGCTACCTGAATTATGAATTGTTTTTTGCTCAATTAAACTCTGTTAAATTTAATTTGTCTTAAGTTTTGTTGTTGTTGTTGTTTTTTAACAATTTCCACTTGCCCGTGCTGTATTTGGAGTTGAGCCCAATCTCTCTCCCCCACTGCAAATTCCATTTCAGTGGTCCCTATACCTCTCTCAATTATCTTAAAGTCTGTCTTACCATGCTTTACCAAGGGTCACGGAACAGTTTTTTCTTTAACAAAACAATCACAAAAGTTAACACAGCTTCAAGGAGTTGAGACATAGACAGCACCTTTCAATGGGAAGAGTGTCAAACTCACATTGTAAGAAGAGCGTGTAAGGTGGGAGATGTTGTAACTATTTTGAAAGAAATAATCTGTCTCGTTGATCATGGAGATTTAAACATCCAAATTGATGACCCTTCTCCAAACCCTAATTTCTATGTTTATTCTTCTTCAGTATTTCTCACACACGTCAATACACTGAATTCAGTTCTCACCCAGGACACCTGTATCAACAAAATCTAGAACTTTGAAATTAACTCCTCTAGTACACTACAATGTGTGTCTCCCACTTCCTCATTCAAACTGAATTTACTTGTTCTTCACCATCTTACTAAACTTTAAAAGAATCCCCAGAAAACTTTAAAACAAATATTATACTGTAGCTCCTTGACTTCTTGAACTAGATGCTATGTGAGTGGCCAATATGGTCAGTCCTGAGAGAGTAAGCCCATTATGGAAGAAGGAATGGTACAGTAATTTTTGTTTGTTTCTTTGTTTTTGGCAGCTGGCCAGTACAGGGATCAAACCCTGGATCTTGCCGTTATCAACATCACACTCTAACCACCTTATCTAACCGGCCAGCCCTTACAGAAGGAACGGAAGGCAGCAGAACACAATTACACATGCTAGACGAATCTTTGCTTCCAAACATGAATGATGCTAGCACTCCCACAAGTGCGTATTAATTACCTTTTTCTCAGGACTTTAGTTTTCTCTTTCTTCTCTTTGTAGAGATCTATGGTCTCTTTGTAAAGTCAATTCCAAGGCCACTGTTTTCTGCTTTATAAATGAAGGTAGAAATATTTCAGCCTAAAGGGAAAAGATAAAGCACTAAAAAAGACACCCTGCAGCTATAAACCAGAACTACAGAACTATTACTACAGAGTGTTCACCAGAAAGCCAACTGAGGAGCTTTTTATGGTTAAGAAAGTCATTTTGGGTTTGCACTACATTGCTAGATATTTGTATAATGAACTCTTATTCTGCTTCTGTATTTGACACTCAAACATTTATGTTTTAAAATTACTTTAACCTTTAAGGTAAAAATAGCCTAATGCCCTTCAAAAGAAATTATATTACCACAAATATGCCTTTGAATAGTCTGTTTTCCTCTCACATTCTCTGCAAGATTAAGTGAAGTCTTTAAAAGGCGACACTGACAAGAACCTTATAAAAATGTACATAGTGATTCTAAACCTCAGGCTGCCCTTTATGATCTGAAGGGCAATGAGCCATATGCTGAGCAGGACAGAGTCTCCAAATGACAATATCTCTAAGCACATCCCCTTTTCTAGGTGAGCACTGGAATCAGCACAGAATAAGCCTTTCGGTTTCTTATTTTGGAACATATGCAGTGCTAACCCACAAATGTACCTCATCTTCATAACTGCATTACCTATAGAAGCATCATAAACACTTTTAGAAATGGTATTTTTTCTTGAAACATTTAGACTTAATGAGAGTTTTAGAACAGAAGAAAACCGTAACTTCAATTCAAGTTGTATCCTTACTAAAACTTTCTCTCTTTAATGAAAAAGTACTCCATAAAGCTAATGTTTTCTATTATCATTTACAGCTCTTTCCCTGATTCGCTAAGTTTAAGACTTCTAGGTTATAAAATTGGAATATAGTAGAAATGGCACCCAACAAGGAGCCTTGCTCTGCTCGTAGTACCACCATTACTGATGGGCAAGATATTGACTGCATCCTATAAAACTGAGACAAGATTTGCTCTGTCTTCCTCACAGGCTTGTTGTGAAAGTATGAGTGAATAAATGAATATTTTTCTCTTTTTGAAACATCTCCCAGCAGCCCGGCTGAATGGATATGGCTCGTTCCCCCTGGTACTCTGCATGTGGTTGAACTGTTCTCTTTATGCTTATCTGTTCATTCTCATGCCATGGACCCAAACTCAGCTTGTTCACAGGCAGTTCTTCACGTTGGCTACCTGGATGACAACATTTTTCTTTCTTTAATTTTTCACAGAAATCAGCACATGGCCTGCCATATAGTAGTTTCTTAATAAATTAGTTGAATTCAAATACATCAATTCAGTAATTCCACTGAATTCAGTATCACATTTGCTAATTAGATGAAAGGTGATGTATTAACTAAACTATCCTAATTATCCTTTCTCTCCATTCATCTGTCCAGTGCTGATGAATAGAACTTTGTGCAGTGATGGAAATGTTCTATATCTGTGCTGTCCAATACTATAATTACTAGCCTTGTGTGGTCACTGAGCACTAAAAATGTGGTTTGTGCAACTGAATAACTAAATGTTTAATTTTATTTAATTTTAATTAATTCAAATTTAAGTAGCCACATGGCTAGTGGTTTTTGTACTACACATGGAAGTTCTATACTGATGTCACCAAAATATTTTCTAGGACCAAGAAAGTTTCATGGCCCCTTGAATGCTTATGGCAGTTTAGACAGAGAGCCAGCTGATGTAAGTAGAGAGACTGGCTTCAGGTTAAATTCTATATCTATAGCCATCAGTTTCGTTTTTACATAGTCTCCACGGAGCTGACGAGCACACCTGCTCACTGGTTTTAACTACTTTCCCATGTGGAGATAGCAAAGACGATGTGCCAGAAGTGAGTTTTCCTCCCATGGTTCAAGCCTCCCTTTTCAGGGGAAACATTTCAAGCATCTTAATGATCACCGATTCTGAGATATGGCTTCAAAGACTTTGAGATGATTTCTTAGACATAACCATAAGAGAAGAGAAGTTAAATGATTTTGATGCCCCAGAGATCAAGCGCTCTTACAAGAACTAAGGAATAAACATTGGAGCCTGGTAGACAAACTGTATTTTTAAGAAAATTCAATTTTTATGTTCTCTGGGAGAAAGTCATTTATAGAGAGCATTTGAGAATAGGTATTTGAGATGTGACTTTCTCAAAAACAGAGTCAAAATTCAAAAGCTGTGGTTTTTTAGCTAAGGCTCCTTCAGAATATAAAACAAAAGCCATGATTAAAAACAACAAACAAAGATGGGTGGAATACCCTGAGGCACAGTGAGAAACTCCAGAGATGACAAAGGTAAGAAGAGTTTGGTTTGATAAGAGCGAACACAATCAAGTTATATAAAGCATGATCATGCAGTAGATTCTCCTAGTCAGGACATTTTGATGATGAGAAGGGGCACTCTTAGTAATTATGCTGGGAGTATAGGTAGAAGTTGCACCTGTTCAGAGTACATTCAGTATGATCACCCTAACTTTCTTGGAATAAAATGTTCTGGGTTGACATTAACGTTTGACAGCAATGATTAGGACAATTCTGCTCTGCACAACATGTCCTAGCTCCTTTCAAAGACACAACGTTTTTGCAATTTCCAAGAACTAGGTTTTTTAAAGTCAGTAATAGTTTCAAAAGTCTCCCTGTGCAGTTTCCTTTGGAGCAGTGCCCTTCACAACCCCAAAGCTCTTTATCCAAAGTAGTGGTGAGATCTTCTGTCGTTGTAAATCATACCTTAAACACATCCTTTAGGGCAGGCCAGAGCTATGTGGAATATTTTGATAAAGGGTTGGCAAACATTTTTTATAGAGGGCCAGATAGAAAATATTTTAAGTTTGGTGGCCACGTGTCTCTTCCACAGCTACTCAGGTCTGGAACTCTGGTTGTATCATGACAGCAGTCATAGACAATATGCAAATGAACGGATGTGAGTATGTTCCATAAAACTTTATTTACAGAAACAGGTGGTGGGCCAATTGAGGTAGATAGACCCTAGCATAAGAGACACAGAAGTTAGACCAACATTAAGATTTCCTATATTCTCACAGGGCTCCTCCTCACACAGATACAGGCTCTTTGCCTCCTTCCCCCTCTCCTTCCTTCCCTCCCTCCTTCCTTTAATATTTTTTTCATTTATTAAGCAATTATGTATTGGGAACCAACTCTGTACCAGCAACTGGGGTTACAAAGATTAATAAGAGGATTCTTCCTAATTTTCCACAGGAGAAACGTCTATTATGCTGGCCAAAGTTATGTAATATGACTTAGTGTTAGAGAAACTGAGGCCCAAGGTAATAGGCTGGTGGAAGCAGACAGCACTGCATCTCACTGACCTACTCAGTCCACTGCAGCTTCCTTCATGGCTGCAGACTGGCAAATGATTGAATGAACAAGAAAAACAGGCAACCAGCATCAGTCCATTTTTAGAAGCCCCTTTTAGAACTTACATTATATGCATAGCAGCATTTGCCCCACCTACCAAATATTTTTATTTTTAATAACCCTAACAAAAAAATGAAAAATAGTGTTTTTCTGTATGGTATTATATTTTCATTAGAAACCACTGGAAATATGTGAAACAATATAATGGCAAAGTAATTAGCACTTCCCACCATTTTTATTAGACTCGATTAAATATTCTGCAATGTGATAAGTATATACTAATTAGTAGGAATATTAATATAAAAGTGCTTTGTCTTTCTGTCATTCTATAACCTTTTTTTTGTAAATGATATTTATTTTAGAGTTGTGTATTTTTCTGAGATCTAATTACTAAAAATAAAATAAAATAAATTTAAATGTCATGTTGAGATGGATCATAATTGAAATGATGTAATTTCTTGCTTTGCAGTTGCACTAACCATGTTCAGGTCACCAGAAGCACCCCTGTCATTTACCTCATGTAGCAAATGAAATGTACTTATGGCAACTTCAGCTTCAATGTTAAGTCCCAGATAGGGCACCTCTAACCCAATTGATTTAATTAACTTGTACGTAATTTCTTTTAAAAATATAAGAGAACACCTAGGTCAGGGTACCGTCTTCTAAGTTTTCAAGGTAGACTCTAGGAATATTACACATCATCGTCCTGGCATTTTTGGGAATACCTGTTATATAGGACAGAAAATATTTGTTCAACTTACCCTTATTACAGGATTAATTAGGATTTTATATGGAATAAAACACACCAGACTTTGCATTAATGTCTTCCATAATTCTCATTTAATGCTCATTAAAACCATGTGACTGTGGGGAAATAAACTTCCCGGGGTTTCTTGGTGCTCTTGTAAAAAGCCCAAGCTTCCAGAGACTTCTTTCCCTTTATAACACAGAAAAGTCATTGATTCTTGTCCCTCGCCTGCGGAATGTCCAGGTACTCTAGTAGGACAACTGCCCCGGCTCTCATCGCTTGGCTCCAGAGGTAAGAACTAGGGCAAAAGGGGGCCGATGCACTTTCCATTTTCTGTGAGCTACTACGACATCTTTCTCTGACCCAGAATACCTCATGTGTGCATTCAGAATACAATTGATAAAGATGAATACGAAAAACCTGACGGTGAGATAAATCCTTCTTACAGATGAGAAGGTGGAAGCTTCCTTACGAATAAGGAAGTCTATCTAAGTTAACAGATCAAGGATGGAAACGGAAATCTCTCCTATCCTGAGATTGCAGTTTTAAAAATGTCCCTTTTCTTGTCCCTGGTTGTTGAAGTGGTGGGAAAGTTCGTGGACCAGCTTCCTCTTGGCTCCAGGGGTCTGCGCTTCCCAAAAGGCAAAACCCCCCACCTCCCCTACCTTCTCCTCCAGCACTTTTGGGCTCTAAGCTGTTCTTCAGTCTCAAGCCATCTGTGTCTACTGCTTCCTGTGTTACTGTCACTTGGCCCACTGTGTGTGTCCCCGCTGCACCGTGGCGCTTTCCTCCTCCATGCAGATGATGATTGTGCAATCGCTCGTTCTTCATGCTGCACTTGCCTTTGCTAGTTTTGTTTCTGCTGCTTCCCCTTTTTTCCTTTTTTAGAGAACTTTCTCCTGCCTCTCTGCATATTCTTCTCTTCGTGATTCAGGTCTTCAGTGCCTTATCCATGATTCTGAAAAATGAAAGGTTGATTGGTTGGTTGTTTTTTTACCTATTTGGCAGCAAAACTCTCCTGATCTGCATATATTTGGGGGCAAAACCTGGCCTGAATTAATGAGAGGCTACTTAGAGACTTTATTTCTCCAACTTGATGTGACTGTGGTACATTTCATGGTAGCACCTTAGTGTGCTTGCTTCTAGAGTACTGCCTGCCATCCCCTGGAGGTAGGAGGGGGATTCTGTGATATATTCTGTAAACTCCATATACCTGTTCCAAAATCTAAAAAATGTTTTATTTTTGCCTTCCAAAACCCATCTGGCCCGAGGGATTCATAGAAGGGTTTGGGCTCTGCATTTTCTGAGCTGACACGTCCTCCAAGGGGACTCGTTGCATCTTAAAACTGTTTTCTGTGTCATGCCTACTCAACTGAGCATGAAATGCTATTAGACCTTACTCCTTATGTTAAAATTAATAAATTTAATTTTCTGCTCATCTGAGGAGAGTTCTGGAGCTCAGACAAACATGGAAATGCTTGACAGGGGAATCTCTCCATTCAGAAATAGAGAAACACAGCACTTTTCAAAGGGAGGGAACAGGCTTTGGGATTAAGATGGTGATGCTGACTTTGGGTGCAGATAAGGGACCTCAAGAGCTTGGTGGTGGTTGTTGTGCACTTGTGGGGCTTGGAAGAGGCTGAACTCAAGGCAGGATGAAAATGGAATCCAGAAAGGAGAAGAATTTTGACAGATCACTCAAAATTGGAGGGCAAATGAGGACTTTTGTTTTCACCATTTGTTTATCCAGCAGTGGGGGGTCCTAGGAGGTGGAAGCTTTGGACACAGGAGTAGAGAAGAAAAACTGAGATTGCTTCAGCAGAGCCAGAACCTTGGAAACTGAGATTTCCTAAAACAGAAGTTTGAGGGAAGTTACCGTAGCAAACCACACAGATGTTGATCTTCTGGTTCCTTCATGCTGCCCTTTTTCTTTCAGCTGTCTTGCTTTTCTTAGATATTCATCTCTTCCTCTTTCCCAAAGTTCCTTCTTCCCTCCTTTATTCTTCTCTGTAACCCCATGGCATCTACTACCCTGTCATCCTGCCTCTCTCTGCTCCTTGTGTCTCTCTCTGTCCCCCTGAATGCTTATATATCCCCACCCCTGCAATAGTGAACACATTAAACATATTTCCAAAGGTTATTTATTGAATAAAAATATTATACAATTCTGATTGTTTTAACATGAAACTGAATAAAAAGATATGTTTTCTTCAAAAAAATCCTGTCTTACCCCTCCACCTCTGTTACATATAATGTTTGAATGTGAGTACATATTTTTTTATTGGTCATTTATTCTTAATCAATTTATAGAAATAACTGTTTTCTGATGCTTAATATTTAAGCCATACTAAAGCTTTTTTATTTTAAGAGAAGCAACTGTCCTGTTCTAAAGAGTTAGTAATTATAATTTGCAGTGAATGGTCTTTTTTTTTTTTTCACGTAATAAAAAACATAATTGAAATGTGTCTCTTTGGGAAAGTATATACATCTATTCTTTCCAACAGTGAATTTCCCTAAAGCAAAATTCTAGCACAGTCAAATTTACTTTCCTATACCTGTTCAGCAATCTAGAGAATTTCATTCAGAGAATAAGCAAATATTGACTGTCCTCCCTGGGAGATAATTAGAAAATGGGGGAGTTGGGATCTGAGAGAAGAAAGTGGGGGTTGAGCACAAGGCTAAGTGAGAGTAGAGCTTTACTGCAGTAGTTTTCAGAGAGACAAAGAAGGCAGAGCGAGGGTTAACATCTCAGAACCACCTTCCTCCAGGATGAGAGGAGCAGAAGCCAGGAGTCCTGCAAAACAGGCTGGTGGAACCAAGTCTGAGGATTCTGCTGCATTGTAGTGATCCTCTGGGGAATGCTCTGTAGTCAGGGATTTGAAAAATACCCTTTTACTGCTAGAACAGATGTGCTAAATAAGGTAACAAAAGCATGTTATCTGAAGTGTCCAAGTTATTCTGTGGCCATGTGGCAGAGTTGGACTTAGGAGACCAAGTTAATAACTCTGATTCATAAAATCAGAAAGGCGTTGGCATCTTGGAGGGAAGAAGAAATTGGAGGGGGAAAGGGGTGGGTGTGTGTGTGGGTGTGTGTGTGTGTGTGTGTGTGTGTGTGTGTGTGTGTGTGTGTGTGTGTGTGTAAGAAAACGCCACACAATGCAATGTTGTTTACAACAAAGCAAGATTGATTCCAAGCATTTCTTTGACAATGAATAAAAAAAATGATCCTGAGCAAAGAATGGTCTTAAAATTTTGTCTCAGGACCAATGATTACTATTTAAGTTATGTAAAAATTAAAGATAGCATCATTATTTGCTCTGTATGTGGGTCTTTATTGTCTTAGTTTTAGCTGATGTTTAAAGTATTTTAAGATTCCCTTTCATGTCCTTAATTATTCTAACTATCCCATAAAAGTTTTTAGTTCTTCATCTTAAAATTCTCTTGCTGTGGGGGTTTTCAGAAACATAGTCTTTACAATTCTTGGATTTAGGGGAAGGAATAGCAGACATTTGATTTAAGGAATTTAGGAGGCCTTCATCATTATACCATTCTTGAGAACCAGTTACCTAAGTTTTATTTAATTGCGCCATGTTGTAGAAAATTCATTGTCCTATAGAGTGCCCATTAATTTTCAGATACAGGTATTTGTTTGAAAATTTTCTTTACACCATTCTAAAATGTATTTCTTGGCAATTTCTTCTGCTCTCTAACAAAATCTATTCCCCTTTCTAAGAGCTGGTAATGACTTTTCTGTGTGTAGTCCAATTTCTTTCCCTTAGTAGCAAGTTTCCTGTATATTTGTGTACAACATGTTATTTTTGATGATCACATATGGCACTTTTATAACTGTAATTCTGTTATATCTGGCTTACGTTTGTGGCTTCATTTAATCTTATATGCTCTCTCGGATGGACACTTCCATCTTTCCTTTAGGCTCCTGTTCTTACCTGCACTCTCCCAGCCCTTCTTTCTACTTCTACAACTGCTACATTTCTCCTCCTCAATTGCCCTTCCTTCCCAGCAAACAAACAAACACACAGAAGCAGAAGCCTGAGCCTGGGCCTGACAGATGACTCCTCTGAGTCAGGTCCAAGGGCAGCCACCTTGCGGGTGAGGGAGAGAAATTAAAACCGCTGTGACTCAGAGCCACCAGCCCCAGTCTGAGCAGAGGAGCTTCCCAGAGGCAGTGCCTCTGAAAGTTGCCTTGATGGAGTTGAGCAGGGCAGGAAGGTGCTGGAGTCCCACAGGACCAGCCACGTGGAAGCCTGAAGCTCAGAAGCCCCTGGGAATCAGGCACTGAAGTCAGAGCAGCCAGTGTCAGCCAGAGGGATGTTTGACATTGTTCATCCATTTCATATTTGAAATGCTTTAGAGCATGGACTCACCAATTTTTACAAAAACAAATTCTGACACAAAAATAATAAAACGCTAGTGGTAATACGGGTGGTTCAGTCTGATAGGAAATAAGACCAGAATGCAGCAATGCTATGTCTTTTCAAATTGCAGCCACTCCTCCCCCACTGAGCCTGCCTGTCTGCAGGCTTCCCTCACCTATCGGTTTCTTCCTCTGCTCCTAAATGACGGGTTTCAGCTCCGTTTTCTGGATACTTCCTTGTTTTAATTCATGGTAAGTTTATGTGACTAATTTTGCCATTCATCAAAAAAACAGCTATTAGGTACTCATTCAACACTGTCAGGCACTGGGGTAAGGGATGGGGATTCAACAGTGAATGAGACAGAGGGTCAAGATGGGCCTCTGGAGCCTGGCTGCCTTCGTTCATCTCCTGCTCTGCTGCTTTCCAGCTCTCCTAGCTGTTATTTACTGTTATTTACTGTTATTTACTTTTATTTACCGTTTCTGTGCCAGTTTCCTCATCTATAAAATGGGGATAATAAGAGTAATTATCAATTAATTATTAATTAAAAATCTAGTAGAGATATGAGGATTAAATTACTTTATACATGGAAATCACTCAGAATGGCATTTCACAGCCACTGAATATCGAATAATTGGCATATGTCATGTATTAGGTGGGTCCTATCCTCAAATTCCTTATAGTTTAGTAGATAGAATAAGAAGTCTCTTCCAATTGATAATGACAATCATCAAACTTAAATTAAGACCATTTGATCAACTAAGGCTCTACCAACAGCACTATTTTTCAGCCTTTAGGTTTTTATTTTCCCATCTAATTCATAAAGCTGTCTCAAGATAGGCCAATGACCTTCAGATGCCATTGCTTAGCACATTGTGATTATCAATACTGTATGTGGAGAATAAGCTGTGTGGTACTTTTGAAAGGGTGTATGTTTATTTGCTGTCAAAGAGCCTGGCTGCTAGTTAAGTTTCTGTGAAAAATTAGGCAATGTCTTAGTCAGCTCAGGCTGCTGTAACAAAATAATGAAGATTGGGTAGCTTAAACAATGGACAGTTCTGGAGGCCGGAAGTCCAAGATCAAGTTGCTGGCAGACTCAGTCTCTGGCTTGTAGGCAACAACAGCCTTCTGGCGGTGTGCTGGCTGTCTTCCTCTCATAAGGGCACTAATCCCAGTATGAGGGTCCCACTCTCATGAGCTCATCTAAACACAATTACCTCCTAAAGTCACCACCTCCAAATATCATCACATTGGGGGTTAGATCTTCAACATATGAATGTTGGGAGGACACAAATATTCAGCCCATAGCAGGAAAGTTAAAAAACTTACCTACAACTCAGATTCTTCATCTGTACAGTGAAGATCAACAATAACAACACCAGCACTACCGCATAGAATTGTGAGTTTGCAATGAGATGTTCTATATAAAGCCCGTTGCTCAGCACTCCAGAAGTCTAGGAGTTAATAATGAGTATCTAAGAATATATACTGGAGGCAGAAACATGTATGCTATATTAAATTAATTTGCAGTTGACACATGACTAAAATTTAACTCCCTTTCTGGTATTATTTTTCCACATGAGTTTTGCAAGTGAATCAAAATATTATCTAATATCCTAAGAGGAGGGCTGCATACATATTTTGTGAGAGCACAGTCCACGGCAGCTGAGAGGCCTTTCAGTCCTTGTTATCATTCAAACCTTGTCAGACAGAATTTTAATTGATCCTAAACATTCTCTTTCATAAGTTTTTTATTTTTCTGTTTCCAAGAAATGTGTTTGCTGTGAAAAACATTCAAGCAGGCATCCTGGGACTGTCGGGAACCAAGAAATAGTCTCAAAAAACTTGGCCTAGAGCCAGCCCGTGGCTCACTTGGGAGAGCGTGGTGCTGACAACACCAAGTCAAGGGTGAAGAGCCCCTTACCAGTCATCTTTAAAAAAACAAATAAATAAATAAAATGAAACCAGAAAACTTGGCCCAGCTCAGTGGCTTCAGCATGAGATGCAGCGTTTCCCACCGACGGTCACTGCACTTCCTCTGGAGCGGCACCCCAGTGGGGCTTGTGGCTTAGAGAGCTGGGGAGTGGCAGCAGCCTGTGGACACGTAGGTAGTGTCAGTTATGGGGCTGACATATGTGAAGCCCTCTTGCTTGTCTTTTTTTTTGCAAACTTCTAGAGGATAAGAATGGGCCAGATATGGACTTTTAGGAGAGACTGAATGACATTCAGATGCAGGGCGTGCCTCTAGCAAACACTTGTCTGGCCTTTGTTGAGATATTGGCCTGTGGAAAACAAGTTTATGTTAAGATGTTGGCCTTTTAATATCCATCAAGAAAGCCTTTAGTTAATTTGGAAGGAAAATGTTGGATGAGACGCCAGGCTCAGAGGCAGGCAGCATTGGGGTTGCAGCTCCCTCACTTCTAAACTGTGTCATTTTGAGCTTCTTAATCTCTTTGCCATGGAAGTTTCCCTGTACATTAAATAACCATCTCAAAGGGCTCTTGTGAAGATGGAAAATGAGAAGGTAGTGGGATACCTGGGATGTTGTGGGCGCTCTAGAAATGTTTCTTTAAATCACATGCTGAAGCACAGCCACAGTATTATTTCTGTACAGTCTGAATTTAGTTTGTCTTTTCTGAAAGCAAAAGACTTTTTATAAATTAGGGAGCTTTAGGCTACAACTAACAGAAAGCCTAACAAAGTGTTTTAAATAATAAGCAATTTTTTATCTTACATAATTGAAATGTGGAGGCATTTCAGAGATCAGTTAATTCAACATTGCAGTGATGTCAGCAAGGACTTGTTTTCTTTGCATTTTTTCATGCTGTGACCACTTGTGTGTTCAATTTGATGCATGTCCTCTTAAGATGACACTAGCATACAATCCCACAGAGGCAGAAGGGCAGATTCAGTATATGAATCTCTCTCTCTCTCTCCCTACCTCTCTCCTCTCTTTCTTTCATTAAACCTAGGATGAAAACCTATGCCAGAACCCCACAGAAGACTTCCCCTTATGTTTCCTTGGTTAGAGATGTGTCAAGATACCCATGCCCAGACCAGCCATGGGGAAGGGGACTAGAAGGACTGTGTTGTAGCCATAAAGGACATTCATTTCCTGTGCCTAGGGAGGAGTCTTCGCTTAGGCCTCCAGGTACCTGAACAGTTGTGCACATGTTGGTAGCAAAAGAGGGAGTAAATTGCTTTGGAGTAGGCAGTAAATGGCAGTTGAACAGGTAACCAGTAGTCTACTGTAGCTTTGATTTACACTTCAGGAATGTTCAAAATAAAGTAGGAAGTGGGAAAAGAGACAAGCTCTTTCACAAAGCAACTGAAAGGTTTATAGACAAAAGCCTTAAAAATGAAGATGGCTAAATTCAACCTCAGCCATCTAAGAAACACGATGGACTTACATACTGGTAGTAGCTGCAGTGGTGAGAAGTTGGAGGGTGTAATAACTTTTGGAAAGCTGCTGGTTTCTCTCTCCTTTGAAAAAAGTGGACTCATTCTTTTCAAACTGGAAAAATATATAACTATGTGGAATGCGTGTTCATTGACCAAAAAATGTTCCATGTGCCTCTGTTCAAGGTGTTTCAGCTCCCACTCCATGAAAGGAAAGGCAGAGAACGTAGGATTAGAACCATCCTGTCTCTACCTCCAGTCTCAAATGCCCACGTGTGGAAACACACAAAGATGACTGCAGGGAAAAGAAGCTACGGGGCTCTAAAAAAAGAAAGAAGCTACAGGGTAACTTCAAGGAAAGCCCAAAAGTTGGGAAGAAAGATCCAGTGCTAAAATGCCAAATGTTTGACAGACAAAAGCCTCATTGTAACCCTTCCAGTATTTTTAGTACTGCCCAGAGGATGAGACAATATCTCCCCTTTGAAACTAAAGAGGAACATTTACTATTTATAAGGAAAAATCACTAGCCAATAAAATGCATGAGATCTGTTAACATTTTGGGTGCAGATGAGGGGGCTGGGTTGAATTTAAATGTTGTCTTCAAGTACATGAAGGACTGTTTTGCCGAGGATGGTGGTTGGTTTTTTTCATGCCATACTTATGTCCCGAGCGGAACTTGAGTTTACATTAAGTTATGAAAGTTTAAAAGAAGTTACAGAGAAGAATTTCTTGAGCATTTGTGCTATTACAAAGCAGAATAAGTTGCTAGTGGAAGCTGTGTCCTATTTCTTTGCCAATTTCTATCAAAGAAATTTCTTATCTGCTGTAGTTTAAGCATGATTCAAGAAGGTTGGGTCAGGGTATACTTCAAGCTTCCCATTAGTCCCTTAAAATTGTTCTTAGCCATTTTAAAGCTCCTTGGGGAAGTGTTGTTCAAGTTTCCTTCCATGGAAAGCACTGGCATATGAGCAGTGGCTGTTGGCAAAATGATAACCAGAAGTGGGTGGGTTTCTTACATTCAGACATACTTGCAGAGGCATATATTTTTCAAATACTTTTATTTATCACTACCATCCTTTATATTGCTATGTCAACAGAAGTATCAGTATATATATAATCATATATATGTATAATCAGTATATATATTTAATCAGTATTATATATATACATAATTTTGAAAGAAAGATAAGTAAGTGCTGGTGTAGAAGACTGACAGGGATATTCCAGGTTTAGTAACACATGAGAGATAATGTACACACTGCTGACTACCATTGAAACTTTCTTTGTTCTTAGGTGATATATGTTAGTTTTACTTAATAATGATATTCTGGAAAAATGAAAATGTAAACTGACAAATAAGAATGGAGTATAATTCAGCTAGTTCATGTCAGGATTTAGATTCAAAACATTTTGAACGGAGGAGGAAATAAACTTTCAGAGGGATATACTTCTAACCCTTCATCTAATATTCCATTAAAAGAACCCAGAAAATAACGTATTTAGAGGAAGCTATCACCCTGCCCTTACATGGGTTCAAACACATTTCTTTTCTTTATAGTTTCATGGACTAAAGGTGGCTATATGAATAAAACTAATTAGCTACCAAGGGAAAACCACAGCCTTTCATTACAATCAAAGTGATAGGGGCTCATCCAAAGGTTTAGTATATTGCAGGCCTGTCAATGCTTAAAAAGGAGTTGGATAATTCCCATAATTAATATAGAAACTAGAGTTGATTTTCTGTTTTGAAATTACATATTAAATTTAAAAAGTGAGACTGGCACAGTAATGAAAAATTAGACACATAAAAGAGGTAAACAAGTTATTAGCTCAAATATTGCAATCTAGCAAGTTACGATCTGAAGGAACCGTATGTACATGAGATTGTCATGGTTTCAAAAAATTCATTGTTTAAATCTAAAAATCAAATGACCCAATACTTTTAGTTTTTCTAGCCTCTAAACTTTATTATTAAAATGAGGCTCTAATTATAAATCCTCTACTCCCTTGGTAGTTAATCTAGTAGTGACACTGTTTATTCATTATGTACACTATGATGCTTTATTGAATAGTATATTCTGGAAAATTAATTTTGCTAGTAGAAGATGACCATGTTTCAAAATAGTAGGTCAACTCTAGATCTTTTGAACTAGGTTGCTCATATTTTATGATTTTCATCATACTTGCCTCATATGCAAAGAAACTGAAATCCCCCAAACCAAGTCCTGTTTAGTCTCAATATATGAAAACTATATGATCCTTATAGCTAAACATTTAAAAAGCTGTTCAAGAATCAAGTACTCTTTACTTTATTCTCCAGGCATTGTCTCTCCTACTCCCCCTTATTCCTTCCTTTTCTTTCTTAAAAAATTTATTAAGCATCTACTTAAGTCGTTGTGCTACATGCCGGAGAAACAATGATAAAAGGTGCTATTCCTGTCTCTAGAGAGTTAGAGACTCGTGAGGAAGACAGTAAACCAACACTAAGCCGATTGCCCCCATGCTGATATGTACCATTAGAGAAGAATCTACCCTATGCTATGGGAAGCTTAATTGCACCTGCTTCTTAATTTATAAAGATAACTGGTTAATGACATGGAGATGTTACTGCCATTGAAAGAAGGTTTTTAATACTCATATTTCCCTCAGAAATGAGAGTCACAGCATGCCACACGGGGCCACACAAAGTGTGTCATACACAGAGGTCAGGAAGCAGATAGACAGGGGAGTGGGGACTATGTCTTTATGACTATCATGGTGGGAAGTAACTAGGTGGAGACATCCGCTGTTGGGTACTAAGAGGGAACAGACAAGGTCAGTGGATGGGAAGATTGCAGTGTGACTTTTGTGCACCCTCAAAAGCTAGCTTGCAATGACATGTAAACAACTTTGGTCATTAGCCTAGCCCTGTGATTCAGCAGACTTCTGGAGAGATTAGGAATAACAGATCAGAATCTAAAAACATGGTTAATATAGAGGCCAGAAGAGAGGGACCCAATTCGAATTGTGTAGCTGGTGTGGTGGGGGAATGGAGAAGGGGTTGTTGAAAGTGATGTGAACTTGCTGAATCCCTTCTCTGACTTCTGACTGCATGTGCATATAATCCCCCGAACCTCCCTCCCGCAGTCTTTCCTCCTTCAGTGCATCCCTGCCTGACCAGTACTCTGCTGTCTTCCATAATGCACTGAGTTCTTTCCTGTCTCAGGGCTTTTGCACAAGCTTCTCCCTCAGCAAGGAGAACTCTTATGCCTATTCTGCCAGCTTAACGCCCAGCCATTCTTCAGGTTCCAGCTTAAGTGTGACTTTCTCAAAGAGATCCGTGTCCCCATTCCAGTTTATATTAGCTTTTCTCACCTTTGTAATCTCTGACCTTGATCTCCTGAGGACTTGGCCCAGGTTCTAATGATGTATTTATTTGTCTAGAGCTATGCTGTCCAGTATGGTAGCCATTAGCTGCGTGAGGGTGTTGTGAACTTGAAATGTGCCTAGTTTGAATTGAGATGTGCTGTAAGTATAAAATAAACTTTGAAGACTTAGTGAAAAAAAGAACATAAACTATCTCACTAATAATTTTAATGCTGATTACATGTTAAAGTGATGTTATTTGCAATATATTAGGCCAAACAAAATATATTACTAAATTAATTTTACCTATTTTTTTAAGGTGGTTACTAATGTGAAATTATATACGTGACTTGTACTTATGTCTCATAATACATTTCTCTCTTGCCATACTAATCTAGACTGTAAGCTGTGTGGGGGAAGGGCATGTCTACTCTGCTCACAATAGGATCCCCACATATGTAGGAAGCACACTAAATATTTGCTCAATAAATGGCTATAGGAATTGAGTAGAGTTGTGAAGGTTACATAGGAGTCAACCAAGTGGGGTGTGTGTTTGGGCAGTGGGGGGATTTGGGCAGGCAGCACCTTTCTAACAGAGGGAACAGAAAAGCACATGAACGGAGAAATGGAACAGCATGGGGTTTTCAGGGAACAGACAGGTTTCAGGAGCATAAACATGGGCAGGATCACCACAGAGATGTGTGTGCCATAATGAGGAATTTGAACTTTGCTGAAAGCATGGGGAACCACACTCAATGAAGAATTTTAAGCAGGAGAGAAACCTGATCAGATTAATGTTAAAGAACTATCAGGGCAGTCAGGGACAGGCTGAACCGAAGGCAGGGAAGCCAGTTTGGAGGCCTTTTTGTAATCCAGGCAAGAAATACTGAGGTCACGAACAAAAGAGGACACGGTATAGATGAAACACAGTGGACTGACTGTGACTTTCTAGGAGGAGGCAGACTCCAAGACTGTAGCACTTGGAGTCCATTTTGATGTCGGTATGAGAGGCAGCGGGGATTAGAGATGATTTTCAACTTCTGACTTGGGCAACCGAATGCATGGGGCATCTGTTAATAAATGACAAGTATTGAGAAGGCAACTGAAGCCATGTTTTCAAAATGCTCATGTAATTTTGTTACTGTTTCCTGTCACTTCTCTCCCTTCTGATCTGCAAGTTAAAAGGCTTGAATGAAGACTAAAATCTTTAATATGGACGTGGTCTGCAGGACCAATGTGGTGCAGCCCTCGAAGTTCTCTCCAGATCCTCATTTAACAGTGTTCTGCCCGGCAGGTGCCCTAGTCACACTGGCCATGTCCGGACTCCTTCAGTGTGTGCTGTGCACTCCCTCCTCTTGCAGGAACGATCTTTCCTGCCCTTCCCATTTGCTTTAGGAATCCTTCCTCATCCTTTGGTTCTCAGCTGAAGTCACTTCCTCAGGGAAGGTTTCTGTGTCTGACCACCCTGCCTCCAGGTGCTTTTGTTCAATGCTTCCCGAGTGTTCCCTTTTGTTTAGTTTTGTTTCCTTTAGAGCACTTCTTCCTCCATTTGTATGACTGTCTGGTTTATCTTCATTGGCCCTGCTAGACTCCCAGAACAGTGTGCCATCTGTTTTCTTCACCACAGTATCCTCGGGGCATGTTGCAGGTACTCTGTATATACTTGTTGAAAGAAGCAAGAGGTTGAATGAGTGGGTGGAACTTGGGAGGCAGGTTGCAGCTGGACATCGAGACTCACACTTGGATCGCATCCTCCTCAGCAAACCTGAGCACTCTCTCCTCCCTTGCACCACCAGCCCTCATGACCACCTGCACTTCCAAACATCCCTCCAGCCAGGGAGGGGTATCAGGACTACCTTCCTGCCCCTGCAGCCCCACCCCACCCCAGATAACTCTTCTTTCTTTCCAGCCTGATTTTTTCATGAGCCAAGCTTAGTTTTGCACATTAGTTTTGAGCGAGAAAACAAGTGATTTGGCAGATTTAGTGAAGGATGAAAAAGAATATTTTGATGCCTTAAGAATCTCAATTTTGAATTGTTTTTTTTACTCATTTTCATATAATTTCACAAACTGATATGTCAATGGCCTTAAGAATTATTGCAGAATCCAGTCACCCAGAAAGTTCATATTAGAAGAATCAGTGTTAGAAATGCTGGAATGTAGAAATACAGTGAAAGTAGACCCTACTTTTTATGATGAATAACTCATGGAATTGTCCTATTAACTATTCAATGAAATTCCACTGCTCAAGCTGACTCTTAGCCAGAGTGTGTTATATTCATTCCAAGCTCTGTGATGTGTAAATTGGTTAACTTTCTGATGGATTTTGGACGTGACTGGCGCCGTTGTGCACATAATGAGCACAAAATAGCCACCGGCCTCATCTTCTACTACAGCACCAAGCCCCTCCCCGCTTCCCTTTATGAGAAGCCTCCTGACTTAAACAGAGACCCCTTTTGCTTCCACAAGGATGCAGTTCTCCACCCCGATCCACATTAGCATAATGACCCTCCTTGATGGTATCAGCCAGCTCTTGGCACACTATATAAGCTCTGCCACCCCCACACCTGGTGCTGTCCCCCATTTTCAGGGCAGCCCCCAGCTGTCCTTCATTTTGAGCACAGTCCAGCAGATTTCTTTAAGCTTGAATGGTACCTGGCATCTCGGCTCACTTTCTTTCACTTTCTCTTTAAATTCTAATCAACTGGTTTTGAAAGCTGAATTTAACACTCAAAAACCAGACCAAAGAAGTGACTGCTGTTTGCTATGCATGGGATATCTACATTCAATGATAAATCTTGGTTTAAACTTTAATGTGACACCTCATAAATAAATAGGGAAAATGGCATAATTATCCCAAACACGTGTACTTGCCTGAGCAATAGTTTAACACATGCAACCTGGCTGCATCTGTACAAAGAATATCTTTAAAATTTTAATGTGGCACCCCATGGATGGAAAAAGTAACCATTATATAGTTGTTAAGATTGTAGTTTTCCCTGTTGGTTGGAAAATAATTCTAACTAGGCCAACGGTAATCTTGGATACACATGATCTTTAAAAAGGAAAACCTGAAGATCCTATATTCATTTTAGCTTACCTAAAAGTTGTGTCCTTCACTCAAGGTGGGCGAGAGTGAACTTGTGTATCACTCAACCCAATTTAACATAGTCACCAAAAAAACCCCCAAAACTCCTGTTACTGCATTAATGATTGTTTGCTATTATCTAGCATAAGCAATATGGCAAGATACTAAGATTTTTTTTTTTTACTGTGTTGAAATCATCTTTGTTCTATGGAATATCTCTTGTTTTTGTCTGTCCAGACCTTCCCCTCTTCTGACAACAGAAACTATTCCCCTAGTTACTATAGTAGGCATTGACCTGAAAAAAGTAGGTGAGGAGTCTACCATAGTTTTTCAGTTCTTGCCCATGTAACTGATCTAAGTGATTAACAGATAATCCAAGCTAACGTAATCCAATTCCTATGTGGGGATTTTCAAATTTAAGATGTGAAAAGGGAGCCTTTTTTCCTTTCTAGTCATAAGCTCTAGGGATATGAATCCAGACAAACCCAGAGCTGCTTCTTTTGCCACATGGAGAAGATGATCTGAGGGCAGGAAGCTGATGGGAAAATATGAGAGCCCTCAGACAAAGGGGTTTGAGTCCTTGGTTTCAGCCCGAGAGGTCAGGTCCACTTCTGCATTTTCAGCAGACGGGTTATATGAGCCAATACATTTCCCATTGTCCACTTTAGTTGGTTCAGTTGAGGATTTAGTCACTTGAAACAGGAAGAGTCATGATTGAAACATCCCATTAATAAGGTAACAACTTAATAAAATAAGTAGTGGCTACTACCTTCCTTAAATTCAAATATACATAACATGTCTTTCACCATCATTCTGCTTCTTTCAAATAAGTTTACTTTCCTTAAATAAAAAACAACAAAATCTTCCACAAGACTTCAATGAAGTGTTCAAGTAACTGATGCCATTTTTAAATTATGAGTATTTTAATTTAAAAGCCACCACTTTATTCAACCTAATCTTTAAAAAAGAAGATCCCTAGTAGGCAATCAGGGTTGTCAAAGATAAATATTACACTGTTGATGTAAAGTGGAATTTACATCTGAAGATTCTGCTGTGAGTTGCCAGAAGCATTTGTCATGATGTTTTTCAAATCCTTTCACCCTGAAGCAGCACTGTCATCTGTCTTTGCTTGTAGCCATTTCCATGCAGCGACATTAAGAACAAACTTAATTGACAGTCAGTAGGAACCCAAGGGCAGCACACACGATCAATTATCTAAACATGCTGGCGGTTACCAAAGAGAATGGAGTTCATGAATCTCATATAACAAGGTTTTTATGTGAAAAAGATTTTCGTTTTTTGGTGGCATAGAGCTACCACCTGAACCTGAGTTATTTTTATTTCAAATATATATTAAATGAAAGTTCAATGAGCCTTCCCCAGTTTGAAATCTTGAGAACTTCACAGGTACAAACTAATCCTAAACGGCATTACCAGTATTAAAAGTGATAGATAGTTCCTATCTGTCAACTCTTTTCTGAGTATTACTCTTTTGACAGAAGATTCCTGAAGGCCCTATCCTTCAACCATTCTCTCAGGCTCTGTCACTAACTGTCACAATTATATTTTGGGAAAGGGAAGGGTGCCTAGCCTATCTTAAACATGCTCAGAACACTAACATTAACTCACTATTGGGCAAGATCATCTAACACAAAGCCTATTTTATAATAAAATGTTGACTACCTCACATAATTTATTGAATACTATACTGAAAGTGAAAAAACAGAATGGTTGTATGGGTGCTCAAAGTACAGTTTTTACTGAATGTATATTGCCCTTTGCACCATCATAGAGTCGAAAAATCTGTAAGACAAACCATTACAAGTCAGGAACCATCCATACCTCCCACACAGGATTGTTCAGAGAATTAAATGAGATCATATTTGAAAAGGGCTTAGCACAGGACGGAGCACAGAGCAAACATTTAATATTTTGTGTTTAAGAATCTTTGCTTTTTAAAAAAAAATTTAAATCTAGATTGATATATGTGTAGTGATGACAATTGGTTCTTATGGTTTGAAGTTAAAAGTCCCTTTGGACCTGCAGATTCTATAAAATCTGACAATAGTTTAGCAAGACTTAATTTGTCCATATCATAGCAGAGTTGTGTCTCTCTTTAGTATTACTGTTTGGTGAGGTCTTAGAGGTGGTGATAAACTATTTGAAATTTCTGACAGTCTGACAAAATAATCGCTTGATACAAAGTGTACATCTTTATCCTATTTTTGAAAAGTATTACTTTATTCTAAATATTTTTATGTTTTTGTACTTACATTTTCATAAATTGATTATCATTACCTTTTGTATACTAGGCCGTCTGGTAGGTAATATGACATGGATCTTGTCCCCAAAGACTTTACAATCTGGGAGAATTGTTGTGTCAGGCACGTATATAACTACAGTAGAAGTCCGTAAAAGAGAAATAAAAATACTACAGAAGTTTAAGGGCAGGAGAGATTTACCTGCAGGTGTGGGTATGAGAGAAAGATTCATTGTTCTGGAGCAGAAGTCCTCAATCCTGGCTGAACATTAGAATTACCTGGAGAAGTGCAAATAATAAAACAAAAACAAAAAAGAACAAGGAAACAAACAAAACATAGTGCCTGTGTGTACCCCCTCCATCAATTAAATCAGCTCTATGGACCCCGGGCATAGGTAATTTAGAAATATCTCCCAGGTGATTAGAATATTTAAAAGCTTTTGAGACCCACTCTCCTGGAAGTATAAGTAATAGCTTAGCTGATTGAAACAGGGGTGGGTGGAAATTTCTGGTGGAAACATTAATGCCCACAAAGTCAAGACCCAAGATGTCAAGACCCATAAAGTCAAGAACATGAGATGGAATGAGCATATTGGAGAATGGTCAGTGGCCTGGTCTGGCTGGTGTGTGAGGAATTTTCATGCTTTAAGGCTGTTAGGACCAGATTATAAAGGAAATACAAATTCAGTATAAAAACATTGTTGTCTTCCAAACACCTGTTACAAAGAGCCATAGTGACATTATCAGATTTGTACTTTAGGGAGATAATCTGTCTATGATATCTGTCATCCTGTTGATCGCTCTGGTTGACTTTGCATATATTTCTACCTTCTTCCTGGTTGAAACATGACTATGTTTAGGTGTTCAGGTGTCCCTCACATAATTTGGGGGAATATGACTCTACTGCCTTACCCCCCAGGATGAACTTTTGTTTAAGTAAACTCACACATAGCTTTCATCTGGAAACTCTTGAGAATCCATAGTCTTGTGATGGAAATTGGCCCAGTGAGATGGGAGGGATTTGTAATCCAGTGGGAGCACGGTTTCTTCCCTCTTGTCGGGCTTTAAAAACTAACGCCACCTTAAGTGACATTACAAGTGGATTAACGTGGCAGCCTAAGACGACACCGGGAGGAAGTAGGGTGGGAGTGTCTGCGGGAACCTTGCCTTAGCCCTTAATTGGCCGCACTGGTGAACACTGCGTGATTGCAATAGACAGGCATTGAGACAGGACCCTTAAGCTGATTGGAGGATGTAAAAACCTCCCCTCCCCATTTGCCTTTAAAAGCAAGTGCTTGTATGATAATAAACAGAACTGCTGGACAGAACCCCCACCGTGTCTGAGTGTCCTTTAACCGGGCTGTATTTGGGGCTGGCGGTGTACTCACCTCTCTTCACGGCTCTCTTCCCCCGTCTCCTTCCAAAGGGGACAGGAGGGAAAGAGGAATCCCAGGCCGTTTGCTCGCCCACCGAAAGCAACGAGGCAAGGGCTGTTCAGGTCGGCCGGCGGCGGACCCAACAGAGTGGTGCCCCATGTGAGGCGTTTTTAAAACTTGTGGGTAAAAGAGGAGCGAGTGAGGCCCCCGGCTGCTCGGTCCTGAAAGAAGGTTGAGGAAGGGTGATCAACCAGTGGAGTGGCCCCCACAACCGCGGTAGTCGCCGTGAAGCAATCCGCCTGCGTGTCAGGGTGAGTACCATAACAGGGGGAAGTCCCTGCACTTCTCTGCCCTGTGCTCCCTTTGTCCCTTCCTCGCGGGGCAACACGGGAGGTGTGTGTGTGGAAAGAGTGACGAGACAGCCTGCAAGGCTCTAAAGCACATTTTAAAAAGTAGAGGCCTAGAAATATCTGACTCCACGGCCACCAATGCCTGGCGTCATGTGGTGCAGGTAGCCCCTTGGGCACCTTCGTCCAACTTGTTCTCGTATGAGACTTGGGACCGGGTTCAGACCCTGGCCAGAAAGAACGAGATTAGTCACGGGCTAGACCCCCCCTTAGGGTTCTACCCAACCATCTCTGCACTAAAGCTCTGCTTCCGTCCCGAGCATCAGGAAGGGGCAGAAAGGGATTGGGCGCAGTTCGATGAGGAGAGAAAAAAGGAAACAAAGCTGCCAATGCAAGGCCCTGAGCAAAGTTTAGCCCGAAGGAGAGAAAGCAGAACCTGAAGAAGTGGAGGAGGCCAGTCCACCTTTAAAAACATCCCCGGCAGAGCTGCAGGTTTTCCCTGTTATGGCTCGCTGGGAACCCCCAGCCGTCTGCAGCCTGTGAGGGGAAGCGGCCCCTCAGGCCTATCCTGTCAATGCTGAAAAAGAAAAAAAAAAAAAAAAAAAAAAATGGCTGTTGCCGAGGCCAGGACTTTATCCTCAGCCTTGCAGGCTCAGATGCAAAACTTAACCGAAGCCTTCAAGGCGTTTACCGCCCTGATCCGCCCTGATAAACAATACTTCCCTACCCTTCAAGGGACAGTGTTTTGGTTGCGGAAGACAAGGTCATTTTAAAAGCCAATGTCCCAAAGCTAAAGGCAAAAAACCCCCTCGTGCTCCTGCCTGAGTGCCGTCAATATCAAAACCGGCTGGCACTGGCTCTAGAAGGGTATCTCGGGGTTGTTGATTGCCACTATGGCAACAATAAATGGCTCTCCGCCTTCAAAGAGCTGTCATGGACTAACCCACAGCTTTTTGTCACCAAACCCCTGGTAGATGCCTACAATGTCTTCACGGACGGTGGCAAATCAGGGGCTGCTGTAATTATTTACAAACCCCCACGCACCACATCACAGGCAGCCCCCGCTACTCATTTTCACCCCTGTGATGGGTCGGCACAATACAAAGAGCTGCTCGCTATACTCCTTGCCCTGCAAAAGGTGCCAGACCCCACTAACCTTTTTACAGACAGCTTATATGCGGCCAATCTTCTCCCTGGGCTTCCGGGAGCCCACATTAGCTTAGATTGTAATCCCATCTCCTCCCTTATGATACAAGTAAGGAGTACTTTACAAGGCCACAATAACCCTATTTTTGTTCAACACCTTCGGGGTCATCAAGGGATGCCAGGATTTCTAGCCACTGGAAATGCCCAGGCAGACACTCTCGCCTCTTAGGGCCCTAAAATATATGCAATAGATAGTGCCAGCCAACTGCACACTTTAACTCATGTAAACTGGCGAGGTCTACATGCCAGGTTTCCAAATATACCTATTTCACAGCTAAAAAGGATTGTACACACATGCAAGTCAGGCCTTCCTTATCTGCAAGTACCCCCCTTTACAACCGCCAGGGGTCAATCCTAGGGGACTCAAGCCTAATGTGCTGTGGCAAACTGATGTAACTCACTTCCCACCTTTTGGGAAACTCAGATATGTTTTTGTGTCCGTTGACACCTATTCACACGCGTGTTGGGCCACAGCACACGCAGGTGAAGCTGCCAAGCATGCAAAAAATCACCTGCTCCAGTGCTTTGCCACCTTAGGGTTGCCAGCACAAATTAAAACAGATAATGGGCCTTGTTTTTCTAGCAAAGGCTTACAAGAATTCTTAATACAATGGAACATTAAACATACTACAGGAATTCCCTATAACCCCCAAGGACAAGCCATTGTTGAACGGATGCCTAAAAAATCAATTATTAAAACAAAAAGGGGGAGTCATCAGCCCTCATCAGCAGTTGGGACAGGCACTCCTAACTTTAAACATCCTAAATTTTTCCAAAAATGAACCCCTGTCTGCCTTCCAGAAACACTGGTCAGCTCAACCACCATGCCTGGAAGTCCAAGTGTGCTGGAAAGACCCCTTAACAGGCCAGTGGAGGGGCCCTGACCCGTTGCTAACTATGGGCCGAGGGTTTGGTTGTCTTCCCCCTCAGTGAGTCAACCCCTATATGGGTCCCAGCCAAAAATCTTAAGTTCTTGCCAGACACCCAGGGTACTGAGGACCCTGAGGAGTTTATTGTTTGTATGTTTCAGACTGCATTATGAACCCTTTGTGGATGCTCCAAGTGGCTGCCCTCTTCAGGTCAACAAGGACAAGGGCCTCTGCCACCGGGGGAGGTCCCCACGAGCCAGCCAACCAAACCTGGGAGGTCATACAAGCCGCTACAGAACCGACGCGGATTGGATCTGCTATTTCTACAACAAGGAGGGCTATGTGCCGCCCTCAAAGAAGAGTGTTGCTTCTATGCCGACCACTCTGGAGTGGTCAAGGATTCCCTAGCTAAGCTTAGAGAAGGGCTAGAAAAGCGCAAAAAATGAGCAAGAAGCCAATAGTAATTGGTTCCAAAGCTGACTTTCAAGTTCCCCGTGGCTCACCACCCTGCTGTCCTCCCTGGCAGGCCCCCTAGCGTCTTGGGGCCTTATGCCATTCGCCAGGTTGTGTCCCTTATAAGGCACAACAACACTTCTCTTGTAATGCTCACCCAGGTGGTAGAGGAGGTGGCCCATAAAGAAAGCCCTGACAACCCTTGGGTCAATATGGCCCTTCAAGAAATCAACGCCAAACTGTAAGGCTCTGCCCCACCCCCTCTTGGCTGGATAGTCAATGACGGGTAAGATTTCCAGAGGGAAACAATCTAAGACAGGCACAGCCACCAGAGGGAATGGAGGCGAGGCTGGGAAGGTTAGCCGCCTCCAGCTGCCTTATTAAAAACAAAAAGGGGGAGATGTTGGGTCTTAAAAACTAACGCCACCTTAGGTGACATTACAAGTGGATTAACGTGGCAGCCTAAGACGGCACTGGGAGGAAGTAGGGCGGGGGTGTCTGCGGGAACCTTGCCTTAGCCCTTAATTGGCCGCACTCGTGAACACTGCGTGATTGCAATAGACAGGCATTGAGACAGGACCCTTAAGCTGATTGGAGGATGTAAAAAACCTGCCTTCCCCATTTGCCTTTAAAAACAAGTGCTTCTGTGCTAATAAACAGAACTGCTGGACAGAACCCCCGCCGTGTCTGAGTGTCCTTTAACCGGGCTGTTTTTGGGGGGCCGGCAGGTGTGCTCACCTCTCTTCACGGCTCTCTTCCCCCGTCTCCTTCCAAAGGGGACAGGAGGGAAAGAGGAATCCCGGGCCATTCGCTCGCCCACCGAAAGCAACAAGGCTAGGGCTGTTCGGGTCGGCCGGCGGCGGACCCGACACCCTCTAATGGAACAGAGTATTGTCCCAATTTTCACGTTAAGTGTCTTGAGACCCCAAAGAACTAAACCTAGGATGAAACAGTAGAGCACAGAGGTTGACCTGAGTCTTTGTTGATAGCACTGGGTGGTTGATCAGATTCTCCTCTTTTTGCCCCCTCTTCTGTACTGCCTCTGCACTTGCAGGTACATGAGATAATGATTTCCTTGCAGCTTGTCATATTGAGTCAGTTTCTGTCACTTATTTCCAGAATTGCCCTAACTGGTCCAAGGGATTTTGGGGTAGAAAGAGTAATAATAGGTCCAAGGTTTAAAATTGGCCAGGGGAATGATAGAGTGTCTCGAATACAAATAGAAATGTTGGGAAGAGGAGCAAATATTGATTCTTGCCATGTGTTTGACGGCCCCTGGGAAGTAAGTACAAATGTCCAGTAGGCTTTTGAATATGCTTCCCTGAGATTCAGAAGACAGATGAGACTAAAGATATATATTTGAGAGTCATCTGTATGCATATGATCTGAAAAATCCCAAGACAGAGATTGGAATAGCCTGACCTCATTTACTGAGTCTAAAAAACCAATCCGCATTTGCGTTTTTATCTTTGTGTTACAGTGACTTACCTCTTCCTTTCCTGCCCAAGCAGGAACTTAACTAGGGATCACTATAGGAGTGATTTCTGGGAGTACCTAAAGGGAGAATCACCAGAATGCCAAGTGTTGTAACCCCAGAAGCTTGGGGACTAGAGTTGTCCTAGTTACAGAGTGTCAGTTCTTCATCAAACTTCTGCTATGCTTTGTCATCGAGGCCTTAATGCACTTCTTCTTTTGTAGTTTCACAAAGACTAGAAATTCTTTCAGCCTCTAGTTTCTACTTTCACTTAAAATGCACAAAGTTTTCCTTAGAAACGGATTCTGCAGGTTTTAGTCTGTTCTACTTAAATTCTAGCACTTCACACTCAATCCAGGACTCTAGATCAACTGAAGAAGCCAAACCATTTCTTCTAGTTTTCTCTTCTCTCCTCCTGCCCCATCAAAAAAAATATCTCTTTCCTTTCCAGTTATAGAATAAATATCCAGTCATATCATTTGCTGCATGTAGATATAGGATATTGGGACTGAGTTGGGGACAGTGTCCAATTATTAACAGCCTATTGTTCCAGGGTAGCCAGCCTCCCAGATGGCCTTAGTTATCCCTGCTTCCTATAGTCTCCTCCCAATTTTATCAGGGTTGGTCTGTGTGACCAAAAGTGTATGGCAAAAGTGATGGGATGTCACTTCCAAGATTAGATTATAAATGACTGTGGTTTCTATCTTAAGTTCTAAAAGTTAAGAAATGAATGGGAAGTAAAGATATGAAGTGATAGATGCAGCTTGTCTTTTGAGTTATTAGTTGTAAGTTGGAGGAGAATTAAATTTGAGGAAAACATATTAGAGTGGAATAAAAGACACAATGTTTTCATCTAAAAATGTGTATTATATTCTATTACATTGTATTGTATTATTTGTATTGGGTTGGGATTGAACTAAACATTTTATTCTGCCTTTGAAAGCAGAAACAAAGTAGTCCTACCCCCAAACACACATAGGTTTGAATTATGTATGTTATGTAGGTATGAACAAATATATGAACTAGTGAAGTCTAAATGAATAAGACTTTAAGATATCAAGGGTAGTATCTTTAATACATTTTCCCATGTTCAATACAACTAAGACTTCATTACACAGTCTCACTGTTTTTGAGGAATGAAATAGTGGATATTTATAAAAATATTTAGAAAAAATACTTTGATTATTCATTCAGAAGAAGTACCGGTCAGGTATTTTGTAGAATATCTTCTAATTTGGGTTTTATGATGTTTCTTCATGATTAGACTGGAGTTGTAGGTTTTGGGGAGGAAGACCGTAGGACTAAAATGCTATTCTCATCACACCATATCAAGTATATATGCTACTCACAAGACATAAATAATGATATTCTCCTTGAACATGAATTTTGAGGGATTTCTATTTGTTCAGGCCTCAGGGCCACATACTCAGGTACTCATTTATTCCTGGGGATCCTTGACCTGGGACAACTTAGTTGGACCTGCACCCATGGTGAGGGCTGTCTGGAAGGTGCTGAATCATAAAAGGAGGGAGAAGCCATGTGACTAATCATGTTACCACTGAGAAGAGAAGATGCAGCTGCTGTGGGACTGCCACCCTCCACCAGGCAGAGCTAGAGAGGGACAAACACCCTGGTCTCTCCCCTCCTCCCACACTCCAGTCATTCACCAGTATCTTCTACTGGCTCTGCCTACCTGGAAGACGATTGACAAGAGAGTGTGGGCAACGTAGCGACCCTGTTAGGCAGGGCAGAGCAGGCGAAGACAGAGGGTGGGTCTGAGTCTCAAGCAGGTGAAAGATAGTACCACATGTAAAGGGACGTGAATGATTTATAATCGGGCCAGAGGCAAAGACCCCAGAGGTGATAAAGACCCAAAGAGAAAAAGCTCTTTGCTTTTGAATGAGGGCTGATTGGGAACAGAGAGAGCAAAGTTGACTATAAGTATAGCTGCCACTAAATTTTAAAGGGTATGCTTGTCTCATAAAATCTGAAGCTCAAATATTTTGATTTTGATGGAGATTTTAAAGTCTGCAAATTTAACTACATATGAAGGAATGTATGGAAGTGATGTATTAATTAATTGGATGGAGATTTGTAAATATTCCAAAGAAAATGGCTTTAGGAAGTGTACTCCACGTTCTGGTTCTGTGGCCTGGTGTTGAGCGTGATCTTACCTTCAAGAGAAATTCTGTCACTAAATCTGTTTTTTTTGCTTTGAAAATTGAGATTATACAACCTTCATATAGCTTATTGACATTAAGAAATTACAGGTACCCTTTAGATAACATATAACATGAGACCAAACACTGTTAATGCCAGACCTCAGACTATATGCTATGATTCCCGCTCTAAAACTATTATGTAGTTTTGAATATGAAACCACATTTCCCTCTGTGAATAAGGACCAACTTCATTCACCTAGAATTCACCTGAGCTATCTTTGGCTGCTAACAACTGGGGAAAAATGTGGCCTTTTCGTTTAGGTATTTTTTTTAAATTTGATTTTTAGTCACGGAACTTATGATCCCAATTATCTAAATACAGAAAGTATGCACAGCAATGGCCCTTTTTCTGACCATATATTTTGATGTGGTCATTGAGTGAATCTGGTTTACATAAAATTCCAATGAACTGCTGCTTGAGGTTTATTTATAAAGCGGAAGATTGCTCATAGACTCATATACTCAGATCCTGTGAAAGAGTGGTAACTTGCTCCCATAGTACCAGACACTTTGCAGCACATTCTACACAATTTTCCTTTAAAAATAAACATAGGAGCTGTCATGTCTTAGATCATCATTGACTTTTCTTACCTGAGAAGAATGAGAGTTAAAAAATACACATGGACTAGGAGGGAGGGAAATATACCTGGGGAAAGGAAAGGGTCTCCACTTAGTAAGTAAAAAGGCAAAGAACTTCAAATCCTTTGATTTGGCTTAAGGCTGCTCTCGAATATGTTTCTAGGGAACATTATTATATGATTTCTGACTCCAATTATTTTAACATCTTACAGTAATAACTGGAATTTTAAAAAAATTATTACCTTAATAGCTGGTACCAGCATTCTCATGGGAAGGAATTACCTTTATTAGAAAAATTTCTTGACCAATGGCTATGGTAGAAGAAAGGCCCAAGGTCCTGGGCATGGGCAAGTCTCAGGCTTCTGGAGGGAGAGCTAAATTGTTCTCCCTAACCAGAGTTTTTGGAGCTGTTGGACTGTAGAGCAAGGAGGAAGTATGAGGTAGAGAGTAGATGGTGAAGGCTTTATGGTCTGTAATGGAATCACTCTTACTGATGTTCAATTTCCAGAAAGATCTACTAAACTCATAACATATGCATCTATGCATTTAATGGAAATCAGTAATGGGACTTTCATGTCTGGGGTGATATGGTATAAATAGAAACATCTCCTCCACTTGCCAAGATACAGGAGCCAGAGGAACCCATGAACATGGATTCTCTGGGAGAGTTTACAGTAGTCTCGAGGGGCGCTCTGAACTTGTATCAGCTAGAGAACTGGTGAAAGAGTGCCTGGGTTAAACTGACTTGGCTCAGAGTGGCAGGGAGGCCCCTGCTTCACTGCTTACCTTGCATCACTGCCTTGGCCATTCCTTCCACACTCTTGAACTGGGAGAAAGACAAAAAGGGAGAAGGTAAATGAAAGTACAGCATAGATTTGAATCTGAATGAGCTAAGGTGGTGAGATTAATGAGGGCAGTTGAGGACAGAAAATCCCTAGTATGAGTCAAAGGTTGTTGTGGACACTGGTTCTCTTCAGAATCTGAGTGTACTGAGTTTAATTCTCTTCTTCTCATGCCTTTTACGTTTTCCTATGTGCCTCTTCCCCAGCATAAATCACTGATTTGTTAGTCTATCATCTGGAGTTTTTGAAGTTAATAATCATCATATCAACAGTAATACTTTATTTTATACAGATGGTTCTTTGTTGGGTCTGCTGCCGGCCGACCCGAACAGCCCTAGCCTCGTTCCTTTTGGTGGGCGAGCGAATTGCCTGGATTCCTCTTTCCCTCTGGTCCCCTTTGGAATGAGATGGGGAAGAGAACCGTGAAGAGAGGTGAGCACAGCCGCCGGCCCCAACCAGCACCTTAAAGGACACTCAGACGCGGCAGGGGTTCTGTCAAGCAGTTCCATTTATTATCACACAAGCACTTGCTTTTATAGGCAGATGAGAAGAGGAGGTTTTAACATAATCCTATCAGCTTAAAGGTCAAGGGCATGCATCCTGTCTCAATGCCTAGCTATTGCAATCACGCAGTGTTCACGAGCATGGAAGCACATATTTGGCCAATAAGGGCCAAGGCAAGGTTCCCGCAGACACTCCCACCCTACTTCCTCCCAGGCCGTCTTAGACTGCCACCTTAATACGCCCTTGTGGGCCCATAATGGTGCCGCTTGTAATGTCACTTAAGGTGGCATTGGTTTTTAAGGCCCGACAGTTCTTTACAATTAAATTAAATTGAAGCATTTAAAAATAATCCCATTTGATCCTTATAATAACCTTGAGGATACATAGGATTTTATTATTATTGCCATTTACAAATAAAAGAAAGTAAATTCCAGAGAGGCTAAGTACTCTCAGTCATACAATTAGCAAGGATTGAAGTTAGTTTTGTTTTGTTTTTAACAGCTTTATTGAGGTGTAACTGACATATAATAAACTGTACATATTGAAAGCATACAATCTGATAAATTTTGACATTTGTATACACCAGTGAAACAGTCTCCTTGATAAAGATAACTAACATATCCATCACCCCCAAAAGTTTCCTTGTTTCCTTCAATAATCTTTCCCACCTGACCCTTCTACACCACCCACACCACCAGGCAACCACTGATCTGATTTCTATCACTGTATATTTGCTTGCATTTTCCAGAATTTTATACTTTTATGAATAGAATCATATAGTATATGCTCTTTTTTGTTTGTCTTCATTCACTCAATGTAATTATTTTGGGATTCATTCATGTTGTGGTGAATATCAAGTCCTTTTTTTTTTTTTTCTTTTTAATTTGTATTCCACTGTATGGATATACCACAGTTGGTTTATCCATTCACCTGTTGATGGACATTTAGATTATTTACAGTTTTTGGCTATTACAAATAAATCTGCTGTGAACATTCAAGTACAAGTCTGTGAATGAGCATATGCTTTTGTTTCTCTTAGGTGAATACCTAGAAGTGTAATGGCTGGATTACATGGTAGCTGTATGTTTAAATTTTAGTAAACTGTCAAACTGTTTTCTAAAGTGGTTATACCATTGCATATTCCCACAAGCAGTGTATGAGACCACCACTTGCTCCACATTCTTTCTGAAACATTTTATGGTCAATATTTTAAATTTTAGCTACGCTAGTTCATCTATTGTGTTTCTCATTGTGATTCTAATTTGTATGCCTCTAGTGACTAATGATGTTGTACACTTTTTTCTATGTTTCTCTGCTATCCACATATTTTCTTTGTTGAAATATCTATTGAAATCCTTTGTATATATTTAAATTAGATTTTTTGTTGTGTTATTATTGAGTTATGAGAGTTATTTTTATATTCTGTGTACATGTTTTTTGTTTGTTTGTTTGTTCTGGCAGCTGCCCAGTATAGGGATTGAACCCTGCACCTTGATGTTATCAGCATCTGAACTAACTGGCCACCACCACACAAATCCTTCGATGGAGATCTGTTCTGAAAATATATTCTTCAGTCTGTGGCTTGAACTTTCATTTTCTTAACGGTGATTTTTAAAACACAGAAGTTTTAAATTTTAAATCCGATTTATCATTTTTTTTCTTTGTGGATCATGCTTTTCATACTGTATCTAAGGAAGTTTTGCCCAAAATAGCAAAACTTTTTCTTTGTTTTCTTCTGAAAGTTTATAGTTCTCAGTATTGCATTTTGGTCTGTGCTCTATTTTTGAGTGAATTTTTTATATGGTGTGAGGAATGAATTGATGTACTTTTTTTCTTTTTTGCATGTGGATAGCCAATGATTCCAGCAACATTTCTTGAAAAAACTATCCTTTTTCTACTAAATTGCCTTTTAGTGCCTTGCTGGGTTAACAGCTCTGAGGCCCAGAGTGGGAAAAGAAAACTTAAAATTCTATGATGAGACCCTTGGGTTGAAGGATGCAGGGCTTTTACATGATTTCCCCATTTCTAATAAAAAGTGCCGTGACTCAGAGTCTCTTTAGTCAAAGACCAGAAATCTCCTGTCAACATTTATTATAGTTATCAACTTTGGGGCACAGTGTCCAAGGCACTTGTGAGTGTGCTAATTAAAGTGTCTATTTCCACTTAAGCACATGCCAAACTTTCATCCAACGGCCAGACAGATCCAGAAGACATTATGCCCTCATCTGAAGTAGCCCTATTATCACATATAGAAAGGATTCATTGAGATCATCACTGTCAGAAAAGTCAAAGGAGAAAATATAAATGGGAGAATGGAATGCATGATCTGATCCAAAGCAATTAATATAATTTTCTGTTTATATTAAAATTGCCTATATGACAGTGGGGAAGGGTTTGATTCATGAGGAGTTGATTTAAACCCTAAGAGAAAAAAGGAAATTAATCCTGAAAAGAATAAGATTTAAAAATATTTCATGATGCACATCCTTATCATTGTTATTATTATTAATATAACAATGTTAATGATATTATTGGCAATACAGTGATCATTATATGCTGAGGCGAGTAAGATCCATCATGTGTAACTTTTGATTTGAAAGGAGGTCATTGGCTGAGACCTCGATTATTGGTCATTTACGATTTCTCATTCGGAATGGAGGAGTGGCTCATTTTAGTTTAACGTATATAATCAGAAAAACTTGGTCTTAATTCTTCCACAATGAACAAGAAGTAATGTGTTCTCAGTGTTTTATGACGCTGTTGTTTCTATGACTCTAGGAAGAGAAAGACATTCTTTTTTTAAAACCAGAAATATATCCTGCCTGCAGTAGCTTAGAAACCTCATTGTGAAGTCTATGGGAACAACAGAGAACCACAGATATCTATTATCCAGATCTATCTTCTTCTTTATCCCTGGAAGCATTTGTACCTGCTCTTCCTATAGGAAGGAACAATTTTGCAATTATGACCAAGGGTTGATTGAAGATTTTATTGAAGTTACCTAATTATTCTTCATTTGCGGAGTAGTTACATGTCCCTTATGGGCAGAGGCCAAGCCTAATTTATCTTGATGTCCCCAAGGTATACCATGTTGCCTGACAGAGAATAGATGCTTGCTCCACATTTACTGAAAAATGTGGGCAAATATTACAGAAATCTTTACCCCCCTGACAAATCTGACGATTTCGTTCTCTTTCATTATATCCGACTTCCCACCGAACATACATACTTTCCATTCCTCCATCTTTTTGATCTTGGTATATTTTAATTTTGGCTATATCAATTTAGTGATTCTAATATTATGACTACATAACACCTTTTATAACCACACTCACTTCCTGCCCCTTCTACGTGTTCTTCCCCACTCATGCCCCTTAACCCCGGGGCAACCACTAATCTGTTCTCCATATCCAAAATTTCGTTTTTTCATGAAAGGCTCTAGTGGGACATGGATAAGGCTGAGAACTTGAATCCAAAATTCCCCTGAGCCCTCTTTCTGCAAAAAATAAAATAAAATAAAACGTTGTTATTTGAAAAATATTATATAAACATGGGGTCATATAGTAGGTAGCCTTTTGGGGTTAGTTTTTTTGCTTAGCATAGCTAAGTTGTTGCATGTATCAATATTTCATTCTTTTTTATTGCTTAGTAAGAAACCATGGTATGTATGTACCACAGTTTGGTTAACCATTTGCCCATTGAGAAGCATCTGAGATGTTTCCAGTTTGGAGCTATTATGAATGAAGAAGCCTTGAACATTCATGTACAGGTTTTTGTGTGAACATAACATATCATTTCTCTGGGAGAAATGCTTAAGAGTGAAATTTCAAGGTCATACAGTAATTGCATTTTTCAGCATTATGAGAAATTGCTAACTGTTTTCCGCAGTGGCTGTAACATTTTATACTCCCACCAGCAATGTATTCATGTGAGGCTTCCAATTTCTCCATATCGTTGCCAACACTTGTTATCCTCCCCTCCTTTTCTTTTTGATTTAGGTATCCTAATTGATGTGAGGTAGTATCTTATTATAGTTTTGATTTGCATTTCTCTAATGATTATTGAACATCTTTTCATGTCTTTATTGCCATCCATATGTCTTCCTTGGAGTCTTTGGAGAAATGTCTGTTCAGATCATTTGCTTTTAAATTAGGTTGTGTGTCTTTTTATTACTGAGTTATAGGAGTTCTTTATATATTCCAGATACAAGTCTCTTATCAGATATGACATTTTAAAAATATTTTCGATGAGTTGAATATTCACTTTGTTGATTGTGCCCTTTGAAATACAAGAGTTTTTAATTTTGATGCAGTCTAATTTATCTATGTTTTTTCTTTGGTTGCTTGTATTTTTGGTGTCATAGTTAAGAAACCATTACCTAATCCAAGTCAAGAAAAATTACACCTATATTTTCTTCTAGGAGTTTTGTAGTCTTAGCACTTAACATTTAGGTCTGTGATCCATTTCTAATTAATTTTTGTATATGAAATGAAGTAAGAGTCCAGATTCATTCTTTTGCATGTAGATTTTCATTTGTTCTAGCACAATTTGTTCAAAAGACTATTCTTTCTCCATTGAATGGTCTTGGCACCCTTGTTGAAAATCAAAATCAATTGACAATAGATGTATGGGTTTATTTCTAAACTCTCAATTCTATTTCATGTATATATGCACATAAATATATCTCTCTCAGTGGAATTACCTGATGCCATCAATTTCTGAGGTTTTTGTGGGTTCTTGAATAGAATGGAAAGCAAGTTGCTTATTGTTTCTCCACATTGCTGACTTAGGGCTCAGCTTTCTTGGATTTTCTAAGTCAGTGACCACAGGTCCATCTGCTTTCCAGTATCTAAAATGTTGTTCTTGTTTCCTTTTATCTTTGCCTTTGTGTGTTCATTCCTTTACTGTCATTTTAGATTTTCAGGAGACTGGACCTAAATTTATGTGTTCAATCTGCTACTGCCATTTTTTACTGGCAGTCTCCTTAGCAATAGTACATTTGTATAATATGTTGAGAACTTTTTTGATTATGATTACATTATTATACTACATAATTTTAAAAGCTGCACCATGTTCTATTGTGGGAAATACATGATCATTTATCTGATAACTTTATTTTGGTTTGGGGTCATTTCCAGTTCTTTAGTTTAGGAAGCAATGCTGTGATGAACATCTTTGTAGGAAATTTCGTACATTCCCTTAAGTATTTCCCTAGAATTCCTAGAACTAGTTTTATTCAATTAACAGGTGCATACATATATTAAGACTTTTGATATTCATTAGCAAATAACCCAGCAGAGAGGATTTTTGTTGATTTCATATCTACCAGCTGTTTATAAAAGTGTTCTTTTCCCACACACTCATCAATATTGGTCATTATCATTAAAAAACAAATTCCCTTATGCATTTATTTGTTACTTTTTCAAGCCAGAAATGGACTCACAATTGGTTTTGCTATAATGTAATTTTTAGGAAGAATGCCTTAAAATCCATTATCCTAAAATTGGGTATATTATTTTTGGCAGAAGTCTCTAAATTTTAATCAACTTATACTAAAAAAATAAATAGACTCTCCATATTGCATATCATTTGATTAGGTTGTTTAGAAGTATGTTTTCTTGTTAATCCCTCCTAGAATTTCAGTAGGTAACTTTCTTGCTCAAGTGGATAGTCAATGAGAAAAAAGTGAGACTTATTTTGTATAGAATTGGTAGAAATTTCATAAAGCCTACTTGGATAATTTTCTGGGTTACTCACTGTAGAACAGAACTGTAGGGAATTGATTAATTATTTATTCATGGCTGGGGCACACCTGGGACTCTTTTCTTCTATATTTGTTAATTTTGAGGGAATATGTTGGTCTTGCCTGGAGGCATATTTTTGGCCACTTCAGTGAAGATATTTAGGACAGAGTCATAGCTAACTGTCCCACTTTTCATCTAATAATGCCAGTCAACCTTATCTGCTGTTTATTTGTGCTTATTTTTATTTGTTATGAATATTCATGGGTACAAAGCTTATTGTCACCACTTGTGCCCAAGATAAGATGGCCAGATCCAAACTGGCAGCATGCCCATTACCACAAATTGCGATTATACCCCGTGGCCCCCCACCCAATTATCCCTGACCTCCCTCCCCATCCCCTTCCCCCCACTCCACTTTGTGTCCGTAGGTGTGCTCTCTCCCTCTGTACATCCTACATATCACTGAGGTCTTTCTTTCCTTCCTTCTTTCTCTTTTAGTTCCCACTTATGCACTTATGAGTGAGTACATGTGGTATTTATCTCTCTGTGCTTTGCTTATTTCACTCAACATAAGTTTCTCCAGGTTCATCCATGTTGTTGCGAGTGGGAGAATTTCATTCTTTTTCACAGCCGAGTAGTATTCCATGGTGTATATATATCACATTTTACTTATCCAGTCATCCATTGATGGACATTTATTTTGGTTCCATATCTTGGCTATGTCTTGAAGTGAGAATAAAAAACTTTTTACAGTATTTGGATTCCAAATGTCAGCTGGGTTGAATTATTAATTCTTCAATTAGGAATTTGATTACTATGACTTACAGGCATGATAGAGGAATGGAAGGAGTCTAATCTCATCAAGCCGCTCACATCTCTACCAGGTAGATCTAATTCACCACAGAAAGGTGAGCAGGCTAGCTACTCACCTTTCCTGGTGACTGACTGTAGAACTATTCTTGATGGTATTCACTGTTTTTAATAGGCTTGAACTTTCTCTGTCCATCTCTCTCTCTCTCTGTCTCTCATTCTTTCTCTCTCCTTGCTTCTCTCACTTCTTTTCTAATGGGGGGCACATATAAATTCAGTTTAATAGTGACTTTTAGCATGGATTTCAAATTTCATAGACCTTCTGAAAACATAGAAGTTTGACAGGGTGACAATTGTGCTATTCTTTGCTGGGTACAAGCAAACATTTTACCGACCTGAAATTGTTCACACAACTTTCAAAACAACCTAGTCAGCTCCATCAGAAATTAAGCTCTCCATTAATATTTTTTATAGGAGTTCATTTTGTGTATCTGAATCTGATTAATAAGATAATGGGACTGCTCTATGAGGCAGATATTATTATTATCTCCTTAATTTATAGACAGAGAAATGAGGTTTATAGAAAAGGATTTGCCCAAAATACTCAGAGATAACACCCAAGACTGTCCAAGATAGTCACAGAGGTAGTAAGCGGAGGGTGGTCTAAACTCAGGTCTGATGCCAAAGAGATTGAACACCCCCTAATATAACCAGCTCTCTCCTCCTCCTCCTCCTCCTCCTCCTCCTCTTCCTCCTCCTCCTTCCTCATTTGGCAAGTATTATACCGACTATATGGTCTTTGCCCATTCTTTTAGGGCCCCAGAGCTCCATGGGTCTCCTCACCTCTATCCCACTCTCACACTGTCTTCTTAAAAGTGCAGCATGATGGGGCTATTCCATTCAGACTAGCTATATTTTCAATCTCCACCCTCTTTTCCCACCTGTCCCTTATCTTCTATGGTTATAACTCTCCTCTTGAACACCCTAATGGACTTTTAACAACTTGGTGGAAAGAAAAAAGGATGTGACAAATGGATATAGATCTATATTCATCCACTCATACAGAAATACTGTGTTTTCTTTTTATCAGTATTTTTTGAAGGCTGTGGTGGTTCTCCTCAAATTTTGTCATAACTACAAAAGGAAGAAACAAAACTCAGAGCAATGGGAGTTTTGAGTTTAGTGTCCCAGAACATTAATTTTCTGTTTCTGGCATAGGTGAACACAAGAGTGTAATTTGGAAAGAGTGGGAGGAAATCCAAACAAATCTGCTTTCAAGTAGGGCCTGCTTTTCTCTCGGGCATCTTGATGTAGTGCTTAAGAACATGGGCTGTCCTTTTATTTTTTATCTTTTAAATTTTTTCTTAAAAGTATTAATGTCTTGGTTTTAAAAATCCAATAAAATTGAAGGGTTGTAAGGAAAGTTAACTGTCTGTCACCACACTTCAGCTCCACTCACCTTTAGCTGATTCTTTGATAGTTACTTGCATGTCTCTACCACAACTCTTGGACTTGTAAATTTTAAAATCTATTGACTTCCTGCAATAATGCTGTCAAAAATAAAATCAGATCAAGACAGAAAAATTTAAAAAGTCTAATATCATACAAAAAGAGAAAGTACAGATCAAGATCCAGGAGACTTCAAACCACATGGTAAGAAGGTCGCCTTACAGCAGTTGCCACACCGTTTATGAAGGAGGAAGTATTTTGACCTTTTTTGTGACAGGCTGTTAAACATTAACATTCTTTTTAAGGCAAGTAGAGATCAAGCTGATTTTTCTATAGCTGGTTGTTTTAATTTCAACGAATCATGCTGACAAGGACATAAAGCTTACATTCTGTGTTTCATTTACAACTAGGGCTAGCATTTGGAGGAAACTGGGATAACTTAAGTTTTGGTTCTGTGGTTATGGGCTGTTGGCCTTGGGGCATATCTAAACTGTGGCCTCCATTTTTATTTTTCTTTAACCATAGGGAGAATGTAGATCTCTTACATCAGCCTCTATCTTTCCAATAATAAAGTCATCTTTGGTTATGTCAATTATGTTTACACCACTATGGAATATGTAAATATTACTCATTATACAAACAAATCCTGATTCTGAGAACATTTCCTTCTTCAAAGACCATTCTACTCTCCTTGATTTTTTTCTATTTTTGTTTTCTCATGCATTTGGAATGTTCCAGCTCTCAAGCACTCTGTGAGCTGGGGTCTTACAAGGTAAGTTGACTAATGTGTTAAACTATTATCAGTTACCACCTCCATGCCTTGTTTCCATCTTTTAGAAACTTGTGGGCAATTCTCATCTGACTAACACCCCTCCCTCATTGTCTTTGTTGGTTTATACTGTTTTATTTTCCTACTGAATTTTAATTAGGCTTTCAAGGAGAAAAAATAAACAAAAGTGGTTAATCTACATTCTTAGTTTGGGATTCTCAGGGTAGAATTAGGGGAGTAAGATTTTCAGTGTTGGGTTTTAGAAAGATCTCTCTGCTGTTTACATAAGACAGTGGAGTGGGTGAGCCACTGGAGACATAGAGGCAGTAAGGATTAAAGACTGGATTTTGTGACTGATTGAACAGATCCAACATCAGGAGGTGCAGTCAGAGGCCTGCTTTACATCCTCTCACTGGCCTTGCCACCATGGTTAAGCTACTCAGTTTTTCTGAGCCCCAGTTTCCTCCTCTATAGCTCTACAATTTCTGTAAGTCATTTTTAGGATATATAAAAATATAGAAATCTTATTTAAAACACGTGTAAAGAAATAAAAACAATCTAGTATCTTTTATCCTGCCCTGCCCTTTTGAAGAAATCCTTTTATGTCTTCTCAGAGTATCAGTACAACTGAGCTTGGTTATCTCTCTTTCAGCAAGACAACTTTGAGAAGCAGTGTCTTCTAGAACTGAACTTCTAGTACTGGACTTGCTGTAGTCATGGTCATTGCTTTGGCAGCTAAGCTAAGTCCAAGGCCTACTTTATAAAGATGTTCCTTTCCTGGAAACATCTTGAGGTGGGTGGGGGTGTCCACGTTAGACTGGAGAAGGTAATTTGCACATACTGGGCTTGAGCCATTAGCATTTCCATTTACCATGCCGTGAAAGGACGTTACAGTATCCCAAGGATGGGGAAAACCAGCAAGAGGGCTCTGAAAAATGTCCAAATTAATCTTTAAAATGCATTGTATGTCTAAGAAATATTTTAATCTTGGACTCAGTACAAAATTTCAAAACTTAAGCTCAATGAGCCATAACAGGGCTAATCATAAAATTCTTAACTATAACAGCCTTTAATTATTGCAAGCTGTAGCTTTGTAATGCTAACAGAGATGAGATGCTACAACACTGTCTTTTCAAAGGGTAGAACTATTTCATGTACCCTATAAAATAATTACACTTCAAAGTGCTCCCTAGGCTTGGGACCAAAGGAGGAAAAAAAGAAAAAGAAAAAGTAAAATTATACAAAGAAAACTTTCACCTCTGTAGGATTTTATCTCAATGTATTGACATGATATAATTATAATTGAAATTATAACTGAATTCCATTACTTCAGATCTGAGGAACTAAAATTCATAGACTATTCATGTTAAAATTGAGAGTAATTTGTTCAAAATATCCTGGTGAGAAGAAAATTGCCTTGTGTCTTTGAGGGGTCATAATAGTTTCACAGTGTCTACAATAAACCCATTGCAGGACATAACAGATAATTGAAAACAAAAGCTGAATATATAAGTCTGTTGGTATCAAGGTTAAAAGAGAGGAATAAAGTATTCAGGTTAAGTGATGCTGTTAATGCAGTGCCTTCATGTGTGGTATATCTGACACATTAATACTTAATATGGCGCTTACTTATGCTTTTCATACAAAGCTTCCACTCTTACTTGTAATTGGAATTTTTTTTTAGGAGATAGAAAAATTTTTCAACAATGACCATTTTTCTCTAAAAACCTTTTAACTATAGGTTAAGTAAGCAATTACGTCATGATTAAAGAAGACCAAAACTAACTTGAGGAATAAATCATCACCATTGCCAGACCCATGAATTTATTGTCCTATCCTGTAAAATGAAAACATACTTATAGTATCAATACCAGTAACATATAGGATCATGAAAGCAACTGTATCAAACTCATGAATGGTATTAAGGCTGTATTTTTCCCAAAACTTTGAGGGGGAAAAAATCATTTATTTTCCAGCTACTTAAGAAGAATACCCTTTCCCATTTTCCTTCATTTTTATCTTTTTCTTTGTTTTGCATCCCATGTTTGTCTGCTGTACTTTTTGTTCACTTTCTTTCTTCCTATTATTCCTCTTCTCTCTTTCTTTCCTCCCTCTCTCCTGTTCTCCTTCCACATTTCATTTCTGTAGCTTTCTTCTAAGCAATAGAAAGACAGAGGCATTGAATTATACGTTTACTCAAAGTGTTGAGATCTCAAGTGTTAGGTTCAGTGAGAAGTAGAAAAGAAAGAGCCAGGTGCCATTTCAGCCAGTTATTTATTCTAACGTGGAGGGGAGTCTGAACCAGATCAGTTCCCCTGAACCAGGGAAAGCAGGAGGTTTATAAGACTTTTAGGGAGGGTCTGACAGAGTAATGGGCAATTTTGAAATCACTGGCATATGAAGTGACACAGCCCTTGTGGTCCCATAACATCTGGTCAGTTAGGGCATAGGCTTCTGAAGCATTCCTTCCAGCCCAGCCTGATTGCCTTAAGCTGGCCATGAGGTCTAATAAAAAAACCTATGCATGACTTCCAAAAAACAATTTTCTTAAACAAGACTCTAGACCAATTGGAATTGGCAGATATCTACAGAACATTCCACCCAACAACCTCAGAATATTCATTCTTCTCATCAGCACATGGATCATTCTCCAGGATAGATCACATATTAGGTCACAAATCAAGTCTCAATAAATTCAAAAAAATTGGAATTATCCCATGTATCTTCTCAGACCACAATGGATTAAAACTAGAAATTAATAACAAACAAAACTCTGGAAACTATGCAAACACATGGAAATTAAACAGCATTCTACTTAATGACATATGGGTCCAAGAAGAAATCAAGCAGGAAATCAAAAAGTTTATTGAAACTAATGAAAACAATGATACATCATACCAAAACCTGTGGGATACTGCAAAAGCAGTATTGAGGGGAAAATTTATTGCATTAAATGCTCACTTCAGAAGAATGGAAAGATGGCAAGTGAACAACCTAACACTTCACCTTAAAGAACTAGAAAAACAAGAACAATCCAATCCTAAAGTTAGCAGACGGAAAGAAATCATTAAGATCAGAGCAGAACTGAATGAAATTGAAAACCAAAAAACAATTCAAAAGATCAACGAATCAAAAAGTTGGTTTTTTGAAAAGATAAATAAAATTGACAAACCATTAGCATGGCTAACAAAAAAAAGAAGAGAGAAGACTCAAATAACAAAAATTAGAAATGAAAAAGGCGATATTACAACTGATTCATCTGAAATACAAGGAATCATTCGAGACTACTATAAACAACTATACGCCAACAAATTTGAAAATCTGGAGGAAATGGATAAATTTCTGGACACACACAAGCTCCCAAAACTGAACCGTGAAGACGTAGAAAATTTGAACAGACCAATAACAATAAAGGAGATTGAAGCTGTTATCAGAAGGCTCCCAACAAAGAAAAGCCCAGGACCAGATGGATTCACAGCAGAATTTTACCAAACATTCAAAGAGGAATTGACACCGATTCTTTACAAACTATTCCAAAAGATTGAAACGGACGCAAATCTCCCAAACTCATTCTATGAAGCAAACATCATCCTGATACCAAAACCAGGTAAAGATATAACCAAAAAAGAAAACTACAGGCCGATATCCTTGATGAATATAGATGCAAAAATCCTCACTAAAATACTAGCAAACAGAATACAGCAACACATACGAAAAATTATTCATCATGATCAAGTGGGATTCATCCCAGGGATGCAAGGTTGGTTCAACATACGCAAATCAATAAATGTGATACACCATATTAATAAAGTCAAACACCAGGACCATATGATCATCTCTATAGATGCTGAAAAAGCATTTGATAAAGTTCAGCACTCATTCATGACAAAGACCCTCTATAAGTTAGGTATAGAGGGAAAGTATCTCAACATAATTAAAGCCATATATGACAAACCCACTGCCAATATCATCCTGAATGGGGAAAAGCTGAAAGCTTTTCCTTTAAGAACAGGCACTAGACAAGGATGCCCACTCTCACCACTCCTATTCAACATAGTGTTGGAAGTACTAGCCAGAGCAATCAGAGAAGAGAAGGAAATAAAGGGCATCCAGATTGGAAAAGATGAAGTCAAACTGTCCCTGTTTGCAGATGACATGATCCTATATATCGAACAGCCTAAAACCTCTACAAAAAAACTGTTGGAATTGATAAATGATTTCAGCACAGTAGCAGGATACAAAATCAACACACAAAAATCAGTAGCATTTCTTTTCTCCAATAGTGAACATGCAGAAGGAGAAATCAAGAAAGCCTGCCCATTTACAATAGCCACCAAAAAAATAAAATACTTAGGAATTGAGTTAACCAAGGAGGTGAAAAATCTCTATAATGAGAACTACAAACCACTGCTGAGAGAAATTAGAGAGGATACAAGAAGATGGAAAGATATTCCATGCTCTTGGATTGGAAGAATCAACATAGTGAAAATGTCCATACTACCCAAAGTGATATACAAATTCAATGCAATCCCCATCAAAATTCCAAAGACATTTTTCTCAGAAATGGAAAAAACTATTCAGACATTTATATGGAACAATAAAAGACCACGAATAGCCAAAGCAATGCTCAGCAAAAAAAATAAAGCTGGAGGCATAACACTACCTGACTTTAAGCTATACTACAAAGCTATAATAACCAAAACAGTATGGTACTGGCATAAAAACAGACACACTGACCAATGGAATAGAATAGAGAACCCAGAAATCAACCCACACACTTACTGCCATCTGATCTTTGACAAAGGCACCAAGCCTATTCACTGGGGAAGGGACTGCCTCTTCAGCAAGTGGTGCTGGGATAACTGGATATCGATATGCAGGAGAATGAAACTAGATCCATACCTCTCACCGTATACTAAAATCAACTCAAAATGGATTAAGGATTTAAATATACACCCTGAGACAATAAAACTTCTTAACGAAAACATAGGAGAAACACTTCAGGAAATAGGACTGGGCACAGACTTCATGAATACGACCCCAAAAGCACGGGCAACCAAAGGAAAAATAAACAAATGGGATTATATCAAACTAAAAAGCTTCTGCACAGCAAAAGAAACAATTAACAGAGTTAAAAGACAACCAACAGAGTGGGAGAAAATATTTGCAAAATATACATCTGACAAAGGATTAATATCCAGAATATATAAGGAACTCAAACAACTTTACAAGAAGAAAACAAGCAACCCAATTAAAAAATGGGCAAAAGAGCTAAGTAGGCATTTCTCTAAGGAAGATATACAAATGGCCAACAGACATATGAAAAAATGCTCAACATCACTCAGCATCCGGGAAATGCAAATCAAAACCACACTGAGATACCATCTAACCCCAGTTAGGATGGCTAAAATCCAAAAGACTATGAACGATAAATGCTGGCGAGGCTGCGGAGAAAAAGGAACTCTCATACATTGTTGGTGGGACTGCAAAATGGTGCAGCCTCTATGGAAAATGGTATGGAGGTTCCTTCAACAATTGCCAATAGATCTACCATACGACCCAGCCATCCCACTGTTGGGAATATACCCAGAGGAATGGAAATCATCAAGTCGAAGGTATACCTGTTCCCCAATGTTCATCGCAGCACTCTTTACAATAGCCAAGAGTTGGAACCAGCCCAAATGCCCATCATCAGATGAGTGGATACGGAAAATGTGGTACATCTACACAATGGAATACTACTCAGCTATAAAAACGAATGAAATACTGCCATTTGCAACAACATGGATGGACCTTGAGAGAATTATATTAAGTGAAACAAGTCAGGCACAGAAAGAGAAATACCACATGTTCTCACTTATTGGAGGGAGCTAAACATTAATATATAAATTCACACACACACATACACACACACACACACAAATCGGGGGGGGGAGGGAAGAAGATATAACAACCACAATTACTTGAAGCTGATACAACAAGCAAACAGAAAGGACATTGTTGGGGGGGAGGGGGGGGAGGGAGAAGGGAGGGAGGTTTTGGTGATGGGGAGCATTAATCAGCTACAATGTATATCGACAAAATAAAATTAAAAAAAAAAAAAAAAAAAAACAATTTTCTTTTTGTACCAAAATAAATTCATACTAACTTGTCAGAACATGCCTGAACAGGATCTAGTTTGAGGCACTAAGAAGGATAAGAGGTCAGTTTGAAAAGAGCCCACATCAGAGCAACATGAATTCTGCTAAAATGGAAGAAAGAACAAACATCAAACTTATGGTGAAGCTTGGTTTAAAGAAAGGAGACATCAGTGATTCTTTATGGGATCAATGGGATCAATGCCCCAAAGAAATTAGCAGTTTACACATGGATAACTTGTTTTAAGAAGGGACAAGACGACGTTGAAGACGGAGTCCAGAGCAGCACACCATCTACATCAGTTTTCCAGGAAAAAATTAAACTTGTCCATGCCCTAATTGAAGAGGACTGATGATTAACAGCAAAAAACAATAGCTAACACCACAGACATCTCGATTGGTTCAGCTTACACAATTCTGACAAAATTACAGCTGAGCAAATTTTCTTCTGGATGGATATTAAAACTGTTGTGGCCAGATCAGCTGCAGACAAGAGAAGAGCTTTCAATGGAAATTTTAATCAAGTGAAATCAAGATCTTGAGGTATTTCCTTGAAGAATTGTAGCAGCAGATGAAACACGGCTTTCCCAGTACGATCCTGAAGACAAAGCACAATCAAAACAATGGCTACCGAGAGGTGGAAGTGGTCCACTCAAAGCACGAGTGCAACGGTCAAGAGCAAAGGTCATGGGAACAGTTTCTTTGGATACTCAAGGCATTTTGCTTGTTGACTTTCTGGAGGGCCAAAGAATGATAGTATCTGCTTATAATGAGAGTGTTTTGAGAAAGTTAGCCAAAGCTTCAGCAGAAAAACTCCCAGGAAATCTTCGCCAGAGAGTCCTTCCCCACCATGACGATGCTCCTGCTCATTCCTCTCATTAAACAAGGCCAATTTTGTGAGAGTTTGATGGGAAATCATGAAACATCCACCTTACCATCCTAATTTGGCTCCTTTTGACTTCTTTTTGTTTCCCAGTCTTAAAAAGTCTTTAAAGGGTACCCATTTTTTTTTTTTTCAGTTAATAATGTAAAAAAGACCGCATTGATATGGTTAAATTCCCAGGATCCTCAGTTCTTTAGGTATGGACTAAATGGCTGGTATCATCACTAACAAAAGTATCTTGAACTTGATGGAACTTATGTTGAAAAATGAGGTTTACATGTTTTATTTTTCTCTTTTAATTACATTTTCCTACAAACTTTCTGAAGTCCCATCATATTGTAGGTGTTTACTTTCTCTCTCTCCTACTTGCCTTTTGGATATTGTGATGTCAGAATGGGCACCACCTTGTTTTAGTCCAACTTACAAATCTCTCAGTTGCAATTCATATCAGTCTCTGGTGAGCAGTGGTGTTCTGTTGCTCATTATAGAAAAACAATTAAGAAGTTCTAATGGACTGTGCAGGCATTTCCCTTTAATTGTGATATCTAAAGGTTTTCAAAATTCTTGTGTAGAAAAATAATAAATTCCTCTATTTTTTGTTAGGATGTTTGGTTTGAGTAGTGAATGTAATTAAAGGCAGGCAATTTTTGTACTGCATGGCTGTGCTTACTGGGGGATTTTAATTGCACAGAGTGAGGTTAGAGATGTACATATAATGCTTGGAAAAATTTGGGGCACCTGGAAGGTCAGTTTTGGTAGAAACTAAATGATACACAATTAGGACCAAAACACCCAATGCATCCTAGGGGCCTACATGAGGGATCAGAAGTCATCATTTTCTCCTCTTAGCTCAAATCTTCTTTAGGTGATATAACTTTGGGTAGGCCATATTTCAATTCATCTAGATTTTAAGGGATACATACATTTAATTCTGTATGATTGTGTAGGGCATAGTTATCAATTTTCCCTCAAAATCTTCACTATGTTTATGAAATTCTCACCTTTGTGAGCTCAGATGCCTTCAACTATTAAGTTTAGCCTACTTTAATATTCGACAGGTTAATGAAAACTTTTTGAATATTTAATTTTAAAAATGGATTTTTTTCAACATGTTAAAACTCTCAATGTAGAGGGCTTTGGGATTAACTTTTTTTGGCAAAATAATAATAGCCACTATTTATAGAGTCCCTTCCACATGCTGAAAGCTTTGCGTGGATTATCTTATTTATTGAACAGCCAGACTCTAATCTTACTACTTGTCAGTTTGGACTTCTGTGTGTTGACTCTTCAATTTTTCTGTAATGAAAGAATTAGCATCACTTAAAAAGAAATTCCACACAACCCATTCACAGTTAAGGCAAAAAGAAAAACTAAATAATTGCTATCTAAACAAAACAACAATTGAAATGAAACAATAATGTTTTTCTTCATGAGGACTGGTTTAGAAAATGATTAATGGAAGGTTGCTAAAAAGTGCTAAATAGCTGTTGATAAAATGTTTGTTGAATGAATTAATTCAACATTGTGAATACTATACTTAGGATTTTTAAATGTTGCACATGGCCTGGAATTATTTGGCTCATTTTTCATACTGCTTATGAGGTTCTGATTTCCTGGAGTTGTCTGACAGAATAGTGTAAATTCATAGTTTTGTGTTTTTTCTTTTAACAAAGCAGCATACAGTTCACACATTATTTGCTGAGCGGGTCTAATGTATATGCAAAATTCTGTGATAGGTCCCAGAGGGGATGAAGCTGGGAGTGGGGGTCAGGGCTTGGTTAGGAAGAAGGCAAAATCAGTAAATTATACTTCCTGCTAGTGGAATTTACACACTGTTGTCGGGGAGAAAGGGATAATACAAGTTACTGGACACATTTAACAAATGCCACATATAATAATTACTTAGGAAAGAAGGGAGTGAAAACATTACCATTTTTACATGATTCTATATTTAAAATTTTAAATTGATTTTATATTTTACTTCTAAGGGATGCAATGAAACATGAAGAAAAGTAATATATTCCTGCTCCATTTCCCTTCTTCTGCTCCCCACCACAAAGAAGTGCCATTTTCAAGGATGAAGTCTCTCCAGCAAAGGGATCTATCAGCCCCCAGATGCCTATCCAAACCGAGCCTCCTATTTTCCATTAAATCTGGAATTTGCCAAGTGTTTCGCAAACTAAACAATGAGCCAACTAGCAATTAGGCATTAATGACTCACTGTGGTAACTCTTAGAATTAACATACTTACAAATTTATAGGAAATATTTTTAATCAAAAGACTGGCTATGGTGGTAGTAATTACTGTCCACAGTGCAAATCCATAGGGAAATGTTTTGGAGATAGACTGGGTTTTGAGTGTTCTACGTTTAGAACCATGAAGGGTCTGAGAATTCATTCTTCTTGCAAGCTAACAAGTCAGCCTGCCACAGTTTCACCAAAGCTGGCAGAAAACACAAGACTCCTGGGTCAGACACAAAGGACAAGGTTATGTGATAGACCTCACAGCAGTACTCACAGGAACAGCAGGGACCATTGTATTATCATTTTCTTGGGCCAGTTCCTGAAGCCCAGTTCCCCCAGAGTGATGTAGCAAGGGCCTGGTGAGGGCTGCACACCTCATGGGTTGTGTGGCCGCAGAGGTATCCCGACTTAAGGGAAACCAAATCCTTTATAATGGGCTCAAGCAAACCTGCCAGAACTTTGTCTCAGAGGGACAGGTTCTCTTTCTGATACTGGATGGTAAGCAAACCTGCCCTCTGCTCTGCAGGGGAATACCATTTCCATCTTCCAAGCTGTTCACTACATGGAATATCCTTGCAAGATAGTCCACAACAGAAGGGTAATTAGTACTTCTCCAGGGAAGACATGCAGAAATGCATGACACTTGACACTGTATTGAGTTGCTTTTCAGAAATATCTCCTATTACATGCTAAGCTATGTTTTAGGTGGTTTAGTGTTACTTATTGACATCTTATTTATTCCTCAAACAACCCTATAAAAGATATTATATTATTCCCATTTTACAGAGGAGGGGCCTGAGGCTTAGAGAAAGTTACCTGCTTAGATATAAACACCGAGTTCCATTGTTGGGACTTAAACCCAGGCTTCTTCGATTCCCATACCCATGCTTTTAATCACTGCACTTCCCCAGTCCAAAGATCAACCTACTTCACTTTTCTATATAGACTGCTTTGACAATCTTAAGAACCCCATAGGAGCATGAATCTCACCCTCATAAAGGACTTCATTCAGAAGGTGATTATAGATAACAATTCACTAATGATAAATAATAGCCCTCTGTGTGTATACTCCATTGATTAAATTCATTTTCTAAAAAAGGGCATTAATAAACAAAAAGAAAAAGAAAGAGGCTCAGTTAAGGAACCTCTGACTTAAGCCTCCAGGTTCCCTCATGTTTTGCCAGTTTAGTTGGTAGACAAGTTGTATCAGTGAATTTGATAATTTTTCTTGAAACAGGTACTTTTTTCTTTTTCAGTATAAAGGAAGAGGCTTTTTCTAATTCCCTACAGGTTTTCTCCTAAAAGCCATCCTGAACGTGTAAGTGCCAAGTATAGCATTTTTAGCCAAGGGCATCAGGGGCTGTTTCCTAGAGAGAAAAAATACTTGAGTAAAGGTTCAATAATGAGGTCAAGTGAGAGTGCTGGTCCTGGCCAGAATTCTTCCAAAGAAAAGGAGCCTCTAGTAAACATTTTCTTTCTCATTACTCTGACTCTTTGAGAGAGTTTATTGCTATCAAGAAGCTGGTAGTAAGGATAGTCTTGACTTACCAGCTACTAAAATATGGTCTGTGTTCTCGGCCATGCAAGTGTGTTGAAATCACTTACTAAGTGCCTCTGCAGACCCACTTCACGTCCCACTATTTGCGTGACCAAGTTATTGTGCACCGTTCCCAAGATATGCTCTGTGTGGTTCTCTTCCTGTGTAACATTTAGGCTGCTCTTTTGCCTCTGATGATCTCCTTTTACAGAATTTCATCATCTTCAAGTTTCATCCCAGGAAAATATGCCTGATCTCTCCCACAGACTGTAATTCTTTCCTCAGATGAACTGCCTTAGACTTTATTTTTCCTTTTCATGAATCATCTTGGTTGTGAATCTGTTTTATCCACACAGACATACTGTAAACTTATTTTGGCAGTAACAGGTGTCTTACTTATCTTTGTGTATTGTATAAATTATACTTGACATAATACAGTTTTGAGGAGGCCCAAGAGTACACTTCAGAGGAACTGGCAAGGAGGACATATGGAATGCAATGCGAGGAAGGCCGTCTCAGACATGTCCCTGCTGTGGTTAGGTCCCAGGTCCTTCTGCTGCATGCTGACACTATATGCACTCACTTTCTGCTTTAGCTTGGTGCACCCATTTTGTTTCTGTTTTGCTTCAGATATTTCCTGCTGAAATCTTGAGGGTAGCTCCTTCCTGTCTCTTGCCTTTTCTAAAACATTGCTTGTTCTGAGGTCTCACCATATGACATACCAGGCAAAAAAAAAAATTGTTCATGGTGTCATCACCTTTTGTAAAAATAATAATAATAATAATATTCTCTTAATAATTAGTAGTAGTAATTAGCATTGTGAACAGATGGCTTTCCATCTTCTTCCTTCTCAAAGCAGAATATGAGTTACACTTCAATTTCCCAGATGCTATGTTCTCTCTGTGACATCAGATGGGTAAAAAATAAGTGGAATATGTGTGTTCACATAGGCATAAATATAAAATTTTTCCATGACCTGTATGTTTTTCTGCTTCTTGTTTCTGTAGTATTCAGTATATTTATACATACATAAATGTAGATTTATGTTTATCTGTGACATTTTATATATGCATACATATATATGCAGATAGATAAATGTAGATATATACACAATATACCTCAATTCTAAGATGCATATTTTTATACATTAAAACATTTTCTGATACCAGCATGCCTCTTACATTGATTTAATGCAGTATTTTTTCCTCTGAAAAGCTATTATTTAAAAAAAGCTGATGGTGCATTTTATAATTAATAATGTTTTAGAAATAACTAAATAAATTATTTTTGTGAGGGAGAGGCCAGTCCAAAAAAATCACCAATATTTATAATAGGAAATAAGCCCTTTTGGCAGAATTGAGCACACAAATATGCTTACTCTACCCCTAGATTTCTGGGTAGAAAGAGGTAGCATCAATGTTTGGCTTCGATATGGTGTTAATATAAGATGACAGGAATTCCTGGGGCTGCTGCAGCTCCAACAACACAATCTTCTCCAGTCTAACATCACAGTAATCTTTGCTGGCATTGAAGCTATTTCATCTCTGGCAGAATAACATTCAGTGGATGGATTAGGAGTTTTATCTTGCTAAAACCAGCAACATCAGGAATCAATAGTTGAGTGACTTCTGCAAATACTACCTCAGGGAGGAGCATACTTTTCCTCCCTAAATTTCCAGGAATGATCCTAATACTGCAGATGGCACAAATGATGAGGTGGAGGAATTTGTTTTTTTTCTGAATATTTTTCAAGTTCAGAGTAGGTCCTGGAAGTTGAAAAATGTAGTTTAGGTTCAGCTGTGTTTTGTTGTTGTTGTTTTAAGCAATAGAAGGAAAAAAAAAAAAAAAAAAAAACTCAAACATTTTGTTCCTTTTCCAGGTATAGAAATTGATACAGCCTATAAGCTTTGCTGAAAACATTGAAATGAACCCTGCCAGACTGCTTGTAAATCCCAAGTTTATTTTTTATAAACAGTTTTACCTCCTCTGATACAATATTCCATTCACATAAGCAGAGGTAAAATCTTTTCTTTTGGAATAAAATTCTTTTCTTTTTAAAAATGGCTACTTGGCAAGGAAGCACTTTTCCAGGCCTTGTTTTCCCCGTCTGAAAAATGGTGAAAATAATAGTTCCTACTTCAAAGAATTGTTGTGGAAAGTAAATCACATAATGCAAGTAAGGCACTTGGCCTGGTGCCTGACCATAGTAGGATTTCAGCAAATAATAAATAAATAAGTAATAAGTAAATAATAATTGCATGTGGACACTTTGACACTCAGACACTTTTAGGTGCATTCACAACTTGCATGTCTACCTCTGGTCAGCAGAGTGTTTATGCAGGCACAAGCCAGTAAAAGCTGGGCTTTGGTTTTTATCTTCTAGTACATGCATCCCAAGTCTTGGCAGACATCTTTCCAGATTTTGTCTGTAAGAAGCTTATTTCTCTGTGTCCAGAGACTACAAACATGTCCATATCTGGCTCTGTGGAAGGCTGCTTTCCATGAGTATTCTTACAGCAAGACAGGCCACTGTAGCCAGAGCCCAGCTCACAAAATCCACTTTCAACTTCCATTCTATCTTCCAGCCTTTCTCCGTCTTGTGATGAGCAGGGCCTGCCACCACTGCCATCTCATCCAGTCATTCTCCATCTCGAAATGCAGTCAAGCTTCTCTTCTCTCATCTCCCTACATTGAAGCAAATTACTCTCGCTCTTGTTGCTGGTGGAAAGTGAATTAAATTGAAGTCTGGAGTGCAGCCGCCTGTAGATGTGACTCTTGTTTTTTTTCTAAGCAATGTCATCAGCCAACAGCTAATATTTTTCCTCTTTTCTTTGTTTATTTGTAACTTGCCTGTGCATGGTATTAAATAAGCACCCAGAAAAAAGAGAGAAAAAAGTACAGAAGCTGACAATAAGAAGAAGACCATTGGCATCCCCAATGCAAATCCCCTTTCTTAATTGTCTCTCTCTCTCTGAATGGAAAGTGAACACTACTCTACACCAGCAAACAGTTCTGCCTTGGCCACATAATATGAAGTCTTGATCCAGCCTCCTGGGGTAGACATAGGGAACATCTTTAAGATACAGAACAATTCCTGGGGCAGCTTCTTCTTTCCCATACCATAGATGCACAAATGGGCACAAATGGAAAAGAATAGCCAGGGATCTAACATGTACTGACTGCCATTCATGTTCCAGGAGCTGTGTTAGATATTTACATTTTTAAAAAATTATAATTAAAAAGGAATTAATTAGGAGCCATTATCTCAGACCTCTGGGACAGCCTTGGTGTAATACAAGGGAAAACTCTGCCCTGGAGATTAGGAAACTCCACTAATGCTGGTTCAGCCCCTAAGGACCTGTGGGGTATTGCAGAATGTCTCTTCACCAACAGTTCCTTTGTTTGTATAATGGGAGGGTTGGGTGTGTAAAATTTAAGCTTAAGATCACAAGATGGACAAATTCTGGAGTCATCTTAACTCCCAGTTAAGATCGAAGTGTGTTTATCAGCATCTGTCATATTTTCATTTTCAATTATTTAGAGATTGATTAACTAGTTAATGAGGTTTGGGGCCTTCTGATTTTTTTCCTTTCCTCCTGCTGCTCACTTTGGGTCCATTTCAGCACTTAATTGATAAATGTATCCCAGACTGGGGAAATAACAAATATAGGAATTGAAAGAAGTCCATAGAGTTATAGTAATAACTCTGATAAAAAGGCTTCAGGGGAAAAGGCTGATATCTTTTGATTACAATGAGATTTGGGAATTTATTTAAGATTTTGATGAGGTTTGAGAACTTATTTTTTTCAATTATTTTGTGTGTCCTATTGTAACTAAGTAGATAATGGCTGTAATATACAGAGTTTATCTGAAATTAGGGGATGTACCATTATATACATTGAGGGACTTTGCATGTGTAACCTTGATTTCCAAATTTAGTTGTTGCAGAACTAAAAACTACCATTCACTAAATGTGATCATGAGTATTTTATATATCTACCAGCACGAGGCTTTTTTGAAAACAGTCTAGTCAAGGCTCTCCCAGTAATTAAAGAAACATTGTCATTCCTGCTATCCTAATTAGCCACATTGCATACTTATAAAGCACACATAAACAAACACTCCTTTGGGGGAAGGAAAAGATCTAACATTGTTGCTATGTGTCTGGCATTTTGCTTAGCTTGTTATATACTTTATTTCATTTAATTCTCACAAAAGAGCAGTAACATCTATAATGCTGCAAGGGTATTGTATTCCATGAATGCCAATGGGAAAGCCATTGTTCTCCACCACGTTTACTTATTTTTCCCTTCTTCTATTCATTTCTGTCTACCTCTCTTTCCCTGTGTCCGTGTTCCTTTCTTTGTTCTCCTTTCCTGGACTCCTTGGTCCCAGCTGCTGATATTCATTTCTTTTCTTCTTTCTCCTTCCCTGTGCTTCCTGCGCTGCAGTGTTGGGTCTGCCAAAGGCTCCTGTGGGTGTCCTTTAACTCCACTGGTAACTTTTTCAGTTAAAACTGTTGCAGGCTGCTGGCATAAGTCAAATCACATTTGGCAAAATGTGTGTTATATATCTGGAAACTGGGTTATACTCATTCTCGGGCAATTAACTAGATAATTGCTCTGGCATAAAGACAGCCTTGTACTATTCTTGTAATGAAATAGATAATTTTAACTATAGCTCTACCTAATACTTCCAGGGAATGCTAAAAAACCTGGCCCATTCTTATTTTAGATCAATTAAATACCTTTGAAGCTTCTTTATGTACTCTTTTACAGAAATTTTTGCTGGTCATAATCACTGTTGTTTTTGAGGTGAGAGTCCTAAGCTGAGCATGCACAGAGAGAACCTTGTCCTTCTGATGACCTGGGACACAGCAGGAACCTGAAAATCTTCCGCCAAGGGACTAGATTCAGATTCACCCAATCAAAGGACTGGATTCGGAATCAACTAATCAGCCCTTGACTTTATCAGCCAATTACCCTTTGCTGTGTCATATGGCCCGACTCAGGGCTAGCCAATCCACTATTGTCCCATCATATGGCCTGACTGGAAGTTAGATGATCAGGGATAAAGCTTACCCTGTAAAGCCTGCACAGCCCTTGAACCAGACAGACAGATTTGAGGTGTCTTGCCTCCCTTCACACCAGCCAACCTTGCAAAATAGTTTCTTTCATTTCCCAAAAGCTGGTGCCATAGTATTGGTTTCCAGGCTCATGACGTAGTGACCCCTTGCTCAGTAAAAGTCTTTCAGAGTCATCCCCCGTTGGGACAATGTGGCCCTGGGCTTTTATCATGTTGATCGGTCATTAGATGAGGTCTGTCCCAGGAATAGGGCGTGCCTTCGGTTAGGTGACTTTCTTCAGCCAAGGCAACTGTCTATCCTAGAGGGCTGACAGCTGAGGGAGCAACACCAGCCACTGAGAGGACTAATCTCTTATTCCCGAAGTGGGCTCTGGGTGGCAGATCACAGCATCTACTACACACACATTCTTACCTAAAAGGTAAATTTAGGATTGAATCCAAGGCATTTCGTTTTTGGTTTTTATATTCTACTATTGAAGTGCCCATGCCTGCATTAAATAATTATGGAATTGGCATTCAATGCCCTTAGGTCCTCTAAACTCCATCACCAGAGAAACTTGATGAGATATTGTGACTTGGATTCTCTGAGCTATGTAGTCATTGGGGTTAGAGAGGAGACTGGAGGAGATGAGGGCAAGCCCCCTCCACCCAGACACAGGCAAGAAACAGAGCATGCCAAAGGTCCTAAGGCAGGAGGCAAGGGCCAGCCCGTTCCACCCTGGAAGCAGGGAAGAGACAGAGCATGCCTGGAGTCCTAGGCAGGAGCTGAGGGCAGCATCCCCCGCTGGGAAATGGACAAGGAGCACACCAAAGACACCACTTCCTCGTGGATGGCCCACCACAGCCACTGCTGCAGCCAGGGCTGACGCAAAAGCATCTTGACACCACAGCAGTGGTCACAGCTACCTTGCTGGTGGCCCACCGCACACCCAACTGCAGTGACACAAAGAGAGTCACCAGTGGAGACAGGAAAAAGAAGAGGATGTCTCTCACCTCAAAGCCCACTCCTGCATAATAGAAGAAGCAACGGCTCTACCATGCTCCTGCTTTATTTCTGATTTTAGTGATTTCTGTCTTTATTTTTTTACAGTCAGTCTAGATGAAGGTTTACAAGTTTGTTGATCTTTGCAAAGAATCAAAAAAAAAATAAAAGACTATTAAGCAGTCTACAAAGCACCTTGATATAAATATTTTAACTTAACATTAACTTTACATACTTCTTTTTATAAAAATCTTTATATACATTGTGTAACTTGTTAAATATGTAGCAATCATTCATTTTCTTTGACAGACTTTGTTATAGGAGATTGAAATCAAGCTCAAAACTCATTTTTCAGTAAGTAAATAAAATTTTTTTGAAAAGGGAGGAAGCTGGATGTTATCCATGTAATAAGTCCACCTTTATAACTAATCCTTCCCCCTCCTATTCGGTTATATGTGATCCCACTGAAAACTTCAGCTGTCTTTCATGAGCTGTTTCTTAGGCCCTGAGTCAGCGTACTCTCATGAAAATGTTATAGTTAAATTAGATAGTTGCCTATCATTTACTGTCTTCCCTATTGCATATGTATTCTTCTTAATCTTGTTTACATTAGCAATAAATAGCTCCTGGAGAGCATAATGATACTTTCATTTCCATCAAGCACTGTGATCACTGCTTAGGTCATATTATAACACATTGCTGTACTGAGCTAAGTTAATGACTCCTCAAAACAGTATAATAGACTCGCAAATGAGCATTTATTCAATTTTCAGTAATTGTGGGTTAAATCTTCCAGGAATGTATAAAATATAAGGCCTTCTGCGTTTACGATTATTTTTCTTGCTTTTAAATTAATTTCATTTGTTACCATGTATTTGATATATTTTAATTCCAATTCAGAGATGTTTAAATCTTGTATTGTTTAAAAATCTGTTCTTTAATGTTTTTATGGTTTTTAAAAGCAGAAGAACTATAAGGTAATACAGTGTGTGGGGGGGTGAAAGCAAATACACATGAAAAGTCCATTTCTATGTTAATGAAGTGTGTTATATGAGATTTTTCATGCTTTTGAAGAGAAAATAGACAATACTTAAGAAATTTTTTTCCTTGGATAAAAGGTGTTTGTTAAAATTGTAAGCCAGAGTGACATCATCAAGATGGCAGAATAGATGATTCCCAGTGTCTTTCCTCCCCACAAGTAACCAATTTACAGCTATTAAAAAGCAAAGACTTCCAACCTGGGACCGCCAAATGGGGGAAGAAGAGGAGAGACCCACGGAGTTCATGAAGGTGCCAGAGGCCACAGTGAGAGCGTGTGAGGCTGAAACCTACCATTCTGAGCCTTGGCTGCTTCTGAGCCACCCTGGTACAGAGGCACGGAGTAGCTATTAGCACGTGAATTGAAACCAGAAGAAGCTGCAGCAGCACCCTTCGTGTAAACCTGCCTGGAGTCTGCAAGGAAGAGGAGGGCTTCAGAGTGTACCACACCAGCCCACAGGCCATAAAGAACACTGGCAGGATTCACCTGGACCTGCATAGGAGCACGTGACCACAGCTGACTAGAGAAAGGAGCCACCCAGAGGCTGGTGAGTTATCAGGGGAGACATGTACATGGTCTGCTCATGGGAAGTGGCTGGAGCATAGGAGAAAGGCTGGCCCACTGGGGGAACATTGGTACAGTGTGAGCAGCTGGTATCACTGGAAATTGGTTAGGGCAATAGAACTGCAGGGGGCATAACCTGCAGAAAAGACTCAGTCTTGGGCTGAAATTTCCACCCAGTCCAGAAGTGATTAACCATCTGCACCAACAGCCTTCCCCAGAGAATCTGCAGCAAAGCAGCAATTCAGCTCAAGCAGAGCTCAAGTTCTGGTCCCCACAGGAAGTTCTACCAACTCAGGAACTAAACCCAGGACAGCACATTAGTTCTAGTGCAGACTCTAAGTGGTGGTGGTAACTATTATTCCACCACAGGACAGAGAAAAAGTCCCCACAGATCAGAGACAAAGCTCTGATATTAACCAGTAAAAACCTAACACAAGCAAAGAACACCTATAGAACCTAGAAGAGGTAGCAGTCTCCTCAAATGCCAGGCATCAATGTAAAGACATAAAGATCAAGAAAGAACAGAAAAATATGTGACCACCAAAGGAAACTGACAAAGCATCAGCAATCTATGAAATGTCAGGCAGAGAATACATAATAACCCTCTTAAGGATGTTCAGGGAGTCACAAGAAAATACAGATAGAAAATTGAATGATATATATATGTGGAAAACAATCCAGGAGCAGAATGAGAAACTCGACAAAGAAATGGAATCAATTTTAAAAATATATCACATTTTAGAAATAAATAATATATTATCTGAATTGAAAAAATTGATAGAATGCTCCAACAGCAGACTTAAGTCAAACAGAGGAAAGAATCAGTGAGCCCTAAGATAAAACACATGAAATTACCCAATCAGAGGAGCAAAAAGAAAAAAAGAATAAGAGAAAAATGAAACAGAAACACAGTAAATATGGGACTCCCTCGAGCAAAATAATCTCTGTGTAATTGGCATACCTGAACTAGAGGAAAAAGGAAAAGACACAGAAAGCATATTCAAGAAAATAATGACTAAAAATTTCCTAAGTATGGAGAAAGATGACAGCATCAAGGTACAGGAAACTCAGAGTTCACCAAATTCAACTCAAGGAGGAACACTCCAAGGCACATCATAATAAAATTATCATAAACCAAAGACAAAGAAAGAATACTGAAATCAGCAAGAGAAAAGAAACACATGACATTTAATGGAACCCCAATATGTCTCTCAGCTGATTTCTCAGTAGAAACCTGACAGACCAGAAGAGAATGAGATGATATATTCAGAGTGCTGAAGGAAAAAGACGGTTAGCTGAGAATTCTGTATCTAACAAAACTAACTTTCAAATATGAAGGAGAAATAAAGTCTTTCTCAGACAAACAAAAGCTAAGGGAATTCATAGACATGGGACCTGCATTACAAGAAATGCTAAAGGGAGTTCTTCAATGTGAAATAAGAAGATGCTAAGAAGCAGCAAGAAAACATGTGAAGGTTCATTAGCAAAGTAAGTTCACAGACAACCTCAGGATACTCCAGCGCTGTGATGGTGGTGAATAAACCACCTATATCCTTAGTATGAAGACTAAAGGACAAATCTAATATGACACTAACATATACAACAACCATATAAGAGATAGGCAATATTAAAAGATGTAACTTGGAAAAAAAAATTGTGAAAAAGTTGGAGGAAATGACACCAACATATAGAGTTGGCTTTGGTTTTTTATTTTTTCTTAGATATCAAAGTTAAGTCGTTATTAGTCTAAAATAACTGTTACAACTATAACATGTTTTTTGTAATGTTCATGGTAACCATAACACAAAAGCATATAAGAAATATACTAAAAATAAATAGCAAAAAATCAAAATGTAAAGCTAGATAAAACCACTCAACTGCAAGACAGTAAGACCAGAAAAAAGGAAAAAAGATCTACAAAACAACCAGGAAAAAATTAGCAAAATGGCAGTAACAAGTCCCTAGATATCAATAATAATTCTAAATGTAAATGGATTAAATGCTCCAATTAAAAGACACAGAGTAGTTCAATGGATTATAAAACAAGAACCAACACTATGCTACCTACAAGAAACTCACTTAACCTATAAAGATACACACTGGCTGAAAGTGAAGGGATGGAAAAAGATATTTCATGCAAATGGAAAACCAAAAACAGAGCAGGAGTACCTATACTTATATCAGATAAAAGAGACTTCAAGCCAAGGAAAGTGAAAAAAGATGAAGAAGGTCATCAAATAATGATAAACAGATCAATTCAACAAGAGGATGTAACAATTCTAAATATATATGCACCCAACTCTTGAGCACCCAGTTATATAAAGAAATTACTATTGGACCTAAAAGGAGAGATAGACTCCAACACAATAATAGTTAGGGCCTTAAAAATCCCACTTTCAGCGAAGGACATATCATCCAATCAGAAAATTAACCAGGGAACATCAGAATTAATCTCTACTATAGGCCGACTTAACCTAACATTTGTAGAACATTTTATCCAATGGCTGCACAATACACATTCTTCTTAGTAGCACATAGAACATTCTTTAGAATAGATCATATATTAGGTCACAAAACCAGTCTCACAAGTTTAAAAAAATCAAAATCATATCAACTACCTGTTCTACCACAATGGGATAAAACTAGAAGTCAACAACAAAAGGGACACTAGAAACTGAATGAATACATGGAAATTAAACAATGAATGGATCAAAGAAGAAATCAGGAAAGAAATTAAAAAATTTCTGGAGACCAATGAAAATGAAAACACAATATACTAGAACCTATGGGATACAGCAAAAGCAGTTCTAAGAGGGAAGTCTATAAAAATAAGTGTCTATATCCAAAAAGAAGAAAGACTCCAAATAACCTAACTTTACACCTCATGGAGCTGGAAAACAAAACAACAACAAACAAACCAACCAATCCCCAAATCAGTAGAAAGGGAGAAATAACAGATCAGACTAAAAATAAATGAATTAGAGATTAAAAAATCAATACAAAAGATCAATGAAACAAAGAGCTGGTTTTTCAAAAAGATAAACAAAATTGATAAACCTTTAGCTAGACTAATGAAGAAAAAAAAATAGAAGACTCAAATAAATGAAATCAGAAATGAAATTACTATTGATACCACAGAAATACAAAGGATCATAAGAGACTACTATGAACAACTATATGTGAACAAACTGGGAAATCTAGAAGAAATGAATAAATTCCCGGACACATACAGTTTACTGAAGTTGAGTCATGAAGAACTAGAAAACATAAACAGACCAGTAACGGGTAATGAGATTGAAGCAGTAATAAAAAGACTTGCAACAAAGAAAATCCCGGGACTAGATGGCTTCACTGCAAAATTCTACCAAACATTTAAAGAAGACCTAATACTAATTCTTCTCAAACTATTCCAAAAAGTTGAAGATGAAGGAATACTTCAAAACTCATTCCCTAAAGACTTTACAAAAAATTATTAGAACTAATAAATGTATTTAGTATAGTGGTAGGATACAAAATTAACACACAAAAATAAACAGCCTTCCTATATGTCAATAATGTAATAGCTGAAGAGGAAATCAAGAAAGTAATCCCATTCACAATAGCTACCAAAAAAAAAAAAAAAAATGAAATACCTAGGAGTAAATTTAACCAAGGAAATGAAAGCCTTCTACAATGAAAACTATAAAACTTTGGTGAAAAAAATTGAAGAAGACACAAATAAGTGGAAAGATATCTCATGTTCATGGGTTGGAAGAAGTAACATCATCAAAATGTCCCTATTACTAAAAGTAATATACACATTCAATGCAATCCCTATCAGAATGTCAATGACGATTCTTCACAGAAACAGAAAAAAATGATCTTAAAATTTATATAGCTAAAGCAATCTTAAATAAAAAGAACATAGAGGCATCACACATCCTGACTTAAAAATATGCTATAAAACTGTAGTAAAAAAAAAGCATGGTACTGGCATAAAAACAAATAGACCAATGGAATAGAATAGAGAGCCCTAAAATAGACCAACACTTTTTACAGCCAACTCATTTTTGACAAAGATGCCTAATATATACAAGAGGAAAAGGACATCCTCTTCAGCAAATGATGCTGGGAAAACTGGATAACCACATAGAGAAGATTGAAACTAGACTCCCTATCTCTCACCATACACAAAAATCAACTCAAAATTGATCAAAGATCTAAATTTAATACCTGAAACTATGAAACTACTAGAAGAAAACATAGGGGAAATCCTACAGGAAATGGGAGTGGGCAGTGCTTTTTTGAGCAAGACTACAAAGGCACAGGAAACTAAAGCAAAATTCATAAAAGGAACCACATCAAACTAAAAAGCTTCTGCACAGCAAGGGACACTGTCAACAAAGTGAAGAGACAACCTACAGAATGGGAGAAGGTGTTTGCCAACCACACACATCAGACAAGGTGCTAATATCCTGAATATATAAGGAACTTAACAGCAAAAAAACAAATAACCCAATTAAAAAATGGGCAAAGGACCTGAACAGACATTTTTGAAAAGAAGACCTACAAATAGCCAAAGGCACATGAAAACATGCTCAACATCACTAATTATCAGGGAAATGCAAATTAAAACCACAATGAGATATCATCTCACTCCAGTCAGAATGGCTACTATCAACAAAACAAACAAACAAAAATAAATAAATAAATAACAAATGTTGGCAAGGATATGGAGGAAAAGGAACACTTCTACATTGCTGGTGGGAAGTATAAATTGGTACAGCCACTGGGAAAATAGTATGGAGATTCCTCAGAGAACGAAAAAAGATCTACCCTATGACCCAGCTCTCTCACTGGTGAATATATACCCATAGGAAATGAAATCAATATGTCAAAGAGACACCTGCACTCCTATGTTCATCGCAATATTATTTACAATAGCCAAGAAATGAAATCAACCTAAATGTCCACCAAGGGATGAATGGATTAAAAAACTGTGGTATATATACATAATGGAATACTATTCAACTATTCTAAAAAGAGATATCCTATCATTTGCAGCAACATGGATGGAACTGGAAACCATCATGTTAGGTGAAGTAAGTCAGGCACAAAAAGACAAATACCACATGATATCACTCATATGTGGAATCTAAGAAATATAACGTGATTCTCGTAGAAGTAGACAGCAGAATAGTGGTTACCAGAAGTGGGGTCAGTGGTCGGGGAGGAAGGAAAGATTGTTGAGTAATGGGTGCAAATCTATGCCATTCACACTAAGTGAATCACTGTGCAGTATATGCGTGTATTGAAACAATGAACTATACCCCACAAATATGTACAGATAAATGTTGAAATATTTTGAATAAAAAATTAAAATTACAAACCATGAGCTTTCTAATTAGCTATGTCTTAAAGAAAGAGTTTTGTTTGAAATGACCAGGAAAAAAGAAAAAAAAAAACCCAAACAAAACAAAACAGCTTAATGACCAGTTACAAATCTAAGAATCTCCATTTCTTATTTTCCATAGTTAAATCTAGGGCTGTTGTTTTTAAACTTTTGAAATATTCATAATATTTTTACTGAAATACTGTCATATGAATTGGAAAATGAAACATTCATTTTATTTTAATAGGCAGAGATTCCTACTTGCACCCCAAACTATACTTAAAAAATCTTACTATAAAAATTTTCAAATATATAAAAATATGAATAAGATGCTAAATCTCTATGTATCCATTACTCAATTTCATCAATTATCAACTCATGCCCAATCTTGTTTTATGACTATCCAACTCACTCTCCTTTACCCCCACCTACATTATTTTGATGTTATATGACTTTATCTTAAATATTTCAATATGTACCTTTATAAGGTAAGGGTTATTTAAAACACAGAACCACAGAGCTAGTATTATATTTAAAAATTAACCATTTCCTAAGAGCATTAGATACCCAGTATGTGTTCAAGATCTCTGAGTGTGGCAGAATTTTGTTTAAAAACGTATTTGTTCAAATCAGTATTCAAATAAGGCTCATACATTATAATTGGTTGACTGAACTCCGAAGTCTCTTTTGTTTTATAGGTTTTCTCTCCATCTCTAATTTTGTTCTTTATAGTTTTTTGTTGAAGAAATCAGGTCATTTATCCTGTATAGTTTCCCACAGTTTGGATTTTGCTAAATTGCATTCTTATGTCAATTAACATGTTCCATTGTCCTCTCTATTTCCTGTAAATTGGTAGTAAGATCTAGAGAATTGGTCAGATTTAGTTTTAATTTTTTGACAAGAATACTTCAGGTAAGGTGGTGTACTTTCATCAGGAAGCATATAATATCTGCTTGGCTGTTATTTTGTGACTGATCATTGCCTACATCCATTATTTAATCATGGTATTAAAATATTAAAATTCTCTCACTCCTGCTTCATTTATTAGCTGAGATCTTTCTGTAAAGAAATACCTCTCCTCAACTATTTAGGTATCTTGAGGTACAGTTTGTATACAGCTTGCTTGATTTTTTTCCCTTTATTTACTAGTTTTCAAAATAACAAATTGGTTCCCAGCATACTCTAAATATAACCAGGGAATTATTTATTGTCTACTACATTTTAAATACATTTGATGTGCTGATTTATTGCAGCTATAAAACTTATTGATGTTCAAGCGTTCCATCAATGGGAGCTTCTCTAAGTTGGTTCGTGTGTCCTTTAGACTCATCTTAGGAAGCTTCCTAATTTTCTGTATGTTGAGAAATGCCAGGGTCATTTTATGTTACAGACCCGGAATCAGTCATTTCTTAAAATTCTGGGGAATGGTATTAAAAGTAACAATCTGGGTGCTAGGAGTTGCTATTTGCTTATTGTTAAAGGTTGCTTATTGCTATAGTGTTGGTTGTTTTATCTATGGTTTTTCAGTGAATAGAGCTTTTTTTTTTTTAACACAGTACATTATAAATTCATATTGATATATTCTACTCACTTTTAACACTATAAGGTTTTTACTTAACTGCACTGATCTTGCATGTATATCTCCTTTGTCTTATGCTGAAAATCTCACCTCTCCTAGAAACCAATGTAATCATTCATTTGCTTTATCCCATGATACACACACAATGGACCCAGAATAAAATATAAACACTGCTATCAAAAATATAAGAATAACATTTAAGATTTTTTTTGTAGCTCTTTTTGTACTTAGGTTATGTCTCACTAGGCATATGTAGTACAGTTGCTATGTTTCAAAGTCATTTAAAATAGTTTCCCTGTAGACAGTTATGTTACGAACTCAATACGTAGTTGGATTCATTTGCTTTGCTTTAGCTTTTTAGACTTCCTTTTAAAAAATATTAAAATTATGTATATTTTCATTGCTCTAATGTCAAATATATAAACAAATATGTTCAGACAAGTCTATCTTCTAACTGTCCTCCTGACACTATTGCTAATGTCCCCTATAGGTAAACACTTTGAAAAAAATTTAATTGATCCCTCCATCAGCATTTTATTTGGTACTTAGGAAGGTTTGCATTTTTGTTCTAATGATTATTGTATACTAATATCCTTATGTAATAATCACAATCACTTTCTTTCTGAATGTTGTCTTTTGGTTTCTTACCGTAAGCAATATTGAAAGTAGCAAATAACCTACTCCTACTCCTCCCCCCCTCCCATTCTCTCTCAGCATTTAATTTAAAGCATTATTCTTTTTCAGTTAATAATCATAAGGGAATCATTCATGTTTATCTACTTTTTTATACTCTCCCCATTATTCACCTTTTTTAATCACTAACAACATATAGTCATTACATATCGTAATTTCTCTAACTGCCATTTAACTTTAGTTTTTCAGGTAAATATTCATTCGATGTTCATCACTAGTTCTGATGTCATTGTCATTGTAGTCATTTTGGTTGTCAGAAGCCCACTCTTATTACATACTTGAAGAAGGGTTTATGAGTACTGTCTTCTCTAAACTCTTGAATTTTTATAACATTTTGTCATGGCTTTTATCATTTGTGCTGCATGTAAAATCATTAGCTCACATTTTCCTCTGAGTGTCTTAAATACTTTATCACATTGTCTTCTGCCATGAAACATTGTTATAGAAAAATTGTCGGCAATCTGATCTCTTCCTTATTAGTGACTTTGTCTTTTTGCCTGGCTACCCATTGGACTCTGTTTTGTTTTGCTTTAAGTTTCACTGTATTATTAGTATATGTCTCTGTGTTGTCTGTTCTGGTTGTAATTTCAAGCTACACGTTGTTCAAGTTAAGTTTTTGTTTATTTCAAAGTTTCTAGAATAAAAATTATTAGTATTTGTTCTATTACATTGTGCTTTCTCCCCCTTGCATACATATGTTGGATTTTTTTTTCTGTTGCTGCTTCTCTATCTGTCACTATCCCTTGAATCTTATGTATATTTTCATTTCTTCTATTTTTTATAATTTTTCCCCTTTATCCTATTTTTCTTAATATATTATCCCTAGTGTTTGTTGACTTTTGTGTTTCTTCTAGTTTATTCTTTATTTCTGAAATATTTTTCTTTTATTTCTACATATTTCCTAGATTTTTCCAGCTATTTTTTCAAGTCTTTCTTTTCTCCAATAACCTCAATTCTGAGTTTTCCTACATTAGATTGATGTCATTCTTTCATCATTTTCTTAATTCATTGTAGCTTATTTCGAGATATTAGATTATCTTTTTCGTCTTCCCTGGCATATCTTTCTATAATTCATTTATTTGTTTACAGGATCATTAATCTGCACTTTATTCTATTTTATAAACATATGTTTTGAAGTGTTTTATCATAGTCCTTTTCTGCGGCTCATATTGAAGTGCAATCATTTTTTCCTCTATTCTTATAAGAAGATGGGCCAGGATAGTTTTTCTCACCTCATGGCTTCAGAATTTCTTCTTCTGTTATTTTCACAGTGTTAAAAGGTATAGTCTTGAACTTTCTGAGATATGGAGGCCCCCCTCACCTCCACTTTTACTTGGCTCTGTCCTCTGTCATCTCTGTTTCCCTCTCTTATTCAATCTGAATCCTACTTCCAATAGTTTCTCCTCAGTGTGGTACTTCATTCTAAAGGGAAGCCTCATATGATTAATTTAAAGAGCTTTAGCACCCCGATCGCTCTACCACCATCTTACTGTGGTTCTGTTTCACTACCCTGCAAATTGGAGGCTATAAAGTTCTATCCCATTTTTGGCTGCTGCTCTTGGCTTGGTCTGTTGAGCGTTCTGTTTAGTTGGTTTTCTGGGTTTCAAGGCCATGTGAAATCCTCTTGTATTCCCCATTTCTTGAACAGTTGCTGATGCTACATGGGTCTTGTTGCTATTTGTGGCTTATATCCCCCAGTTTGTATTTTCAGGTTTGGGGGACATCTTGCAGCTACATTTCTACAGGAATACTTTGTAGACTTTTAGTTTTACTATTCTAGATGTTCTGTCTGTTACTATGAAGGGTTTTGGGATTCAGATATATATTCAGAAACTTTGCCACTAACATTATTTTCCCAAGCTAAGTGTTTTAAACATATGTTCTACTCAATGTTTCTAATATAGAAAAACTATGGAAACTTTCCTTCAAAAACTAATTCAGAGTTTTATTAGGTAAAATGATATTAAATTTCTATTTGAATTAGCTAGAAAAAAGCTTTTGTGAGAATAGGGTTCTAGGAAAAAATGTATAAAAATAAATCAGTCCTTCATTTTAGCAGGAGTATTGGAAAACACATGGACAATGTTGTTAGAATTGGACTCAACAATCACCTGTATCACTGAGTAGTTTACTAGTAATTACTTTTCTGAGCCTTGATTTCAGTGCTGAGCACATAGTAAATACCTGATTAATTTAATGAGTAAATAATTGAATTCATTTGAGCTCTGGTACCTTCCTTGCCAAATTATTATGAGGGTAACAAAGAATATGTGTAATGTGGTGGGCTGGTCGGTTAGCTCACTTGGTTAGAGCGTGGTGTTGGTAACACTAACATCAAGGGTTTGGATCCCTGTACTGGCCAGCTGCCAAAAAAGGAGGAAGACCACACATATCCATTTCTAGTCATTTCTTTTCTTTTCCTCTAAGTTATATCTTATACCTTACATCTGCCTTAGATATGCTTTATGTTGAGTTGCATTCTCAGTTGTGGTGTAATTGTACTGAACCATTTTATTTTTTCACCCAATCTTTGCTGAGAATTCTGTCATGCATATGTGAAATACTTGCTCAAGGGGGATTTATGTCTCTTACTGACAAATAAGTGTGTTCATGTGTGAAGGTGTGGATTTACTCATATGGGAGACCATGCACATGCTCATGCATGAAGCCATGCTGATGTTCATACATGAGAGCACATGTGTGTCCATGCATGAGGACATTTGTGTATTCACACATGAGGGTGTGTAGAGGGCATGCTCACGTTCATACATGAGAGCCTGTACGTATCCATGCATGAGGACATGTGTGTCCATGCACAAGGGTGTGTGTGCTCATGAGGGCATGTGCATATGCGCAGCATCTGCTCCCCTCCCCACTGTGCTGAATTTCCACATTCATCATAGCTTTATACGGTAATATTTGAATGAATTCCAGTTTTAAAATAGGCTTAGCAATAAGCTTTGGCAACTGACTTATTTATTTATGGAATTGCTGACAATCTCAGGCCTCTGTTATGGGGTATTATGGTTAATAGATTATCATTTGACCTTAGAAAGATCCCAGACAACATCAGCAAGGCTTGGAAGCAGCGAGGACACTTAACAGAGGCTTTTGGTGCAGGCTTAGCTGGAGGAATGATAAGACTGGTGATTAGGAACAAGCACAGGAGTAAAATGCCAATTTTTAGAAAAGATCAACACTCACAACACTCCAAAAAATGAAGGCTGACAGGAAAGTGATTGCTTCACTCCACTTCCACTAACCATAAGGGCAATAAAATTGGATAGAGAAAAACAAATTATGGATGCCCAGGCTTTGCCTAATAAAGGGAACAGCCTGCTTACCTAATAGAAGCCGGGAATATTCTTTCCCTTTCTCAATATTAGCTTCTAGATTCATAGACCATATTTGAATTAAGCAAAAACTTGGAAAACTGCTGACAGTGTAGAGATACTGTTTTTTAAGGTAACCAGGGCACTGTTATTTGTCTCATGACTCCAAACTTCTTATATCCATCTGGAAATTAATTTCAGTAAGTGAACAGGGTGGGAGGTAGGGGATACTGGTGATTCTTTAGGCATTGTGGCAGCTGTAACCACCTTGACTACAGTGCTTTAAGTAGGGGCTGAAGTAATAAAAATCTTTGAAGCATTGTATGCTGGGGGCTTGAATTTTCATGAACTTTATAATTTCAGGGTTTTAGAGATCCAGAAATATGCACGAAGCAAATTAAACTTAGTGTAGTAGAAATATATAGATGGATGTCTGTTAAACACTGAGAGTCAAAAAGTCATATTGGCTCATAAATTTGTCTTCTGACTTTAGATCAGAGAAAGGATGTTCCACAAGCCCCTAAATGGGTATTGAGCACAAGCATGGTAAATTGTCAACCCTGTATGTTGGCAAATGTCTGGATAGAATTCTTTTCATATACAGTTAAGTACATAGAAAACAAACAAACAAATAAATAAAGAGCAATTTGAGCCTATAAAAAGAGCAACAACAATAACAGCGACAGCAGCAGTAACAACAAATCTGCAGAGTAAGAGAATGGGAATATCATCTTAACTATTGAGAAGAGGAACATGCCACTGAAAATGATCTATCTTCAGAATTCACACAGGAACTAGAAAAACAGCAATAAAAATGCTGTTTTGCTTCTTCAATAGTGTTTTGGAAGGAGAGGAGATTTTTTGTGAAAACTTGAACAAAATGAGAGAAAAAGGGAAATGGTTAGCAAAGGAAGGGTTGCAAAGAAACAAAAATGCAATAGCAGATTTAAAACCGACATTATGGATAATACACAGTAGAATGACATTGGCGGAAATAGAATCAATAGAAAACGCATACTCTTCTTGATAAATTAAAGACCATTGTAAATAATGAATGATTACTCAAAAATTAATAACTTAAGTATGAGGATATCAAGTTTGGGTGAATGTTTCCTTACTTATGTTACACAAAATTAAAATATCTGTTCAAATTAAGTGTTGTTAGATTACTTCTGTAATCTGGATTCAAATGTGAGACCTATAATATTTTACTAAATTATTCTTCTCTGGAGTCTGCACATTTCCCTCTGCCAGGAAAATGTTCTTTATACCTTTAGCACTAAATCATATGATTGATTCCACTGTTAAGGTGTAATTTCTTGCTTTGTTTGAAGATCACCTAAAATAATTTGGTTCTAACTATGGTAATGAATGAGTCCCATAGGATTCTCATTCATCATCAGCCAACATATGTGAGGCCAACTTAGTAGGGGGAATCCCTGACCCATGTGGGTCCGTGCCTTGCCACGATAGGATTTTCAGTCACCTCACTGGACAGAACTTAAAGGAAAGGCTTTTTATTTTGGAAGACATCGACTGGGAGACAGAAGGTGAAGTGCCAACTGCCTCCCCGATTGACTGAGGGCTGGGGTTGATATAGGTAAATGTACTGGGCAAAACAGGATGCTTTGAGAGATGTATACAGGATGTAGGATGTCTTCAAGTGTGAGGGACAGCTGCTTCCTGCTTTCAGAGACAGGTTGCTTGGAGAGATGTATCAAATGAGACAGGGTATCTGATACAATCTTAGCTAATCTTAGTTAATAAAGGGAAAACAAAATTAGTTCCATAGTGTATACATGAGTATGGGCGAGTTTCTATGTTTATAACGATAGGTAAGTATATATACATAAGTACATAAACAGGTAAGTGTATATAAATACACATATATAGATCAAGATCTATGTTTTTATATATGTATAATTATGTCAAGGGCTGCTACACAGATTTGAGTGGTTGTACCTGCACAAATGTGATAGGGCAGGAAGGGATGAAATTTGGCTCTTGATCCTCACACAAGAAGCACTCTAGAAGAAGCTTGTATCTGCTTGGAAAAAGATGAAGGAGTGGCTTTTACTGATCAGAATTCCAAGTCTTGTGCCTATAAGGCTGTATTCCTTTCTAATTCATTCATGTGGGAAAGATGTCATTTTCTAGTTCTCATGAGGCACCATATAGGTTAACTAGTACGATATACTGTAGATAGAATTACTAAACAAACTGCTGTTTCTCTATCTCACAAAAAAGTTGTGCAAAACAATATAAAGGCCATTTTGATCACCAAAGACGTTGAGTAAAGACTTTCTATATCTTTAAATGCATCCTGAATGACCTGGGTCATGCTTTTAAATTAATGAAGAGTAGTGAACAAGCCAATGGCAGATTCTGTCTATGACCAAGCTCTTCATCACATCATAGTCCATCTAAGCCCAATGAGTGTCCTTAGATAAGGACACTATAAAAAAAAATCATTAAAAGGTGCCACATGTAGTAGCACATGTGCTAAAAAATGACCTCTTCCTTAATTAAGAAGGGACCCCATGACATTTAAGCTCTCCAGTCTCAATTGACAGACTGAAGGAAGGGAGATTTAAAGAAATTAAAGGTGGGGGGGATGATGAGGTGTGGTGAGTGTGTGGAAGGTAAGGGTGCGGAGGAACATTACACATAGTACCAAAAAGGCAGTACTGACCTAGAAGAAAATTTATGTCAGTAAATAATACTAATATTACCAGTTCTTATTTCTGTCAAGCGAGATTCTTGAAAATTCCTATTTTCAAATTTTATTTAAAAATCAATATATACCACTTTATACTATGCCAATATAAATACCTATGTCATAGGATTAGAACTCTGGGAGAAATATTTGCAGAACAGAAAGATTATAAGTAATTACATCCATGTGTCATTTTGCAAGATGGCAAGACTACTGGGGATTTTATTTTCTTCAACTTTTCTGAAACTTTGAAATTGTTTATAACTCACTACATACTGTTTTTTAAAAATGGAAAATAATCTATTATACTTCATTTATTTTTATTTTTAAAATTATTATTAGCACATCCATTATTACAAATTATGATTTTTCTTATGCCCTTTGCCCGACTTATACCTCCCCAAACCCCTTCCTGCCCCCGCTCCCATCTCTAGTAACCTTAGGTTTGTTCTCTCCTGAAAGTTCAACATATTGTTGTGGTCCTTCCTCCCTCCCTCCCTCCTTTCCTCTCTCTCTCTCGCTCTCTCTCTCTCCCCCTCTCCCCTTCTTTCTTAGCACACAGTTATAATGCAGTATTTCTCTTTCTTTGTCTGGCTTATTTCACTTAACATAATTTTCTCCAGACTCATCCATGTTGCTGCAAATGGCAGAATTTCCTTCTTTTTATGGCTGAGTAGTATTCCATTGTGTATATATACCGCATTTTCCTTATCCAGTCATCTGTCGAAGGACACTTAGGTTGGTTCCATATTTTGGCTATTGTAAATAGAGCTGCGATAAACATGGGAGTGCAGGTGTCCCTTCGACATGATGATTTCCATTCCTTTAGCATACTTCACTTGAAAATTTAAAGTATAGGAACTTTCTGGCAAGACTGCAGAAGTAAACAAAAAGTTCCATTTTATAGAACTGATTTGAATGCTCTAGGACCAATGCTGCTCTTCTATTGTTATTTACATAGTGCTTAGCTTATTACAGTTCTTCATTTACAACCACAAAGAAATTCTAGGTGATGAAGCTTTTGTGCAAATATTGTTTTCATAAATGAATAGCTAAGGTTCTTTTTTCTTCAGATTTAATTTACATTGGTCTTTTTCAAACTTCTCGATAATATTTTCATCTGTAATTTGTAGGAATCGTACTTTGTACTTAAGTGCTATTTTTTCTACACAAAATAACTGAAAACGTTTTCTACACATTACCTATTAATCCTCAGCACCTTTTTGTGAAGTAGAAAGCATTGGTTTTTAATCTCCATTTTAACTGAGCCAACTGAGAGTTTAAAAGCTTTGTCTCAGTCAGCGGAAATGCTGAATGGGGTTTTCCAGCCTCTGGCCACTAGCCATGTTACTAATGAGACTGATGAAATAAACCTGAAAATAAATTTTTCTTATTTCAAGCTCCTCAGGGACTGACTTGCTCAGGAATCTTCTACAGCCATCACTAGTGAGCCTTTATACCATATGCCTGACCAAGGTGGCCTTAACATTCCCTTCAACTTGAGTAGTAAACTTTAGAGTTGTCTTTCTTACGCAATGTTCCTGACTTCCCTTTTCTTAGAGCATTTACTTTAGAAATCCTGTTATTTTAAATTCTTTCCCTTCTCTTTTTGAGATGTAAATCTTCTACAATCCAGAAATGTCTTTCTCAAGGACCTGGGAGCCACCCATTTGAAATGTAATCCTTAAGAAAGATAGTTTCCTATCTTCCAGTCTCTGTAGGAGGGTAGGACACTAACTTCTATGTGTGCCAATTAGCAAATACAGATCGACTAATCACGTTGACTAACCTACCCCCTAACATCCTTAGGTACTTGTCCACCAACTCACCCCAGGGCTTAAAACTCTTCCTACTTTTGTTACAATGGAATTGAGTTTAGTCTCTCTCTATTGCAATAATCTTGAATAAAATTTTCTTTGCCTGCTTTAACTCTGCCTGGTGCAATTTTTCTTTGACATGCCATATAATGTTTATTTATAAAGTCGGGGATCCTTGCATCAGAAAGTACTAAATCTAAGGCTGCAATTACTCTCTGAAATAACACGTTAAGATAATAATGAAAGACCATCTGTCCAAGAGAATCTAAGCAAGAATGGCAAAGAGCTGATGTGACACCAGCATCTTCCATTTCTTTCTTTGGTGTCAGTAGAGTATCCCTGTTGAGAAAGGTTTTACTATATTTTCTTCAAATATTTAGTTAAAATGAAAACATTTTAGTAAAACTCACGCCTTAACATATCCACCTAAGTGTGCAATGTTGAAGGAATTTTATCTGAAGACATTTAGATATAGGCTTTCAACCTAAAAGCCACCTAGAAGGGCTCATGTAGCATAGTTTGTGCTACGGTTTTATCTCTCTGTTTTATCTTTCAGCTTCTTCTATTCTCTCTTATGTAATGTTAATTAAAGGCACATCTAGCTCTTTATTCTAGTGGGTCTCAGCAGTGATAGAAGGTAACACTTGAGCTCAGTTGTGTATTTGAATGGAAACTTAAGCTTTTTGTGTGGATTAATCACATCAGTTGCCCTGATTTTGACTTGTGGTCATTTCTTGTTTATAAGTGCTCTATGGTACAAAAGTGCTGCACTCAAGGGCTCTTGGATATTTAAATATGTTTCCCTACACTGGCTTTATACTTAAACAACCTGGCCATATGTACGGTCTTAAGTTTTGTTCTACTCTCCTGGCATTGTCCTACTGTGGCAAAGTCTGAAGCCAGTCCAACTATGTTTTGTTTGTTGCCCTTCTCATGTGACTTGCTTTTTCTGCCTGGATGCCTGTGTTTTTATGGCTTCAAGTTTAGTAACTTACCTTTCTCTAAGTGTCTTAGTCAATTCAGGCTGCTATAACAAATTACTATAGACTGGTGACTTAAAGAACAACATTTATATCTTACAATTCTGGAGGCTGGAAGTCCAAGATCAGGGTGCCAGCAAGGTTGGGTTCTTGGTGAAGATCCTCTTCCTGGTTTACAGATGGCTGTCTTCTGATCGTATCCTCACACGGGGGCAGGGGTTAAGAAGAGAAAGAGAGAGGCAGAGAGGGAGAGAGATGATCCCATTCTTGAGGGCTCCACTCTTATGACCTAATTACCTCCCAAAGGCTCCACCTTGTAATACCATCAAGTTAGGGGTTAAGATTTCAACATATGAATTTTGGGGGACACAAACATTCAGTTCATAATATCAAGTTTTTATGCATAGGTGCTGTATTTATTCCTAAATGGCTTTTGATTTGTCTTTAAATGAAGGTGACTATTCTTTGAAAAACACTAGGGGCAGAGGGTGGGGAAGGGAGATATATATATCTAGAGGCCATTTACAGTTTTCACGTGTGTTTATTGTCTCTTACATCACTCACTAAATCTGTTGTTTCTTTTGACTCAGGGCACATTTCTTAGTTTTCAGTTGTGGGTCATAGCAGAGACTTGTAGATCACAGGGTCTCTAAGTTGTACTTGGTGACCACTTAGAACCTACAATCAAATCACTCACTGAATTTAGTTTTTAGATCTCTTTGGTCTTCTTCACTGTAGAACAGTTTCCCTCCTTGCTCTTCTTTTTTCTTTTAAGACATTAACATTTTTGAAGCCCAGTTGTTTGGAAATTTGAAGGCCAGTTATCTGGATTTATCTTATTATTTTCTCATGTTAAACTCAGCTCCAAACCTTTTTGTCAAGAGTCCTCCTTGGGTAACTGTGTGTACCTTCTATAACATCACACTAGGAGACACAGAATGTTAGTGTGTCCTATTATCGGGAATGCTGTCCTAGATCACTTGGTGAGGTGGTATCTGCCAGATCACTCTATCATGCAGTTATCTTTTCTTTTTGTAATTAATAGGTAATCTGGTGATTATACTTCAGACAATGTGAATATCCTGTTTTCCAATCGCCTTTCACTTAAATGTTTTAACATCCAATGATCATTCTTCCTGAATTGATTATTAAAATGGTGGGCAAAATGGGGTCCATTCTCTTTCTGTTATCAGTAATCTAGCCTTTGGGTTGTGGGCACTTTGGCATATATTTCTGGTTCTTCGTCTTTGGTGCATTAGCCTAAAATGATACAGATATAGTTCCAATATACCACCCTGACATAAATTGTTATTATTAATATTTTTTTAAAGCAGAGCTTTTGCTATTTTTCATTATATACACTGCAGATCATAGCATAGGTCCTTCAAAATGGTATGCGTCCAATAAACTGAGTAAGTTGGAGTAAATGTGAAAGATGCTGTGCATATATGAAAGTATATCTTTACATTAGTATATGATAGAAAACCCTGAATTAAAAGAATGTATCAATATTACATTTTAAGCACTCATTGTGCCTAAAATATTTGATAATTTGGAGGTAGTATAATATAATGGTTAAATGTAGGCTTCAGATTTAGACAGCTGTGTGACTTTGAGCAAATTCCTTAAATTCTCTGTATCTAATTTCCCTAATATTTAAAATGGAACTAATTATACTCATGTCTCTGGGAAATTTTAAGGTAAGATGACATAATGTAGAAACCATTTGGCATAATGCCTATGTTTTAGTCCGTTTGTGTTGCTGTAACAGAAATACCTGAGACTGGGTAATTTATAAAGAACAGAGGTTTATTTGGCTTATGATTCTGTGACAGCTGCATCTGGCACGGGCCTCAGGCTACTTCTACTTATTGTGGAAAGCAGTAGGCAGCTGGTGGGTACAAGCAGATCTCATGGCAAGAAGAAGCAAGAGAGAGGAGGTGCCAGGGTCTTTTAAACAACCAGCTCTCGCAGGAACTAATAGAGTGAGATCTCACTCATTAATCCCCCCTCCCCCAGGGAGAGCACTAATCCATTCATGAGGGATCCACCCCCATGACCCAAATTGCCACATTGGAGACCAGATTTCCATGAGTTCTGGGAGGACAATACATCCAAACTCCATCAGCCTGACACAGGGCCATGCTTGAAACAAGGTGTTTCATAAATAGTGGCTAATATTGTTATTTCTTTACTACTGAAATTACAGTATTAAAAAATGTTACTCCTCTGTCAAATATATTACTTATGCATTCCTTTGTGTGTGTGCAAATACCATATCCAATTAACGAATAAAAAATAAACTGTTAAAATTTAACATTATCTGTTGACTCTTTCATGCTGCAGACATTTCTACATATTCCTTATAAGCTTCGTTTATAACACATATTTACAAATACGAAAAAAAAATATCACATTGTAGGTTCCTAACAATACAACTGATCCTCTTTCAAGCCATGACATGTAATTTTTTCAAAAACCTGCCTAGAGAAACAAATGCAAGTTGTTTGGGGCTTATTTTCCCAAACACGGTGTCCAGTTTTGTTCTGCAACTTCACATCTCATGATGGCCTTTCTAGTTTCCTGACAGACTGCCCCAGTAAGGTCTGCTCCTTTGACTCTCCTTATTTGCCTCTTTCTTTCTTACTAAGACATCCAGATTCACTTTCTTCCGGGAACTCAACACTCACCATTTTCGGTAGCTTTTTATTTTTTGTCTATAGCAATTTCACCTTGCCAAGCTGTGTGTACTGCTGCTCTCTGAAGAGTTAACAGAGAATCCATCTGCTATCTCATAACAGCATGCCTTTTAGTCCATCTTCATTTTATCATAAATTATCTTATCATGCCGCTCAGTGTCCTTGCAGTGTTCAGCCAAATGGAAACAAGCTTTCTGAAGCCCACCCTGGGTTGTCTGTTCTTACTGGTTTTGTCTTTATTTTGAACAGAATTAGTGCACCTCAGAGCAAAACCAGCTTTGAAGCCATGGAATTTTTAATGACTCCAAATGTCAAAGAGACAGTTTACTATGAAAGATGTGAATGGTAATATTTATACAAATCTTATCTAAGTTAACCCGGTTCCTAGGTTGGAAAACTTTCAAGAATCATCCCTCTTACCTCCCTGTCCCCACCCGCATGAGGTGACTCAGGATGAAAAAAAGACTTCAGAGACTATCATGCCAATGGAAAATGAGCACTAGATGGTCCACCCAGAAATCAAGAAATACTGACAAGCAGGAAGAAGGAGGCTCTGAGGGAAAACGTCATTTAATTTGTCATCTTTTTTCTCTTTGTGTTAATTTTCTTTTGGGGGACACCATGACTCTATGTGCATAATGTAAAAAAATGAAAAAGAAAAAGAAAAACAGAAAAAAGAAAAAAAGAGAGGAAAGAAACATTTTGAAAAGGAATATGCTTGTATGTGTGTGTGGTATGAGTGTGTGGGCTCAGAAGGATGTTGATATAGAAATAGCTGTTTACCCTAAGAAATTTTCTATTCAACATCTAGTCTATTGTGATTCATGTATATCTGAACTACACTGTATGTATTGCAGGACTTATCTAATTAAGAACATATGTTTTCAAACTTCTATTTATTTAAAGTAAACAAGGTTCTGACTTAATACCACCTTATGCAGACTCTGCAAGGTGAGGCCGACTGTGGGTGGGTCAATGAAGGGGTAATATTGGATTATGCTGGAAAGCTGGGTGCGATTGTATTATAAATTTTTCTTAGTCTAGGGCAAAAAATTCTACTGGAGGAACCAACATATAACTTGTGTATGTGAAAACTGGGGAACTTGAAGTCATCTTTTCTATTAAGTTGTCTTTATAATGTTAAGCTTTTTTGCAGTCTCAGTGTTCATTTAGGAAAAAAAATCTGCTGGATGGCTTTCCATCTATTTCTGGCAGAAGTATGGTTGGCCATCTTAGCGCCACGACTTTGCTTAAGGTTTTCATGCTGAAAAAGCCTCCATGGGGACAGTGATCTGAGAAGAGACACAGGGCTCCTTACATACAGACAGCACCTTTTGGTCAGATGCCATCTTGCTTAGGCATTTCAAATTCCTGGATTTGGGTCCTGGCAAAGAAGAAAGAGGACAGAGGCAGAGGCTAGAGTTATGGTGAGTTTGGGCCCAGCAAGTGGGTGAGGAACATCAGATGGGCAGCACCTTGGCTGTGGTGTTCCTGTCTACGTACACATACTCAGCCCCAAAGGTGAGCAAAGATTCTGCTGCCTCAAAGCACGACCGATCTGAACCTAAGAAATTGCTCATGTCTTCACTCCATCTAGTTTCTCTGGTTCAGCTAATTGATTCGATCATTGCCTTCTCCGGTTTGTTCTCCTGGCATGAAAGCCAGTTTTCATGCATGGTTTGTTCTACACTTAGTTTGCTTGTCTCTAGGTTAGAGCCTGGCTGGGCCACTTCCTTTCTGTCCCCAATAAGGATGTGTGATGTTGGGTGGTAAAAGTTAGCTTAGGAAGTCCATTCACTCACATACCTTCTCCTGCTCATATAGAAAGTGGCACTGTTTGCATTTACATTGCCATAGCTCTGAAGACTTAAATGCTGAGAGAGGTGGAAGTTTACAGAAACTGTGGGTCTAATGTCAGTATTTATGCAGTGTTAGATTATAGTTGATTTATGAAATGCAATATTTATAATATTGTCAAATCTAACGGACATTCTTTGACTCATTTCCTTTCTGAGGTACTTTTGTCATAGGCATCCAGGTCCCGCTGCTCTCTGCTTAGAGACAAAAGACTTGTCAGTCCCAAATGCTGGTGTGAGGCAGGAAGTTTATTACCAGATGTCTGAGGAGACAGACTAGAACTGTCTCCTGCTTTAGGGTTTCAGGGGGTTTTAAAGAAGAGCTGAGGAAATAGAACGCAGGAAATGAAAAGCAGGAGGGAGGGGGATGTGCAAGGGGCCAGATGCAGTCTTGCAAAGACTTGTCTGGTTTCTGCTCCTGTCCTTGCTGTTATCTCCTCGTGCTGCCAGAGGGGTGGAATCAGCATAGCTTAATCGATGTCTTCCTTGGTTTCCCTTAGATAGTTTGTGCGAGTCTGCAGCTCCAGGCTGGCTGGAAAACAACTTTACATTCGTGTAAATAACGTCATCTTGCCCCATAACCAAGGTTCAAAATATCAAATAACCATGGGAAAAGAGGAAACTCAGAGAAATGCATGCCAAGAAGTCAACCTGTGTCTTTTAAAAAATCTTTTAGAGCCCATGTGGTTTTAGGTCCCAACATGGCTTCAGTCTGCTCACTCCAACATTTTTCTCTCTTGACTTTTGTGATAATGTTTCCATATTTTCTCTTATCTCTCTTGTACCTCCTTTCTTAGTCTCTTTGCTAGCACCTTTTCCTCAACTGAAACTTAAATATTGCAGAGCCCATGGGCATTGTCGTACGTTCTTTTCTCTTTATTATCTCTGCCTATGTCACCTCATCCTGTCCTTTGGCTTTGTATGTCATTTATAGGCTCACGGCTCACAAATTTTTGTGTTAAGATGAGATTGCCCTCCTGAATGGCTTATCCTAAAACCCGAGTCTACCAATGCTTTTCCCCCTTCCCTCCCACATCTAATTCTATCCACTTCCCCACTCTGCATCAGCAGCAGACTATCCCACTGTATGATAAAACATCATTATCTTTCACCTAAGCAGCTGCAACAGTCTTCTAACATGTTTTCTTCCTTTATTCTTCATGACCTTCAGCAATCCAATATCCACACAGAAATCAGAGTGACTAAAAAATGTGTATAGATTTATGAAACTCTCCTGCTTTAAACATTGTATTGGCTTCCTATTGAATCTAGAGTAAAATACATTGTCTACAAGGCCATAATCTGACTCCTGCCTACTTCGTTGGTTACATCTTGTAGTTCTGTCCCCCTAACTCACTACTGTTTAAGTGCACAGCCATCCCTTCTGGCCTTTAAATCCACCAAACTCATTCATATTTCAGTCTTTGCATTTGCAATTCCCTCTCTTTGGAAAACTTGACTCCTGGCTTGGTACAATGTGGTTTCTCTTTCACCCATCAGATTTGTCCAGTTTACCTAAAATGCACTTCCACCCAGTCATTCTCTATTCTATCACCAACCTCTTTTATGACCTTCATACTTACCACTTTCCATAATTATCTACTTGCTATTTATTTTCCATTTATTCATCTCCACTGTCCAACTTCCCCAGAAGGCAAACTTTGTGTACACAGGGTGTTTATCCGCCTTGCTTAAAGTAGTGTCCCTAGGGACGGGCAGTTTCTGGCACATATAAGGTGCTCAATAAAATTTTGATGAATGAATGCATGAGAAATTAAGTATAGCCACTGTGGTTTCTCAGGGATAACAATCTATTTTTTTCATTCATTTAAGTAAAACTTTTCTTTCTTCTTCTTCTGTAGAAGCAGGGGTGGGAGGTGCTAAGAGAGTATTAGAAAATAGAGGAGGGTAAAAGTCATAGAGCTCTTTGTCATGCTAAGTTACACTGTAGTCTAAATATATTTGGAAATCTCTGTATAAGGGGTTTCTTAGTAACCTATGTAGCGAGTTTTAATGTGTTTCCTGTATTTCCTCAGAACACAGAAATTAAACTTCACAGTTTCTAGTAGAACCTGAAACAAGGCTAGTTTTTCATGTACTGCCTCCAGATACATCAGGATTCAGCTGCAGGAAAATGATGATCAAAGTTAATGAGGAGTTAACAGTGCAAGCCAATCTGTATGAAAGCCAAACACAAACAAATAGCTACTCCAGGTTGTCTGTAAATCCCAATTCCAAAAAGCTCTAAAAAGTAAAAAGTGCTGTTGAAAGTTTGTGGCAAACTCTTTTTGTAGCAAACTGTGACTTAAACTTACAATTGGCTATTTCAAGTTATTATTTATCCAAAAATTCATATGTTTCCCTGGAGAAATGTTAATATTTTTGGTCAATATGGCAAGATATTTATGGCTCATGTGCATGAAGATCCACATCTCTGGGGTGCTTTAAAGGGCTTTCACAGTGATAGTCCCATGTATTCTGGGCTGTACTCAAGAGTGGTTCTTCTGTGGTATCCCAGAATTACATTATGGTACTGGATTTGGAATATGTCCCACATCCTTTCATCACTTATTATATAAAGAATCACCTGTTAAGGTGGGGGGGAAATGTTTTTGTCCAGGAATTTAAAACATATGAGCTTTTGACTATAACTTATTTGGAGCAGGAAAATAAGTTTCTTTTTAGTAAGGGATATACTATGCTATAGCAGAGGTTGTAATGGAGAGAGAGAGAGGTGGTAGTGCGTGGAACAAACAAATAGAAGCAGTAATAAAGCGTATTGTACAGTCTTAGTGGGTTTTCAACTGAATGACAAGTGGTGACAAGGTTTGGGGTATGATCCAAGTTGAACTGGCCATCCCTAATTACCAGGTATTTGTTTGTGCTTGGCTTTCTTACAGACTGGCTTGCAATATGGCCAGATTCAGTCAACTGCAAACTCAAATTTGACATTTTCCAGCACTGACAACTCTTCATTAACTCTGACCATCATTTCACTGCAGCTGAATCCTCATCTATCTGGAGGGGATACATGAGGAATCAGCCTTGTTTCAGGTTCTACCGAGGGATATTTATGTCCCGAGGTACTGCCACTGCAATTAGTCAAACTCATGTTTGGTATTTCTTATTTCTAAGGGTTCAGGACTGCATGTTTAATGGCTGGTAGATTGTTTGACATCTGGTACTATTGAAAGCAGTGTTAGTTCCAAGGAAAGAATAATAGACTGTCAGAGCATTTTATTTTCTTTCCTATACCTTGTGCTTCATTCTTTTCCTGCTTCCTCAGTCTGTCTCTAATGGATCCTGGTGAACTCAGAAACCAGAAGTTAAAAATAGAAGCTTTCAAAGACAAAGAAGAAAAAATGACTTTAGATTGGTAAATATTATGTCCTAAAGAAGTGAGAATAAAGTGCTTGATATGAAACATGTAAATAGAATTTCTGTCTTCTTAGTATATTAAAGATGATGATCTTATAGATGGGGAAAAATTGCCTTCTGGATGAAATACCAAGAACAGTTTATTTAGGCAAAACAAAGACAGGAAAAAAAAAAAAAGAAAAAGAAAGAAAAAAACCCCAGTTTATTGTTTCCTTTTCCTTATTGTGATATATTTTGTAAGAACAAAGAAAATAATTTTTTTTTTTTTTTTTTTTTTGTCTTTTTGTGACCGGTAAGGGGATCGCAACCCTTGGCTTGGTGTCGCTTGCACCGCGCTCAGCCAGTGAGCGCACCGGCCATCCCTATATAGGATCCGAACCCACGGCGGGAGCGCCGCTGTGCTCCCAAGCGCTGCACTCTCCCGAGTGCGCCACAGGGCCAGCCCCAAAGAAAATAATTTCTGCCATTAATTTTTAATAGTACTTTTTTGAGGTAAAATCCACATGCAGTGAAATGTACGTATCTTGAGTGAACATTTCCAAGAATTTGATAAATTCCTGTACCCATCTACCCCACACCCCATGAAGATGTACAATATCTCCATCAACCCAGAAAGTACCCCCCATTCCAATAAATCTCCCACTCTCAAGAGGCAAATACTTTTCTGATTTCTGTTGCCATAGATAATTTTTGTCTATACTTGAACTTTATATAAGTGGAATTATTATGATTTATGGTGTTTCATATTTGGCTTTCTTTGTTTAATGTAATGTTTTGAGATTCATCCATGTTGTTTTCTGTATCTATATTTTGTTCATTTTTATTGCTGAATAATATTTTATTGTGGGAATATAACACAGGTTTGTTTTTTAAAACCCTATTCTCCTATGGTATTAGTCCATTTCTGTTGCTTATAACAAAGTACTCTGAACTGGGTGATTTATAAAAAAATAAACTTTATTGCTTACAGTTTCAGAGGCTGTGAAGTCCAAAGTCCAGGGAACATATCTAGTGAAGGACTTCTTTGCTGGTGATTTCAGTGACAGCAGGGTATCACATTGCAAAATGGCAGAGCAGAGAAGGAAGGAATCTTCCTTCTCCCCTTTCAAAGCCCTCCAAACCATGCCCATGACCACCATTTTTAATCCCTTCACTACAGCACAGTCCTATAATCTAGTCACCTCTTCAAGGCCCCACCTTTCAATTACCATAACAGGACTTTCCACCCTCAACAGCAATGGTGGAGATTAAGCCTCAGTGAGGTTGGGGGGAGTATCCACACTATAGCATTCCATCCCTGACCCCCCAAACTTATGTCCTTTTCACATACAAATACATCCATTTTGTCCCCAAAGTCTTAACTTGTTTCAACTCAAAAGTTCAAAATCTGAAGTCCCATCTGTGAAATAAAAAACAAATTATCTACTTCCCAAATACAATGGTGGGACAAACATAGGCTACATATTCCCATTCAAAAAGGGAGAAATAAGCCAAAAGAAAGGAGTAACGCTTACTAAACAAGTCTGAAACCCAGCAGGGCATGCAATGTATCTCAAAGCTGGCAAATCATGTACCTTGACTCCAGAGGTCCTCTGCATGCTGGTGTGAGGGTTGGGTCCCCAAGTCCTCAGGCAGCTCTGCACCTAAGGCTTTCCTGGTTTGAGGCTACACTGCAGCTCATTCAGGCTGGTATGGAATGCTGGTAGCTCCACAGGTCTGAGGTCTCCAGGGAGGTCCCACTCTCATGGCTCCACTAGGCATGGTACTGATGAGGTTTCTCTTCTGCAACTCCAAACCCATGTTTCCATTGGCAGTGCTCTAGAGAAGGCTGTCTGCAGTGACTCTGCTCTTATGACAGGTCTCTTCCTGGGCCCCCAGACTTTTCCATACATCCTTTGAAATCAGGCTGGAGGTTCCCAAGCCTTCACAGCTTTGGAATTCTGCAAGCCTGCAGATCTAACACCACATGGATAACATCAAGGCTTCCAGCCTGTATTTTCCAAAGTTGAAGGTCCAGCAACACCTGGGGTCAATTTACCCATGGCTGGAATAGCTGAGGCAGCTGCGATACTGGTGATGGAAGCAGCTTCCCAAGGAGGTCCTGGGCAGCAAGTCCGTGGAGGGCTCCTCAAGCCTGTACCCCAAGACCTTTCTGTCTCCCTGGGCCTTTGGAAGGGTTGGCCCTAGAGGCCTCTGCAATGCCCTCAGGGCCTTTCCCCCCTTTTCTTGATAATCCCTTTCTTTTGTACTAATCTTTTTATCACCATTGTGTTTTTCTTCTGAAAATGCTCTCTGTTTCTCTACCACATGGCCAGGCTGCTAATTTTCCAAATCTTTACATTCTGCTCTCCCTTTAGATTTTGGCTTTATGTCATGCCTTTGCCTCCATAACTCAGTGTAGACTGTTACAAGTAGCCATGCAGCTCCCTTAATGCTTTGCTGCTTAGAAATTTCTTCTGCCAAATACCCTGGGCCAACATCTTGAAGTTCCACATTCTATAAACCTTGTGGGCATGAGCAGAATACAGCCAAGCTCCTTGCCAGTTTGTACAAGGGTGAGCTTTGTCCCAGTTTCCACAAAGCTCTTTCTCATTCACATCTGAGATCTTCTCAGAATGACCTTTACTGTCCACATTTCTATTATCATTCTGCTCACTACCATTTAACCAGTGTCTAAATAAAGTTTCAAATCTTCCCTTCTTTTCTTGTCTTCTAAACTTTCACCAGCATCTAGGCTTTTTCTAGCCTATTCCTCCAAATTCCTCTAGCCTCTCTTCAACACACAGTTCCAAAGCTGTTTCCACATTTTCAAGTATTTGTTATAAGCAGCACCCCACTTCTCTGGTACTAATTTCTTGTATTAGTCCATTTCTGATGCTTATAACAAAATACCTGAAACTGAGTAATTTAGAAAGAAAACAAAATTTATTGTTTAAAGTTTCTGAGGCTGGGAAGTCCAAAGTCCATCTGGTGGTGGTGACAGTGACCCAGGGGTTCACATTGCATGATGGTGGAAGCAGAGAGAACAGAGAGACTAACCTCCTCATTAACTATTTTTTTAAAGCCCTCAGAACCACACCCATGACCACCATTTTTAATCCATTCACTAGGCATAGTCTTATAATCTAATCGCCTCTTTAAAGCCCCACCTTTCAATTATCATAAGAGGATTTCGCACCCTCAACAGTTACAGTGGAGATTAAGCCTCTATGAGGTTGGGGAAGGGGCATTCAATCTATAGCAGCTGTCAATAGACATGTGGGTTATTTCTAAGTTTGGCTATTATGAATAAAGCTGCTTGAACATTCTTGTACATGTATCTTTGTGTATCTATGTTTTCATTTTATCTGGATAAATCCCTAGAAGTGGAATTGTTGGGTCATAGAGTAAATTCATGCTTAACTTTGTAAGAAACTACCAAACAATTTTCCAAAGGTTGTACCACTTCTTATTTCCACCAGTTGTGTAAGAGGTTTCCAGTTGCTCAACATTCTCTTCACAGTGGTAAAATTAGCTGTTCTAGTCAGTGTTTTTATGTCCAATAGTTTTAGGTTGTATTTCTCTGATGACATGAGTCTGGAATGGTTCCTAAATGCCTGCCCTGATATGGGCTGTGTGGGGGTGTGTGGGAGGCAGTTTCACAGAGTTTGATAATACAAAAGCAGAAAAGAGTGAGAGCTAAAGTACAGTCATGTGTTGTTTAATGACAGGATATGTTCTAAGAAATGTGTCCTTAGGAGGTCTTGACTTTATGCAAATATCATAGAATGTACTTACACAAACCTAGATGGTATAGCCTACTATAAATTTAGGCTATATGGTATAGTCTATTGCTCTTACATGAGTAACGTGTGTTGCTACAATGTTACTACAGCTATGACATCATTAGGCAATAGGAATTTTTCAGTTCCATTGCAATCTCATGGGACCATATCATATGTGCCATACGTTGTTGACTGAAACTTCCTTATGTGGCACATGACAGTACTTAATTTTGAGGAAATTAGGCAGCTGGAAGTCTGGTACTGGGTTTCAGGGAAAGAGTTTGGGAGATAGGTTTAGAAATCTGTGAGATGTTAAATGTGAAAGCATATGCCACTGCTATTGTAAGGAACAAAATCCAGTTTTATAATTCTATAAATAATCACAAAATAATAATCTCTAGGCTCTCTCCTCTTTTCCTCCCCTGTTGGAATGAGGGGGCATCTGGTCAGGGAAAGATAAGGCTTTTGTTCTGTTGAGGATGTGGGTCTTTCCCTCACATCAAAAAATAAGGGGTTGGTGTTATTGATATCCATTAAAGAGAATAAGAGGCATGTTTCCCAAAGAACATACACTTTCTAAATTAAAATTTGGGTGTTTATTAGTATTTCTTTCCAGACCTCAGAATTTCCTGGGAAAGATGACATAGCAAGAAGTATGACATACCTCTGGTCTGGGCTTCACAGAAAGTCCTAGCCCTGGTCCCTGTCATCATTCTGCAAACTTACCCCTCACCGACAAATAGTTCTTCCATCTGGTAGTGGTGACGTAAGTGGTGCTCAAACTCTGCATCTCAACGCAGTCAAATAATATTTGAAATTCTGAAGGGAAAATTCATAGGTCCCCAGAGTTCCTAACTCACTAGGCAGGGGATCAGATCTGGGAATCTATATTTTAAATTAAGCACCACAGGTAATTCTGAGGCTGTACAACATACTTCAGGAAAAACTGGTGTTGATAAATACTGTAGTAGTGATTTTTAGCTCTGGTATCCTCTTGTTCATTCTTCTTTTTATACTTAGAGAGTGTGAAAGTGGGTCTTGTAGGATTTCATATCCTGTTACTTTATTCATACACAATTCTTCTCAGATTAAAATATGTCATCTTCCTTTTAAACTTATAATTAACAATAAGCTAAATGCACAATGCATTCCACCAACTGCAATGCTCATCTGACGCCACTCTCCATGAGCCTTAGGAACAATTTATTTCTCCAGTGCTTGTCCTCTCGTACAACAAATATATGACTTAGGGAAGGGCCTAGTCCCTTTTAAGAGTTCAATTGATTACATCAGATCCTCGCAGGATCATCTCCCTTTGATGGACTCAAAATCAACTGCTTTGGGACCTTAATTACATCTTCAAAATTCCTTTACCTTTTTCATGTAACAATGACAGGAGTGAACACCACCCTATTCACAGTTTCACCCACACTCCAGAGGAGGGGATTATACAGAGTGGGTTATACCAGGATGCAAGAATCCTGGAGGCCACCTTGGAATAGCTGGTTGATGACTTTTCTTTATTTAACAGATACAACTTGGTGATTGTTGCTAGGTGACAAGTACTCAACAGACAGGTGTGTAACTGCGTTAGCATGTATCCCATAGTGTAGACACAGTATGTTTCTCAACAAATAAAAGCATTAATTGAATCTACTTTCATTTGAAAGAAGCATAAATCTTTTTTCTTCTCACATGTAAACCATGCACTGTACAAATGATTTACTTTAAAAGCAACATAAATTTGATACTAGAAATATGAGGAGATGTTTGCAGTTTCTTACATTAATATTAGTAGGAAACTATTTTTATGTAAACAATTGCTACTGTACTTCTTATTTGACATCTGATAGTTCCATCCCACAAGTTGTTCTCACTGAAAAAACAATTTCCTTTAAGGTAGAAATCAAGAAATACCCTAATTATGAATGCCTATTGAAATTTTTAAAGAAAGCTAGATGCTCACATTGTTTGCCTAGGAGAAAATATTTTTTAGCATCTTAAAAATTCCCATTTATAGTTTCTTGATATTTACTTTTAAAATGTTCAAGTACTTTAAAAATGGGCATTGTATAAGTAGTTATACAGAACTGAACATATCTTAAAGTGGAGGGGGAGGGAAACAGTGAGAAACTGATCTAGAAAGAAACAGATCTTTTACACTTTATTCTTAAATCATTTAAAATAAAAACATTACATTATGCTGATTATTTCTCAAATATGATCTTTTTATTAAACAGTTGAGTAAGGAAATAAAAATACTGATATTTGGAAGAATTTTGAGTAACACTAATTTCTTGGTGGCTTTACAGGCTTTATGTATAGAAGCAACTCTTGAAACATCACTTTTCATGTGACTCACCTTATAAGGCAGAACTTCAACTTAGGAGAAGGCAACAAAAATCAGCAATAAACATTAAAATAAGTAACTCATATAGTTTTTAAAGTCTTATACATAATACTTGATCAGGTTTAGGGAAGGAAATAAAGGTACCTGATATAGTATCCACTTTCTTTCTTGTCTCTGCCAGGGGACTTCTGTAACACCAGGTAATTTTAGATTCTTTGGCTCATTGTGTGCGTGTATGGAGATGAGAGGGGATAATTAAATGTTTGAAATGAGTACCATCATCAGGAAGTGTGTGGCAGTATTCGCTGGTGGCCTCCACTAACAGTGAAAGGTGTAGAGGATTCTTAAAGCAAATGTATTTCACAGGGCCTTGTTTTCCAAAGCCTTGCAGTTTCAAATATTCACTTTGCAGAGGTCTGGAAATTTTCCTCAGGCTATAAAGTCTCTGGTGTAAGATAAAGATTTGTGGCACAGCAAGGTTGTTGGCTCAAAGACAGACTAGGAACTGATTAATATGTAAAGATACTGGGAAATTGCTTTAAGATGGAATGTTTGCTAAGATCAAGCTTTTGTTGGTGGATCACTTAATTGTCTAATGGAATGTCATCAGACTTGTTTCATTGAAAGTTACTAGCCTATATTGTTAAACTATAACCCCACCTATGTTCTCTTCCTGTAATTTCCTGGTCTGGAAAATAAATGCAGGAAGAGAACCCCAATTTGGGGTTAATTTCCCAAGGAAGGGATGCCTCTCACTTGAGGTTTATGGGGTAGTTAACCACTTCGGGGCTTCTCACTTCTCAGAAGAGTTGGGCTTTGAGTAATCCTTTGTGGCTCTGTCACCCAGAGAAGTGGGGTGACAAATCCATGGGGGGTAAAGCAACAAAATGGTGCCCCATGTGAGGATGTTCTCCATGGATTGGAGACTGACCTGCCAAGCACTGGAGAGAAATAGGACATCCGATTCATCCCAGCAAGGGAGTCCCTAATAAGGGAGACTCATCCAGGTAAGGGAATCACAGATGGCTTTCAATTAGTGATTGCATGCCTATAGCAGGTCTTTCAACCTCAGAGGTATCTTTTCCTTTCTTTACTTTTAAAATATGGATAATTCATTCACAAAAGTGGAGACTGAACATATATTACAACTCCAATGTCTCTTTAAGGCAGCAGGCTGTAAGTAACTGAATGGCAGCTTGTAAAACTGTTAGTAGATATTAAACAACCATGTCCTTGATACCTCAAGGAAGGGAGCCTTAACATAAAAATTTGGGAACAAATTGGTCACTGGTTAATTATGCAATGGGTCTCATTAAGGCTTGCCACCTAACAATTAGAAATATATGTCAAGTTGCTCTGAGACCTATCCAAGACCTTAACAAAAAACTAAGACATGTTTATGTCACCAAAAAAGGACAAAACTTAATCTTTGCCAGTGACTAAGAAAACTTTAAATTGGGTAATCTAAAGTAAAAGAAGTTAATATTTCTTTACAGTGTTGGTATTGTTTGAGCATGTTTTTCTTTCTTATCTGTACAATGCTTCTTTACTCTCTTTAAAACAGTGGTTCTTTTTTTAACTGCATGTACTACTCTTTTTTGCTGAAGACTCTGGGGTTTTCTGAAGAAAAGCAGCCGTGGTGCCAACCAGACCCCTTTTGGGTCTACTGCTCTTCTCCTAAAAACCTGAAGTCAAATGGTTTAATCTCTGATTGGTGGCTCAGCTCTTGAGCTCAGTAACTCATTTTAGAAACAAAAACTAACCTAAAATCTCCCTGTTTAAATAGATGGTCTCAAATTTTCTGGCATCCACTTGGTTATCTTAAACAGACTTCTAAATTCTCTTCTAGTCTCATCTATGTATTTCTTCACAAAATCCTATGGTAGAATTCTATGCTATTTTCTTAAAGGAAGAGAGTCTTATCTGCATCTTCTTGAAAAGGCTAGCATACTTTGATATACAATGTAAATTTGTTATCTTGCTTTCTTTAAGGCAGGGTGACACCTCACCAATAAGTCTTTTTGAAAAAACACAATCTAAATCTGACTGTCCTTTTAACTAGTGAGCTTTTTTTTTTACATCTTGAACAAAACCTATAAAATCCTTGTTTGTTCTTGTTGTTTGTGTCTGCATATATGTGTGTATAAGCTGTATGTTATGTCTATATGTTCATGTCTGTTTGTGTAATTGTTTTTTGTGCAAGGTACCAAATTGGCTTATAAATAATGTGCACTCATTAAATAAGTATACTTTTCAAGTTCACATGACTTAAATCTTCTAAAGTTTTGATAAATATATTTTCAAAATTTGATTCAAACTTTTTACCCAAATTTGTTTCTAGGTCAATATGTCTCCTTGTTATCTCAGCTCTGCCTCCTGGCCATGCTGGTAGAAACAGTATCTTTTATGTATATTCTGCTCTCTGTCTTAAGCTCCACATGGCTCCAAATGCCATGTGGAAACCCAGGAACTGAAATGGCTAGTGAAAAGCAACTCATGCCCAATATCGCATAGGCACTAGTTAGCATGAACTGATAAGGGTATAGATCTAATACACCAAGTTTTGGGCTGGAAAACCATAAATACATATTTGGTAAATATAGCTAAAACTCAAACTGGGCTTTGTACAATTTGCTCTGACAAATGGATGCCTATTTACTAACCTGTGTGTGTAAAAATGTTCTTATCAGCACACATCATTGCCTGGGTTTACTAATCAAACAGGATTACTAAAGGTCTTTTCACTTAATTGCTCTTAATACAAAATTGTAAAAGGCTTTCTTTGCCCCTTAGATAACTGGCTCAAGAAACTTACCTCATGATAATTTCTAGTGCTCTCTGCCTTTGAAACCCTCTGTCACTTTGGTTTTACTTTTTGTAATTATTTGTGATTTTATTCAGCTAAGTGTTTTAAGCCTTTTGTTACTTAGCAAAGCTTTCCAAAATCATAAGCCCAACCTTTTTGGTTTTGAATAACTTTGAGGAATTCCAAGGGCCCTGGAGTTTCTTAAAGGATATATAAAAAATGGGTCAAAACTAATTGGCTTATTTTATAAATTAGACTATATGGGAAAGCATTTTCAGTACTGAAGGTGTTCTGGTTATATGTTCCAAAATCTTGTAAGTTCTTAAATATCTGTGTCTTGATATAAATACTACCAGTCATAATCTTGGTTTAATTATAATTTTAAAATGTAATGTCTTCAAATATATCATGAAAAAACTTTGATAGGTACAGTTTCCAACAAACTTTGAGTTCATAGCCTTAAACTGAAGTTCCAAAATTTTAATGAAGAAACGGATGGGTTTATGAAATTGTTCACAAAGGTCAAGACAATGAGAGTTAATTAGTGAACTAATTTAAAAAAATTATGGGTTTTTACAATTTCATTATTTTAAAACACTGCTGGTTCTCCTAATGTTTTCTAGATGTAAGAAAACTCTCTCTCTCTCTCTCAAGCTATCTATAACTAACTACAGTTTGGTAAAATGTCATTTAAAACAGGGATGAAAGCAATTGTTTTCTTCCTATATCATCTCCCCCAAATTTAATAACTTTAAGTATTTTTATGATTATTATGGCAATATGGCTATTTTTATAAATTCAATGAAAATTAACTCTCTCTCTCTTTATAGGAGGATATAATTTAGAATTTTGGATATAAGATAGCATGTCTCACTTCCAAGTTGCTGATCCCTTTTTTATGTTCCCTGAACTTGGCCTAGCTGCTGCCTCATCCTGCTGTTCATCTTTCCCCCCAACATGGAGCAAATCACTGAAAGAAAGTGAGCCGAAATACTTCTTTCAATCACCACCTGGGAAAGAGCATTCCCAGCAGTGTGGGACTTATACAAAGAAAAGTAAGACCTTTTCAATCAAGATATTGATCATCAATGCTTTTATAAGGATTGCCTTGATCATAAAGGGGGAAATAACGTCTTCTCTACAAAAGCAGTTCTCTAAGTTTTCTTGGCCACAAAGAGGGTGTTTGTAACTTGGATGAGACATCCTGTTTTTAAACAGAAGACTTGTAATTGATCAAAAATTTTACAAAAGACTAGACGCTCTGAAAGCAGTAATGTCCTGGACAGTTTAACATTAACAAACTCTCTGGACTCAGAATCAACTATTATACAGAGCAGAATCCCTTTCCGAAGTTTCAGCAATTGGTAATTACACCCAATTCACAACACCTAGGATGATGCCACTGCAGCCACCCTGAGAGATGATGACATCATCAGTCATCACTTGAAGTAAATTAAAAGGACTTGCCATGCTAAACGATACCAACTTTGCTTTAAATGCTTTTTTAAAAAATGCTTTTGTGCCAACCTGATCTATAGCTCTTGCTTTTTCTTTTAAATAAATAAAATGGGGGGAGATATAGAGGATTCTTAAAGCAAATGTACTTCACAGGGCCTTGTTTTCCAAAGCCTTGCAGTTTCAAATATTGACCTTGCAGAGGACTAGAAATTTTCCTCAGGCTATAAAGTCTCTGGTGTAAGATAAAGATTTGTGGCATAGCAAAGTTGCTGGCTCAGAGACAGACTAGTAACTGATTAATATGTAAAGATACTGAGAAATTGCTTTAAGATGGAATGTTTGCTAAGATCAAGCTTTTGTTGGTGGATCACTTAATTGTCTAATGGAATGTCATCAGACTTGTTTCACTGAAAGTTGCCAGCCTATATTGTTAAACTATAACCCCACCTATGTTCTCTTCCTGTAATTTCCTGGTCTGGAAAATAAATGCAGGAAGAGAACCCCAATTTGGGGTTAATTTCCCAAGGAAGGGATGCCTCTTGCTTCAGGTTTCTGGGGAAGTTAATCCCTTCGGGGCTTCTCACTGCTCAGAAGAGATGGGCTTTGAGTAATCCTTTGCGGCTCCATCACCCAGGGGAAGTGGGGTGACACATCCATGGGGGGCAAAGCAACAGAAAGGCATTTTATTTAGTGTCTCATTTTCTGTAAGAAAAAAAATGGAGGGAGAAGAAAAAGCTGGAAACACTAAAGGAAAGGAAATCAGAAGTTTTATTGTTTTTCTTTACTAAATTACAGGTATTCAGTGGGATTCTGTGGTTGCAGAGTACCAGAGGCCCAGAGCAGGCCCAAACTGGTAGAGATGAGTGTGGGCTTTCTTGGGGCTGAAAGCTGGACATGAAAACAAAAGGCGTAGGGAGTGTTCAAATGCCAGGGCCAGGACAGGATGGGTCCTCCAGGAACCTCAAAGGGCTTGGGTAGAGCAATTCCTCTGGCTGCCCTAAATACAGATGGCGAAGTGGGGGATATGTTGCTTCCAGTTAGTACTTGCAAAATTTCTACTTGATATAATCATACCAGATATAGTCTAGTAGATGTAGTCCATAACTTTATTAACGTTTGGAAGGAGTAAAGAAGGGGAGGGTGCAGTTTGAGATTCTTAACTTGGTGAACAGGCTGAGAGGCACGACTGTTTTCCTCATAACTGGTGGCAGCATGATGGGCTCATCCCATAGTGTTTTTTAGTTCTTTGCAACAAGTTACTATTTCAGTAACAAATGAGAACCCTGAAGTTGGTTTTCTCTGGGGGATTAATTATTGAAGGAATAAAATATACTTCTTGTAATAGATTTAATGTAATAGGTTCTTCTAGGAACCACGGACCGTGATGCAGTATGTGGCTAAACAGGTTCCAAAGTGCTTGTCCTATTTTGCTACCCAATAGTAGGTAGGCCCTGGAAAAATTTAACTTGAGAAGAAGAAAAAAAATAGTCCTTTAATCAGATATTTACTGAGCCCTTTTTGGGGTATTGTTTGAGGAGATGAGCATAAAAAGATAAAAAAAAATCCATATTTTTTCCCTTAAGGAGTTCACAGTCTAATAAAAAAGTTGTATCTATGTGCTTTGACCTTATAATTAAAAAGAAAAATTATGAATTATGTATCCTCATGGAATCATTTGTAAAAAACAGAAGTATAAAGAGAAAGAGATAGAGTACAATAATATCTAAATCTATGAAAGCTTCCTCTGGTCTAAGTACTGTTTTAGGTATTATATTCTATGCTTCCGTGCAATATACAATGACAAAATCTCAGAGGCATACGAAAATAGACATTTTTATGCCTCATACATCTGAGGGGCAGCTGGAGTTGGCTAATCCAGGCTGGGACCACCTGGGCAGCTCTGCAGCATGTGTTTCTAATCCTCCTCCTGGAACCTGGGGCTACTCTCCTCTGGCCATGTTCTTTCCACAGTGATGACAGAGAATAAAGACAATGACTGGCACATCATCACTTTTGTCTGATTCTATTGGCCAAAGCAGGTCATATGGTCCCAACCTTGTAGAGTGGATACATTCATATATGTCAGTTACAGCTGTGCACACCTCCAATTGTTTTCCTTAGCTCCACAGAGAACATTTAGGCATTTAGCAATCAGTACATGTTGCCATAAACCAAGGATGGATACAGAGGCTTTTTGAACTGACTGGATGAAGATCCAGATCTATCAGGTGATAAAACCGGTCCCAAGGAAAAGGGTTCAAATTTAGTTCATTAGAATCCTAGAATTTTAGAGTTTGAAGATAACCATAAAAACCCATTGTGCAAATGAGAATACTGAGGTCAAGAGAGATTAAGGACTTTGTCACTGAGTGGTATTAAAATTCAGGTAGTCTAACTTAGTTTGCAATACTTTCTATCATGCCACAGTCCTACTATTACTGTATTTTACTTGAAAATTATCCTTTCTTTGATTAAATTGTTTTTCTTGTAATCCTTGAATGGGTATTTAATGATCTGTTTTTATTTAGTTGCAACATTTTATCCCTACTCATTTTTTTCATTTTGTATTTTTAGTTCCACTCAGTGGTTTTCCTTTAATGGAATAAAATTTTAGTTTTACTTTGTAATGCAAAAGAAATAAAAATAAAACTTTTAAAAAGAATAATATAAGCCTTAAATGCATCCCACAGTAATTTGATATTAGAGTACTTTTAAATAAATTATAGTTAATTAAACATGCAAGTACACTAACTACTTTAAGTACCCAATTAGCTACCTTGAGTGAAATAATTGTCCTGAATAGCACATTTTTTAAACTTATTTTTCAAGGTGCTACATAAATCTTTGTCTCTGGTGTGAAAATGTAATTACTCTTGGAAGAAAGAATATGGTAGCAGTTGATTGTTCAGGAATACAAATGTTAAAGTATGAATTACTAGCCCCTCTAGACCTCTGTGTATTCATCTGTTAAATAAAGAACCTGACCTAGAAATTTACAAAGGTCCTCTGCTTCTCTGAAGTCTTGCAATCATTCATCTATGAACTGTGATCTATAACTCACTTTGTCTACAGGCTCCTATATGTTCACCTAATTACGACTTCTTTTATGCCAACATCTGTGCCCATGCCCCTATTCCAGCTCTATTGCATCTCATTATTTTCTGTGTTCCATGAAATGGAGAATCACTTGGAGATTCTACTTCATTATCTTGAAAAAATATCCCTCAAATTCTGACCTGTAGACATAGCCTTGAGTGTCTGCATGGCTTCTCTCTCTCTCTCTTTTTTTTTTTTGGTTTAATTTTTTGTTTTCATTTAAATAGCCTTTTAATAAAAGCTTTCTGGATCATCTATATGACCCCTCATAACTGGGCACTGCTGCATAATTTCTATGCCCATGTTACTTCTGTATGTGGCCCTTTGGTCTTGGACTTCCCAGCCTCTGGAACTGTGAGCCAATAAATTCCATTCTTTATAAATTACGTAGTCTGTGGTTTTCTGTCATAGCAGCAGAAAATGGACTAAAACATTTAGTTTTAGCTTTAAGTGCTCGACATGCATATATGCCTTGATATAGTCTAAAGTTAAACATTATCCCTATCCTCCTCCCCAACAATATAAATATATTAGAGTGCTTAAATGTAATCAGTGCTCTTTATCTAACTTGTCATTATATAGCATTCCATTTCCATTTGTTTTTAAGATCAACACTGGGCTCAAATTTACATAAAAGAAAACGCACACATGTTTAGTGTGTGGATGAGTTTTCACAAGTGTATGTGCCTATCCATTGGGTTTTAACATCCTCCAAGTTAATCATTATGATTAGGTAGAATCATATATAATTACCAATAGTGTTCAATCTAATTTTTATTATACTTGAACTTAGATATACTTACATGCTTTCAATCCGTTTGCTCCCTGTTGCTTCTTTCATTCTACTTTTGCATTTTGTATTCAGTTTTCTCCTTTCAAAACTACAACCTTTAGGCTATTGCATATGGAACTCCAGTTTTGATAGTTAATCATCTTTCTGTGTGTTAAAGTTAGTTTTCTCTGCTGTCTTCTTTCATTGTTGTTAAGTCAACTGTCAGTCTAATTGTTATGCCATTTTAAGTAATTAATCTTTTCTCTTAGCTGCTTTTAAATCTCCTGTGCTTTCACTATAATCATGCTGTGAATTTACTTTTATTTATTCTACTTTGGATCTATTAATGTTTCCTGAATTGGGGGACACATATTTTCCACAAAGTCTAGGAAATTGTCCATTTTTGCTTTAAGTGCTGTCCTCTGTTTTTTCTGTTTTCTCCTTCTGTGACTCTTATTTGGCTAGATATTTCACCTTATAATTTTATCCTTTCTGTCTTTTAGTTATTTACAATGTTAATCTTTTTACCTCTCTGTGCTGTATTCTAGGTGGTATTTTCAGTTATGTATTGATATTTATTATTATTTCTTTGGCTTTGTTTGACATAATGTTTAACCTGCTCATGGAGATTTTCATTTGTAATATCTATATTCCTTCTTATATAACTTCTTTTTTTTATAACATCTTATTTTTTCTCTTATAATTTGTTTACCTTCTTTTATCTCTTTACTCATTTTACGCCTCCTGACTTTATAGTTTCTGTATTAGTTTCTTAGGACTGCTGTAACAAAGTACCACAAAATGGGTGGCTTAAACAACAGACATTCATTGTCTCACAGTTCTGGAGGTTAGAAGTCTGAGATTAAGGTGTCAGAAGAGGTTGATTTCTTCTGAGGACTGTTAGGAAGAATCTGTTCCATGCCTTTCTCCTAGCCGGGGGTGGTTTGCTGGAATATTTGGCATTTCTTGGTGTGTGGAAGCATCACCCTGATCTCTGCGTCCACGTGCACATGCTGTTTTCCCTGTGTGCATTTCTGTTTCTGTGTCCAAATTTCCTCTTCTTAAAAGGACCCCAGTCATATTGGATTAGGAACCCACCTCCTCCAGGATGACCTCATCTTAACCAGTTACAGCTGCAATATCCTATGTCCAAATAAGGTCATATACTGAAGTACTGAGAGTTACAACTTCAAAATATAAAATTTGGAGGTAGAGAGGGACACAATCCAACTAGTAACAGTCTCATTTAAATTATAGTTCTAAAATTTGAGATGCTGGGTGCTAATTGTCTGGTTTTCATGTCTGCTGGGCCCTTGGTTGCAGATTGCTTTCTATGAGGTTTTGAAATTTTTGAATTTGGATTTGAAATTTCAGTGGAGGAATATTGGTTTTTCTCTGTGGGAGCACTACAAGGCTGGGGTGGTGGGTCCCTCCACAGCACTTTTGCATGTGCATCTGCTACAAGCAGACTTCTGGTAGCACCACTTCAGGGCCATTGTTATTAATTTTTGGCCTTGGGATTTCCTGCACCACGTGTCTAATGTAAAGTTTCTCACTTCAAACCCATGCACAAAACTAGAGTTTAAAATTCTCTCTACAGCATTTTTGGGTATCTAGAGCTAGGGTAGAAAGCAGTTTCTTTGACTTCTCCCTGAAGGATATTGTAGAGGAGCCTGGGGTTTATACAAGACTTTCAGGCCCATTTTCCCTCTTAATGTGCCCAAGTTTTCATAATGTGCCCAGGGGGAGTAAAAAGTCCAACCTCCAGCCATTCTCAAGACTCCAGACCTGCCAACCTGCTTCTCAACTTTCTTTTCTCTCCTGCCACCTGGAGATTTTTATTTCTATTCCTCATTCTTTTAAAAACCTCAAGCAATACAAAAATTATATTTTACTCTGTATCTCTACGTATAAGTAGAGGGGTTTCTTCAATGGCCCTTCCTCATTTGCTAGGAAGATGTCTTAAGCCCCCCTTTTTGAAGAGTTGGAAACAAATATCCAAAAACATTAAAGTGCTTAAGCTAAGGTTATACCATCATTTAGAATTCTAGTCTTCTGACTTCCTGTTTGGTGAACTTTCACCTTTTACCTCTGCGCCCTGTGATTGTTCTTTCTTATTCCACCATTATCACTTCACACAACTCACTGGCCTTTTAGTCTGATGTCATTTTCCCGTAAATTCCACGGTAGCTCAAAAGTCTTCTGAATCCCAGAAACCACAATAGTAAGTGACTTGAACACAGAGGCACTAAATAATTTTCATAGGGTCAATAATTATTATAGAGAAAAAATTTTCTCATCCTCTTCTTCTCTCAAGGTTAACCTAATGCCAAGTGACACTGTCATCTTGACACTGTCTGATTTTTGATGGAGCCCTTTAGACCTTTAATATAAATAGTGCCATGCTATTTTAAGGTATGAATTTGATGTTTCTTGAACTTCAGATGAATGCTATTTAATCCCAAGGCAGGTTAGATGATTTCTTATTGGAGCATCACTTAATTGTCCCTAGGGAAGTCACCATAGATTCAGCCATAGGGGTGGCTTCTACCATGAGGCTAGCAGCAGTGGAATTTTGTGGAGAAAATCTTCTGGAGACAGGTATGATTGAGAGATTTACTGCACTTTGTGTTTTATTCTCATTCTCTATGTAAAATAATATGTGTTAGCTTGAATCCCGTTTCCCATCAGGCCAGACTGACTCTCATTACATATCAAGACTCCTTATAGTCTCCCAGATATGCTTAAGACAGTTGGACCAAGGTTCTTCAATCCCATACAGTAATCAATTAAAGATTAAAATTGGTGCATAAAAATTAATATTTAGTCACTTTATAACATATTCCCTCATCTCCCTATTTAATTGCAGCTTCATCTTCAAGAGAGGATTTTAGCGGTTTTTAGAATGAGCCTAAATATAATTTTGCTTTGTGAACAATAGGGGAATTTAAGGAGAGGGGAATACAGAGAGACAGAAAGATGTCCCTGCATTAGATATACTAGCAGTGTCTACCAAAACATGAAATCTCACCTAATTTTGCAACGAATGAGTTAAGAATCAAAGTTTACCTGAAAAGTTCCCTTGATTTTTTTGACTTTCAAGAGCTGTTTGTCTAAGAGTATGTGTATACACATGTTCTTGCCCCTAGGGCTGCAATTTCTCTGATTGGCAAGACTTTTAATTTACATTCCTGTTGGATGTAAAAAGAATCTTGCTGTGCTGTGATGGCTACCATAACGAGGAAAGACAGCACTGATCCAGATGATGTAGTTGGTAGTCTATATTCCCAAGTTTTATCCTTGGTTGAAAAGAAGATCATCCTTGAAAAAGGAACATCTATCATTTCACTTCCCTGTAAGTTTTACTATTCCTTCCAAACTTACCAGATAAATGAAGTAACATTTATTGACAGACTACAATAGTCCCCCCTGATCCACAGGGGACATATTCCATGACCCCCAGTGGATACCTGAAACTGTGGAAAGTCCCCAAACCTGTATATACTGTGTTTTTTCCTATGCATACATACCTATGATAAAGTTTAATTTATAAATTGGCACAGTAAGAGATTAACAACAATAACTAATAATAAAACGGAACAATTAAAACAATGTATTGTAATAAAGGTTATGTGAATGTGGTCTCTCTCTCTCTCAAAATATCTTATTGTACTATATTCACCTGTTTCCTGACAATGGTTGACCATGGGTAACTGAAACTTCAGAAAAGAAAAGCATGGATAAGAGGGGACTAGTGTAGTTTCCATGAAGCTGTGAAGCAATTGAAAACTTAAGGAGAACTTGACTCTTATCTCCAAGTACAAAGCATAAAACATCATTGCTTTAGTAATAAGTAGCATAAGTATAAACTTATATAGTTGCTCATTTCAGTAAGCTACCATTTTGAGGAGAAAAAAAGATGAATATAAGATCTCATGAAAAAACATACCTTGGTTAACAGGAAGACTTAGGAATGCTCTTCGGATCTTACTAAGAAGATTTCTTTCATGTTCATTGTTTCAAAAGAACGTTAGTAATTAAAAAGAAAAGACAAATTCATGAGTATGCACTGATTGCAGATGGGACTCCTAGTCACTGTTCTTAAAGCTAATGAATAGAGACCTCCTATTGTGGTGTGAAAGTGTTCATCCCACTTATAGTATTTTAAAAATTCAACCATCTGGAATAATTCTAAGCAATGTGCTTATCACTAGTTTCTGCATTACATTCAGAATTCATTGTTTAATGGATATCTTCCTACTATTAAGCTTTAATTCATTATTGGATATTTAGCATTTCTCCTTTCCTAAATTAGAAAGTTATATCCAAATATGAAGGGGAAAAAAATCACAAAAAACAAAAGAGTGCTCATCAAAATAGCAAAAGACAATCCACTTTTAACTCATTTTGCCTTCCGGTTCCTATTTTTCCTTCAAATTACCTTATCTTTCGAAATAGAGTATCTAATGGATATTGGTAAGGTACGTGTTTCGTTGTTCTTTTATACTGCATTGTTTTCCGGAAGGAGCTAAGTGATGGGAATACCTTACAAGATATCAACAGTATTTTGGACTTTTCATCAACTTATTTTTTTCCTCCTTTGATACTTGACTTTTTAAAATTGATAATATTGCAACAAACTATACTCATATTACAAAAGAAGAATGTTCTATCTCACATACTTTGTGAAGTATGCAGAAACTATCCTGTCCTAGGAGCTGGGAAATTCATAAATCTCATTCATTCACATTAAAATAAACATAATGTTTTTATCTACCCCCTTCTCTCCTTTTTTTCATTTGTGCATCAGTTCCAAATGCATTTGTCATATTCCTGGTTAGAGACAAAGAACAGAGAAAACCCCATGGTACCTGCTTTCAAAGAGCATGTAATTTAGTCAGGGATCCAGAGCAGTAAAATTATGCAGAATTCTGTAATAGATGTAATGCATAGGGGGCTACTGGTGTATAAAGGGGCAGTTAAAACACTCTAGTGGTGTCAGCGAGGTCTCTGTGAAGGAGAAATTCCCTGAGTTGAGTTTTGAAAGACAAAAAGAGTTAATAAGAAGTGGTAGAAAAGCATTCTGGGTTGAGGAAGAGGTAGGTATGAAATGCACAGAGGCATGAAACAGCATGATGTGTTTGGAGAAGTCCAAATAACTCCATATGGCTTGAACAAAGAATGTGGGTGGGGGGAGAAAGTGACAGGAGATTTAATACTGGTGAAGCTAATAAGATGCAAAGCATAAAGAGATTAGTGTGCATTTTAGAAAGATCAGTCTCATAGCAGCCGTGGGGAGGTTGTTAAGAAGAGTTACAGGGACCAGCTGAAAGCTAATGGAAGGTCAGCAAAGACCTGAACTAAGGCTGCAGCACTGGGAAGATGAGGAGGTAAATTATTTAGGGGATATTAAAGAGGTAGATTGGGCAGGTCCAGGGGACCAGCTGCACTGGCATTGAGATGAGGTGGTGGAGTCAGAGCTGATTCCTTAAATTGTAACTGGGCCAGATGGAAAAATACGTAGTCAAGAGAGAGAGAGAGAGAGAGAGAGAGAGAAAGAGCGAGAGAGCGAGAGAGAGGGAGAGAGAGAAGACGTACAAGTGCAGGTTTTTGTGGAAGCAATTCAATGAATTGGTCTTTAACTTGTAGAGTTTGATGTCTCTATAGCATGTCTAAGTAGATATGCTCTGTAACTATTGGATACAGAGATGTAGTTTAGCAGAGTTCTGGGTTACAGATACAGCTGTGAGAGTCGTCAGTATATTTTGTCATCCCTGTGTGTTTTACAGAGGTCTTTTGAGAAGCAGGTACCCCGTGTTGGAAATATATATTGCTTTTTACAATCGTATAGCATCTACAATCTATTGGGAACAGTGGGCTAAGTGTTTTACAGAAATCCTTGCTACAGTCCTATGGGATAGGTATTTACTGAGGCTTAAAGTCATTAAGTAACTTGATCAATGTCATACTGCTTTCAAATGCTGGAGAAAGAATTTGAATGTGGGTCTCTCTGACTCAAAAGCCTGTTGTCAAATTGTTGCATAAGTTTTAATTTCCTAAAGTCTCGCAAGTGATCAATTTTTTGTTTCCTTATAAGAATCAAGATTTTCCCTTTACAGAGACTAAAATCTTAATTAAACTTTAGTTGCTATTTGGCCAAACTGCAACACAATTTCATTGATTAGAAATGGTGAATCATGCATAAATTCAACAGCATTAGGAAATGAAAATATATAATGCAATACTTTAGGAAATGTAACTTGTATGGAAGGAAAGCAATCTTACAAAGGAGGTGACAAAAAAAAAAAGAAAAATTAACTAACATTTACTAGTTTGATTATTTTGTTTATCACTAACAAGTCACTATTATCCTAACAACCCATTTACTAGTGAATATTAGTAATAAGAGAGTTTGGCCAAATGGCCCGTCCATCTATACAAGCAGCTACAGCTGGAGGGTGGGTAACATTTTTGACTCTCAGTCTGGATTTACTACAGTAGATCTACATAAAAATGCCACTCTGGAATAATATGTGTGTTCTTGCTTATACACTAACCAGGTCATCTAAAGAATTTCACATAGAAGTACTTTTAAATTCCATGTTTATATTTAGGCAAAGAACTGACCTAGTGAAAGATGCACTGCATTGTTTGGAAAATCATTTTAACATTATGTAAGAGACAGATGAAAGTGATATTTTTAACATAATTTGCATATTAAATTCAGAATTATTTATAGAGATTATGAATGATGTTAAGTAGCAGAAAGATATAACAACTATATTCAGCAGAATTCAGCAGGGGCTCTGGATGGCAACAAGAACATGACTAGTGAAAAAAAAATCATGGTGTCTTATTGTCATCAAAGTGAGAACAACCTAAAAGATAAGCACTTTAAAAATGGTTGTCCTTTGATTTTCTAACTGCATTGGAAAGGAGTGTGACATGAAATGGCAAATTGAGAGTTCAAGGTTATTTGGGATTTTATGTAAAGAGTCTTTGGAGTAAAAGTGCCAGTCCTTCACTCTGTGAGTGGAATGACTTTATTCACTGGGGAAGGGTCTCCTTGGGATTAAAAAAAAAAAAAAAGCTAAAAAATAGTAGGATTCAAATCGAGATTTTAAAGATATCAAAGAATTGCTTTATGAAAAAAAAAAAAAAAGGCAAAAGCGGCATCAGGAACCATCCCCATTGCCCATTTCTTCAGAATCCTGGGGCCCCGAGGTTTTAACTCAATTGAAAAGAACTTAGATTTACTGTCTAGTATACACTGCAGGGGTCCGGAGCAAGGATTTCAGAGGGCACCCAGACAGGTCAGGTTCAGTCCAGGTCCTCAAGGAATTTACCTTGCAGTTAAAGGAAAAAAGAAGGGCAGAAATAAGAATAATATAAAGCACAAAATGAGAAATATCCTAAGAGTTATAAACATAATACAGCAAAGAGTCAAAAAAGGGTGAGATTTCATTTAACCTGGAGAACCAAGAAGGGCTTTCTGGAGGAGGGAGCTTTTGAGATTGGTCTTGAAGAAAGGGGAGGATCTGGATAGGAGAAGTACACTGGGGAGAGTCTAAACAGAGGTTATAGACTGCAGTGAACTTGGAGAATTAGGAATGCTGAGCTTGAGTTTGATTGAATCGTAGGCTATTGGAGGGGAATAGTAAAAGACCAGGCTGGGCAGGTTAGCTGGGGCTTTACTGATGGGGGAATGAAGTGCCAGGTGAGGAAACAGGGGAGCCCTTGCCGGCTTTTGACATGGAGATGATCTGGCACACCTGGGCGTGGGGGTCTTCCAGACCTGGATGTAAATCCACAGTCTGTTCCTTCAGTAAGATTAAATTTCTCGGAACATTTAACTCCCTCTCCACAATTAAAAGGAAGATTTTTAGTACCTCCTCCAAAAGTTATGAGAATCTGATAAGATAATGATGTTGCTCTTTGCACAAAGTGGGCGATCATTAAATGTTTATGATTGATGTTGTTATTGATGCTGTGATTCAGAAAGATTTATTTAACAGCACTGTGCACAGTAGATGTGGACAGGGAGATACTGACAGTGGGAATACCCGTAAGGAAGCTAAGCAGAGAGAAACAATGAGAACATAGAAGTTACAGGATCTAGCCAAACAGGATTTTACAGGAAATTGTAAAAAGAGAAGAGTCAAGGGTGACTTTAAAATTTGATAGGGAAAAATTGAGAAAAATTCCCTAGTTGGGAGGGAAAAATGAGAAAGCCATGTTAGGTTCTTCTTATGGAGAAGGTGAGTTAGATTTATGATATGCTGAGTTAGTGGTTTGGATAAGTCATTTAGATACATTCAAAAGACAGTAGGAAATGTACGTCTGAGGCTTAGGAGAGCGGTCGAAGTTAATGGAGTGAACTTGGGAATCATCTGCTGAAAGGTGGTAATTAAGGATCTGGTAGGGAACGACGTCACCGAGGGCTACTATAGAGACAAAGAAGAAGGCTGAGGACACAGTTCTGGGGATACTTACACGTGGGGCCCTGCAGAGACGACGCACCGTCAAGGAAGAAAGAGAACGTAGCAGGATAAGCCTCTTCACAGTCTCATGGGAACCACCCTGTGAAACAGTGGGTTTCCAGAACAAGGAGATAGCCACGGAAGATACGAAAATGCCAGAGATAATGAGGATTCCAAGAAACTTTCTTTAAATTTGGTAGAAAGGAGGCCTTTGAAACAACAGTGTGAAAAAGTATTGGAAGTGGAAGTTAGATTGTAAGAGATTTAGGAGTGAATAGAAACGTGAACATAGACTATTGAAAAACAGGTTAAAGGAAAAAAAGCAGGTTAGTAGAAAGGATAAAAAAATAATAGGGCTTGAGTTTGAGATGATAACAAGAAGGAGGGAAAATTTTTAAAGTATCGGTGTAGGGTGGTGGTCATTAAGTTACTCCATCATCCACTGAAGTCGTAATTTAATAAATGCTTTCAAGTGACCTGAGAAACTGTTGTATGTTTCAAAAGGTAATTGATCAATTGTCTTCCTTGCCATAATCAGGAATTAATCTAAGATATCGACTCAGCACTTCCTAAAATGTGTAATATTATGCAATAAAATATAACATGACTAATTCAAAGGGGAAAAAACCCTCCCTTCTCATTATTTCATTATTGAGGTCACATATATGATTATTACCTTTCAATGTCATGCTCTGTCATCTTAATTTTACATACGTGCAGTACAACGACCTTATCAGAGGCCAGAAATTCCTCACGTGAGCCTGACAGAGGGAGTGGTTCGCACTTATCCTGGATTGGACTCTTCTGCTGAGGGTTCCAGGAGACTTTGCAGATAGTCAGTTAATGCTCATACGTAGTATCCAGGGGTATTTGTTTTGTAAATCTTTTTTCATCTTCAATTAGAGAAAGCATTTAAGAGTCTCTTTGAATATCCATATCATTGAATGTCCACCCCTTCTGTTTTCTCAATTTCACCTAGCACCTAAAAAAGATGAATTCTCAAGCCACATTCCTGGATAGAAAAGTAGGTCATAGTTTTATAGAAGGATCTGAATTAGGTAAAATTTAAAAATAATAGATTCCTGAGAATAAGTACATCTGACATGTTTCACACAGAACCCCTAGAAAGCTACAGTGGACTGATGAAAACAGATTTTATTTTCTGATACCTCAAAGATTCTGTATTGCCTCTCTAGCTTTGACTCTTTCAAGGAGATGGCATATTATCCTACAATGGATACCAGCAAGCTGTTCTAATAAGTCCAGATTTAGAGAAAATGGGCTTAAGGTGAATTAAACAAGATTTTCATGAGACTTGAGATCATCCTGTTATAAAGCAGTGGTTTTTCTTCTTTGATTTTTTTTTTAAATGGGCAAAATCTATATTCTAAATGAAGGCTTAACCCAGAAAGGTAATGTACAAAACTGATTAAAATGGTAGTGCTCTGCTAAGGGTTGGGGTCCCTTTGCTCGCCTTTTGGTCTTTAAATTCTTTGATGTTAAGAGTAGTGTTTAGGAGGCCAGTAAAACCATGAGAGTTTTTCTCTATGATCTTTTCATTATAAAACGATCACTCACCAGCATTAATTGGTGCTTTGGCAAGAAATGAGCAGGGAGAAAGAAAAGGTAATTTTGGAGTCTGCATGCAGATCTAAGTGATAAACAATAAAGGGACAGAGGAGGAATATTTGAATGGAAAAGTCTGAGCAACTAGAGGGCAGTAGAAAGATCTCTGGTACTTGAAGGCTGAACTGATGCAGGGAATAAGGAAGAAGAAATTATGATAACTTTTACTGAAATCCTACAGGGTGCTGACATACTGGTAACATCAGTAACATTTAACCTTTACAACATTGCTCTGAGATAGGCACCATATCCGTTTTACAGACTGAGAAGTTAAGGCTCAGAAAATTGAAATGATTTGTCCATTGTTGCTAAGTAGCAGAGCTTAGATTTAAACCCAAATCTCTTTAACTCCTAGCCTAAGATAGTTCTACTAACTTTGAGGAAAAGTAGGGCAAAGGACAGAGAGAATGAAGGATTCACTGACATCTTCAATGTCTATTTCCATCTCAGTTTCTAAATGCTGCACCCCCTGGTGAGGGAATGCAGGTGTTACCCAGGGAGTCCTAGGCTAATTCCAAGCAGATGCGTCCTTGCCCCAGCCGGAAAAGTCTGGGCCTAAGCTGATTCATCTCATTGCCTGACCCTGCCCAGGGATCAGGGGAGAGGAGAGAAGGACTCCTTGTGTTATTCCTAGAGCTTGTTTAACTGTCAACACTTTCTGTTCTATAACAATACCCTAGGTTTGACTCAGTACAATCTATTACTGTAAAATAAACCTTCCTTCCTTCTTTCCTTCCTCCCACATTAAAAAAAAGCCTTTTAGCATATGAATATTCAGGCTTGCAGGGTAGCATCTTAGAGTTGGAAGTGCTTTCAGAGGTTATCTTGTCACATCTTGGCATGAGCCCAGGAAGCTGAGTTTTCTGCTGTGTGGGCTACGCAGTCTGGTAACAGAGGGGGCTCTGCAAGCTCATCCACTCTCTGGGGTGGTGCAGGCAGCAAGGACACAGGTCTAGTTGCAGTGTCCACAGATATTGGGGTGAGGTCAGGAGTTCTGTCTTGGGGAGAACCTGGCAAGAGGGCCGTGAGGCCCAGGGTGAGGGCCTAGGATATTAGACAATTTACTGAGGGACTCTGGCATAGAGAGTAGGACAGGCATCTGGGTACCAGTTCTAGAATTTAAGTGGGACCGAAGTTTTTTGAAAGACAAGGATCCGGTTAAGAGTAAACAGAGCAAATGTGGCTCAATGCTGAGAGCTCTGTTTGATCCCTGAGTCTAGCCACTGGTTTTCGATGAAGCAGGGCAAGTAGTTGATAGACTCAGCTCCTGTTTGCTTGCATTACCTTGAGCCTGGGAGCCAGACAGGACTTCTTTGAGAGCTATTGAGTAAGGCTTTGATTCCATGCAGAATGTTCAGAAAACCTACCTCTGCTATTTAATACCCACTTGGGGAGTTATTTAATATCTTTATTCTTCAGCTACCTCTATATAGAAGAGGGATAATAGCACATATTTTAGAGGGCTGCTAAGAAGATTAAACAAGATAATACATGTAAAGTGCTTAGAACGCATAGTCAGTGCTAATTTATTTATATCATTTATTGATGACATTTGCTATTAACTACAAGGGTACTTCAAAAATTTACTAAAAAATAGAATTAAAAGATAGTATGAATCTTTCCATGAACTTTCTGAAGAATCCTTGTATTATTACCTAGATCACCTGCTGAACAGGAATGATGGGTAAATTACATGTGCCCCACTCCTGCATCTTGTGCATATGTTGCTCAGAGATCATGGCGTTCTTCCCTTGTGACCCTAGGTGTAGTTTCAGAAGTATTCTCATATAGAAGGCTAGGAAGTCCCCACAAATCAGTTAGGGCTGGAAATCTATTTGCTATTTCTATTCTAATCTAATGTATAAATTCCCCTCACAGGCCCCTAACAGGTGAACATCTAGTTCCTTTATAACCCTTTCACTGTCAATGAGTTTATTGCCTCAAAAAGCCATCCAATTTATTGTTAGATATCCCTAATTATTACACAGTTTTGGTAGTGAATCAATATCTACTTATTGATATATTGAATATAAATTTAAAAATCCAGTTTTTCTTATAATCTCAGAAAACATATTTGCTCTTATTACCATATCATATGCATAAATTTATCTTACATGAACATCTATCAACCTCTAGGTTTATAGTTATTAATGTTCAAAGAAATTGTCAGTTTTTTTTTGGTAGGTGTTAATTTGCACTTGGCAACTGGCCTTCAATAAAAAGTTCAATGTTCTTGCAGATATGACTTTGACATTTATTCTTGGCAAGATAAATACTGTTCTAATGCTTTACTTTTTACGATATCACATACACACACAAAAGTAGCAGCAGCAGACAAAAAACATGACCTGAACTTTCTATAAAATGTTTTGAATTGGTGTGCTTTCTTGTGAATCTGAACATGAATTTCTAATTTAATCAAGAGGTTCAATTACTTAAAAAAAAAAAAGAAAAAAGAAAAAGAAAAAGAAAAGCTGAAAACCAGAGACCAAAACTTCAAAAATGATTGACAGATCTAAATATTTTGATGTGAAATTTAAGGGCAAACATCTTCCTTTTGGACTCTCAGTTTCATTTAGATGAAATTGTTAGTTCTTCAGAGGAATGAAAAACAAAAAGATACCTACAGACTTACAGACCTTTTGTTGCTTTCTTCTTCCTTTATGTAGACACAAGTTCTGCACTTCAAATGTTTTAAAGAGAAAATATAGGTAAAAGACCTTTTCCCTCTTTTATTTTGTTTTTGTCACATCATCATGCACAGTGTAAAACAGTTTCCAACTCTCAGAGCCCAAGTCTAGTTCTTTGACTATTCCGCAGGAAGATGTGTCTACATGACAGAAAATGAGCCAAATGATTTGACCTGTTCAGTAGAAAAATAGGATGTTTTTTACTGACGTGTATATAGTACTAATTTTGGGTACTGCAGACAATATTTCTTCCAAATTAATAGGAGATAAAATGAGCAATAATAATGAACATTTGTAAAATACTCATTACATGCCGGGTGATTAAATACTTATCTCTAATTATTTCATTACCTCTACAAGGTGACATGTATAATCTTAATTTCACAGAAGAGGAAAATGAGGCTCAGAGAGTTTAAGGCATTTGCCCAAACCCTTTCCATTAATTAGTGGAGGTGGGATTTAAACACAGGTCTGTTTTGTGTTACCAAACTCCTTCATCTTCGACTGAACAACACTAACTTCTACCCGGATTGAAAGATTGTTTACTGGAAATGTGAGCCTGAAAAAGGAAAGGTATATCAGGTCCTCAAAAGCCATTTTACATGGGAATCTCACCTGCTGCACTTCTGATTGAAAATGCCATATACACGAGGACAAAAATGCTTAAACAGAAGAAAATACTCTAAAATGGAAGAAATCTGTACATAAGCATGAAAGTCTTGAGATTCATTATTTTCCAAAAGTGTAAGATCTAAGAGAGCGAGCCATAAGCAACCTTCAGTTTCCAGATTCCTCAGGAGAGTTGTTTGTCTTCTATTCATTTTACAGTTAGCTGTCTGTGGTTTTATTACAATTTTAATTGGCTAGAGCCTTTAATTATGGTTAGGTGAATCCATCTGTGTGAAATAACAAGCATAAACTTCTTCCATTTTCAAAAGTGAACATTTGTGCAAATTCAGAATGTCTTGTTTTTGCCACTGTATACATCCTTTACCCCAGTCTCCCATTTCTATGTAATTCGTGTCTTTTAGACTTTGTATTATTAGCTGTGGAATGTGAGAGGTAGAAAGAAGGCACAAGGTCATTTCATTATTCTTTGAATCAGTTTAAGACATAGCAACTCTTCATTTAAAAAAATCTATATGATAACTTGCCCGTTGATTTTCTGTTTTAAATGTCTTCTTTCCTGATGACATTCCTTTAGTGGCTTGATTCAGTGTAAATGCTAAAGCAGGTATCAAATTTCTCATTGAGTGTTCTACACTTTAAAAATACAGACCAAAAAAAAAAAAAAAAAAAAAAATTCCCAGCCTATTCTGGGAAGATGGTATTAATGCAGAATAATTTTTGGATCTTCCTGAATCCCCACATAAAAACAGAAAGACTAGAAAGCAAAATCAAAAAGCCACGTCCAACATTAACAAAAATACCAGGTGTCACTGCAACCCCAAGAACCCCAAAGTACAGGCAGGTGGGGACCAACCACCAAGAGCCACAAAACTGTGTGAAATAGCATTTGTGCACTGGAGAGTGAAGAGAAACAATGTGGCCAAACACCCTCTGAACCCCCTTTAAGAAAGGACTTGACTGCTGGAGCAGTGTGGTTAGCTAATGGCTGCAGCTGTTAACTTTCTTCAGGTCTGCTTCTTTTTTGAGGTCACACCTGTCTTGGGGTGGTCCCAGGCAATGACTGAGCAAGCTTGTGGTGAAGGGCTTAGCCATTTCCACCATAAAGGAGCACCTCTAATAAAAAATGCAGCCCACAGATCTGCACTGTGTTTTGGCAGCTCTTCTTGCTCAATCTTTTTTCCTCTCCTTTCCTTTCAGAATGTTACACTTTTGCTTTCCTAGCTCTGTCCCAGTGTCTGCTGCTGGAAGGACTACACTGATGCAGGGGGACTAGGGTTGTTCTGAGAAAGCAGGCAGCAAGATGAGGAGGTATGTGGGATAGTCCCTGGTGCAAGACAGTGGGCCAATTGCCAAAACCTTCCCTGGAGGTGACTTGAGAGAATGTTCAGGTGGAGGAGATTTGCAGTTGCAATGACTCAGACTTTGAACATGTGTGGGAATAACAATGTACACTAAGACAATAGAATTGGCTGGTTGTTATTAAGTTTTATTGATGGCCTAGAAAGGTTAATGAAAAGCTGAGAACAGTTGACAAACAAGTAAAAACTTTGTATATAGTCTAGAAGGGTTCTTTGGCAGAGCACATAAACAGGTCAGTATCTCCTGCAGTAGAAAAGCAGAAAACCAACTAGAAACCAAACCCACACTTAGGGAAAGACACTCTGCTCCTCAAGGCCAGAAGAGTCTCCCTTGGGATCTGCTCCTACTTCCTTTCCTGGCTGCTAGATCAACCACTAGTGTTAGGATGCAGTTTAGCCAGCTAGGGACATGCTGGGTCTGATAAGGAAGAATGGAGCTATACTCCAAAGAAGCTGCAAGAATTAGCATGTACTAGAAGAAGTTGGTGGGGACTGGATCCATGGGATTGGATTTTGAGGGTGCTAGACCAAGGGAACCGTAGCACACAACTGAATATGGGGATTTTATTGACTTAATTTCTTAATTTCTCTTGGGATGCAAGAGGCAAGGACCTCAGAAGATGGTGCAAACTCACTTCTTGGTGGCTCCTAGAAACCTGGAGAAAGTGATTGTCTGTGCTGAGAGGACTTGAAATGGCTCAGTTACCATGGTAAAAGGTAGAGCAAGAAGTTTAAAAAGTTCACAGAAGTGGGCATGCTGGAGGGGTTACAGTATTTGAGACCAGAAGACCTGCTAGAGGATTATAGTCTACATAAAGTCCACAGAGGACACTCCATTCCCCAAGGTCATCAAGAATGGCATGGTGAGAAAGGAACTAGCATCATGAAGAAATTCAGTGGCAGCTGTCTTCTGGAAAGTGGGGCTGATGGTAGGATACACTGTTACAGAGTTGGCTTGTTGATAGCAATGAGGATGATCGTGCCCCTGTGTAATAGAGGGCAGGTGGTGGCACCTAACCTCTAAATGTCATGAAGTAGCAGCCAAGTGGACTTGACCTGCAGAGAATTGTACAGATAGTTAATAGACATGGTATTCTCAGAAACAAATAGAGGGACAGCCACAAGGTTACTGATGAATATATATATAATAGCAAGGAAGCAGATAGGCAGGAAGTAAGAATGGATGAAAGGGACACTGAGAGGAAATTCCCAAATAAAAATTCATAATCTCTATCCAGTTTCTAGACCTGAACCATTTTTCACTCCATTGACTGGAGTGGTGGCTCTAAGAGTAAGTGGTGGTCACTAAGAATAAGGACCTTGCAACACCGTATATGCTGTGATGAATTCTCCTAGCCTTTCACCAAAGTACCTGTGGGCCAGTGGGTTCTGGTTCTAAAGAAGGAATTTACATCAGGGCAATAAAACAAACAAACTAACAAAAAAATCACAAGACAAAAAACTCCTCTCAGTGTTTAAAAAGCCATATGCTCCACATATTTTTCCATTTTGGTGTCAGAGTAGTTAATTGTATGATTAAAATGACACGGTTCATCTGATTGAATGTACTGTCATGTTGTATGACTCAGTTCTCTGATATTTTGAAAAGCAGAACGATCATTTTCCATAGGCTATCTTTTATAAACTATTACAAGCTCGATGTAATTCTTATTGGCTAGTGGCAGTTTCTTGTTAGTTTCTGCTTCTTCTCCTCTGCCTTTATCTTCACACCGCATCTACAGAGGGCTCTAGGTGCAGACTCAGGTCCACTCAATGGCTGTGGAGGCTCAGGACGGAGCCGAAAGATGTTGGAATCCTCAGTCTCAAGCCGGTATCTGGTGGGCCAGGGATGGCCCTGAGCTCCATGCAGCTTCTGAGTCTCTCAACGTTCCCCATGCTTTTCTGGTTTCTCTTTAGCTCGGTCCTACAATTATGCTCCAGTTTTTACCCCATTCTGTTTCTTTCTAGTAACCTGCTCAGTTTTTGGTCTCTTTCACGGGTTGGGGTCCTACCTTGAATTTGTTCCACTAATATAGTTTAGTTCTTGCTGGTGACTGTCCATTCTCCCACTCACCTTGTGGATGAGAGAATGGATTATGTTTCTGGCACACAAACCTCTACCTTACAATGATAATATCTACTACATTACCAGGAACCAGAAGACGCTCTACCCTTCTGATAATCTAGATTCCTCTAGCCCTTTAGACCCTGAATCAAACATTGTTCGCCTGCTTGTTGCCTCAGCTTGCTGCATCTTGAGGATACTATGCCTTGAACACCCAGATGGCATTTCTGGATGCCACCCCAGGTACTGGTCACTGTCCTTACATTTTGGCCTGGCTCCAGCATGTCTCAGGCAGTAGTCTGGTATTTTTGTGACATATCAATAAAGAACAGAATCTCATTATTTATCTATATTAGTTTTATTTATTAGTATTTGTATAAATAAAATGTAATTTGTCTTTATTTTCATACCAAAGTTAAAGAAAATCCAATTTTGTCTATTGAATTTGAGACTTTCCCCCATACCAAGAACTGTGAAGTTTCTGAGATTTTACTCTACTTGTAAGCAGTATGTTTGCTTGCTGTGTGTTTCATGGATGCTGATGGAAGACATGAGACTCCTGGGTCAGAGATAGAGAATACTATTACTTAAAACAACAGCAAGTGAAATGAGCATCATGTTTGCATCAGTTCCTCTTCTCTCCCTCATCCAGGTGCTATGGAGGTGATGTGGAAAGACTCAGATGCCCTGGTATTTTTGAGATATATCAATAGAAAACAAAATGAATGCTGCATACATAGGGAACTTGCATCACAGGTGAGGAATCTGAGTTACGGAAACTGAATCTTTTATAAGGGCAGTAAGCCTGCCTGTCTTTGTCTCAGAGAAAGACATTGTCTTTATTATACAGGAAAGTAAAGAAATTTTCCCATTGCTCCGGGAAGAAAGACTCTCACTATCTTCTGAGTCTGTTCTCTCTACAACTATCTTTCCTCCTTGAAAAGATAGTTAGGAGCAAAGGTAGTCAGTGCTTCTTCTTGTAACACCAGACATCATGGAGAATTCCTCCCAACAGCCCATACTTCAGTATGAAACAGTGTACCTCAGAATCAGTCATCCCATTCAGCTTGTCCAAAGACATTTTTCTGAGAGTGCTAGTCTTTCATTGATCAGTTGTTAACTGATCAATGAAAGACTAGCACTTTTATTATTCTTGAGACTAGCACTTTTATTATTCTTGAGAATATTCTAAGATACTTCTGACTACATAATATGGGTATGTTTCTTCTAAGATGATGAAGAGCAGAACATGTAAGAGGAAGTCTTAGGGACAATAATCTATCTTTTAATCTTATGGAGCAAGTATACTCTGTCTAACTAAATGACATGACTGCTTCTCTTACTTCCCCTGTCAAGTACCCAGATCTCTTGAAATGAAAACATTTATTGCAGTGGAGCTGAATTTATTGCTTTTGATCCCCTCAGATTGCGTGTGGGAGTCTGGGAACTGCAGATTTCAGTGGCAGGACTTTTGTGACATAATATTTATCTTTCATGGGCTGACTCTTATCTTATGTTCTGTCCTTATTTTCTCTGGAGCTGGGACTGCTGAGCGTAATGCCTGCATTGACACAAGTACCTGTTCTTATGGATTCAGAAATGGTATTTACCTAACTCTTTCACTACCTTGCTCTATAATCTTATGTAAGTCTCATCACTTCTATAGACATCAGTTTCCAGATATGAAACATGAGAGGCTTGGACAAGATCTGAAGTCCAGAACTCAAGTGCCTGCAGTCAGGGCCACTAGGTGAGCACAACTTCAGGGCATGATACTCAAATTGTGGTCTATGTAAATAGAGAAATTTGAGGCACAACCATGTGAGCAGTGCCTTCTAGAGGTGTACATCTTGGGGGCTCTGCCTACAGGAGAGCTAGGCAGTAACACCAGAGCCAGGATATGACAATCCAGAGTCAGGCAAGTCAATCAAAACTTGAAGGTGTAAGAGTATTCATACTCTGATGTAGATGGTCTTCAGAACTCCTTACAGTTTCCGCATTTTGATTTTGTTGGTTTGTTGCTTTTTCAGAAGCTCTTATTTCTCTTTCATTTCTCTTCTGAGGTGTAGGGCTTTCTCCGATGGGCACAATTACAAGAAAGTGGTATGGAAGAAATGGATGGATACAAGCAAGTGCTCCATAGGATTAAACTCCATTTCTGCTCAGAGACAGCAGTTCTGGTTCTAGTTTTCAAAGACTGGTTCCTAGACTGGCTGCAAAAGAATCACCTGGAAAACTTAATTAAAAATAATCAAAAAGCTTTTTGGGTCCATACCTACTGAATCAGCATCTCTAGGATTGGAGGCTAGGAAGTTGTGTGTTTTAAAGCCTACCCCAAGTGATTCTAAAATGCAGCCAGGGTTGGGATCCAGTGCCTGTGCAGAAGTATCTGGGAGGAGTGTAAGGACCTTTCAGTGGATCAACATCCTGCCTCGACTGTAAAGCTACTCAGCTTGAGCAGAGACTGGGTATGGTGGTGTGGATGAAATCAGATAAAAAACAATACTTCTTTCTCTTGGACAGCTGGTTTAAGAATTAAGAAGCGCAGATGTTCACATGAACACAGGTTTGGATATGCTTAACAAACTGTATTTTGAGGCATTTAGCTTTAATGGGTGATTGAGATTTTGGAAATTGAAGATTGGCTCAGGATTAGCAAAAGTCTTTTAAAAGCCCAAGTAACAGTAATCATTTCAATTAAATTCAATTAACTTCCTTGTTGCCCTCACTTTTTTTCTTTTTTTGTAAGTTTCTAGTTGGTCTATTTGAGATTTGATTCTTAATAGGGTGTATGTAGAATTGCATTGAAAAGAAAATGTTCTTGTTCAGATAAAAAATCAGCAGAATTTATTCTTTTAGTTCTTTTATGTCTGGGTCTTTATAGCACAACTGAATTGGATACAGGACCATCAATTAGCTCAAGAAAGTTCTCTGGAGGGTATCCTGATGGCAGACAGACAGCAACCCATTTCTGTTCCTTACCTCCTGGCTTAACCATGAACCCAATTTTGCCAGCTAGCCTGGTAATGTCATTCACATGGCATTTCTGCCACCACCACCCTCCTTGGAACCTATGGTAGACATGGTATATCAATCACAGTATCCTTTTACACTAGCTTTGATGTGGCCTGAAATCTCTCTGGAGAGTGATGCAGGGCAGCACTACCAGTTGTCCAGAACTGCTTCATAAAACCATCTGTAGCTGTGGTGCCCTGGAAAAGGTGTGGGGAAAGAAGGGAAAAGGCCACTTCTCTGACCTTGAACAGATTACTGCCTGTGTCTGGGTTTTGTGTTCCTTACATATGAAAGAAAGCTAGTTCCTTTTTAGTGTTTCTTCTTTTTCATTGTGTTTTTGCTAGGATATGGCTTTGTTGTCCCAGTAGTTTGGAGCATTAGTTAGTGACTATTGTTTAGTACTTTTTAAAAATGTAAGCCAGCTCATTCTGTACCTGTTTTTACTTCAGATTAACACTAGATGATCTTTAAGATCTCTTTCAGTTTTAAAAGAGAAATATCTATATCCATATATATCAGATGTTGTGATGATTTTATAGCTTCGGACTCAGTCACATAAAATAGATTTAAAGATGGGTAGAAATAAATTTATGTGAAACTCAGAATTGGATACTGAGACCTAGTTCTTCCTGAGAGAAGGGATTCTTTTTGCCCTGAACCTCCTTTCCTATCAGACCTTTTCAGTTTCCCAAATCCAGAATATCTAATGTCCTACATTCTGACTCGTTACATTCAGCCCTTAGATTATTGACCGATTTCCAGACAGAAACTCCAAAGCTGAAAGTTGACAAAGTACACAAACGCATGGGAAGCCAAAGTTGGCCCGACAACTTATCCAGAAACTGCTCCTGCCTTAATTAACCAGGGATCTCTTTTTTCTACAGTGGCACAGAAGCCACCCAAAACTTTGCTTGAATGAAGCACTTCGTTTAGTAGGTCTGTTCAAAAGGGAGCTAGCCCCTAAGGGGAGCAGTTTCACTGTCTACAGATATGTTTGTAGATAAAAAGCACATGCTGGCGGGACAGTGACTTTTTTTTCTAGAAATAATTAGTTTAAAGGCAAAAACAAACCAATCAATGTACTAAATCTTACCCATCAGCTTCTACCATGGGTGATGACACTGATCTTAAACTGCTAAAACCTTAAAGTTCTTCCTTCAAATCTAAATGAGCCATGAATAATCTTTTTTAAAGATGTAGTGCATGAATAAAATGCTATACTCTTTGAGGGTGTTATTCAAAATACAAAAGGTGTTATTCATAATACCTCTTTTACTGTAGAAAATGCATGCTTGCTAACTTGGGCTTCAGCTGTTGTTAAAAGAAAACCTGCAGCTAGAGCAAAAGGGCAAAAGGGTGACATCTGGCATAACAGACTTTCTAAGATGGTTTTGGCATACAGCCTGCATTAAGCAGCAGAAGCAGAAAAAAAATCTATTGAAATAAAAAGAAAAAATAAGGGCAATACAACATTGACTTCTAATCTTTAGCAAACCTGTTTAAAACCAGTGCAACAGTTTTGTTGTTGTTATGACCTGAAATTGGCCATCGCCTATAATATTGGCTCTGAAAGACAGGAGAGTATGATTGTTTGATATTTTTTTCAAGTGGAGGCGGTAGAATCTTTTCACACATTCCAAGCCAATGTACAATTGACTTCACCTTTTCACCTGATGAGTAATGCACAGAAATGTCCACATTATTACAAGATCTCGTCCACTTGACTTGTTTGGATACTTGCTAACCGTAATGCATCAAGTGCTACTTGAAGTAATAAAGAATATATTTCATCTTCAAAACAGCAGTGACATGGAAATTATGATCCCTGTAGCTTGAGAAGAAAATAATATATTACTTGATACAAACAAGGGACAAATTAGGATAAAGCTTCTAAATCATGTAATTACTCAAGTCACTGAAAGATAGGAATCTTGTAGAAAATTACCTTTGCAGGAAGCAGGTCTAAGACTAGCAATTTCACGGGCTCCTATTTTTCTTAAAGTGTATTATTTTGCCTGCATCAGCTCAACTTGAAGCTGAACGGCGAAGCGATAGGGAGGCAGGAACATAGCTATTGATTCTGGATGACCAATAGCCTATTGTTTGACAGCTCCAAGGCAGTGATTCTGCTGGATTCTGAGTGAGTCCTTTGGTTAGTTCTGATCTGAGCAATCTTAATCAGTTTGTGCCCGTTGCTTTGATATGCATGGACATCTGTGAGGTGACCAAGCCGTGGCAACAATTCTGTTAAAAATCAGCCTTTGTGCTTGTCCTTGGACCCCATTCAGTTACACTGGGACTTGAACTTTACTTATGTAAAAGACTCATGCCTTCACCTAGTTTCTCACATGGAAGTGAAAGTGAGAATATTTCCATGGTGTGAGCTTGATCTGCTCATGACTAGGTCTCAGTGGGAGTTTGGCATGTGAATTAGGGACTCGATATGGCCTTTCAGAGTTGTTTATGAAAAGAATTGGTGTTGTCTTACATGATTTTTATGAAGACCTGATTTCAGAGATTGAGCAATATTTGTTGGATGAGGGAGAGAGAAGAAATAATCATAACAAATAATTGAATGTTACTTTCATACAAAAGTTATATAAAAACCTTTCTAGGGTAGATAGAGTTACTTGGCTTAGACTTTGAATTACATGGATTTTTGTTCCTAATTTCTCTTTAATTCTAATACTAATAATGTAGACCATACTATTTGGTTATTTTAAGTCAAGAAGCATTGCAAATAAAAGGAAAAGGTGTTAAATGAATGGAGAATGAGATACTGAGACCTTCATTTAGAGGAGATATATCTTGAGCTATAATGAGGACTACAATTATCCCAAGTGTCAGGTTGACTTGAAGATAAAAGACCATGGATTTAAATATTTTTCTCTTATTTATCTGTAGGAATGCTTACTCTTTTCGTGAGTTGTCTAGTGTCCCAGGGCCTTTTCTCTGTCACACTGGGTTGTGATATACTGTTACAGGGCATTGTCAGCTCCTGGCTGAGGCTCTCCAAAATTGAAACCAAACTCACAGGTCCAACTGCCTGCCCCCAGACAAAAATCAAACCGCCCAAAAGTCAAATGTTGGTGAAAATGGAAGTCAGCTTTTACTCAGGAACCAGTAGGTGACCTGAGGAGAGATGTTAGGCTAACCCATCTCCCCAGTGAATCTGAAAGAGAATGACCAGGCTAAAGCCATTTCAAAGACTCAGATTTACTGAAGGGTGTTCAAAGAGGGGAATGAAAGAATGGAACCTGGGAAATGAAAAGCAGGAGGAAGGGGCATGTGAGCAGTGAGGGCTTCATGCAAAGCCTCAGGTGCAAGGTTTTGCCAAGACTCCGTCTGGTTTCTGCTCCCATCTTTGCTGTTATCTCAGGGTCTGAGTAGTACCTGCAAGTCTGCAGCTTCAGGCTTACTGGAAAACAAGTTTACACTCATGTAAATAATGTTACCTTATTCCATAACCAAGGTTTGAAATATCAAGTAACTACGGGAAAAGAGGGAACTCAAAGAAGTGCATGCCAAGGAAAAAACTGTGTCATTTTAAAATCTTTTAAAGCTTGTGTGTTTTTGGTCCCAACGTGGCTTCAGTCCCGCTCACTCCAACAATACAAACAGTAAATCCAAAATGGGATTAAATCAGAGTTAGGCATAAATGGATGTGAATAGTTGAGGAGGAAATAGAGAATATTGACTGAGGGCAGAGGCTCTGAAATCAGATTCTAATTCTAATCTTAATTCTAATCTAATCCTAATTTTTACACCTACAATCTCAGAGAGTTATTGTGCCCAAGTATTCTTCTTTGCAGCATGGGGGTAATATGAATAGATATAATAGGTTGGTACTGAAAAATCATTCTATCCTCTTTCTAATACGCCTTCCTCTTCTGTAGTGTAGAAAACTAAAATCTGTATTTCTGAGTTTGTTACTTCTCCCTGTGAAGGATTAACTTTTATAGGTATTGTTCTTCTGCCATGAGCAACTACAAAGATGAATAACATTCATAAAAGCAACTGTTTTCAGAAAATGGACAACAGGGACTTCCTGAGAAGAGGAAAACAAATGGGAGTCTTACAACTTCCCCATCTTACTGCCTGAGAACACTCCCAGGCCACGGCATAGGGAGAGGAAGCCAAGAAGAGCTTGGTGGCCTTGCTGAATTGAGGAGATGGAGATTAGGGTACAGGGAGGCCAAGGTGGCTATAATTTGCTAGGCCAAATGCTAGAAAGGAGAAAGCTTTTAGAGCTTTCAGAGAGAGACAGTCCAGAAGGAATCCCCTTTAGTCTTTGACTGAGTACTGATTTGTGTAAATACATGGTAAAATTTCACAAGGTTAGGGGGAAAAACTCCTGGAAGTCAGTAGGCCAAAGAATTCCAGGAGTGCGCAAGGCTAGGGGTACCTCACATTCCTTAGAGCCAGAATGACTAAATTTCATAACACATGATGACCCCAGAGATGTCATGCTTTAGTAGTGGATATGTATTATCTCAGAGGGAAGACTGCTCTGTGCATGTCAGAACAACAACAACAACAAAATCCAAACAAACAAACAAAACTTAAGGCCACAAAAAGATCAAACTGAACTGAAAGTCATTTTACTGTAGGCCAGAACAAAGCTGGACATTTTCCAAATGAATACAATGATCCATCACTTATTAAATTCACAATGTCTGGCATCCAATGAAAAAATTCCCCAGCATGTAAGGAGGTAGGATAACATTACCCATTACCAAGAGAGAAATCAGTAGAAACAGATCCCGAAGTAATTGAGATGATGGAATTAACAGAAAAGGACCCTAAAACAGCTCTTATATATCTTGTAAATTTGTTCAAAGATGTAAAAGAAAAAATGGACATTATCAAGAGAAAAATGGAAAATGTGAAAAAGACCACCAAGTAGAATTTAAAGCAATGAAAATATAACTGAAATGAAAAATACGCCAGAGGAGATTAATAGCACATTAAACAGGGCTGAAAACATGATCAGTAAGTTTGAAGACATAGCAATAGACACAACTGAAAATAAAGTGTGGAGAGAAGAATGATTGAACAAGATGTAAAATGGTGTCAGCAATATGTGGGACAATATGAATATATCTAACATATATTTAATTTGTGTCTCAGTAAGAGAGGAAGATGGTGGTAGTAGTGGGAAGGGCAGAGGGGAGAAGGAATACTTGAAGGGAAATTTGGCCAAAGTTTTTCCAAATTGATAAAAACTTGAACCCATGGATCCAAGAAACTCAAAGAACTTCAAGCCAAATAAAAACACAGAAAGCAATACCAAGGCACAATATAATCCAATTGTTGAAAACTGTGATAATGAGAAAATCTTAAAAGTAAACAAAGACTGAAAATATCATTCAAAAATTAAGGCAAAATAAAGATATTTTTAAACAATTGGAAGCTCATAGAATTGTTTGCCAGCAGACCTGCACTGCAATAAATGTTAAAGAAATTTCTTTAGGCAGAAGAAAATTGGTACCAGATAAAATTTATGTATATAAAACTGAGCGAAGATTGCAAGAAATCGTAAATCTGTTGGTAGATACAAAATATATTTTAATCTCATTTTAAAAATCTAAAAGATAAAAAAGTTAAAAGCAAAAATACAATGTATTGTGGGATTTATATCACACATGAAAGTAAAACGTATGAAAACAATAGCACAAAAGATGAGGGAGGGAAATGGAAATATAGTGCTGTAATGGTATAAAGTGTAGTGAAGTTATTTTTGAAGGTAGACTGTGATAATATAAAAGTGTATATTTTAAATTATAGAGCAACCTCTAAAAAAAAATAAAAAATACGTATGGAAAATAAGCCATTGATGTTGATGAATAAAATCATAAACAAATAATCCAAAAGAAGCATAAAAAAAGAGAAAAAGTAACAAAGAACAGATGGGACAAATAGGCAAACAAATGGCAAAATAGTAATGTAAAATATTCATATTTATGATTACAATAAAAGAAAATGGCCTAAACACTTTAATTAAGAGTAGAGAAAGTATTGTCAAATTGAATAAAAAAGTGAGATACAACAATATTCTATCTAAAGGAACCCATTTTAAATGTGAAGAGAAAAGTAAGTTAAAAAAAAAAGAAAAAAGAAAAAAGGATGGAGATGGAAAGAGATATTAAGCCATTCATAACCAAAAGAAAGCTGGACTAATAACAAAATAGATTTAGGAACAAAGATTTTTTACCAGAGATAAAAAGAGACATTTTATAATTTAAAAGGGGTTAATTAATGAGGAAAATATAACAATCTTAAGTATATAACTGTCCAATAACAGAGCTTCAAAATATATGCCTCCATCTGACAAAATAGAAAGAATAGAAAGATCTACATTTATTGTTGAAGATTTCAGTCCTTCTCTCTCAGAAATCTATATAACAAGTAAACAAAAATAAATTAGCATATAGAGCCTTAAAGAACACTATCAATCAACTTGTCTCCATTGCCATTTATGGAACACTCCAATCAACAACAGCGTAATACACATTGTTGTCAAGTTCACAGACCACTTACTGAACTATTAAAGAGTCATAACAAACATTAAAAATTAAAATTATACAAATTGTGTTCTCTGGCCATACAAAAATCAAATTAGAAATTAATAACAGAAACATATCTGGAAGAGCTCCACATATTTAGAAAATTAACTTCAAAGATTTAAAGTCAAATAATAAATTAAGTATGGATCAAATAATAAATAAAAAGAAAATGAGGAAGTATTTGGAACTAGATGAAAATAAAAACATAATTCAAAATTTGTAATAGGCAGCTAAAACAATGTCTAAAAGGAAATTTATAGCAATAAATGCTTATACTTGACAAGAAGAAAAGCTTAGAATTAATGATTTCATCTTCTATCTAAAGAAAGAAAAATAAAATAAGAACAAAAAAAGCAGAAGGAAGGAAATAATAAAGAATAGAAATCAATGAAGTAGAAAACTGAAAAACAATGAAGGTCAATGAAACCAGAAGCTGTTTCTCTGGGGGAAAAAAAAATCAATACAATTGGTAAGCATATAGCCAGACTACTCAAAATGAAGGAAACAAGACAGATACAAATTACCAATATTAGGAATAAAAAAGGGCATCATTACAGACCCTACAAACATTAAAAGAATAATTAGGAAGTAATATAAATAATTTTATGCCAATAAAGTTGACAGCTTTGATAAAATGAATAAATTTCTTGATAGAGATTACTGAATAGCCTTATATTTATTAAACAATCTTAAACATGCAGCAAAAACACTTGAGCAAAAAAATTCCATCCTCAAATTACTTCACTGGTAATTTCTACTGAACATTTCAGGAAAAAAATACCAATCCCATACAAACTCTTATAAAAAGTAGAAGAGTAGAATATACTTCACAATATATATATATTTTTTAAAGATGACCGGTAAGGGGATCTCAACCCTTGACTTGGTGTTATCAGCACCACACTCAGCCAGTGAGCCAACCGGCCATCCCTATATAGGATCTGAACCTGTGGCTTTAGTGTTATCAGCACCGCACTCTCCCGAGTGAGCCACGGGCCGGCCCTACTTCACAATAATTTTATTAACCAGCATGTATCCAAATATATGGACATTATCTAATGAATATATCCATTATGCTAATGCAAAAATCAGACAAAGACATGACAAGAAAGGAAAACAACAAATATCCCTGCTGAACATACGTGTAGGAGTCCTTAACAGAATATTAATAGATTGAACCCAGTAGTTTATAAAATGCGTATGCTATACACTATACACGAATGAGTTAGATTAATCCCAGTAATGTAATGCTGGTTTGTTACAGGTCACACTCAGCTCCAGCTGAGGCTCCCTAAAATTGATACTGAACTCACAGGTCTGGCTGCCTGCCCCCTTGAGAAGATAAAAGGGACTCGGAAGTCCAATGGCTGGTGTTTAGAAAAGCAGATGTATTCAGCTGAAGGAGATGGCACGCTATCCCATTTCAAAGACCCGGGTTTACTGAGGGGTTTTTAAAGAGGGGGATGAGGGAATAGAATGTGGGAAGTGAAAGGCAGGAGAGGAGGAGATGTGAGCTACAAGGGATCCATGTCCATGGGTCTCGCCAAGACCTTGTCTGGTTTCTGTTCTCATCTTCACTGTTATCTCAGGGCCCTGCAAGATTTTGGTTTGCTCAGGAGTAGAATCAACTTTTCTGTAAAATCTTGTAGTTTCTCTTCACAGAGCTCTGTTGACTTGGCTAGTGCCTAAGGTCAGCTTCCAGATATTTGGCCTTGATTACTTCTCATAACTCTACAAGAGAGAACTGTTTTCTTTCTCAAAGAAAGAACTGTTAGCTTTGCAAAGTACTGATTGGCTTTTCAGCCTTGTTTTCCTATTTAGCAAGCAAGATAAGAAAGTAGGGGTGGGAAGATAGAGTGAAGAGAAAACAAAACTGTCCTTTTTAAAAACTCCGCTCTCCCCCCCACCACCCAGCAGCCCAGGTGGTTTTAAGTCACAATATGGCTTCAGTCCTGCTCACTCCAACAGGTTTAAATAAATCAGTGTAAGCAATCATAATAACTGCCTGGAAGAGAAAAATCATGTGAGCGTCTTTGTAGATGTAGAAAAAGCATTTTACAAATTCATTACTTATTCCTGATAAAAACACTCAGAAAACTAGGAATGGAAGAGAATTTTCTCAATCTGATAAAAATTATGAAAAACTTGTTCCTAACTTCGCATTAATGTTAAAATAGTGAATGTTTCCTCCCTAAAATTCAAAGATTGGGATCAAAAAAATAATGTTTACTCTGATTACTTCTCTTCAATACTTTGCTGGAGATGTGTACAGGGCAATAAGCTAAGAAAAAGAAATAAAGTATGTAAAGATAGGTAAGAAAGAAATAAAATTGACTTTAATAGAAGGTAAGTGATTGACTAAAAATAAAATCTAATGACCTTACAAAAAAAGCTACTAGAACAAATAAGTGATTTTAGTAAGATCAAAGATTATAAGACTAATATACAAAAATCAATAGTATTTTTATAGACATCTTAGCAATGAACAATCTAAAAAATAGCATTTACAATGGTATCCAAAATATAAAAATTTAGAGATAATTTAACAAAATATGTGCAAAACCTGTATACCCTTTATACTGAAAACTATAAAACATTGCTAAGAAAAAATAAAGAAGACCTAAAAAAATGGAGGCCTATATCATGGTCATGTATCAGAAGACCTAATATTGTTAAATGCTAATTCTCCCCAAATTTATTTATAGATTCAACAAAATCACAGTAATAATCCAAGCAGGGTTTTTTTTGGTAGAAATTGACAAACCGATTCTAAAATTTATTTGAAAATACAAAGGATCTAAGATAGAAAAATCAACTGAGGAAGGCAGAATTATCCCTGATCCCCTCCAAAAAAAATCAGCTGTCCGTGTCCTAATCCCAGTACCCTGTGAATATATTATCTTACATGGGCAAAAGTGACTTTGCAAATATAATTAAGGGTACAGTCCTTGAGATGGTAAGATTACCTGGATTATCCAGGTGGACCCAATCTAATCACATGAGTCATTAAAGGCAGAAAACCTTTCAATGCTGAGTCAGATAGATGAGATAATAATCAGGAGAAATTTGAAACATGAGATGGACACTTGCTGGTTTTAAAGATGGAGAAAGGCAAAAGGAGACAACAGAACTGAGGTCACCAGAGGCGGGAAAGTGGAGGGGTTAGTGAGAAATTGGTAAAGGGCTATAAAAAACGATTACATTGTGTAATGCTGAATGTGCTGATTATCCTGATTTGAGCATCACTTATTGCACACAGGTGTTGATAGTCAATGCTCTACACCATTAATATGCACAATCAATTATGTTTCAATCTAAAAAAATAATAAATAAATAAAGGTGGAAAAAGGGGCTACAAGCCAAAGAATCAGAGTGACCTGTAGGAGCTGAGAACAGCCCTCATCTGAAAGCCAGCAAGGAAATGGAGTCTTTAATCTTAAAATCATGAGGAACTGAATTCTGCCAACAACCTGCCAATAGAAAATGATTTCTCCTTTAGAGCTTCTGTAAAGGCACTCAGTCAGGTGGGCCACTTGATTTTAACCAAGTGCGATCCATGTCAGACTTATGCCCTACAAAACTGTAAGATAATAAATTTGTGTTGCTTTTAAGCTGTTTTTTAAAGGAGCAAGAAAAAACTAATAAAATAATGATTTTCTAAGAGAAGAACATATTTGGAAGTCTGACACTATCTGATTTCAAAATTTACTCTGAAATTCATTTAATCGATATAGAATGGTATTAGCCTAGGAGTAATGTATAGCTCAGTGGTCTTCAAAATTTTTGGTCTCATGATCACTTTCTACTCTTAAAAATGGTTGAGGATCCTAAAGTACTTTTTGTTTATGAGTTAAATGGGTTATATCTGTTAATATCTACCATATATTCTTGTTATATTTAACATAAATAATTAAAATTAAGTTATTTAAAAAATAGTATTTGAACTATTTATTTTAAATACTCACTTTAAAATAATTATAATAATCTCGTTATTGAACAAAGTGTTTTTGATGAAACTTAACTATAAGTTCCCATGCTCCCTCCCAAATTAATGAGAAGAGTGGCATTATCTTGTATTTTTCCAAATCTTTTTAATGTCTGGTTTATTAATAGACAACTGGATTCTCATTTCTGTTTCCGCATTTATTTTGTTGCAATAACACACATAATATATGCTCTAGAAACTCCACTGAAAATCTATGAAAGAATGGAGTGAAAAAGATAAATACTTAGTATTATCATGAAAGTAATTTTGAACTCAGGGATCCCTGAAAGGATCTCAGACCACACTTTGAGAACCACTAACATAGATCAATGGAACAGAATATAATCTAGAAATAGACCTATTAATATGTATCAACTGATTTTGAACAGAGGTACAAAGCCAATTCAATGGAAGGATAATCTTTTCAACAAATGGTTTGGAACACTTGCGCTGCAATTTAGAAAAATGAACCTCAATCCTTCCCTTACACCATATTCAAAAATTAACTCAAATGGATCATAGATTTAAACATAAGAGAAATAAACTATAAACCTTTCAGATAAAAACATAGATAAAATTCTTTGTGACCTTGGGTTAGGGTAAAATCTTTCAGAAAGGACTCAGAAAAAGCATAAACCATAAAAGAAAGAAAAAAAAATAGATAAATCGACATCATCAAAACTTCTGCTCTTTGAAAGAAAGTAAAAAGACAAATCACAGACAAATCATAGGACAATACTTGTCAATCATTTATGTAACAAAGAACTCTAATCCTGAATACATAACCAACATTTTCAGCCCAATACTAAGAAGGCAAATAACATGATTAAGAAAATGAACCTAATATTTGAACAGACAATTCACCCAAAAAGATGTGTGAATGACATACGAAGAGGCCATGAAAAATTCATCATGAATCATTAGGAAAATACAAACTAAACCAGAATGTAACACCACATACCCACTACAATGGATAGGAAAAGAATTAAAATATCAAGTGTTGGTGAGAATATACAGTATCTGCAACTCATGCATAGCTGGTGGGAATTCGAAACCGTGTGATTTCTTTGGAAAATGGTTTGACAATTTCTTGTAAAGTTAAACATACAAAAATACATATTCTTTGTGACCCAACATTCCCATTTCTAGGACTTTATTCATGAAATATGAAAACATATGTTCACAGAATTGTAAGTGAATGTTCATAACACTTTATTCATAGTAGCCCGAAACTGGAAACAACCTAAATGTGCATTTAAGTTAGTGGATAGACAGATTGTGTTATATCTGTATGATTGAATATTAGCAGTAAAAAGAAACAAACTACTACTGATACATATGACAACATATAAACACAAAAGCCTTATGTTAAGTGAAAAAGCCAGATATTAATGATTATGTAAGGTATGATTCCATTTATATAAAATTCTAGAAAAGGCAAACTATAACAATAGAAAGTAGACTGATTTCCTGGGGCCTGTGGTAGCAGGTGATGATTGATTGGGAAGGGACACTAGGGCACACTGGGATGGTGGAATGTTTTATATCTTAATTGTGGCAGTAGATCCAAAACTGTATAATTTCTCAAAACTCTTTGAGCTCTACACTTATAATGAGAGAATTTTATTTCCTGTAAATCATATACCAATAAAGCCAATTAAAAAAAAACTATACCTTTCAGGCTTGCAGCTATGTGTCTGAGTAAGTTAAAATGAACTGTTTTGAGATTTGAAGGGCTAAAGTGAGGCATATGATGTACTTCTGCAACTATTGCTTTTTTTTCTTAGCTGGCAAGGAGGTAGTAGAGGTATTTAGTTTGTTCTATGGCAGCTTTATGCAGCATTCACCATGTCCAGTCATTTGCTTTGTAAGTGCCAAGAGGCAGACATGGGACATCAATTCTGCTAGTGCAGATTGTAGCTAGCATGGAATAGTTCCTAAGCTGGCAGCTATAGCAGCTTCTGATTTATGAAGGTTCTCTGATTATGGCAGCCATTTGGCTGTGTGACTTCCCAACCGGTGTTAGTTTTGGGGCCACTAATTTTCTGATCTTAGAAGAGGCAGCACTGATTCTGTGCTGTGGCTTTTGAGTTGTTCTCTTTAAACTCCACTCAGAATCTCTTTCTTCAGCTCTTTAATGATTCTGCAAGCTATATAATATCCTATAATAAAAACTTTTCATTTGAACTAGCTAGAAAGGAGTTTGTTCTTTAACCGAATGCTAATATACTGCCTTGTAGGCATACTATGAGAAATAAATGAGATTAGGTATATAAAGAACTTTAACAACACCTGGTAGTTAGTAAAGAACTCAATATTTGTTGTTATTGTTAATATTACCTGGTGCTAGTATACACACAGTGAGCAAGCCAGCATGGGAATATAAAATACAGTTGACTTGATTTGCTCATCTATTCAGAGAGAACTGAGATCATGTAATGTTATGACGGCTCCCTGCATATGCCTAGCTTTTCAGTTTATGCTAATTTGCCTACATGATCTATCCTTTCCCTGCCTCCCTAATCTCATCATCTATTGCTCTCCAGCTTGCTTATTGGACTGCAGACAAACTGGCCTTCTAATGCTCTGTTTTCAATGTGTTAAATTTATATTTGCCTCAGGGAATGAATGCAGAATATTAAGGTAAGAGTCCTAGGTATCTCGCTTCTGCATCTTAAATAAGCTCAAGATACAGATGTCTTATGTCAACTATTCTTCAGAAAACCTGGAGATATGATTGCTGGTGTTTGATAACTCATAAAGAATGAGAAATGTTTCAGAAGACAGAAGATGGGCAAGTGTTCTAATTTAAAAAAATAGGAGAAAATTCGATTTGGAAAATGGTAGAGTAACAGTCCTGATGTAAATATATAATAAAACTATTTAATAGATGTTTTAAATAGGTTTTCAGTGATTGGAGAGAAAGACTGTAGTAGTAAGAGGCAGCATTAGTTTATGGAGGACAAGATCAGCCAAGCGAAACGTGCTATTTCTTTTAAGGGAGGATTATATGACTATCAGATTAAGGGACCACTGTAGACATACTTCAGCAAGGAATTTGATCATGTTATAATATATTTAGTATTAAGACAGAGAGATATAAGCCTCTGATAACACAATGCAGTGACCTATCTGACTCAGTACATCTAATGTGGGACCCATTAGTGAGTGTTCACTGGCAGGCTCCACCCCACCTGAGGCTCTGAGACCATTTCTGACCCAGGTCATGATTTAGGTCAGGAACTCAGGGGCTTAGCATGCAAGTCAGCATGATATTCCTTTTTCTCAGACATCTTGCTTGAAATCTTGATTTGGGATCTTGGAATCATTTTTGACATCTCTCTCACTTCTTACACTCAATTATTTATTAAATATTGATTACATTTGTCTTATCTCAATCATCCCTACTGCCATTTGTCTTATGTGCCTATCCTCATCTTTGTTCAACTATGGCAACAGCCTTCTAACTAATTTTCCTGCCACAGCCACTCTGTTTCATCCTCCACATTGTTGTCAATTATCTTCCTATAAAAGTCATATTTGATCATGCCACTGTCTTGATTCCACATCCCAAGCAGAATAAAGTTAAAATTCCTTTATAATCTGACCCAGACCTATATTTGTGGATTTGTTTCCTGTGACTGTCTGCCTGTACCCAAAACTCACATTCAAAAACTTCAAGTTCTCTCACACTGTGTTTTGGGCCTGCGATTTCTGCTGCCTATTATCTTTTACATCCTCACTACCTGATGCGCCTTTCTTTTATAGGGCCACTGAAATTTGAAAAAGAATTACCCCACTAATCATGGCCAGATTTCAGAATCCCAGGCATTGTTTCCGTTGTAGTTGATACGCTGCACAGCTTCTGCAGGGAAGCTCTTCATTTAGACTTCAATGTGAATGACAACCCCTGTAGTTTTGAAAATTGGAGGCCATGAAGGTAAAAATTCAAATTTATGCAAATATAGGAGAACAGGAGAGTCTTGCTTTATTATCTCTATGTTCCCCTACCTTTCCAGAAGTAACCACCACCATCTATTGGGTTATGTTATTTAAGACACTTTTTAATGTATTTAAATCAATATATAAATGTACACACAAAATATGATTTTTTTCTGATGTGAGATCATAATACACATTTTGTTCTGTATCTTACTTTTCCTGCTTTTGATATACCTTGGAAAATGTTGCTGGTCAATGGACATAGATCTACCTCGTTCCTTTTTAACTTGAACCATTTGTCCGAATTCAGTTCAAATAGAGTCTATGTTTTTGCCAAACTCCTCTTGGCATCTATGTTACCATTTTTGTATGGTTTCTTAACATTATATATTCCTGTGTGACAGCATTTATTAGAATAGATTATAATTACATCTTTACAAGCCTTTCTATTTCATCCCTAAATAAACTCTGAGATCCTCAGATAGAGATCGGGTCTTGGAATGTTTTAGTGGCTCAAAAATAATTTGTATCAAATGGCTTAATTATATTGAAGTTTTCCTCATAAGTCCAGTACTAGACAGATAAGATGACAAAAGACAGTATCATACTTCTCAGACATCTCTTTGGATTGAAACAATTAACTCCCAGATCTCTGACTTGTCTGGGAGAGGTATTATTTGCCTTATATTCTGGGCATCTTAATGGCCCTCCATGGTAACATTTTTGGATCGTTTTGTGATTTGTTGTGAAATATGAAATTTCACAGTGAAATACAGAATTTGGGGAGAAATTCCTATTCTCCCAGGTTACCAGTGCCTCCAGGCTCAAACTTATATTTTAAACTGGGCCTCAATTGAAACAGAGTTTTTCCCTAGCTCACCATTTCCTCTTGCAGATAGAAACTAAAGCTCATTTTAAAAGCCTGTTCCTACTGCTTCATTTCTTTTTCTTCAGACTTCTGGGGTTTCTTTTATTTATGCAACTTTCAGCCAGTTATAAATGAAGAGTTGATTAAAGAGATCTCTTAGAAATTGCCTTTGCTCGGCAAAACCGTCTGAGAGTGCCGCCCTTCCTTGTCTGCCTCTGTCTCTTCGTCTTTCTTATGCCCTCCAATTCCTTTTCAACTTTTCTCAATTATTTGACTTCTATCCACTTTTGTTAAAAATAATTGTAAAAATTTGAAGGAGTGATGGCCCATAGAACAAACAAAATATCCTATCTGAACAAAGAACAATCTTTGTAATCCACACAATGTGTATTATACTTATTAAATATAAGCATAAATATTCTACCTCTTGCCACTCAGTGGATGCATTTAAAGTCACATTAATAGTAATAAATAAAATTTTTATGGTTTATTGTCTCCACCCGCACAAAAGACCTCATTCCACTACCACATGTATAGTTTTTTGGGGACACATGGGATGTCACATTTCACATATTCTCAGAAATAAGTCTCCTCTCACTGGCACTGCTGCTGGTGCCAATAGTACCAACATGCTTGGTATCAAAAGTACCACAGTTACATAGATGTCTATAATAATATAGAGATTGTCTTTCCCAATTTATAATGGTATGCACTATTAGTATTTTACAGAATTATTCTTTTCTTTAGGCCCTGAACCTGGGACCACGAGCCAGGGTGGAGTAGAGCAAGAGACAATTTATACTCAGAATAACTTTTCCCCTTTGAAGGACCACATCACTATATATTTTTACTAGGTAATGTCTGGTTTCTTCTATCTTTGTGTGGCAGACGTGTATTTTCCGAAAATGACTGCAATATTATATCAAATCCCATGTGTCTTCCAGAATCTTGCCACTTTTCCATCAATAGGTAGAATCTATGCCCCTTTCTCTTGAAACTGGAAAGGCCTTTCTGATTATCGCAATGAACAATGAACACAATGCTAGGGACTTAGATTTGAGAGGCTGAGACATAAAAGATCACAAAGCTTCCATCTAGTGACAATCAACCATTGTCATGTGAGAAATCCAGGCCACATGAGAATGCCACATTTTGGACACCGACCACACTGAAAACCCAGATGACAACCAGAAGCAATTGGTGGACATGTAAGTGAAGAAGATTTGAGATGACTCCAGCCCCAGCAACAGACTGGCCGCAATTACATGAGAGACCCTGAATATGAATCACCTAGTTAAGCTCTGTGAGTGTCCAGAACCATGAGACAGTGATAGTGAATGACTGTCATTGTTTTATACCAGTAAGTTTGGAGTATTTTGTCATGCAGCAAGAGATTAAAGGCTTTGGTACCTGGGAGATCATTGCAGTTATACACACAAAATATAATCTGTGGCAGTGACACTGGGACAGATGGTGAATAAAATTTGGGAGGGGCTAGAAAAGACTCTTGGCAGAAGTCCTTTTGGAGGCTGTTAGTGAGTAACATGTTATTGAAAGCTAGAGGAAAGTGGAGCCTTCTTACATAGTGGTAGATACTTGCTACCTGCTCTTACATGGAAAATATAAAATATACCTAACGAACTGATGAATTTGACCAAGGAGATTTCTAGGAAGAATGCTGAAAGTATTATCCATTTTTTTAGAGAACAAGTTCAAAAAGGGTATGTTTAGTTTTCAAGCAACAGTTAAAAGAAATATAAAGGAGCTGGTAACTCGTGGGGCACTGGATGGTAGATCAAATCCACCTGAAGATGTACAGACATGACACTGGTAGTGGTAACTACAAAGGTAAATATAAAAAAACAGTATAAATGTATTTTTGTAACATATTTTTTTCTCTTATCTGATTTAAAAGACAACTGCATAAAATAGTAATTATAAAAATGTATTGGCAGACTTATAATGTATACCAATAATAGCAAAAGGATGGGAGAGATAATGGAGAAATGTTAGAGCAAAAATTTTTTATATATTATTAAGTTTAAGCCAGTATCAATAAAAACTAGAATAAGTTAAGGTGCTAATGATAATCCCTAATGAAATCACTATCAAAATAATTAAGAAATATAGTATAGTAAAAGAAACAACAAGAGAATTATGATAGTACACTAGAAAATATTTCTTCAAAACCAAAGAAGGAAAAAAAATGTAATTAAAAAACATCAAACAAGGCAACAATAAAGGAAGCACAACAAAAAGATGAAGACATACAGAAGACAAATAGCAAAATGGCAGACATAAATCCTACTTTATCAGTAATTACATTAAATGTGAATGCACTAAAAACTTGAATGAAAAAGCAGATATTGGCAGAATGGATTTCAAAAACATGATTGTATGCTGAGATTCAAAGACAAAAATAGGTTGAAAGTAAAGTGATGAGAAAAGATATACCCTGAAAACTATAACCAATAGCGGCAGTACAAATATTATACAAAATAGACTTTAATATGGGAGGATTCTGAGATGATGGTAGAGTATGAATTACCAGGAATGTGTCGCTCCACCTAGACAATTGCACTGGCAGAAACTGTCTGATGTAACTATTTTGGAACTGTGAAGTCTATTGGAGGCTTGCAACTTCCAGGGAAACTCTGGTTACGTTTGGTCAATTTTAACTCTTTGCACAGTAGCAGTTCCCCTACCCATAGCCTCTTGTTAGAGGCAACCTGCATTCAGCTTGTAGGAGCCAGGGTGGGCACAAAAGACCCTGTCCTCAATGTATGGGGGATCTGTGCTCTGATCACCGATTGATTTCTGCTTCTGATCACATTATAGACAGAGGTTGTTGCTATTGTTGTTGCTCCTCCCACAATTGTTGCAAGCCCCTCCCCCTCAAGCTGAAGCGACTTCCAGGGTACTTAAAGGGCTAGTGCCCTTTCCTTCCCCTTCATTTTTCCTTTTTTCCCTTTCTGAAAACAGGACATAAAAGACTAGGACATTTAAAAGCAACTGGCTATAAAGGGAAAATTAGAACGTGACTATGCATGCTATAAGGCATATAGAAAAAAAAGACTATAAAGCATATAGAAAACAAATAGAAAATAACTACAACTAGTAAGGAGTTTGAATCAGTCATCAAAAATCTCCTGACTAAGAAAAATCCTGGACCTTATGGCTTCATTGGTGAATTCTACCAAGCATTTAAAGAGGAACTAACATCAGTCTTTCTCAAATTTTTTCGAAACAAATTGAAGAGGAGGGAACACTTTCTAACTCATTCTATGGGTGCCAGCATTACCATAATATCAAAGCCAGAGAAAGACACTGTTATGGTCTGAATGTTTGTATTTCCTCAAAATTTGTACATTGAAGTCCTAACACCCAAGGTGATGTTATTAGGAATCAGGACCCTTGAGAGGTGATTAGGTCATTAAAGTGGGCCTTCATGAATGAGATTAGTTCCTGTATAGAAGAGATCGCAGAGAGCTAGTTTTCCCCTTTCACCAAATAAGGGCACAACAAGAAAGAGCCATCTATGAACCAGAAAATGAGCCCCACCAGACACTGAATCTGCTAGCACCTTCATCTTGAGCTTCAAGCTTGCAGAAATAAGTTTCTGTTTATAAGCTACCCAGATTATAGTATTTTGTTATAGCAGCCTGAATGGACTAAGACAATGTAAGAAAAAAAAACATACATATCAATATTCCTTATGATCAATCATGCAAAAACCCTCAACAAAATACTAGCAAATCAAATTTAGCAGCATATTAAAAGGATTATATGCCAGGATCAAGTGGGATTTGTTCCTGGAAAGCAAGCGTATTTCAACATATAAAAATTGATTAATATAGTATCCCACATTGATAAGAATGTAGGGAAGAAAAATCCATGATCATCTTGATTAATGCAGAAAAAGCATTTGAAAAATTCAGCACCCTTTCATGATAAAACCACTCAATAAACTAGAAATAGAAGGAAACTTCAATATAATAAAAAACGTATATAAAAAACCCACAGTAAACATCATACTCAATAGTGAATGACTGAAAGCTTTTTCTCTAAGATGAAGAATGAGGCAAAGATGTCCACTCTCAGAACTTCTACTTAACATAGTCTAGAAGTTCTAGACAGAACAATTAGGCAAGAAAAAGAAATATGAGGCATTCAAATTGGAAAGGAAGAAGTAAAATATCACGGTTCACAGATGATGATATAATCTTATATATAGGAAACTCTAAAGATTCCACAAAAAACTATTAGAAATAATAAATAAATTCAGCAAAGTAGCAACATACAAAATGAACATACAAAAATCAGGTGCATTTCTTTATAGTAACAATGAATGACCTGAAAAGGATATTATGAAAACAATTCTATTTACAGTAGCATCAAAAAAGAATAAAATACTTAGGAATTAACTTAATCAAGGAAGTAAAAGACTTGTACAATGAAAACCAAGAAACATTGCTGAAAGAAATTAAAGAATATATAAATAAATGGAAACATATCCCATGTCCATGGATTGGAAAACTTAATATTGTTAAGATGTCAATATTACCCAAAGTTGTTTCAATGCAATCTTCGTTAAAATTCAAATGATGTTTTTTTGCAGAAATAGAAAAACCCATCCTAAAATTTATATGGAGTTCAAGGGATCCCAAATAGTCAAAACAACCTCGAAAAAGAAATACAAAGCTGAAGGACTCACCTTACCTAGTTTCAAAACTTACTACAAAGCTACATTAATCAATGCAGTGTGGTGCTGGCATAAAGAAAGCCATATAGATCAATGGAATAGAATAGAAAGCTTGGAAATAAATCTTCACATATATGATCAAATGACTTTTGGCAAGGTGTCAAGACTATTCAATGGGGAGAGGACAGTCCTTTGAACAAGTGATGCTGGGAAAACTAGAAATCCACATGCAAAAAAATAAGTTGGTTTCTTACATAATACCATACAGAAAAATTAATTCAAAATGGATCAAAGACGTAACTGTTAAGATATGAAACTATAAAACTCTTAGAAGAAAACATAGAGTAACATCTTTATGATATTGGATTTGTCAATGAGTTCTTGGATATGACACCAAAGATACAGGCAACAAAATAAAGAATAAACACATTGAACTTCATGAAAATTAAAAAATTTTGTATCAAAAGTTACTATAAACAGGGTAAAAACTCAATCCAAAGAATGGGAGGAGATATTTGCAAATCATATATCTGACAAGAAATTAATATTCAGTCTACATAGGGAACTCCTAAAACTCAACAACAACAACAGAAAAAAACAAAAACAGTCTGATTCAAAAATGGGCAAAGGACTTGAATAGGCATTTTTCCAAAGAAGATATACACATGATCAGTAAAAAATGAAAAGATGCTCAACATCACTAATCATTAGGGAAATGCAAATCCAAACTACAATGAGATACTACCTCACACCCATTAAGATGACTACTATCAAAAAAACAGAAAATAACCAGTTTTGTCGAGGATGTGGAGAAATTGGAACCCTTGTGCAGTATCAGTGGAAACGTAAAATGGTACAACCACTGTGGAAAACACCGTGGCAGTTACTCAAAAAATACAAAATAAAATTACCATATGATCCAGCGATTCTACTTCTGGGTATATACCCCAAAGAACTGAAAGCAGGGTCACAACGAGATATTTGTATACTCATTTTCATAGTGGCATTATTTACAATAGTTAAAACATAGAAGCATCCCAAGTGTTCACTGATGAATGAATAGGCAAAACCAGATATATATATATACATATGAAGATATGTATATATATATATATATGAATATATGTATATATAATGAATTCTTATTCACCCTTAAAAAGGAAGGAAATCCTGATGTAAGCTACAACATGGATAAACCTTGAGGACATTATGATAAGTGAAATAAGCCAGTGACAGAAAGATAAATACTATATCATTACACTTCTATGAGGTCCTTAGAGTAGTCAAAATCATAGACACAGAGAGTAGGATGTTGGTTCCCAGAGGCTAGGGGTGGGAAGATACGTGGTATATCCATGTAACAAAATACTTTTTGGCAATAAAAATCAATGAAGTGCTGATTCATGTTAAAATATTGATGAACCTTGAAAGTATTATGCTAAATGAAAAAAGTCAGTTGCAAAAGGCCACATGTTGTTTGATTCCAACTATATCAAATGTCCAGAAAAGGCAAGCAAATCTACAGAGATAGAAAGTAGGTTAATGACTATCTAGGACTGGTGGGGCAAATGGAGAGACTGCTAATGGGTAGGGAGTATCTTGTGAAGTTGCAAAAGTGTTCTAAAATTAGGACATGGATATAGTTTCACAACTCTGTGAATATGATAAAAATAAAGTTTAAATCAATTAATTTTATGGTATGTGAATTATTTCTCATAAAGCTGTAAAAAAACCCCATATAATATTTTACCAAAGTGATTAAAAATTTAGAGAAAGGTGAGGGAGGAAAAAGCCAAAAAAAAAAAAAAAAAAAATCTTTAAAAAATGTTCTTCTTACAATGTTTGTTAAAATGAGAAATACAAAAAGGGACCATATAAATATATTTGAATAAGATCATGGTGGTCAGCTTTCTGTTTAGTATTTTTCCTGGTGTCTCATTGAGGTAGAGAGAGATGCAAACTATCTTCAGTAACAAATAGGGAAAAAAGAGCAAAAAACTTTAGCAAATTATCTAATTTCCTGCAGAGGCAAAGACTGCTTCTTATGCTGTCACAAAAACACACAAGGCCAAGAGCAGGCCTATCATTTAGGCCTTAACCCAATATTTCACACATTTCAATCAGCAGACCTCACGGAATGTCTTCACTTTTCAGTTTTAGAAATTGTCTTAGAAATCCAATCTAAGATCTTCTTCTTGTATACACAGGGCTATTCACCACAGCAATTTTTGCCAAAAGAGAAGTAACCCAAATATCCATCAACAGGGAACTGGTTGAATAAACTCTGCTACATACACAGAATGGAGCTGTAAGATAGAATGAGAAATATCTCCATGTACTACTGCAGAACTATCTCCAGAGTATACTCTTAAGCCAAAAACAAACCACAGAAAAACAAAAAAAACACCCCACCTCAGTGGAAAATACTGTGGAGAGCATATTATCGTTTATCTAAGAAAGAGGGAGGGATGGCTACCATTATGAGGAGGAGAGAGAGGTAAAAGTTTGATGTCTTTGAATATATTGTCTTTTGTAGATTTGACTTCCAAACTGTCTAAACATTTTACCTAATTCTGAAACAAAATTAAATTCAGAAACCAGTCTTAAAGATGAAAAGCAAAGTGAAATAAATGGACAAACCATTTAATTGTGTTAAAGTAGTTATGTTTCTAAACTATCAAAGGAAACACTAAAACCACTCTTACTTCAGAGGATTCTCATTAGGTATTTTTGGCATCTGTCCTCTTGACTTTTGGTGGTCTGTCTGATAACCTAGAATATTTATTTGATACTTTCATTAGTATTTTTTAATTTTTACGGAACACTTATTATGTGGTTGCATATTACTAAAATTTGACATAGTACTAAAACTTTGGGACATTAAATGACCCGCCCAAGGTCAGTTTGCATCACCCAAGGCAGGCAGTTTGACTCCATAATCTATAACATAATCATAGCTATGTTGCTTGTAATTAAATTGATGTTAATCTAAAGAATATATAAGCATCTTAATAGAAATTAATACCTAAAAAATGCGTGCTTCATTTTCATTATATTACGGAAACTCTCTGCATTTTACACATCAGTGTAAGTAGTTGATTCAGCTAATTCTTCTACTGTAAAACAGAAAAGTGTGAAATTTAAAAAGCATTTATAATGTTCTAAAGCATGCGATTTATTTTAATACAAATATATTCTTTTAAATCAACAAATGATTAATCTTAATATAAGTAGTGTAAATAGGACTCTGTTGAATTATTTTTTAATTACTACTTATTACAAAGTTTAAGGGCGTAATTTTGGCCATTTTAAAGATATATTTTGATTAAACTTCTTGGGGAAGTGATATCTAATTCAAATGTGTATTCTTGTAACACTAAAAACAATGCTTTATAGGTAATAAGTGTTTCTTCAATTAACATATAAAAACTTGCTACAAATAAGTACAGAATCCAGATTCTTAAAGAAAAAATAGTCACCTTTGAAATGAGTGATGTTGATAACCAAACTCAATCTCTATTTTCTCTCATTTTTATTTTTTATTTGCTTTCCTTCCACAAACATGTTTTGAGCACCGAGTGCATCAGGCCCTGGGCATTGGCTGTATCCGTCTAGAGTTCTCTGCCAGCCAGCCTCTTCTACCAGATGTGCATTCCACTTCATCTGGAGTCCTTTAAGGACTTGCCCAAGAGAGTGAGCCCAATAAAATGTGGAACTTGCTTTTGCTGATTCTTTTAAACAGAAATCATCAAATCAGATGCATACAGGGGCCTGTCAGAAAATCTAAATAAGTGATATGAGCCAGGCAGAGACAATAGGCAGTGGCAGAGTCCCAGCAAACAGGGGACAGCAACATCTCAGATGTCTCTGTTACCATCACAGAATATGGGGCCAACATCGCAAGAACTTCCAAGAAAGATGAAAAACTGTTTTTTTATTTGAAATATTCAAATCAGTGAAAAAGTAAAACAAATTATGAAGTAGAAAAAAAAAAAAAAATAGCATGTGAGCCACTGCATGGTACTGGCTGAATAGAACCAGTTTGTTGGTGAATTTGGCCTGTAGACCAGCACCATGTGACCTCTCTTTTACAAAATGTTTTCTGAGTTTTATATCCTTTCCTGGCATCCATCTTTCCCTGGAGGATTGATAATGGGACTGATTCTACCATTCACAAAAGGCTCCAACTGCTACTCACAGACATAGTCTTACTCTGTTATCTCTCCAGGACAACAGCTCAAAATAAAACAATACGCCCAACATCCATACAAAATCTACATAAGTGTTTTTTTTACTAACTTCTGCTTCAAGACTCAGAAACATTACAATTTACAGCCTCTTTCCTACATGTGTTGAAGTTGCTTCTTTCTTTTGTTACCCTCAATACCACCAGGTTTTAGTTTTGATCATTTGCACTATTTTGATTTTGTGCCTTCAAAACTAAGCACATTCAAACTCAAACCAGGATTTTATAAAAAATAAATGGTTTGGGAGTGCATTAACACTTCCAGGTCTATGGCCTGATTCCTATTTGTACCTGTTTCAGGCAAATGCAGCTTCATTGTCTTTTTACTAAGACACATGACTGTCAGTCTTCAGATGTTAGGCATGTTGTGGTCAAACATTTGGGCTCAAAGATCAACACTCAGAACCCACTTACTACTACCTAGGGACTGGAGTCACAGGAAAATGATGAATTTACTTCTCATGCCACTTATTTGCATAAATGAAACCTGGCAGGTTAGAGTAAGAATTTGGAAGACATGTTAGAACTCAGGAAATAATCCATTAAGAGTGGGGAGTGGTAAGTAATATCTGGCAGGCACTGGTCAGAAAAGCAATATCCCCTGATGGAAGGAATCACTAACCTTATTGCCAGAATATGGGTAGGACATTGTGGTAAATGTTGGCCTGCCCATTCAGTATCCAATTCGATCCCTTTCTTGTGTGCCTGCTGTACTGCAGATACTGAAAAGTAAGAACTTCCTCAATGCTAGGACTCAGGATATAATGAGAAGTCTCCCAATTAGATGTACATTTATGAGACTTGAATTTGGAACTGTGGAGAGGAAGGTGTAAATCTAGAAAAGAAAATGGTTCTGGAGCCAGTGGCTGTCATGGCAACATCCTGATTCCACAGGCAGCTTCTGATTGTAGCAGGGGCAGAAGCTCCCTTGGTGATCATATTCTGCGATGTTGTTTAGGAGTCATTCCTAGAACCTCAAACCACATTCTGTTTCTTCACCCCTTTCAGTGATTTTGTAAATCATTTGAAATCTTGTAATATGTCAAATCCAATATATAGCAAAGTTGGGGGGAAGTGTTTAACACCTTGTTTATTGGCCAACTTGTTCTGTAGACAGGCCAAGCATTGAGCCTTAAAAAAAAAAAAAAAAAAAATCATCACTCCATTTCTGGTTAAAGTACTATGAAAGCAGAAAAAATTATTTTGGAAATGAAGGAAAAAACTTCAAGGGGAAGGACTACTTGACCAAGTACCTTACTGCTAAAGCCATGGCTGCTACTGTCAGAGGAATTATTTCTAATCATCGGTTCAAGTCGGAAGGGACTTCCAGTTTCCTCTTCCAATGTAGAGTTCCCCGAGAGATTTATAGTGGCCTAGGGGATAGGATTGAGGGAACCCGCACAATTGTGATTCGCAAGTGATGGGCAAATTACACACCACACAAAATCTTCATGTGCTGTCAACTTTCGGAGCTCCAGAGCTTTTTCCATTTCAAAACACTCTAGGGATTGCTCTGACGATCTGAGCAGAGACTCACGAGCACACATTTCATGAAGTCTCAAATATTACCTGGTGCCGCATCTTGTATCTACTGGGAAAATGTTATACCCAAATTATATTTAAAACTCTAAGGCTATGAAATCTCACTTTCTTTCATATCCATGCCTTTCTGTCACCCCTGACCACTGTCCAAAATGTACCTCCCTCTGCTCATCCATCCTCTTTTCAAAATCCCATCTCCATTTCCTGTGCTTGTCTTCCCTGGAACTACATTTTTATTGGTCTCTTCCTTCAAAATCTTTCCAATCATCTCCCTTTGGAAAATTCAGTGTTGAAGACACTCCATAATCTCTCCGGTTGACTTCTTGCTTTACCTGGAACCCAGCCCTCCCTAAAGGACACAGTTTGTCCTGAATATCTCTACAGGGAAAGCTTCTCATTCTCCTCAGCATCTTCCTAAGTCCACAGTGCTGTTTATAAGTCATCTCTTATCAACACTCTTGTAAAAATCACTCCTACACTGAAGTTTATACCACTTCGCCATGGCGTATTTTACCTCTTCTATATATTTACCGATACATATTGGCCTTTTGGTTACCTTCTTCCAAAAACGTATCGAAGATTTTGCACCCGGCTCACAGCTTTCCACTTCATCTCAAGCCCCTCCATCTCTCTGGGTCCAAGTGAACAAACCATCCAACCTCTTCCCTCAAAGTTTCTTGACTTCCTCAACACTAGAAACTTTCTTCTCCTGTCTGCCATGGCCCTCTGAAATGCTATGCTTTAATGTTCCACTCTCTTTCTACCCTCTCACTCCATTATTTCCATTACATATGCCTTCCCTCACTGGTGTAGCTAGGTCCTAGATCACTCACTATGTTTTCATATGATCTAATATCCTATTCAGAAATTCATTTACTTTCCCATTTGCCCAAGTCCAATGTTATAGCTACTCTCATTTAAGACTGCACCTACCCTGAAACACTTGGGCTTTGAAATAAGCTGTCTGCCTTTGGTATTTTTGACAACCATGCTGTAGCCCAAGAACATTACAACCCAAGCAGATTTGCAGTCTACAGATTTGTAGTCTCTAACCTTGAATAGGCTTTAGCTTCACCTTGTATGTCCTGTGTATGTCCTACATTACTTCTCTTTATTTCATGCAATAATTTTAAACCCTCACCATTCTTTTTTAATACGTCAGTCATGCCTCTAACTCTATTGAGAAACTGGTTGCCATCAAACAGAACACTTTAACCTCTTGTCTTCTGTCACCTCCACAGGCTTTGTTGCATCTACTCTCTTCACCTCTTTCCTTCTGCTTTTAGAAGAAGACTCTTTCCTGCTGGCCAAGTCCAAACCCTCCACCTGCTCCCCGGGTCCCATGCCTCCCATCTCTACAGGAACCTGCCTCACCAGCTGTGCCCTCTTTCTCTGTCTCACCTGCCTCCCCCACACTGTGAACTCCTCCTTCAAACCTGTAAAGATGCCAAATTGTCTTCCACACACACAAAAAACCAACTCGTCCTTAATCCACACTAACGATAGGCCAACATTGTGTCTTTCTTTCATGTTTAAAATTCATAAAAGTGCTGTAGGGAATCCTGACTGAGACACTTGGCCCTAAGAGTTTTGAAAATCTGCACAATAGAAATTAGAAACACTTTTATTTCAAAACTGCAAGCAGAATAAAATGTTCTTTTGTTCTAGAAAAATTATTTAATTGGACCTTTTTTATTAAATATAAAGCAAACATTCACCTATTGTTCTTATGGAGAACAGAACACTATTAACCCAAATCTGGTGTTTTTTAACTGAAAAGTTAAGCATTCTTTTGGTAACAGAAATTGTTCTGTATTGCTGGAGCAGATTAACATTGCTGAGGTGTTCTTCTTGTTTGATTGTGTGGTGGGAGGAGATAAGAACTATTTTTATGTCCCTGCATAAATTTAGAATGCCCAGTATTGTAAAGTGTTTCTTGTTCTTGGGGGAGTTGTGGGCATTCTTATTCAAGAGGTTAAGGCATGAGGCAAGTAATCAAGGCAGTCAGATGACTATAGAAAGGATATGAAATCACTATCAGGTACACCAGGCATGAGGAGCAGATGAAAGAAGGAACCAGACTGGGTGGGTGATGTCCAATGCAGAAAGTATTGATGTTGGATAAATTGTTCATAAGGAAAGGCTACACTCCCATAAATGGGCAGGATATTTTCTATGAAGTTGATAAATGTTCTTCTGTCAGTTATTGAAGAAAGAGACATAACTTGGCACAGGAAATAAGGATTTAAGGGCTTGAGCAGCAACACCCCAATAGAAAGATTGCCATGATCTGCTTTCTACAGACCAATCACTAAAAGAAACCAGGGCTCCTTGGAAGAAGTCCGCTTCCAGGACTAGGACAAAGAAAGTTATAAAATGAGCCTGAAAATTTTTTGTTAGAAAGTAAGAATTGCTCAAAGAATGATGGGTACATGTGAAAAGACAGAGAAGCCAGCTTCAAGGGGCTCCCAGTGGCCAAATATCACATAATCTGAGAATCTAAATGATAGTACAGAGAATAACAAATTAAATGAAAAAGGAATCCATGATTTCATACTGATATAAATAAGTAAATTGAACATTCAGTCATGAATGGGATAGTTACACAGTCTCAAAATACCTCTTCATAAAGCACTGACTGATTACAAAGAGAAAAAGACTAACTTCACAGTGGCTAAGTCAGGCAGACACCATCTTAATCAAGAGCTTGAAGTTAACATCACCAGTGATGGGAAAAATTGAAATCATGTACCACCTGCAATGAGAAAAACACCTCATCACTTCTGTGATATTCCTGCCCAGGATGCATGGCCTGAATCTAATCACGAGATAAACTCAAACTGAGGAACATTCTACAAAATAATTGGCCTGTACTATGCAAAAAGTGTCAAATCCTTGAAAGCCAAGAAAAGACGAATTGTTTCAGATTAAAGGAGACTAAAGAGAAATGACAACTAAATGCATGTGATTCTGGACTGGATACCTCTGGCTTTAAATTACATTATTGGAACATTTGTCATAACTTGAATAGGGTTTGAGAATTAGATGGGAGTACTTTATTAATGCTATTTTTTAAATTTTGATGGTTGTTTTGTGGTTATATAGGAGAATGACATATTTTTAAGGGTGTGATAGGGAATCAGGGTAGCAACTTCTTGAATGATTCGGGCGGAATAATTCTTTGTACTGTTGTGCAACTTTTCTATAATTTGAGATTGTTCCAAAAGCAAGTGAATTAAAAAAAGAAACAGCAAATTAAACAAAAAGGTTGATGTCATCTAATGTTATCTTTAGTAGTTAGGGGGGCCTGGCTATTTGTGTTAGAAAACAATAATCTATACTCATTGTGTCTAGATATTTACCTCTCGTTCATGCTTTAACATATTGTAATTTTTACTTTTTTTTTTCTTTTCTCCACTTTATTTTAACTGTTCTCCAAGGATTCCAGTAAAATCTTGGTTTACCATCCATGTGCCATTCAGTGTCTGTGTAACCTCAGAAACTTAATTTACTTGTGCCTCAGTTCATTGTAATCTGTTAGATTATACTTGTCTATTATATACGTTGAAATCTATTAGAAGGGAAATAATACAATTGTGGTTAAGATTTGAATAAACATAAAATGCCTAGAATAGTTCTTGGCTCATATTAAATGTTCAAAAATATTGCTTATCCATTGTTATTATTATTATTTCCAGCCCAGAATTCTTGCCTGTGATGTAGACCCACATATTCAAGTGCCTACTTCGGTACATCTTCACTTGGATGTCCCGTAGACACCCAGAACACAAAATGCTCAAAACTGAGCTCTGTAGTCCAAGCCTTGTTCCTGTCCCCAGGTTCTCTATCCTAATGAATGTCTAAGTCATAGATCTGAGTGCCAATCTTGACCCTTTTCTTTTTTAATTTTTACTTGTCCTGTTAAATTCATGGTCAAATAATGTTAATTTCCTTGATATTTTTGCATTTCTATCCTCCTCCTTCTTCATTGTCACTCCCTTAGTTCATAATCTCATTGTCTCTTATGTTAATTAGTACAATCTACCTAGTTTTCTTGCTTTCTTCTTGACTCTCTCCAATCATTTCTCTATCCTACATTAAAAGTGATCTTTCTAAAATGCATACATGTTGGAGCTAAGAAAGAAAGAAAGAAAGACCACAAAAAAACATTAAACTTTCAGAAAGAGAACAGACCTATAGTTACTAAAGGTGGGAAAAGGGAATGGGGTGGGTTAGGGAATAATTGGGTAAGGGACACAAAGAATAATTACAATTTGTACTGAAGAACGTGCTAATAATATTGATTTGATCATCACATACTGTACACAAATACTGATTGTTAACTCTGTACCCCATAAATATGTATAATCAATTAGGTTTTAATTCAAAAAATAAATTAAAAAACAAATGCAGTCTCCAACAATTAAAAAAATAATAAAATAAAATTAGTATATCTGCAAAGTAGGTGAGAGATGCAATTTCTGCGACTTCTTTTCAGAGAATTAAACTAAATTTTGAACTATGAATGATGTATTATTTTCTTCTACATAAGTTTTCTACTGATTATGGACTTTTTTCCCTGTGCTGGTTTTCAAAATTTTCATACATGCATTTAAAATCAGAATTACTGCAAGGTGATGAAATATGTACTTTCAGATGCTTCATTAAACTGAATAAATCTAAATAATGAACTAGAAAAAAATGAAATAAAATAAAATGCATATATGATCAAATACTTCCTCCCCTGCATCTAACGAATTCATTTAGTCTGTAAGATAAAATACAACTCCTTAGTACAGCTTACAAATGCCATTCTCTTTAGCTTCACTTTTTGCTCCCTCTCCTTCCCCAACTTTTTGCTTAATTGTATAGCTCTGAAGTTACTGGGTACTCATGTGTGCCAACGGCTCTCTCCTAGATCTTTGTGCAAATGCCCTTCTCTCTGTGTGGGATGTTATTCCCTATCTTCTTTGCTTAGCTAACTTCTGCTCTTTTTTTAAGACTCAGCTCATGCATAACCACCTCCAGGAAGCTTTGCTTGAAACTGCAGAGGTTAGATGCTCTTCTGTCTTGTGCTTCTTTCACAGAACTCATCTTATGGTCTCCCAATTGTCTATTTATTCTCTGTTTCTCCCATTATTCTGAAAACAATCTGAAGGCAGGAACTGTGGGTGTCCATGGTTGCGTTAAGTCTGTTTATCTCTTACACTGTATTCCTAGCACCTAGTACAATGTCTGAAACATAGAAAACATTTTTAAAAATTCTTGAATAAGTGAATGCTGCCAGCTGTACTAGTAACTGTTTTAGACCATCATCTGTTTGTGGTATATTGACAGATCATCATGCAGTTACAGTACACTGACAAGTCAGTCAATATTTACTTTCTATTCTCAGTGTCTAGATTTCAATGTGTTCAATAAACATTTAAAAATGAATATGCAGTTTTTAATTTATAATATTGAATCAGATATTAAATCTTTCTTTAGAGCTCTTTTTTTTAAAAAAAGGGGTACTTTTCTGTCAGGCAGATATCATTCCCTATAAGATCTGAACTTTCTACAGTCTTCAAGATCCTAGCATTTTTAAATATGTTCTGACACTTTAAAGATGAAAATGATTATTTTATGATAATTTTCAGAGAATCCATTTCTACTATGTATGGCAATGGTATTAGAACAATTTTCCCACTCCAGCTAAAACCAATGAGTTCTTCTCAATATTTTCTACAGATTTATAATCATCCAAACCTCATATGGTACCAAAAAGCAACTTGGGCATTTTATACCACATGAGTTAAGAGTTCATAAAGCAACAAACATAAAATCAATCAATAAGTCCCCCAAAAAAGTGCTTTGAAAATCTTTCACAAAAGCTCTAAGAAACATCTCCAGGGAAATGCAGACATAGTTTTTATGAAGTTCTAGATTTCCAGAATTTCCTTGGGTATGCATTAAGCCCCAATGACTTTAGTTCATGTGCTGAATCAGATAGGACTAAAGAGATTCGTTGTTTATTTTTTTATATTTTCATGATGCTGGGATTGGAATTACAAGTATCTAGCTTATAGGGTGGAGTAAAATAAACTATTAAATATGAGATCACCAAGGACTTCAGTAGTGAACATAGTTTTGGCATTTTGCTCCAACAATGTACAAATATTTGACTGAGGAAGGTACCTCTCTATCCAGGATTCTTTCAGGGCTTGTAAGAAGGGTTGACTCCATGGGTTAACTTGGTGCTGTCACTGTAACAGAATCAGTCATACTGTATGCCCAGAAGAATGAAACTTACTAAAAAAAGAGGCTGACATAGCAGAGCAGACTTCCACTGAGTCCCGCACGGTGACTCCAATCCACTTTGAGATGATGCCTCCATCATTTCACTTACATATTGAAGATTAATTTTTAGCTTGGGCCCTGGGTGTCTGGGACATTAGAAATCTTTTCAAACATCAATTGATCATTATGAAAGGAGAGCTGATAGAGAAAAAAGATGGATGCCATTGTAACTAATAATCTTTTCAGCACAACAAGATCCCCCAAAGTTGGAAAGCTGACCATGTTCAACAAGAAGTTGGAAGTCCATTGCCTCTGGAAGGACTCTACAGTGTAAGGTCACCATATTGGAACCTGTTTACGTGATCACTAGCTTGCAAATGAGCCTACAAGTCCTGGATGTTACCTTCAGAGAGAGATGTTTGAACTATCAGAAGCATCAGAAGGTAAAAAGAGCCTATAATTCAATCCTAGAATTCAAGAAGAGGAATCTATCAATAACAAAGAATAGGTTAGTCCTTCTCTAAAGTTCTTTTCTGAATTAATGTACTAGGCCAGCCCAAAGTGCCCAGTATGCTGTCCTAGGAATTTCCACAGTTAGGTAGAAAGCATTAGATAAATGAACACTTTGAGCCTTCAGCAAGTCACTAACTCTCTTTGAGACTCAAAAGCAAAGCAGGACTCATCAGTAATTTATCTCATAGGGTCTGATTACATAATAAGCACTCAATGAGTGGTAATCCTCATTGTTCCTGTCCAGTTGTACTTTTGTATGTATTTCTTGAAATACTTTGTAATTCTCAAAGCCACTTAAATAGGGAGTACGGTAGTCCCCCCTTGTCCAGACTCCCAGTGGATGCCTGAAAATTCGAGTAGTACTGAACTGAATTGCTGTTAATTGGGACATGTTTCTGTGCATATCTTCTATCCCCAAATTTAATGCCCTTTCCATCTTAACTAAGCACTTATCATGCACTGTGGCTGTAACTTTTGCACTTTGAGGTGTGACAGTAAAATTAGCAAGAATTTCTTTTTCCTTCTTCACAATTTCACTTATAGAAGATTCGTTCTTATTGTAGATTTTAGAAACCTCAGTGTACAATTTTTTCTCTTTCCTTATGAAGTCGAGAAATTTCACCTTTTCACTTAAAGGAAGCACTTTACAGGTTCTTTTTGGCATTTCCAAATTGCCAACATCACTCCTCTTGCACTTTAGGGCCATTATTAAGTAAAAGTAGGGTGACCTGAACACAAGCACTATGACACCGCCAGAGTGGATCTGATATCTGACATGGTACTAAGTGACTAGTGGGTGGGTGGCATCTACAGCCTCTATATACTGGACAATGGGATAATACATGACAGAGCAGGAGCAGGGCAGAGTGAGATTTCATCATGCTACTCAGAACGGCATGCAATTTAAAACTTATGAATTCTTTATTTCTGGAATTTTCCATTTAATATTTTTGGACTATGGTTGACTGTGGGTAACTGAGACCATGGAAAGCAAAACCATGGATAAGTGAAGAACTACTGTACTTATTATCTGCTTAATAAATAGATCGTTGAGCAATCATTTCCACTAGATTTCTTGTAAAGTTTTAGAAATTTTTTTATAGATACAGATTGGTTGCACAAATAAATAAATACATGATGGAAGTACCTATAGAAGAAACACTATATCTCTCCTCTATCCAGAATACGACAAACATGAAATATAAAAAGAATCAAAATAAAAATCCATTTGTTCATTTAAAACTATTTATTGAAATCTGTCTATATGCCAAGTGTTCTTGTTAAGGTCTGTAGGGCAGAAAGCTTGTTCTTTTTATGAGTTTGTAGTCTAGTCAGAAAGATCAGACATTACTGAGATAAATTGACTAGTACAAGATTTAATAACTTTATTGCTTCTTGTTTTATGTCACAAACTCTCTTCTGCAATATTACTGAAGTCAATAATTAAATGAGCTATAACTCATTGTGCATTTTGCTGTTAAAAAAATTCTAACAGAGGTAACTATAATTTTTAAAGAATGATTATTGAAAATTTGGTAAAAAGGAACCACACCAAAAAGTTTGAATCATGTTCTACAATCCGACAGAATACACGATATTTTGGTTGAAAGATCTTAGACAACTCACATTTCCTAGCTTTCAGTCTTCTCATTTGTAAAATGTAAAAGATAGTGAGAATTGTGTCACTATTTGTCTTTTTTACTGAGACATGTGGGATTAAAGACATATGTAAGTTAAAGGAAGAGAGACAATATCCCTTGTAAGGTAGATATTTTTCATGGATGAGGAAGTGAAGATTTAGGAAGACTACGTAACTAGTAAAAGGTTATACAAGGTAGTGGCTGAGTTGTGCCAAGGCTCATAAACTATCATTACCATTTTTGTCTTAGAGATATAAAGAAAAGGTAATTCTTGAATGTGTCAGATCTCTTCTCAGTTTTATATAGCAGCTACCATTTAATCCCTGGCTACAACATCCATATCAATAATTTCAACTTTATTGTGCATAAGAATTATCCGGTTAGCTTGTTTAAAATAGATTTTGAGATTCTGTTAACCTCAAAACTGTTTCACTCTGTCTAGTGTGAATCTCAGGAATCTGTGCCCTCCAGGTGATTCCATCTCAGATGATCCATTGATCACATTTTGAGAAATATCTATCTCCATCAATGGGTGATGTTAACAAAAAAGCAAGACATCATTCAGTTTTATTAGAACCTAACATATTGACGCTGTCTGGGTTTAATCAAAATACCCAGTGTTTTGCATCAAGGTGTGTTGCATCAAGCTTAAATGACCTAAAACTTCAGTCTGATCCAATTTATTCTCATTTGGATGGATGTGTACTGATCTCCCCAAAAGATTTATAAGCATTTATACAAGATAGATGCTTTCTGTGGTAGAAGAAAGCAGGAAACTATCATCGATCAAAGAGTATTATATAACTTCATAAATTTTCAACTAGGTTTGATATTAAAATCCTTAAGGGAAATATATCAATTTAAGAGATCAAAACAAACAGTGATATCTTTGAATCAGACACACACAAAAAAAGTCTGCCAATTTAATTCAATGAAAAAAAAAAAAGACAAAACAATCAAAGAATTTTAAGGTCATGAGATAATCTTTCCATAAATCTTTGCCTAATTTATTCTATAGAAATCATAGAGGAAGGTGTTTTATTGGTGCTTTTGTAAATCTTCTATTCTGTCACCTTATTAAATTGACTTTAGCTTTAAATTGATCTGCTTAGTGTACAGACATTGAGGTTACACCTGAAGGCATCTAATCACCCTCTGTCTAATCCAGAACTAGTAATAAATCAATAGGCAGAAGTGATTCATGGCTTCCTTCAGGTTACTGAAACTCCCTGCAATCCTTTCCAGTATAAACATCAAAGGGCTAGCAATTTTTTTGTAGGCTTATTTTTAACACTACACTCACAAAATATTTTTGATATTCTGGTAATGTACAAGAAAGACATTAAGTTCAAAGGCAAACAAGAGACCAGAGCAGATTTTCTACTAGGATCAAGGTTTTGAATCTTTAAGATGTACCCTCTGTCTGTATGGTCAGAAAATCAGACATTTTCCCAGAAAGCCTATTTAATACTATTTCCACTTTGTGGATTATTGTGTAATGAATGCATGTACAATGTGGCCTTCGGGATACCACACCCCAAAATATATTTCAGTTACTAGAGACTTTTTTCTAGCGAGAAATACTACCAATGTGTACCAATGTATATCCGAAGTTTAATAGATGCAAAATCAGCAAGGAACTTGAGGACCATCTAGTTTAATCTTTCACCTAATGATGGGTCTTTACTATATTTCGTCTGACTATCATTAGTAAGAATTGGACTGTGTTGAAGGCTTTGGCTTGTGGTTATATATAAAGATGGCTGGACCACAAATTTCTTTTAAGGAAATTGTACGTATTTTGGGAAAAATCTGGAAATGAAGATTATTTTCCTCTGTATCCATATGTCAGATCATTTCTACCTCATCTTTAGTGCTGTTTAGATGGTGCAAACCTTCTGAAAATGTGAAAAATTTATCCAGAATTATAGCAATATTGATTTAAAAACAATTAACTAAAACAAAAGTGAGAAATACGGGTAGTTCACAATTAGTGAACAATCAGTAGCACTAGGCACTGTGATAAAAGCTTTATATTTCATCCTTTCAACAAGGTCATGAGAGAGGAAGTGCTGTTACTGCTTCTTACAGTTTAGGAAACCGACATTTTAGAAAGTACTGAGTTACTTGTCCAATTTAACACGGCCAGTACGTGGCAGAACTAGACTCTAATGTCTGCTTGACTTGAAAGGCCATGATCTTTCTTCTGAGCCATTTGCTCCTTTTACTTACACCGTTTCCACATAATACAACTGAATGAAGTCATAGCTGTTGTAGCTTTCACCCCTTTCCCTCCCCAAGCCCCACATCCATCCCAGCATTATAGAGAGTCATAATGATGCAAAAGAAGGGCCTGGGCTTAGGAATCAGATCAGGCCTCTTACTCACTCTTGTGTAACTTTGTAAAAGATAGCTTACCTTTTGCAATTCAATTTCTTCATTTGTAAAGTTGATTTAAAATAATCTACCTCAACAGCAGATGCTAATTGTTGTTGTCTTCCTCTTCCTTCAGAGTAGAATGAGAGTGGTGAAGTTAGGGAAGGTAGAAGAAAGCAGGAAAAACATTGTCTTCTCCTCACCCTGTATTGCACAAAGTATCCTCAGTCCTGAACAGCTGCCTGAAAAAGATCTAAATGAAACAGTTGAACCCAAGACATTACCATCTATTACAAAGACAGATTAATGATAGCAATGAAGAAGAAAAAAATGTTATGTAATTCTGGTTATGTAGCTACCAGTTTTAAGTCAATTCTAATATTTCTGGATATTAATTCTGTAGAAACACTGTCTTAGTTCAGGCTACTATATCAAAATGCGATACTGGACTTATAAACAACAGAAATTTATTTCTCATAGTTCTGGAAGCTGGAAGTCTGAGATCAAGGCTCCAGCATGGTCATGTTCTGGTGAAGGTCCTCTTCCAGGTTGCAGATGGCTAACTTCTTATTTTATCCTCAAATGACAGAAAGAGGGTGAGAGAGCTCTCTTGGGTCCCTTCTATAAGGGCACTAAATCCAGTCATGAGGGCTTTGCACTCATTATTTAATTGCTTCCCAAAGGCCTCACCTCCTCAACATCACATTGGTGGTTACGATTTCAACATATGAATTTTGAGAGACACATTTAGTCTCCTAATTCAACCAATACCCTAAATTGCTAATTTTCATGGAAATATTCAAGACTTGAGTATTGAACATCTTTAATGAGAGATCTCTTGTCTTTTACTTAAAAACAACTTGATTGAATATTAACAGTGTATTTTTATTGCATATTTAATTCCAAGCACATAAGGATATTTTTAGTATAATCAAAGCATTAATGACAATGTTTATTCAAGTATTTAGAATAGGTTAAGTGAGGTTGATCCTACCACTCCTTTACTGGGCAATCTAATAGTGGATTAACACACTGTACATATTTCCAGCCTTATTTTATTCTTTTACTTTTAGTTTAAATCTTTCACTTTTAGATTTTTTTTTTTACATTATGTATCAATTCTTTGTTTCTACTTAACCAATCACTAAACCAAGTTTACCTTATTTTCTTTAAGACAAAATTAATCCTCTTTTTGTGCTACTAGTTTTGTTTTCATCTAATCTTCTAGAGATCAACACAGTTATCATGTTTCTGGTTCAATGACAAGACCAGCTGTGAATTAGGCAGAGGTAGTGGATAGTGTAGCTTAGACAACATGGCTACACAATTCCCACACCAGGGAGTGGTCCTGACGAGCGTAGTAGCAGATATCAGGAAGAGCGCTGGGCTGGAGATGATCTATGAAGGGTCTTCAGGGAAGTTGATAATAGAATTCATATGATATTTTAATTCTATCTTTCCATGAACTTTTCGATGTGCCGTCATATATCCCAATTGTGGTTTTGCCTTTATGTCTGTCCCTTTACTTTGTAGGGCACAATTTCCTTATAAAATTCATGGAGTTGGACTAGATTGGCTTAATTCCTTTCTCCCTGGAAAATCATGAGATTCTATGTTTTCTGTGGATTGATGTAATTCTTTAATGTCAATAAATCCCCACTAACACTATAAATTTATCTTATACTATTTGTGTGTCCTCTGTCAAGCACTCCTAGATGGATGAATTTGGCATAATTAAAAAAAATTCTACCTTACCAGAACTTCATTGCATTTGGGTAAGGCTGGTTCCCCAGACTACGTGAGAGGCAGAAACTTGCATGGATAGCTCAGGATAATTTGTGGAGTTCTCACAAATTTCTTTCAGAATATAATACAAGTTTCTGTCCATCCCTTATTTATTCCTGTTTTTCCCTAAGAGATGTGACTGCATACTCAGTGCCTAGTGCAGGGCAATGATTCCGTCTATGGCCAATTTCAGAGGATAAATCAAAGTGTTTCTCTCCATTCTACATTCAGGGAACACTAGACTAGGAAGAACTTACTAAATAAGTCTCTTGGAGGAATGCCAACCATTGTTTACAAGTTTATAGTAATAATATTCCTAGGTCTCTGTAACAAATTATTTATGGTTGCTGTTAAATCTTCAGAACGTATCATTCTATACTGAAAAGGAACAAGCAATAGCAGAATAACGGTCCCTTCATTATTTTTTCTTTAAGTTCTTCACTCCCCCTCAATCAGTTGTTATAGCCTGTCTCTACTGATGTTTTCAACACTTCCTACATTAGAATTAGCAGCAAATCTAATTAACATGCTGTTTACCCTCCTTCCATATCCTTAATAAGTGTATCAAATTATTGGACTCAATACTACCCTTGCAGTACTGATCAGAACACATCCTCCAAAGATGAATCCTCATTTATCATTGTCTTTGATTTTTAGTCTTTGAGACCTTTCAAAAAAATCCTTCATAGCTGTGTTCTTAGGGAGTATTGCTTGAGTATATTTTTGAAATAAAATATTTTATGGAGCTAACGTTTTGCATCCTAATGCACTGATATAAAAAGGAACCGGTATAATTTGCTAAGAATAAACTCAGCCTGCTCATTCCCCAGCAAGTTATGATATTCTAAATTCATACATTTATTTTAATGACTTTTTTTTTAGTTGCTTTGCTCAGATTCAGAGGATAACATTTACAGGAATCCTCACTCTTAGAAAACTCTTGATTGTTTATAGAGTGACAAGTGAATGTTCAAAATGTATTCCCTTTATGTCATTTTTTGGGGTTGCCTTTTGTCATATCTATGCTCATTTTTACTGATGTTAAAAGTATTAAATGATTTAGATGAAAGAAAAGGATTATCAATTTCTTGAAGACCACAATTATGTCATTCATTCATATTCTTTGCAGAGGTTTGAATAGTAGATATTTAATGATTTCCTGCAACCCCCAGTAGAATGTAAGCTCCATTAGGATGCAAAGTAACTGTATGCATTGGGCCCACAATGCCTGACACATATTGGTGCTCTCTCTCCCTCTCTATCCGTGTGTTGTTCACATACACATGTTTATTTTTTTATATTTCTATTGATGGACAATTTATCCATCCATAGTGAAATGCACAGATCTTAAGTATACAGTTTGATGAGTTTTGACAAATGCACACACATGGAACCCACATCCTATTAGGGTAAAGAACATTTTAACTATCTCAGAAAGTTTCCTTTGTTCTCTTCCTACTCAAAATCAAAACAGCATGGTACTGGCATAAAAACAGATTCATGGACCAATAGAACAGAATAGAGAACCCAGAAATCAACCCAGGTAGTTACAGCCAACTGATCTTTGACAAAATCACCAAGAACATACATTGGGAAAAGGGCAGTCTCTTCAGTAAATGGTGCTAGGAAAACTCAATATCTATGTGTAGAAAAATGAAACTAGACCCATACCTCTCACCACATACCAAAATCAACTCAAAATGGATTAAAGACTTGAGTATAAGACCTGAAACTATAAAACTCCTAGAAGAAAACAAAGTGGAAACACTTCAGGATGTAGGACTGGGCAAAGGCTTTATGAAAAGACCCCAAAAGTACAAACAACAAAAGAAAAAAAAAATAAACAAATGGAATTATATCAAACTGAAAACCTTTTGCACAGCAAAGGAAACAATCACAGAGTGAAAAGACAACCTAAAGAATGGGAGAAAATATTTGCAAATTATACATCTGACAAGGGATTAATATCCAGAATATACAAGGAATTCAAACAACTTCACAGGTAAAAAAAGAAAATCCAGTTAAAAAATGGACAAAGTTGTCTAATAGACATTTTTCAAAGGAAGACATACAAATGGCCAACAGGTACACGAAAAAATGGTCAACATCACTAATTATCAGGGAAATGCATATCAAAACACATCTTCTCACCTCAGCTAGATTGGCTATTATCAAAAAGACTGACAATAACAAATGCTGGTGAGGATGTGAAGGAAAGGGAAACTTTCTACACTGTTGGTGGGACTGTAAATTAATATGACCATTATGGAAAACGGTATGGAGGTTTCTCAACTACCATACAATCCAGCAATCCCACTTCTGGGTATGTACCCAGAGGAATGGAAATCATCATGTCACAGGGATACCTATACTCCCATGTTCATCGCAGCTCTATTTGCAGTAGCTAAGATATGGAACCAACCTAAATGTATATTGACAGATAACTGGATAAGGAAAATGTAGTATATATACATGATAGGATATTACTCAGCCATTAAGAAGAATGAAATTCTGCCTTCCACAGCAACATGAATGAGTTTGGAGAAAATTATGTTAAGTGAAATAAACCAGGCACAGAAAGAGAAATACCACATATTCTCACTCATAAGTGGGAGCTAAGAGAGAAAAAAAGACCATAATAAAATGTTGAACTTTCAGAAGGAGAGAACAGATCAATAGTTACTAGAGCTGGGAAAAGGGGGAGGGGAGGGGGATTAGGAAATAATTGGGTAAGGAACACAAAGGGTAACTAAGATTTATAATGATGAACATGTTAATAATATCAATTTGATCATCACATACTGTACACAAATACTGATTGTTAACTCTGTACCCCATAAATATGTATAATCAATTATGTTTTAATCCAAAAAATAAATTAATCAACTCGGTATCCCATAAATATGTGTAATCAATATGTTTCAATTAAAAAAATAAAAACAACAACTCAAAAAACCCAAAACCTTCCTGCCAGAACCACCCTTGTGATTTTTTTTCAGCATAGATTATTTTGCTTGTTATAAAACTTCATGCAATACATACTTCATATAATATGTGTGTTTGTACCTGGCAGCTTTTACCAATTTTTGAGGTGTATACTTGTTACCCATCCATCATGTAGCATTTAACATGATACACGATGCATGTTAGTTTCTTGATATTAATGGACATTAAATCTACCAGAATTATTTAACCCATTTTTCTGCTGTTGGCCATAGACATTGTTTCTGGGTTTTGGTTATCATGAATTAAGCTGCTATGAACATTCTTGTACAAGTCATTTGTTTACATGTGTGTGTGTTTATATGCTTGTTTTTATTTCTGTCAGGCAAATACTTAGAAGTAGAATCATTAGGTCATGGAGGTAGGTATATATTTGACTTTATGAGAAACTACCAGATTGGTTTCCAAAATGGTTGTAACATTTTGCATTCTTATCAGCAATGCATGTTCCAGTTAATCCAAATTCTTGCCAACATTTTGCACTGTCAGTACTTTTAATTTTATTCTGGTTGGAGTGTAGAATGGCACAGCCACTTTGTAAAACAGTTCAGTGGTTCCTCAAAACATTAAACACAGAGTTACATGACCCATCAATCTATTCCTAGGAACACAGACAAGAAAAATAAAAATGTGTCTGCACAGAAACTTGTACATGTATGTTCACAGAAGCATTACTCATAATAACCCCAAAGTGAAAACAACCTAAATATTCATAAATAAATAAATGTGGTCTATCCATATGATGGAATATTATTCAACAAGAAAAAGAAATGGAGTATTATACATGCTACAAGATGGAAAAATCTTGAAAAAATTATGCTAAGTAAAAGAAGCCAGTCACAAAGACTACATAAATGTAATTCCAATTATATAAAATGTCCAGAACAGGAAAATCTGTAGAGACAGAAAGTAGATTTGTGGTTGTCTAGGGCTAGGGGGGGATAAGGGGAAATAGGAAATGACTGCTTAATGGGCATGGAATTTCTTTTTAGAGGGACAGTGTTCTAAAATTGATGGTGATGATTTCATAGCCCTGTGAATATACTATAAAACATTGGATTGTGCACTTCATATGAGTGGATTTTATGGTATATGAATTATATCTCCATAAAGCTCTTAAAAAGAAAGGACCCAACTATGGGTCAAATATGTCCCCCAAAAGTTCATGTATTGGAAACTTGATCCCCACTGTGTCAGTGTTAAGAGGGTATTTGAAAGGTGGGACCTTTAAGAGGTGATTAGATTGTGAGGACTGTGTCCTCATGAATGGATTGATCCATTTATGGAGTCATGGGCATGGTTCTGATTGCTTTATAAGGAGAGCAAGGAAGAGGGTTAACTGTCTCTTGCTCAGGCCATCCTTGCCATGTGACACTCTGTTGCTGCAGAGAGTCACCACCAACAAAGATACCCTCACCGGATGTGCTCCCTGGACTTTGGACTTCCCAACCTCTGAAACTGTAATAAATAAATTTCATTTCTTTATAAAGAAATGCAACAGAAACAGACTGATACAGACCTTATGCAGAAGGAGTAATAAGTACAAAGTTCCTGACACAGGAATATGCTTGGTATGATTGAGGAATAACAAGAAGCTTTGGGTAGCTTCTTGAGAGGAGTGAACACAGCAGAAAGAATAGTGCAAAGTGAGGTTGGGGAAGTAGGCAGGGGCTGGGTTATGTAGGGTCTTGTAGCCTATGAAAAGGAGTTGTTTTTATTATGAATGTCATTGGAAGGTTCTGGACAGAGGCGTAGCATGATCTGGAGGTTATTTCATAAAAATCTCTTTGCTGCCTATAGGGGGTGGGAGCTACAGAGTGGAAACAGGGAGAACAATTAGGCGGCTCTGGCAGGGGTCTGGATGAGAAACGGTTGTTGGAGGGACCAGAATGAAAGGTGTGAACATTGTGAGAACTGGTCAGTCTTGGGATGTATTTTGAAATCAGAACTGAGAATTTACCAAAAGACTGGATGTTTAATGTGAGGAGGAAGAAAGTGTCAAGAGCCATGTGTAAGTGTACATCTGTGCTTGTTATTTGTGTGAGCATCCCACTTCATAATAAAGAAAAAGGTGATTTCATTATTTTAATTTGTTCTAAAGGTGTAACATTTAACGTGGAAGAGAAAACAAAATGGTCACATTTTGTTTCTGCAAACTATTTTATAGCTTATATGTAGCATGCGCATATTCAAATATACTCAGAGTACGTTCTTAATATTGCTGATGGAAGAACTAAACTACTCATAAAGTTTAAACATGTAGTGTTTTACATACATAGTTATGATTTCAGAAAGAGTGCTCCTTGGAATCACGTAGCTTCTTGTGACAATCTCATGTTTTAGTGCTGTGTTGAATGTTTGTGATTGATCACATCTCCTTTCTTTTCTTTTCTTTTAATTTAATTTTTAGATAACTAAGTTTTGGGGAGAATTTTCTGTTTAATATTTTCTGTAATCCTTTTCTTCCCCCTTTCACATGGTTTCTTGTTACTTCTCCCAATGTTTATATATTTAAAAAATTCTACAAATCTAAGTCTTAGCTAAAGTAAGCCCTTATTCTCTTTACGTAATCATTTCATAGTTGGCCTCTTTGTAAGATAAATTTATTTTCTAAACAGCAATTTTTAATGTATAATTTACATTTGTAAAAAATGTCAGCAACATTTAGATTTTGTCCCTTAAATGACCATTTATATGCTTATTGCACCTTGTATGTATGGTTGTGAAGCCAGAAGATAAATAGTTAGCTGACCACAAAATACATCAAGTGTAGAGCTGACTGCAAAAATCACAGTGAATTTGTATTTTCATTAGGTAAGATATACTGAATTGCAGATTATGCTATTGTTGAGTGGTGATCTACAATAAAGGTGCCTGTGATTATTGCCTAAGACTGTTACCAATGTAAATAAAGGTCATGAATGCTCAAAATAAATCAATCATTTTGAGATTTTTTTTAGTGTGTAGGTTTACATGCATTTCAGAAAATTCCATTTTCTCTATTTGACATAACCCTCAGCTTTATTTTTCTAGCTCCCTATGTCCCTGGGTGAACCAGGGAGGTTTTCCAGTCAGGGCTCTTCCTGGTTTTAATGATAGCAGAGAGTTTTCTAATTCCCAGAAGTAGGTGATATTATTGACTACAATTCTCATCCACAAGAGACTTTGGAAATCCACTGATCTGGCTCTTATTAATTCTGCACGGGTAGGGTACAACCTTTGCAATCAATCACACGGTGTGGCTAACTTTAATGCTGCCTGCCAACAGGTCTCCAGGGGCTCCTTTCTCCAGTTCTATTTTTATTTCCACATAGCAAGCCCTCTTCAGGGATGAGGAGAGTGTGGTGGTAGATTTTGACTCCTGGGTGTTGAAGCAAAAGCTACAAGTACTTTTGCTCTTGTTCCAGGGATAAACAAGGTTGGGACTAGTTCCTACTGTCCACAAAGAGTTTTAACTGAAGCTAGGTGTCAGCAGGCTGAATCAATCAGGGAAGGCAGATGCTGAGGATTTGGAGGTGAATACTAAGTAAAATGGAGAAAAACCCCAGGAAAGAGAGAATTCACAAGAACAAAGAGGGCAGTGATCTTTCCCATACCAAGAAAATGTTGTGCCATGCTTCCTGCACATTGCAAGGGGCTGTAGATCAACAAAAAGAATGCAAGCAAAATGCTGACCAGCTGTCTCCAGCAGTACTCCATACATGCTCAGCAATATCAGCAGTGTTTATTGTCCTTATATTTAGCCTGATTTTCCTCATAATGGAGATAAGTTGCATTTTCTTACTTGTATTCTATAATGACCAATGGCCTAGCTATCGATGGAGTCAGCAGCCCAGGGTGCAAACTGGTCATAGCTTACCTCAGTGAAAAACAGTTCTAACCAATCCATGTAGGTAGGGATTTAATCCTGTCCTGGCTTTGTCTCCACTTATGCTCTACTCTCTCAACGTGTAATCATTAAGCTATATGCTTATGTATTGAAACTATCATGAGATTAAATCCTGACATAGGATTAATATGAATATATATTCTGTACATATAGTATATATACTGTAAATGTTCATCAATTGAATGCAAATGTAAAAAGTAGTTGTATATTTTCTCAGCAGCTCTAATAATGAAGTAAGAATAGGAGAGAGAGCCTTGTTAATGTTTTTCAATTTTTTTAACCTTATGTGACATGTATAAATTAATCTATCTAGCCTTATGTTCTTCTATAGATGCAGGAGAAATGGTGGTGATGGGTCCACAAATATTTATTGTTATTATTATTATCATTTTCTTAATGACCAAGTGAGTTGGTGGGGCAGGGAAGTGGACTGTGGACCTGCTAAACCGAGATGTTAGATGATATGACTATTTTCTTGGTCAGTGACTCTAGAATGCCTGCCTCATGGTTTTTGTGGGAAACCCCATTATCTCAGGGCCATATGCCTGTTTCTCCATAATACTTCAAGGGAATGCAAAATAGAATAATAATGGGCTTGCTCAACAAGCAGAAAAACCAGGCAATGAGACATTGAAGGTTTTTGCCATTGGAGTGAAAGTGTAAGGAACTTAGGGAAATACTGATGATTCAAACGTTGCAGAATGATTCTCTGACTTTTGAGTAATGATTAGCAGTTTATTTGATTTTCACAAACCCATCCCAAACTGGTGTTCTAAATGAGGAGGAGGCCTACTTATTGGGTGTTATAAACAAACAAGAAGTAGTCCTGCCTCCTCCTGTTTGTGAAAACTGTGATCCCTGGTAGGACGTTATTACACATCTATTTTTTCTTCCCCATGGTGATGTGTTTCAGTGTGTAGATACTGGTCATGGCTTTTGCAGAATCCTAACTCTTTTTCAATGGTGAATAAGATGGCTAGAGTTAGGTAAGAAGACTTTCCCCAACAATTTGGCTTTAATGTCAACTGAAGCGGCCCTAGTCTATGACCAGCACTTAGCAGAGGAAAACTGATATATGTCTACAGTTGTGCTTTCTAATGTAATAGGATGTAAATACAGATGGGTTTGACCTATGATGGTTCGACTTTACGATTGTGTGAAACCATCTTTCAAATTTTGAAATTCGACCTCTTTCTGGGCTAGCCATATACAGTATGATGCTCTCTCACGATGCTGGGCAGCGGCAGGGAGCCACCAGGGTAAACACTGATACTTTACCTTCTACTGTGTTGCCAGAGATTTTGCCCAACTATAGGCTAATGTGTGTTCTGAGCACATTTAAGGTAGGTTAGATTAAACTATGATGTATGGCAGGTTAGGTGTATTAAAGCATTTTCAACTTATAATATTTTCAACATACGATGGGTTCATCAGGACATGAGTTGAGAAGCATCTGTATTTCATTATTCATTGTTTATACTGGTTACATATATGTGAAGATGATCATATTTTGGATACACTGGGTTACATAAAATATATAATTTGCCTATTTTTTGAGAGGAGCTAAAATTTAAGATTTTTACGTGAAATCTCCTGATTTCTAAACACTGTCCACTAAATAAAAATGTTTAGTTACTCTGGACTACATTCATTCCATAGATAGTCTACAACCTTTGACTTAGACTTTTAACAATGCTTCCCATCCGGCAGTTATCCGTGTATGCAGTTATCTCTTCTTTATATTACATCAGGAATATGTGTTGCACATACATGTGCAGGTGCACCTGTGATGGAGGGGTGGGTGAGCAGGGAGAAAAGGGGGTGGAGATGTTCATCTATCATTGGCTAACTTCTTCCTAATGCCCCCTATAATTGGGTCAATTAGATTCTACCTCTCAGAAATTTTACCTGGGAAATTTGGGGAGACTAAAGTCATGAAGAGAAAGGGAACTAAGTTTAATGAGTATATTGCCAAGGTCATGAAGTAGAACAGGAACAAAAGGAATGATGACAAACCAAAGGTATGGGAGAGACAAGGCCATTAGTTAAGAAGACTCTGAAAAGATACAGAGTACAGGTTGCAGAAGTTCATGATGGGGAAGAAGAGATTGGAACAGATACAAAAAGAAGAGCTGAAGATCTGCATATTCCTACTGGTGGGATTCCTCTGTTTGCTTTGGATCCAGAATGTCCAAGTCTACTCTGCGTCCTGTATCATGAACTTCTATCCCACTCACTGCATTGCATGGATCCTTTAATAATCTACCCAGCCAGCCTTACTTTAGCTACCTTATTGCAATTAAAAGGCCTACACATAACAATAATTATCTATTTTTCTCCATTTTATCTATTTCATGTAGATAAAAATTGATTTAGTTCAAATACCAATAACACAAACAAACAAAAAATACTGGATGATTTTCTATAAACCCAGTAAAGAGGAAATCCCTTTTAATCCAGAATAGTTGAATTTATTAGAACTGATTCTATTATCCAGATGTCCATTTAATTCATACTGCTTGTATTTAAGTTAAAAGTTATTATACGTGTATCTCAGAGGAGTATACCTAATATACAAGAAGGGAAAAAAGAAGACGTTTTTATTTACATACTTTAGACTGTAAGCAGCTCACCAGTTGGGATTTAAGAGTTGTTCTCTAAGGCATTTTATTTTATTTTTTGCATAGTAGTTAGCTTGTACATTCCTTAGGTCTTCCTCAGAGATACCAACATCAGCCTCTTTGGAAGTATAACAGTAATTTGAATGGATATCTTTAGCTCAATACCACAAACTAATCTAAATAAAGCAGTATAAATTTGTTTTATTTTTATTTGTTTTTGCTCTTAAAAAATAAAATATAAAAATTGTAGAAAAAGATTAAATTCTATCTTTTTTCCCAATAATTCAAATCCCCAAAATGTAGAGTCTTAATGTTTCTATAAAGTATCTCATTTGGCCAACAAGATCCCTTAAGCAGTGGATATGTATTCTTGACTAGAAGTCTTAGTTGATATGGTGTCCATTGCAAAAAGAACAAAAGAAATGAAGCTCATAGACATTTTGACCTACTTCACAGGCTGGTTGTTTCACTTCCTAAAAACACGTGAAGGCAAAGGGGATGCTCAGGTGGGTTGGTGACCTGACCAAATGGGTAGAAGAAAAGGAATCTTAATTGTTCAGAACACAGAAGATTGGGGCTAGAAAAGAGGAAACAAACAAACAGACAAAAAAGCAAAAGAGGACAATGAAAGATTTGGAAACAATTAGAGAAATTGGAGAGATCTTAGCCAAAATCAATATATTTGAAGAAAATTATTTGCTGTGTCAACAATTTCACCTTACCAAAAAAAGGAAGGGAATGTTATCCTTTGACATACTCCACTGAGAAGTTCTTGCAATTGTCAACATCGACAAAAATGTTCAAGGAAGTATTGCTTAAAATGACTAAAATTTAAAATAGCTATAGACCAAAAAATAATTAGCATATTAAAATATATTAATATAATAAAATTCCATAAATATGCAAAAACAAATAAAACAGAGCTGTATATGTAAGTATAAATGAATTTAATGAAAAGTGCTAAGAGAACAAAAAGCACACTGCAGTGGAACATATGGAGTATGAAAGTATTTATGTGAAGTATGGCATCTCTATATAAAGTTCAAAAACATGCCACCCAATACCACGTACTATTTAGGGATAATTACGTATGTAATAAAAATATAAAACAAAATGTGGGAATGATACTTCCAGTATTTAGGATGCTGGTTTCCTCTGAAGGGGAGTAAAAGTATTAGGATAAAAGCATACATGGGGCATCTCCTACTTTGTTAATGCTTTATTACCTAAGATAAAAATAAATGACAAGGGTATTCAAGTGTGTTGTAAATAATCCATACTAAATCTTGAAAGCAGGATCTTTTTTTTTTTTTGCAGCTGGCCATTACAGGGGTCTGAACCTGGGTCCCTGGGGTTATAAGACTGTGCTCTAACCAACTGAGCTAACACTGATTTTTAAAGAAAAGGAAAGCAAACCATAAATTCTTGGCTGAGAGTCATGAGGGGCCATGGTTCTTCAGGTCTCACATTCATGCTTTTCAGTAGTAACCCCCCCACGAATGGATTTCCTTTTTCTTCAGCTCCACCAGAAGCCATATTCCGGGTCTTCAGAGGACTCCTGGAGGACTGAAGAACAAGTTTCTTATGTTGTGGGGAAACTTGCCTCTTAGACCCTCATCCTTTGACCTTTATTTTCTCTTCCAGAGACACACAGATTAAAATCCAATTTCTCTTCTACAGAGTAGTTGTAAAATACTTTATCATAATTATCATGTCTCCTGTCTTCTTTTTGCCAACTTAAGCATGCAGTTTCTTCAATCATTTCTTATTATCCTATTTTCTGTTTCTCTCTCTGTTCTCTGAACAGACACATCCCTCTTATATTTACCAGGACTAAGCAAATAAAGTTGCTTTACTCCTACATGTGGTAGATGCCTGAGGCAGAAGCCTAGGATTCTCTTTATATGAAGACTTCACAGTGCAAAACGTCACAGAACAACAACAGGGCTACACCCTGCTATGACCTAAAGTCCACTGAAAAGACAGATGATGTTTGTGAGCAAATGTAAGACTGTTCCATGATAATTCTCTGAGTGATATCAATGGAATTTGAAAATTAGACACAACACTCTTGGGCTAGGTACAACAAATGGGTTTGATGAATAACCCAAAATTGTGATTATTACAAATGCTTATCCCCCAAATTATCTTACAATGTAGGTGACAATGTTTGTCTTGGGTAGTATGAGTAAATCAGGACCCAGAGTTTAGCTGCAGGAGGAAAAGTTCACCATCGTTACATGTGAACATTTTTAATGAGTCTATAATATAATTTCAGGATGAGAATTTTTTTCTACTGGAACTTCAGCTATTGCTCCACATTTTGTTAAAACTTGTTAATATCTAAACAAAACAGGGGAGAAAGAAATAGTGCAAATGATAGAGAAGATTTTATTTGTGATATGTAAGACTTAAAGTCTCACACATATTTCACAGAAGCTATACTAGTCTCAACCTTAAATTGACAGAAACTAAGCAATAGAATTGGATTTTGAATAGGACTTCCAGGACTGGTACCCAAAGATGAAGAGCCCTTAAGGACTAAACAGTTCGGGGCATATAGATCTTCAAAACTTAGAGTGAGCCAAATCACCATTTTACCCTCAAACATCACTTCTACTCCAAGTTTCTATGATGAGAGAACAGAACTTGGAGGCATACATCAGTAGTGTGATAAACGGTGGCCTTGGAGGCTTTGCTTCCCCTCCCCACAGATGTGGCCTGCTGCACGAGACTTTCCACAACAACTCCCATCCCACCAAGTGATGGAGGCTCTGAGAAACAATCGCAGACAGTAGAAGTGCCTATGAGAAAAGTAGGCTGGCATCTCACTCCCTGTTTGGATGTCTGCTTATCCGGTACTTTGTTTCTGTGCATGTCTTAGTGAGAGGAGGGGGTGGAAGTGGAAAGAAATTTGGAGAGAGATAGCTGGTCTAGACTGGGGTCAGCTGTGGAGAAGGCTGCTGTCCTACTACTTGGTGCAGTAAGAATACAGAAATTCTCCATGATTCAAGTAGACACTAGAGAAGGTAGCTGAGTTGGATTTATCTTGCATGTATGTCATTTAAGAGAGCTGACTGCTGTGCTGGAGGAGGATATCCCCTAAGAAAGATGTGGTGAGGTATACCGCTAGGGGTGAGAGCTGAGGAAGAAGTGGTCAAACGGAGTCATTATCTCTCCCTTCAGGGAAGAGGGCAATGGAAAGGACCTTGCAACAAGAATTCATGGACACTGCTCACAGTATCTGAATGCTTGGATGGGGAACAGCAATTTCCAGTGGATGTTGCACTTTCCATCTTTTCTGTCCCTTCGTTCCTATCCCAATCCATCAGGGAGTGCTGAGGAGGGAAAGTAGACCCAAAGGTGCAGTGAAGGTGTATCTTATGAGAAGAACATGCCCCAAAAATATGAGATAAAATTTAAAAGCAGGGAAGACATATTTATGTGATCAATAGCAGTTTCAAAAAGAAGGAAAAGATGGAAGGAAGGCAATAATTAAACAAATAATTAAAGAAGAATCTTCTCTGCTCAGAAATGACACTGTATACAAATTATAATGCACATAGGATTATTGAGGAATTATACCAGGCACATCATGGTCAAATCTCAGAATTTCAAGAATAAAAAGGAAATAGCCTCCAGACATAAACAACAGGTTACTTGGAAAGAGAACCAGACTAGAATCAAACTGCTTATCTGTAACATTAGAAGTTAAAAGACTGTGCATGAGAAGGTCTAGCTAAGATAGTAGTCACTTGTGAGCAGAAAGAAAGAATTTGTTGATGTACAATATTAAAAAAATTACATCAACCACATATCCTTTTATGAGGAAAATATTTGGGAAAAGATTCTAACCTAGGGACAGATAAATCCCGAGAGAGACATGGAGAGAGGAAAAAATAAAAAGAAGTGGACAAGCTAATGAGCAATGAGCTCATTCCCCCGTATATAGATAAATAAGTAGATAAATCGGTGGATAATGTTAAATAATGATGAAGCAAATGAAAAGGCTAAAAATAGTCTGGGACAAAAAGGAGTAAATGATTTTGTCAAATTCAATAAGTTGAGGTTGGAGAAAAGGTGAGAAAGTCAAAAGCTTTTCTAAAGGCAATTTAAAGTGGAAAGTGAAGATACTTCACAAGTTTCATCTTTTGGGTGTAGGGGAAGGCACATTGTTGGAGAAGTGGGAGGTGTCTTGTTTTCATGAAGTAGTTGAGAATATGTGCTCAGTTATGTGTTTCGTTAGGATCTTATTTTCTTTGTAAAAAAGGACTCCCAAATTAACAAGGGAGATGCAAGCAATAAACAGTGACCTGATCATACCAGCAAAAATATAGATAAGTAGAATAGGAAACCATAAGGAATGGTAGGCAACATACATTAAAATGATAGTAGTATAACTAATTACATCAGATATTAAACTAAACGTGAATGGCCATAAGTCCCCTTAAGTCAGAGATTCAGTTTAGGTTAGAGCACCAAACCCAGAACTATATGCCTCATAGAAAATAAACTTAAAAATGTGATAAAAGTAGAAAAAAGGAAAAGCAAAAAATCAAACAAAACAAAAAACCCCCAAATGGACAAAGAGATACCTGCCAGGCAACTGAAAGTAAAAAACAAGCAGTAATAACAATATTAATATTAGACAATGCAGAATTTAAATTAAGAATACTAAACAGTGCACAGAGGATAGTGGGTAACAATAAAAAGGATATAACAACACAATCCTATATCTAAGCATTCGAGCTGATACAGAGAATAAAACTAGTTTAAATAAAAGGCTATCTTGCTAAGTAACATTGATAATGAGATATTTTAATATACTTCTTTTGTAGTTGAAAACACTTGACATATCAAAATTAGTAAATGCATTGAAAAATTGAATGAAAGAACACATATATGTATATATTACATAATACATTACTGAGATGCAAAGTTTATATGTATATATGTATGAAATGATAATATACACTTGTGTCTATTCATGAACAATTACAAAACTAGATCTTTTTCTTAGTTAAAAAAGCCACAATTTCTTTTTTAAAAATATAATAAAATTTAAACTAAATAATAAAATTAAATAAATGATAATAAAAATGCTGACTTCTTAGAAATTGAGAAACCAAAGATAACCTTTGGATCAGAGAATACAAAAAATTAAATTACTTACAAGCAAGAAAGCCATAAAGGGCCAGCCCTGCGGCTCACTCGGGAGAATGCAGTGCTGGTGGCGTGGAGGCCGCGGGTTCGGATCCTATATAGGGATGGCTGGTGCGCTCACTGGCTGAGTGTGGTGCGGACCACACAGTGCTGAGGGTTGCAATCCCCTTACCGGTCAAAAAAAAAAAAAAAAAAAAAGAAAGCTATAAAAAGGAAAGCATTTTATCACAAATTATAGGGCATAAAGAAAAATCTTCACTCAAAAGAAAACTAATAAACTTAAAGGCTTTCATTAGATTAAAAACAAGAATATTATGATTTATCTCAAAAAATTGGAAATTGCATAACAATAAGCATTATGAAATAGGAAGAGGGAATTGAATAAATACAAAAGCTGAAATTAATGAAATATAAGAAAAAAGAAAGAAAAAATGACAGTACAACAGACACTAATCCTAAATTGGTTCTTTGGAAAGAAAAATCAAATTGGTAAATACTGTATCAGACTGATTAAGAAAGAGTAATAATCATAAAAAAGTAAGAGAGCACAAATATTGAAGACTAATAGATTGTAAGAAATGACAAAATTTTACGTCAAGAAATTTTAAAAATTAATCATAGCCCGAAAAGAAAAAACTCAACTAAATGATTTAACATAAAAGAAATTATAAAGGTGATTAAAGATTACCATTAAACGAAACATTAGGTGGATTCACCTCTAATTTGTATCTAAATTTTAAAGATAAATTCCATGACACTTAAACTATATCAGACTATTGAAAGTGATGAATAAATGAATTATTTTATAAAGACTGCATAACTTTAACTTAAAAAATAATACATGCAATGCCCCCCAAAAACTATAGACAAAACTCTGATGAATACAACTGTAAAAAATATTATGTAAGAAAATCCAATAATGCAAAGGTGGTTAAAAAGAGGATTTCTGTCAATATAATGCAAACTATCACCCCATTGTTGGAGAAAAATAATACGATCATGCTAATATATTCTGAAAAGTCCTATTCCTCTGCATCTATTTCTCTGAATCTGTTACACCTGTTTGCTTTATATTTTCTCCCCATTAGTAAGACATGAAGGCTGCAGGGGGCAGGAGTAGGAGAAATTCCTTTTCCCTGGCTGGGCTTTGGCGAATTCCTTTCCTCGGGTGAATAGGAATTTGTTAGGGAGAAGGTTCTGGTCTTATTTCACAGTGATTACTCTCTTTCCCTCCCCCTGCCAGAGCCACTGGAGGATATTTCTAGGATCCTCAGCAAGAGAACCTGGTGGGATTTGGGGAGAAAAAGTCCCCCAGATGTGGCTGTCCCTGTAGTTTCTCACTCCCTGCTTGTTTGTGCTCAGCCTGCAGCAATTCATCATGATTACATTCAAGTGTTTCTACAGTTTTTGCTTCAGCAGCTTCTGCTCCAGGTGAGTAGATTTCAGTTGCTATTTCTTTCTTGAGACATCTGTCTCTCCACAGTTTGGAGTGGTGGTTTGTCTGCATCCCCAGTTCTCTGATGGAACCAAGAGAAGTTGTTGATTTTCAGTTTGTATTGCTTTTTCTTGTTGTAAGATTGGAAGTGATGCCTTCCAAGCTCTTTGCATGGCAGAGCTTAAACTGGAAGCCTTACAATATGAAAAGAAATGTTTGAGCATGTAATAATATAAAAGCTTAGTATGGCAAAAAAAAAAAAAAAAAATACTTCAAACAAAATCATTTTTTAAAAAATTCACAGATTATAGAAATATCTATTTGCAACCTAGATGACAAATAAAGGGTAAATAAATATTTCTATGCAAAACAAAGAAGTCACAGATAGACAAGATAAAGACAAGATAGACTAGGTAAACAAACAAAAAGGAAGGAAGTCAGTTCATACAAAGCAAACCAAATGGTCACTAAACATATGGAAAATTATTAATATTGTTAGGGAAATACAAACAAAAGTAAAACCTTAAAAATTAATATTGACAAACTTGGGTACTCATATCTATTCTAGTAGAAATATAAATTTTTGCAAACATTTTGGAAAAAATCTGGAAGCAATTATCCCGATAAAAATTCCACACTTAGCCCTGAAAAATTCACTCTTGCACATCTTATTTGCATGCAAATAAGAGCAAATTAAAGCATTCCCATGGATGTTTAGATTAGCGTTGCTTTAGTGGCATGTAACTATTAAAATGACTGTTCAGTGCTAGGAAAATGCCTAAAAAATTATAAAATATCCAAACTATGGGATATTTTGCACTCATTTAAATGAACAAATGAATTAGACCTGTTCCAGTTGACTTGGAGGGATTACCACAAAGTATTTACGAACGAGAAAAGCAGAATGTAAAAAGGTATGTTCAATGTGATTCCAATTTTGGAAAATACTGAAAAACCACGTATATTTATATCTATGTAAAGACTTTGCCAAAGTTTCAGACTCTTCTTACAGTGTAATTTTATTATGGTAAAATAAGCAACCAAGTAAAGGGAATTTTTAAAAAATCTCCTATATATGTGTGTGAAGATATTTGTGAAGATATATGTGCATGTATAAATGTGAATAAGCAAGGTAAACTGTGTGGAAAGATACACACATGCTGTTCACATGGGTTATCTCAGGAAGGTGGAATGGAGGATGGGCATGAGAGAGATGATGAACTTTTTCTTTACACATCTTTGTATTTCTTCACTAGTTTCAAACTTGTATTAAAGTAGTAATTTGGGAAAATCAAATACACAAGCTCAAAGGAAAAAAATTGCTGATGCTACTACAACACAGAATTTACTGAGTATATCAGTTTGGATTGGGTGAAGGTGACAGAATCATCACATATATTACAGGAATAAGGGATATAATATAGAGATTAAATGTTACATAGCTGTGGGAGTAGCAGAGGGGACGGTGCTCTGTACGGCTTCACCTGAAAGATCAGAGAAGCAGTTACTAGCTACTTCAGCAAAGCCGTTGAGTTAGATTCCGCATGATCTCCCTGGAAAAATGTTGTCTATTTCACTTCTGCTGTATCAACACTAAGTCTTTTAGTCAGAAACTTGATTAGTCTCACATAATGAGACTCTAGAGGGAAGAGGATTCTAGAAAACGTAGTACCAAGCTTAACTAAGTTGACACACCACAATCCAGCACAGTTCACCCTTTTGTCAACTTGGCTTCTGTCCAGTCCTTTTTAACTTTCAAGTCCAGATATTAATTACATCATGCTTCTAACACAATGCAATTATCCGTGTATATATATATATGCATATATGTATACATATAAATGAAAGCAAGAAAATACACATCATTATCTTAGTTCTTGTTTCTGCACATGATCACATGGCTATAAACTGGTATTATATCTTCCTTTGTCTACTCACCTTGCAATATCTCCTTTGCCCTCAGCAAGCACCTCAATTGCTTGTGGTTCTTGGTCTGGTGTGTGATTCATACCTTTATTCCAGAGGGGGTCTGAGCCATTAGCAGTCTTGCTTATGTTGCAGTTTTCCATTCAATTTTATCACAGAAGTATTAAGAGGATTCCTGGTAAATCTCCTGAATTTTGGATGAATTCACTATCTATTGCTGCAAACAAATTACCACAAAACTCAGCTTCCTTGTGGAAACAATATTCCATTGGAAACAGCTCTCTAAACCAGCAAAAACCTTTTGGGCAAAGAAGGCAAATTCAGATTCAACATTAGTATCTATTGTAGTAAGAAAAAATTGCTGCTCCTTCCATGAAAAAAGTTTATGATGTAATTAACTTGCCTTCAGGTAGCTATCTGGTCACTCTGTGTAATTCTGTTTTATCAGGGACTCCTGGTTTGTCTGCGCTGTTGGCAGATTGAGCACTCAACATCAAGATGGCCAGATCAACCTCGGTAAGTTGAAACCCATGTTGCTGAGTGTATCTATTCCAATTCTTTGTTTTAGAGCTAGAAACATGACCACAGGGTGGCTCGAGGGACCCACTGTAGATCACCAGCTCTCATAAGCCGCCTTTCTGAATGGTGGATCACTGAGCTTCTTTCTTCCCCAAGAATTTATGTCAGCTCAGAGCCAATGTCTGTTAATTCCTAAGAAGTTTGGTTATTTTTTTTCCCCTAAAGCACAAACACCCTGGCAAATGGCTTCAAGTTTTTTTGGAAAAGGCTAAGTGTATATTTTACAATATACATTTTTGACACTTAAGTAGTATCCTTCTGCTATGATTTGAATATTTGTCTCCTCCAAAGCTCACGTTGGAACTGAATCCCCAGTATGGTATATGAAAGGTGGGGCCTGTAAGATATAATTGGATCGTGAAGACTACGCCCTCATGAATGGATTATCCATTAATGGATTAATGGGTTAATGGTTTAATGGCTCATCTGGGAGTACACTGGGGGCTTTATAAGGAGAGGAGGAAAGCATGTGGACAGGCTTCTGTTCAGTCCTCGTTATATAGTTGCCTGCATCACCAGAGGACTCTGTAGAGAGTTCTCACCAAGAAAAAGGCCCTCACCAGATGTGTTCTCTTGGACCTTGGACTTCGCAGCCTCCAAAACTGTAAGAAATAAATTTATTATAAATTACCCAGTTTTGAGTATTCAGTTATAAGTGACAGAAAGCGAACTAATTCATCCTCCTCAAGGTATCAAGCCTCCTCTTCATTTATGGTGCTCTGAGTCTGTAAACCACTCAAGTCTGGGATGTGGATAAGGATCATAAATTCTATTCTAGTGATTCAATTCAGGCCTCTATCCACCAGTCCTAAATATTTTTGCTTATACAAATCAAGTAGGTGGTTCACCAGTATTAGTTCTAAGAAATACAATGAGTCAGCCACAAAGATCTCTATAGGTTACACTACCTATCCCTGCTGTCCGTTATGGTAACAATGCCCACCTTGAACCCTGGCAATTAAGTGCCTGTAACAATTAACTGCATCACTTGGTCCCTACTACTCAGAATTCCACGGTCCCCACTGCCTTCTAGGAATCTATTCCACTGATAGCCTCTCCGATTGTCATTTCTGGCCTGTGAAAAATAGCCATTAAAGAGTCTTTCAAGGCTGCTGTTTCACCCTCCTCCGTGTATTTCTGAAAGTCTTAAGAAGGGGGTGGGTGAGCAGTGGAACACAATAAATCCTCTCCAACATCCCTCTCTCCCTAAGCTTTTGGATATTGCCTTCGTCAGTTCACTTTGGCCACCACAGGGACTCAGTTACGTTCAACCAGCCAAACAGGCTTGGGGTGATTAATTTTAGGTGTCAGCTTGACTGGATTAGGATACCTAGAGAGCAGGAGAAGCACTATTTTGGGGTGTCTGTGAGGGTGTTTCTGAAGGAGATTGGCCTGGGAGTCAGTGGACAGAGTGGGGAAGATCCATCCTTAGTATGGGCAACACCACCCAATTGACTGCAGGCCTGGATAGAACAAAAAGGCAGACAAAAGGTGAATTCTCTTTCTCTTCTGGAGTTGGGACACCCTTCTTCTCCTGCCCTTGGACATCAGGACTCCAGGTTCTTCAGCGTTTGGACTCCGAGATTTGTACCAGCAATCCCCAAATTCTAATGCCTCTGGCCTTGGACCGTGTTATGTTATTGGCTTCCCTGATTCCAAGGACTTCAGACTTGGACTGATCCATGCTACCAGGATCCCTGGGTCTCCAGCTTGCAAATGGCCTATCTTGGGACTTCTCAGTTTCTCATACTGCATAACCCAATTCGCGTAATAAATGTCCTCTCATTTATCTATCTATCTGTCTATCTATCTATAATTTCCTACTGATTATTCCTCTCTGGAGAACCCCGGATAATGCAAAGCTGCTAGAGTTATTCCCAACTCAGTGTTCAAGGTAACACACTGAATCCAAAATCACTGGTTAGTGCACTCGTATATGTAAACTCAGCTGAATTGAACAGTATATTCCTTTTTTTCCTTTTCTAACATCCTTAGAATCCATTCCTGAAGATATTCCCTCAGTTTCCACTGATACAAATTGTCAAAATATTGCAGTTCTTTTGGTGTGTATAGTAGATCCTCCAAGGTCAGGCTGTGTATTTTTTTTTTTTTTTTTTTTTAGTTTTGAGTCTACTTAAAGGTCTAGAAGCAACGAGAGGAGATGAGGTGATCTTGATGACAGTCAGAATTCTCCCCAAAGGCTACAGGTTCTTTAGTAAGGAGAAGTGAATCTACTCAGACAGAGTAGATTACTACTAAGTGCAATTTGGGTGTTCATTGCAATCTATGTAAATATCTCTATCCCTATCTTCAGGGTCTCAGTCTTTCCCACTCAGTGTCATAGATATACTGTAAGAGGCCCTAAAAATCTACAAATTTTATTTACATTTCAATTCAATCACTCATAGTATCAGACTTTGTGTTTGATTTTCAAAAATTAAAAATCTGCAACTAAAAACAGTTAGATATTCTTTCAGGATAATCATAAATATTTCTCTTTCATTACTCAGGGCTTGAGATGGAAATATTAAACTCTGACCTCATTATTTACTTTTTCCAATTTTTCAGTGTAGAAAAATTTCCAATTTTCCAAAATTTCATTGCAATTTTTTTTAACTAAAAAATTTTAATAGGTACTAGGTCACTGCTATAGTTTGGCTGTTTGTGTCTCTCCAAAATTCATATGTTGGAATCCTAACCTTAAGGTATTAGGAGTTCAGGGCTTTGGAAGGTGATTAGGTCATGAGGTTGGAGCCCTCATGAATGAAATTAGTGCCCTTGCAAAAGTGGCCTGAAGCAGCTCTCTTATGTCTTCCACCATGTGAGGACACAGTACTAAAATTCCGTCTATGATGAAGTGGCCCTCACTAGGCATTAAATCTTAGGGAGCCTTGATCTTGAACTTCTCAGCCTCCAGAATTGTGAGAAATAGATGGTTGTTATTTAGGCACCACCAAGTTTATGGTATTTTGTTATAGCAGCCTAAACTGACTAAGGAATTCACCCAAAGCTGTAGGTATCCAGCTCCAGGAAACACCAGGTGATAATTTAAGAAATGATTTTACAACTGTACATCATGGTCTACGAGTATCCTATTTATTACTGGCAATGAGGTTATTAATGATTTCAAATCTAATCACATTATAGAATTAATTCAAGATTTCCATCTTTAAGATTCTGTTCGGCCATGTGCACTTTAGTGCCAAAAGCTGTATCAGCATGGGTTTGGTTAGGAAAACTGAGCCACTGCAAAGATTACAGGAGTAAATGGTCATTAAAGTGGGAATTAAGGCTTATACAAATTTGTGCATAGCTGGTGGAGATTATTGTGGAAGGCTGCAGCTGAAAGATCAGAGAAATTCTCACTAATTGCTTCATTCTTAAACACTGGCACTGGCATGAGTGAAAAAGCTTGCAGGATGTTTTTGAAGTTATACACATGAAACCACCCAGTGGGAGCTCACGAAGAGGTCTGAGGGAACACCACAGCGAATAAAGTCATCATGTGTGTTTCCTACAACCTCCTCAGAATGATGGCTTCTGCTTTACTTATTTTGGCCTTCCAATTCATTTGTTGCTGGAGACCAGCTCCACAGGATTCGTTGGACCTGAATAGGTGGTGTGGCATCAGCGATGAAAAAAGAGAAAGGCGGACCAGAAATGTCTAGTCCAAGTGTGGACAACAACCACATGAATCTTGCTTTATTTATATTTTTTTACTTAATTTTTTACATGATGATTTATCTTTTAATCAAAACATTTTTATTTTGTTTCTATTGAAAAGGAAAGGTCAAAATGTTCTAAAGCACTCACGCTGTGATAAAAACACCTACTCATGCATCAATAGTTCACCCCAAAGCCTGTGGCTTATGGCCAGGAAACCATACAATAGCAACATGCTTGGCTTAAAGACATCAGACTTTTAGTTTGAATCATAAATCCTAACCTTTTAAACTTACACATAAACTTATATTCTAAACTCCTATTAAATCTTACTTATACTTATATTTAACAATTTAATGTTTTATATTAATTATTCTAATTCTTAACCAAAATCACAATGTCTATAACATAATTTTTTATAATGAAACTTAACTATAATGTCCTATTATATTTTGTACTACTATTAAAAACAATTATACTTTAAGCTAATCTAAACAAAATCTGTTAATATAAAAACCTTTTTATGTATCTCTACTATTTTACCTATCCATCTCTATAACAAAATTTTCTGTTTCCTTGCCAATTGACTCTGGGAACAGTACAAGGAACAAAGTGAAAAATTAAATGATCCTACTCAAGCCAACAAAACACACTATATCATTCTTATTATTATTAAGGAAACAACATGTTCTTGGTAAATCAAATGAAACTGTGGGAATGGGGAAAAAACAAAGAAATCTGTAACTAGTTGTGATCAATTGGTTGTAAGCACCACAGCACTTGGACGCACTAATTCCTTGGGGGACGTGGATAAAATTCCAACATAACAACTTCATTCCACACGTACAAGAGCATGACCACAGCCACAATGGGTCAATGCATACATCACTAATAGGAAAGATCAATAACAAAATTAAATCGAGCCAACCCAAAATTAAATCGAGCCAACCCATACCAGGAACATGCATCAAAAACACCTTTAGTACTGACAATGCCTTTTAAATAAACCAGTTAATTTTGATATATTATTAACATGTCCTTTGAGAAACCCCAGGAACCTCGGAACCTCCCAAAGCCATACTAAGCCAAAAGGTAAGGACTTCTAATTCTGGGAAGCCTTGTCAAGCAACCAAAGGTGAACAAACAGGAAATTCCACGGAGCCATACCACATACACAGGACCCCCTGCAGCCTACCTGAACAAGGGGTGTCGTTCCTCAGACTCCCAAGCCGTTCCCTATAGCAGGATTGGCTCTCGACAATTTGTGAGGTCCTATTATTGACAAACTCCATTCTGAAATCACACCATGGAGAAGGGGATTCTTTAAAACAAAGTTCTCACACTTGAGTGGGAGTAGTAACAGGTGTATCAGGTTGTCAGCAGACAATCCAGAACACTTAGTTCTTTCCTATCTCTGATACGGTTGTCCAAATGCCCAGACTAAAAAATCCATTCTTCTCTAGAAAACGCTCTATTATTAATATGTTGAATTTAACCGCCATTTTTCTAATGCTCTGTGTCAGACATTATACCTACATGTGGAAATACCAAGATGAGCAAGTCACTTTTCTTGCTTCAAGATCTTACAGGCTGATAGGAAAAAAATATTATGCAACAAATAAGTGGTATTCATTTGAAAGATGCTACAGTAATGCTGTAAATCACTATATAGTAAGGAAAATGGATGTTTGTCATGAGAGCAAGGTGAAGAAGTTTCTCAAGAAAAGGATGTAAAAGAATGTGATAAAGCGTGAGTTCTGAAATACAGAAAACTTAGAAGAAATTCAAGTAGATTTTTATGGCTGGAAATTAAGAGTTCAAAGAGATGGTAGGGGAAATTAAGTTGGAAAGCGGCAGAGATAAAGTCAGGAAGGGTGTACTTGTATACATGAAATTTAACTGTTTCCTGTAGGAAATGGAAACCAATAAAGGGACTTAAGCCCTAGAGACCCGTTTTGAATAAAATTACTCCTTATAACAATATAGTGGAGAAACTGGGTGGGTCAAGGCCAGAGGTGGAAAGGTGTGTTAGGAACCATTACCACAGTGTATGTAAAAACTATATAAATGCTGTGGTAGTGTTTGATTGATGGGATCTGGAGGTGTGCAGGGAGAGATGACCTGGAGTAACCTTTCTAGTTCTGGCTAGGCTGACCGGATAAATGGTAAAGACCATTAGCTAAATAGTTGCTCAAACTAATGTGTACTTTATGAGAATTAAACTATAGAAAAATATCATGATCCCTTTCATTCATTGAAATGGAACTATTTTTAAAGTTATAAAATGTCCAAAATGTTCCTATGTCTCTGTGGCACATAAAAGAACATACTCATCAATGTCAAAATTAGAAATGTAATGTATGTGCAAATTTAGGGGCTCAACATGACCTTTCATATCTGTCATTAGAAAATCTGTGTAAATAGTGTACTGTGAATGTCAGAAATGTAGGTAAAGTTGTAGGAAATTAATGGAGTTTGATCTGAACCATTCACTTTATACAAGTCAAGGCATATTATATTCTTTATTTCCTTACCTCTTTCCCTTGTTCTCTCCCTTTCTCTCTATTTTTCTTTCTTCCTCATTTAATCTGCAAATTCAGAATTTAAAGTCTATATATTCATCTTATAGTTTTTTGCTGATAACCCATATAGTTCGGTTCATAAGTACACTTTCTGAATAAAGAAATCATTTTGTCAATAAATTAACCAAATGGAAATAACTGCACTATCACAAAGTGGTGATTACAGCACAAGATTAGGGCCAGGAGACTTGGGTTCTGGCCTTAGTTCTGTCACTTCAATAGGTGACCTAGTTCTCTGTAGGTTTCAGTATCATAATTGGAATGATTGATTACTTCACTTTTTGTACTTATTAGACTATATTTTAATAATTATTAAAATATCTATTTTCAGGAATTCTCTACTGGACAGTCAGCTCTTTAAGGGTAAGCAATACACACTAACCATCTTCGCATTCCCAACAATTAGTGCAGTGCCAAGCATATGGTAGATGCTTAATAAATAGTAGTTGAATGATTAAATAGTTGATTAATTATCAAGAGTATGAAGGAAGTTTAAAATCAAAAATATAGGATCAACACAATATCTAGAGGATCAGCAGTACTTGAGAAAAGACCTAAAAAATGAGGTTTGAAAAAAATGACAAAAAATTAGGAGTAAGTTTGGAATACATCAATTCTAGTAGAGCTGAGCTCTTGGGATCAAAATTCAAAAGTAGGCTTAATTCAGAGCAAGAGTGGTTTGCATCTGGCCTGTTTTAGATTTTTCACCAATTGTGCGAAGTTCTAGGTTTGATAACGGAATGTAAGAAATAATTATTTGTAGATTCACTATTTCTGGATGTTCTCATTTGTTAGGTGGTGTTGGTCTTGGTGGAGGTGAGTATAGGGTAGTTAGTAAATTGGATTAGGCTGTTTTTCTTTAAACTTTTATTTCAGATATACTTTTCAGAGTTAAAACCACTCTATGGTGAAAAATCTGCCTAGGTGCTATGGTTTGAACAGTTTTGTTCCCTCCAAAATTCATGTTGAAACTAAATCCTCAATTCCTCAATGCAACAGTGTGAAGAGGTGTTGCTTTTAGGAGGTGACTGAGTAATGAGGGTTCCACCCTCACAAATGGGATTAGATGTCCTTATAAAAGGGCTTGACAGAGGGAGATCAGCCCTTTTTCCCCTTCCACCTTCCACCATGTGAGGGCACAACATTTGTCCCCTCTGGAGAATGCAATAACAAGGTGCCCTCTTGGAAGCAGACAGATCAGGCCCTCCCCAGCTGGCACCTTGATCATGAACTTTCCAGACTGTGGAACTGTGAGAAGTAGATTTCTATTGCTTATAAATTACTCAGTCTGTGGAATTTTGTTATAGTAGTACAAATGGGCCAAGACACTAGGCTTTCATTAATACCTGTTCAAATCATGCCCTCATTACGGTGCCTGACTGAGGCATAAGTGTCTACCTCAGGATCTGTTTGCTAAGTCATGACCATAGAAAGAGGAGAGGGGAGGGCAGTCAGAGGAAGGGTTGTGTTTTATAGTTGATCTACCCAACAGGGACCTTTCTCTAATTTGCATGAGGGTGCATATATCCTGTACCTAATCGTATCAAATGAACATTCCACAATAAAAAGCCAAGCCACAAGTGCAGATTCTGACCACACTAAGTGTTGTAGGTTTTTCTATACAATGTTCTTGTTATTTATCATATGGCAAGCTCCACAAGGCTAATTCTGGAGAGTATAATGAATTGTTTTCGGTAACTTTATGCATAACCCCTGCATTACAACTTGGAACTGAATGCATTCTTCTGAAGGCTCCACCAAGAAATAAGAAACTCATATGCATGCATTGACCTGCTACTATGGGATCTTACCCCTTGATATTTGTAACAAAACTTTTTCTAATTTCTAGAGATGTATTAATGAATAAACGACTGATTAAAAATTTCTTATTGAATTTATGCACTTTCTGAAAAAATTAGCTAGGTTAAAATTTAAGATGCAATTAGATATGTGATGTTTTGGAGATTTTTATAGGTGAGGTTGATTTGCAAACATTGTTCTTTTGGGTTTCCAGTATATGTCCAGTTTTCTCAGTCTTTTATTTGATTTTAATATTGGACATTTTTGAATCAGACAAATATATTCTGATGTTCTCAAATATTTAAGCCAATTTGTGATTTAGTGATAGGTGAGATGGCAAAGATGCTTCGAGACTTATTTATTGAATTCCTATTTCTGTTTAAAACAAGGAATCTTAGAACGGAGAAAATCAGTGGCTATGTGGTCTAACTTCTCACTCTGTGCAGGGATCTCTTCTATGTCCTCTGCTTGAATACTTTCCACAAAGGAAGTGGGAAGAGGTGGCGCCATCTGTTTTCTCTCTCTTCTACTGTTGTTGAACAGCTGTAATTCCCAGAAACTTCCTCCTTATTTTGATTGAAATTCTGCCCCATTGAGGATCTATCCCTTTAGATTCCTCCTTACTTTTCTTCCTATTGTAACCTGAGATACAGAGCAATATTATCAAAACAACTAATATTTTACTAGGTCAAAAATATTCTAATTTGAGTTTTGTATCTTCCAGACTGAATGGTACCAGGTCTGCCAACCATTCTGTATACCATCTAATTTCCTGGCAACTCAAACTCTTGTTCCTCTTCCTCTTGCTAGTCTAGTTTTGCAAAGGAAGCCCCTTAAAAGACTGCCTATGTTTGGATTCCAGCTCCAGTTCTTACTAGTTACATGACCCCAGACAGTTATTTAACCTCTTCTTTCTCAGTTTAGTTATTATATGTAAAATATTCATTTGTTTCACCAAAGTTTATTGAGCACCTACTATGAACCGCACAATCTTCTAGGTGGTTGAGAAACACCAATGACCAAAACAAAGTTCTTGTCCTCATGGAAGTTATGTTCATTCTTAGGATGGTTCCTGGCATACAGTAAATGCTTAATGATATTAGTTATATGTGTATATGTTTGTGTATATCTATGTGTAAATATGATGTTCAAAGAAGTCAAAATATATCAGACATACTCTTACTAGTGCTGAATACATTAAGATGATTACCTTTTTAAACTGGATGAATTTTACTTTCTTTTAAAGCAGCATAAAATTTTTTTAGTAGCTGGGTTAATCATGGCTTTTGTTAAGGCTAACTTCAGCAGATACTTTCAGTTATCGTTTTTTAAAATAACATCGAATGCTGTTATTAGTAAGTATAAGAAATTGTCTGTGTGTAGAGCGAAATGCTGTGGGGAGGACCAGAACCTAGCCTATGTGTATTTATATGTTGGCCAAAGTTTCCTTGACCAGTTGCCTCTGTCTTATAGCTAGCTCTCCTTTTCTGTTTGACTTTGATCCTTCTGACTGCTCCCTATCAGCCCAGTGGTATGCTGAGACCAACTTGTACTGTTGAGCTGATTGTTAAAACTTCAGAATTCTTTCAAGTTGGCTGCAAGCTACTATTGGTAACTTAAAAATGGTGATGATGGGAATATTTATACCATAGAAACCAGCAAAATCTATACATCAAAACCATTTTGGAGAGCCAGTTTACAAGCACACAACTGCCCCAACTTGATAATACTTGACCAGCATCTCATTATTGTGTTTTTAGTTGCCAACTGAGCTTTGCCTGAATCTTTACTAATAATTAGGCTATTGGTTGATACATATTCTACTGTACCTTCCATCTAGGACATTTGTGTTTTAAGCCAGGATTTTTTTTTTTTTTAAGATGAAAAAACTTACAAAACATATAGCAAAAAAGCTATGATGGTAGGACAAAGTTGCTAAGAATTTTCACGAGGGTAGAAATCTTTTGTTTTTGTCAACTGATGTTTCTCAATCACCTAGAATATTGTGTGGTATGTAGTAGGTGCTCAATAAATATTCACGGGACATAAGAATGCTTTACATATAGTAACTATTATGAGGCACAAAGAGGTTGAATAGCTGTCCAGAGTCATGAAGCTGGAATTCAAACATAGCTAGTCTTTTAAGGGGTTCTTTGCAAAATTAAAGGCATTAAAGCAGTACGCCTGTGATTTGTTCACATTCCATCCAGGAGTGATACCCTGAGGGGCAGGAAAAGAACGCAGGTAATCATTTTGCATCTTGTCAACTGGAACTCAGGGTATTCATAGTAGTAATACCACCCAAGAAGAAGAAACCTTATCTACATAGTATTCCTACTGGGATGCTCCTTGTCAGGCTGTCCCTAGGGCATGTGAAGCCCTAGGCAAATATTTTCTGGAGATGGGGAGTGTATAAACAATGAATTAAGTAATAACCTATTACAAAATGAATGAATACATGTGAGGTATGGAGACATATTGATGAAAATTTAAAATAATGGGCAAAGAAGTGGTACTTGAGTCTTTCTTTTCTTTTTTTAAAATTTATTTTCTGATCAAAGCGCGTGTGACTCTTCATAGGGCCCAGTCAGCATTTCCTTTTCTTCAACACTAGGAACTATGTTCATTATGTTCTTTCTTGTCAAATGTGCCCTTCCTGGCTAATTTTGTATTTTCTACCACAAGAAAAAGATAGCAGTACTGCTGTTACTTACAGTGTTATGGATCTTCAAAGCTTACTTGTATTGAAACAATAAGGATCTTGTTGGTTCTACAGTTCCCTAACGTCATCTATTTCATGATGTTACGTCACAGGGTGCTGCACTGTCCGTCATGCCACCCATGATATGGACTTCTAGGACTCGCTCAGTTGTTGTTACTGGGCTTTGCTGTTGACTACAAACGCAAGTCTTTCATATAGCATGCAGGAAAATACGAGTAATAACATATTTTCTGATCATGTTAAATTTATCATTTAGAATTTTATAGCACAAATATAAAAGAATACATATTCCAACCATTTGTTCTCTTGAACTCTTCAGGCTGTAATCCCTTCATTCCTATGATGTAATCTCTTTCAATATTGATCATTTCTCTGCTTTTCGCTTGCCACCACCGTGAATAATGAGTAAAATTAGAGATCCCATTTGTGCAAGGAATGTTTGTCTTTTGTCCAGCTCTGCTTAAGGCTGACCCTGGAGTGCATGACTTCGCCACATTGATTGAAGGCAAGAGAGGACATTAATTGAAATGTCCCACCAGTGTTGCAAAGCAATGATTTAAAAACACTTGGAAGAGATAGATGTGGTCACCTGGAGGACTGCCTGACGTATGTTGTGGAACCTGCAGAAGGGACAGGTTACTGTTCTGGGTGCCAGTGATGAGGGGATAGACACAGGATAAGGATGGTTACCACCACCTTCACTGTTCTTGAGTACTGAAGCCCGTAGGCAGCACCATATTCAGAACATTGACAGGTGAGAGTTGACACACAGGCCAAAAAAAGCAACTTGAGCCCAAGGGTTGGTGGTCGATTTCCAGAAACCCAGAGCCCTGAACTTATCCTGTGTCTGTCATGAGTGAGAACCACATAAAATCTGTGTGCTAGCACCGCTATGGTGGCTGGATCTCATGAAATTTAATGAAAGAAATACCATGGCAACCAATGGGATTGATCTGATTTTGAGTCTTCCCTCCTCGAACTGGAGCGCTTGGACCATGGAACAGCATCAAAGATGCAAGTACCAGAACTCCTGGGGTATCTGGTCAACCCCATGTGTTATACAGAGGATGAGAGAGTATGACGAAGAGAAGAAATGGGAATCATGGCATATGTGCACTCTAAATACAAGGCACTACTGACTCTGGGAAGTCCTAACCACTGCAAGGGGACTTAGAAAATTTTGAAGAAGGTATTTCTGGTGATGAGATCCACATAGGATCTGGTCTAGCTAGAGACACCTTGATGAGACAGACAGCACTGCTGCCTCAGCCAGTCTCAGCCATCAGAGTTAGAAAGCTTTGCAGTAGGTGCTCATAGTGACCAGGATCCATCCAGAAGCAGGTTTGAGAGCATGCTGCCTGAGAAATTTGAGGTTTTAGGGCACCCTGCCTGAGACTAGCTTCAGACAGTCCTACACACTGGAGGAGAACTTAGAAAATTTCAACGAAGGGACTCCAAACTACAGAGTCCTCTGAGGGGCTGGTTCTGAACCAAGGGTCCTACTTTGTTAAGTCTGAGGATGGTACCGTTTTCTAGCTAATGGATTATTTAATAAACTTAGAATCTACGAGGCACGGCTTCCTGGAGAATGCCATGTAAACTCCACAACTCTCTGGGATATTAAACAGAGGTTTTCACAATTGAAGGCTTTTTCTGCTATGTGAGGTAACCCTGTGGACTTCACTTTTAGAGATTTCATTATTCTGGGCCAAAAGTTCATGTTTTACATGGGAAGATAGGACTTGGGGAACTGCTGTCCTTAATCCTTCTGTTTTTCCTGATAGCCTGTATCCTTGGAATTATTAGAAAAACATAGTACCTAGTAAGATCTCTGATCTGTTTAAGTATGATTTTCCAGTCTAATCTCACATGTTACTCACATGGCAAACAGGGTTGATGTTTGGGGTTTGAACCATTTACTTGCTGGCAGAGTGATTGCTTCCTCTTTTGCCTTACTCTGAAGTTGACAGAGAGGTACTGAAGCAATAGTTTTGGTCTCTTCTTTTGGTGGGGGGTGGTGGAATGGGAAGGTAAAGAAGAGCTTTGTAGTTTTTCAATTCAGTGTTTCCAAAGTAATATACTATTTTCTATTTACATGGCTAGCTAGCAAATAAATTTAGGAACACCTATTGAATGCCTATGTTAAGAATGGAGACAATGCATTCAAAATTCAAAGCATGCATCCCTCTATCAAAATAAGTTATGTATTTCTTCTACTCTAGCCCTTCCTCTGTAAAAGAGAATTATCACAGCGAAACTCAACTTCTGTATTTTTTGTTTTTGAGGCTGCACATTTCAAGGACATGTCATCCAAAGAGAGGTGTTGTTGATTTATATGAGTAAAATTTAGCTAGGATCTCACAGAGTTTATGTGACTTCAAAGAAGTCAAGGTGATTATCTTTGGACACTTGTGCAAAATCTTAGGGTAGTAAGGAATCTTTTTGAATCCTAGAAAATAGTTTATATTAATTAGACTTGGCCTGAGCCATAGTTGTTAACTGTCATTATTTAGTGGTGTTGACTGTAAAGATTGCTATTATTTATTTAAAACTTACCATATGCCATCATTGTTCCATGAATATTACGTGGAAAATCTCATTTTGTCATCCCAGCAACATTTGAGTAGAGACTATTATCCCCACTTGAGGAAACTGAGGTACAGGGAAATGAAATAACTTGCTCATTGTTGCATATGTAGTAATTGCTGTGAGTCAAACAGTTCAGATTGATTGCAACCTGGAACCAACTTCAAGATTAAAATGGATGTGCTACCCCAGATGTAATAACTAGGTAATTATAAATGATTCCTCTCTAGCTATTTGCTTCTGGGCCCCAAGCTTAAAGACTGAATTCAAAGATCCAGGAGAGCGGAAAGAATGAACTCAGGCCATTCTCCTTGGCTGCTCATTTTGGGAATATGGAACTAATTATAAATAATACTTAGGATTCTTCTTTCAGTCATACTACTCCCCTCTCAAATTCTGAGGTTCACACTACATTCTGAGGAACAGCCCAGAACGAAGATAGGAGGAGTGGTAGGAAGGTGGTGGTGGGCATTGAGTTGATGGGTCTTGTCTTCCTCTCTTGCTCATTGATTAATCACACTTATTAAGTACCTACATTATATAATGATAGGGAGCTTTTGACATTTGGTACATAATATGATACTGTCCCAACCTACATGCATTAAAAAAGAAAAAGAAAATGTGACAAGTATAAGAGTGAAAATTTATAGATTGCTAAGAAATGTATCCCAAAGCAAGCCCACTATAGATCTTAGGAAAAATTTCCCTTATGTGCAATATACACTGTTATATTATTTGTACCCCACATATTATACATTTAATTGTGTAGATATACATTTTATAAACTTACATGTTAGTAGTTAGTTTAAGGTCACTTTTATAATCACATAATTTTAGTTAAATTTATGTGTATTTTTCTGTTTTTGTAATAGGGACAATGTTTTCTATTTTTGATCCTGTTTAAATAACATGCATTTATTTATTCAAAAGCAAAGGTATTTTTTCATCAGTTTATAGTGGGTGGATGCTTTGCATTACATTTTAAATGATGCTCTGGAAACAGGCAGATAGTTATAAAGCAGGCCTGCTACTGTCATTTATTGATGAAGAAACACAGATATGGAGTTCCTTCTTTTGTAAATTTGAGATAAGCTGTCCTCCCAAAGACATCGAGATAAGAAGAATCAATGTGCATTGTCATTTTGACAGGCCATACTCTCCTGTTAGTTTACACATCTGCTCAAGGAGAGAAAGCTATACTTTGGCTGATAATGATGAACAAGAGAGGGAGTCTTGGGTTGGTATCTGAGGACAGCCTGTCAAGGCCCAGAAGAAACAGTCTCCTCTTTCTAATGAATGCCATTTCCCTATAGGGGGAGCCATGATGACAGCTGATCCTTCCCCTGCTGTTTGAAGTCCTCACTTGTGACCTGACTGTAATGCTCAGTCTTGTCAACAAGGATCTGACATGATTTCTCAGTCCAGTGAGTTTTCAGTTCACTTGTGTGTTTTCAGGCCCTTACCCCCTGTTTTGAAGTAAAAAACCTCAGTGGGGGTAGGAACACAAAGGACAATTTGGTTGTTCCCACATGATCTGGAGGAAGGGCTGGTTCACGTTAGAAGCTGAGGGCAAGTGATGATTTTTACCACAAATGATTGAGGGGAACAACATTACAATAAACACTGCTTAATTAACTGTACAAATAGATCCAGAATGTTCTCAGCCTTCACCAGTACCTGTGAAACCCAGCTCATGGTCTAAGCATTACTAAATAGCCCCCCTTTCCTGTCCCCTCTTTCATTTTTAGGAAGTCAACTAATTCTGAGATTGGCGAGAAATATCACTCTCTTCCTTATTTTCTTAACCCTCTCCCCAATCCTTGTGTTAGAAAATACTTGTGTTAGAAATCTTTCTATTCATCATTATATTAAAGAAATTCTGATGTATTTCTGAGACTTAATAATTAGAATCAATGTGTCAAGACCAGAGGGACTGATTTTTTATTCTTAAGTTTGACTTTTTATTCTAAAAGAAAAGATAATTTTAATAATTAGCAATTAAAACCAACAAAAGTATAAATAGTTACCAAAAATGATTTCCTGTAAGATAATTTTAGATGAATCATAGACTGTTCTTATTTAGGCAAAATAAAGGGAAGAGAGGGAGTATTAGAATAATTGAAGAATCAAAAAATTACATAATTATTTAAACTTTTCCCAGTAAAATAGAAATGATGGCATATTTAACTTGCAAATTAACCTAGGTTTTCCACTTTAAGGACTAAATGAAATAATATGTGATAAGATTAAGTAATAAGTGAAAAGTATCTCACTCAGGTTCCGAAACTCAGAAACGCTAAATAAATGTTGATATATGAATGAAGGCATCCGACTTCTGCTCTGTTAGCTAAAGGTAAGATCTTAAAAATTCATGATGTGTGTACTGCCTGATTTTTCATTTACTATTATTCTTATGGTAGTAGAGGACAAAAATGGTAAGAATATTGAAAACTCAAGATTATTGTCATTGCTGTTGTGGCTTTTATAAAGTAGGATGGATCCCTGGGTCATCAGGAGAGCTACGGCATGCATGCCGACTGTGAATACTGACTGTGCACTGAACTTATCACATTCAGTTTTGCATCTTGCAGCCTACTGGGCTGAGGTCGTATAGGGGCCAAGGGGTGTAATGCCTTTTGAAATCCGAGGAAAGGAAACCCATGCCAAAGATACCTACAAAATAATTGTGCTGATGTTATTTTTGTTCTTCCACACTATTCCCCTTCTTATTTGCATTAATTCTGTTCAGGGGCAAAACATGGTGTGAGAGGGAAACCAAAGATTAGTTCTCAGTGTCTTTTGTGCAATTACTACTAAAATTGATTATTTTATTATTTTGTCAGTATACTTGGTACTTGAACAAACAAATCTCATTGGATGGACTCCAGTAAGGATGTGCCTTCAAAAATTCAGTCCTTTAACTCTACACACTTACTAAAAAATAAAAACCATCCTAACAAAGAATCACCCTGGTCTTTCTTTTTCCTTTAGGTTATTAATGTAAGTTGATCGTGGTTTCCTGAACCTGAATTTGATTTGACTTTAATTCATTTTTAATAGTATAAAGGAAGAAACAGCTCTTTCTAAATTACTCATCATGTTGGTTATTAAGTGGGCATTGTATAACATGATGGCTCCTGAAACTCCATTAGTCTATTGTGAAATATATAATTACAGACTATTATGAAAATAAGAAATTTTTATTACACATATGTATTTGACAGCCTGCAATTAGTTTAGACTCTCTAATTAACATATGTTTTACTTAATGGTGAGTGATTATGGATTATCATTTAATTATGGATAATTTCAAATACTCATCTGTCTTTTTTTGGGTGAATATTAAAAATAAAAATAAGCATTTGTCAAGAGCAAGAAGAGAGTGCTTTTCTGTTTCATTTTTGTTTAGTACCAAGGAAATTTTTATGAAATAAGTAGTAATAAAAAAGCTTTCCTTTGAATAAATTGCTGAATATTTTTTACCATATATATCTTGCTGTAATATTTATGAGTGCTGCTTCTCTTTTATTTCAGTTACTCAGGAGTAACTTTTCACATAAAGAAAAATCAATAGTGCAGAGAATAACAGAAGCTGTTGTGAGTGGCACTAATTGAACCATTTTTTTTCCAAGCAGTGATTCTAAATACTTGGATTTCATCAATCTACCTTAATTAGAATGTATTTGTATAATCAGGTTCCAGAACCAATTGTACTTATTAATGTAGTGGTACCTGATCATCTTTGAATACCTTTTTTTTGTTGTTGTTCTTACATAGTATTTGATGAACTCACAAAAGTTTTTCTACTTGATAGTTTTGCTATATCTTATAGATACATTTCACTGTTTAGAAAAAGAATGTATAAGTAGGAAAAACATGAAGCATAAAAATCCACTTCCTCCTCTACACACCAAATGGAACTGCTATTACAATGGCAAGTCCTTTAAAATGCTCTTGATTGTTTTCTCTTTCAGTAAATCCAGAGTTAATGGAATTAATGGACTAATATTTCTAAAAATCAGAGTATCTTTAATGAGGTTTGTAAGCAAAGGGAAGACATATAGTAATTTCTTGTAAAATCTGTCTTGGTATTTATGGCTTAATTTGCATTTTTGACAGAATGCATTGGTTTTTAAGGAAAACAAATCCACGTATTACAAAAATTAAAAAGAAAGATTGTAATTAAGCTTGGGCCATGGAGATGTTTACTGAAAGTAATTAACGCCCTAAAGCAGATTGGGGGGGGGGGCAGCGAGAAAGGACTGTGAAGGACTGCTGTGGCTGTATTTGAAATGTAAGTGGCCTAGACCACCGTATTGCTTCTCTGAAAGTTTTGATGAAACCTCAACTAGAATGCTAGATGAGCAGGATGTACTCAGTAATTTATTGAGGTAGGCAGAATAATGGCCCCTAAAGATGTCAACACCCAAATCTCTGGAACCTGTGCATATGTTTCCTCACAGGCAATAGGGATTTTGCAGATGTGATTTAGTTAGAGACCTAGAGGTGTGAGGATTATCCTAGATTGTCGGGGTGGGTCCATTGTAATCACAAATGTCATTATAAGGGGAAGAGGCAGGCAGAAGAAGAGTCAGAGGGAGCTGTGACTAGGAAAAACTGGTCAGAGAGATACAAGTTGTTGTCTTTGAAGATGGCTAGGAGCCAAAAAATGTCAGTGTCCTCTAGATACTGCAAAATGCAAGAAAACAGATTTACCCCTGGAACCTCCAGAAAGGAATGTAACCCTGCCAATACCTTGATTTTAGCCCAGTGAGACCGATGTTAGACTTCTTTTTTTTGTTTGTTTTTTTGTCCTTTTTTGTGACCACGCTCAGCCAGTGAGCGAACCGGCCATCCCTATATAGGATCCGAACCCGCGGCGGGAACGCTGGCCGCACGCTCCCGAGTGAGCCACGGGGTCGGCCCCCGTGTTAGACTTCTAACCTAGTCACGTAAATTTTTCTGCTTGGTAAGATGGAACCATAAAACGAAATCACAAGGGTTTTTGTAAGTGAAAGTGGCAGGCAGATAACAAACAATAAATCTGTGTTGCTTTAAGCCACCAAGTTTGTGGCAATTTGTTATAGCAGCAATAGGAAACTAACACACTTATTAACCACAATTCCAATAATATGGCAATTACTACTAGTAACAATAAAACAGGTGGTATTTACTGATCTCTTACTATGTGCTTGCAGCATAAGAATTTTGCAAAAATGATCTAATTTAAATCTTACAACGAATTTATGAGGTTGAAACTATAGAAGCGTACTTCAAAAAGTTTGTGAAAAAATAAAAGATACTATAAATCTTTCCATGAACTTTTTGAAGACACCTCATATTGGTAGCTCCATTTAATAGATGTGAAAATTGAGGCTTAGCTTAAACTGCAAGTCAGCAGGTAGTGCATAAACATCCAGGAAGTCTGACTTCAGTAACTTCTCCCTGAACCATTTTCTATGCCCTTCCTGTCTGGTTAATGATGAGTTAAACAAAATCTTCTGCTTCAGTTCTGGTTATTGAGAAATTTTTATAAAAGATTTTCTAAGTTTAATAGCCATTTAAGCTTAGTAAAATATAATAAAGATGGTTTAATCTATTTTTTATAAGTGAGCATCTCACAGTACCTCCCACTTCTTAGTAGGCAGAAATGTAGGAAACAAATGTCAGGCCTGGGTTGGTTCTGTATTAACTCTAAGATATGGTTGAGTCTTAAGCTTCAAAACAATCATCCTTTTCTTATCCCAACTGAAAAAAACAAAATGTGCCACTTAATCAAATTTCATATTATTTAGCTTTCCATCATGTCATACTGATCTTACTGATCTTGAATAAGGTAAAGATATTCTCTTTACATTTTCTACCTCATTTCACCCTGCCTGTTTTTAAACCCTTGTTAATTTGAAAAATATAATATGGAAATATGTAACATTTTATTTATCTGTGAACAATAAAGCCACGTTATATTTAAAATTTGTTAGAAATTCTGTGCCTCTAATGAATTTGTCGGCAGAGGACTTTTTCTTGTACTTAACTCCTCCTATTTATTTTTTAAAATGTCTACATTTTTAATCCTTTCAAGAGTTGGTCATTTTTTCCCTACTTGTCATTTGCCTTCTGAATCTGATTAATCAAGTCTACATACTTTTTCTAAGTAGGTTTTTTCCCCCTTGGTTTATGTTGTGTACAATTGTGGACTGAAATTATTTCTCCAGGATCTATTTCTCATTTTCTCTACACTTTTTAATATGTTAATATCATTCAACTCCTGTTTTTCATTTAGATAATATCTAACGATGACAGCTGTTGCTGTATAAATTGTACACAAGACAGTTTCAAATGCATTTTGATGACTGCTCCTTGCTGCACAAGGCAGAGTTTTAAGGCATGTCCATCTTCACCTGAATCTTCCTTTGCAGAGCTTAAGGGAATTACTGATTCCAGGTTCCTAACACTCTCAGAAATGAACAATAAACAAAACAATAAAACAACTAATTGCAAATGTCATCTCTTAGAAGTTTTGGAATAATTATAATAATAATTATGTAATTATTATATAACACATAGTTATTATCATTATTGTTACGGAGGGAGCCACAAAACTCACATTACTTATTGTTGATCATGTCTCCAAGGCTGAAAGATACAGAGAGGTATTCAAAACTTTTACCTAATTCCTCAATCAACATCCTACCACCACCGCAGGTTTATAGGAAAAAGAGAATTACAAAAGAGAAGGCCAGGCAAAACAAAACAAAACAAAAACAAATATCTCGTATTTTGACTTCAGATTTCTCAATGGAATCTCTGGATCCAATGCACTGATTAATTAGTGCTTCTCAAAATATGATCCCATACCAGCAATATCAACATCACTTGGAAACTTGTTAAAAATGCAGGATCTCCAGCTCCACCTCAGACTTACTGAATCAGAATCTCTGGGAAAGAGGCCCAGCAAGCTGTGTTTTAACAATTCCTCCACGTGAGTCTGATGCACCCTGAAGTTTGAGAACCAGTGGTTTGATCATGGGAGATCCAGGGGGAGTCCTGTGGCAAGGACTAGAGTCTAGTTCAAGCAATTTTTCTGATGTTGTTTTTTTCTGTGTAGTGTATCCCAGCTCTCTGTTATCCTTCAGAGAGTGGAGTGACCTTCCAGGGCAGGAAAACAGCCCCAGAGCAAGCCAAGGAAAGAAAAACAAAAAAATCGAAACACTAATAAGAAAGACTTTAACTTCTTTTCACACTGAGAACTCTATTCCCCAACACAATGGGCTGAGAAGGTCGGTCCTGAAGGCTGGGCCAGTTGGAGTTGTGATGCGATCAAGTAGCCACTTTATGACATGCGCTAAAGATCACAGAAATAAGTTAAAAAATGCTGCCAATTAATTCAGCATTAATTTCCCCAGATGACTGGTTTCACTTCTTACAAATCTATCACCTTTGACTGAACAAACACACAAGCGAACGATCGCCTTCATTGGTGCCAAGTTGTCTTTAAGGAGTACTTTTGTGACTCCAGACACAGGTTGCTGTCCATAGTGTACCCATCAAACCCTGAGGCCAGTCACTTGATGGTTGTAGGTAGCTAAAAATTTGAAACTGAATGATGAATGGCATGGTGGTGTTTACTGGGAATGAGTACATTATTTTATTAACTAATTTAAATACCTTTATTCCTCCCATTAAGAATTTTCTGGTTTGAAGTATTGCAATTTGATGACAATTCAAATATTTAAAATGCTATGTTATATTTAATGTATATGATAAATTTCTTATTTCATATTTAGAGGCATACAATTTTTTTAATAGAAAAATTTGTTTCTCACTGCCACCACTAAATAAATATCAAACATATATTTTCAAAGTGAAAAGGTAGCCAAAGTTTTAGCTTTGCAATGATGCCCATGTGTCTCATTTGCCTTTGTCTGGGATTTCTGTGAACATTCCTCTTCAAGATGGAAAGAAAAGCGAGTATTTAGCAGCCCCTAGGGTGCAACCTCTGCCAATAGGTAACAATAAAATATATGAGTTTTTACTTGGTACCCAAACAGTTCTGTGGGAGACTTCTTCAGATTTCCAAGGAGGAACTCTAGTTGAGGGACTCTCCTTTCATCTAAAGTAATGAAATAGTTTCCTAGTTGTTCTCCCTTATACCACTATTCCCCCCTGTAATCTACCCTATGACTAAAGTCTTTCTAAAAATTTTAAAACCTTAACTCTCCTCAAATCCTTAATAGTTTTTATTACCTGTGGCCTAAGCCATTTTGACTTCATCTTTTATTGAATTGTTATGTCTAGGTTCTGGAAAACTCATGAACTCATGCCTGCTCCTGACAAACCTGGTGCTGTACCAGGAAGTACACAAAACCACAGTAAAAAACATGGCACATCTTCTTGCAGTGTCATTTTTATTCAAAAACAAGTAACTACCATTTTAACTTTAATTCACATTTACTTTAAAAATAAATCAAGAATCCAGAGTTTTTTTAATACTTGTACAGGACTTCTCTGAGCTCTGTTTTAATTCTTCTGCAGAAGTGTTTGAGAAGAATTTCACCGTACCAACTCTCCATTCTGGCCGGCCATGCTGACTTTGGCATTATCTCCCCTTAAGGCTGTCTAAATCCTAGTTCTCTTGGTAGCCTCCACTCACCAGTGATACTCCCTGGCTCTCCTCCTTATCAGGAAGATTCACCATACTGTGCTGCCCAAGGGTAAGTGATTTGACTTAGAAAGCTTGCAGATTCCTTAAACTCCTCTAGCCAGCCAGACTTATTTAACTTTCTCAGATCAGCTTGATTTAACCATCTTACATAAATTACTGAACCAGCAGCTGCCATTGTAGGGATGAATTATGCCATTGTAGAGGCAAATTATGCTTCTTAGTGATGGATCTTGGACGTGACTGGCACCATTGTGCACATAATAAGCACAAAATAGCTGCTGGCCTTGTCTTCCACTCCAGCACTAAACCCCTCCCTGCTTCCCTTTGCGAGAAGCCTCCTGACTTAAACAGAAACCCTTTTGCTTCTGCAAGGTTGCAATTCTCCACCCTGGCTGCATAGTTTCCACATTAGCACAATGCCCCTCCTTGATGGTATCAGTCAGTCCTTGGTGCACTATATAAGCTCTCCTACCCCGATGTCTGGTTCTCTCCCCCATTTTGAGGGCAGACCAGGGCTGCCCGCGACTTTGAGTGCAGCCTGGCAGATTCTTTTCTTTTAATAAAGCTCGAACGGTACCCAGCATCTCGGCTCACTTTCTTTCACTTAGTTATTAAGATTCCTCCTCCTCTGGATCATGAAAGAGTTCCTAAACAAAATATAGCAATGTGTGTTTTTTCAAAAATGGTTTTAAATATTGTGTCTAAAAGACGAGTAAAGTAAAACCCAAGGACAAAGAGATAAATATATCTACATTCTATTGAAAACAGAATCTTGCAGTCAGTTTTTCCTTCCAGAATTGATTAAAGGACAAACAGACTTTCCTGAGAACTTCACTGCCCCATCCAGCCTGTAACCAGAAGACAAAATTAGAGAAATATTGATTAAAGAAAGGTACATTGAAGTAGTGAGTCCAGGACATAGGAGGAGAATGTTATTGTGGTTATTAGGAGGCTTTAAAAATTCAGCTTTATGGAGGTAAATCTTAAGTACTATAAATACTATTTTAAATATATAGTTTGACGAGTTTTGATAAATAGATGCACCCATGTGATCCCTACCATAATCAAGATGTAGAACATTTTCATCATTTCCAAGTTTCCCTCATCCATGTGTGTAGATCTCACTCTACTGCAGGTGCTAGGCAACAGTTAATCTTTTTTCTGTCAATATGGGCTACTTTTCTCTGTTCAAGGATTTCATTGAAATGGAGTCACATCGGATGTGCTTTTTTGTATGCGTTGCTGCCTTTATTAGTGTTCATTCCTTCCCATTGCTGAGCAGTATTCCTTCGTATAGACATACTACAGTTTGTTTAATCATTTACCTGATGATGAGTATTTGTGTTGTTTTGGAAAAGTAGGAATGAAGTTGTTATAAACATTTATGAATGTGTGAACATATGCTTTCATTTATCTGTTTAAACGTACTGGGATCGCAAAATTGTACGCTTTGTGTATGGTTAACTTTATCAAAAACTGTCAGAATGTTTGCCAAAACAGTGTGTGCCATTTTACGTTTTGACCAGCAATCTATGAAAGTTCCAGATGTTCCACATTCTTGGCAACATTTGAGACTGTTAATCTTTAAAATTTTAGAATTCTGGTTATGTTGAAGGTATCTCCTTGTGATTTTAATTTGCATTTCCCGAATGACTGACGATGCTGACTATCCTTTCATGCTCTTCTTGCCCATTCAAGTATTTTCTGTGAGTATCTGTTCAATCTTTTGTCTGTTTTTAAATTGGATTCTTTGTCTTATTTTTAAGTTGTAAGAGTTCTTTAAATAATGTGGAGATGAGTCCTTTGTCGGATATATGTATTGTGACTTTTTTCTCATTTCCTTAGTGGTATCATTTGAGAAGCAGAGGTTCTTAATTTTGACGAATTCCCATCTATCGTTTTTTTCTTTTTTCAATTGTGCTTTGTGAATCCTAACAATTGTTTGCCTGTCTTACCTCTATATGTTCTTCCAGAAGTTTTATAACTGTAACTTATAATTTTAGGTCTGTGATTTATTTTGAATTAATTCTTGGAATGATTTATTACAAAGGCATTTGTGGACAAGACTATACTTTTCCTATTATGTTACTTTGAAATCTTTGTTGTATGGGTGTATTTCTGGACTCTATTTTGTTCCATTGATCAATATAAAAATACTTCTCTTGATGCCACATTTTTCTGGTAAGTCTTGAAATCAGGTGGTACAAACAAAACCTCTTAAGTTTTGAAAGCAGGTGGTATAAATTCTCCAAATTTGTTCCTATTTTTTAAAAAATATTTTGACTATTCTAAATTCTTTTAAATTTTATATGTTATACATTTAGCTTGTCAATTTCTATAAAACTTTTGGTGTTTTATATGGGAGAATTCACATCTTAATATTGAGTCTTAACAATAATGATTCAATAAATAGATATGTCTTCATTTATTTAGGTCTCTTTTAATATCTTTAAGCCATGTCCTGTGGTTTTCAGTGTATAGGTCTTGGACATTTAAACATTATCTGTAAACATGTCATGTTTTTGGATCCTATTGGAAATGATATCATTATAAATTTTATTTTCCAGTATACAGATTTAAAATTGCTTCTTGTGTTTTACCCTTATATACTGAGACCTTGGTAAATTCACTTACGTCTAGTACCTGTTTTGTAGTTTTCTATATACATGCCTAATTCTGTTTTCTGGAAATAGTGACAGATTTTTTTCCTTTCCATTCCACATGCTTTTATCTTTTTCTCTTCTTGTTTAATTATACTTAGTAGAGCCTCTAGTAGAATACTGAACAGAAGTGGTGAGAGCATACTGACCTCGCCTTGCTCCCAATCTTAGGGAGAAAACATTTAGTCTTTCATGATTAAGTTTAGTGTTAGTTGCAGGGTTTTCATAAATGCCCCTTGTCAAGTTGAGGGAGTTTCCTTTCATTCTTAGTTTGCTAAGAAATTTATATAAATTGGCGTTGAGTATTGACAAATGCATCTGTTAAGATAATCACATTGTCCCCTTTTATTCTGTTAAGATGGAGAGTAACATTGACTTTCAATTGTTAAAGCATCCTTGAATTCCTGAAACAAATGCACTTGGTCATACAATATTCTCTTTTTTATAAATTATGCCTTCAATTTGTTATTTTTGAAAGGTTTTTTGTTTCTGTGTTCATGAGGGATACTGGCTGGTTTGTGGGTTTATTTTCTAGTAATGTTTTGTCTGGTTTTGGCATTAGGGTAATTCTGACTTCATGAAATGATTTGGTAAGTGTTTCATCCTCTTCTATTTTCTAAAATATCTTGTGTAAGATTGGTATTATTTTTTTCTTCAAGTGTTTGATAAACTACCCACGAAACTATCTGTGCCTGTGGTTTCCTTGTGGGAAATATATTAATTATACTTCCAACTTTTAATACATACATGGCTATTCACATTTTCTAGTCTTCTTATTTCAATTTTGGTAATTAAGTCTTTCAAAGAATTTATTATATTAACCTGGAATAAAGCTGTTCAAAATGTTCCCTTAAGAACACTCCTACATTGTTGGTGAGACTGTAAATTGGTGCAGCCATCAAGGAAAACACTACTGAGGTTTCTCAAACAACTTCAGATAGAACTGCCATATAATCTAGCAATCCTACTGCTGGGTGTATAACCAAAGGAATGGAAATCATCATGAGGAAGGGATACCTGCACTCCATGTTTATTGCAGGTCTATCTAAAAAAAATTTTTATTGAAACTTAACTGATTTTACATATTTGTGGGGTACAGGGTTGACTCTCAGTATTTGTGTACAATATGTGATAAATCAGGATAGTTGGCATATTCCTCATTACAAAATGTAAATTTTTTTTTTGTTTTTTTTTATTTTTTCTTTTTTTAATTTTTTAATTTTTTAATTTTTTATTTTTATTTTTATTTTTATTTATTTATTTTTTTTTAAATTTTATTTTGTCGATATACATTGTAGCTGATTATTGCTCCCCATCACCAAAACCTCCCTCCCTTCTCCCTCCCCCCTCCCCCCCAACAATGTCCTTTCTGTTTGCTTGTTGTATCAACTTCAAATAATTGTGGTTGTTATATCTTCTTCCCCCCCCCCCGGTTTGTGTGTGTGTGTGTGTGTATGTGTGTGTGTGAGTTTATATATTAATTTTTAGCTCCCTCCAATAAGTGAGAACATGTGGTATTTCTCTTTCTGTGCCTGACTTGTTTCACTTAATATAATTCTCTCAAGGTCCATCCATGTTGTTGCAAATGGCAGTATTTCATTCGTTTTTATAGCTGAGTAGTATTCCATTGTGTAGATGTACCACAATTTCCGTATCCACTCATCTGATGATGGGCATTTGGGCTGGTTCCAACTCTTGGCTATTGTAAAGAGTGCTGCGATGAACATTGGGGAACAGGTATACCTTCAACTTGATGATTTCCATTGCTCTGGGTATATTCCCAACAGTGGGATGGCTGGGTCGTATGGTAGATCTATTTGCAATTGTTTAAGGAACCTCCATACCATTTTCCATAGAGGCTGCACCATTTTGCAGTCCCACCAACAATGTATGAGAGTTCCTTTTTCTCCGCAGCCTCGCCAGCATTTATCGTTCATAGTCTTTTGGATTTTAGCCATCCTAACTGGGGTTAGATGGTATCTCAATGTGGTTTTGATTTGCATTTCCCGGATGCTGAGTGATGTTGAGCATTTTTTCATATGTCTGTTGGCCATTTGGATATCTTCCTTAGAGAAATGCCTACTTAGCTCTTTTGCCCATTTTTTAATTGGGTTGCTTGTTTTCTTCTTGTAAAGTTGTTTGAGTTCCTTATATATTCTGGATATTAATCCTTTGTCAGATGTATATTTTGCAAATATTTTCTCCCACTCTGTTGGTTGTCTTTTAACTCTTTTAATTGTTTCTTTTGCTGTGCAGAAGCTTTTTAGTTTGATATAATCCCATTTGTTTATTTTTCCTTTGGTTGCCCGTGCTTTTGGGGTCGTATTCATGAAGTCTGTGCCCAGTCCTATTTCCTGAAGTGTTTCTCCTATGTTTTCTTTAAGAAGTTTTATTGTCTCAGGGTGTATATTTAAATCCTTAATCCATTTTGAGTTGATTTTAGTATACGGTGAGAGGTATGGATCTAGTTTCATTCTCCTGCCTATGGATATCCAGTTATCCCAGCACCACTTGCTGAAGAGGCAGTCCCTTCCCCAGTGAATAGGCTTGGTGCCTTTGTCAAAGATCAGATGGCAGTAAGTGTGTGGGTTGATTTCTGGATTCTCTATTCTATTCCATTGATCAGTGTGTCTGTTTTTATGCCAGTACCATACTGTTTTGGTTATTATAGCTTTGTAGTATAGCTTAAAGTCAGGTAGTGTTATGCCTCCAGCTTTATTTTTTTTGCTGAGCATTGCTTTGGCTATTCGTGGTCTTTTATTGTTCCATATAAATGTCTGAATAGTTTTTTCCATTTCTGAGAAAAATGTCTTTGGAATTTTGATGGGGATTGCATTGAATTTGTATATCACTTTGGGTAGTATGGACATTTTCACTATGTTGATTCTTCCAATCCAAGAGCATGGAATATCTTTCCATCTTCTTGTATCCTCTCTAATTTCTCTCAGCAGTGGTTTGTAGTTCTCATTATAGAGATTTTTCACCTCCTTGGTTAACTCAATTCCTAAGTATTTTAATTTTTTGGTGGCTATTGTAAATGGGCAGGCTTTCTTGATTTCTCCTTCTGCATGTTCACTATTGGAGAAAAGAAATGCTACTGATTTTTGTGTGTTGATTTTGTATCCTGCTACTGTGCTGAAATCATTTATCAATTCCAACAGTTTTTTTGTAGAGGTTTTAGGCTGTTCGATATATAGGATCATGTCATCTGCAAACAGGGACAGTTTGACTTCATCTTTTCCAATCTGGATGCCCTTTATTTCCTTCTCTTCTCTGATTGCTCTGGCTAGTACTTCCAACACTATGTTGAATAGGAGTGGTGAGAGTGGGCATCCTTGTCTGGTGCCTGTTCTTAAAGGGAAAGCTTTCAGCTTTTCCCCATTCAGGATGATATTGGCAGTGGGTTTGGCATATATGGCTTTAATTATGTTGAGATACTTTCCCTCTATACCTAACTTATAGAGGGTCTTTGTCATGAATGAGTGCTGAACTTTATCAAATGCTTTTTCAGCATCTATAGAGATGATCATATGGTCCTTGTGTTTGAGTTTATTAATATGGTGTATCACATTTATTGATTTGCGTATGTTGAACCAACCTTGCATCCCTGGGATGAATCCCACTTGATCGTGATGAATAATTTTTCGTATGTGTTGCTGTATTCTGTTTGCTAGTATTTTAGTGAGGATTTTTGCATCTATATTCATCAAGGATATCGGCCTGTAGTTTTCTTTTTTGGTTATATCTTTACCTGGTTTTGGTATCAGGATGATGTTTGCTTCATAGAATGAGTTTGGGAGATTTGCGTCCGTTTCAATCTTTTGGAATAGTTTGTAAAGAATCGGTGTCAATTCCTCCTTGAATGTTTGGTAAAATTCTGCTGTGAATCCATCTGGTCCTGGGCTTTTCTTTGTTGGGAGCCTTCTGATAACAGCTTCAATCTCCTTTATTGTTATTGGTCTGTTCAAATTTTCTACATCTTCACGGTTCAGTTTTGGGAGCTTGTGTGTGTCCAGAAATTTATCCATTTCCTCCAGATTTTCAAATTTGTTGGCGTATAGTTGTTTATAGTAGTCTCGAATGATTCCTTGTATTTCAGATGAATCAGTTGTAATATCGCCTTTTTCATTTCTAATTTTTGTTATTTGAGTCTTCTCTCTTCTTTTTTTTGTTAGCCATGCTAATGGTTTGTCAATTTTATTTATCTTTTCAAAAAACCAACTTTTTGATTCGTTGATCTTTTGAATTGTTTTTTGGTTTTCAATTTCATTCAGTTCTGCTCTGATCTTAATGATTTCTTTCCGTCTGCTAACTTTAGGTTTGGATTGTTCTTGTTTTTCTAGTTCTTTAAGGTGAAGTGTTAGGTTGTTTACTTGCCATCTTTCCATTCTTCTGAAGTGAGCATTTAATGCAATAAATTTTCCCCTCAATACTGCTTTTGCAGTATCCCACAGGTTTTGGTATGATGTATCATTGTTTTCATTAGTTTCAATAAACTTTTTGATTTCCTGCTTGATTTCTTCTTGGACCCATATGTCATTAAGTAGAATGCTGTTTAATTTCCATGTGTTTGTATAGTTTCCAGAGTTTTATTTGTTATTAATTTCTAGTTTTAATCCATTGTGGTCTGAGAAGATACATGGGATAATTCCAATTTTTTTGAATTTATTGAGACTCGATTTGTGACCTAATATGTGATCTATCCTGGAGAATGATCCATGTGCTGATGAGAAGAATGAATATTCTGAGGTTGTTGGGTGGAATGTTCTGTAGATATCTGCCAATTCCAATTGGTCTAGAGTCTTGTTTAGATCTTGTGTTTCTCTACTGATTCTTTGCCTAGATGATCTGTCTAATATTGACAGTGGAGTGTTCAGCTCCCCTGCTATTATGGTATTAGTGTCTATTTCCTTCTTTAGGTCTAATAGAGTTTGTTTTATAAATCTGGCTGCTCCAACATTGGGTGCGTACATATTTATGATTGTTATGTCTTCTTGATGGATCAGTCCTTTTATCATTAAGTAGTGTCCCTCATTGTCTCTTTTTATGGTTTTTAGTTTAAAGTCTATTTTGTCAGATATAAGAATAGCCACTCCAGCTCGTTTTTCTTTTCTGTTTGCCTGGTAAATCTTTTTCCATCCTTTCACTCTTAGTCTGTGTGAATCTTTATGGGTGAGGTGGGTCTCTTGTAGGCAGCATATAGTTGGGTCCTGCTTTTTGATCCAGTCAGCCAGTCTGTGTCTTTTAATTGGGGAATTTAAGCCTTTAACATTAAGAGTTGTTATTGAAAGGTGTTGATTTATTCCTAGCATTTTATTGGTTGTTTGGTTGTCTTAGGTGTCTTTTGTTCCTTGCTTTCTGATTTACTGTTTGGTTTCTTTGTTTGTTGGTTCCTTAGGTTGTAGATAGTGTTTTTGTTAGCTTGTTTTCTCTTCATGAATGCCATTTTTATTGTACTAGTGGGTTTAGATTTTTCTTAGGTTTTTATGGCAGTGGTAGTTATTTTTCAGGAACCAAACCCAGTACTCCCTTGAGGATTTCTTGTAAGGGTGTTCTTGTGGTAGTGAACTCCCGCAGTTTTTGTTTGTCTGAGAAATATACTATTTGCCCCTCATTTTGGAAGGATAGCCTTGCAGGGTAGAGTATTCTTGGCTGGCAATCTTTGTCTTTTAGTATTTTGAAAATATCATCCCATTCCTTTCTAGCTTTTAGGGTTTGTGATGAAAAGTCTGATGTTAACCTGATTGGGGCTCCCTTATAGGTGATTTGATGCTTCTCTCTTGCAGCTTTTAAGATTCTCTCTTTATCTCTGAGTTTTGCCAATTTGACTATGACATGTCTTGGAGAAGGCCTTTTTGGGTTGAATACGTTTGGAGATCGTTGAGCTTCCTGGATCTGAAGATCTGTGATTTTTCCTATACCTGGGAAGTTTTCTGCCACTATTTTGTTGAATATGTTTTCAATGGAATCTCCATTTTCCTCCCCTTCTGGAATACCCTTGACTCGGATATTTGAGCACTTGAGGTTGTCTGATATCTCTCTCAGATTTTCTTCCATGTCCTTGATTCTTTTTTCTTTCTTTTTGTCTGCTTGTGTTATTTCAAACAGCCCATCTTCAAGTTCAGAGGTTCTCTCTTCAACTTCGACAAGCCTGCTGGTTAAACTCTCCATTGTGTTTTTTATTTCGCTGAATAACTTCTTCAGTTCAGCAAGTTCTGCTACATTTTTTTTCAGGACATTGATTTCCTTGTATATTTCCTCTTTCAGATCCTGTATACTTTTCCTCATTTCATCATGATGTCCAGCTGAGTTTTCTTGTATCTCATTCAGTTTCCTTAGAATTATCACTCGAAATTCCTTGTCAGTTATTTCAAGGGCTTCTTGTTCTTTAGGATCTAGAGTATGAGATTTATTAACTTTTGGTGGTGTACTTTCTTGATTTTTTGTATTTCTGGTGTCTTTTTTTTGGTGTTTATTCATTGTGGCAGGGGGTTTCACAGTCCACCGGTTTGAGACTAATGACTAACTAGGATGTTGCTGTGGTTGCCAATTTGGTATGGCTCCCGCCGTGACTGCTCAGTTGGCCTCTACTGTCTTGTGTGTGTGGTTGCCTCGGGTCTTGGGCTTCTCCGGGGATCCACCTTTCTGGTCAGCTTGTACTCTGCTGGGCTGGTGGATCACGTACCACAGGGTGTGTGATCTCTGTTGAGCTTTCACTTTCTGTACAGGACTTCTCCCCGTTCCGTGTGCTCTGGCCCAGGCTGTTAGATCATGCAGTGGCGACCCCACCGGGTGTGTGGTTTCTGTCGAGTCTCCGCCTCCCTGGCCGCACGTCTCCCCCCTCTGTGCACACTGTGCTGGGCTGGGGCGTGTCTTCTGCAACCCTCGTCTATCAGCTGGGCCTTCAAGACCCTGCTCGGCACTGCCTCGCCCAGGAAGTCTACCAGGTTTCTGCTAGGCACAGACGACCAGTCTCTCTGGGTGCCTTTGTAGCACTGTGTAGATCTTTCTCGGGTCTTGTTCACCTTTGTATCCCCCCGGTATAAACCGAGTCTAGTGCCCGCCTGCAGCCTGCTCTCTGGCAGGTTCAAGTGGACCTGGGAACTCTCCTACCACACTATTCCCAACCAGAAATTCGTTAGGCTTTTTTCCAAACTGGTGGTCGCAGAGATGGTATCTGCCTCCCAGTAACAGGAAGTTTACCGGGCCAGAGTCCAGGGTGTGGTGGAGTGACAGTACTTCCTAGCCCTCCCAACACTGGTCGGGACGCCCCACACCCCGAGCCCCACCAGAGAACCGCGGAGGGAGTGGGAGAGGAGGCCTGCCCGCAGGGTCCAGAAAGCCCCGCGCCAGGCCAAGCAAATGGGCTCAGTGATGGCCGAGCAGCGCGGAGCTGCCCGCACCTGGGAAAATGGAGGCAGCACCGGGGTAGTGAGTGGCCTGGTGGTGCAGGCGGGAGCCGCGTGGGCATCCACCCCCCGAACAGAGCTGTGCCAGGGATCACTCACAGTGCTGTGCCAGGTCGGGCGCTCGCTCTGTCTCTGGTTTGTTGCCTTCCGTGTTCTCGGCGCTGCCGCCTCGGGCTGTTCAGTCGCGGCGCCGCTCAGGCGCTCCCAGGAATCTTCTTTAATGCCGGCCTGAAACCTCGAATCCTGAATAGGGCAGCTGGCCGCCTTCAGTGCGGCCCCAGCCTCCGGGATCCTGGCTGCATCCACAGCAGCCCTGGCGCCGTGTTCCCTGTTTCAAGACTCGCTTTTGCAGCTAAGAATCAGTTCTTTTCCTGCTCCACACTTCAAAGCTGTTGCCTGTAAATGAGGCAGCCTCTCCTGCCGGGGGCAAAGTGGCGTTGAGCCCCCACGACCGGCCAGCAGCAGCAGTCCTCCCTTAAGAGATGGCCAGAGGAAGGTCCACAAGTTTCCCGGCTGCCTGAGGCCCAGTGGCCACCTTTTCCACCTCAGCTACTCCGCGCCAGCCGCCGCAGCCGCCGCCATCTTGAAACTCCAAGTCAGGAATCACAAAATGTAAATTTTTTTTGCCACAAAACAAGTCTTAATGCATTTAAAAAGACTAAGATCATAGAAAATATGTTCTCTCACCACAATAACAGAAAGAAATTTAGAAAATTAATAAATGTGTAGAAATTAAACAACACTCTTCTAATTAAACAATGGGTAAAAAGAAAAACCACGAGGAAATTAAAGAGGACTTTGAGATAAAAATCAAAGCACAACATATCAAAATTTATAGGATTCGGGGCTCATGTAGTGCTCAGAGGAAAATTTATACTTGTAAACACGTATATTAAAGACAAGAAAAATCTCAAATCAGTAATGTAAACTTCTACCTTAAGAAAATAGAAAAACTAGAGCAAACTAAACCAAAAGCATATATAAGTAGGAAGTAACAAAGATTACAACAGAAATATATGAAATAGGGAATTAAAAAGCAATAGAGAAAATCAACAAAACCAAAAGTTGATTCTTTAAAAAGGTCAACAAAATTTGCAAACCTTTATGCAGACCAAGAAAAAAGAGAGAAGACTGTAATTATGAAAATCAGAAATAAAGCAGGGGCATTACTACGTTGCCATTATGTTTTTGTGTGTGTGTGTGTGTGTGTGTGTGTGTGTGTGTGTGTGTGTGTGTGTGTGTGTGTGTGTGTGTGTGTGTGTGTGTGTGGTGGTGGTGGTAAGATGTAGTTTCTTTCTCTTTCTTTTTGTTTGCATTTTTTGTTCTACCAGTGGGTTTTGTTCTTTCTTGTGTATTCATGGTAGTGATTATCGTTTTTTGGATTTCTTGAGGATTTCTTGTAGGGTTGGTTGTGTGGTGGTAAATTCCCACAGTTTTTGTTCGTCTGGAAAATATACTATTTTCCCCTCATTTCTGAAAGACAGCCATTCTGGGTATAGTAATCTTGGCTAGCATTTTATTCTTTTAGTATTTTGAATATATCCTCCCATTTTCTTCTGGCCTATAGAGCTTCTGTTAAAAAGCTGACTGTTAGTCTGGTAGATATTCCCCCATAGGTGACCTGATGCTTTTCTCTTGCTTCTTTTAAGATTCTCTCTTTGCCTTTGAGCTTTGCCATTTTGACTATAATGTGTCTTGGAAAGGATATTTTTGGGTTGAATCTGTTTGGAGATTTTTGAGTCTCCTGGGTCTGAAGGTCCATGTCTCTCCCTATACCTGGGAAGTTTTTGTTATTATTTCATTGAATAGGTTTTGCATGTCTTTTCCTTTCTCCTTCTCTTCTGGAACAACCAAGATTCAAATATTTGTGCACTTAAGGTTGTCTGCTAGCTCTCTTAAATTTTCTTTATTTTTAAAAAAATCTTTTCTCTTTTTTGTTTTTTTTGTCTGCCTGGGTTACTTCAAAAAGACTGTCTTCAAGATCAGAAATTCTTTCTTCTGCTTGTTCTAGCTTTCTGCTTAAGCTAACATTTGTGTCTTTTATTTCATTGAGTGAATCTTTCAGTTCCATGAGTTCTGTTACATTCTTTTTTATGGTATTAATTTCTTTGAAAATTTCCTCCTTCATATCCTGGATTTTTTTGCTTGTTTCATTATGTTGTCTAACTGGGTCTTCTTGTATCTCAGTGTGTTTGCTTAAGATTATTGCCCAGAATTCTTTCTCAGTTGTTTCAAGGGTTTCCTGCTCTATTGGGTCTGTCATTTGTGAATTACTGTATTCTTTTGGTGGTGTCATATTTTCTTGGGTTTTTATATTTCTGGTATCTCTGTGTTGATGTCTGGTCTTCTGGTAAGCAGTTGCTTCTTCTATTATTCTGGAGTGGGTTTTGAGGAGAGAGATGTCCTCATCATTTTCTGGTTTCCACTGGTGACTCCCTTTGTACCAGTGCAGTTGAATCTCTGGTGGGCTGCCTGCACAGTGGCTGTGGCTACTGCTGTGGTGTCAAGCTGCTTTTGTGGCAGCCATGGCTGTGGCACTGGCTGTGATGGGCTGCCTATGTAGAAGTGGTGTTTTTGGCATGCTCTCTTGCCTGCTTCCAGGTAGGGGGAGCTGCTTTTGGCTCCTGCCTAGGACCCTGGGCACTGCTCTCTTGCCTGCTTTTGGGTGGAGGGGGCTGGCAGCCTTATCTCAACTCTATTTACAGTAGTCAGGAATTAACCAGCCTAAATGTTTATTGTCAGATGACTGGATAAGGAAAATGAAGTATATGTACACAATGGAATACTATTCTGCCATAAAAAAGAATGAAATACTGCCATTTGCAGGAACATGGATGAACTTAAAGAAAATTATGTTAAGTGAAAAAAGCAGGCACAGAAAGAAATACTGCATGTCCTCATTCATAAGTAAGAGCTAAAAAATAAACAAGAAAAAAGAAAGAAAAATACAACAGTCCTAATATTACATTGAATTTTCAAAAGGAGAGAACAGAATGAGGTTATCCGAGGTAGGCAAAGGGGAGAGGTAAGGGGGTAAGGGAGGAACCGGTAAAGGGCCATGGAAAACAATTACATTGTATAATGTTGAATATATTAATCTTCTTGATTTAAGCATCACATATTGCTTGCAGGTATTGATATTCAACTCTGTACCTTACAGATATATACAATCAACCAAAAACAAAAACAAAATGTTCCCTTAATGTCCTTTTAATGTCTGTAGGATCTGTAGTGATATCCCTGCTATAGGTCATTTGTGTTTTCCCTGTTTTTCTTGATTAATCTAGTTAGCGGTTTATCAGTTTTAATACTTTTCTCTAAAGAATCAACTTTAATTTATTATTTTTCTTGTTTTTATTTATGGATTTCTTTGCTTTGTATTTCCTTAGTTTGCTCCTTTGAAACTTCTTAAGACTGAAGCTTAGATAACTGATGTTAGACCTTTCTTACATATTAATACATTCACTTGAAGCTTTTCTTCTAAGTATAGCTTTATTTATATCCCACAAGTTTTTACATTTTCTTTTATTATTATTTGTTCAAAATGTTTTCTAACATCCATTGTGACTTTTCCTTTGACTCATGGGTTATTTGGTAGAATGTTGTTAATTTTCAAAATATTTGGCAATGTATCATGAAACTGTAAAAAATTATTTCTAACTGAACTATGTTATAGTTAGAGAAGTTACTCTGTATGAATCAATCTTTTTATTTTTATTGAGTCTGTTTTTATGGCCCAGCAGATGATCTACCAATCTGAGTGAATGTTACATGCTTATGTGAAATATTGTTAGAAATTGATGTTCTATGAATGTTAATAATGTTAGGTTAGTTGATAGTATGATTCAATTTTTCTTTGTATTTAATGATTCTTTAAAATTACTATTTTAACAATTACTGAAAGAAAAGTGATAAAATCATCATTCAGAAATGGTGCAAATATACTTACATTATATGTCTTCTTAATGAACTGTTTTATCACTATGAAATTTCCCTTTTTATACCAGGTAAATTTCTTGTCATGGAATATACTTTGTATGACATTGATATCACCACTCCTTGTTTCCATACATTTAGTGTTTTTGTAGTATATCTTTGTTCATTCTTTTATTTTTAATCTACATATACATTTATATTTAAAGAGCATTTATTGTAGATAAGTGTATATTTTGGTCTCACTTTTGATCCAGTCTGATAATTTCTCCGTTTTAATGGATTCATTTGGTTCACTTATGTTTAATGTAAAATTTGACATAGTTAAGTTTAAGTACACAATAATTTTTTTTTTTCTATTTTTACCATTGCTTTGTTGTTATTCCTTTGTCCCTCTTTCCCTGCCTTCTTTTGGATTGAGTGTTATTTGTATTTCACTTTACATCCATTATTGAAATATAAGTTATGGTTCTTTGTTTCATTTTCTAATTGGTCATTGTAGGATTTATAATAAGCATCTTTATCTTATCAAAGGTTATCTCAAAATAGTATAATACCACTTCACGTATATTGTAAGAACCATGAGAGTTAATTTCTAATTCCAACTTTTATCTTGCATGCTACTGTTGTCATATATTTTATTTGTACATATGTTATAGTCCTGTAATATGTTATTATTTCTTCATCATTTATCTTTTAAAGAAATCTTAAAATGCAAATAAGTTGTCATTTATATTCACACACATAACAAACATTTCTGAAGCTCACTATTCAGATCAAAGTTTCCTTTGGAACCATTTTTCTTCTACCTGAAAAACTTTCTTTACTATTCCCTTGTGGTGCATATGTTCTGTGACAAATTTTTTTCAGCTTTTGTCTAAAGATGACTTTTTTCCTTAATTTGTTTTTGATGGATATAAAATTCTAGGATGACAATATTTTTGTTGTTTTTAAATTTATTTTAGCTATTTGAATAAGTTCTGTTTTTTTCTGTCTAGCATTGTTTTTGAAGAAGTATCTAGTCATTTTCTTTGTTGATATGTATGTAATAAGGCTTTTTTTCCTGTGACTGCTTTTTAAGATTTTCTCTTTTTGATTATGGTGTGTCTTGGTGTGGTTTACTTCATACTTCATTTTTTCCCCATACTTTTGAATCACTTTATTTCTTGGATATATGGGCTTATAATTTTCATCAAATATAAAAAAAAAAATTCTTGGATATTATTTCTTCATGTAAATTTTCCTTCTGGGACACCTTTTGTCATTTCAGTTATGCATATGTTAGATCACTTTAAATTGACTTTGTTCATTTTTCTTTTAGTTATTTTTTTCTCTCTGTTCTTCAGTTTGGATATTTTCCATTGGTAGAAATAGAAATTTTAGCACTGTCTAATCTCCTATTAAGCCTATCTGTGACTTTTAAAATCTGTCTAGCATATTCTTTGCACCTAGTTTAGCCTTACTTTTAAGGTGAAACCTCTGAAGTCTCTACTGTCTGCTCTGATTATTCAACACAGTCTCTCCACTCTGGCTGATTGGTACTTGAATTCCTCCCAGTCCAGTTTGATCTCTGGGAATTGTTCATTTTACAGCTTTCCCTTAGGTCTTTGCTTGGCCTTTGGAATTTTATACTATGCTTGGCAGCTTAGTATTAAAAAACGACTTTAGAAATACCCCTGTGAAGGTTTCTAGAGTTCTTCCTCTCTGTATCTCACTCCTTTCTGTCTCTTTCCTGGCAAATTGAGGCTTCCTCAGCAAACCCTAACCTTGATCTCCTCCTTGTTAGCTCAGTGAGTTCCCCAGCTGTGCTTGGGTTGGACCCCGTGTGCTGAAGTCCATATGTTCCTCCAGGCCAAAAGCCAGGAAGAGTGACAGACTTACCTCATTGGCTTTCCTTCTCTCAGAAATCATAGGGTCCAATTCTAAAAAGCAATTATTTCATATGTTTTCATATTTTTTTCCAGGTTTCTGGTTGTTACAGGGAGGGCAGGAACAAACTACTTACTTAGATATGACAGAAGCATTTTGAGCAATTTTTAACTGATCTTTTTCTAAAACTGAATAGTTTCCTAGTTGAAAACTTACACGTACAAAACTTACATGTATATGTATAAAAGGACATACAGTGATAAGTCAAGAGGCTTCTTTTAATGTCTGAAAGTGACACGAATGCTATGCAAAGGGGGGGCTTACAAAATATGTTTGTCAACAAACAAAGGAGAAAGAAATAAAACCAGTTCATATTTGAATCTCTTTAAGTTTAGACTGTTTAGTAGACTGAACATTTAGGTGAAAATGTTTTTAGATATTTTATTTTTATTTTTTGAAATAAGAGAAAACAATTTGAGCAGAAATAAAAGTAGTCTGGTCACTCTTGACATTTTTTAAATTCAGGGGAGCTTGATACCCAGTTTCCTAACTTGTATTAGAGAAATCAACTCCTTGATGTTGTGATTTAATTCCCTGATAAGTTGGATGTGGTTTGTTTCGATATTTATATCACTTCTGCCAAGTTTCATAATGTCTGCTTGGATATCTGGTCACATTTTGATGCTCTTTTAACCTGTCTTTATAGTTTGAATGCCACAGAGTTATTATTTCTAGGGATTGGTGTTAGGATCAATAAAACCACTGAGAAATTTAAAATATTGCTTTTCTGTGGACCATTCCTCCAGGGACAAGAGAATCAATTAAAATAAAAAATTTTGTCATCACAATTATCAATAAACAGAATGTGCTGAATTGGAATAAATTTTGGGTTAATTTAACATGGGCACTCGATGATTCTGGCCTCCGAACTTTGGTCTGAGTCCTGTCTTTCTTCTCTTCTTTGCTGATCTTAATTATTACCTAGGGCTCAGCTAAAGTTCCATTTTATCTACTAAGTCTTTCCCGACCACTTCAGTGCATGTTGGTCCTTTGCCCTCTGAATTCTTAAGCCATTTTATGACTCACACATAACTGATCCTATAATAACTTGTTACATACTCTATATTATGTAATTTACCCAGTGTTTTTGTTCTCATCTCCATTTGTGTGAAGGTAATTAACATTTATTTGTTCTCTCATTCATTCAAGTATTTATTAGGCATCTACTCTGTGCCAAGTACTGTGCTGGAAGATGATATACATTGGTGAAGTAAACAGATATGGTCCCTGCCTTATGTCGCTTAGAATGGCAGTGAAATATGCTTCAGGGAAAATATAGGCAAGTGTATAATAACATGATAAGTTCATTCATAAAAAGGAAGTGGGCTTTATAAAAGAAGAACATTAGGTGGGACCTAGTTAATTTTGGGTGTTTAGGGAAAGTCTCTTATGACCAGGGTAGTTGAGCTGAGATATGAAAAATGAAACATAGTTAGCTAGGCAAAGATGGGGAAGACCCATGTAGGCATTAGACATGGCATGGTGCAAAACCATGGTTGGTTGGGAAAGACTTGACACAGCAAAGAAGTGGAAGCCAGAGTGTGGCTGGAGCAGAGAGAGCACAGCTCACACTAGTAATGGATGGGTTTGGAAAGGAAGGCAGAGGTCGGATCTGCAGGACCTCCTAGCTACATCATGGAGTTAATTGTATTCTCACCTCTACAGAAGAAGTTGCTTAATTATTACATTCTTAACATAAATGAGCCTAGGAGGCAGGTTATTTAAAAGTGAAATGACATATCCTAAAGTGTATAAAGCAACCACACTGTTAATCAGAATCATATATGTTCTTATTAAAAATGCAGATTTCTGGCCTTTAACCTTAGAGATTCTGATTCAGATTTTCTGCATTTTTATAAGTACCCCAAGTGATTCTTTCTGACATAAGTAGCTGTGACTCCACTCTTTGTGGAATATAGGTCTTCGCAGTCAATCTTTTCCTTTTAAAAAGAAAAAATGTTATGGGAGAAATGAAGCTGAACAACTGCAAGAGGAACAAGTAGGAATCTAGAGAACTCAATGGAACAGAAGGTGTAGGATACGTCGTCTGTACCCGTAAGAATTTGTTATATAACAGAGTTTGGGTTAAGGCCTGAAATATTAAAAGTCTAACCATTAAACTCTAAGTTACAAAAGTAACATCAAAGAATAGGTGGTAATGAGTTCCTTTGAAGACATTAACTATGCCCTATAGAACTTTTCATCCTGCACAGTATTTTGCACAGTACTTGTCATATAGTTGGTGATTTATAAATGTTGAATGCATGAATGAATGCATTAATGAATATTTTCCTGATGCCTCTTATCTTGCTCTAATTTTTTTCAAAATACTTATCACCTTCTACCACACAGCTTGGAGGACAGGCAAGATCCTGATAGCTCTAATAAGTGATGTATTGCTTCTTGGGAAAATTTGAATAAAATAATATCTGGAAGAGAGCAATGATTAACCCCCCAAAATGATATCCAATCTATATTTTCATAGCATTTTATAAATGTTTCTATTATGCACATACGTAAAAGTAATGATAATAAAGTATAATATATGTTGTTTCTTTATAAGTGAGCTGTGAGGACCTTAAAGGCAGGAACTGTGCCTTATTTATCTTTCATATGTATAGAGTCACCCAATGTGTCTCCTTTGGTTGGTGCTTAGAGATTTTTGAGATACTTCTCAGTTCTTACATCTGTACTCTTCTTCCCCCTTCCCATTTACAGTGGGATAAAAGGCACAAAAGCTGATGGCACAAGTACCTCTTATGGAGAGAGGAGTGCTCCCAAGTTCTAGAGTTAGGATTTGGGCTAGGGACAGATGTTGAGGTGCAACATTTGAGTGACCTCAGGACTAATTTAGCATCTCAGACAAACTCAGACTAGAGATATGTCGAATTCTCAACAACTTGGTGCCAATAGCAATAGAGTGCACCAGTACTAGATAGAGATAACTTTCTTAGTGGATTGAAGGCCTGAGGAAAACACATGATTTCAGAATTGTAAGTTGGGTGGTCCAAGGCACAATATCAGGAATGATTTGGAGTTGGGTCAACTGAATCCAGAGTGCTAATTTAGTGATAATGGCGATGGAAATATAGTGAGAGTATATGGTAGTGTCCAATCTGTTACTCAGGCAGGTGGCATTTGTCCAGTGGAGACTGGTCCTCTTATGAATATTGGAGACTAAACCACACTGGAAGGCATGGGTAACAGAATCCAGTGCAGGGGAAGATGGCTTATTAGGAGGACATCCATAAACTATGCTTTTTGTCAGGACCTCAGGTCTGCAGGAGGACTGGGACACTTGGAAATTGTTCATATTAAGGCAGTAATTGTGTCAAATCAGTGTCCGGCAAAAAAACCTCTGGGCAATCTAGCTTCTCTGATTTAGTATGAGAGTCACTTTATAAATGCAGATGGCTACAGAATGTACCTAAACAATTCACTTAAACTGCACTTGATTTGATCATATTAAAAGACTGGCCTCACTCATCTTGAATGCATTGCCTTGACGGCCTTAGTATTATTTTACAGAAAAGGTTTTCTTTTTTACTACTACTGAATCTTGCTTATGAAGAGCATTTTCAGTTTCTCTTCAAGAACATCTTAAATGGATGATTTTGTGTCAGCTGGTGCCTGGCTCTTCATCAACTTCTTTCTAAATTTAATTTTCCTGGTTTTTTTCCCTTGTTCCACTGAGCCCTTCCTTAATTATCAGATTACAGTGTTCAGCATGATTCCTGGAATTGTTCGTTTTTGTCAACCAGAAAGAAAACAGACCATTGATATATGTAAGATTGTACCTTTGCATTTAATGATTCTCCAATTAGTGTCCTAGTCAATCTCAGGAACTGCATCTAAAATAGCCAGTGAGCAAACTTTCCTTCTTTTCTGCTCCCTAATCTCTCTTCTACTACCGACTTTATCCAGATATTATAAAGCAAGATTTTGGTAAAATAGTCATATATGTCATATAAATATCAGATCATTGTGTTTAGCTCCCTTATTTGGTGAGTTTGTTCTACTCTCTTTTTGTATAGAATTCAGTGGGCATGTGTCCTGCTCTTTGCCCAGAGTCTGGCAAACTTTCATTTTATTAATTAGATAAGTAGGCATCAGGCTTCTGAAGGGGATGGAAAGTGCTTTGGCCAAGAAATCAAACAGTATGTCAGGGCTGGGTCATGGATATGTAATCTGTATAACCATTGAGGGCCTGTGATTAGAAGGACTCTGCATTGATTTAATGCTGTGCTATTGCTGTTTTGAAATTCCTAACAATTTTATCTTTGAACTTATGTTTTGTAAGGGAAATTTGATAGGGCAACAGAGCATGGTGTGAGGACAAGAGAAAACACAAAATGTATGCCCACCTTTCTGGTCAACTCATTTTCAGATGTGCTTGTGATGCCCCATGAGCACAGAATTCTGGTGGGCCCACAGTGTATGGATGTTCAGTAAGTCTAAACGTGAGTACATCCTAAAGGTAAGCATGTTACATCTGTGACTGAGTAAGCAGGTGTTCGGACAGCCATGAAATGCTAAACTTTCCATTCAAACCAGAATTCGCTTCAAATGCAAAAAGAAGGAAATAGTGCTTTGAGACAAATGGATCACCAAGGAACCATATCATATCCTTGTTTTCTCATGTTCCTTTCCTGTATTAGTCAACCACATATGCTGAAAATGATGACATAGAAGGGAAAGGAAATATAGCACCCATAGTTCCTTTTCCTTTCAGTAAGCTTAGAGAGTATTGCTAGATTGTGTGCATATCAAGAAATGAAATAAAAACGTTGAGTTAGTTTTGTGCAGTGTTTCCACTGTTCTGCTAAGAACAGCATACATATGCATGTATAAGCTACAAAATATGAGTTGTATAATTTTGGTGATTCTACATATGAGTTAGATACTCTTATATTTTCATTTAAAGCAACCATTGCACAATATAAAGAGGAATGGTAAAATTCATGCTAATAATAAAAAAATTAAAATTTTTCTTTTCTTAGAAACATTCAATAGCAAATAAAAAACACTATGGCAAGCCAAGAGAAAGACCAGCAAGAAAATAAAAAGCTTTATGTTTTAACACATTTAATGGCAATTTATTCCTGTTTTACGAACAAGAAACCTCACATTTTTATTTTACTCTGTGCCTTGCAAATTTTGTAGCTCATCCTGCAAAGTGTTCTCAGAATCACTTCTATTTTCTCTTTCTTCATTATGGATCTCCTAAAAGTGTTTGTGGCCCGAAGAGGAGGAGGCTGAGGGAAAGGATTCTCTGTGTAAACCCCTGCAGTGTCAGGCCAGGTCATCCAGGCTGGCTTCCCCTGTCCGTGGGGAGGACAGTCTTGCAGAGATAAGGACTCCATAAGAGAGTAAGCCTTGCTGCATAAGGAGATTATGTGTATCTTTTTGCGTTCTCTCTCGTATGCCTTTTCTTCATCCCCAATTGATGGAAGCCCTTTGGTACCTTGGTTTCTAGAAGCCTTTGGAGCCAAAATGGAGGAAAGTTTTTGCTTGTTTCATGTGATGGTTCAGTTGTAGGTTATCAGCAGCTAAGAACATATAGATGGAGTTTTACAGTTATTGACTCTGGCACAGATGGCTTTTGAATGTCAGGGTATTGAGCCTGCAGCAGCATCATTGTGTGTGTGTGTGTGTGTGTGTGTGTGTGTGTGTGTGTGTGTGTGTGTGTGTGTGTGTGTGTGTGTGTGAGAGAGAGAGAGAGAGAGAGAGAGAGAGAGAGAGAGAGAGAGAATGTTTTGTAGTGGCAGAAGATAGGAGACTGTAGGTGATGTATCTTTTTCTTCCTCTCTGCTTCTCTACAATTAGCCTACCCTGACTATGAGAAACTTCTGAAGATGATCTTCTTTATTCAAAAGCCGTAGAGTATATATTCTAATTTTTAACATGCTGATTTCTTCTGATTATAAAAGTGTATAGAAACTTTGGAAAATGCAGGAAAAAGTATGGTAATGAAAGAAAAAAAATGTCTATAATTTTGTCATTCAGTTGACCAGTGTTAACATTTTGGTGTATTTTAATTTTGTCTCTTTCTCTTTCCCCATCCCACCCCACTCTTTCTTTCCCTACTTTTTAATCCTCCTTCCTTCTCTTTTCACATGTATGTGTGTGTGTGTGTGTGTGTTTGTGTGTATCCCCTTTTCCTACATATATATTTCCTATACGTAGAAATACATATATTTCCTATACATAGAAATATATATATTTCATATAAATGTATTTTGCCATACATAAAGTGGGTTTATACCCTTTATATGGTTTTGTCAGCTGCTTTTTTCCTTCACATTATGTGAGCTTTTCCCATGTCATTGACTTGTTTCTGAAAACATCATTTTAAAGGTTGCATCAGAATAGCACATGCATAGATGTGCTATAATTTAAAAATCAGTCTCTCATAGTTGTACATGTGGGTAATTTACAAGTTAGTCATCTGTGGTTGCATATGTATGTTGTCAACATCTACTTTTAAAAACTATTTAGAAAATATTATAGAAACTAGTTAAGTCTATAATATCCATTGGTTTAAACAATTACCAACCTGGAATTTCCTGCAGTTTTAAGATTTATATTATAGTTCGGTCAATTTAATCAACTGTGTGGTGACTGAGAATTTAAAATGACTAAAAATAGAATAGATTCAAACAGTCAATTTGATATCCCTGAATAGAAACAGCTTCAACCATCACAAGATTAATCAGTAAGGTGTTAACATAAACCAATAAAGCGGAGAGACTTCAGATTAAGAACTTTATATCATTTAAAGTTTCAGCCCATTATCCTTCCCATGCAAGTGCCCTCAGGCTTTCAAATTAATTGCATGTGGTTTAAGAAGATTTAAGATGAGGGCGATACACTCAGCAGAGAGCAAACTTGACCACTGCTATCTTACTTTAATTAATCTCTTTATTCTTTATCTTTCAGTTCACTCAACACCTGAATCAAAAAAAGTCAGATCAAGTTCTTTTGAGCTGAGGAAACAATTGAGTTACAAAGTAATCTGATACAGGGAGGATCAAGGACTGTAAAACTTAGAATTTCTAACAAGTGGACCTGAATTGAAAGTCTTTTTACACCTGGTTTTTCATGCTTCGGTGGCTGACTTTTCTTCCAGGTTCCCTGGATCGTGCCCTTAACCCCTTGGGGTTTGTGAACATAAAGCTTTCTGCCTTTGACTTACAGCCTAGGCTAGCATTCTAAAAATGATCAAGTTCAAAAAGCTACTCCTTTTTTAACTCTGTAAGAATTCAAGGCTCCTTTAGAAACCAAAATCCTCTCGGGACCACTGAAAAGGGTTCTTTTTCCATAGCCACTCTTTTATTGTATGTTGGAAACTCAGATTATAAGTAGTTTTGTGCGTACATTCATTCATTTACCCTAAGAATTTTTGACCACCTACTATGTGCCTCGCACTATGTCAGGTAAATAAAAACAATATCCTCTTTCCTTTTGCAGCTCACTCTCTGGGGAGAAACAGACATTAATCATATGACCAAAGTGAAATTACAAATGTTAAATATGCTGGAAAGAGGTGGTTGGTGCTATGAATGTCTGTAATAGAGGGGTAATAGTTACAGAGTAAGGTCGAAAGATGAGTAGAAGTGAGCCAAGGGAAGGGGAATGGAGAGAAAGAGTATTTCAGAAAAGGGAACTGCTTTGGCAAAGGCTGGTAGGAGAAGCAGTATAGTGAGCAGGAGTGTGTGATTCAATTAGATTCACATTTACAAAAGATTGCACTGGCTGCTGCAAGCAAAGTGAATGGGCTCTAGGTCCCAACGCTGCAAGCTCCTCTGGGTCAGTGGTGAAGAAGTCCCTGCTGTAAAGGGACCCCAGTGTTGGTACAAAATAATCACATAAAAATGTTGTTGAACCTGTCCAATAATACAAGGTATTATTTACAATGTGTTTTATTCAAAGCATGAAAATAGAATTAAAAAAAAGACAATCGCAACATTATAATGCCCTACAAGACAAACCACATTTGATAGAAACATAACTTAGGAAGCCTGGTAAGCAAAGACAAAGCATAGCAGCTTCAAAAATATTTCACTCAGCAGCACAATGTGTCAGACTAAGATGGTGGTGGTGAGAACGTTGGAGGAAGGCATTATTCTGGGTACTGAAGACACAGTAAGTGACAGGGAAAGAGTCATTGCTTTCAAGGAACTCAGGTGGGGTATGCAGATATGTGATCAAGTCCTTACAGTACAGTGTGGCATAAGACAGTGAGCACACAGAGCACACAGGGTGAGGAACACAGGACAGAGCATCCACCGGGATGGGCCATTGGCAAGGCTTCACAGAGGAGATAATGTGGAATCTGAGTATTGAAGAGGGACTGAGAATTTTCCAGGTGAATGTGAGGAGAAAAAGCCAAAAGGCAAAGGAACAGAATAAGCAAAGGTGTGATATGCTAAAGAATTGCTCAGGACTACAAAAGCTAGTTTGGGATTGCATTTTTCCTGGTTCATAACAAAATGGGAAAAATAAGGATGGTGAAGAGCACACACACATTTTCCAAAACACTCACATTTTCTCAGGTGTTGGAAATACAGCAGTGAACAAAGTCTCTGCCCTTACAAAGCTTGGAGGCGAATTTTATCTATCTATCTATTTATTTATTTATTTGTTGCAACTAGAGGCAGCAACAGGCAGCTGAGTGTCAACACAACTCCCTGATATTGCTCCAGACACCAGGGTGGAACAAGTAGACTGTGATAACCTTAGCCACAATGACTAAACACCAGTGGAGAGATACTAGAAATATGAAAAACCAAGAAAGTACACCACCACCAAAGTAACATAATTACTCTCAAGCTCTAGATCCTATAGAACAGGAAGTCCTTGAAATGACTGACAAGGAATTTCGGGCAACAATCCTAAGGAAACTAAATGAGATAAAAAAAGAAGATTCAGTTAGCCAACACAACAAAATGAAAAAAAGTATACAGGACCTGAAAGAGGAAATGTGCAAAGAAATCAATGACCTGAAAAAGAATGTGGCAGAGCTTGTGGAGCTGAAGGATTCATTCAGCAAAATAAAAAACACAACAGAGAGCTTAACCAGCAGGCTAGATCAAGCAGAAGAGAGAATATCTGACCTTGAAGATGGAGGTGAATTTTAGACACTACTGGGGTAGGAATTCATGTGGAGCCAACAGTTAGGTGGAGACCAGTATGAAGGGAGAAATTGTGTCATGCAACTATCTAGATTAATATCTGTCCCTGAACAGCAAGGACAGAAGCTCAGAGGCAGAAATATGCCTGGCATGTTTATTTATTTACTTATTTTATTTATTTATTTTTAAATTTGCATTTCTTTTTTTTTGAACATTTATTTTTTTATTTTTGATTACACATATTTATGGAGTACAGAGTTGACTATCAGTATTTATGTATAGAATGTGATGATCAAATCAATTTTACTAGCATGTTCATCATTACAAATTGTAATTATTCTTTGTGTCCCTTACCCAATTACTCCCTAAGCCCCCCCCTCCCTTTCCCACCTCTAGCCTGGCAAGTTTAAAGAAGAGTAAGAAGAAGAGTAGAACTGAGTAAAGGGAAGGATGGGACCAGAGTGTACAGGCCACATCTCTGCCTCGCATTTTCTTACAGGAGGTCAAAGCAGAAAATTTTAATTGTATGCTATGTTGGAAGGGAGCTCTTCTAGCTCTTTGCTTTCTTGAGTGTGTTCTTTGGAACACCTGAGATAAGAAATGTTCTTGTAAAAAACAGATTTATGAAAAAATAAATTATGAAGTCCAGTGTGCTCTATTTCCCTGTAGTAGATTCACTACATATCTTTGCATGGTTCTAGCCAAAAGAAAGCCTGAGACAAGGACTTACACACTGATTGTTTATTTTGAGAAGTGAGCCCGAAGAACAGGAGTGACAGGATGAGAAAAAGGAAAAAAAATGTAAGTCTAAAGTGCTTTATGAGTTGATATGCAAGAAATGGTATCTAGAACTGTGCAAAATCCAATCTGAGATATGATCAGTAGAGAATGTTATCTCTTTAGTGTTGAACGTTATTCTTTAGTTAATTTGACTTAAACATTGTTTTTGGTAGTCATGTCACACTTCTGAGTTTAGAGCCAGTTAAAACTCCGCAGTCTTTGCCCCATGGGTGGTAATGTAGTACTTTGGCCACTCACTGACCTGGGGCTGGAGACCTCACGTGGATGTCCTGGGCAGCTGCTAGTAATTAAGTTACTTTAGGTAAGTCATTCTTGCCTTTGGACATCTGCTTCCTTATTTAAACTTAAAGGGCTTGGAACAACTCTGAGATTGTTTTTATTCATTTGGTGTTTTTTATGAGCTACTTTTAACGTATATCTCCTCTTCTATAGCATGCAGTATTTTAAGACTTAAGTGAAGGGCTTTCAACTTAATTAAGCTTTACCTTGTTGAAAGTGGGGTATCAATATAGTTCTTTGTGGTAGTTTGGATGGATCTCGTTCCTGATCCTGTATGGATTGTTGTCCCTCATAACTTCATCATACATGAAAATCTCATCAAATGCCATGACAAGATATTTCTAAATTCAAGGCATAAATGTCTTCCAAATTTTGGTCCTAGACAGAGAATATTACATTGCACAATCCTGTGTACTATGATTAGGCACATATGATGATAAAACAGACAGACACCAATGTCTAATGGAGAAGACCAATGTACCTAAACAACAAAACAAAGCAAAATAAAAATTTAAAATATCCTCAAATGAGTAGTGTGAGAGGCAATAGAGGAGCAATTAATTTTTTTTAATGAATAGCCATTTTTATGAGTAATATTGGCAATCATTAAGACATAATCTAATTGGTTTAAATCTAAGAAAGCTTTTTCATTCTACATCTTCCATTAGGTAGTGAGATTTTTTTTCCCAAGAAAGTTTATAGGAGTTTATTCTTCAAAGCCTAATATCTGCCAAACAGCTCACTACTTTAAATTTGGTAATACTCCCTGTAGGGTAATAATAAGCTACTGTTGACCTGAATTTTAATGGAGAGAAGGATTTCACTAATACCCTTAACTACTGCTCTAATTAATACGTAGAAGTCAAAAGAGCTGATTTATACTACCTGGATTCCATAAAGAAGAGGAGCTAAAAAGTCATGAAGTAAAAGCTTTATCTAAATACATGGTAAAATACTCAACAATGCATACCAAAAGTAGATTTCTCATAGGGGAATCCAGCCAGAATTCTAGTGCCAAACAATTCCACTGGCAGAATGTAAAGTTGTGTTTTCTGTCATCAGAACACTCAGCTGAAAAGAGAGCTCAACAAAATGAGAAGTGTTTGAATGAAGGCTAGGCAAAGAGAAATGCAACTTGCATTTTATAAGGACTATATTCAAACATTCCACTACCCTTTAAAGGCATTTCTGTAACTCTGGCTTTGTTTTAGATTCTCCTTTCTGCTTCACAAGTAAGTAATGGGAAGGAAGATTGGTTACACTTCTATTATATTATCTTATTAAAGTAAATTTCTCTTTTCTTTCCCTGAAAGTCAGCTCATGAAACCAACAAACTAAACCTAAACATTTCCAAATCTCAACCTCATTTTGTATTTTAGGATTATAGCAACATCTGCCAAAGAAAACCATGAATATAAGGAAGATACAGAAATATGGTCTGTGATTACTTGGTAAAGGTAGAATGCACAGGTTTTATGTTAATGAAAGTTCCTACAGTATTTAGTTAAGAAGTTACTGTATATAATTTCCCTTCATCTCTCTTGTGAGAACTGATAAATTTGTAACAGTGCTAACTTCCTCTTCTTTGATTCTGTATCCTCGTCTGGTAATCTGAGAAATTGTAAACTCATTTTCTCTTTGAGATAATTTCCCATGGAATTTTTTGAAAAAGTTCACATGAAAAACTCATGTGATTTAATCTTTGAAGGTGTTATGCTACTTGCTCAGGATGATTCAAATGTGATGAAAAGATGGCTCCTCATAAACTGTGTGAGAAAGATCAGTAAGGGGGAAAAAAATAAGCAATTAAAGATAGACCAGAATGTGCTAAATGCTCTAACAGATACACCTACTATTTGGAAGGAATTGTGAGGAAGGAGGTTGAATCAGAGAAGCTTCATGAAGAAAAGCACATGTGAGTGGGTCCTAAAAGGTTTGCATGAGAAAAGTTCAATTCAGGTAGAATAATCTGGGCAGAGGCAGAGAGACTGAGAAGTGCAGACTAATTCCAGAGAATGGAGAAGAATCTGCATTGTCTGAAGTGTAGGGTTTTCAGGGAAAGAAATGGAAAATAAAACTAGAGAAATTGGTTGGGATCAGGTCTCAGATGAGTTGGAATGAGGCAAGGATTATTTGCAGGCAATGATAGAACGTGCAGATGTTTCCTCAGAGGAATGGGACGGGCAAAGCCATGCTGTAAGGAAGATTCATCTGAAACTTGGAATAGGAATGAGGGGATTAAGGAAGAAAAAATGCTATCGTAGGGAGAACAATTAGGAAGTAAATACAGTAGTTTCAGGTGGCAGTAATAGAGCTTCAGGCTAGGGACAATGGCAATGTGAAGGATCCATCTGTATTCATTAAAAGTGGCATAGCTTTACGGGCCTGGCAACCTGATTTTATACAGGTATTTGTGAGCCTGGAAAGGTTATATTTTTTATCCTAGAGGTTAAAAGTTTAAAGATACTTAATTTTTTTTAGATGTATTTCTCTCCTTTTAGATAATTTAAAAAGTTCTCATTTTTGTATAGGCTATTTATATCAGGAATACAACCCAAATGTGTTTTCAAGTATTCAAAATATACATGTCAGAGCACATGATAAAAATGGAGTCTTTCTACTATTTGAATGAATTTTTCTATTTCTATGCAGGAAGCGTGAAATACTCTTATGATCACATCTCATTTTTGCAAAAGAAGTCTCATTTTTGTTCTCTCCTAGGACTGAATATAGTATTTGAGGTGTATTTTACACAGTAGCGCTCAGTGAAAATCATATGCTATTGGGAGTCCAAGTGCAGCAATTCAAGTGACATTGATTGATTTTCTACAGGTTACTGTGAGAAAATACTTCACCCAACTCAATTGTTCTGCTAATATTAATTTAAATGCTGATTCTTGCAATGTTCACAATTTAAGCATAAGTGAAACATCCCAAGATTTCGTTATATGACCGAACCAATGGATTATAAAAGATGACTGATGCCATATGCTTTTCATTTAAATATTTGTGTGTGGGTGATCATTGACCTAAATCTATTTCTGCTGTTACAATGTGATAGAATCATCATTCCTTAGAAGTTTCTATTAAAGAACTGTAAGTGGACTGTTAAACTTTGGCTCAAGGGCACATCACATCAACATAATTTAATCATCAACATAAGCTAATGGAAAACTAAATTTGGTGTTCAATACATTGTGATTCCTGCCTCATATATCTCATGACTATAGATTTTCTGAAATGGGTTAACTTTATATATTGAAATCTCATACTAGACATAAACATTTTTATGCATTCTTTTATAACTTTATTATTTGGAGAATGGAATTATCTCATTTCTCCTCTATCTAATTGGTAAGTGAATTTTTTTTACTATGTTAGAAAGTAATTCTTGAATGTATAATTTGTGTGTGTGTATGTGTGTGTGTGTATATATATATAAGTTATTTAACAATTGGAAATTCAAGAAGTAGAATGTACTTGAACTTAACACTTTACATAATATTTTATTGAATTATTGTAACAACTCTAGTATACTGGGTTGAATCGTGTCCTTCCCAAAATTTGTGTCTACCTAGAACCTGTGAACGTGACATTATTTGGAAATAGGGTCTTTGTATATGTAATCAAATTAAGATGAGTCATAGTGGGTTAGAGTGGGCCCTAAATCCAATATGACTGGTGTTCTTATAAGAAGAGGGAAATTTGAAAACATAGACACACGGATATGTGATAATAGAGGCAGAGATTGGAGTGATGTGTCTGTGCATCAAGGACACCAAGATTGTTGGCACCCACCAGAAGCTAGGAAAAGGCGAAGGACAGTCCTCCCCTTGAGCTTTCAGATAGAGCATGGTCCTGCTGACACCTTGATTTAGGACTTCTAAGCTCTGGAACTGTGAGGGAACAAATTCCATGAGGTAATTTGTTATGGCAGCCCTAGGAAACTAGTACATCTAAGAAGCAGCAAATTTTACCTACTTTTTTTGAAAAAGCATCTGTGGGGAAAATGAGTATTTCTGACTGTTAGTGTTTGAAAGAGCTTTATATAATTTATTTTGTCTAATCTTCATAATAACCTGGAAGGCAGATATTAGTATCTGTATTTTAAAATCTGAGGAAACTGAGGATTGAAAAAATTAAGAACATTTATTATAATCACACATATTTTTAGTTTCAAAGCTAAAAAGGGTAGATCTTAAGTGTCCTCACACACACACACGTGCGCAAACACATAGAATAGTAACTATGTGAGGTGATGGATATGTTAATTAGCTTGATTATATTGAATATTTCACAATGTGTGTGTGTAGTGCGTGTGTATGAGGGTACTTCAAAAAGCTTATGGAAAGATTTGTGTTATCTTTTAATTATTCTATTTTTCCACAAACTTTTTGAAGTACCCTCAAATATATATGTAATCTCCAAGTTGTATAACTTAAATATACAAATTTAAATATACAAGTTGTGTCAAAGTTGGAAGAAAACAACAGCAGCAAAAAAACCCAAAAAATTCCTTTAATTATTTCCTTTGCTTTAAGCTGCCTTGTGAAGTTAGTTAACACTGTTAACAGGAGGAGTTCCATCCATACCTGAGCGCTTCCCTGTAGGAGCTGCTGTGCAAAGGATTCATGTGTTAGGACAGATATTAAGTAAGAGGACCTCTAAGTCTTTTTCTGAAGTTCCGAAACAGATCCACCAGATCACACAGAATTCTAGAATACTATTGGTTTTTAGAGCCCCTGCTAAAACCCAGGGCTCTTGACCAAAACACCAAAGCTGCATCTTCACAGAACACATAAAGTGGAGAAGCAGCACTTAATGAGAACTAAGTAGTCAATCAGATAATTTAAGCCCTGAGCACTTTACTATGATCTGTAAAGGTACAGCAAAGGTTCTTGGTTACATTTCTAATGGAGGTAATGACTTGTAAAAGTCATTAGTCTGTAAATGGAAATTCTCATTGCTATGGTCTGAAAGTTCGTGTTCCCCCCAAATTCATATATTTAAATCCCAACCCCTAAAGTGATGGTATTAAGACGTAAGGCCTTTTGGGAAGTGACTGGGTCATGAGGGCAGAGCCCTGAAGAATGGTATTAGTGCCCTTATAAAAGCGGCCCCAGAGAGAGCTGCTGTGCACCTTCCACCACATGAGGACACAGACAAAGGCTCGTCTATGAGGAACGGGCCCTCACCTGACACTGCCAGCACCTTGATCTTGGATTTCCCAGTCTCCAGCACTATAAGAAAAAAATTTCTGTTTGTAAGTTACGTAGTCTAAAGTATTTTGTTATAGTAACCTGAATGGACTAACACACTCACATACCGAAATTTTTCTTTATTACGTGTCTAACCAATGTTCACATTCTTATGTCTGTATAATGTAAAAAGTAGAACTAGACTATGAGTCTGAAGGCCTAGATTCTAATTTTGGTTTTGTCCTGAACTAGTAAATGATGTAATCTCTCTCTACCTCAATAGCCATATCTATTAAATGAGAAAGGGATATCATTATTTACTTATTTAGCAAACGTTTGCTGAGCCCTTAGTGTGTACTAAGTGGTACCCTTAATGATAGAAGGCATAGAATAGAGAAGACAAATATGTGGATGTGTGCTAAGTACTATCTGTAACTGTGCTATGTTCTCATCAGTAACATTTTGTATTCTAACAATCTGTAGTGTTTTATATGCAGGAGCTGAATATTTTCTAAACTATATTCTACTTTGTATTATTTAACCACAATTATTTTATTATTATTATTATTATTTGTGACCGGTAAGGGGATCGTAACTCTTGGCTTGGTGTCGCCAGCACTGTGCTCAGCAGTGAGTGCACCAGCCATCCCCATATACGATCGGAACCCGTGGCTGCGGCACTCCCAGCGCCGCATTCTCCCGAGTGAGCCACAGGGTCAGCCCTAACCACAATTATTTAAAAATATATTTCTCTCCATTTATTTTTTGTTTTCATGAATATTTAGATAAGAAATATAGGGAAGACTATAACTCACTGACAAACACAAAGAAAACCATTTGACATGGCAGATTCAACACTTTAAAACCAGCATTGGAGTAAATATTTATCCAGTTATTTATCTATGTAGTATATTCCAAGTTGATGTAGTAGCAAATGACTTAATTCCCAAATCAAAATAAAACGAAAAAGGATTTTTCAGTGCTTCTATAGACTCAGGCTTATTTACAAAATGAAAGGAGAACTTGTAAAATTTTGAATTGACACTTCACATCAAATGGCCAAATTGGGGAGTGAATAATGTTTAGATGACATCTTTTCTCATAGTTCTAAGATTCCTGGCATGTGAAGAGGTTGAATTCTGGGTGCCTTGATGGAAGTACAGAATAATATGAGAGCAAGAAGGAACCTCAAGAAAAGATCATCTAGTGTAATTGCTCAGACAAAATATCTGAGGCCCAGAATAGCTAAAGACTTGTTGAATGCCTAGCTCACATAAAAGCCAAGAATAATAATGAAGAACACTGAACATGTCTATTTTCGGATTCAATATAATGACCTGTTTTCTGTCCACCAGTTTTGTGAAAGACAACAATGTTGCTTTTGTTTACCACTTTTTACATGTATCTGTATTTATCTACTGAGTGTTACACATTTTTGGTGCCAAAATTCAGAGGACTCTAAAAACTTTTCCCAACATAATAATAAGATTTCTTGGTTCTTCAATTGTCCTATTGGGTTGACTTTATTATATAGTTTATAATCTCTTCCATATCTTTATCTGTAGCTGTGCATCCAGAACATGATATCTATGTTTCTATAACATTTTTGTATATTAATATGGCAGGGATCATGTCGCGTTACCAATAGAACTAGAGATACCTCATATTAGTGGTTAATTCTCATGTTTTCTTCTTGGTAGCAGTTACCTCGAGGTGCTTAGTAGGTGCTTTGTAAATGATGTTATCAACATTTGTGAAGCTATTTAAAGGTTTGCTACTTCTTCAAATATAATGACTTAGTTTATTATAAACTAAATATAAATGTGCTGGATCACTAAATAACATATGCTGGATCAAAGTTAAAAATACTAACCCACTAGAAAGATACTTTGAAAAGTAATAATTTCCAGAAATGCCATTTCTATGTGTTAGTTGTTAAATAGCAAACACTATTCCATTCAAACCAGTATATAAGAGTTTATCAAAAATATTTATCAGGAAAGGGTTAATGTGCAGATTGAAAAAGCATAATCCACATTATATCACTTTTATTTTGAAAAGGAATACCATACCTATTGTTTTCATAAGGCAAGTCACAGACATAAAACTGGACAAAAATCTTGACTTGATGGGGATATATAGAAAATATTGATTTTCAACTAAGGGGGGTATATGTGAGTCTCTAAGAGTTTATGAAATTTTTATTTTTATTTGAAGCAATTATAGGTTTAAAAATCGTTGAGAACCCTGCCTCTCTATTAACACTTCTGGAAAATAAATTTTTGAAAAATCCTTAGCTAAGAAGTGGCCAAATCTTTAATGAACACTTTTGTAACCATAGGACAAGCACTCTATTTTTTATATTCTGCTTTTGGCACTTAATCATGTCATCCAGATAGTAGAGTTAGACTAATTCAAGAGATTCCCTTCCTTCCTTCCTTCCTTCCTTCCTTCCTTCCTTCCTTCCTTCCTTCCTTCCTTCCTTCCTTCCTTCCTTCCTTCCTTCCTTCCTTCCTTCCTTCCTTCCTTCCTTCCTTCCTTCCTTCCTTCCTTCCTTCCTAATAGATACAACTATTGCATATATTTCAAAGCTCCCTGTTGGCTTCCTTCTTACCCCACATTCATTTCTGACAGTTTGCACTTTCTGCTCTAGAAATAATTTAATAACATAAAAACCTATTGAGATTGTTTTCTTGCCTTTTAACGAAAAAAAAAAATTAGAAATTATACAATAAATCCTATATTTTTAAGGTGGTTTTCCATATGCGATAAACCCAAAGGATTCAGATGGCTCAATAGCTAGCTGCGATTTTAAAATCTAAAGCAATCACATGCAATATTTATCCCTCTGTGCCTTGCTTATTTCATTCAGCATAAGTTTCCAATACAAAATGGAGTGAGTGAAAGGGGGAGGGGAGGGAAGTTGGGGATAATTGGGTGGGGGACATAGGGTAAATTGCAATTTGTGGTAATGGGCATTCTGTCAGTATGGATCTGGCCTTCCCATCTCGGGCATGAGGGGTGAAAATCAGCTTTGTATTCATGAATATTCATAACCAAAAATAAATAAATAAATGAAGCAATCGACAAATAAATTTAGATTGGGCTCACCTTGAACTTGCTTCATAAACTGATAACCCAATGTTTATTTTTTTCTTTTCAATTCATTTAAAATGACTTATATGCATTTGTAAAAAGTGTACACTCTGATAACCCCATTTTGATTACAGATAAAAATTGGGTGATTGTGAACAGTTGTATTCAGTGAGAGGTATTACTTGGATATTCATGAACATATGATGCTTAAAAGATTATGTTGACTATAAGTTAAATTATATATGAATCCTGGTAAAATGGGATATTGCCAACAAAATAATTTTTTTGTATCATTAGTTATCTTTCTTTGGGTTTTCCAAATCAACTTACTGAAAGATTGTAATTATAGGTAGACATTTCATTACTGAAACTTTGACATTTTAAAGAAAAATTTGAATCTAGTCAAATCACTATAGATTTAGGATTATGGACAAACTTCCCAAAGATTAATATGTTAATAAATGAAGACTATTAATGCTTAAATAAGGTCTTTAAAATAATTGTTAAATAATGACAACATATTTAGATTGTTCATACTAGGTGGGGACTCATTAATAAATTAAACTCTAAATATCTGAATATGAAATCAGATAATATATTTTTTAAATATAGTGGATTATAGATCTTACTTTCTACTGTGTTTCTGTGAGATTGACTTTTTTGAGATTCCACATATAAGTGAGATCATGCAGTATTTGTCTCTCTTGTGTCTTGCTTATTTTACCAAGTATAACAATCTCCAGATTCATCCACGTTGTTACAAACAGAGGATTTTTTAAATTTTAAACTGAATAATATTCCATTGTATGTATGTGCCACTTTTTCTTTAATCATTCATCTTTTGATGGACCTTAGGCTGCTTCCATGTCTTGGCTATTGTGAATAGTGCTGCCATAAACATGGGAGTGCAGACATCTCTTTGCAATACTGATTTCATTTCCCTTGGATATACACCAAGAAGTGGGATTTCTGGATCATAATGGGGAGATGCTGGTCAAGGGGTACAAACTTTCTGTTATAAGATAAATAAGTTCTGGAGATCCCATGTACAGCATGGTGAATATAATTAATAATAATGTATTGTATACTTGAAATTTGCTGAGAGTTGTACTTAAGTGCTCTCAAAACAACAAAAAAAGGGTAAATATGTGAAGTTATGAATATATTAACTAGCTTGATTGTGGTAATCATTTCACAATTACACATATATCAAGTCGTCATCTTATATACCGTAAATATATGCAATTTTTATTTATCAGTCGTATCTCAATAATGCTGGGAAAAGAATCTGACAATTAAAATGTTGCATTTGGTTGTGTTTAAGCCCAGCAGGTTTTCTCATGCCTTGAAAATTGTTGTTTATTGTTAAAAGAGAAATACAGTTCTGTAGATTTGAATGTAATGTTTCACTGAACTTCTCTGAGCCTGGTTCATGAGAAAATAAAGGGAAAAGACAAAATGGGCTCTAAGATCTCCCCCATTTCTAAAGAATACAATTAAGTCCTTCCCTGCTCACACCTTGATACACTTTAAATGAACATTTTTCATCATGAAGTACTATAAACATAAGTTTGCTATGAAAAAACCTTTTCATGAAAAGTTAAAAAAAAACTTTTCCATGTTAAATTTTTCCAGTTCAAAAGTGTAGAGTATAAAGTTGATCCTAATAACCTTGCTGATCTATGTATTAGAGTATAAAATTTATGGACTACTGGAAGATGTCAAGATGGATTATAATTCTACATTTTAGCCCTGTCATTCTGAGTGTCAGGCAAAGCCTTAAAACTTGTGCTGCTGTACTTTCCTCCTCTGCAAGACAGTCTTAATAATAATGTCCACCCATCTATCACAGGGTTACTGTGAGACATGCTGGCACAGAATAGGTCTTTGTTAACTGTCTAAGAAACAATGATGAACACGTGTATAAGGGGAAAAAAGAGTAAAGATGTATGCAAATAATGTCTATCTTTCTAAATATTTATGAGTTTTTAAAAGTTTTGAGCAAGATTATATGCTATTTCAGATCCCCTGAGTCCCTTTTGAATGAATTTTCTCTTAATTTCATATTTGAAGCAACAGTTGGAAATGTGTGAAAGAGCCACTGAATGCCTGTATGCCCACACAGATCCAGGATTTGTCTGATTTCTTTCAATTTTCACCCTGTGCTCAAGTGTGGAGTTCAGTGATTTATAGCTGAAGTTAATCTACTTATGTTCTTAAGACAGGTAATTAATCCCTTGACTTTTATAATCTCAGCATACACATATATACACACATGTTTATTTGGCTCAAATATTTGAAAGTAGATGTTAAGAACTGTGAAGGGTCTAAGATTTTATCCTATTTGAAAACTAACAAGTTAGTCTGCTCAAGTTTCACGGATGTTAGCAGAAGACATACGACTCTTGGGTCAGAAACCAAAAAACATTGCTACTCACATGCATAAGCTTTATGTTCACATTGGTTCCCCTTGTGCCCAAGTTCTACAGGAGTGTCACAGAGGCAGGCCCAGGTGGTTGCTGTGCATGCAGGAAGTTTATGCCACAGCTGAGGAGCCCCAAACTTTTATTAGAGACTGCAAACCAACCTGCATAATTTTTTCCTCCAGAGGAAGAGAGTATCTCTGTCTTTCAAAGCTGTTCAGTATACAAACACCCTTGAAAAGATAGTATGGGAAAAACTTATTAGTGCCCTTGCTCCCAAGGTGTGTAGAAACACGAGTGCAGGCATCATTACACTTCATCCCTCCTTCAATGTGTGCCTCCTAAGATGGAGGACATTTTCCTACATGGTCACATCACCATTATCATTCCTAAGACAATTAGAATTAGTAATTAACTTTTTCTTCACTATTTGTTCACTTTCCTCATGCTAGAATATTAGTATATTTGGTACATGCACCATTTATGTGATGGTAACTAATTCACTAATTCACTAGTGTTCTATTTAGAATTCTCTAGTGAGAAGTAATCATTCATAAATATATTTAAGATCTCTGTTGCATCCTATGGAATCATAAGAAAGGACTGAATAGGCAAAACTTGTTTTTGCTAGAAAAGAAAAAATGTATGATATCAAAACATGGTTGCAAATACAGTAATGGCAAGTCACTAATCATAGGTGGCATTTATAAATCTCTTATTATGTACTAGGCACTATGCCAAGCATTTTACATTACTTATTTAGTTAATTTGTCTAGCAATCCCATGAGGTTCTCATAGATGAAAAAAATTAAAGTAACTTCTTCAAAGTCAGTTACTAAAAGACAATGAGAATCTGAGCCCAGATCTGCATAATTCTAAAGCCCATGTTCTCAACCATTATTTGATATTAAACCGTTCACCCTCTGCTGGCATAAGCGTCATCAGTGTGAGCTTGCTTGTGCTCCATTAGCACAAATCATTTCCACAAAGCTGTCTGCTCTTTGAGGCGGGGGCTATATATTTCTTGGCTCAGTGGCTGCCCACACCATTTAGAGGCATAACCATATTCAAGACATTAACAAGAGGGAGACAATGTGATGTCAGAAGGTACTGTTTCAAAGTCATTAGAGACCTAATTCCTGGTGTCAGACGTAACAAGACTCAGATCCCAACTTACGATTTAATTCGTTTGTGAGCTGGGTAGATCAGCTAACCTCTGTACTATTACTCTTGTGTAAAATGTGAATTGCAATGGCACGTCTGGCCCAGAACACAGTCCATGCTCAAAAAATGTCATTGATGATACTCCACACCTCCCTCTGAGGAGGGACCTACCCCAGCTTCCTTCCCTAGGGGGAGAGTGAGAACAGTGGGAGCAACTTAAGCCCAGGCTGCTGAGGTTGCTCTGGCCTTGGGACACTTTATACAGCACCCCAGAACCGTCAGTGTCATATTCAGCCAGTTCTTGGCTCCCTCTAGGCGGCATTGATGACAAACAAAAACCACAGATGTGTAACATTTGTTGGTGGAACTGCCCTGACCTCACTCAGTGAGTAAATCAGCAGGTGTCCAGTGCTCAGAAGCATTCCTGAATGCTCAGATATTTCTCCTTCATGACTTTATTATTTTTCTTTGTTACACATGTTTTAAGAAACTCTCCGCACACACACACAACCCAGCAGACCCTAATCTTGTGGAGTGGACACAGGCCACGACTGACTCTGCCTCTAATTACTGTTTACTTCATTTGCCTAATAATGCAACAGCTGTAAGATTTTGGGGGTGAAGAAGGGGCTCCCACTCCTACTACAAATGAGATTGGGGCACAGCAGTGTAACTCCAGTTTGACTCCCCGGTCAAACTCCAACCATGTTTTGTGCTTTTCTCACCTTTATAATCGATTAGTTCTGCATACTTACAATTATTAACATTGAAGTGTGGTAAACATTTTCTTATCTTGGTGCTGGCCAGTTAGCTTAGTTAGTTAGAGCATAAGCTGATAACACCAAGGTCCAGGGTTTGATCCCTGTACTGGACAGCTGCCCAAGAAACAACAACAACAAAAGGCCTTATGTGGCTAATGCTATATATATGTTTTCCTCTCCTGCTCTTAATATTCAGAGATAGCTGCTTCTGAAGACTTATTCTATTTGACATGACTTCAACCACATCTGACAGCAACGGATCCTAGGAAATACCTCCTCAAAGAATAACAGAGCTTATTTTTGTCCATGATTTGGTAGGAGAAGTCACAATGGTTAACTCCAAACTTGGAATAACACCTGCCTTCTTTCAGTCATGATGTCCTTCCAACATTCCTGAAAATCAGGTGAAGAATTCTTTCCCAAAGTACCACATTCTAGAACTTCTTGAGTTCAATATGTTGATTATTCAGTAATTTTCTTCCCTGATATTCCAGAACATCTTACACAAATGAAATATCACACCCACCAACACCTTCAATTTCCCACAACAGCTTCAATTACATATATGCTTGGCATGCATTTGATTATTTGGATTCCAGCTATGAGCTGTTGAGAGGAAAGCAGAGAACAATGGTATGTTTGGAAGTGAAAGTGTGATCATCTACTCCAATGGTTTTAAACAGTTTTTAGCCATACATTCCTCTGTTGAAGCAAAATATGTATATAGAAATTCAATAGAAAAAAAAAAAAGATTAAAGAAAAGGCACTCCGACTGAAATGGGAGTGGCTGAAGCTCTGGTAATGGTGGGGATCAGAATTCCTGCCCAGTCAGCACTTTTTCCCTGCAGTTCCAGACCCTCCCCACACCAAGTGAGCTCTGAAGATTTCCTTGGGTTCCGTGGAACACAGTTTGAAAAGTCTTGACCTAAGCCAATCCTCTCAGTTCGATTACAATTCATCAAATATTTGTCGAGCACCTCCTCCTTCTTGACACTCTGCTAAGTGCTTAGGATACAAAAGTGGCTATGGTTCCAACCTCCAAGAGGATTACATTCTAGAAAGGATTGATCTTATAATTTAATTTAATGTGGTCAATATTTTGATTAAAGTTTCTTAGGGCACTGTGGGACTGAAGATAGAGGTGCAGTTTGGGAGCTGTGAGGAATGCCTTCCTGCAGAAGCCGATCTGATGGTTGACCTGTCAGAATAAAACCACACTGAAAATATCAACAGGACCCAGAATCTAATTGACTCATATTGAGTTAACTAGCTAGGTTTTAGGGTACGGCTGACTAGGATTCGCTCCAAGCCCACCATTTACCAAGTGAGCCACCTTGGGCTAGAGAGACTTGACCTAGTACTTAACATGTAAAATGGTGATCTCACTTAACTCAGGTGTTCCAAGTATTAATTAAACAAGATTACATGTAAAGTGCTTAATCTGCGTGGTAGATTACCACAGCATGGTAGTTGTTTGGAGACTTAAAATATTTTAAGGTGCTGCTGTTTCAAAATTTGCTATTCCATGCCCTTTGGGACAAGGAATAAATGTTTCAAATAGTACAGGCTTCTAGAATTGCTACTGACACAGCAGAAAAGCTTTTTAGCATTTAAAATCTTTCACCTTCTTTCTAAACTTGGGTTGTTGGAGAATGAGCCTGATGTCATCAGTCATTTCCACAATATTTTTCTCTATAATTTGAGAAGTATATAAATTCAGGAGCAAAGGTAATCCATGACAAAAGGAAGTGGTGATTGGTACACACACACCCCATTATTGCTTAATGTGATTTAACTGTGAAAGCTTACACATCTTTCATTACAGGGCAATTTTAATTCCTTAACTATGTATTTTAATCATGTCTGAATTAGACAAAACAGTTGAATTGCTATAACTTTTTTTAAAAAAGAAACTATTCAGAAATAGGTAATAGGTTGATGTAATAGGCCGGGTGGATTGGAACAGTCGTTTTTCTTTTTTCAGTTATTCTTAATTTATTACCATGACTGAAAACAGAATTCTACAAAGGCGCCTTCCCCTTGTCTCTGTGTATGGAGAAGGTGAGTGATATTTTCATGCTACTTCTTTTCATGTTTCTTATGATCAGTTAGAAATAGATGTTGAAACATGCCCGTAGGTATATCATAGTTATTTCCCATCAACAATTTTGCTTTTCGTTTTCTATGCATGTCCTTATTAAATAAATGTTTGTAAAAGTAAACTTACCATTCTGATTTTCCACTATGACTTTACTAGCTAGATCCTTCATCATTTATTATCATCTACCAAATATGCCTCAAGCTTTTCATTTGAATCCAATGATGCTTGCTCAGGGGAAAAATAAATGAACCTACTACTAACAGAAGCTTTAAAGAGATTTGGCTTTATTTGGTGCATGATTTTTTCTTTGTTTTTCTGGAGGAGAAAACAACCTATTCTGGAGGGAATAACCAGCTAGATTTTAATTTTCACCTCTTCCCACAGGGCCTGGAAATTCACACATCCTCACACCTGTTTTCTTCGTTATATTTTAAAGACTGTCTGAAACAATTCTTTGCTTGCATTTTCTTTTCTGCTTCTACTTTCTGACCTAAATGACACAGAACAAGATTTCAAGTGGCTGTACTCTCAGGTTCATTTCACAATGGCTTACATTTGGCACGTAGTCCAATGACATTTCAGAACTTCTTTCATATTGATCCTCAATATTTGATCATGTAGAAACAGTACAATTGGGTTTACTCCAGCCTATTTTAGGAAATGTGGCTCCTAAGCATAAGTGGGCAACAAGATACCTGTTTTCAGTACATGCATGTTTTGTAAATAGTTCATAAACACTGGTGAAGTAGACAGAAAAACATTCTGATGAAAATATCTGTTCATCCAAGAGAATTCCCTTCACTCCTCTATAATTCTCACTGGGAGTTGTTCTGAGAACTAGATTAATTTATTTCTTGATTGTCAGACACTTTCTCACAGCAAAATTGTGAAGCAGACTAAATTGCAGATTTCAAGAGTTCATAAGCACTGTGCACTTAACTTAGAGAAGCAGTCTCGTGCTGTCCGTGTGCAGTTTGCTCCACTGTCATCACTGCTAGTGCTGGGTTTATTGAAAACATAGGTAAAAGTCACCCAGGGCATCCATTTTAAAAGGCCACTTACATATCTATTTATTTGGCAGATCAATCCACAATGAGGACGTGTGGCCCATTATGAGCCTTGAAGGTGAGATGTTTTTCTATGATGTACTAAATATTTTTGGTCTCATGCATTTGGAATTTGATTTAATGTCTTCCCCTCTCTCCCCAAACCTTTCCCTCCTCCCCCAAATTAAAAGAAACAAATGCTGAGATAATAGCTATGACTATTTTTGGGACTCTCTATTAATATTCTGTTTGTACTAAAAGGACACCAGTGAGGTGGAGTATACATTAAAATAATTGCATTCTTTCCTTTGTGCAACAAATTATGTCAAGTGCATACTGTGGACTAGACACTGTATGAAATATTGGGAGAATAGTGGTAGACAGGACAAATTCTGTCCTCAAGGGTTTCTTCATAAAAGAGAACAAACAACTCAACAGTGACCTAATAGTGTAAAGAAAATTTTGTTAGAGCAACAAACTCAGTCTGGGAGTAGGAGCTTGGGGAAGGGAGAGGTAACACCCACAGATATATGCAATTGACTGTGTCATAATTAATTAATTAATTAACTAATTAAAATACTTCACAGAATGTTGAGGAATAAAAATGGTAAAGATAAATGGGAGTTGCAGAGGTCATAGGGGATAATGTGCTTTGAGATTGTATAAACTAGAATGGAGAGTGTATGATGAAAGGAATTGAAAATAGATGAGTTAGAGTTGTGAGAGATGATATAAAGAGGCAAACAGGGCCATTTCATGAAAGAACACAGACATGATTTAGGGATTATCCTTAAGGCTCTGGGAAGGCAGTGGGGTTTGTTTCTCTTCCCTGTCCTTCCTTCCTTCCTTCCTTCCCTCCTTCCTTCCCTCCTTCCTTCCCTCCTTCCTTCCCTCCTTCCGTCCCTCCTTCCCTCCTTCCTTCCCTCCTTCCTTCCCTCCTTCCTTCCCTCCTTCCTTCCCTCCTTCCTTCCCTCCTTCCTTCCCTCCTTCCTTCCCTCCTTCCTTCCCTCCTTCCTTCCTTCCTTCCTTCCTTCCTTCCTTCCTTCCTTCCTTCCTTCCTTCCTTCCTTCCTTCCTTCCTTCCTTCCTTCCTTCCTTCCTTTCCTTTTCTCTTTTTATTCTAAATCTTTACTAGGTATAATAAAATCCACACATTTTAAAAGGTACAATTTGATATATTTTTAACAGATCTATGTACCCATAAAACCATCAGTGCAATCAAAATAATAAATATATCTTCCATCACCACAAAAGTCTCCTCCTGCCACTTTAAAACCCATTTCTTCCCTATGGATGTTTCCATTTTCTAGAAATTTATGTAAAGGAAATTATAAAGTATGTAATTGTGATCTGGCTTTTCACTCAGTTCAGTTTGTAGCTAGTATAAATAAAGCTGCTCTTAATGTTCTTGCCTAAGTCTTTGTGTGCAAACAGCTTTTTATTTAACTTGGGTAAATTCCTAAGAATGAAATAAATGGGCAATATGATAGGTAAGTGTTTATGTTTTAAGAATATGAGAATCTGTTTTCCAAAGTGTTTTATTGTACGTTTTCTTCAACAAACTATGAGAGTTCCAGTTGTTCCAATCCCCATCAATACTTGGTATAGTCAGTCAGTTTTATTTTTTTTTAAGTTTTAATTTATCAATATACAATGTAGTTGATTTTTGTGTCCCTTTACCAATTCCTCTGTCTCCCCTTCCCCCCATCAACATCATATCTGTTCACTTGTCTTAACAAGTCCGAGGAATTGTGATTGTTGTGCCTTCTTCCCCTCCCATCCTGTTTATTTGCGTGTTTATTTATTTATTCATTTATTTATTTATTTATTTATTTATTTATTTATTATTTTTAGCTCTCATAAATAAGTGAGAACGTGATATTTCTCTTTCTGTGCCTGGCTTATTTCTCTTAATGTAATTTTCTCTCTAAGTCCATCCATGTTGCTGCGAATGGCAGTATTTCATTCTTTTTTTATAGCAGAGTAGTATTCCATTGTGTAGATATACCACAGTTTCCATATCCACTCATCTGATGATGGACGTTTGCACCGGTTCCAACTCTTGGCTATTGCAAATAGCACTGCATAAACATTGTTCCTCATGCCCATCGACACTTGGTTTAGTCAGTCTTTTTAACTTTAGCTATTTTAGTGTATGTGTATTGGTTTTAATTTTGGTTTTGATTTGCATTCCCCTAATGACTAATGGTTTTAAACATCCTTTCCTGTTTTTATTACCATGGATATATCTTCTTCAAAGAAGTTTTTGTTTATATCTTTTGCTCTTTACTTTTAAAATTTTTCTTATTATTCACTTTAGAGAGCTCTTTACATAATTTTGGATATGAGTCCTTTATCAGTAATATGACTTGCAAATCTTTTCTCCTAGTTTGTGGATTGTCTTTTCATTCTCTTATAGTGTCTTTTGAAGAGCAGCATTTCTTAATTTTGCTTTCAATTTATCGATTTTTTTTATGTATTGTTTTTTGGTATTGTATCTAAGAAGTTTTTGTTTAAACCAAGGTCATAAAAATTTTCTACTATGTTACTTCTAGAAGTTTTAGGTTTTTTGGTTTGACATTTAGGTTTATGATCTATTTTATGTAAGGTGTCCTTTATCGGGTTGAGGAAGTTCCCTTCTTTTTCTAGTTGCCTGAGAGTTTTTTTATGAGAAATAGACATAAGATTTTGTCAGATGTTTCCTTTTGTCTATAAAGATAGTCATATGCTTTTTCCTCTTCTGCTTTGTTGATAAAGTAAAACACATATATTGTTAAATGTTGAACTAGCCTTCTCCTTCCAAGATGAACCCAACTTGATTATGATATATTAGACTTTTTATACAACATTGAATTTCATTTGCTAAAGTATTAAATATTTGCATCTATGTTTATGGGAAACTTTGGTTTCTAGTTTTCTTTTCTTGTAATGTCTTTGTCCAGGTTTGATGTCATGGTAATTCTGGCCTCTTAGAATACATTGGAAAATATTTCCTTCTCTTCAGATATCTGTATAGATTTGGTATCATTTCTTTCTTAAAAGTTTGGTTGACATCACTTTCTTAAAAGTTTGGAAGACATCTGGACCTGGAGTTTCCTACAGGAAGCACTTTAGCTGGAATTCAATTTTCTTAATACTTATTGTGCTATTCAGATTATTTTATTCTTCTTGAGTAAGCTTTGGTAGTTTGTCTTTTGAGGAATTGTCCCCTTTCATCCAAGTTACTAATTTTTTTGGTATACATTAGTTTACACTATTTCCTTATTGTCATTTTAATATCTGCAGAACCTGTAGTAGTGTTACATTTCTAATTTGTGATAATGTTGTGTTTACTCTCTTTTTTCCTCATTATTCTGTTAAAGGTTTATAAATTTTATTGATTTTTTTTTGAAGAACCAGCTTTTAGTATCTTTGATTTATTTTATTGCTTACCTGTTGTCTTTAATATGATGTTAGTTCTCTCCTGTGACTTTTTTTTTGTCTTTTTTTGTGACCGGTAAGGGGATCGCAACCCTTGGCTTGGTGTCGCCCAACCGCGCTCAGCCAGTGAGCGCACTGGCCATCCCTATATAGGATCCGAACCCGTGGTGGGAGCACCGCTGCGCGCCCAAGCACCGCACTCTCCCGAGTGCGCCACGGGGCCGGCCCCTCTCCAGTGATTTTTCTTCTCAGACGTTGTAGTTTTCATCTCTAAAAGTTACATTTGAGTCTTTTTCATATCTTCTCTTTCTTTGCTTAATGTGTTAAATATTTCATTTACTTTCTTGAACACATGGAATATAGTTATCTTAACTGTTTTAATGTTCTTACCTACTTTTTATACCATTTGTAGAATGTATATTTTAATTTATTGGTATTCTCTTCAATGTGGAATATACATATTTCTGTTTATTTGCACATCTGGTAATTTTTTATTAGGTGATATACATTGTAATTTTTACCTTGTTGGCTGTCGGATAATTTTTATCATAAAAAAATGCTCTCATACTTTGTTCTGGGTCATGACTAAACTACATAGAAACCATGTGATCATTTTGTATCTTTAACTCTTTGTTAAGCAGGGCTATGTTCATGTTTACTCTATCACTATTTTTTATTTATTTTTTCCACCAGTGAGGTATCAGGTATTTTACCGGATACCCTGTGAATTATGAAGTGTTCTACTGTGGCTCATGGGAACAATAACTATTCCTAGATCTGTGTGTGCTCCAAAGATTTTTTTCTCCTTTTATTTTTTCAGACAATTTTTTCCCTAGCCTTAGATAGCTCCTTTCTGTGTATACTGATCAGAGCATCAGTGAATACTCAAGGGGCTCCTTTACAGATGTCCAGAGTCGTCTCTCTTTGCGGTTCACATTTCTGTACTACTCCACTCTAAACTCCAGTCACCCTGACCTCCCTGGGTATTCAGCTTCATCTGCTCCATTTTGTAAAACCGTCAGGTTTTGCTTGGGATTCCCCAAACTGTGTCACAGCCTGGAAATTCTCTCCAGGCAATAAAGGGAGACAATCATAAAGACTGCCTCTTTGATTTTCCTATCTCTAGCATAATTGTCCTGTGCTGTCTGCTATCCAATGTTGGAAATGTGTTTATATTTATATGAGTTTTGTATAATATACATATGTATATATCTGCTACAAACATATTCAATTATATATGTTATGTATGTAAGAATTATCTATATAAATATAACTCTCTGTGTGTGTATATATATATATTCAGTTTTTTCAAGCAGGAGAGTAAATGAAGTTACTGTTGTTCCATCTTGATTAGATATAGAAGTCCCACTGTAACTTTTTAAGAATGAAAATGACTTAATTTTTACTATCATGCATGTTTATGGGATACAGTGTGTTGTTTCAACACATGCATACATTATATAATGATATAATCAGGGTAGTTAGCATATCCATCACCCATCACCTAAATATTGATCACTTCTTTGTGATGATAAAATTCAAGGTCCTCTGTTCTAGCTGTCTTGAAATATACAGTACAGTGCTATTTGCTATAGTCACCCTAGAACACCAGAATGTATTCTTCCTGTGTGACTGTAATTTTGTACCTGTTTACCAACCTCTCCCCATCCACCCTTCCTCACCCCTGCCTTGCCTCTGGTAACCACTACTCTCCTCTGTACTTCTATGGGAACAACTATTTTAGATTGCACATATGAGTGAGATAGATCATGTGGTATTTGTCCTTCTGTGCCTGGATTACTTCATTTAACATAATGGCCTCCAGGTTCCTATGGCAGAATTTCACCTTTTTTTTTTTTTAAAATAGGTGAATACTATTCCATTGTGTATGTATAACAAATTTGCTTTATCCGTTCACCCACTGGTGGACATTTAGATTAATTCCATCTCTTGGCTATTGTGCATAATGCTGCAATGAACATGGGAGTGCAAATATTTCAACATATTGACTTCATTCCATTTGGATATAAACCTAGTAGTGGGACTCCTGGATCATAGTGTAGTTCTATTTTTAATTTTTTGAAGAACTTTCATACTGTTTTCTATAATTGCTGTACTAATTTATATTCCCACCAACAGTGTATGAGAGTTGCCCTTTCTCTGCATCCTTGCCAGCATTTGTTATTTCTGTCTTTTTGATAATAGCCAGTCTAACTGGGGTGAAGTGATGTCTCAATGTGGTTTTGATTGCATTTCCCTGATGCCTTGGGTTGAATTTCCCCACAAAACGAAATCCCCACTGTAACTGTTGAGAGTGGGAAATCTATTATGATAGTTGAAAAATGGGGCCTTGAAGAGGTGATTAGATTGTAGGACCATGCTGTAGTGAATGAATTAATAATGGTGGTCAGGAGCGTGGCTCTGAAGGCTTTAACAGGAGAGCAGTGAGACTGTCTCTGCTCCACCATTTTCACAATGTGAGACTCTGCCATCACTGTCGCCACCACTAAGGCTCTCACCAGCTGTGTTCCCTGGACTTTGGACTTCCCAACCTCAGAAACTGTAAAAATAAATTTCATTTTTTATAAATCACCCAGTTCCAAGTGTTTTGTTATTATAAGCAACAGAAACAGACTAATACAGAAAATTGGTACCAGAGAAGTGGGGTGTTGCTTACAACAAATACTTGAAAATGTGGAAGTGGATTTGTAACTGGGTGTTGAGAAGAGGCTGGAAGAATTAGGAGGAATGGACTAGGAAAAACCAAGATGCTGGTGAAATTTTAGAAGACAAGAAAACCAGCAAAAGTTTGGAATGCTTTAAAGACTGGTTAAATGGTGGTGAGCAGAATGCTGGTAGAAATATGGATAGCAAAGGCCATGCTGAGGATGTCTCAGATGTAAATAAGAAGGGACTTACTGGAAATGGGGGCAAAGATTAACCTTGCTATGAACTGGCAAGGAACTTGCCTGCATTGTGTCCATACCCTAGGACTTTGTGGAAGTTGGAACTTAAGAGCTGTGAACAAGGGCATCTGGTGGAAGAAATTTCTAAGCAATAAAAATTCAAGAAACTGCATGGTTACTTGTAACAGCCTACACTGAATTATGGCATCAAAGACATAATATAAAGCTAGAGTTTAAAAGGGAAGCAGAGCATAAAGATTTGGAAAATTGGCAGCTTGGCCATGTGGTAGAGAAGCAGTGAACATTTTCAGAAGAAAAATGCAATGGTGCTAACAAGATTAGTACAAAAGAAAGGGATTATCAAGAGAAGGGGAGAGGGCCCTGAAGGCATTGCAGAAGCCTCTGGGGCCAACCTTTCCATTTCAGGCCCAAAGACCTTGGGAACAGGCCTGAGGTGCCCTCTGTGGGCTTGGTGCCCATGGCCATCTCGGGATGCTTCTCCCCACACTAGCACCCCAGCTGCTTTGGCTGCTCCTGCCGTGGCTAAATTGGCCCCATGTCTAATTGGATCCACAGCTTTGGAAAATACAAGCTGGAAGCCTTGGCAGCGTCCATGTGGTATTAGATCTGCAGGCTTGCAGAATGCCAGAGCTCTGAAGGCTTGGGAGCCTCCACCCCGATTTCAAAGGATGTATAGAAAAGCTTGGGGACCCAGAAAGAGATGTCACAGGGGCAGATTCACCGCAGACAGTTTTCACTAGAGCAATGCAGAGCGGAAATGTAGGGTCAGAGTTGCTGAGAAAAACCCCAACAGCACATGCCTAATGAGCTGTAAGAGCAAGACTACCACAGAGACAGACCTTTGGAGCTACCAGAGTGGAACATCAGCCTGGGAGAGCTGAAGTGTGGCCTGTGACCAGGAAAGCCACAGGGGCAGAGCTTCCCAAGAACTTAAGAACCCAACCATTGCACCAGCATTCAGAGGATATCAAACATAGAGTCAAGGTACATGATTTACCAGATGTAAGATTTAATGCCTGCCCTGCTGGGTTTTATACTTGCTGAGGACCTGTTACCCCTTTCTTTTTGCCTATTTCTCTCTTTTTGAACCTATGTTTGTCTCACCATTGTATCTTGGAAGTAGAGAACTTATATTGTTTTCACAGATGGGCTTTGAAATTTAGACTTTTGAGTTGGAACAAGTTAAAACTTTGGGGATGAAATGGATATATTTGTGTGTGAAAAGGACATGAGTTTCAGGAGTCCAGGGGCAGAATGCCTTGGGTTGAATTTCTCCCAAAACTTAATCCCCACTGTAACTGTTAAAGGTGAGAAATCCTATTATGATAGTTGAAAGGTGGAGCCTTGAAAAGGTGATTAGATTGCAGGACCATGCCATAGCGAATAGATTAATAATGATAGTCAGAGGCATGGTTCTGAGGGCTTTAAAAGGAGAGCAGTGAGACTCTCTCTGCTCTCTCTGCTCCACCATTTTCACAGTGTGAAACTCTGCCATCACTGTCACCACCACCAAGGCTCACCAGATGTGTTCCCTGGACTTTGGACTTCCCAACCTCAGAAACTGTAAAAATAAATTTCATTTTTTATAAATCACCCAGTTCCAAGTGTTTTGTTATAAGCAACAAAAAAAGACTAATATACCTGATGATGAGTAATGTGGAGTATTTTTTTTATATACTTGTGGCTATTTGTGGTGAAATAATCATTTTTGAACTTGAATGCTCACTGTACTCCAATGTAGACTATAGATTTTAGAGAAGGCTGGTGTTTACAAGGACCAAATGGCACAATTGAAAATAATTTATAGTATAATGTTAAATTTTTAAAAGTATCAAAACCACAATGAGATATCATCTCACCCCAGTTAGAATGGCTATTATCAAAAAGACAAAAAATAACAAATCCTAGGAAGGATGCAGAGAAAGGGGAACTCATATGTTGTTGGTGGGAATGTAAAGTAGTCCTGCTGTTGGGGAAACAGTATGGAGGTTTCCCAAAGAAACACAGATAGAACTACTATGTGATCCAGCAATCACACTATTGAGTATATATCTAAAGGAATGGAAATCATCATGTCAAAAAGGTACTTGCACTCCCATGTTGGCAGAGTTTGAATGTATTGCTCTCCCAGAACTCATGTAGAAATCTGATACCCAACATGGCAGTGTTGCATGATTCAGAGCTGCTTGAATCATGGGGGGCAGATTCCTCATGAATGGATTAATGCTCTCCCCGGGGTTTGGGGTAAGTGAGTGAGTTCTCGCTCTGTTAATTCCCTGCAAGAGCTATTAAAAGACCCTGGCACCTCCCCCCACCTCTCTTGCTTCCTCTCACCATGTGATCTGCTCATACCTGTTGGCTGCCTGCCACTTTCTGCCATGAGTAGAAGCAGCCTGAGGCCTGTGCTGGATGCAGCTGTCCCAGAATCATAAACCAAATAAACCTCTCTTCTTTATAAATTACCCAATCTCAGCTATTCTGTTATAGCAACACAAAATGGACTAATGGACTAATACACATGTTTATCAAGGCTCTATTCACAATGCCAACAGTTAGAACCAACTTAACTGCCCATAAAAAGATGACTGGATAAAGAAAATGTGGTGTATATACACAATGGAATATTACTCATCCATGAAAAAGAATGGTATTCTGCCATTTTCAGTAACATGGATGAGCTTGGAGAAAATTATGTTAAGTGAAATAAGCCAGACCTAGAAAGAGAAATATTGTATGTTTCACTCCCATGTGGAAGCTAAAAAAGTTAATCTCATAGAAGAAGAGAGCAGAATAGTGGTTGCTAGAGTCTGGTAAAGGGAAAGGGTTTGGGGGGTGGTGAGAGGGTGGTGAATGGATACAAAATTGTAGACAGATAGGAAGAATAAGATCTAGTGTTCTATAGCAGTATAGGGAGACTAGAGCCAACAATAAATTACTGTATAACTTCAAGTTGTTAGTTGAGAGGATGTTGAATGTTCCCAACAGAATGAGGTGATAGATATTTGAGGTAGGTGATGAATATGCCAAACACCTTGATATGATCATTGCACACAGTGTAAAAATGTATCCGAATATCATATCGTACTCCATAAATATGTACAGTTATCATGGATCAATTAAGAATAAATTTAAAAAAAAATAAAACTTCAGAGACAAGTTAGAGATTATCAGAAATGGAGGGAAGGAATAATGAAAAGTTACTGATTAATGGATACAGCATTTATATTTAGTATGATGAAAAAGTTTTGGAAATAGATAGAGGTAGTGGTTGCACAGCACTGTGAATGTAATTAATTCCATGCAATTGTATGCTTAAAAATGCTTAAAATGGAATTCTTATATATGTTTCACCACAATAAATAAAACCAAAAATAAATAAAATTTTAAAAAATTAAAAGTCAGGTATCAAATCACTTATTTTTTTTTAAGTGAACAAAAACCTTCCTTTAATTTTCTAAATTTTAAATTTTATATTTAGAAGAAAAAGAGTAGAGGAAACTTGCAGCATTGCACACATTGCACAGTAAAATCATGAGTGATTATATTTCTTGCTGCTTTTCTGTGTTTTCCAAATTTTATTTGATAGGTGTTATTTTTATTGTAAGAAAATGAACTTCTAAAGATTTTTAGAGCCTAAAATTAATAGCACTAGAGATTGATTGGAATTAGTAAATAAGCATGAAGGAAGGGTTTAGTTTAACTCTTTCCTTCCTAGTATGGGACTTGAATGAATAACTAGTGTGAAGAGAACTAAGGAAAAACAGCTGTAAGGGGGAAGATATTGAGTTCATTTTTAAATAGTTTGAATTTGAAGTAATCGAGGTAGAAATGTTTAGCTGGCATTGGTTTCAAGTTTCTAAAACTCAGGAATGATCTCTGGGCCAAAAATACCTATTTGAGAGTCACAGATATTTGAAGCTGTAGGTTTAGATGAGGTTACCTAAATGTCTTAATTCTTATGATTTTATCATCACAATTTTAATTTAGCTCCCTAAATGGGCCAACTACTCTATCAATACCATAATTAAGCCAGTGTTCTGACTATTTGCCCAATAATAATAATAAATTACAGCATAATTGTATACTTATATATATAAAAGTAATTGCTTTCAATAGTATAGTAGTATTGGCATTTTTGGTTAATCTTGGTTGTTCCCCAAGTATGAAAAAAATTCCAGGTTTAGAAACTGAGAAAATACTGTATGATAGTATCTGATTAAGAATTTTTGTACCAAATCTGTGGATGCCCACCTTTGTCTAAGATTATTGAAATTAGACAGAACTGAGGCCACCAGAGGTAAGAAAGAGGGAGGGGGGATTAGCAAGAAATTGATAAAAGGCCACAAAAAATGATTACATTGTTTAATGACAAATATAGTAATCATCCTGATATTAAAAAAATACATTGGGGTGAAAAAAAAATAACACACTTTTGAAATTAATCAGTGTTTCTTGTTCGTCTAGCACAGTGCCTGGTACTATGTCTGTTGAATTCCATGAACAAAACTATGTAACAACTGAATGAGATAGGAGATTAAACACATAGAAAATGATGTACTCCTGCCTATTGTTTCTTGCCCACTTTTCTTATTCTTTTTTCTTTATTATACATATTCACGTATGAATTATTATAGATCTGTCCTTTTATCTATCCCTCTATTCATCCTCAATTTACCTTATTTCTTGATACATTTCAAAGTAAATTAAAGATTAATTCATCTCATATTAAATACTTCAGCATAAATTATTTTAATTAGAATTCAAAATTTGTTTATAGTCTTTCAATTTTAAGATGAAATCTACATACAATGAAAAACACACACATTTTTAAGTGCATATTTGCTGATTTTTGACAGGTGCATACACCTGCATAACCCAAGCCCCTATCAAATTCATGCTCCTTCCCAGTCAATCCCCTTACCACTGTTCCAGAGGCAACTGCTGTTCTGATTTGTTTCCACTACAGATTAGTTTTAAGTTCTAGAACTTATTATAAATGGTACCAAAAATATATATTCTTTCATATAAGTTTTCCTTAACTCAGCATGTTTTGAGATTTATTCATGCTGCATTTTCAGGATTTTTTTTCTTTTTTATTGATGAACAGTATTTCATGATATGAATACTACAGTTTGTTTGTAATTCTTCTATAGAAGGATGCCTGGGCTGTTTTCAGAGTCAGGCTATTAGGACTAGGCTTCTGTGAACATTCTTTTGCTAGTCTTTTGTGGGCATATATGTTTCATTTCTCTTGGGGAAATGTGTAGAAGTGGGATTCCTGCGTCATAGGGTATGTGTCTGTTTACTTTTATAAGAAACTCCAGACCCATTTCTGAATTGCTTTTACTATTTCATATTCCTATCAGAAATTTCTGAGAGTTCCAGTTGGTCCACATCCTCAACTGGTCTTGTCAGACTTTTTCATTTTATTCATTATAATGAGTGGGTATTCAAATCTTATTGTGATATCCATTTGCATTTCCCTGATGATTAATGAGTTCAGCACTTTTTAGGTGCTTAATGGTCATTTGTATATTCTTTTGTGAAGTGTCTATCCAAATATTTTGCTCATTTTATTGATTTTTTTTAAATTGAATTTTAGGGGTTCTTTGTATTTCTTGAATACCAATCTATCAGCAGGTATGTGTTTTGCAAATATTTTCTCCTGGTCGTTTTCTTAACAGTGCTTTTGATAGGTAAAAGTTTTAAATTTTGATAAAGTATGACTTATCTTTTTCTTTTATTGCTATAGTTTTCTGGGTCTTGTCTAGGAAAATTTTGACTGCCTCCATGTCTCAAAGATATTAAGAATGAAACAATTTATGCTTTCTTGCTCCAACATATGCACTTGAATTTAGAATTTAATAATAACTTTGCTGAAATGATTTGTTTTGGAAAAACCAACTAAATGTTCATTTTATTTGTGTTCAAAACTAGGTGACAAATATTTTAAGGGAGAGACCAAATTTTATGCTTTGTATTTCTCACTGAAACTAGCGCAGGGTCTTGCACATAATGAGTACTCAAAATATTTTCTACTTTCTTTTCATTTGAAATACATGCCCCTGACAAAATAGACATAAACTAGAACTTCATATATAAAAAATATATAACCATTGTGCACACTGTTTACCATATCCTGTTCTCCAAAAAGTAAAGAAATTAACTGGCTTACTCTCTCATGATTTGATGACATTTTTTTGTTTGTTTTTTTTCCTTTGGTTATTTCATTTGTTGAAGAGAGCACAAGGGAAAAAGAAGTAGGTTTTTTTTTTGTTTTTGTCTTGGAGTGGACTGTGCCTGGGGTTGTAATTTCAGCATCACTATTAAAATCTTGGAAGGAAGAGATTTTTATAGTCAGGCTCCTACTGCCTTTAGAGGACTGGTTGAACTGTTAGAAATCACGATGAAGTCAGGCAGTTCTTTGCAATTAAGCCATAGCCTTACTAAAAAGTTTGCTGTTAAATGAAATTTTCAAATCTTGACTGAATGTTTAATAACCATCATCATAAGCAGTGTTATAGGTAGGACACACTTTAGGGGAGGGGGTTTACCGTGACAAACATGTAAAGCATTGATGCTCATTCAGTAGTAGTGAGTTTTGAACAGAGGTTAGGTTTGCTAGTTGGCTTGCATTCTTTTTTTCTTTCCAGAAGCCCGAAGGAGAAAGTGTGACACAATGTTTGGTGATACTGGCAATACTAAGCTGGAGGCAGCATAGCGCAGTGGACTTAAACTCACAACAGTCACAGTGTTGGATCCTAGCTGTGCCACTTACTTGCCCATTGGTCTTTGGGACATTACTGAATCTTTCTAAGCCTCAGTTTCTTGAAGATGGAGAGAGAGTCGATGTTGACAATCAACGTTCTATAAACTATTATTATTTTTATGCTTCATAGTAGCAGTAGCAGTAGCAGTAGCAGCAGCAGTAATACTAGTACTCCAACTTTCGGGGGATATAAACACCATGCCTCTCCCAGCAATGTAGACACAGTGACAAAATATTTTTATCTTTCCCCTTAATTTGCACTTAGTTAGGTAGAGACATACTGGTCCATCATGAAGTCTTTCTTTCTGCTCTAGTCTCCAAATCATTTGACATGGCCACATACCCTTCCTCATTGTTATTTCAATTCCTAGACCTTTTCTGTCTTCCTCCCTTCTGAACAATCAGCACTTAGAGAGTCAGCATCTCTGGTCATTGACTAGCATCGTTAACACTTTCCTGACCCTGAGGATCACATAACCTGAGGGAAATGAAAAATTGTCCCTTATCAGGAAAATACAGAGGCTCCTGTCCTAATACTTCTTCAGGTTTGTAATTCAACCTGGCTGGAGGGGAAGGATGTTTCAAGGGGACCAGGGACATTCTCCCTAGATAGGACTGTGGTTTTCTTATGCTTGCTTAAGGCGGAGGCAAGAGAACTTAGAGCAAGTACTTTGAGTGACCAGTAGAGGCAGGGAGGAGCAGCTGATTCAGAGCCCTCTCCCACTTTGGGCTCCCAGGGCTGGGGTTTGGAGATGTACGTTGTAGAGCCCACTTCCGAAGAACTGATTATCCAGATGTCTTTCCTTAAAGGCTAAGGAGTTAACTCTGTTACCTACAGATCAGGCCTGAAGTTGGGCTCAGCACAAGGTAGAGCAGACTGCATATGCCTGTCAGAAGGCAGCACAATTTTGTCACAGAGTCACAGGGCCTTCAAGAATGTTTTCAGGGAGTGGGAGAGGAGGGAAGGTACATAGGCCTCTGCTCAGTTGCTCTTCCCTGCACTGGGGTCAGTATTGGACTAGGCCAAAAAAGAAATTCCTTTTAATTCCTCTTGGTTCAGAAAGGGATTTCTTAATATAAAATAAAACTCTTCTAATGATCCAACTGAAAATTATAGTGGCCAATAAGAAGAGGGTAATTCAACAAATTTCTTTCAATAAATAAAGCTGCTAGTGCTAGTTATCCTCCGTTATATCTTTTTTAAAAAATAAGAGAATTTTCTTTCTAACATCTAATTATACCCTACAGGATTATGAGCAAAGAATCTGCTGTTTCATTTAGTGACCCAAAATTTTCTGTTACAGATAGGAGTGACTAAAAGAAAAATACGTTGATATTAAATGAGGAAGTAAAGAGTAACTTACATTTTAATGTGGCCCTGTGCTTCAATAACTTTGTCTGAAGGATTTTTGAGCTTAAGATAAAACAATAATTCAGTTGTTAATCTAATTTCTCTCTCTACCCTATTTCTCCTGCATGGTAGTAATAAGATTTACTAAAAGTGATGAAGATGATAAATTAAAAATTAAAGTCTTTGATAAAAATTAATCCATCTGGAAACGCAATATCCCAGAAAATAATTATACTTCCAAAAATAGCAATTAAGGAAAAAAAGCCCTTGGAATTATGATTATCAACATTTTGCTTGACCTCTGAATATATTTTGGTTTACAGTAGTAAGAATATAAAAGAGAGTTCCTTTGGTTATGAAAACAGAAGTGCACATTGATCTGAGGGAATGATCAAGTTCTATGAAAACATTGCACTAAAGACCTTTCTCCTGAATGGATTCCAGAGACTTCTGTTTGCCATACGGATGGCATTAGTCATTTATCCACAGGCACCAAGCATGCCCATGACAAGGGAAATTTTAAAGGCACTAGCAGTGAAACGAACGCACGGAGTGGGAAAGCGAAGTTGTGCCCAGAGGTGGTAGAAGTTCTGTTGAGCCTCTGGTTCCCCTTCAGGCAGATCACGTTAAAGTTTAAGGAAATTCCACAAGTCTCAAAGATGTGACGGCCAAATGGCTGCAACCCTTTTTATTTCTCTATTCTTTAACTTGGAGTTCTAACCAGTCCTACGGTTTTTAGTTTTCTATGGTGTTTAGAGAAACATCAATTTCTGAATGTACAATGACAATTTTGATTACTGCTGCTCTGTATAATGAGAATTAATTGGAAAAGTAGGTCCTAAGTAATATACCTTAAGAAAAGTTCTTGATATCCTCATAACACGTTTGCGCATTTGTTCATTTCAAAAGAGTGGAGGTTTATTATGACATTTAAAGTTTATTGTAGAACTTATGAAAGATTCAGCGGTATAGAGAAAATAAAAGTAATCACCCATACTTTTGCCAGCATGAGATAATACCTGTGAATATATTGGTATAGTTACTTCTAGTCTTCTAAGTTTTATGCCTGTTTAGCCATTTTATTGAATAGTCCAAACTTAGTATGGCATGAACGTGAAATCTTTTATTTTTCTTCTATTATTACCTATTTGTTGATATGTTGCCTAATCCCTTAACAGAAACTTGTGTAAAGTCCAAAACGTTCTGGACATTTCCAGTGATTACAGCAAATAAACAATCAACAAGAAATACCAGCACTTTCTTGACCCCATCTCTGGCCAAGTTTCAGATAGAAAGTGTGGGGAGAGAGTATGCTTTACTCTTCTTCTTTTCACTCCCCACCATAGAGGGATACGTGCATGGACTGCTCAAATACCCCTCCTTTTTATTCATGCACCTTGGTATTTATATGGGAGCATCAGCTCCCTCTGAGCCAGAAAGAGGGGGAATAGACGAGCTCCACTTAGGGGATGAACACTCCTTTTTACCTGTGGAGCCTGTACTCCTGATGACTCTTCCAACTCAATATTTTTTTGGCTCCTTCTCCCTATTCTTTCACTTACACAGACTGGGTGTTAGGGGTTTAGGAGGGGAGCTAGTGAAGTGGCTGGAGTAATAAAGCTTATTCAGTCACCTCTTAATAAACTGCAAGGGAGGTTTCTGACACCACTCAGTGGGGTCTCCCTTTGGAAAGTGAAGTACTTAGAGCCACTTTATTCACAGTTTTTGATCCTAGCAGGCAATTCCAGGGCTATAGGAAAAATTCTACTTAACATCCTGTTACATGTATTTATAGGAAATGAATGCAATGTGTTGAAACATGTTAATGTCCTTTTCTCATTTGCCATTTTCATAATGCTCTTCTTTCCCGTCAGCTTCAGGCATCCTTCAGCCCATCTTGGTGATTTTGTGTAGGGGAGTAGTGGAAAAATAAATTGTTACAGCAAGAATTCAATAAGAAAATTTTCAGCTTCTGACTTCCAAAATAGAATTTTACAACAAAACACCTAGCTTAAAAGCCAAATATTATATAGAGAGAATAGTCTAAATTTTCTGCATTAAAAGTCAAGTTATAAGGACTCAGATTACAGGGTTTCTTGTAGACTGTAGGTAAAAAATTCCACCTGTGATGACCAGGATGTGAGAGAAAATGACAGGGACAGCAGGAAAATTGAGAGAAAATCTATCCCTATTGAGACTGATATAGTTTGGATGTGTTCTGCCCTCAAAGCCCATGTTGAAATCTGATCCCCAATGTGGTAGTGTTGGAAAATGTTTAGGTCATGGGGGCAGGTCCCTCATGAATAGATTAATGCCTTCCCTGGGGGTTGGGGATAGTGAGTGAGTTCTTTCTCGATTAGTTCCCATGAGAGCTGGTTGTTTAAAAGACCCTGGCACCTACTGCTTCTCTGTCTCCAGCTTCCTCTCACCATGTGATCTCCCTGCACCCACCAGTTGCCAGCCGTGAGTGGAAGCAGCCTGAGGCCTGCACTGATGCTGTTAACCCAGAATTGTAAGCCAAATAAACCTTTTTTCCTCTATAAGTTGCCCAGTCTCAGATATTCTGTTATAGCAATGCAAAAAAGGACCAATACATGGACCCAGATGTTATGGTATGAAGCAAGGGGAGCAAAGCAAGAGAAGAAGGTGTAAAGCATGGAGATCTCAATCCCCTTTCTCTGAACTTTGACCTAGAGTGTCAGGGGGAGTTTTAGTTAAATGAGAGAAATGCTGAGAGGTTTTATCTGAATTTATTTATTTATTTTGGCTGTTGGCCACCAGTTCATGTTTGAAAGATTATCTCCAATGATGATGCCTCTAGTGATAACTGGGATGGAGGTTGGGGGTGACCACATCAGAGTAAATTCAATGGTGCAGCCTGGTTAGACAGAAAAAAGGTCAGACGTGAAATTTCTGAGATGTCCCAGTTGTTATAGGGCAGGTATGGGTTCCATACTTCCCACAGCCCCCTAATAAAGACTGAGCATAGCTGTATTGAGAGACAGTGGGGTTCTATGAAGTCTTTTGTGAACATGAGGCAAGTTGATTTGGAGCAGATTCTATGAGGAGTACAGTCTAGGACAAGGGAGACCGAGGGAGAAAAGAATAGAAAACAGGAGAAGAAATCAATCTTAACCAAACTGAGAGAGATGAGACTTTGAATTCTAGTGGAAAGACATAGAATAGAGACCTCATTACAGGGAGTAATGGCACCCCAAGTCACTACACATATCCAGAACTCTCTTCCCACCATCCCCTTAGCTTCTAGAAGGAAACACTATGTATGCTCCACAGATCCTAGATGTCATCAAGAGCAAGAAAAGGTAGAGGGAGCATGATTTTAAACAGTAGACATTTAGATAAAGCCCTGAGCTAACTAAAGAGACTGATGAAATAAAAGAGTACCAGACCTGAAATCTGGTCTTTTTTCTTCAACTGCTCAGTGTGTGTGTGTATGCGTGTGCGTGTGTAGGAGGTGTCTGAGATTGTAGACTTCAAAATTATTTATGGTATTTCTTTAAAATGTTACACAAACATCAAATTTTATTATTTTAATTATGCACTATTACAAAAATGTTATATTTAATAATGTCCTGAAAATGCATTTACATGCACATTAGCAAGTATGCTAAGATTTATTTTTAGACATAAAATCACAGCCAAAAGCTATATATATTTGCAATTTTTATATATTTTTCCAAATTATCATGAAGACTGCACTCATTTTTATTGATCACAATACCATGAGAAGGCCTATTTTTCTACTCATTTAGCCTTTTTGGCAATATCCAGTAAAGCTGAAAATGCTCATAACCTGAAATCCAGGCTTAACCTTTTAGATCTATAACTTTGAGAAATTATTCCTTAGGTTTACCAAAAGACAAGCATAGAGATATTCATTGCAATGTTTAAAGTGTGAAATGTTTGTAGTGTGAAAAATTGGATATAAACCCAATATATACCAATACTAATGGATAAAAGGTCACATATTCAAACAATGGAGTGATATATACAAGTTAAGATGAGTACACCAGGACAACATGAATAGATTTCAAAAATGTAATAGGAAATTAAAAACCAAGTTGCAGAAAGTTATATGTATATGCTAATCACAGGTAACTATGTTGTTAAATGGTTAAAAAAATAACTAGTGGTCTATTCACCTAATTCTTGATAACAGAGAGGTTGCCTTTATGGTGGGAAAGGAAGGATTGAAGGGCTATACAAACAGGACTTCTTTATCTACTATGGTTTATATATTATATTATTACATATGATTATTAATCTTTAACTATATGCCATTAGCATTAATCAATTCTGTATGAGGTATATAAATATTGATTCCTTTTCATACATTTTTGTTTTTTTTCAGGTCCCTTCATTATTAGTCTTTTAGGAGCACCTTAACCCAACAGTGCCTAGACTTCATGTCTATTTACAAATGTTATATATACATTGATAAAGTATTTAAATCTCTACTAAGTTCTAAGACTGACATCAACAATCTGGTCTTCCTGGATCCCTCTATTTTATTGGACTATTTTTCCTTGCCCAAGTGACATTAAGAAAACACTTCGAGAGTGGTTAGCCATTTTCAATTATTACTTAAATCATATGTTTTTATCTCCTTTGAATTCTTAAAGTAGTAACGAAGAGTTGATTAAGCATATAGTAGATAGTCAAATTCTTGCTAATTGATAAATTGGTCAAATGAAGTTTTTTAAAAGAAAAATGTAGAGGCAACCAAACCAGTTCTGGACTGGAAAACCAAAATATGAGGGAATCTTGTGAAGTAGGCAGGTACTCTAGCATGTATGTTGCATGTGTTAAAATTCTCTTTGAGTTACAAATTACAATAAATTGCCAATTGTTCTGTTCTATTACATTTGACAACTCACCTTGTTCTATGTACATTGTTCAAACTAAAGAACAAAGAGTCTAGAAGTAGATGAGACACTGAGAACCTAATATAATTTAAATATGCTAAAAGGAGAGTCCAGGACACCAAAACAATAGCTCAGCTAGTGCTCTTAGATGGGCTCCTCCCCTGCACCTACAATATTTACTGAGCCTCACGGTGAAAATGTTATTAGATTACTTTGGTGAGATACAGAGCCATGCATTATATTTGTGAGTAAAGGAAAGAACATGGGCTTTGGAGATACACAGGTAGTTATGACTAACCATCTCCTCTAACAAACCCCAACCCTCGTCCTCAGCTCTGGCCAGATTGCCATACAAAATAGTAGACCAATTTGAAACTCCTACCTGCAGGGTATGAGAATTCCTCTTGGTTACAACTTCCTTAGCATTTGGCATATTCAGACTTTTTGATTTTGTCAGGCAATGGTATTTCTTTGTTTTATTTGCATTTCCTTAATTGCTAATGAGGTGTAGCAATTCTCTTATATGTTTGTTGACTACATGGTTTCCTCTTTTGTGAATAGCAGCTTCATATAATTTCTCAACTGATTTGACCTTTAATTATTTATTTTTAGTTTATTGATAACCTGAGTGAACATCCTTTGACTATTATATATACTGCCAACTGTCCTCTCAGTCTTTAGCATGCCTTTTAACTTTGTTTATGGAGTCTCCTGTCAGGCAAATATTTTAAATTTTGGTATCATCAAATTTATCAATCTATTTACTTCATTGATTATGTTGTTCATGTCCAGTATAAGAAATTCTTTACTATGTAAAGGTCCTAAATATAATCTTCTGTATTTTCTTCTAATGGTTTCAAAGGCTTTTGTTTGTTTTTTATTTTATTTTCCTTTAGGTCTCCAAAATATCTGGATTTCATTTTAAAGTATAGTTTGGGATAAAGATCTAAGGTTTTCCATATGGGACATCAATTAGGCTAACGCCATTACTCAATATCTAATATTTCCCCACTGATATTTAGTTCCATTTCTACTATATATACCAGATTTCCTTACATCTGTAGTTTTATTTTGGTAATAGTACTTTTGTTTTTATTTTGTTTTAAATATATAATTTTTTATAACTTCCATTGTGATTTATTCTTCATCCCAAGTATTATTTAGTAGTGTGACTTTTAGTTACACACATATTATTAAATAGTTCTGATACTATTTCTAGTTTACTTGTTATGTAATAAGAGGGTATGTTCTGTACCTTAGCTGTTTTGGGAGATTTGCTGAGACACCCTGTATGAACTAGTGGTCAGCTTTTGAAAATTTTCATGTACACTTGAAAATTAATTAAATGTGGAGCTCAAAACATATCTAATAGATATAGCATGGTAATGAGTATTATTTAAATCTTCTATAGCCATACCTGGCTTTACAAATATTTAATCTATCAGCTTCTAAAAGGTAATTTAAAATATTCTGCTTTGATGGGGAATTTCTGAATTACTCCCTCTAATTCTGTTAATTTTTGCTTTGTGTTTTCCTCAGTTTGTTAGTTGCATAGAAATCAGGATTTTTGTATTTTGTATGTGCATTATTTTCTTCATTATTATACATTGTGTGGTTGTTTTCAGTGAATTTTTGTCATTACTTTGTTTTCCTTTGTGAGTCATCTGGATGTAGAGTCAATCTCAGAGCATGGTTTCCCATTTTCCTCTATCTGTCCCTATAGGTTTTACCATTTGTGACATGTTTTCATGTTAACTTCTTGCCTTTTGGTCTTGGTTAATGACTTTAGTGTAGAATTCCAGTCTTTTGTGGTTGATTCTTTTTTCATCCATGATCCTATGTAAATTGTAAACTTCTCTGTAGACTCTCAATCAGTGGAATTTTTTCAAGTCACATATCGAGTCCTTTCAAGCCTTTTATGTATCTCAGTATCAGTGCTTTGGACTATGAGCATAAATTTTCCCTTTCCATAACCCCTTAATATTACATTTTATATCTACCTATAATAGCTTGTAAACCATTTATCTGCAGCTTCTGCTCACCAGTCTGTGAGTCCTCTGTTATTTCCAGGTCCTGAGTTTTCAGGAAATCTTTTCAATTATAAGTTCAGCTCTGTATTTTTAATTTAATTTTTTAAATGTAATTTTAGTACATTTCATCTTGCATTTCTATGAGACTCTGTGTGTGTGTGTGTGTGTGTGTGTGTGTGTGTGTGTGTGTGTGTGTGTGTGTGTGTGTGTGTGTGTGTGTGTGTGTGTGTGTTTAGGGAGTAGATGATAATTCCAGGTGAGTTAATTTTGCTAAATTAACCACACATACAAAATACATAAAGGTTTTTCTTCTTTTTGACTTTGCTTTTAACACAAAAGACATCAAGTAATGTATTTTTATCATTCAATCATTAGTGATTCTGCTGATCCTAGTTAAAATCTAAAATATTTATTTTTAACAATGGCAGTGGTAATTTCTCTAAATTTTTTTAGTAGTAGATATTGTCACTATTTTTATTTTTTGTCAATTTTATAACTAAAATGTGGTTTCAATTCTCATTTCCCTGACTACTTGTAGGACTAGGCATCATTTTATAAAAATAATTTAGCTTTCTTTTTCTATAATTTGTATGTTTGTATTCTTTGCCTCTTGGTCATTTCTTTATGTCAGTCACTCTTTATATTTTGAGGATATTCCTGTGATCAAATATGTATTTTTTTTAATTGTCTGAGTTTCTTATCATATTTAAGGTGTTCCCAACACTGAGTTTACTCAGATATAAATTTTATCATTTGATTTTTTGGAATCTAAGTCTTGTGTGTGTATAAAAACCATATAGATAGATAAGGGTCTTTTTTGGCAGATAGTCAAATGATGTTGACCTCATTTTTCTTATCTTATAACTGGAAAAACTGACTTTGACTAACAACACTTGGTACTATCAAAGTAGATTGTTATTTTACCTGAATAGAGTAGGTTTCTCATCTTTGGTCTCCCCTCTCTGTTCATTTCTTTTCCCATCATGGAAGTCAGAAATTTCACCATATAGTTCTCTGATTCTAGGCTTTGGCCAGAATTCCCAGATTATTAAGAGCCATTCTCAATAGGATCCTCTAATTCTAAAAGCAGTAGTTCTTAAGTACTTACCTACTTAACTAGCATGTATCAGAATTACCCAAGTCTTGTTAAAGCACAAATTGCTGGTCCTCTTACCCAGAGTATCTGATTCAGTAGGTTTAGCATAGGGTCAAATAATTTGTTCTTCTAATAAGTTCCCAAATGATGGTAATGCTGCTGGACTGGAACCACACTTTGAGAAACATTAGCTTAGAAAAATGGTCCTTAATCCCAGAGTCACAAAGAGCTGTTAAAAGATTTAGATGTGTGCATCTTACTCCAGACCAATTAAATTAGCAACTAATTTAGATAATGTTTTTCTTTGGCTCTATCCTGAATTCATTGTCCACAGTCAGCTCTTATTATATGTCGGGATAGGGAATGGCCTGTCACAGCTTTTTGGCAGATAGCTGTTTAGTTATTCTGAGCCTCTTTCCATTTTTAACTCCTGTTCTTTATAGTTATTGCTTCTAAAGTCAGAGTTTCTCAGCAGCTTCAGGTGAATGAACAACACTCAACCTTGCTGGTCCTGTTGTGTAACTTTTGTATAGTGTTTAATTTTTTGTTCTGGTTTCAGCATCTCTCTATGTTATCAGTGTTTTAATTTTATTTAATTTTTTCATTATTTTTATTTATACATATTTATGCGGTACAGAGTTGACTATCAGTATTTGTATACAGTATATGACGATCAAATCAATATTATTAGCATGTTCATCATTACAAGTCATAATTACTTTTTGTGTCCCTTTCCCAATTACTCTCTATCCTCCCTCTCCCTTTCCCACAACTAGTAACTATAGGTCTGTTCTCTCCTTCTGAAAGTTCAATATTTTATTATGATCTTTCTTTCTTTCTTAGCTCCCACTTATAAGTGAGGACATGTGGTATTTCTCTTTCTGTGCTTGGCTTATTTCACTTATAATTTTCTCCAAGGTCATCCATATTGCTGCAAATGGCAGAATTTAATTCTTTTTTATGGCTGAGTATTCCATTGTGTATGTATATCACATTTTCCTTATCCAGTCATACGTCGATGGACATTTAGGTTGGTTCCATATCTTGGCCATTATCTGGTGTTTTTAAGTATTTTAATTTATTATTTATATTTGAGACTTGGGAAAAAATGGTAATAATAAAAACAATGAATAATTATGGCTGCATGGGCAGGTGCTGTTATTATCAGCTCTTTCTAGATCAGTAAATTGAGTGTCCAAGGAAGCAAATATGTTCAGGATCACACAGGCAGTACGGTGATGTGTCCAAGTTCTATAACCAGGCAGTGTAGTTCCAGATGATTCATTGAATGATCCTAATAAACTTGGATTCACTGAGGGTAAACTGGCAGAATGATCTGTTTCTTACTCTTGTATGAATTTGCTTGCTGGGTGTCAGGCAGACAAGCTGGGAAACTACCCCTTTGCTTCTAAGTGGTGAGGTCCTCTTTGGTGGGCCCACTGAACAGGGCAGGAAAGAGACAAAATTGTAGTTGACATGAAGACAGATGGATTCAAGAGACAGAGAATCCTACTTGTATCTTCCAGAAATTCCTCAGCAGATCTGTTCTGCTGATGATACCCTTTCTAGATTCCTATAATAATTACAAAATTATACTTATCTTTATATCTTTTCCCTCACTTTGTGGTATGTTGGGAGGAAGCAACGTTAAACATGTGCTCCAGTTCATCATCCTGAAAGGAAGGAGACTTGAATTTCTTGCTTTAATTTTATCCCAAATTGCTCTACAACCTCAAGATAAATAACTTTGTCTTACTGGGTCTGAATTTTTCTTCTGAAAAAAAATAATTTGAGTTAGATAATTTTTAAGGTTCATTCCAGTTCTAACATTATAAAATGAAGTTATTTAGCTCCAAGTATGATGAGTGAAATCTTATAGCAACGACGAACTGTTCCCATGTCATTATTTTCAGATTACTTGTAAATATCTCATTGCAGTGATTTATTGTGATCATACAATAATTTCTAAGACCCTAAAAGAATAATCTGATTACCTGTTTTTTATAAAAAACATTAAGAAAAACAAAAATCACTTCCAACCCAAAATTAAAATGAGAGAGAGAGACAGAGAGAGAGAAGAGAGAGAGAGAGAGAGAGAGAGAGAGAGAGAGAGAGAGAGAGAGAGAAAATCCCTGATCTTAAGATGCTTTTAGGCAAGTGAGAAAAGAAATAATTTCAATTCACTATATTCTAATGTTACTGAAATTTATTAACGCATATATAAAGTGTTTTGTGGTGTATAGTTAAAATTGCTATATCTGTGTCATACGTTATCAGGGTTACTGCCATTACTGAAATACATTATATTATAAACCTTTCTTCTGTTTCCAGGGAGATGAACTAACAGTGGCATACAGATGTCTCCAATGGCAGGCAATATTTCTTTGTGTTTAGAATACATTACGAGAGAATATCCAGTCAAGAGAGCACTTCTAAGCATTTTCACCTATGAATAGATACACCCTGTGGATATGAACTTTATATACGTACATATATATACATACACACACACACATATATACATACACTTTTTTTTCCTTTCAGTAAAAGATTTTGGTAGTGCTCGTTTCACTAATGGCTGAGTAACTAAGGAACCTAGGGAACAATTTCAAATACAGATGTTTGAATTACCTTCCATGATATAGGTAAGCTCAGATAATTATGTCACATATGTCTGACTTCTAAGGACAGTTATCTTTTTGATTTTTTTTTTTTGAGCATATATGTTTGCTATAATGTGCAGAGTAGGAAATATATTTTGTACAATGGCAAAGCATTTTCTCTTGAAGATTAGTAGCTCATTTAAAAAGCCTTTTCCTTAAGGTAAGCAGTGAACTAATATAGTAAGCAATTTGGGATTAGATCAGAATTGAAATTTAAAATAGTAGTAGTTAACATTCATTCCCTTTGATGGGTATACATTATACCTATAGCTATCTATCTATCTATCTCTATATATTTTTTAGGTGGCTGATACTTTGGTTGTATATATGGCTTCAGTATTCAGTTTTATTAAGCAACAGTTATATAAATAAGGTCCTGATGGCTTAGGCTGGATCTCTGGAAAATAGACTCTGAGATAGAGATTTGCATGCAGTAGGTTTATTGGGTGAATGATCCTGGAAAGAAAACCTGTGAGAGACTGAGAGAAGCAAGACGGGCACAGAGAGAAGCTAAACTTTGATGCAGCTGCAACAAGGGCCTTGGCCAAGTCCATGGGGAGTGCTGGAGCTGGCACGTCCTTCAGAGTTGTAAATCAAGGCAAGTGGGCTGTGTTTTTGAACCCTGTATGGACCAGTCATTGGATATGGGCTGTCCCCCTGGTAAGAAATGTAATCTTACATGAGGAAGCTCACTGCAAAAGGTGACTTCCAAACAGAAAGCTGGGGATATTGCTCAGGACTAAAAACTAACATCCTGAGACAGGTATGGCATGGGAGGACCAGAGTTTCACAATGTTTTCCACAAATTATGGCAGAGAAATGCTATAGAGAGTATGAATATTATATGTCAATGGTGAATTTCATTTAGCAATTACACTTAAGTATGAAAATGTATTCCAAAATTATGTATGTATGTAATATCATTTTCCTAAGAAATTCAAGGTCCGAGTCATCAAATTTATTTGATTCAAGATTTTTCTTCTAATGGCATAACTAAGAATAAATATGCAACCTGAGTAGGGACTGTAAATAAGTGTCATAAATGTATATGAATTTATATGTTTTCATTATATATGTTTGCAGAGGACCTCATATATTCTGTGTAGCTTATGAGTGTCTAAACAGGCTTGGCCTAGTATTAAGTTTGACTAAAGCAGTATATATGCATGTATCTAGAATCCAATCCTGTCTCACAAGTCTAAACTATCAACACCCTGCTACAAAACCCATCATCTCTTGACTAGTTTTTCGCAATAGCCTGTTATCTGGCTCTCCTATCCTTGATCCTCATACAGTCTGGTTTTAGCACATCAGCCTGTGTAATACTGTTAAAATGTAAGTAAGAAAAAAAAAAAAAAGAAAAAAAAATGTAAGTAAGGTCATGTATCTACCTTGCTTAAAATCCTCTCCTAGTTTTCCATCTTATTTAGAATAAAAGCTGAAGTCCTTACAATGGCCCCCAGGGTCCTATATGGTCTTACCTCTGACCTCTTCTCCTAATTTGCCAATACTTGCTCTGCCCTGAGCAAACTGATGTCCTTGCTATTCATTGAACATGCCATGTCTTAGGGATTTGCACTTGCTATTTTCTCAGGTTGTAGTGCTTTTTCTCCAGATAAATTTCATGGCTTGCTTCTTCACTTCCTTTAGTTATTTACTCAAAAATTATTTTCTCCATGATTCTTCCTGAAGATCCTACCTAAAATTTTACTCATCCTTTTCTGGCTGGCTCTTTTCTTTTTCTCCTTAGCACTTATCACTGTTTAACATGATACATATTTTACTTATTTTTATTGCTTATTGTCTGTCTCCCCTACTGGAATAAAAATTCCATGAAGGCTGAGATTTTTATCTTTTTCATGTATTCCTCTAGCCCTAATACCAGAAATAATTCTTAATACGTAATAAATACTCAATAAATCTTTGCTGAGTTAAAGCAGATTTAGATGGTAAATGTGCATATATAGTTAATGCTTTTACATAATTGGTCTCCAGTGTCAAGTTGCAGCAGGACATAGCTAATACTGAAATGAAGAAAAAAATAATTTCTGTAGGGCTTGCTGCTTCTGCTTTCCCTAGAGAATAAGAGTTTTCAGTACAGTGAGAGACTCTGTTTAATTAGTGCTAATTCTGCTCTGGGCCTTCTACATGAGTTGACCAGGAAGGTGAAAGGAGGTGGTTTTCTAGAACTATGTAAGCTTGTTTGTGCCCAACTGTGAATCTTTGAGACAATACTGCTATCCCGTGGGTGTCAAGAAGAAAAAAAACTAAGGGCTAGTGAGAACAATAAAAATGTTATAGTGATATTAAGAAACTATGTCTTATTTTTTTTCTTTCCAAACTGACCATTCCCTTGGTCTTGTTTAAAACACGACAAGAAAATCCAAGATTAGTTTAAAAGAGATTATTATATTAGCTCTAGGTCAAACCCAAAGTCTGCTTTTATGAATTATTCTCTGAATTCAATATGTAAGAAATGTTTCAATGTCATTTGCAGCATGAATGTAGCAAACATTCTTATGGAAGTTATAAGAGAGGTGCTTTACAATGTCAACTTGTTTTCAAAAAGGATGTTTAAAATTTGGTTCTCAGATTGCATTAAAAGTTACTTCTTTGTAACATCATTGGGTGTCAAATGCAAAGCAAACTTCTTATGTTTGACTTCTGTAAGTTTTATAAGTCCCACAGGATCTGTGCTGCCAAACGTTAGCTCTTTTGCTGTTACACTTTTAGGACTAATTAATGGTAGACCATCTTTAGGAACAGAGGAAAACTGGCTGCAAAGAAAGAACATGGCTGTTGACTCTATAAGGCACATGTGAGCTGTACCTTCTCCATTTATAATCCATGGCTATTACAGCTGCAATCACCTCAAGACTCCTAATAATGAGGAACTCTGAGACAACCGCTAAGAGCACCACAGGCTTTAACCTGTCTGTGGCCTCTTACTTCAAGATCATTTTAGATGCTATTCTAAAGCTATGTAATATAGTAGGATCCCCCTGCAAGCCAGTGCTGGCAGCAAGGCATAAGAGATGGCTTAGGGTACTTCTTCTCAGCCCTGAATACTAAAGATGGAGGATGTTGCTTATCCTCCGTGCTTTCAGCAAAGCCTCGGAAAAACCAGAATAGCTTATGGCCTATTAGGATGCAGGTGGTATAGGATGCTAAGCAGCTCATCACTGTACCTAAGTACCCAGGAACAAAATCATGATTTATATACTTTCCAGTCTTCTTTGGCTGCAGAATTTTGAAGTTTGGGGGCTCAGCAGAGATTGGATTTGGATAAGTACAGATGCTGACATAATATTCAGATACCTCCAAATGTTCAGTTGCATGGCCAGTCCTTATTCTCTCAGGAAAGGTATGAGAGAAGCTCGACAAGCAAGTTGCTTTATTTTAAAGCAAAAATGAAAAATCATCAAATGGCTATTTGTTTTTATTAAAAATGGGATTTATTAAATATGGGATTTCAGTGCCCAAGGGAGGCACCAAGTTAGGGTGGTCCACTGTCTCTCTTGCACTGTCTATGAGCACACCCCTGCCTGTGTATGCTGCTGTGGCATCAGGACAGCCTGCCTGTGTGGGCTGGGGGCTGTCAGTGCTTTAGAGGGAGAAGAGAGCCCATCATGCCCAGGCAGTCTGCCTGAGGCCTTCTTAGCTTTAAAGTATTGCAGGCAGAAATTCGCCAGTCAGAAGCTAAAGAGGGTTGATATTCTCTGTCTTTACTTGGCTCAGCCATTGGAGACTCTATGTGGGAGGCCAGCACATCCCAAAGGAAAGTAAATGTTTGACCGAATTTCATGGCTCATTGGTCAACATAACTCCAAAATCCTAGAGTTTTAGATGATCTGTTTGCATTCTGCCTTTTCTGTGCATATTTTGCCATCACATAGACAAAGTCATATAGTATGACAAAATGTGTGTCTTAATCATTTGAATATTAAACCAGAAGTGGCAGAATGTCCTCTGCACCTTCTGGATCATATATCTGTTCTCTAGGAAGCTCCAGACTGTATGAGTGAGAGCCACTAAGCCTTGCTGCCTCTTTCTTTCTTGAAGCCTGTGTATACCAAAACACCAGAGTGTGCAGCACCCTTCCTTTTCCTTTGTCACAATACCTCAAGAGTGAGCTAATTAGATTTCTTAGTGGTGTAGGGCAGTGAAACATGGGATACCTGGCAACACAAGCTGTACAGAGGTTCCCACACATCCTATGTGCTTTGGACCAAAAGAGAAGAATAATGTTGACAGAACAGGGATGCTGCGAGGATTAGAAAGGATTAAAGTGAAACCTGGTTGGAAGGGTCTGCTAGCCATATGACTCTCTGAAGGTATTACGAGCTTCTCAGATAAAAGGGGGAGGTACTCACAGTCTCTCTCTGAAAACATCAGCACTGTTTCTCTCATAGGCTATCTGACTGTATTTCCACTTTACAGACTCTACAGAAATGATGAAAGAATTTTCCTGTTTTTTGCAGAAAGAAAGAAGTAATTTTTCTGATACAAAGAGATTGGCTTGTTGCAGTTTAGCCCTGCCTTTTATGCAGTAAACCATCTGACAGTTTGTCATCTGTGCCTCTGTAGAAGGGCTCAGACATATTCTAACTCCTCTCATTGCACATCTCACTGTAGCTGCTGATAAATTCATTGTAAAGGACACGAAGATAATTGCATGAAAATTAAAATAAATTATTCTGAGTAGCAAAAGGCAGAGGCATATTACACTTTGTCCTGCCTCTGGGTTGCTAGCCTATCAGTGGTCCAAAGCTAAAATTTGTGTCTATATTCGTGTAACTTGGGAATGCTCCCTGCATCAAGGCATCATCTGACAAGGAGATAACAAACTGCATTGAGAAAGCGAGAGCATCTCTTGGAAGACTGGCAGGAATGGTAATGGAGCAATGTGCCGTACAGATGAAAATCAATGCTTCACAGTGAGGATGATGTTGAATTCTCTTTGGAGGCAGGGTGAAATTCTAGGTAAATTGCAATAGCATTAGTTTTACTCTTTGTCTAAAATCAAATAGTGGAACAGAGTATCTGGTAGAAGGGTACTAGACTATTATAGATTCCCTCGAGGCAAGTCCTTTTCCTTCCTGGGAACACACCATACTCATTCCCAGCTCCTGGGCTTTGTTGACGCTATTACCTTTCTGAAATTATTTCCCAGCCCATCCTCCCATGCAAATTCTATCCACCCATCCTTCAAAGTACAAGTCAATGGCAGTTACCCAGTGTGCTGCATATCCCACCAGTAAGTTGTTTATATATGTATTGTTCATCTTAGTCCTGAACACAACTCTATAAGGTAAATACTATTATTCTTCTCTATTTACAAATAATTAAATTGGAGTTTATAAAAGTCCAGTAACTTGTTCCAAGGCCATTTAGTTAGTAAATAGAGAAATTCAAATTTGAATTTAGGTTCTCTGACTAGGCCCACTCATGCCTTTAACCACTTTGCTACTATAGTAGGTTCAAATATCCTTACATGTTTCATTGGGTCTTACCATCAACTCCTGTACACAGCCACATGCTTTCTTTTAATGCCAACTGTGCACATTGTTTGCACATTGTTTGCACATTGTTTGCAACTTTCATTCCAGCACTTGATCTTAACCTAGTTGTTACCTAAGAACTTCATTAAATGAACATTTTTTCCCATAAGGTTACACATTCTTTCTATATATATTTTAATATATATGTATTTTAATCTGCCACTGTATTCCCAATACTATGCTGGCCTGATAGTAAATACTCAATAATACCTATTATTGGACGAAACAAGTTGGTTAACATAGATGCAATAAAATGATAACAGAAGCAAAAATACTACATTCATCTTTCTGTGACACATTTTGGTAAGTATTAGTGAGTCATCACCATGAAACTTCCACCACATGTATATGATGACCCCTTTAAAGTGTCAAGCTGATCAGAGAACTATAGAACTTCAGTTCTATTGTGCAGGCAGGGTGAGTGAGTACATTCCTGAACAACAATTCAATAGTGAACAGGTCAGAGGGCTGTCAAGTACGACACTAAAGTGATGTGCTGAAAACAAGCCAGAAGCAATGCAAAAATCAATAAAGACATCTGAGAAATAGCTGGGGTCGACTAGGCCTTCCGGGCAGGCCTGCCAGGCAGATGTGATCTAGTTTATCCATAAACCAACCACTACTACAGAGACCAAACAGAAGAGATGTAAGTGGGATTAGGCTCCCTTTATTGAGGCTCTGGGGAGACATAACAAGATAAACACACATGTATAATTGATGCTCTGAAAGTGTGAATCATTACTAAGCTTGTAGGCTCATTCTGAGTGCCATGGGAAGCACCCTTGGCATGGAACCATTAAGGGTAAAATTTCTATTACAGAGAATGCTCCACAGTCCAGTGATTAAGAAGATGGGATCTGAGATGAGGCTGCCTGCTTGACCACAACATGTAGGTGTGAGAACTTGGGCAAGTTATCCAATGGCTCTGTGTCTCGGTTCTTTATTTGTAAGAGCATTGCCTGCAGTGGGACTTTCATCTGAAAATTGTGAAGATTAATGAGATAATGCTGGGATGTTGTAAATTTTCCATAAGTATTAGCTTTTACCACAATGGTAATCATTACCTTATTAGCAAACTGGAGTGTACATAAAACTAGTCTTAGAATTTCAGTACTTTTTCAAACTCATTTTAGAAGGATCAAACTGTGGTCTAAAGAAATGCAATGACTTTTCCAAAGTCCCAGACCTTTATAGAGACAGAGCTAAGATTAGAACTCAAAGCATTGCTTCTGGCCTACTATTCTTTCCATTTACTGTCTATTCTCATGTCTCCTGTGGCAATGCACCAATGCAGTCCAGATAGACCCCAATCTGAAACTCAGGAGAAAAGTGAAGGTGTCAAATTTTACTGTACCGTAATTATCCTATACTTTTCACATGTGCAGTTCAAGTTGGACAGTACTCCATCCTTACTGCAAGTTAACACATAATAAAAAAGAAGTTGTATTAGTTCATTTCTGTTGCTTATAACAAAATACTTGGAACTAGGTGATTTATAAGGAAAATAAATTCATTGCTTATATTTTCAGCAGCTGGGAAGTCCAAAGTCCAGGGAACACATCTGGTGAGGTTCTTGGTGGTGGTGAAAGTGACCCAGGGGTGTCACATGGCAGAAAATGATGGAGCAGAGAGAGACTAACCTCTCATTTGCTTTCTTTTAAAGCCCTCAAAACCACACCACGACCACCATTTTTAATCCATTCACTACGGTATATTCCTACAATCTAATCACCTCTTCAAGGCCCCACCTTTCATTTACCATAATAGGTGATACATATGTATGCATATAAGTTTCTTAGCACAATGCCTGGCTGTGATAAATATGTGCTCAATATTGAATATAATATAGTGAAAGAGAAGGATGTATATGGTAGATATTGGCAGCAATAGGGCACAAAACTATTAATTTCTTCAATAGATGTTTAATGAGAAACTACTCCAGTAGGTACTGAGTACAGAACTATAAACAAAGTCACCTTGGGTCCCATTTACATGGAACTTAAAATCTCGTAAAGGATATAGACCATAAATAAGTAAACAAAAAACTGTATATTTTTCAATTATGAAAAAAAAAGTACTATGAAGGAAAATTAGGGCTGAGAGAAAATAATGGAAGGAAACTTATTTTAAATTGGATGACAGGGATAACATTGTTGAGAGAGTAACATCTAAGCTGAGATCTTAAGAACCAAAACAATATAATGATGTCAATAAGGTAAGGAGTCACGTGGGCCCAAATCCTCAGGAGGGAAAAACCTTGACCTGATACATCAGCTGAAAGATGTCTAAAATGATAGAGCAGAGATGGAGAGGGAGAGAGTAGCTCAAGGACAGGTTGGAGGTGGAAGAAATAGACAAGTGTGTGTGTTTGGGGCTTTGTAAGTTATAGTGATGGGTTTGGTTGTGAGGGCAAGGGGATGTTATTGAAAGGATCCACTTTAGGCTTTCTGCTTTATGGTAAATAGATTACTGGGGCAAGAACAAAAACAGGGAGGCCAGTGAGATAGCCAGTCTGATAGTCCAAGCTAGAGATGATAGTGGTTTGTGATTTAGGTGTAGGTGAGAGCAGTGGATAAGAAGAGAGGTAGATAGAATTGAGAAGTATTTCAGAGGCAGCATCTATAAGGCACATACACAAGGGCCACGTCTATATCTGATATAAAAAGGGATGTAGATTGATGATCCCAGGAAAACACGTTAGTTTTAATAGTGTAATAGAAAGAGAGCTTATCTTTTGATCCATATGCATTTTGATCTGAGATCAGCTTGGAATGAAGAGGGACTTCTCCCTGTGTGGAAAAGGTAAGCAAAAGGCCCCCATTGATCCCCGTCACCACCATGGACACTTGCAGTCTTTGTTACTGGAAAATTCTGTAGTCCTCACAGGCCTTGAGCTCGTTTAGTTTGCCATCCAGAGTTCGCATGGCTGCTCCACTCCAGAGAAGGAGCTGGCATCGTGCCCTCTTTCCCATGGCTCAAGCTGCTACTGTATTGTGCCATTTTCAAATTGGAGTTAATGCTCCAATGCATCCTGCTCCAAGGGCCAGTAGCCACTGCATCTCTCCTTCCCTGAGGCTCTGTGTCACTGCACCATGCTCACACACATAGTAGGGCACCATGCCCCAATTGAGCTGCTGCAGCTTTCTACCCCGATAAATAAGCGGTGTGGGAGGCACTTCACCTCCCCTAACCCAGTTGCTGCTGTACCCTGATCATGGCTACTCAGAGCCTTAGGTCCAGTGGAGCAGCCACAACCCCAGTGCCTGAGCTTATGAAGCATCTTGTCCCCCTGGGACTGGGAGTGTGGACATAGTGGAGAAGCTGCATCCAAGACTACTAAGCAGTCAGCCCCGTTCAAGCTTAAACCAGCTGATCCTCTGCCTTCCCCACTGGGAACTGAAACTTTGGCCCAGGAGAGCAGCCTCAACTCTGGTTTCCCTGCCCACATGGTACTCAGCCTCTCAAGGACCCAGAGCCCAACCAAGCAAAGCAGCCACACCCCTCAGTGCCTGAGCTGATGTGGAACTCTGTCCCCGGGGAAACAGGGCCTTGACTGAGCTATGTCACTCTGCTTTCTAGGATAAACAGTTACAGTGCCTTGTCTCACTGGATCTGGGCCAGTTCTCTGAAGACTGAACTGCTGAGGTGCTTCACCTCCCTGGAGAGTGAAGCCACATCACACTGCTCCATGCCCGCTGGAGCCCAGGCCACAGCTCTTCTCCACCATTCTCGGGTTCTTGCTGCCACTGCATCAGGTCTCAAAGAGCCTGGGCCACTGAATTGTCCCATCACTCCAGGGCCCAGATACATCCTATGTAGTAGGTACCCTTTCTCCTGGTGCCAGAGTTGACACTGTGCCCTGTTGGCTCTGTCATCCAAATTGAAGCTGTTCCTCACTCCTCAGGTCTTAAGCTTCTGGAACACTCCTTCTTCCCCAGAGACCTGCTTCAGGTTCAGAGTCACAGATACATCCTTGCACCCTGGGCCTGGAGAGTGCCTCAGAGTCACAGTCCTCAGCTTAGTGGGACAGCTGCATTCACTCATGCCTCAGAAAGTAAATCTGTGCCCATGTCACAGGTGCTACAGTAGTTCAACAAGACACTAGGCCCAGGACCTGAGCTCCATCGCCACTCCCAGCACCTGTGCCCTGAATCACAGTGCCACTGTGGTTGCCTGTGACCCATGTCAGACCTTACACCAAGAGGGATCCCCTCAGCTAATCCTCTCCACTTCGGAGAAAATGAAAACTGGAGGATCCCTAAAGCATTTGCTACTGAGAATTCTAACAACCTACACTGCCACCACATGGCCACAGACTCCTGCAGCCTAGGCCACTGAGGCAGCCAGAGTCAGTTGATGTTGATCATAGCTAAAGAAGCAGAATGGAGAGGACACTACTGTACCCACCTGGAACCAGAGCCAACACAACTTACCCAACTGACACTCTAGAACTCATCTGCAGGTGAAAGTCTTTCCTTATAAAAGCCACTTTATACGTTTGGAAGAGGTGACTATTCTACCAGATGTGCAGATATTGATGCAGGGACATAAGAAACATGAAAAATGGAGAAGACATGATACCACCAAAGTAACAATAATTTTCTAGTAACTGACCTCTAGGAAGTAAAAATTTATGAGTTGGCTGAAAGGAATTCAAAATAATAATTTAGGGAAACTCAGTGAGAAAATTAGGAATATAATTCATAATTTGGAAGAGAAATTCAACAAAGAGATAGCTATCATAAAAATAAGAACCAAACAGAAATTTTGGAGCTGAAGAACTCAATGAAGGAAATAAAAAAATACAATTAAAGAGTTTTAACTGCAGACTAGATCAAGCAGAAGAATTCCTGAATTGAGACAGATCTTTTGAAATAACCCAGTCAGGAAAAAAATAAAAAATAAAAAAAGAAGAAAAAAGGGGAAAAAAATGAAAGATTGAAGAAAGCCTATGTGACTTATGGGACACTGTTAAGTGAGTAAAAATTTGCATTTGTAAGTTTCAGAAAGTGAAGAGATGGGAAAAGCCACAGAAAGATTATTTATTATTTATTATTTATTATTTATTTTTTTTTAAAAAGATGACCGGTATGGGGTTCTTAACCCTTGACTTGGAGTTGTCAGCACCACGCTCACCCAGTAAGCAAGCCGGCCATCCCTATATGGGACCCAAACCTGTGGCCTTGGTGTTATCAGCACCACACTCTCCTGAGTGAGCCACAGGCTGGCCCAGAAAGATTATTTAACAAAAGAATTGCAGAAACCTTCCCAAGTCTTGGGAGATATATAGACACCCAGTTTTGTGAAGCTCAAAGGTCTCCAAACAAGTTCAACCCAAAGAGGTCCTTGCAAAGGCACATTATAATCAAAATGTTAAAAGTCAAAAACCATTGCAAGAGATAAAGAAGGTAATTATTTAATGATAAAGGGGTCAATTTATCAAGAGGACATAACAATTTTAAATATATATGCACCCAACATTGGGACACCTACTGTATAAAGCAAATATTAATGAACATGAAGGAAGAAACATATAGCAATATAATTACAGTTAGGAGCTTTGATGCCTCACTTTCAGCAATGGATAGATCAAAGAGACAGATAATTAACAAGGAAATACTGAAACTGAACTGCACTTTAGACCAAATGGACGTAATAGACATATGAGGGTACTTCTAAATATTTATGGAAAGATTCACATATCTTTTAATTTTATTTTTCCCCATGTTTTTGAAGTATCCTCATATATAGAACTTTCCATCCAACAAAAGAAGAATATGCTTTCTAGTGCACATGGAACATTCTCCAGGATAAACTTTATGTTAGGCCACAGAACAAGTTTTTTTGTTTGTTTGTTTGTTTTTTTGTCTTTTTCGTGACCGGCACTCAGCCAGTGAGCACACTGGCCATTCCTATATAGGATCCGAACCCGCAGCGGGAGCGTCGCTGCGCTCCCAGTGCCGCACTCTCCCAAGTGCGCCACGGCCTCGGCCCGAACAAGTTTTAACAAATGAAAGAAATTAATAATACATATCTGGTATTGTTTGCAACCACAACAGTATAAAACTAGACATCAATAACAGGAGTAATCTTGGAAAATTATAAAATATATGGAAATTAAACAACATGTGCCTGAAAAACCAATAGGTCAAAGAAGAAATCAAAAGAAAAATTTAAAAAATTTCTTGAGACAAATAATAATTGAAACACAACATATCAAAACCTATGGGATGCAGCAAAAGCAGTTCTAAGAGGAAAGTTTATAGCAACAAATACCTACATTAAAAAAGAAAAAAGATACCAAATAAGTAGGCTAACACTACAACTCAAGGAGTTAGAAAAAGATGAATGAACTAAACACAAAGTTAGCAGAAGGAAGGATCAGAACAGAAATAAATCAAATAGAGAACAGAGAAATCACACAAAAAATCAATAAAAAAGAGTTGATTCCTTGATAAAATAACAAAAATCGACAATCGCCCATCCAGACTAAGAAAAACAGTGAGAAGCCTCAAATAAATAAAGCCAGGAATGAAAGTGAACACTTTACAATACATGCCTCAAAAATAGAAAGTATTGTAAGGGATTATTATGAAAAATTACATTAACAAACTGGTTAACCTAGAGGAAATAAAGTCATAACCTACCAAGTGTGAATCAGCAAGAAATGGAAAATTTTTACAGACTAATAACAAATAGAGATTGAAGAAGTTACTAAAAACCTTCTAACAAAGAAAAGCCTGAACCAGTTGGCTTCACGGTGGAATTCCACCAAACATTTAAAGATTATTACCAATACTTTTAGAACTCTTCCAAAAAACAGAGCTAGAGGGAATACTTCCAAACACATTCTATGAGACCAACACTTGCCTTGGTATCTAAGCCAGTTAAAGACATCACAAGAAGATGAAACTACAGGCCAATATCTCTAATGAACTTTGACACAAAAATTCTCAATAAAATATTAGCAAACAGAATTCAACAATGTATGCAAAAGATCATCATGACCAAGTGGGAATTGTCCCCGGCATGCAAGACTGGTTTAACATATGAAAATGTAATGCATCACATTAACAGAATGAAAGATAAAAATCACATGATCATCTCAATTGACACAGAAAAAGCATTTCACAAAGTTTAGCATGCTTTTTTTGATAAAATCTCTTAACAGTTTAGTTATAAAAGGAAAGCTTCTCAATATAACAAAGGCCATATATGAAAAACCCACAGTTAATGTCATATCAATGGGGAACAACTGAAAGCTTTTCCACGGAGATCTGGTACAAGGCAGGGATGCCCACTCTCACCACCTCTATTCAGCATTGTACTGCAAGTACTAGCAAGAGCAATCAGACAAGAAAAAGAAATAAAAAGCATCAAATTGAAAAATAAGTAAAATCATGTCTATCTGCAGGTGACATGATTCTGTATGTAAAAGCCCATAGATTTTTACAAAAAGACTGTTAGAAGTAATAAATGAATTCAGTAAAGTTGCAGGACACAAAATTAACATTTAAAAATCAGTAACATTTCTATACACAAATAATGACCTACCTGAAAAGAAATCAACAAAACCATTTATGATAGTATATATATAAAAAAATAAAAAACGAAACTTAGGAATAAATTTAACCAGGGTGGTGAAAGATTTGAACACTGAAAGCCATAAAACATTGATTAAAAAAATTGGACAAGACACAAATAAATGGAAAGATATTCTGTGTTCATGGAATGGAAGAATTAATATTGTTAAAATGTCCATACTACCCAAAGCAATATACATATTTAACACAATCTCTATCAAAATTCTAATGGAATTCTTCAAAGAAATAGAAAACACATACTAAAATTTGTATGAAACAACAAAACCCATGAATTGCTGAAGCAATACTGAGAAAGACAAAGAAAGCTGGAGGCATAACACTTCCTGGTTTAACATTTTATTATAAAGCTAAAATAATCAAAACAGTATAGTATTGGTATAAAATCAGAAAAACAGACCAGTGGAAAAGAATAGAGAGCCCATAAATAAATCCAAACATGTATGGTAAACTAATTTTAGACAAGAACACCAAAAGAACACAATGAGAAAAGGACAGGCTTTTCAATAAATGATGCTGGAAAGGCTGAATTTCCACACACAAAAGAATAAAGTTGAAACCTTATTTTACACCATACACAAAAATCTACTCAAAATGAATAAAAGACCAAATGCAAGACCTGAAACCATAAAATTTCTAGAAGAGAACATAGGGGTAAACTTTTTTGACATTGGCCTTGGCAATAACTTTTTGAATATCACACCAAAAGCTCAGGCTATAAAAGCAAAAATAAATAAATGGGACTACATCAAACTAAAAATCTTCCACAAAGCAAAGGAAATAATCAACAAAATAAAAACCTATGAACTAGAAAAAAATATTTGCAAACCACATATCTGGCAAGGGGTTAATATCCAAAATTTATAAAGGACTCTTTCAACTCAACAGAAGGAAAAAAAAATAATTAAGAAATGGGCAAAGAACCTAAAGAGACGTTTCTCCAAAGAAGACGGTAAAGCAACTAACAGATAGATGAAAAGGTGCTCAACTTCACTAATCATTAGGGAAATGCAAATGAAAACTGCTGTGTGATATCACCCAAACCCATCAGGATGGCTATTATCAAGACAACAAGACATAAATGCAGGAAAGGGTGTGGAGATAGGGGAACCCTTACACATTGTTGGTGGGAATGTAGATTGGTACAGCCAATGCAGAAAACAGTATGGAGGTTTCTAAAGAAATTAAAAATAGAACTACCTTTTGATCTAGCAATCCGTCTTCTGAGTAAAACAGATAAAATCATCACCTCAGAAAGGTATCTGCACTCCCATGTTCACTGTAGCAAATATTCACAGTAGCTGAGATATGGAAACAATCTAAATGTTCATTGGTGGACGAAGGGCTAAAGAAAATGTGTTATCTATATATAGTGCAATATTATTCAGCTTTAAGGAAGAAAGAGATCCTGCCATTTGTCACAAAACAGTTGGACCTAAAAGACATGATGCTAAGTGAATTAAGCCAGACACAGAAAGACAAATATTGCATAATCTTACTTACACATGGAACTTGAAAAAAAAAATTTAAATATACAGAGATTGAGATTAAAACAGTGGTTACCATGGATTGAGGGGATGGAGAGATGTAGGTCAAAGGATACAAAGTAGCAGGCATGGTAAGTAGCAAGACAAACAAGTAAAGAGATCTAATGTACAACATGAGGACTATACTTAATAAAATTATATTATGTTAGGGATTTTTGTTAAATAAGTAGATTTTAGCTGATCTTGTCCCATAAAAAAGTAACTATATGAGATGTTAGATTTGTTAACCTGCTTGACTATAATATCCATTTTACTATCTGAATGTAAACCTCAAATATACTCAATGAAATTTATTTAAAACTTAAAAATAAGTCAATTTATTTAACAAAACGTGCTTTCTCAGAAACCTTTTGCTCAAACTGAACAGGACTCTAAAACTGAAATTCAGAGCTTCTGACATCAAAACACACTGCAGAAAACAACGAGATATGTATATCAAGTGTTTCTGCTATAAACTAATTCACATCAACTGAGAAAATGATGTAACATCTGACAAAAAAGATGTAGTGGAGCCCTTGAAGTCAAGGGCTTTCATGTTACAAAATTATTGAGCAAGGAGTATATTTTCAAAGCATTTATGGGAGTTGGGCCGCTGAACCCCCTTGTGATGTTTTAAAATTTCACCCACAACGGTTTAACTACACTCATAATAGCACTTTAATTATTTTATGTTTTACTTCAATCCACATTTTTTAACTTCTAACATTGTATCTTGTACCACTTATTGTTTACTAGTTTTGGGACAACAAATAGTCCTATTAATGTAAAGCTTGCTACTTTGCTAAACCATCAGATGACATAGCCTTTCTGAGTTAGTGTGAGGTTTTCTAGAGCTGTGGCCTGGGAACTTCCACTCATGCATCACACCTAAGAACTCACTATCCTATGCCAGCAGAGCAATGGATTGCTGTTGATTCTCAACAGCTGACAAACCCCTCTGGTTTGTATCACCGCAGATAGGGAACTCATCGAACACGTGGACCATGAGATCTTGGTGGCAATGAGCTGGAATGGCAATCCAGAGCCAGCCCATATACACAGACTGAATAGGCAACTGTCTCTTCATTGGGATTTGAAATAACCTTCCAGAACCTACTCAAAATAGACACTGAAGCATCTTTCTCACTTGATTCTGTCATATTGCCTTAAATAACAACATTACTTGCTCCTTGAGTTATGTTATTAAAGACTCCATTAAAATGAATGTTTCTGAAGGAGAGTTGTCTTTAGGTTCCTAGTCCCACCATACACCATACAATGTGCCCCACAGAAAAACATGTTTCTGGCATCCTTGGGTTGCCCATAGGCTCTAGATTGAAATCTTATCTAAAATGACTTTCTGCTTCCATACATTTTTAATGACCTGATTTCAGTTCATGTTTTTCTTCTAGATCTTGGACTTACATAAGAACAAATAAAAAGAAGTCCTTAACATCTAGAAATAATTATGAGTTGCTTTATCAAATAATAAATTCTTTAGTTATAGTCTGACGTGAAGAAAGGCAGTGTTCAGGTCTAAATTGATGAATGTAGTAAGGGAAAAGAAAGGAGCTAAAAGTGAGAGGTGAGGAGGCTCAGAAACATGGAATAGGGAAAGCGACGGAAGAGGGTGGTGGCTGGGAATGTTAGGAGTGTAAACATAGGCACAGAGTGGTTGACTGAAAGAAAGGTCAAGTCAGTGATTAGGTAGAGTTGGCTCTACTTTCACCACCATTTAGCTAAAGATCTGAGCTACAGAAATATAGTAAAGTATATTTGGTAGTGTCTTCTAAAGTTATTTGGAAGGCCAATTCCATGAGATGCTTTATGAAAACAGGGTTCCATGTACTAATAAAACGGGAAAATGCAGCATGCTTAATCCTCCTCGTGGAGATTCACTTAACACATTAGCATGTTGAAAACCTTGAGATGTCTAGATTTAAAGCAAAAATGACAGCAAAACTGGTTTGACTTATTAAATTTCCTCCTTCATTTCCCAGATAAAAGGTTAACTTTTTGAGGAACATAGTTTAATAAATTGTGTTTATGCAATTTAAGAAAACCAAAAGAAATGACTTTATAAGTAGATACTCCAGGAACAACCGATATTCTAATCCAGGAGTTTCCATAATTTTGGATTCTCCGTTCTATAAACCTATATTTATTTGTGGATTATATACATGTTATGATGTTCTGATATATTATGCACATTATAGTACAGGTAAAATAGAAATCCAAAAGATGAAAAAATCAAAGTGATTAAAATATAACGTTTATTTTTTTTGAAAATCTTGATTTAAGTTTTGGTTTAATATTCGTGATACAATGAATCAAAGGAGGGATTCTAAGTTGATTTTATTTCTATATTAGATTTAAATGACTGTCATTTATGAAAAAGATACCTCAAAAAATAGAAAAGTACAAACAAAAAATGGCATTGAATTATCATGAACTGACACCTGAAGATGTAATATACACATTGAGTTAGGTACTACATTAGCAGTGGTGGACATGGATCCCTATTTTGAGTAGTCTATTTGATGATATAGATAGTTTGGCTTTTTCTCATTTTTCAACAGAATTTAGCTGGAAAATTTTCTTAAAGAAGTATTTTTGGACCCGGATGTGCAACCAGCTAAAATGACAAAGGTTTCAGAAAGAAAAAGAATGATATTTCAGGAAAGGAGAAGGGCTATCAGAACCATGGTGCATTGTTACTTTAAATTGTGCATGTGGTGCGTATGTGCATGTGTACATATGCATACACATATATAAGGTTTCACCAACATGGAGCATGTGTAGAAGATATATAGAAGAAGTAGTTAGATTTGCAATACACTTTTTTTTTTTTTTTATTTTATTTTGTCGATATACATTGTGGCTGATTATTGCTCCCCATCACCAAAACCTCCCTCCCTTCTCCCTCCCCCCTCCCCCCCTCAACAATGTCCTTTCTGTTTGCTTGTCGTATCAACTTCAAATAATTGTGGTTGTTATATCTTCTTCCCCCCCTCAGTTTTTTTTTTTTTTGTGTGTGTGTGTGTGTGTGAATTTATATATTAATTTTTAGCTCCCACCAATAAGTGAGAACATGTGGTATTTCTCTTTCTGTGCCTGACTTGTTTCACTTAATATAATTCTCTCAAGGTCCATCCATGTTGTTGCAAATGGCAGTATTTCATTCGTTTTTATAGCTGAGTAGTATTCCATTGTGTAGATGTACCACATTTTCCGTATCCACTCATCTGATGATGGGCATTTGGGCTGGTTCCAACTCTTGGCTATTGTAAAGAGTGCTGCGATAAACATTGGGAAACAGGTATACCTTCGACTTGATGATTTCCATTCCTCTGGGTATATTCCCAACAGTGGGATAGATGGGTCGTATGGTAGATCTATCTGCAATTGTTTGAGGAACCTCCATACCATTTTCCATAGACGCTGCACCATTTTGCAGTCCCACCAACAATGTATGAGAGTTCCTTTTTCTCCGCAGCCTCGCAAGCATTTATCGTTCATAGTCTTTTGGATTTTAGCCATCCTAACTGGGGTTAGATGGTATCTCAGTGTGGTTTTGATTTGCATTTCCTGGATGCTGAGTGATGTTGAGCATTTTTTCATATGTCTGTTGGCCATTTGGATATCTTCCTTAGAGAAATGCGTATTTAGCTCTTTTGCCCATTTTTTAATTGGGTTGCTTGTTTTCTTCTTGTAAAGTTGTTTGAATTCCTTATATATTATGGATATTAATCCTTTGTCAGATATATATTTTGCAAATATTTTCTCCCACTCTGTTGGTTGTCTTTTAACTCTATTAATTGTTTCTTTTGCTGTGCAGAAGCTTTTTAGTTTGATATAATCCCATTTGTTTATTTTTCCTTTGGTTGCCCGTGCTTTTGGGGTCGTATTCATGAAGTCTGTGCCTAGTCCTATTTCCTGAAGTGTTTCTCCTATGTTTTCTTTAAGAAGTTTTATTGTTTCAGGGTGTATATTTAAATCCTTAATCCATTTTGAGTTGATTTTAGTATACGGCGAGAGGTATGGATCTAGTTTCATTCTCCTGCATATGGATATCCAGTTATCCCAGCACCATTTGCTGAAGAGGCTGTCCCTTCGCCAGTGAATAGGCTTGGTGCCTTTGTCAAAGATCAGCTGGCAGTAAGTGTGTGGGTTGATTTCTGGATTCTCTATTCTATTCCATTGGTCAGTGTGACTGTTTTTATGCCAGTACCATACTGTTTTGGTTATTATAGCTTTGTAGTATAGCTTAAAGTCAGGTAGTGTTATGCCTCCAGCTTTATTTTTTTTGCTCAGCATTGCTTTGGCTATGCGTGGTCTTTTATTGTTCCATATAAATGTATGGATAGTTTTTCCATTTCTGAGAAAAATGTCTTTGGAATTTTGATGGGGATTGCATTGAATTTGTATATCACTTTGGGTAGTATGGACATTTTCACTATGTTGATTCTTCCAATCCAAGAGCATGGGATATCTTTCCATCTTCTTGTATTCTCTCTAATTTCACTCAGCAGTGGTTTGTAGTTCTCATTATAGAGATTTTTCACATCCTTGGTTAACTCAATTCCTAAGTATTTTATTTTTTTGGTGGCTATTGTAAATGGGCAGGCTTTCTTGATTTCTCTTTCTGCATGTTCACTATTGGAGAAAAGAAATGCTACTGATTTTTGTGTGTTGATTTTGTATCCTGCTACTGTGCTGAAATCATTTATCAATTCCAACAGTTTTTTTGCAGAGGTTTTAGGCTGTTCGATATATAGGATCATGTCATCTGCAAACAGGGACAGTTTGACTTCATCTTTTCCAATCTGGATGCCCTTTATTTCCTTCTCTTCTCTGATTGCTCTGGCTAGTACTTCCAACACTATGTTGAATAGGAGTGGTGAGAGTGGGCATCCTTATCTAGTTCCTGTTCTTAAAGGAAAAGCTTTCAGCTTTTCCCCATTCAGGATGATATTGGCTGTGGGTTTGGCATATATGGCTTTAATTATGTTGAGATACTTTCCCTCTATACCTAACTTATAGAGGGTCTTTGTCATGAATGAGTGCTGAACTTTATCAAATGCTCTTTCAGCATCTATAGAGATGATCATATGGTCCTTGTGTATGAGTTTATTAATATGGTGTATCACATTTATTGATTTGTGTATGTTGAACCAACCTTGCATCCCTGGGATGAATCCCACTTGATCGTGATGAATAATTTCACATATGTGTTGCTGTATTCTGTTTGCTAGTAATTTAGTGAGGATTTTTGCATCTATATTCATCAAGGATATCGGCCTGTAGTTTTCTTTTTTGGTTATATCTTTACCTGGTTTTGGTATCAGGATGATGTTTGCTTCATAGAATGAGTTTGGGAGATTTGCGTCCGTTTCATTCTTTTGGAATAGTTTGTAAAGAATCGGTGTCAATTCCTCCTTGAATGTTTGGTAAAATTCTGCTGTGAATCCATCTGGTCCTGGGCTTTTCTTTGTTGGGAGCCTTCTGATAACAGCTTCAATCTCCTTTATTGTTATTGGTCTGTTCAAATTTTCTACGTCTTCACGGTTCAGTTTTGGGAGCTTGTGTGTGTCTAGAAATTTATCCATTTCCTCCAGATTTTCAAATTTGTTGGCATATAGTTGTTTATAGTAGTCTCGAATGATTCCTTGTATTTCAGATGAATCAGTTGTAATATCGCCTTTTTCATTTCTAATTTTTGTTATTTGAGTCTTCTCTCTTCTTTTTTTTGTTAGCCATGCTAATGGTTTGTCAATTTTATTTATCTTTTCAAAAAACCAACTTTTTGATTCGTTGATCTTTTGAATTGTTTTTTGGTTTTCAATTTCATTCAGTTCTGCTCTGATCTTAATGATTTCTTTCCATCTGCTAACTTTAGGTTTGGATTGTTCTTGTTTTTCTAGTTCTTTAAGGTGAAGTGTTAGGTTGTTCACTTGCCATCTTTCTATTCTTCTGAAGTGAGTGTTTAATGCAATAAATTTTCTCCTCAATACTGCTTTTGCAGTATCCCACAGGTTTTGGTATGATGTATCATTGTTTTCATTAGCTTCAATAAATTTTTTGATTTCCTGCTTGATTTCTTCTTGGACCCATATGTCATTAAGTAGAATGCTGTTTAATTTCCATGTGTTTGTATAGTTTCCAGAGTTTTGTTTGTTATTAATTTCTAGTTTTAATCCATTGTGGTCTGAGAAGATACATGGGATAATTCCAATTTTTTTGAATTTATTGAGACTTGATTTGTGACCTTATATGTGATCTATCCTGGAGAATGATCCATGTGCTGATGAGAAGAATGAATATTCTGAGGTTGTTGGGTGGAATGTTCTGTAGATATCTGCCAATTCCAATTGGTCTAGAGTCTTGTTTAGATCTTGTGTTTCTCTACTGATTCTTTGCCTAGATGATCTGTCTAATATTGACAGTGGGGTGTTCAGGTCCCCTGCTATTATGGTATTAGTGTCTATTTCCTTCTTTAGGTCTAATAGAGTTTGTTTTATAAATCTGGCTGCTCCAACATTGGGTGCATACATATTTATGATTGTTATGTCTTCTTGATGGATCAGTCCTTTTATCATTAAGTAGTGTCCCTCATTGTCTCTTTTTATGGTTTTTAGTTTAAAGTCTATTTTGTCAGATATAAGAATAGCTACTCCAGCTCGTTTTTCTTTTCTGTTTGCATGGTAAATCTTTTTCCATCCTTTCACTCTTAGTCTGTGTGAATCTTTTTTTTATTTTCTTTTTTAAAATTTTATTTTGTCGATATACATTGTAGCTGATTAATGCTCCCCATCACCAAAACCTGCCTCCCTTCTCCCTCCCCCCTCCCCCCCAACAATGTCCTTTCTGTTTGTTTGTTGTATCAACTTCAAATAATTGTGGTTGTTATATCTTCTTTCCCCCCCCACCCAGTTTGTGTGTGTGTGTGTGTATGTGTGTGTGTGAATTTATATATTAATTTTTAGCTCCCTCCAATAAGTGAGAACATGTGGTATTTCTCTTTCTGTGCCTGACTTGTTTCACTTAATATAATTCTCTCAAGGTCCATCCGTGTTGTTGCAAATGGCAGTATTTCATTCGTTTTTATAGCTGAGTAGTATTCCATTGTGCAAAATATACATCTGACAAAGGATTAATATCCAGAATATATAAGGAACTCAAACAACTTTACAAGAAGAAAACAAGCAACCCAATTAAAAAATGGGCAAAAGAGCTAAGTAGGCATTTCTCTAAGGAAGATATACAAATGGCCAACAGACATATGAAAAAATGCTCAACATCACTCAGCATCCGGGAAATGCAAATCAAAACCACATTGAGATACCATCTAACCCCAGTTAGGATGGCTAAAATCCAAAAGACTATGAACGATAAATGCTGGCGAGGCTGCGGAGAAAAAGGAACTCTCATACATTGTTGGTGGGACTGCAAAATGGTGCAGCCTCTATGGAAAATGGTATGGAGGTTCCTTGAACAATTGCAAATAGATCTACCATACGACCCAGCCATCCCACTGTTGGGAATATACCCAGAGGAATGGAAATCATCAAGTCGAAGGTGTACCTGTTCCCCAATGTTCATCGCAGCCCTCTTTACAATAGCCAAGAGTTGGAACCAGCCCAAATGCCCATCATCAGATGAATGGATACGGAAAATGTGTGAATCTTTATGGGTGAGGTGGGTCTCTTGTAGGCAGCATATAGTTGGGTCCTGCTTTTTGATCCAGTCAGCCAGTCTGTGTCTTTTAATTGGGGAATTTAAGCCTTTTACATTAAGAGTTGTTATTGAAAGGTGTTGATTTATTCCTAGCATTTTATTGGTTGTTTGGTTGTCTTAGGTGTCTTTTGTTCCTTGCTTTCTGATTTACTGTTTGGTTTCTGTGTTTGTTGGTTCCTTAGGTTGTAGATAGTGTTTTTGTTTGATTGTTATCTCTTCATGAATGCCATTTTTATTATACTAGTGGGTTTAGATTTTTCTTGGGTTTTTATGGCAGTGGTAGTTATTTTTCAGGAACCAAACCCAGTACTGCCTTGAGGATTTCTTGTAAGGGTGGTCGTGTGGTAGTGAACTCCCGCAGTTTTTGTTTGTCTGAGAAATATACTATTTGCCCCTCATTTTGGAAGGATAGCCTTGCAGGGTAGAGTATTCTTGGCTGGCAATCTTTGTCTTTTAGTATTTTGAAAATATCATCCCATTCCTTTCTAGCTTTTAGGGTTTGTGATGAAATGTCTGATGTTAACCTGATTGGGGCTCCCTTATAGGTGATTTGACGCTTCTCTCTTGCAGCTTTTAAGATTCTCTCTTTGTCTTTGAGTTTTGCCAATTTGACTATGACATGTCTTGGAGAAGGTCTTTTTGGGTTGAATACATTTGGAGATCGTTGAGCTTCCTGGATCTGAAGATCTGTGATTTTTCCTATACCTGGGAAGTTTTCTGCCACTATTTTGTTGAATATGTTTTCAATGGAATCTCCATTTTCCTCCCCTTCTGGAATACCCATGACTCGGATATTTGAGCGCTTAAGGTTGTCTGATATCTCTCTCAGATTTTCTTCCATGTCCTTGATTCTTTTTTCTTTCTTTTTGTCTGCTTGTGTTATTTCAAACAGCCCATCTTCAAGTTCAGAGTTTCTCTCTTCAACTTCGACAAGCCTGCTGGTTAAACTCTCCGTTGTGTTTTTTATTTCGTTGAATAACTTCTTCAGTTCAGCAAGTTCTGCTACATTTTTTTTCAGGACATTGATTTCCTTGTATATTTCCTCTTTCAGATCCTGTATACTTTTCCTCATTTCATCATGATGTCTAGCTGAGTTTTCTTGTATCTCATTCAGTTTCCTTAGAATTATCACTCGAAATTCCTTATCAGTTATTTCAAGGGCTTCTTGTTCTATAGGATCTAGAGTTTGAGATTTATTAACTTTTGGTGGTGTACTTTCTTGATTTTTTGTATTTCTGGTATCTTTTTTTTGGTGTTTATTCATTGTGGCAGGGGGTTGCACAGTCCACCCGTTTGAGACTAATGACTAACTAGGATGTTCCTGTGGTTGCCAATTTCGTATGGCTCCCTCCGTGACTGCTCAGTTGGCCTCTAGTGCCTTGTGTGTGTGGTTGCCTCGGGTCTTGGGCTTCTTCGGAAAGCCACCTTTCTGGTCAGCTTGGATTCTGCTGGGCTGGTGGATCACGTACCACAGGGTGTGTGATCTCTCTTGTGCTTTCACTTCCTGTGCAGGACTTCTCCCTATTCCGTGTGCTCTGGCCCAGGCTGTTAGATCATGCAGTGGCGATCCCACCGGGTGTGTGGTTTCTGTCGAGTCTCCGAGTCTCCGCCTCCCTGGCCGCACGTCTCCCCACTCTGTGCGTACTGTGCTGGGCTGGGGCGTGTCTTCTGCACCCCTCGTCTATCAGCTGGGCCTTCAAGACCCTGCTCGGCACCGCCTCGCCCAGGAAGTCTACCAAGTTTCTGCTAGGCACAGACGACCGGTCTCTCTGGGTGCCTTTGTAGCACTATGTAGATCTTTCTCGTGTCTTGTTCACCTTTGTATCCCCCCAGTATAAACCGAGTCTAGCGCCCACCTGCAGCCTGGTCTCCGGCAGGTTCAAGCGGACCTGGGAACTCTCCTACCACACTATTCCCAATCAGAAATTCGTTAGGCTTTTTTCCAAGCTGGTGGCCGCAGAGATGGTATCTGCCTTCCAGTAACAGGGAGTTTACCTGGGGCCGGAGTCCAGGGTGTGGTGGGGTGACAGTCGGCCCGCCCGTACTTCCTTGCCCTCCCAACACTGGCTGGGGACGCCCCCCGCCACCAGCCCCGCCAGAGAACCGCGGAGGGAGTGGGAGGGGAGGCCGGTCTGCAGGCTCCGGAAAGCCCCGCGCTAGGCCAAGCAAGTGGGAGGGCTCAGTGATGGCCGAGCTGGGCTGGGCTGCCCGCACCTGGGAAAATGGAGGCAGCACCGGGGCCGTGAGTGGCCTGGTGGTGCAGGCGGGAGCCGGGTGGGCATCCACCCCCCGAACAGAGCTGTGCCAGTGGTCACTCACAGTGTTGTGCCAGGTCGGGCGCTCACTCTGTCTCTGGTTTGTTGCCTTCCCAGTTCTCGGCCGCTGCCGCCTCGGGCTGTTCAGTCGCGGCACGGCTCGGGCGCTCCCAGGAATCTTCTTTAATGTCGGCCTGAAACCTTGAATCCTGAATAGGGCAGCTGGCCGCCTTCAGCGCGGCCCCGGCCTCCGGGATCCTGTCTGTATCCACAGCAGCCCTGGCGCCACGTTCCCTGTTTTGAGTCTCGCTTTTGCAGCTAAGAAACAGTTCTTTTCCTGCTCCACACTTCAAAGCTGTTTCCTGTAAATGAGGCAGCCTCTCCTGCCGGGGGTAAAGTGGCGGTCACCCCCCACGACCGGCCAGCAGCAGCGGTCCTCCCTTAAGAGATGGCAAGAGGAAGGTCCACAAGTTTCCCGGCTGCCTGAGGCCCAGTGGCCACCTTTTCCACCTCAGCTACTCCGCGCCAACCGCCGCAGCCGCCACCATCTTGAAAAACATTAGATTTGCAATACGCTTGCCCAGATTTCTAGTTTTATAATAGTTAACAATTCCATTTTTAAATCAATCACATCGTAAGTGTATAGCTTCTTGAATTGCTATAGCCCCAATATTCTTAAAAATAGCTCTGGAACATAGACATTTTCATATTTCACGTGTTTCTCTATGCCCTACAGTGGTACAAGGGTGGCTATGCCTGTGCACTCCTGTGCTGTTTTCATTGCATTTACTTCTTACACAATGATATCCTTCCTTTTCACTTGGGAATCACTTCTTTCCCCTCCACTTGACCCTGCCCACCTCAGACAATGGTCATAACAACGCAAGGAGAAAATCTGTGATTTTTTTGTACACCTAAGCGGTGTGGTCCACGGTAGCATGCTCACTTAGAAGATCTAGACTTTTCTCTAAAGTTTAAAAATTATGAGTGGACATGACAGACCTACCCTAAGTCAACCCCAGTGATGTATACTTCTTGTGTAAATCTCTTCCCTTGAGTGCATAGGGAGGTGGGACTATCCATGTGACACACTTCGAACCAAGTCAACAAAGCAAAGGTGATGCTTGTCACTTTCATGATTATTGTTCATCATATAAGACTCAATTTTAACTGACTGAAGAGAGACTTCTCCTTTGCTGGATTAATGAAGTAAACTGCCATGTTTTGAGAGAGCTGTACAGCAAGGAACTATGTGTAGCCTTCAGGAAGAGGAACATCCATCCTACAACCACCAGATGAATTTTGTAAACTATCTGGGGGGAACTTGATAATAGATCTTTTCCCAGTCAAGTCTTCAAATGTGCCCTGGCTGACACTTTGATGGCAGCCTTGTGGAGAACCCAGTTAAACCATCCCCAGACTGCTGATCCAGAAAAACTGAAAGAGTAAATGTGCAGTGTTTCAAGCTGCTACATTTGTGAATTTATTACATAGCAGTAGAAATCAGTAGAGTGGAAAAGTAGCCAGGTTTTTATTTTTCTTTTTAAAATTTCTATAAACTTCAATTTTTCATAGGTAAACTGAGGGAAATGAAAAGATGAAATACATTGTTATTTCTTAACCTTTTTTTTAACCCTGGCCCCCATCTGATAAAATTGTACACTGTTCTGGAGTTCATGCCATTTCCTCCACCTCTGTGAAAAAGTAATCCATTCTATTTTATGGAATCGCCAATAAGAAGAATATACAATTTAACTTTGGTTTAGTTCCACCCACCTGTAGTTTTAGCCAGTTTTACTTTCTAAGCTTGAATGAAAAACACAGTGGCTAAGAATTTGTAATCTTAAGTGTTTTTTCCAAACTATAGGTAGGTTCATCTCACTAGATTAGTAGAGCCTAAGGTCTTTCCCAACATTCACACCCCATGCTTTTGTGATTTACATTTGTTCTAAACTTTGGTATACTGAAACAAACAGGGCTCTAGGATACTTAGCCCCTGAGGCAGACTACCTGTTTTCACACCATGGGCTGACCAGAAAGGAACAAATATTTTATGTTTACGACTACGTGATTTTGATCCTGATTGTCAGTCAATGAAACCCACTTGGTAGAAGCTATTTAAGTTTAAGCCTAAACTCTAGTTGTGGAATGAAGGCTTCCTCTCTTTTACTGAGGTGCTTGGAAGAAGGGAATGGAATAGACTGAATTTTTGGTCTTTCTGAATTCATAGCTTGAAAGCAGTGGTCAATTCCATCTACACATATAACTTGGACTTTAGGATTTTTCTTCTATTGTAAGATTGTTTTTCTTGCTGTTTGGAAAATCATCTGATCTATACCTACTTCAGACCTGCATTTATAAACTTGTCATTTGAACATGCAGTGACATCCGAGTTTTTCTATACAGCTGCCTAGTGGTGCACAAACAATGTCTGTCCTATCTTCGGCTGTAAGGGTCAGAGTTTGCCTCCTTTTATTATATGTATATTCTGTAGAGATTAAAATGCATCATTAACACATAAGTTGGTCCACAGTGATTCAAGATTGGGAAAGAACTCATATGCTTAGCAAACTTCCTGGAGGTTTCAAAATCCAAATTTTAAAACAGACAAAAATATGTTGGTAAACATGGATGTGGTTGATGGCATACCATCCCGGATTTGATTCCTAGTGCAGCCATTTGCCAATTAAGTAGCCTAGGGCAGCCAATTTCATATCTCTGAAGCTCAGTATACTCATGATTAGATAAGAGATTTATGACTATAACAAAATGGAGGTTTTTAATTTTCTTAGTAGCTAGTGAAAAGAGTTTTGATTAGATTACAGTAGAGTAGATGAAAGTCCAAAAATGGGGCCCAGGTTTTCAGTGGAAAAAGGACACTACTTTGCATAATCGATGTGACAGAGAGAGGAGGAGTGGAACTGAGTAATATACTGGGTCAGACAGATCGGGAGAAGAGATGAGTCAAATAAGGACTGTTTGCAAAGGAGCCAAACTCTCCTCTGTCCCCTCAATGACACCTCTAAAATCTGTATTGCTCAATCATTCTTTTGAAATAAGCAGCTTTTTTTTTTTTTTTTTTTTTTCTTTTCTGGGTAATTCAATGCAGTGCTGTGTTCTGCAACAAGGTTTGTGAAGAAAAATACATAGAAATATGTAGGGAAAACTACCCTCTCATTGGTATAGCATCTATACCTCAAGGCTGCTGTGAAAATTAATCACATGGTGCCTAGTGCAGTGTCTGACACCTGTGCTTTCAGTAAATATAGCTATTGTGCCTGCTACATCACCGAACTTTGTGGTAGGAAAATCACAGCCCCTCTGCGATGATAATTAAAATTTCCTGTTAAACCTACAATAATGCAAAAGTGCTATCAATATATAATAATAATAATTAAATAAAAAATTGCAAGCAAAATAATATATTCAGCAACACATTTAAGTGAGAAATGTAGTAGCTCTTTGGGAATGAAATAGAAAATGAAATTAAAGGATGGGACTCTTTAATAAAAGAAAGATCAAGCAATTCCCCAGAATATATAGAAAGGGGAAAAATCTCCCATTAACAATCAAGTAGAACATTGTGGATTGTCAGTAAATAAAATCTTAAAAATTTGCATCATAATAAGTAAAGTTGAGTTATTGGTTTTTAAGTTATCTGTAGCTACTGAATAACTCACTTCTTATCACATCAATATTCTTTAAAGAAAATTTCCCAATGAGAAAATATTTCACAGCTGGTTAAAAAATGTTCCCATCTGGCATCATAGTTGGAGCCCATTTTAGTGCCAAGCTATGGACATGATAAAGAAGGGTTTGCTGAATTGTCTGAAAATGATAAAGTGGTCATTAGAGGAGAAGGGAATAGTCAGTAGGAAGGCAAAATTTTAAAACTCATACACTGCTGGCGGCAATAAAAATTGTGCGAGCGCTTTGGAAAAACTTTTGGGAAGTATCTGTTCAAGTTGGCTGTACAAGAATACTTCAAAAAGTTTGTGAAAAAAATAAAATTAAAAGATAATATCAATCTTTCCATGAACTTTATGAAGACACTTCACACGTTTATCCTATAACCACAGTGCAGGACCAGTCCCAGATGGGCTTGGCTGACCCAGCTCTTCTCCCTTTTTCTATCTTGTATTTCTCAAGAACTTGCTGGGAATGCAACATCGTGAGAAAGGAGGAACTGTCTGGAATAGCCCAGGCTCTGTTCCCATACCTCCTAGAACAGGAGGTCTTGCAACACTTTAGCTCAGCAGTCCAAGGTACCCCCAGGATATAAAAACCTACAGTGGACTGCTCCCAGTGTCCCTCAGCTGGGGTACAAAGTAGAGCATTCACAGACAAGATTTTGTCCATCCTGGGCAGCTTTCCTGAGTCTTGAGGGACTGGTTCACCACGGATCCCAGGCTTCTGTTGTCCTTTGCTTCGTAGTTGTGAGTAATAAAGTTGCTTCACGTGGTGTGTGAGTGTTCTGTCTCACCAGACTCATGCAAGTGGTAGAAACTGCATATTGGAAACCAGCCTATGGTGAATCTGCTTTACTCCATGCAATTCCGCTCTTAGGTTTATGCCCAACAAAAACACTCAGAGAGAAGGTGGTCATCTGTATGCCAAGGAGAGAGAACTCAGAATAAAACAAACTTGTGGACACCTTGATTTTGGAGTACTAGTCTCCAGAAACATGAGAAAATAAATATTTGTTGTGTAAGCCATCTACACTGTGGTATCTTCTTATGGCAGACTGAGCTGACTAATACAAGTGCCGAAGAGGGTGATAGTGCAATTGCTGCTGCAAACATTGGTTTCCTTCTTTTCTTCTGCCTTCTGAAGTGAGTGCCTCTCACTGGCATACCATGATCCAGATTAATATTGGGAAGGGTGTTCTGAGCCAGGAAGTTCCCAGACAGGTGGCGGTGATGCTGACTTGACACCTGCAAGTCTAGTACAGTTATTTTTTAATTAATTAATTATTATTATTTTTTACATTCTAAGATGTTGTTGTGGAGCAATTGGGGTGGAGAATGAGAGAGAAAGGGGGAGGAGCATAGGGCAGGAAGATGAATAAGCAGGGATAGTAGCATGGTCAAGGCCTGTGGCACCCCCCTCATTCTGGCAGAGGAGCCCAGGGGGCTTCCAGTGACGGTTCAGTTGTGGCTGGGCTGGAAGGTCTATTACAATTGATCCCCTATTTAGAACTGTAGAACAGATAAACATTGAAAATGTAGAAGTCTAAACATCTAAATCTCTAGACAAAATCTAAGTATCTATATATTTTTCCTTTTTTCCAGGGAAAAATGGTACATACTAATCCTGCCATTTTAAAAGGTAAACTGAAAACATGTATGAAAGAAGAGAGGGTATGTAGAAGCAGTTGTGACATGAGCTATAGCCAGAAGGGAGGAAGCATCTTTAAGACAGTGTTTACTCTTAAAGAGCCTATGAACTCTGGGAAGCAGCTTTGTGGATGCATTTGCAATCAAGGTTTATTTAGTTAAAGTATTTATGCTCAACAATACAGTATGTGCAGTCTTGACAACAAAAAGGATTATTTAGGAAAGACTAAATATGTATGTGTGCATGTGTGTATAGGCATACACTATGTGCAATTTACTAAACTGTTAATTGGAAGGAGATATGTGCTGTGTATATACGTACATAGACTCCTGTATGATTCAGAGTTCTCCAGGGAAACAGAACCAATAGGATTTGTGTGTGTATATGTTTATACACACACACACACACACACACACACACACACACACACACACAAATATATATAATGAGATTTATTATAAGAAATTGGCTTATGTGATTATGGAGGCTGGCAGATTCAAGATCTTCAGGAGAGCCAATGGTCAGATAAAACTCAAACATAGTCTGCTAGAGAAGTCCTTTTTGTCTGGAGAGGCTGGCCTTTTTGTTCTATTCAGGCCTTTAACTGAATGGATGAGGCCTATCTACATTATGTAGGACAATCTACTTTACTCAAAATCCACTGATTTAAATGCTAATCTCATCTAAAAACATAGTCCAAATTTACACATGAAATTAACCATCACAGTGCCCTACATTAAACTACAAATATGTTTTGGGCATTAATTTCTAGTTTCTTCTCACAAAAGATCTGGTTCTACGCTTGGACAGTGTGACTAAAAAGATATTTTTGTTCTGTCTCTAGTTTTTATCCTAGTTTTGCTTCATCTTTCTGTATCTTTTGTGAGCAATAAAAATTCACTGCCTTGTATGTGACTCTATACTAATTGCAAAGAATATTTCCAAATTATGAGGTTCACATAATATGTATGGTCTTCACCAATTATTTGTTTTTAAGCTTCCTGGGCATTCCCTGCCACTTGAGACCCTATGCCATGCTAGAGATTAAAAAAGTGCTCATACGCTCTAAAAATGTCAGCTGTAGTTTCCTATCACTGGGGCATGGCTTTTCTCTCTGCCTCTGTGTGGTGATCATGAGAGGGATTAAATATCTTTGCCTGTCTTGCCTCTGAATGGAAAAAAACCAGCTTCTCAAAGGTAACTTGTGATTACACAGCTACCCTCCTCTCTTTGCTTCCTTACTCTCCAAGGGCCTGGGGATTTTGCTCTAGTGTGGAGAGTGTAGTTGTGGCTATAATAAGAGAAGTCATGCCAACCTTAACATATTTTCTTTTTGGAGTGAATTTGTTAGCTCGGCAAATCAAGAGCATGTACTATGTGTTTCACATGATATTCTTGTGAGCAAAAGGAGAAATGAAGACTAAGTGTGAGCATAAATATAAGATATTGTAGTTAATTGAACAACTGTGGCCAAGGGGTATTGATTAGTAAATTCATCCAGAAATACATGCTGTACAGACTTATCATAAGGTGTTTTCCAGCTCTGATTGCTCTGTCAATGAATGGAGTAGGGGCTATTTCATATGTTGCATCCTGTTTGGAAACTCAGGGTCTCATGGGAAATACCACATACAAAGGCAATAATTAAACAGTATGGTGGGGTACAATAATAATTATGCATGTATGTGTGGAGTACTACAAAAGCAGTGAGAAGAGTGCCTCTCCAACCAAGTGCCTATTTTTGGAAGGTTACAGAAGAGTATTATTTATGTAAACAAACAAATGAATAATCCCATCCCCCCTCAAAAAACTGCAAACCGAAACTGATATGTGCATACAAAGATTGGAATAAAGACAATGGTAATTGTCAATGGTATTATCTAGGAATGAGATTGGTGGTGGACTTTTACTTTCTAAACTTCTATACTGTTAGTATTTTTCTCTTCAGTAGGCTTAAACCACTTTTATAAATTCTGAAAATCTAATGTACTTTTCAGTTTTATTTATTTATTTTTTAAATTTATTTTTTTATTGAGTCAAAATTGATTATACTTATTTTAGGGGTTCAACATTGAGATACGTTGATCTACTCAATATTACTAGCATATATATTGTTACAAATTGTAATTATTTTTTATGCTCTTTGTCCAATCTCTCTCTATCCCCCTCTCCCTCCCCCTTCCCCCCTCTAATTACCCTAGATTTCTTCTCTCCTTCTGAAAGAATAATGGTTATTCTGTTGATTTGTTGCCTAGATGATCTGTCCAATGCTGAGAGGTGTGGTCAGGTCCCCCAATATTATCATAGAGCAGATGCTTCTGTCAATCTGAAATGGGCTTTGTGGAGAGAGACATCCTCTTCTTTTCTTTATCTCTGCTGGTGACTCTCCTTGTGTCAATGCACTCCAGTAGCTGAAGGACCATCTGCATGGTGGTTGTAGCATCTAGCTGCTTTTGTGGTGGTCATGGTTCTTGTGGTGGCTGTGGTGGGCCACCCACATGGAGGTGATGTTTTTGGCATGCACCTTGGTGCTGGTGGTGTGCCTGGTTGTGGGAGGGGGGTCCGTTCCCCTTCTCCATGCCTTGGGTGCCCAAGCAGGCCCTGAGGCACTAGTGCGCTGTGCCTAGATGTGGGAGTAGGGTCCAGTCACCAGTTCCAAGCCTCTGGTTCCCACGTAGGCCCCGAGGCACTGGTGGTGTGCCTGGGCTAGAACTAATTTTTTGTCCTTTGCTTACTTCTAAAACTGGGGAGCTCCCTGTGGAAACCAGTACTTGAGCAGTGTGGTTGAGCTAAATTGCCGCTTTGCTGCTGTTTCCCTAGGGAAGACTTTTTGCGCAGCTCAGGGTTTAATGGTTGACCTTATAGGTACTTCCCACTCTCCAGAGACCTTGTGCACCTGGGTTGTGTAGAAACTCTGATCTGGGCCTGAGGTTTTTCATCAAACTGCACCCCATGCAATTATATATTCCCCACCAGTCTCCTTTGAGTGGTCCTGCACTGATTAGGGGATGGGTTGACTGCCCTTGCTGTGTCCCAGTGTTCTCCTGGTGGGTCTGTCTCCCCCACTGCCCATGCTCTAAACACTTCTCATGGGATGGGCCATGCATGAGTCCCTTGCGATGACTCACTGGCCTCTGAATGGCTCCCTTTTTTCAGTTGTTCTGACTCCTCACTCCTGTGTGTGTCTATGGAAACCCTATTAGTGGTCTCGCTGTCCTGGGGGCCACCAACGCCCTCTTCTCCCCTGCTGCCTCCAAGTAACTCCATCTGAAGGGCACAGCTGTGGCTTCTGTCGGCTCCTGCTCCATGCACTCAGCAGCTCCAGCCTTAAAGCGGCCGTGGCCCAAAATGCTCAGAGCAGTTTTTGCTTTCTCCAACCTTCATGAACTCCGTAGGTCTCTCCTCCTCTTCCCCTGAGCTCCAGTGGCCCCAGCTTGGCTGATGTTACATTTTTATAGTTGTAAATTGGTTGATTTGTGGGAGAGAGTTTCCACCATCTTGACTTAACTCGGAAGACTGGTTTTAAAAAATGATACTTTTCAGTTTTAAAGAGAAGTAATGTGCAATCATATATTCAGTTGAAAAAGAAAGCTATTCCCCCTTTCTATAAAAGTGACATAAGCTTCTTGACATCTGTTATCACATTTATGTTTATATATGTCCATGAGAGGATGAGGGTGTACCAACAGATACACCTTATCAATTTATATACAGGCTATTGATATGATTATTCTAATTAATTTCAGAAGCCAGTGAAATGAGTGGCTTTTTAAAATTATAGCACTACATGGGGAGAGGGACATCATCATTATGGTGAAATAGATGGTTCCCAGAGTCACTTTCCTCCACAATTGACCAATTTACAACTATTAAAAATTACAACTATTAAAAGCAACTATTACTAGTTATAAAAGCAATTTACAACTAGTTGTAAAAGCTCCTGCTGGAGCTCAGGAAAAGAGGAAGAGAGACCTGCAGATTTTGTGAAGGCAGAAAAAGCCTCTGGTGAGAGGAGTAAGAAACTACTCCAACTGTTTCATGCCCCAGATGCTTCAGAGTCAGCCCTATGAGAGGCAGGAAGAAGCTACAGCATGCAGAGCAGGATCCAGCAAAAGCTGCCGCTAAGGCATTTGCATGAAGTTTCCTGAAGTCTGCAGGAGAGAAGAGGGTCTCAGAACACACCATACCAGCCCCCAGGCCAGTGAGACCACTAACATGGTTCCCATGGACCCATGTAGGACCAAGGGGCTGCAGCTGACCAAAGAAAGGCACCACTCGCAGTCTGGCATGGCTCACTCCACAGGAAGCATTTGGAGTATGAGGGGGAGGCTGGCCCACTTGGAGAATATTGGGGTTCAGAGAGAGCAGCTGATCTGCTTTCCATTCAGCCCAGGCCCACTCAGTAGAGACTGGTCAGGGCAATAGAACTGCATGGTGTAGTTTGCTGGAAAGACTCAGTCCTAGGCCCGAATTTCTACATAGTCCAGTTGTATCTGATCTCAGAAGACTTGGAGGTGATTAAAAGATCAATAAGTAAAATCTGGTTTGCACAAAAAGCCTTCCCCAGAGAATCATCAGCAAAGCAGAATTTTAGCACAGCCACAGAGCTCAGTGCTGGTTCCCACAAGATTTCTCCCAATTTTGAAATTAACCAAAATCACAGACCAGAAACAAAGCTCTGATATTAACCAGTAAAGATCTAACACCACCAAAGAACACCTATAAAACCCAGAAGAGGTAACAGTCTCCTTAAATGCCCAGGTATCAATGTAAAGACACAAAGATTGAGAAAGAACAAAGAAATATAACAACAAAGAAAACAAATGAAGCATCAGCTAAGAAACCAGGGGAAAAGTGGATTTATGAAATGTCTGACAGAATTCAGAGTAACCCTCTTGGGGATGTTCAGGGAATCACAAGAAAATACAGAGAGAAAATTAAATGATATCAGCAAACAATCTAGGAGCAGAATGAGAAACTTGACAAAGGAATGAAATCAGTTTTAAAAAATTCTAGAATTTAAAAAATACGTTATCTGAACTGAAAGACTCACTAGAAAGCTCCAACAGCAGACTTAATCAAAAGGAAGAAAGAATCAGTGAGCTCAAAGAAAGAACATATGAAATTATCAAATCAGAGGAGCAAAAAGAAAAAGGATTGAAAAAAATGTAGAAGAAATACAACAAATATGAGATTCCCTCAAGTGAAATAACCTCTGCATAATTGGCATACCCAGGGGAGGGGAAAAAGGAAGAGATATAGAAAGCATATTCAAGAAAATAGTGGCTGAAAATTTCTCAAGTATGGAGAAAGATTACAGCTTCCAGGTACAGAAAGTTCAGAGGTCACCAATCAAATTCAATCCAAGGAAGAACACCCCAAGGCATATCATAATCAAATTATCAAAAACCAAAGATAAACAGAATTCTCACAGCAAGCATCCAGAGAAAAGAAACACATAATATTCAATGGAGCCCAAATACATGTCCCAGTGGATTTCTCAGTAGAAACCCTACTACTAGGTCAGAAGAGAATGGGAGATATAATTAGGGTGCTGAAGGAAAAAGACTGTCAGCCAAGAATACTCTATCCAGCAAAACCGACATTCAAATATGAAGGAGAAATAAAGTCTTTCCCAGACAAACAAAAGCTAAGGGAATTCATCAACACAAAACCTGCATTACAAGAAATGCTAAAGGGAATTCTTCAGTTGGAAACAAGACGATGTTAAGGAGAAGCAAGAAAACATTTAAAGATGCATTAGTAAATTAAGTTCACAGACAACCTCAGAGTACTCCAATGTTATAAGCATGATGAATACATTGATTACATCCTTAGTATAAAGACTACAGGACAAACCTAACAAGATACAAACATATACAACAACCGTATAAGAGATAGGCAATATTAAAAGATGTAATTTGAAACAACAAATTATCAAAAATGGTGGGAATGATGCCAAAGTGTGGAGTTGACTTTGGATTTTTTTTTTTTTTTTTTTTTTTAGATATCAAGTTAAGTTGCTATTAGTCTAAAACATGTTTTTGGTAGGACTCATGGTAACCATACACAAAAATTGGAGACATACTAAAAATAAATAGCAAGATATTAAACTATACTGCTAGAGAAAACCACTCAATCACAAAGGTAGACAGTAAGAGGAGAAAAAAGGAAAAAAGGATCAACAAAGCAGCAACAACAAAAGGAACAAAATGGCAGTAATTATTCCCTATATATCAATAATAACTCTAATATAAATGGATTGAATACCCTAATTAAAAGACTTAGAGTGTCTCAATGGATTATAAAATAAGAACCAGCAATGTGCTGCCTACAAGAATCTTACTTCACTTATAAAGACACACACCATCTGAAAGTGAAGGGATGGAAAAAGATATTTTATGTAAATGGAAACCAGAAAAGAGCAGGAGTATCTAGATTTTAATCCATGGACAGTGAAAAAGAAAAGATAAAGAAGGTCATTATATAGTGATAAAGAGATCAGCTCAACAAGAGGATATAACAATTTTAAATATATATGCATCCAACTTTGGAGTACCCAGTTATATAAAGCAATTACTACTAGACCTAACAGGAGAAATAGACCCCAGCACAATAACAGTTAGGGACTTTAACACCCCACTTTCACCAAAGGACAGATCATCTGGACAGAAAATTAACCAGGAAACATCCAAATTAGTCTCTACTCTAGGCTGATTGGACCTAATGGACATTTATAGAACATTTCACGCAGCAGCTGCAAAATTCACATTCTTCTCAGCAGTGCATGGAACATTCTCTCACATAACTAATCTCAACAGATTTTTTAAAAATTGAAATCATATCAACTACTTTGTCTGACCACAATGGAATAAAACTAGAAATCAACAACAAAAGGGAGACTAGAAACTGTACAAATACATGGAAATTAAACAACAAATGGGTAAAGAAGAAATCAAAAAACAAATTAAAAAATCTCTGGAGATAAATTAAAATGAATACACAACCTACCAGAACCTGTGGGATACAGCAAAAGCAGTTCTAAGAGGGAAATGTATAGCAATAGATGCCTACATTAAAAAGGAAGAAATACTTCAAATAAACAACCTAACATTACATCTCAAGGAACTAGAAAAACAAGAACAAATCTAACCAACTTAGAAAATTAAAAAAATACAAAAGATCAATGAAACAAAGTGTTGTTTTTTGAAAAGATAAACAAAACCAATGAATCCTTAGCTAGACTAATGAAGAAAAAAGAAAGCTCAAATAAATAAAATCAGAAATGAAAAAGGAGACATTGCAACTGATACCACAGAAGCACAAAGGACCATAAGAGACTGCTATGAACAACTATATGTGAATAAACTTGAAGACTTAGAAAAAATGGATAAATTCCTGGACACATACAACTACCAAAGTTGAATCACAAAGAACTAGAAAACCTAAACAGACCAATAATAAATAATAAGATTGAAGCAGTAATAAAAAGTTTCTCAACAAAGAACACCCCAGGTCCAGATGGCTTCACTGCTGAATTCTACCAGACATTTAAAGAAGAACTAATACCAATTCTCAAACTCTTTCAAAAAATTGTAGAGGAGAGAATGCTTCATTTTGTTTGTTGGTTTGTTTGTTTGGCAGCTGGCTGGTATGGTTATCCAAACCCTTGACCCTGATGTCACAAAGCCTTGTTCTAACCAACTGAGCCAACTGGCTGGCCCCACAGGAGGGAATACTCCTCAACTTATTCAACAAGGCCAACATTAACCTCATACCAAAACTGGAAAAAGATACAGCAAAAAAAGCAAACTGTAGACAAATATTGCTAATTAACACAGATGCAAAGGTACTCAATAAAATACTAGCAAACAGAATTCAGTAACACATTAAAAAGATTCTTCACCATGATCGACTGGGATTCATCTCAGTGATGCAGGGATGGTTCAACAGATGCAAACCAATAAACATGTTACATTACCCTAACAGAATGAAGGGGAAAAAATACGATCCTTTCAATAGACACAGAAAAAGAATTTAATAAAATCTAACACCACTTCATGATTAAAAACACTCAACAAATTAGGCATAGAATGAATATACCTCCACACGATAAAGGCAATTTGCAACAAACCCACAGCTAATGTTATACTGAATGGACAAAAATTGGAGGAATTTCTTCTAAGATTTGGAACAAGACAAGGATGCCCACTTTTCTCTACTTTTAATCAGCATAGTACTGGAAGTTCTATCCAGCATAATGAAATGAGAGAAAGCAATAAAGGGAATCTAATTGGAAAAGAAGAAGTCAAGCTATCCCTATTTGCAGATGACATGATCATCTACATAGGAAACTCTAAAGACTCCACCAAAAATTACTAGAACTATAAATGAATTCATTATAGTGGCAGGACACAAAATCAACACACAAAAGTCAATAGCCTTCCTATACATCAACATTGAAATAACCGAAGTAGAAATCAAGACAGTAATCCCATTCACAATATCTACCAAAAAAAGAGAAATACCTAGGAGTAAATTTAACCAACACAATGAAAGACTTCTACAATGAAAAATATGACACAAACAAATGGAAAGATATCCCATGTTCTTGGGATGGAAGCATTAACATAATCAAAATTTCCATATTACCCAAAGCAGTCTACACATTCAATGCAATCCCTATCAAAACACAAATGACATTCTTCACAGAAATAGACAGAAAATCTTAAAATTTGTGTTGAACCTCAAAAGACCCCATATAGCAAGAGCAATCTTGAACAAAAAGAACAAAGTTGGAGGCATCAAATTTCCTGACTTCAAGATATATTATAAAGCTGTAATAACCAAAACAGCATGGTACTGCCATAAGAATAGACAAATATAGACCAATGAAACAGAATAGAGAACTCTGAAATAAACCTACACACTTATAGCCAACTAATTTTCAAAGAAGATACCAAGAATATACACTGGGGAAAGGACAGCCTCTTCAATAAATAGGAAAACTGAATGTCCACATGAAGATTGAAACAATTCCCCTATCTCTCACCATACACAAAAATCAACTCAAAATAGAATAAATACCTAAATTTAAGACCCAAACTATGAAACTACTGGAAGAAATGGGAGTGGGAAGCCCTTTTACTAGCAATACTGCAAAGGCATAGGCAACTAAAGCAAAAATAAACAAATGGGACTATATCAAACTATACAGCTTCTGCACAGAAAGGGACACTCTCACAAGTGAAGAAACAGCCTACAAAATGGGAGAAAGTGTTTGCAAAATATACATCAGACATGTGTCTGATATCCACAATATATAAGGAATGTAGCAAAAAACACAAATAACACAATTAAAAAATGGGCAAAGGACCTGAACAGACATTTCTCAAAAGAAGAAATACAAATAACCAATAAGCACATGAAAAAAATGCTCAAAATCACTAATCATCAGGGAAATGCAAAATAAAGCCATAGTGTGATATTACCTCACCCCAGTTAGAAAAGCTTTTACCAACAAGACAGCACATAAATGCTGGTGAGGATGCAGAGGAAAGGGAGCCCTCCTAAATTGTAGGTGGGAATGTAAATTGGTACAGCCATTGTGGGAAACAGTATGGAATTTCCTCAGAGAACCAAAAACAGATCTACCTTAGGACCCAGCTATACCACTACTGGGTATATACCCAAAGGAAATGAAATCAATATACCAAAAAGAAACCAGTGTTCTCATGCTCATGACTACCTAACTTAGCATACTGGGGAAAAGTCCACATGAAGATGGAGGCAGAGAACAGAGTCATGCATTTCCAAATCAAATAATACCTCAACACACCAGAAACTGAAAGAAGCAAGAAAGTATTTGCCCTCAGAGATTTCCAAGAAAGTTGGCCCTCCAAACACCTTGATTTTGGACTTCTATCACCCAGAACTGTGAGATTCTATTTCTACTGTTTTAGACCACCAAGTTTGGGGTAATTTGTTACAACAGTGCTAGGAAACTAATAGAGATTTTGGCAACAGGAAGTGGGATGCTGCTGTAACAAATACCTAACAATGTGGAAATGGCTTTTGAATTGGATAATGGGTAGAGGCTGTTAGAGTTTTGATGTGTATAACAGAAAAAGCCCAGAATGCATTGAAGAGATGCTTTGTAGAAATATAGACATTAAAGATTATTTCGGTGAGGGCTCAGAAAGAAGTAAACAGTATGGTAGAAAAAGCTATTATTTTAAGGAATTTGTATACCGTCATAAACAGAGCATCGATAAAAATATGAGCATTAAAGGTGCTTCTGGTGATTTCTCAGAAGGAAATGACTAACATGTTCTTAGAAACTGGAAGAAAGATGGCTTGTTATAAAGTGTCAAAAAAAACCAACTTTGATGAATTGTATTCTACTATCGAGTGGAAAGCAGAACTTATAAGTGATGAACTTGGATATTTAACCATGGAGATTTTCAAGCAAAGTGTTGAAGGTTCAGTTTGATTTCTTCTTGTTGCTTATAGTAAAATGCAAGAGAAGAGATGAATTGAAGAAAAAACTGCTGTAAAAACATGATGCAGCACTTGATAATTCGGAAGGTTCTTGGCACACCCAGTTTGCAAAAAATGATAAAATTAGGAAATTCATTGTTGGAAAAGTGTGCTCTAGAGAGAAGGGCAAGGATATGGCTGGAATATCTTTTGCTGAATAGATTAAGTGTATGACTTATGGATCCAACTGTCCATTTCATCAGACACCCGAAATAAAGATTTGGCTATTCAGGAAAGACCTGTGGAAGAACCTGTTGTCTAATAGAGTGGATCCTCTTGTCATATATGTTAAGCCCAGAAGGTTTCTGAGAATGCTGCATAAACAGAAACACTGCCACGTTGGACTGGAAGGACAGAGACAGGGATGTAGGGAAGAAAGCCATGTGAAGATGGAAGCAGAAGTTAGGGATATGCAAGGAAAGATTCTCCCTTTGCCTTTAGAGGAAATGTGTCTCTGCTGCCATGTTATTTTGGACATGTGGTCTTCAGAACTTGAGACAATACTTTTCTGATGTTCTAGGTCACCAAGTCTGTGGTAATTTGTTGCAACTTTAGGAAATTAATACACCATCTATTACTGACTACCTGGTCTGGTTCTGCCAATGCCAATGCAAATGTAGGGAGCTCTCTGACCTGAGCTTAGCTTTAACTCAGACCCAGGTGTACTGATTCTAGCCTTGAACATTCCTATAAAATAAAATCCACTCTCTACCTCCTATTAACTCTTTCTGTGAACATCTTTAAAGAAACAAAAATTGTAACAAAGCCGTAAAGTTTCTTATATCTTATCATCCTGATAACAATTTCTAGCTATTTTAAGTGTTTCAAAAAACTTTAAAAACTTCAACATTTGAGTGAGAACATGAGGTATTTATCTTTCTTTGACTAGCTTATTTCACTTAACAATTTTCTCCAAGCTCATCATGTTGTTGCAAATGACAGAATTTTATTCTTTTTTGTGGCCGAGTAGTATTCTCTTGTTTATATATACCACATTTTCTTTATCCAATCATCTGCTGATGGACACTTAGATTGGTTCCAACTCTTTACCATTGTGAATAGAACTGTGATGAATATGGGAGTGCAGCTATCCCTTTGACTTGTTCACTTCCTTTCTTTTGGATATAGACACAGGGGTGGGATTGCTGGATCATATGGTAGTTCTAGCCGTAGTTCTTTGAGAAACCTTGCTAAATACCCTGATATGAGCATTGCACACTGTATAAATGCTCCCAAATATCACATTGTGCTCCATAAATACATACAATTATCATGGATCAATTAAGAAAAAATACAAAGAAAAAATTAGACAGTATAATAGTGGTTACTAGAGGCAGGGAAGGGGAGGGAATGGGAGATGGGGAGAGGTCAGTAAACAGATACAAAATTACAAAGTTACAGTTATATAGGAAGAATAAGTTCTGGTGCTCTAGGGTGATGATAATATTATATGGCAATAGCTTTATAATAATAATAATAAAGCTAATAATATTGTATGGCAGATTTCAAGATAGACAGAAAAGAGGATCTTGAATGTTATAACCACAAAGAAATGATAAATGTCTAGGTGATAGATATGCTAACTATTCAGATTGGATCATTACACAATTTATGTGCATACTGAGCAAACTGTACCTCATAAAAATGTACAATTAAAAACAATCAATTAATTAATTTAAAAAATTTTCAGAAGCAGAAGTAGATTAGAGGTTACCAGAAACTGGAGGGAAGGAATAATCGAAAGTTATTGCTTAATGGATACAGAGTTTATGTTTAGGATGACGAGTAGTTTTGGAAATAAATAGAGGTGTTGTTTACACAGCATTGTGAGTGCATGTTTAAAAATGGTTAAAATGCCAAACTTTTTGTTATATATATTTTTACCACAATAAAAACAAGCCCCCCAAATTTACAGTTATAATGATAAGTAAAATAAAGCAAGTTCTAGTACACAGTCTATTGGACTCTGGTTTTCAGACTTTCTTTGCAAGCGAAAATGAAATTAGTAAATCGTCCCCTAATTTGTGATTTGTCAAATAGCTGACAATATATTGCTCATTTTCTTCCACTTTTAAAACCTCTTAAACTTTGGTTAGGTAGGCAGAAGAGAGCAAAAAAAAAGGGCCGAGAATTTTGGAGAAGGGTTGTGAACCTTTGCAATATACTGAATGGGTGTTGATGCACTCTCTTACTCTCTCTTTCTTTAATAATATGTTGTAAACTCATGCGTGAATACATATTTTAACTATTAGAGTAAATTTTATGAAAATACAAAATACTTAATCATAGCTCACCTGTGTTTAATTATGTGTCTTATGCATATAATAATTTTAGTGATAATAATGGTTTTCATTCACATTTAACTTGCAGTTTGCAAAAGGTTATTAATACATTATGTATCTGGGTGTCCATAGAATTGATTCTTACAACCCTATGTGGTAAGTAGAGTAAGCTGTTATTATCCCATTTTATAAATAAGGAAACTGAGGCTCAAGTAATTAAAATGGCTTTCCAAGTTCACAGAACAAGTAAGTATCAGAACATTGACCAGTACCCAGGCCTCCTAATTCCATCCCAGTGCTCTTTTGTTTTCTCTCTGCCGACTGGAAGAGCTGACTAAATTATATTATGTTCATATATTTATATATTTTTATCTATTCATATAACATGATTTAGGATTTTACATGTAAGAAAAATAATGTGAAAACCTCTTTGCTCAATGGCTTACTTCTCTGAACATATGCTTTGACACTTTTTGACTTGATAGTAAAATAAAGCAATGGGTGGAGATAAGAAATACTTAAATTTATTTGTTTCATTGTGCAAATATGTCATGCTACTACTAACATATGTGGTTTAAGGAGAAAATGCCCACTTTGTGTTGAACACAGGATGGTAATTTTTTATTATATGAAAGAATTAAATAGTTTGTATTTTTGTTTTTTATGTTATCGAGGACCTATGGGTGTAACTAGGTTGACCAAAAAGGGCAATTCAGTATCACTGAAAGGCCAAGGAAACTGATAGGAAATATTTTTAAAATATTTATACATTGAGTTCCCCTAAATCCTTGAAGAAGGAAAATGATTCATGACTCAATGCAATGAAAGACCCATGTGTTTTATGCTAGTAATTTGGCAGGTTTACAACGGTAACTATTAAGGTTTTTTGTCCCCCTGTGAACAAAATGAATACAGATACATTTTGAGGGAAGATTAAAAATTGTTCCTTGAAATTAATTATTCTTTAAAAAAAAATCATTAAGGAAATAGTGGTCTAGTTGAATTGATACCTGGGAAAATAATCTCCATCTAATAGAAATTTGCTGCAAATACAGAATGCCTGCTGGAAAATTGATAAAATTATAATAAATTAAGCATACCAGAATCATTTTTATTTTCTCCTTGCTGCTGTTGATGATACAATGTATTTCCAGAATAATAGTTATTCAGTATATTTGCAACATAGGGAGTTGAAAATACGTGTCTTTGGGAAATGTCTACTCATGAGCCTGAAGGAAATGGTTAGTTATGTGATGTGATATATTTATATATATATATATATATATATATATATATATATATGTAAATGCACATAAAAACAAAATGAAAACACCTACTGCATTTGGATGTTTAAATTGAAAACATAAACTATAGAGTCAAGAAATACAAATGTTAATATTGTATTCACCTTAACATACATGATGTACCAAAGGAGCTGTTTTGAGGTGTCTGTCGCTAAACATGAACATCATGGGTGGGAGGTGATAATACGTACTGATGATCTAGGGAGGGACATAGACTAGGAATATTGTTTGGCTTGAAAGTGTAGGAGTTACTCTAGAAAGGGCTGGAGATCCCAGGGATGTTGGATGATCACCTTCCTTTTCCTGAGTCCTAATCTAGGCTTTCTGTCCCATCTTTGACAAATGACCATTTGACATTTTCTGGATGGATTTATTTGTTCTATAAAATAAGCCAAGTTTCAAGTAATGTCAGTTCATATACTTAACTATATAGGCAGGGGATAAGAAATGGGCTAGGAGTGTCTGGATTGAGGCTACACACTTGCCAGAGCCAATGGGCCAATGGGTAGTTAACACGGATGTTGGTGATGGAGAAGTAAAGGGAAAGGTGGGCCATGTAGAGACTAAGTACAAGAGCACATGATCTCCTTGAGTCTCTTAATGTTAACCTTTTAGGGGTTATATATTGAGGAATTATCAGAGAACATCACCCAAGTCCCAGTTAGTTATAGTCATCTTGATTTGCTAATGGATTCCAAAATTTCAAAATTAGAATCATTAGTGATCCCTGCTCTATTGTAGTTTCTGGTTCAATATAGAAAAGAAAATAGTAGAAAAGAAAATAGCCCTGTTAAAGCATCCAAACCAGATGATTCCAAAAGAGATTTAGAAATTCCTATCTCTAACTCATCTGTTTTCCTCATCACTAGCAACTGAAGCATGCAGCTATGGTGTCACTGTCATTGCCATTGTTTATTTTTCTTACTTCTGATTGCTATTAGTTCTCTCTTCCATTTATCTTATTTTTGGCAATAGAATATTGCTTAGGGTCTGCTCTCTTCCTCCTGTTTATAGATCCAAAAACTTTTCTCCAGGGCATGACCTTCTTATTTCCCTTTGTTCTAGTTTGATGAGCTCATGCTACACAATAGTCCCCCCTTATCCACGGGGGATACGTTCTAAGACCTTCAGTGGAGCTGGAAACCATGCACAGTACTGAACCCTATATATGCTGTTTTTTTTCCTATATATACATACCTAGGCTAAAGTTTAATTTATAAATTAGACACAGTAAGGGATTAACAACAATAGTAATGAAATGGAACAATTATAACAATATACCATAATAAAAGTTATGTGCATGTGGTCTCTCTCTCAAAATATCTTATTGCATTGTACTCAACCATCTTCTTGTAATCTGTTGATCTGATAATTGAAGAAGCTACTAAGTGACTAATGGGTGGATAGACAAAGGGATGATTCTTGTCCCTGGTGGGACAGAGTGGGATGGTATGAGATTTCATAGCCGCTACTCAGAAAGGTGTGTAATTTTTTAACCCATGAATTGTTTATTTCTGGAGTTTTCTGTTTAATATTTTTGACTGAAGGTTGACCACATGTAACTGAAACCATGGGAAGTGAAACCACAAATAAGGGAGGAGTACTATATACATAACTCCAGAGCAGCTTTGTGCAGTGGTTGAAGGTAAGAAATTGGTGGAAGTTTGGTAAAACAAAACAAAAAAATAGCTACTCACTACAAATTAATGTTCCAAGATATCAGGTTGACTGTCATAAAATGGCAAAGCTCTTGAAGGAGAGTGGCTATCAGAAGGTGCTAAATAGAAGTCCACGAGCTCCAAGGAAGATTGACCTCCTTCTGGCCCACGGTCATGAGAAGATCCTCATGTGCTCTGGGTGTTCCTCATTGACCTCAGTGTGTTACTGTTGCAACTGAAGCAACATGCTGAGCTACATGTACTTTGGTAAGGTGGTTTCTTCCCTGCACAATACCACAAACACTACCTCCACCCTAGACAAAGCCAGTATTAACCCCATCATGTCCTCTATCTAAATTTCTGCCAGTCACACAAGAAAAACCAAGACATCCAGGTCATCTCATTACACTGATGTTTATTCACAAGCAGCCCAAAATATCCTGTAATTAGCCTACATCTCTCACCCTTTTCAATCCCCAATGCCTCCTTTCCAACTTTCTGGAACACACAGTCAGTCAGAAAAATCCCCTTTGTACTCAGTCTCTTCTCAGAGTGTTCCCTTCATCTTCTTTCTCTAACTAAAATTTGGATCTCCCTTGAGGACACTTAAAAAATCTTCTCAAGGAGTGGTGGTTTTCTCCCTCTTTTCCTCATACTACTGGATCTGGGGTTAGGATAATTGTCTTTCCTGATTCTTCTTACCACTTTCAGACATTTTTCCCTTTCACCCTCTTCCTCTCAAGCCCCAGATTTATTCTGAATTTTATACCAACAGATTACTCTATCCACTATCCAAGCTTATTGCAGTAATCTAACCAACCCCCAGACCACTTTTTCATTTCTTGAAAACTTTATCACATGATTTACTCCATTGCTACTTCAGTCACAATTCTTGGTGATTTTATTATTCATACAGACAATGCTGCTGATATCCTGACTTTTCAGTTTCCTGTTATTTTTGCCTAGAATCTTGTCCTCTACGTTACATCACCTGCCTACTCTCATGGGGTTACCCTAGACTTTGTCATTACTGATAATAGCTCTCCCTCCATAATCTCAATTTCAAGCTCCCCACTCTGCAATCTACCCTTCTTATCTTTCTAACACATTCCTTCTATTCCCTTCCCACAACAAATCATTGACACTCTGAAATCTTCAGTTCACTGGTCATACCACCTTTTCAACCCACACATTTTCTCACCTTCCTCATATCCTTATTTCCTTCCTCAAAATTTAGATTCTGTAGTTCATTTTTATGCTCACCTCCTGTTTACATACTCAATTCCTTGTACCCTCTTTCATTGCATATAATATGACTGGCAAACCCAACCCTGGTCACATTCAACTCTCAGCTTGCTTTGCACATCCATGTGTCTGGAGAACACTATATCCCAGTACTTCCCAATTTTATGTTAAATAAGTGAGCATTATTCTCAAGTTGGATCCTACTTCTCTCCAGCAACCCTGTTTTATCTTCTTTGTCATTTTTCTCTTACTTTCCCAAAAGACTCTTTCATGTCTTTTCCCCCATTCTCAAGCACCCATATTTGCTAACCTCTTCTCTTTGAGCTAACCAACTTGCATTCTATTTCACTGAGAACATGAAGACAATCAGAAGAGAACATTCACCCACTTTAACCACCAGATCTACTCATCTACCTGCTTTCCCTCTAGCGACAATGGAGGGGCTCTCTCAGTGGCCCTATCTAAGACTAGGTCCTTCACAGAGACACTGGCTCCCATCTCCTCTGCCTACCATAGGACATCACTTCTTTAAGAGGCCCCTCTCTCGTGCAGCACCAGTTCCACTCTTAACTGGTTCATTCCCATCAATAGACAAATAAGCTGTGACATCTCCCCTCTTAAGAAGTCTGATTTGCCTGTATCTCTCAGCATCACTACCTACCTCTGAGCTATCCTTGGTTCTATCCTATCCCTTTTCTATGCTCAGTAAGTCAATTATACCTCTTCGATCTGCTGTTTCTATTTTTCCTGCTGATAGTTAGTTCAGTCCCTTATCACCATATCATTGAACAATTTTAACAAATTCCTATTACTTTTCCCTTTCCTGGTTTTCTAGCTCAGGCTAGAGCATTAGGTTAAATCACCAAATGATAAATATATGCAGATTTTAGAAACTGAATCTTTTTTGAATTCTTTTCTAGATTTAGTATCTTAAAGAAAAACCTGTATTATAACATATTTTTAAAAACAAAACTTCATAAGGATATTTACTGCTTATTGAGGAAAATCAAGATTTCTTACTCTTTCAGTAAAAGTCCACAATGTCTTTTCTGTTTTATATATCAGGATGGTCTTGCTGAATTCCTGACAATTCCCTCAATGTGACACGTAGGTTTTACCCATTCCCTATCTATATAACTATGAAAATTCTATCCATTCTTTTTTTTAAGAAAAAAATTAAAATAAAGAAATTATAGCTAATCGTATAATAAATACCTGTATTCTCACTACCCAGACTAGAAGGCATTTAATAATGTTTAACTGGGCAGAGTCAAGAGTTGGGGAGTACTAGGGCAGATTTCTTCACCAACTTACCTGTCATAGGGACAAAGAATTCTCTATCCATCCATTAAGGGCCAGGTCTAGTACCACCTCTGCATGATACATCTTAGCATGAAGACCTCTCATATCAATATATTTGTCAATCTTTTTTATGACATGCACCATGTCCATATATATGTGTGTGTGTATATAGATGTATGTATATATTTCATTGTTCATTCATATTTTATATTTATATGTATATATAGTTCATTTATACTATATGTGAATGAAATATAAATATATGTACATAGATATAACTTATTTAAGTGTAAATATGCTTCTTAAGGGTTGGCACTACATTTTGTCATCTTTGGCATTATCTTTTTTTTTTTTTTGGCACTATCTTTAAGCATCTGTACCAACAAATTGCCTGGCAGAGCATACACCATATACACCCACTCACTAAACACCCTCCTCTACCCACAAGCATACACATATATATATATTTTTTCCTCTGCCCACTTATCTTCTTCCAAATATATATGAATAAAGGAATGAACAATAGAATAGTTGACTAAGAAACATGTATACTTCAAATTTAGGTGCTCATTATCTAAGTGAGGTGCTTTACTGCTAATTCTTCATTCTTTTATTACACATGGCCTTAGAAAAAAGTAATAAAGGGCCCTTAGCTACTTGAAGTGTTCCTATAACCTATAGGAGTATCATTTGTCTTGGTGGCAGCCAGGAAAGGAGCAAAGAACAATTTGTCTTTTTTTGACTCATATTTTTACTTAAATGTAGAGAGATAAAAAGCAAAAGACAGCCTGTGCTAATTAGAAGGAGAAAATTTAAGAGAGTATTGCTCTTGGCAGTGTTCAAAATACCAAGGTCAAACAAGAACCTTCTGTAATTCTTTGCTTCTCAGCAGAATAGTGTATTGGGTGAGAGGATTTCGCAGAGTCATCTTTTTGGATTCTACAAGGGCCTAGCAGCATAGAGTCAAGAGGTTGTGTGTCAGTTTCTTAAATGGTCACTGGGAAATCATAAGATCCTGTTTATTCATTAAACATCTTTCTTAAGAACATTAATCTAAGCCTGAAAAATTAATACATCATGACCTACCCCTCCCTTGGGTTTCAATTTTATTACTCTGTTACTTAAAAACGGTTTAGACAATATTTTCTGAGGAGGTTCAAGGACTCTTCTTTCCACTCTCACCCTTTATACATCCTATAATTTAGCAATATCATGACTTTTTGACTGACTTGTGGCTTACTGGTATGGAATAGCCAGTTACCAATCATCTAGTTCATTGCCTCCACAGAAAACCACACCACCTGAAAAAAGCAATCTGTCCAATATCTATTGGTCATTTATTGGCAGATTAAGAAAAAAATCAATGTTTAGAAAAGACTCAACAATTCTTTTATCATTAATCTGAAAACCCAGCAAATTCAATAAAAATGCTCAGCAGTGCTATCCATTTTTTAGGAAAGAAATTTTCTGAAGTGTAGTACAAGATTAATAACATAATACTACCAAAATTATCTTTTGCTATCGATTACTACCAAAAGTAATTGAAGCTAAATTCCATCTGTTGAAACAAATGAATAAACTATATTTTGGAACGTAGTTTCCATGATATCTACTGTACATATTCACTGAACTTCTGATCTATACATTTTGGTAACCCACAATGGATATCTTATAGTCTCACTTCTAATTGTCAAGGTTATTTAAACCTAAATAGAATTATACCCTAAATAAAATTAAACACTTTTTACTTTCCATTCTAAATTGTTAATAAAAATTTTTTTTTTGCTCAAAGGAGGCATTTATTCAACTTTTTAATCCTTATTTTTGCTATTTGGTATTATAAAATAATTACAATATACTTAAGCGTGATTATACCTAATGAAAACAAGTGTTTTTTTTTTTAATGATTATGTAGTTAGGAAGGCATCTCAATAAAATAAAGTAGGCATGGGATGATCCCCTCCCTCTCCAAAGAAGGGGAAATCCATAACAGGTATGTATTGATTGTTTTTTCAGAATTACATTTTGTTATAATAGAGTATAAGCTCCATGAGTGTAGTAATCATTTCTAGCTTGTTCATGACTGTTTACTATTGCCTAGAATGATGTTTGACATAAGTGCTCAATAAACATAACCAAATAAATGATGTTGCCAACCTTATTTTACTCAGACAAAGTTACCAAATTAAAAAAGTAAAAGTCATAAATATATGCCCTTTAGTGGTAATTAAACAAATATCTAACTTCCTATTTTTTTATACTAACTTAGAACATTGACCTTAACTATGCAAAGTGTCACTTAAAAGTATGTTTTAGATTCTTTCATAATTCATTCATATGAATTCCACATGTGAGAAATTGGATTTTGATATAAATATGGAATAAAAGAACACTCTGATAGGTGGATGTCATTCTTTTCTCTCTCTCCAGTTTGAAAACTAAGGTAAAACCTATTTCAGTGGACCAACAAGAAAAAGAGATTAGTTCATAAATAACAGCTGTTGCTTTTCCTTGCCTCTATATAGTTCTTGGATTCTTCCATTTGAGATACACTTGAATTATCCCATTTTTAAAGGCTTTAACTCAGGTCCTCAAATCTCTGTATCTGGTGTGTTGTCTAACAGACTGTCATTTGGCTTTTCTTTAGGGAAGCAACTTTCGAGCATGCCACAGACTCTAGCTTTTCATGCTATATTTAGAAGATAATTTGCTGCACCTTCTTGGATCGATTTTGCCATCTCAGTTACTTTGTGAGAGATAATTGACATTCTTTGTGCTATGACAACTGTATGTGATGGATTAGTTCTAGTGGTTGACACTGGTTAGCTTCATATCAGCCACAGAATTTCATGAGCAGCCAGATTAAAATCCTATACATGACACAAGAAATTTCTAGGAATACAGCCAGATTGAACTTGAGTAAAAGAGGAAACATGTTCTCTCTTTGAAGAAATCTTCAGTTTTCCAAAGTCATAAAAAAGGTGAAAACTCAGTAGACTATTAGTAAAACAGTTTCTAAGGGTCAGCATATATTCTAATTGAGAAGTTTCAGGGTATGACTATAGCTAGATAATTATGATACCTTTATATCAACACATTAAAGCCTTAAAATAATATAGTTAAAATAACTTTTTACAGATTAATAAAAAGTATGATTTAGCCTATGAGAAATTAGAAATTATTTCAAAAGTCTACATTAAGAAATGTTATTGTAAATGGGATTGCTTTCTTGATTTCTTTTTCTGTATGTTCATTGTTGGTGTATAAGAACACTACTGATTTTTGTGTATTGATTTTGTATCCTGCAAATTTACTGAATTTGTTTATGAGCTCTAGGAATTTTTTCATAGAAGTGATGGATTTTTCTATATATCGGACAAGGTTATCTGCAAAAAGTCACAATTTGACTTCATCTTTTCAAATTTGGGTGCCCTTTATTTCTTTCTCTTGCCTGATTGCTCTGGCTAATTCCTCCAATGCTATGTTGAACAGTAGTCATGAGAATAGGCATCCTTGTCTTGTTCCTGTTCTTAAAGGAAAAGATTTTAATCTTTCCCCATTCAGGATGCCATTGGCAGTAGTTTTGTCATATATGCCTTTTATTGTGTTGAGATATTTTCCTTCTATTCCTAATTTGTTAAGGGTCTTTATCATGAAGGGATGTCGAATTTTGTCAAATACTTTTTCTGTCTATTGAGATAATCACATGTTTTTTTGTCCTTGCTTTTGTTGGTGTGTTGTATCACATTTACTGATTTGCATATGTTGAACATTCCTTGCATCCCTGGGATGAATCCCACTTGATCATAGTGTGTAATGTTTGATGTGCTGTTGTATTTTCTTTGCTAATATCTTGTTAAGGATTTTTGTGTCTATGTTCATCAACGATATTGGTCTGTGGTTTTCTTTTTTTGTTGTGCCTTTGTCTGATTTTGGTATCAGGGTGATGCTGGCCTCATAGAATGAATTTGGGAAAACGACTTCTTTCAATTTTCTGGAATACTTTGGAAAGTATTGGTGTTTATTTTTATATAAAGGTTTGGTAGAGTTCAGTAGTGAAGCCGTCTGGTTGTGGGCTTTTCTTTGTTGGGAGACTGCTGATTACTGCATTAATCTCATTGTTTGTTATTGGTCTGTTTGCATTTTCTATTTATTCTTTGTTCATTCTTGGTAGTTTGTATGTGTCCAGAAATTTATCCATTTCCTCCAGGTTTTCAAGTTCATTGGTGCATAGTTGTTCATAATATTCTCTAATGATGCTTTATATTTCTGTGGTATCAGTTGTAATGTCTCCTTTTTCATTTCTGAAAACAAATAATCCAGTTAAAAAATGAGCAAAATGCTGAATAGGCATTTCTGAAAGGAAGACATACAAATGGACAATAGGTACATGAAAAAATGCTCAACATCACTAATCCTGAGGGAAATGCAAATCAAAACCACATTGAGATACCATCTCACCCCAGTTAGACTGGCTATTATCAAAAAGACTGAGAATAATAAAAACTGGGGAGGATGTGGAGAAAAGGGAACTCTTCTACAACACTGGTGGGACTGTAAATTAGTACAGCCATTATGGAAAACAGTATGGAGATTTCTTAAATAACTACAGATAGAACTACCATGTGATCTGGCAATCCTAATTCTGGGTGTATACCCAAAGTAATGGAAATCATCATGTCAAAGGGACACCTGCACTCCCATGTTCATCGCAGCTCTATTTACAATACCCAAAATATGGAACCAACCTAAATGTCCATTGCCAGATGACTGGATAAGGAAAATGTTGTGTATATGCAGAATGGAATACTACTCAGCCATAAAAAAGAATGAAATTCTGCCATCCATAACAACATGGATGGGCTTGGAGAAAATTATGTTAAGTGAAATAATCAAGAACAGAAAGAGAAATACAACATGTACTCACTCACAAGTGAGAGCTAAGAATGAAAGAAAGAAAAAGTATAATAAAATGTTGAACTTTCAAAAGGAGAGAACAGACCTATAGTTACTAGAGGTGGGAAAGGAGGAGGGGGAGGAAGATTAGGAGGTAATTGGGTGAGAGACACAAAAAATAATTATGATTTGTAATGATGAACATGCTAATAATATTGATTGATCATTACATAATGTAAACAAATAACGATTGTTAACTCTGTACCCCATAAATATGTATAATCATAAATCAATCAACAAATAAATAAAAATAAATTAAAGATAAATAAAACATATAATTTTTAAGAAATAAAAGATTAGCTTATGATCATGAAAAAAAAGTAAATCACCTTATGTAGTCAACTCTTACAGTAGTATACTGACCATGCAAGTGTATCAATTAAAACAACTATTATTTTTGAATTTTAATCTTAGTTTTTCATTTTTATTTATTCATTGTTAAATGGTAAGCCTGCCTTGAAAAATGATGTAAAATTATAATCCTATTCTTTTGGTAAAATAAATTACTCTAGCTTTCCTAGCATTAAAAAAAAAAGAAGAAATGCTGTATATTTAGTTTATGTTTAAAGTAGCACAAAGCAGACTTATATTCTGGAGACGGTTTCCTGTTTTAATCCCACAGATTGTAGAAATACGGATAGAAATTGTATTATATATTAAAACATTGAATGGCAGAGGCATACCTATAAGAGCTAATATCTGTGGAGAGGCATAAAAATTTTTATAAGTTGAGTTTTCTTTGTGATCATATATCTGGTTGTTTGTCTCCTCACAACTTATATTACCGAAGCTTATTTTCCCTTTAACATTTCAAGATTAAGTATAATCTAAAGACTTAGTCTCTGTAAGCTTCAAAATAAATGTTATTCATTCTCTTTCACTTAAGTGATTTAGTATCTTGCAATTTCTCTATACTTATCCGATATTCCTATATTTAACCTCATGTTTTTCTTTTGACTGAGAAGTGACAGTGGCTGAATGATATAATCTGTATGTTAGTGATGAGAGAGAAATAGATTGAGCCTGAAATAATGTCAACACAAGATCAAAATATCCAATTGTAAATCACAGTTTACGTCACTCCAAGTATCCATAATAGAAAATAGTTTACTAATACACAGATTTAGTATTTAAAATGGATCAATACAACTTAACTCATTGGTCAGATTCTTAGTATTTGTGTTTCTATTTAGCTTCCACGTTGCCAGATGATTCATTTTCACAAACCTTCAGAACTGTCTCTCCATACCTTTTTCTGCAAAACTGCACACAGACTTTTGGTTTTTCATTCCTCTGAGTGTATCTCTGGCCACTAACAATAGTGCTCTTTGTTGAATCTTGTCTATTTAACTATTTCAAATTACCTTAAATGGTTTTCCATACTTTCAAATTTTTATGGTATTTTTCAACTTAACTGTCCTGTTTTGTTTGTTTGTTTGTTTGTTTGTTTTTAAGGTTAAGCACCCTTCTTTCCCTTCCTTTCTTCTTTCTTCCCTCCCTCCCTCCCTCCCTCCCTCCCTCCCTTCCTTCCTTCCTTCCTTCCCCATTTCTTCTCTCCTTTATTTAGTTCACCCAGTGTTACCAGTTCTTAAAACTATATACATGGAGTGTCTTTTCTATGTTCCAGTAAACTAGGAATAGAGCATAAAGCACCTGAAATTACAGACTGTATTAGCCTGGGATGGCTAAGTGATGTTCAACACTAATAGGGCTCATTTTCTGAAAATCCCTTCCTCAGGAAGTGACCGAGTTGCTTAATATTATAATATAGACACTGTGATGAGTTGCCCTGTTCTCAGAGGCATGTCTATTTTAGTCACGGTAGTTTTTATTAATAAAAGAGTTATTGCTATGTTGGTCTATGTATTATGGGTTTTATAAAGTTTATTATTATTTTTTTACAATAGATAACAGTTAACTTGACATTTACTGAACATTAAAGAAGTAGATGGTGTGACTAGGTAAGGAGGAACATCTCAAAGAAGTGATTGGGTAGGAAATACTCTAGAATATAGAGGGATAACCAAATTAAGAAGCCACTGTTGATGGTTCATACACTTTGTTCAATGGTAAGAGGTGGAGAGAGGATTTAAGTGAATGGAGCACCTAGAGAGAGAGAGAGAAGAGGATAAAGAATATGTATAGCTACACACACACACACACACACACACACCTCACACACACACACACACCTCACACACACACACACCTCACACACACACACACACCTCACACACCTCACACACACACACACCTCACACACACACACACCTCACACACACACACACCTCACACACACACACACACCTCACACACACACACACCTCACACACACACACACACACCTCACACACACACACACACCTCACACACACACACACACCTCACACACACACACACCTCACACACACACACCTCACACACACACACACACACACACACACACACACACACCTCACACACACGTTTGCACAGCAGGAAAGCATAGATGAGACAGGATGAGTTGTCAATTGCTAGGGAGAATAGTTTCAGCTTCAGTCTAAACACTAACCAGTCAGAAGAGCCAGGGGTTCCTTAAGAATCAGAGATTCATACAAACAGAATTAGCTCAGGTATCCTAGTTGTGTGTACTAGGATGAAAATTTATACTTCCCTTTATAGCTTGCCTGCCCCCAGATTCCTTACCTGGAAAATTAAATAAATTTTCACATCCTAAATTCAAGCTGAATGTGAGGTGAAATCACCAGCTTACTAGGGTGAGAGAGAATTCAGACTTCTTTACTCTTTCTACCTTGCCTGCCCTAAAATTCCTTGCCTGGAAAATAATGTAGATTTCTGTATGCTAAATGCAAATTGTATATGTGGTGAAATCAGCAAATCTAAAGGAGAACAGAAAATTCCAGGATTCCAATAAATATATTTAATTCCTGGGTTGATAATGTTCGTGAGCGAAACTCACCAACAGCTAGAGTGAGTCTGGTTGGAGGGCTTATGATGAACACGATTGTGATAGTTCACAAGAAAAACAAGATAATGAAAACATTTATGTGCTATTTTGCTGAATATTACCTAGATTTTCTCGATTTTTAAAATAACCTCAGTTTCAATTTTGAATGACCTTAAATTATTTTTGATGTTATTCAAGGTCATTTTACAAATAAAAATAATGTGGTGAAATCAGCAAATCTAAAGGAGAACAGAAAATTCCAGGATTCCAATAAATATATTTAATTCCTGGGTTGATAATGTTCGTGAGCGAAACTCACCAACAGCTAGAGTGAGTCTGGTTGGAGGGCTTATGATGAACACGATTGTGATAGTTCACAAGAAAAACAAGATAATGAAAACATTTACGTGCTATTTTCCTGAATAGTACCTAAATTTTCTCGATTTTTAAAATAACCTCAGTTTCAATTTTGAATGACCTTAAATTATTTTTGATGTTATTCAAGGTCATTTTACAAATAAAAATTAAAAATGTATAAGAGTTCATTCAATTTCAGATCTAGAATTTTTCTTTCATCAGTGTATTTTTGTTTGAGAACAACTAAGTACAAGAAACAATTTTAAGCTGGTTTGGAATGAGCAAAATTTGGTATTTTTTATTAAGACTTTTTATTCAAATTTGTAAATTCCTTCATTTAGCACCAGCAAGAATAGTCACATTCCCATTACTGTAGTTTAAATACTAAAATGAATAGGAAACATTTGAAAATTTTAAAAGTCCAGAAATATTCTCAATTCCAATGATCCTACATATACTAATATTTCTATTTCTTTTCTATCTTTTGTTCATCCTTAAAATAAACTTCTAAATTTTTTTTGTGTAAAAATGAGGAGACACAAAGTGAGTTTCTGCTGGATATTTCCTGCTTGTTCAGTGTTCATATTGGATTGGATTTTCCCAACCCAGCAATCCTGCCTGTTACATAAAGTACCCATAGTGACTTGACAACTTTTGTTGCTATTGGCTCTTTTTGTTTTCTGTAGACATCATTCAGACACTTATCATCACTGTCATGTAAACAAACATCCTTTAAAAGCTAAACCTCCAATAGTTTCATTTGATCAGAAATCTTCCAGTAGCAGTTTCATCTGGGATATGGAAGATGACTCAGCATGAAAGCCTGTTTCTGCCTTTCAGTCCCTTTGACCTACCTGTGTTCTAAATGGAACATTCAATTATATTACCCTTCCTGTTTTCTAACCTTTGCCCATTGTGAGCCCTTCAATACGAATAAAATGTCCAGTGTTTCAAAGAAGAAATTATAAATGCAAAATGTATCCATCAAGTATAATGTAGTTGCCCGGCCAGCTATAGGCGTAGAAAAAGAATAACTCCCTGCTGTGCGCTCTTGTTGGAGAAAAGAGTTGCTGACACCTTTTTGTCTCTTCTCTATGGGAGCTTATTTCTTTTTCTCCATCCACAGCATTTCTAAGATCTGCACCATCAGAGAAAGAAAAGGTAGAAAAAAATCAAGTGTCAAATGCAATCATAAACTGCATGTTGAAGTCTATACTACCAAGACGCTAAAAAGGCAGAAGGTCTGTGGCCTCCTCTCAAAGTTCAATTTCAAAGGATGATTATACATGGCTGAAACTTTTGCTGCAACCAGGAGGGCCCTACCCACCAATTTCAGGTGTTGAAACTGTAACACTTTCTAAGATATCAATAATAGATGACTGGGAGGTAGCTTATAAAATATAATTGGCAGCTTGAGCTGAGTCTGAACATAGTAGCTTGCAAACTTATGTAACCCTGAAATTTATAAGTGTTTAGCTACCCGTGCTGGGGAGCAAGAGGACATGGGTCATGATTAAATGCTCTGAACTAAACAAGTGAGCTTCATAGTTTTTCAAAACCTCGTTCTTCTTCCAGTATCATTCATCTCAGTGAGTGGAGACCCAATAGTAACCCGGAAACCAATTTTAACTCCTCCCTCCCCATGTTCTTTCACATCTAAAGTCCAAATCCTACTATAATTAACTCATCCATTCACTTCTCTTTATCCTGCTGTTTAACTCATGCCACCAACATATCTTGCTTGGATTTCTAAAGCTACTCTTAAGATGATCTTCCTAGCTCAAGTTTTAGACCCTTCTAAGGCATACACTGTAGCCAGAGTGATCTTTCTGAAAAGGCAGAAAGTCTTTATAATCCTCAGTGTCACTATTGTCCTGAAAAGCCCAAACTCCATAATGTTGATTTGCAATGCTCTGTAGTATCTGTTCTACTTACCTCTCCTTCCTTACCTCTCACCAATCCCCTTTCTCTGTACTGAAATAAATCCCCCAGGCTGCCCTACCACTACCTCAACTTTTTGACCTATGTTGCCCTTTTCCTGTAACATACACTTTCCTTGCTGGTTTTCTTCCACTTATCTTTTAGGTCTTGATCTTCCCTCATTCTCGGACTGGATTAGGCTCCTCTGCTATTATCCCCTTAACTCCTCTCACATAACCCTCATTTTACATTGTGATATAACTGATATCTTCACCATGAGAATGGAAACTCCATGACAACCCTGTGAGGGCAGGGACCATACCTCAGGTTATATTTACGGTTGTGTGGTCACGAGTCTATGACGTTTGTTGAATGAAAGAATGAATTAACTTTTCAACACCCTCTGAGAATGGTGAGCTGAGAAGTGGGTTTCTTCTCCTAGAGTACCTGGGAATCGAGGGATTAATTGAAAAGACAAAGTGCCATGAGAGAATGTCTCTGTGTGTCCCTCTTACAGAAGAAATAGAGGGGACTGCTTGTCCACAGAGAAAACTGAGCTACTTCGGGGAACATCGCCTCCTTCCTGACTGCTCTCAAAGCTTCAAATGGAAGAGGGCAGTGAGCGTGGGGCAGAAAACTTAACTGCAACCTGATGTAAGAAGCAAAGAGAACTCTGTAGAATTAGAATATGCAGGGCCCGTGGCGCACTCGGGAGAGTGCAGCGCTTGGGAGTGCAGCGGCCCTCCCACCGAGGGTTCGGATCCTATATAGGGTTCGGATCCTATATAGGGTTCAGATCCTATATAGGAATGGCTGGTGCACTCACTGGCGGAGCGCGGTGCGGGCGACACCAAGCCAAGGGTTGCGATCCCCTTACTGGTCACAAAAAGACAAAAAAAAAAAAAAAAATGCAGGCAATTCAAAATGCTGAAAAAAAGTTCCAAGCTCTAAGGAAGTATAAAATAATGCAGGGTTAGCAGAACTAGAAATATGGAATGTCTTTTTACATTTTCTCTCCCATGCTCCATTTTTTTTAAAAAAAACAGATCCTGTCTTAATCCTGTCCTGCCTTCCTTCCTGTCTTTCTGCCTTCCATAAGCACAAAGTTATTGGGAGACTATAACATGCAGGTACTGTTCTAGGTGCTGAGGATACAATGGTAATGAAGTAAAAACAAAAATCATTAGACTCATGGAGCTCACATTTCAGTGAGGAGACTGACCAATACATCTAAAAATGTGTAATATAATGTCAGGTAGTGCTATGTGCTATAAAGAAAAGTAAAGCAGGACCAATCACAAAGAGTGGCTAGATTGAGTTGTGGGCAGGGCAGTGAGGATAGGCTATTTTAGACAGGATGTCAGAGCAGACTCTCTGAGAAGGTGTCAGAGAAAAATTGCACCAGACAGAATTAAACAGGCAAGGAAGACTTTATTTAGGACTACTGCAATGAGGTCAAGACTATTGAAATAGAGGAAAGAGATCAAACTCAACTCTGCTGACACAAAGGCAGGAGAATCTTTTAACTACTGGGGTGAGCTAGTAGAGAAGTACTGGAGGACATAGGGGGTTAGTGGACAAGTGATTTGGCCATCTGTTTTTACTAATTGTCACTTATCAAAGTTAGACTCACCCTCCCATAGGGACTAGAATGGCTCTCAGGTCCTTGAGATACACATTGTTGGATTGTAAAACTGGAAAAAGGCTGGGAGATTTACATCTCAAGTGGGGTAGAAAGAGAATTTGCAATTGTGAGTTTTCTGGAGTAAATGCTCTAAAAAAAGGGGGAGGTCAGGAGCCTATACTCAGAAAGAAACATGTCTGAAGTTTAGTCAAACTTGAGGGGAACGATAAGACTATATTGATTAAAGATGGCATTTGGATAGAGACTTAAGGAAGTGAGAGAGAGAGAGAGAGAGAGAGAGAGAGTTGTGAACAGATTCTGAACACGAGCACTGTAGGCTGAGGCAAGAGAAAATGGGAAGGTTGCTACAGAACAACAAGCTGGAAGTCAGAGGGGCAGTCATTAAACATCAGTAGGACTCAAGTGGTGTGAGGAGGTAGGAGATGGGTCAGAGGTGAGGCCATAGAGCTGGGCAGAGGCTAGACCAGGGAGAACCTTCTAGGTAAGAAGTTTGGAGTTTATTTTGAGGACCCAGGAAAGCCACTGGAGAGTTTAATGCTCAAGGAGAGTTCTATAATTTACATAAAAGGAACTTTCTCAGGCTTCTGTGTTGAGAAATGAGTACAAACATTGGAGAGTAGAAGCACAGAGTCCAGGAAGGAGGTTATTGCAATAACTGGGCATGAATCTCAGACTAAGATGATAATAATGGAGGTAGGGAGGCTTGATGTACTAGCCAGAATTTTCCAGAGAAACAACACCAACAGGAGATTTATTTATTTTATTTATTTACTTATTTATTATGGGTATTGGGTCACTACATTATGAAGGTTCAGAAATCCCACAATCTGCCAACTATGAGCTGGAGAACCAGGAAAAACAGTGGTATAAACTGGTCTGTCTAAAGACCTGAGAGCTAGGGGAGTGGATGGTATGACTCCCAGTCTGAGTTTGAAGGCCTGAGAACTGGGCTGGGGAGAGGGTTTGTCGCTGATGTAAGATCCAGGGTCTGAAGGCCTGAGAGCCAGGAGCTTCAAAGTATGAGGGCAGAAGAAGATGGATGAACAACTCTAATAGAAGGAGAAATCACCCTGCCTTTACCTTTTTGTTTTATTTGGGCCCTCTCCAAACTGGATAATGCCTGTCCACATTGGTGAGGGTGAATCTTCTTTAGTAAGACTACTGATGCAAATGTTAGTCTTTTCTGAAAAGAACCTCATGGACATACCCGGAAATGATGTCTTACCAGCTATTTGGGCATGTCTTAGACTATTCAAGCTGACACATAAAATTAACCATCACACTTGACATATGTGAAGATGTATATTCCTTGCTAAAGAAATAGATATAAGATATAAATAGAAATGAAAAGAAGTTCAAAATTTTTATCTTGAGTAACAAGGTAAATATTGGTGATGCTATGGGTTGGAGAGGTAAGTTTGAAGAGTTTGAGAGGGGTATAAGACAAAGAGGTCAGTGTTGGGCAAAATATACTTGAGGAGGAGCCAAATAGGTGTCACCTGGGCAGTTGCATATATTACCCAGGAACTCAAGGGAGAGAGACATCAGAGATGGAAAGAGAAATTTGGGAGTTGTTGAAGTATAGCTAGTTCTTAGAGCCAGGCTATGTCTCCTCCAGGGTATGAAGAGGAGAAGAAAATGAGCATTCATTTTCCAAATTTACTCTTATCTAACAAGGCTCTATTTACTGGCTCAGTCCAATACTAAAAAAAATATGTTAGATTAACAACTATTCAATTTTTCTTTCAGTAAAGCTATTCTCTAATGCTCCCAGGGCCTAGTTACAGTATAAGCAATTGTTTTAAGACAACAACAAAGCAAAGGGTGTTAAAGAATGACACATACGGTATTTCAAAAATTTGTATGAGATACTAATAATTGGAAAATGCAGAATTTTGCTTGGCTTTCTTAACCTCACTTTATAATATATTATTTTTAAAAAATATGCACATACATGAGATAGACAACTCTATAATCTTGCAGTCTTAATACTGCCTTGGCAGGTCCTGAGCTTGGTATTGGCCATTATAGAAAACAAATGTCAGCTTACCCTGTTCAATTTTTTAAAATGTATTTTTGAATCTCTTCTTAGTATTAAATAAAGCAAAAGTGACTATGCATAAATGAATAATGACACTCTGCATTAACTGGTGGTGCTTGTTTAGTTCTTTATTAACTTTAAGCAGTGGTGGATGAAACTCAAGGGATTATAAAAATACAAACTCAGATAAGCTTCACAAAAGGAACATTTCCAGGCAGTACTCTATTATTAGGTTCTGAGGTATTTATTTTATTTTTATGTTCTTTTCTACACAGTTACTGAAAAGTTGTCAAATATAAGGTCAGACAGGGATATTAAGTGTTCACTATATGCCTGGCCTGGTTCTAAGTGCTGGAATTATGAGTGTTTATAAAATGATAAAAGTATTTGCTCTTATTGAAGTAAATAGACAATAGGTAGGACCAGATTTTTAGGGCCTCATAAACTGTTGTGGCAATTTGATGGAAAACCAGTGGAGGCTTGTAACCAGAGAGGTAAGATGAGCCAACTCACATTTTGAAAGGATTACTCTGGCTTCCATGTTAAAAACAGACATTGGGAGTTAGAGGAAAATGTGAAAGTAGAAAGAACTCTGAGAGTCTATTGCAGTTAAACAGGTGAAGTGATGATCGGAGAAAAGAGTGGACCATGAGGTTACCTGTGGAGGTGGTAAGGTTGAACCAGATTTAGTCTGAGGTCAAGGATGACCTTAAGGTTTGGGGCCTGTAGAATTGAAATAATATAGTTATCATCTGCTGAGATAGTAAGAACTGCCAGGCAGACAGGTCTGAGGTTGAAGATAAGGAATTTGTTTTAGGACATTTTAAGTCTGATACCTACTAAAGTTGCAGGTGTAATTATCAAGAGGGCAATTAGATACATGAGTCTGGAATTCAGGGTGAAGCCGAGGGACATCTATTTGGGATTTATCTGCATATACTCGGTAATAAATAAATGGGTATAGTAGATGAGTTGTTCCAGGACTAAAGCCAGGGGTGCTTCATCCATGCTTAGAAGCTGCAAAGATGTGGGGGTTCCAATAAAGGAGACTGGAAGCAGTGACAAAGAGGAGATCCAGTAGACTGTGGGGTTCTGGAAACCAAGTGAAGAAAGTATTTGGAGTGATCGACTGTGTCCAATGACACTGACAGTTCTACTGAAATGAGGACTAAGAGTGGAAGCTTACTTTTAAAAGCATGAAAGGGGAGCCAAGGGCCACAGTCCCTTCCACCTGGAAGCAGGCAAGAGAGTACATCTAGGGTCCTAGGAAAGGAGCCTAGGGCAGTACCCCTGCCCAAAATCAGACAAAAAAAAAAAAATGCCCAAAACACCACTTCCTTGGGGTGGCCTCCACAGACATTGCCACAGCAATGGCTGCCACAAAAGTGGCTTGATGCCACAGCAGCAGCCACAGCCACTGTGCAGGCAGTCTGCTGGACATTCAACTGCACTGACACAAAAAGAATCACCAGCAGAGACTGGAAAAAGAAAAAGATGTCTCCCTCCTCAAAGCCCACTCCAGAAGCAACTGCTCTACCAGATGACCAGACATCAGTGTAGAGATACTAGATATATGAAAACTCAAGAAAATATGACACTGCCAAAAGAATACAGTCATTCTCAAATACCAGATCCTATAGATTAGAAAAGCCTTGAAATGACTGAAAAGGAATTCTGAGTAACAATCTTAAGGAAACTCACTGAGATATAAGACTCAGTTAGACAACATAATGAAACAAGAAAACAAACAAACAAACAAACAACCCCCCCCCCCGCCCCAGGATATGAAGGAGGAAATTTACAAAGAGATTAATACATTACAAAAGAATGTAGCAGAACTAATGGAACTGAAAGATTCACTCAACAAAATAAAAAAACAACTGATAGTTTAAGTAGCAGGCTAGAACGAGCAGACGAAAGAATTTTTGATCTTGAAGATACTCTTTTCAAAATAACCCAGGAAGGCAAAAAAAAAAAAAAAAAAGGAAAAACTAATTTAAAAAGATGAAGAAAAACTAAGAGAGCTAGCAGACAACTTGAAGCCACAAATATTTGAATCATGGGTGTTCTAGAAGGGGAGGAGAAAGGAAAAGGCATGGAAAACCTGTTCAATGAAATAATGATGGAAAACTTCCTAGGTATAGGGAGAGACATGAGCCTTCAGATCCAAGAGGCTCAAAGATCCCATATTCAACCCAAAAAGGTCCTCTCCAGGTCACGTTATAGTCAAAATGGCAAAGCTCAAAGACAAAGAGAGAATCTTAAAAGTAGCAAGAGAAAAATGTCAAGTCACCTATAAGGGAGCCCCTATCAGAGTAACAGCAGACTTCTCAACAGAAACTCTACACATCAGAAGAAAATGTGATATTATATTCAAAATACTAAAAGAAAAAAAGCTGCTGGCCAAGAATATTATGTCCAGCAAGGCTATCTTTCAGAAATAGGGGAAAATAGTGTATTTTCCAGACAAACAAAAACTGCGGGAGTCTACCACCAGATGACCAGCCATATAGGAAATACTCAAGGAAGTCCTGCATCTGGAATCTGAAAAAATGTTAATCACCACCAAGAACACATAAGAAAGAACAAAACCCACTGGTAGAACAAAAATGCAAACAAAAAGAAAGAGAAAGAGATTAAATTTTACCACCACAAAAAAACATATTGACAATGTAATAATGCCCCTGCATTATTTCTGATTTTAGTAATTTTTGTCTTGTCTTTTTCTTTGTCAGTATAGATAAAAGTTTGCAAATTATGTTGATCTTTTTAAAGAATCAACTTTTGGTTTTGTTGATTTTCTCTATTGTTTTTTAATTCCCTATTTCATATATTTCTGTTGTAATCTTTGTTATTTCCTACTTATATTTGCTTTTGGTTTAGTTTGCTCTACTTTTTCTATTTTCTTAAAGTAGAAGTTTACAGTACTGATTTGAGATTTTTCTTATTTTTAGTATTCGTGTTTACAAGTATAAATATTCTTCTAAGCACTGCATAAGCCCTGCATTCTATAATTTTTGATATGTTGCCCTTTAAGTAGTCTCTAATTTCACTCTTATTTTTCTTTTTATCCATTGTTTATTTAGGAGAGTGTTGTTTAATTTCCACACCTAAATTTCTTTCTGTTATTGTGGTCAGAGAACATATTTTCTATGATCATAGCCTTTTTTTAAAAAAAGGAAAAATTTAAACAAAAAGTTCATGGAAAGATTTCTATCATCTTTTAACTTTATTTGTCCATGAACTTTTTGAAGTACCCTTGTGTTTATATTATGTTTTATTGATTTTTTATGTCATTTACATTGGTAAACTTAGATGTTTAATTTCTGTTCTTGATTTCTTTTTGTTAAGTGGACTTGTTGATTTGCTTAGAAATTAATTTGCCTTTGAAAAGTTTATTTATCTTTCTCTTTTGAAATTAATTTGATATTTTCATGCTTTTGGAAGAATTTAGAGAGCTGTTTCAAATAATCGTAGAGATTATAAAATGAAATATGTAAATTTAAAATAAATATGTGCTTTCAAGAAAAAAATAATAAATGCATGAAGGTCACTGGTGACCTTAACCAAGCACTTTCAGAGGACTAGTGTGGCAATGGCCTGTGTTTAAGAAGGAATTGGAGGACAGGACTCGTTGGCATTGACTATAAAAAACTCTTTTAAAGAATTTTGTTCTGAAGGAGAGCAGAGGAAAGAGATTTTGACTGGAGGAACTGAAGTCAGTAGGGTTTTGTTTGTTACTTTTTTTAGATGGAAAAATGTATGTTAATGGCTAGAAACTAATAATTAAGGATAGAGGAATGTATTGGCGTTGTAGAAGAGAGGCGAGAGCAGTGAATTGCTGGAGTCATCTACCTGAGTCGTGGAGAGGTCCTGGGTTGAGTGTTCAAGAGAAGTGCCCTTAGACAGGGGATGAGACAGAGAGTCTGTCTCTCCCTCTGTCCCCATCTCTTCCTCTCCCACAGTCTCTCTCTCCCCATCTCTGTGTCTCTCTCCCTCCCTACTTCTTTATATCCCCACCCTCCACCTTTTACCAAAAAATGGCTTAAGGTCTTCCAGAATTTCTGAAATATAAGCACATTAAAAATTTTTTAAAAAGTGTTGAGATATATGGCTTGTAAACTTAGAATAATATAGGTAATTCATCTTACTAAGTACTTAAAAAATTTCAGCAATCTTAAAATAAATAGACATCTCTTCTTGTCTCAGCTCTGATACTGATTGGCTGTGTAATTTTGGTCAAATGACTTAATCTACCAGGAGCTTGATTTCTTTAGTGGTAAAATGAGAGTGATGAACGTAGTATCTGAGATCCCTAAAAGTTTTAAAATTCTATATATTTCTAATGTATTGATTTAATTGATTTAATGACTTTTTTTTTCTCCTATGAACTATCCACTAATTCAAAAATGAGTTTTGTTTTTTTTTTTGGTAAATTTGTCTCAGGTACATAATGCTTAATTTATTTTTTATGTTAACAGGCTCTTCATTTTCAAAATGTTTAAGGTAAATACTTCTGATATTCCATTATAGTATGGCTTACATATGATTTTAAGAATGTATAGCTTTACATGGGCCTTAAAATCTTTTTCTTATTGGCTCATTAATTTTTCTAAATAAAATGAACTATACAAAATGGTGATAGCTACAAAACAGAACTGTGCATATGCACATAAATTAACTACTTATGGAACTTTAAAATAATCTCTTTAATGTTTATATTCATTACTTTCCTTTAACTCTCTAGGAAAATAAAATTAATGAGCATAGTATTAGAATCCAAGTTCCTTTGCAAACCAGAATGAATGAACGAATTATTCAATATATGCTAAAAATCTGAAATAGATGAATTTTTATCATCCTTATAATCCTTTAACTATTCTAAATGGTCCCTCTGGAAATCTCTCTCCCTTTTTCCTCCATAATGAGCTATGATTCCTATTATAATCCTTAGAAACTATTTCACTTTCTATGAATTTTCTTACAAAGTCACGACTTTCTTAATCTACTACAATCACTGGCAAAAATTCAATTTCATATTTTATTGGCAACAATTCAACTTACCCCCAGAGATTCCTGAACATAGCTGGCATTGATGTGTTCTGCAAAGAATAGCTGGACAATGATCTCACTCACATGTGGAATCTAAAAAAGTTTAAAAGTTAAACACATAGAAGCAGAGAGTAGAATGGTAGTTACCAGGGACTAGGAAAGTGGGGGATGGGGAGATGTTGGACAAAGGGTACAAAGTTTTAGTTCGACAGGATGACTATTAAAGATGAAAAAGCCTTATTTTTAGGGAGATAGTCTTTTAAGTACGGAGTTCCTAAAATCAGCTGATTTCTCCTTAGTCATGTATACCTAACATTGAACAGCTATTTTTTGAGAATTTTCTGTGAACTCACACGAAAAAATAAAAACAAATAAAACCCCACCCAACCAACCAACAAAACAAGCAAATAGACAAACAAACACATTTGTTCAATGGTCAGTAAGTCTTTGACTCTGCTAGGTAATCAACAATATCCTGTACACTGAGGCTTCCTACGTCTTTCATGTCTAAAGCCTGAAGTAAATCAATTAATTTTTTAACCAAGCATATAAATGCCAAATAGTGTGGTCATTCCTAGGCTGCATTAGATGTTAGAATTGATTCTTAAAATGTGTTATTTGGCATTTAATTATGCTCAAAGATCTCCTGTTAAACACCAAATCAAACCAAACCACATAAAAATATCCTCTCAAACTCGTGGTTTAGTCCAGCTGATGTTCCCTTCCTCCCCCTCCAAGCCAGTCTCCCTCTACTGCAACTTCATTCTTCACTGTTGGCCTCTGAATGACCAAATCCAGCAGTGAGGACTCTTCTGCTCTTTTCTGTCTTGTAACCTGGGCGTTCAATTCTCTTGGTCCAAACACCTCTAACCGAACTCAGTTTTATTCCTGTGTTTACTCCTTCCCTACTTTCAGGGATTCCTAATTCTGCCTTTCCTGAAATGGTGATATTGCTCAGAATTTTTCCTGATATGTCAGAAAAGTGACCTTAGAAGTACTGACTGCAGGTCAGACAAAGACATAAAAGCTCTTAATACTTTAATTGACTGTCATTTTAATATCTTTGGAATATTAGTTTATATAATAGGACAAATATGAAAGTAATTCAGAAGAGATTAAAGCAATAAATGGTTCAGATGAAGCTAAGCCAGTCACATAGTCACAGGCTGAGGTGATAGACCCTAACATGGTATAAAATTAAGTAATAATATGTATAATATAAGTAACAACCACTGGCATAGAATATTGGATCCGTATTCCCTTAAATGTTGGTATACATGGTATTACAGCTATAAAATACGGACCAGAGCATATCCCTGGTGAGCTAAGATGATGTCTCCTAATTGGTAAGTATTAACCAACTCTACAAATGCATAGACTTAAGAATATAAATATTGGGCCGGCCCCGTGGCTCACTCGGGAGAGTGCGGTGCTGATAGCACCCAAGGCCGCAGGTTCGGATCCTATATAGGGCTGGCAGGTGTGCTCACTGGCTGAGCGTGGTGCGGACCACACTGTGTGAAAGGTTGCGATCCCCTTACCAGTCAAAAAATTAAAATTAAAAAAAAAAAAGAATATAAATATCGAGCAAAATCAGAAACAGAATCTTATTTTTATGTTAAAAATTGTAATATCCAGAATTTTATAGTACCTATAATATTTAAGAGAACTTGTCATATTTGAGTTATAGTACAGCCTTAAAGTTGCTACTACTTAAAGTGGATAAATAATTATTATGACTTGTGATTTTAAGTGAAATCCATGGCAGAAATTGGGCTTGGCTCATTCACTACTCATTCTAAATCCATTCTACAGTACAAAAGCTACAAAGCTAAAAGCTACATTTCCTAGACTCCTGATGGAGTTTGGATGTGTTGTCCACTCCAAAACTCTTGTGCAAATTTGATCCCCAATGTGGCAGTGTTGGAAACTGATTGAGTCATGGGGGTGGATCCCTCATGAATGGATTAATGCTCTCCCTGGGGGAGGGGGGATTAATAAGTGAGTTCTCGCTCTATTAGTTCCCACAAGAGCTTGTTGTTTAAAAAGACCCTGGCACCTTCTCTCTCTCTCTCACTTCCTCTCGCCATGTGATCTGCTTGTACCCACCAGTTGCCTGCTGCTTTTCCGCCCTGAGTAGAAGCAGCCTGAGGCCCGTGCCAGATGCAGCTGTCCCAGAATCGTAAGCCAATTAAACCTCTTTCCTTTATAAGTTACCCAGTCTCAGGAAATCCTGTTATAGCAACACAAAATGGACTAAAACAACTCCCTTGCAGCTACAGCTCTACATGTAAATTAGACACAGTTGAATAAGACTTGGATTCACAACTGAATAATTGGTTAAGGGACCACTATATGTATACAGATTGTAGCAGAAGCAACATGGTTTTGGAGCCAATAGCTACAGAGGTGGCTTCTGGATTAACTTGGCATCTTTCTGATGGTGGCTTCCTTCAAGAATCAGCAGCAGGCAGCAGCTTCCTCGTTCTGCACCAATCATCTATGGCAAAAGCAGCAGGTCCCTGTTTTTCATTCGCCATGTCTTTGAGCACGCTGTCTTCTGTGCGTGGAAGGCCTCTGTTTTTCTGTGTCTGAATCACATTAGCTTGGCTTCCTAGATCCAGCCAATGTACTAGGGTACTTCAAAAAGTTCATGAAAAAATAGAATTGAAAGATAATCCAAATCTTTCTATGAAGTTTTTGAAGAATTCTTGTATCAGTTCATCATAGAAGATTTTCCTAACATTTTCTACCCTCATGCCCAACTGTCCTGGATAAGTTAGGTCACCCTCTCATGTGTTCTCATTTATGCCTTGTGTATTTCTAACTTACTAAGTAGCACAGTCCATTATCCTTATTGATTTATTTGTTTATTTCTTCACCATGTAGTAGGAGCCTTATGGAAAGAAACTATGTGTTTGTTTCTGTTTTAACTATGAAACCCCTGCCCCAGGTATTATACTTGGCACACAGTAGGCCCTCAATACATGAATGCATGGAATGATGAGTAAATGGATGTCTGCGTGCCAGCAAGAGGCTTCAAATGGCAGTTTGGCCTTTCCATTAGAGTGACTGTTTCTAAACACATATGTGAAAATATTCCCAAAAGGAGAAGACTAATTGCTCTGTAATTCAAATGAAGTAGCAATCTAATTCACTCTTGCACATAGCTTTCATGAATATCAGGCCCATGAAGCACCATCAAATTCCCTAATTCTTTTTTATTTCTGATAAGAGCCCATTAACTTAAAAGAGAATTTGCTGCCAGGCTCTATTTTGGGGTGAGAGAAGCACTTTACCAAATAAATATTTTAAAAGGGCTCAGCTAAATTAAAAAATGAGGCAGATTTGTTTCTTTAGTAGCTTTTACCCTTGTAATTGTCCTATCTTATTTGTTGTTATGACTAGTGGGCAGACAGAATATGGACTCCAGTGGTTGAAAGAATTTCATAAAAAGTTAGATTCAGAATGTAGGCATTTTAGATTTGCAGCATGCTGGTGGAAGAATTTTGTATTTATGGCACTTCCACTTATGATTTTGGCAATAGTGATAGGTTTTTCATATCAACAGTATTGCCACAGGAGAAGCAGAAAATTGTAATACAAAGGAAAAATTGGTAGCTGTCTGCTAATGACAATACCTGATAAGCTGAGTATGACTGAGTCTTTTAATCCAAATTAATTAAGCTTGTTTATGTCTTCAAAGCATTGCACTGCACAGGTAAAGATAACTGGTAACCTTTCCTTTATCTGATGAAATAGGAAGAATATTTGCATGTGCCAAATTATGGATCATTAATGAAAAGGCACAAAACAGTTAAGATAGTATTATAATGTCATCCCACATGTATAGTCATGTTGAAGAAACTTTTAATCAAACATAATTGCTATGGTACAATGAAAAACTTATTTTCAATAACAAAATCTTTCATTTTCTATGTTTCTCAACTGGGTCTTCTTGGATATATGTTCCTCATTAACAAAGAACAAGACCACAGCCTCACACTCAGTTTCCCTTAGTTACTGCTGTGAATCCTCCAGCAGTGCTCTTCTGACCGACGTGTATTGCTCCTACCATTGCTCTGAGCCCCATTCATTTATTCAATAAATATGTATTTTTGCGCTTCTTCTGTACCTAGCATCTTGCAGGCACTGAGGAACCAGTGGTGAAAAACAGACATGGGTGTTGGTTTTGGCCTTTTTGGAGTTTATATATAAAGAAAAGAGAAGTAAGTGCTGTGAAGAAAATTAACAGGTTTCTGTGAGAGACATTAACAGTAGACATGGCTCTTCACAAGCTTGCAGATCACAGCGTCCCTGCATATTTCTGGACCTCTCCAGGCTCTCCCCAAATTCCCTGTCATGTAGACAGTGTCCCACATATAGCTCACAACCCATACTGGGCAGGCTTCCTGAGAAAGTGAGTACCTGGCTATTCTGTACCCCACTTCCCAACACCTTTGTGTGCTATAAAGTTACCTTGCCTTTCAGAGGACATTACGTTATTAAAAGAATATTTAATACCCTGGTCAGAATTACTTGCATTTGGATGGCTTTAATTTTCTGGGCTTTTTTGAGAACACTTGTGAATGTTTACCCAACTTTTAAGCAACTGAAAGAGTCACTATGGTAGTGTCTCTTAGGTAGAATAAATAGCTCTTCAGCAAAACAGTGACTATGCCACTTACTTTATATGGACAAAAATAGAGATTTAGGCAAATAATTTAAATCTGGGATATTTTACAAAACCTCAGTAGCAGCATCACATGTCAATTTAACTAGGCAACAGAGGTGTGGTAGTGTTCTAGGTGTATCTGAGGAGACATGGGTTCAAATCCAGCCTCTGCTGTTCACCATAGCTCCTGTGTGACATTGTGCAAATTATGTTCCTGACACTTCATCCCAAACAAACTCTAATAGAAACAAGTGCTCTGCCTGAGTCTCCAGAGGCTGTGAGGTTTAAATGAAGTGTGGCATAGAATTTATGTATGGATAGTATTTGCCCCCAAATTTAGAGTAAAATAATACTTATGAGGGACAACTATGTGCCAGGAATTATCCAACATAGGCAATACTGTTCTTACGTTATAGATAAGGAAACTAAAAGGGAGAGGGTAGGTAGTTGGCCCAAAGTCACAATGGTAGTAAGTATTACTGGGATGAGAAATAATGTTATTTGATACTGTTAAATAAAAATTATCAGAAGCCATTGTTTTGGACTAAGTTCCTGCACTAGGCCTCAATGGACTGGACTAAAAATCAGAATGGAGTTACCCCTGCTAAGTTCCAGGTCACTTAGATTGTGGTCTGACTTTACCAGAAGTCAGGGGAAAGAGATAATAGCCTATTTCCCAAACAGACCAGTTTTAATCTTCAATAGGCATGATAATGAAGTTCCCTTTGCTTTAATTCTTACGCAAAAGAGATAGCCTGAACTAACCTGATATTAACTAGTCAATTATTTTTCTACTGTCCTATCTTCCTGTCCTGTCCCCATTCTACAAGGACATTAACTTTGAAATGACCAATCTGCTTTTGGTTTTTTGTTTCTGTTTTCTTCAGCCTTTTTCTGTCTATGAAATTAATCTCCTATGCTGGGTTCATTGGAACACTTATTCTATTTTATGGGAATAATGTGTTGCCTGATTCTAAAATTGCAATAAAGCCAACTGAGATCTTTAAATTTGGCAAAGTTTTGTTCTTTGACAATGCAATGTCCTGTTCTCTTTCTCCTAAACCAAGCAGAAAAATTACAGTGAAACTTGTAATTCATTTCATTCTAATGTTGGTGTTGTTACCAAGACCCCAAAGGTTCGTTTTCATGCCACTCAATAGCCAATAATCGAGAGACAAGTGTTGGTGTAAGGAAAGATAGCCTTTAACTAGGAAGCTGGCAGCCTGGAGAAATGGTGGCCTTATGTCCCAAAGTCCGTCTCTGTCTTTCCCAGGCTTGCCAAAGGGGAGCAGATTCATGGCTACCAAGCGGGGGTGTTCAGGCATGCTCAAGAGTTGTAGAAAAAAAAAAAAAATTGAAGATAAACATCAAGGACCTTCCTGGGTGGGAGCTGACCAGTGTCACCACCCTCCATGGAGTCAAATCATAGGTTCAGTTCCTGTTAATCTCAAAAAAGAGATCAATTAATAAGTTAGTAAAGGATGGCCATCTGGGTTAATTTTTCTATAATTATTTTGTATACAATGTGAGCAGGAGTCATTATGTTCTGGCAATCATGTGAACAAGAATAACTGTGTTCCAACTACCAGCTGCAAGCTATGAAGTTTGGGTTACAAGAATAAGGAAAGACAATTTAAATTTAGAAGTTTAACAAAATGAAGTCATTTCTGTTCAGTCTATTACAGTATTGAAGCATCTGTAGTCAGTGCCCTCCTCTAAGAAGCAGAGGAGACCTTCAGAATGGTTTGATTCCTGCTTTTATCCACCAAAATGTGCCTATTTTCACATGCTATACATACTGTTTGCTCATAAAATTTCTTTTAAACTAAGAGTTCTTAGATTAATATGAATGAGAGAATGTATGATTGAATGAATGCCCCTCATTTAGGCTACCATAAATTGGCAAAATTATTTGACAGTTGGCCAATGTTTTACTCTCATAAGGAAGGCTGGGTAGTTTCCTGTGATAATTTCTAATACATTTGGAAAAAAACCCAAATAAAGGCTTAGAGGTATTGGTTGGTGTATTCAGTATTGTCTCCAAGGAAACTCTTTCTTTGTTTCCTTTTTTCTTTAGCCTGAGAATTACTGTGTGTAGGAGGGATCCTGCGAAAGGATCTGTTAAATTGTGTTAAATATTCATTTGCTCACTTTAGCATCTGGATAAAGACTTTTTCATAATTTAGAAGATACATATCCAGAAGAAACTTTAATTGACTTAGTGAACTATCTTTCTTTCAAAAAGAAGAATAAATAAACTAGAACCATATATTTTCTTACATTACAAAAACATAAAAAATACCATAAAAGGAAATCAAAGTAGTAATGGATGAGTAGAACTGCTTTGATATTTGCAATATTTTTTCCAACATTTTAGCATAGTAATATTGATTTTTTCTACAAATGTATGCAGTAATATACAGGTGTTTACAATCTCAGTATAATTTGTAGCGCATTTTAGAGGTATTAAAAACAACAGCAGCAATCCATGAATGATTAGCATTTCAAATCCAATGTGGGTAAAAGGTATGATGAAACAGCAAATTATACTTTTCAGTAAGTGCATTGTTCTGCTGAAAGGGATTATTGTATTCACTGACAGACAGTTGTGTAGTGATGAATTATTGTTTAAAAGCCTTTCCCTATAATTTTTTTGGTAAGCAGTTAACAAATAACTGCTCAGCTAATTTTTATGTATATATTTATAAATCTTTGCTTTAGTTAAAATTTTCACCAGGTGAATTGATGTTTTGATAGTATGTGTACCTTCCCTACCTTTTCTTTCATTTAAAATTTCCCAAACAGCATAATTTCCCCAACCATAAAAATGGAATGTATTATGAAGAAATGATGAGGTTGGGGGCATATCTTGGGTTTTATTTCTGTTGCCCTTTTTAACAAGAAGCACTAATGACAACCTAGAATTCTATTGTAACCTCACCCACAAATAGTGGAACATTTGCCACAGTCCCTCAAACTGTGATTAACCCAAGGCAAAATTTCTATTTTATTTTATACCTCTCTCTAGCTTTGGGTTTTTCTGAGGTCTTTAAAACAAGAGAAAATTTCTCTATCCCTACACATTTTTGGATGCCTAGGTAGATTAAGCATAAATGAAAATTAGCTCTTTCACTTTAAAATTGAAACAAATTAAAAGTCTATATAGTATCAAAGTTTTATTTTCTAAAATATTTGCTCTCATTTTAATTGCCGTAACTATCTCAGAATTCTGTAGTATATTACCAGTAATCATTATGGTTGTCTGATTGATTGGAAGTTTTAGCATTAGTCACTCTCTTAAACCATTTATTTTTGTATAAAACATCTATTGACAAATGGGTGATGTTGGCAGTGATCTAATTGTTGAAGTTTAAGGAGTACAGGAAAGATGCCCCCTAAATAAAACAGTCTCCTTCTGAGACCTGAAAGATAAACTTTGGATTTTTTGTTTTTTGCTTTTGAGAACTTTCAGTCAGTAAGAAGTTCAGAGTGATATGCAGGTATCCAGGCAGTGGGGCCAGGGCTGTGTCCTTCCAGATGCAGCAAGAGAGAAGAGGATCAGTAAACAGGAGAAAGGTCAGGTAGAAGCTATACTGTTTTATCTTAAAATTTTGCCTCTAGCTGGTGCTGAAATTTAATTATAGCTCCATATTTTTGGCTGAATCATACTATCCTCTTTTTCACATCAAGTTGTTTAACCTTAATTTTTCAGAATACTGTTTTTGAATTTCTGTTACTTACCTTTGGGTGTTTTCTTTTTTTTTTTTCTTTTTTTTTTAAATTTTATTTTGTCGATATACATTGTGGCTGATTATTGCTCCCCATCACCAAAACCTCCCTCCCTCCTCCCTCCCCCCCTCCCCCCCAACAATGTCCTTTCTGTTTGCTTGTCGTATCAACTTCAAGTAGTTGTGGTTGTTATATCTTCTTCCCCTCCCCATTTTTTTTTTCTGTGTGTGTGTGTGTGTGAATTTATATATTAATTTTTAGCTTCCACCAATAAGTGAGAACATGTGGTATTTCTCTTTCTGTGCCTGACTTGTTTCACTTAATATAATTCTCTCAAGGTCCATCCATGTTGTTGCAAATGGCAGTATTTCATTCGTTTTTATAGCTGAGTAGTATTCCATTGTGTAGATGTACCACATTTTCCGTATCCACTCATCTGATGATGGACATTTGGGCTGGTTCCAACTCTTGGCTATTGTAAAGAGTGCTGCGATGAACATTGGGGAACAGGTATACCTTCGACTTGATGATTTCCATTCCTCTGGGTATATTCCCAACAGTGGGATGGCTGGGTCGTATGGTAGATCTATTTGCAATTGTTTAAGGAACCTCCATACCATTTTCCATAGAGGCTGCACCATTTTGCAGTCCCACCAACAATGTATGAGAGTTCCTTTTTCTCCGCAGCCTCGCCAGCATTTATCGTTCATAGTCTTTTGGATTTTAGCCATCCTAACTGGGGTTAGATGGTATCTCAATGTGGTTTTGATTTGCATTTCCCGGATGCTGAGTGATGTTGAGCATTTTTTCATATGTCTGTTGGCCATTTGGATATCTTCCTTAGAGAAATGCCTACTTAGCTCTTTTGCCCATTTTTTAATTGGGTTGCTTGTTTTCTTCTTGTAAAGTTGTTTGAGTTCCTTATATATTCTGGATATTAATCCTTTGTCAGATGTATATTTTGCAAATATTTTCTTTGGGTGTTTTCTATCTTGGGATATTAACAGGACAGCAATAGTTATGTTTTTAATAAGATTTTTTCGGTCATGTAGTTTTAAATAATAATGGATAATTTAAGATATGGACACTTGGAAAAGTTTACAACTTTCTGTCCTCATTGTTCTCACCAATATATTTACATATTTATTTATAATACATAAATATATTTGTAACTTCCTTCTACCTGCAAAGGGAGATGCTAGAACAAGGGCTATTCTATAGCTTTATTAAATTAAATTCTATTGAGGAATGAGAAGGGATGAAAGGCAGAGCAGTCTTTTGTAATTGGCACGCACTCTCCAGTTTTCTCTCAATATTCTTTTATTCATTGAATGTCAGTAAATTATTGCCCACATACAAAGGGATGAGTAAGTACCAAAAGGGTTTTGCTTAGAAAGGCAGTTTTGTATAATAGTGCTTATCTTTGAAGATGCAGGTCTTGTATGAAGACTATTTCCTGATGAATAAGGATTTTTTTTTTTTTTTTTTTTTTGGTCTGGCAGGAAGTAGTTTGGACTCAATATTCTGCGGATTTTTGTTCATCTGGAAATATGTTGAACTGAAGTGTAAAATTATGGTCTGTGATCAATGAACTCCTCTTTTTTCTGGGCTCTCCACTCAAGGAAGAGCACTGCTTCCCTTTCTCTCTGATAGAATCCATACTGAGATCTAGAACTGGCATGGAAATTTCATTTCCCTTCTTTCAATGCAATCAAGTATCTCACCTTTCAGGAGGCAAAACGAAGTTGGTCTGTCTAAATAATCTTTCACTGACGCAAGGGTGCTGTGGGCCAGCTAGGTAGTCCAGGTAGGCTACAGCTGATCGCTGTACATAATAGTAACAGCAGTTCACATAATGCATTTTTTTCTGTTTGGGACCATATATTTCACAGTGTCAAAGCGTTAAGCGTAATGGACAAAGTTAAACAAGCAAGAAAGACTTTATTTTGGCTATGGCGACTGGAGATGGAAATAGAACTCAAGTACGCTGAAATGGAAGGTGAGGGTTTTTAAGCGCTGGGGTGAGCTAGTGGTAAAGACCTAAAGGATGTTAGAGGTAAGGCTGATCAATAGAATGTATCCAGGGGGTTGAGTTATTTCTGAATTTGCAAAGGTTTTTCTTTGTGTGTTCTTCACCCCAGAGCTTAAAAACCCTCCAACTTCATTTTACCTCCAACTTCATTCTGCCTCCTCATTAGTGCCCATCAGAATTAGGCTTCTGCTCTCCACAGAAACTGGAAAATAGGGATGCTATCTTCCTTTTTTTTTTTTTTTTTTGTTTCCATTGGTTTTTATTGTATAAATTGTGAGGGTTTTTCTTTATGCTTAGTTTTTTTTTTTTTAATTTTATTTTGTCGATATACATTGTGGCTGATTATTGCTCCCCATCACCAAAACCTCCCTCCCTTCTCCCTCCCCCCCTCCCCCCCAACAATGTCCTTTCTGTTTGCTTGTCGTATCAACTTCAAGTAATTATTCCATTTCAAGAAGATAGCTCCCAGGTCTTGGAGAAAGACACTCCTGGGTTATAAAGCTGGCAAGAGGCTTTTAAAGAGATTCACATTTCAAAGGGGCAGAGAAGGAACTTACAAGTACAAGTTTTCTAGAAGTGGTGGACTAATGGGTACAAAACTATGCTATCTACCCTAAATGAACCATTGTACAGTACATGTATGTATGGATGCAACACACTGTATCCCACAAATATATACAAGTAAATGATAAAATGAAAAAAAAAAAAAAAGTAAATGCTGTAAGAAAAGAATGGCCAGCTGCCTAGAGTCAAGAAGAACCTTATTTAAAAGTTAGTCAAGTTACTAGCAGATGTGTCACTGTTCTTCAATATTTATGGTAAATATTACTGGGCAATTGCTGATTTTGAAGTTTCTTTCTGGACAAAACAAGCTTTTAGCATATTTAATCTTCTCCCAATTTCTTTTATTTCTTGGAAGCAAATCTTAGTATGATACTCTAGGGAAAAAGAAATATCTTTCTTTCCCATCTTAGGTTCATGGCTGAGGCCCTTATGACAAAAGACAGATCAACAAGAGAAAAGTATACAAATTTATTTAATATAAGTTTTGTGTGACACAGGAGACTTCATATGGAAATGAAGACTGAAATAAATAGGCAAGCTTGTGTAGTTTTTTTAATGCGAGGTTTGATGAAGTGGATAATTGTGGAGAAGTATGACCGGATAAAAAATTATCATTTAAGGGGGAACTTATCAAGGCCTGTTTGTTCTGTGTCCCTGTGTCTTCAGAGACAGGGATTGTGACCCCTTCCTCTGGGTCTGGGGGGATGGGCACCTTCAGATGAGGGTCTTCTGATCTGCTTTAGGAGAGATGTGTGGCAGAAGTCAGAGAGACCTTCCTGCCTCAGTGGTTTTCTCAAATTCCTTTAGCTTAAAGTATTTGAACCCCATCAAAGCTATGTCCAGAATTCAATACAGTGAAATTTTTAGTACCTTGCAATAAAACAAAGTGATTTGCATGTTTCAGTTTATTACAACGAAATTCAAGCCCATGTAGTTCTTACAAAGTACAATCTGATTACATTCAAGTTTTGATTGCCTGGTCTGTGCTGAGCATTATACTAGACATTGGGTTTATATTCACAAATGTATAAATACAGTGTATATCACTTTATCTTCGCAATGGCATGGTGGGACAAGTATTATTCCCATTATGCAGATGAGGAAACTGAGATGCAGAGAAACTTACCCAAGGTCACACAGCTAGTAACTGGCAGAACCAGTATTGGAATCTAGGCAGTCTTCCTTCAGAGCAATATACTTATTAACCACTATGCCAAACAAGTAAATATTTAAATAAATCAATAATTACAATAAATTGATAAATGCTATAAAAATTAGGATGGTATAAGAGAAGGTAAAAGTGCGGTTCTTCTTTAGAATGGTTGGTCAGGGAGGGACACCCTGAATGAGGGTATAACATTTAAATTGAAGCCTGAAGCTTAAGAGCAAGCCATGAGCTAAGTGACTGGGGTCCCAGTAGTACCTTACTGTAATTAATCAACCCATCCAAATTCCTCTAGCCACCCAGACTCATCCTGCTCATTCCTGCTTTCATAACTTTGCTGTCATCTTTTCCATGTAAGAATATTTTTTTTTTGGCTGAATATAAAACATATCTTCTTGTTGCTCTGGACCCTTTAGACATAATAATCCTGTGCAAGTTGCCTGATAGTTCCTTGACTTGTTTTATTGGCATGCATGCTTATACTCAATGAGCCACACTGACTGCTGGTCAGTTACATGGCTCCTTCCTTACTCTGAGAAGTTCATTACATTTATAGGTCTAGTCATGTGATACCACATGGACCAAATCCTGTGATACCACATGTGGTACCATGCTGGCTGCAGGTGCTGGACCAGGGCTGGAGCCCTGAGCTGAGAGTGGTCAATCTCAAGGATGGCATATGAGGTGGTATGAAGAACCTCCCTCATCTGGCTGCTCTATCCTGATTGTTCACTGAACCAACCTGATTCTCTTTTGGGGAGTTTAAACAGAAAACACAGAGATAGAAGTTCATTTACCTTTGCCTTAAAGACTCTAAGGAAAGGTGTGAGAACCTTTCTGAAAAGACACTTCTGTTTATCAGGAGTCTGAAGAAGACCAGACCTGAGAGAAGAGAAAGAAGAATTTCTATTTGATGTGACTCATCAGTCAGTAAAGCCTGTGATTTATCCTATGGAAGAAGGAAGCCATTGAAAGAGTTAAGATTCCTTGTGCTGAGAATAATCACATTTCTTAGAATCCTGAGAAAGGAAAACCTAATGTGGCATTTGAGGAACTGATGCTTTGGAATAAGAGAAGGGAAACTAAAACATGGTCATGATGTATATAGATCATTGCCTTGACAGAAATAGAGATTAAACCTGAGAAAATAAATAAGTTTGCAGTCTGGTCTATATGAACTGAAAATGACAGGATGGCTTTGGAGAGAAGTAAGAACTTTACCATGTAAAGTTTAGTATGCGGGCCTGCGGCCAAGTCAGACCAAGCTCCCTCGATCAGATTCAGTATTTTTCTAACTCAGATGGCTGGAGAACATTTCTACTTTTTTATTCACAATATTTTAATATTTACTTGTACATATTTGTGCCATACATATGTTGTTTCAGTACATGCATACACTACATGGTGATTCACTTAGGGTAGGCTGCATAGCTTTGTATGCACTAGCGGACATTTCTAATCCAGCGTAAGTCTATAATTTAAACATTTTGTCTCATCTAAAGTGATCATTTAAGAGAAAGATCTGGGTTCTTGGAGTAAAGTCTTCACAGAATTTGAATGTTTTCCTATAAAAGAAACCCACAAAAATTATCAACCCAAGAGAACCAAGTGAGTAATGATTTTTCTTTCACTGAATATTTTCAAGCAGAAGCTGTTGCTTGAAGGGATGTTGTAGAAGTTATTCATCAAGCATTAACTAGAAGTTGGATTAATTGACCACTTAAATTCTTCCTGTTCTCTGGGTCTATGTTTCTGTGAAATAAGTAGATAGAAACAGAAAAGGAGAAAATTGTTTTATTCTTTATCCTATATTAAAATTCTTTCATATTAAAAATGGGTAGAGTAAGACTCAGCTTTGTTCTGATACTTTACTTATAAAGATTAGAGAAAATACAGCTACATATTTTCATATATTTTATTTCCCAAAATTAGTGAATTTTACTTTTTTGAAAAAATTTTCTAGTTGATTCCATTAAATAAATTTGTCCTCAAATTGTATAGAGACTTATGAAAAACCTTGGTCTTACAAATTCAATTGTGACTTAAGTATTATTTACTAGATTAAATGTGCTATCAAAATTTCAGAAAATAAAAATAAAATTTATAATTTATAAAGCTCGTTTTTTGGTATTTAACTTATAAGAGCATTTGCATAAGATTTTTGCCTGCTTTCTTAAAAGAATGTATAATACCCATTCTATAATTAAGTCCTACTTTTTAGAAAGTCTGTGAATCTATCTAGTAATCTCTATCATTTCTCTGTTCTTAGCAAGTGGAAAGAAAACCATTGGGGAAACTTATTTAAAAATTTGAAACACACACATGTGTGTTAAGTATAAAAATACCAAGACTAACACATGTATTAGAACTTCCACTGAAATAAAAATGAATTGTGAATTTCCCAGTAACTTAGAGATATTTACTTTTTGTTTGATGTGGTAAAGAAAGAGATTGATATAAAATTAGAAAGATATTCATCTTGATAATTAAGATATACAAATCATGTATAACTATAATGCAAAACTGTTGAACATTATATGAGTTAGAGTTAAATAATATACTGGATACATATCTTAGAGATTGCTTTCTCCTATCCTTATTTCGTCTTAGTCACATTTTCTCTCTCTCTTGCATTATATTATATGCATGTGTGTAGTATACACACCACACACGCACAGATAAATGAAGAACACAAGCATTTGTGTGTGCAATGGTTAGTTAGCTATATACTTTCTATGATCCCGCAATTTTGGCAGAAGAGACTGAAGTGGCAATCTAGGAAGCTTAAGATGAACAGGAAGTATGTAAGGGTCATTAGTAGCCCAGAAAAAAGAAGGGCTAGATTACTGAAGGGCAGAAGGTGAATTTGCTGTCAAGGAACAGAAGCTGTAGTCTGATGTGAAATAGACAACATTTATGGAGAAACCGCACCCTGAATTTGGACTTCTGGCAGGTATAGGCACCTCCTGAGTGCTGTCACTCTAGAACAGCTGAAAATAACCTCTTAGCCACTCTTTCAGCAGTTGACTTCCTTGAGAGAAAGCCTCCAGTCCACTTGTAAGAATGCAAAGCTATCCTATAGGCAATAAAATATAAATTTGATGAATACCTATGACAAATTCAAAATTAGGACAGAAATATCTTTATATGAATGAGTTTTACAAAACCTAAAATGCCTAATATAAGGCCAGGATTTACTCTACCTAAAGGGAGTAGGATTTCAGGCTAACCGATTTTAGTGAGACCTGAGGTGAAATAGTCTCTTGCCTTTACAGTTCCCTGTATGGCACGTCCCATGCACAGGGGTTTGGGGCTGAGACAGTCAATTATGTAAGTAATTAGAATGGAATATGCGTAAGTTTTAGAATGGAATATGCATTTGGAGCTCTTTAAGTGTGATGCATGTCAGCCACATAGTAAATGCCTTAATAAATGTTTGCTGTGGACTGGTGATGACAGGGACAATAAAGATAATGGTGATGGTGTCACTAGCAAGGGGAGGTTCTGCCAGCCAAGGGACTACAGGGCTAACGAATTGCATCACTGTCCTTCTGCCTTACCCAGGGCAGAATTCCCACGTGGACGAAAGCACTGGTGTAATTTGTGTCTCGCCTGAATGATTATTTCTTGTTTTATGTGAGTGAATTATTATCAAATACCCTAGAAATGCAAGATAAAATATTTCTTGAGAAATAGGGTAAGATTTTCTGTTGGGTCACAATCCTTCTGTGAACCTGCTGACTTTGACCTTTCTCCATTGCAAGAATTATATACCATTACAACATTGAATACCTCTCATTTTAGGAGAGCCCTTTCAACACCAAATCAAAACCCCTTTTCTCAGTTTTAAGTCACTTTTTAAATTCTCTCTGAAGTATCTCTGAGAACTGCTGGACAACCAACTTGATCAAATAGCATTTCCAATACTTGCAGTCACTCATGAGGTGACCCCTTGACAATCTATTCAGGATAAATAACTTGTTTCCCTCTAATGTTTCTGTATAGATTTTATTTCTTATATATATATATAACAAAACTTTCATCAACTTTTGTGGCTCTTCGCTTGATCTCTAAATAGTTTTCTTAAAATGATCTTCCCATTATAAGATGCCTTTTATCTACAGCATCTAACACAAGGCCATGCACATAGTGGATGCTCCATTAATAATAGTTCAAGGAAGGTAGGCAGAAAAGAATAAAGGAGGGAAGGAAAAAAGGTGACAGCAGGGTATAAGTGTTTGCTTGTGTTGTGTGGTTTGAAGGGTTTGGAGAGGGACCTCTGCTAAAATTCATCTTCTCTGTAATATCTTAAATTCTGTCGCTGAAACTGATTCCTGAATATTATACACTGCTCTTTTCAAATACATCTAGAATGAGTTCTTAACACCTTAGTGAGAATTAGTTCTTGGGGACATTATATTTTTCCTCTTATAGAAAAGGCTATGACAGTGTCAGAATACCTGTTTCTATAAAGGCTATAACTTGATGTCATTTATAAAAATGGAAATCATGTCAATATAAAGGCGAAGTCATGTTGGCTCATAGACGTCTAATCCTAAGCAAAGAGACCTGTGTAGTAAAGAGTATAATTAGAAATGTCTGCAGGGAAAAAAAACACCCTCCATTATCTTGGGGGTGACACAGATTGGAGTCTTCTATGATATATTATAAGACAATAAGAAATGAGCTCTTGCTCTTGGGGATCCATCTCCAGAAAGCTGAACCCCAGCTTTTTACCTGTGGTAGGTTGTTCATCCTCCTATGTCCAGAGCACTACCATCTGCACTGTCTCTCCACCTGTCGGTCAGCATTTCTATTTTTTGTTTATTGTGAATTTTCAGTGCCTTTGAAGCTCTCAGCCATGCCTGGAGTTACCTCTGGAGGTACCAATTATAGTTTTATTTAGTACCTCTGGTTACCAAGTAGCCTAGAAATTGAATGAGCTTGTCAATCCTTTTTTTCCCCCATCAACCCTGTTTTAGTGCAATTTTGAAGAATGCAGAATTTTTTGGAAATACACATGTTGGGTTATAGTAGAATTACATTAAACATTAGCAAGATGTTAGTGGGGGCGAGAGGGATATTGTTTGTAGGAGAGTAAAGGTGCCAAAGTTAGAGGCACACATACAGCAGAGCTTCTCAAACTTTAAGTGCATCGGAATCATTCTGGGATCTTGTTAGAATGCAGATTCTGATTCAGTAGTTCTAGGTAGACTTTTGCCTTTCTAGCAAGTTTCCAGGTGATGCTGATGCTGATGATGCTGTCCAGGAATGACACTTTGAGTGGCAGGAGCCTGAAGGGCAGGCAGCAATTGGAAGAGGCACCCTCTAGGACTAGCCAGTATAGAGCATATTGTTTCAGATTGAGATGTGTTTTTCTTGACTCACACACTGACCAGAGTCATTATTTAAAGCTTCAGTTTGAAACTAATTGAAAGAAAAAAGTATGGCTAGTGTCCGTGTTTCTCTTATTTTTCTCACACATGTACTTAGGAAGCTAGGCTTATCAACTGGTTGTTAAAATATTAATACTCAGAAAAGATTCTTTCTTTGATCTTCTGTTATAAACAGCTTAAGTAATAACCTCCAAGTGTCTCTAGGGCTAATGAAAGAGGCGGGAGAGATAACTGAATCCGATCACTTTTATCAACTAAACGAAGTGAGTTCTCTGCTTTCCTTTTAGAACTTGACATTCCACTTTTACCCATCTGACTTCACAATAATTATGAGGTGATTTCAGTGACCTTCAGCACTGCTAAAAGACACCAGGGTATATTGTAACTTTGGGATAGTATTTTAAAACAAAAGCGGGGCCTGTAGAACCTTAAAAAAAAGAATATCTTTTTTAACTTAAACATTTTGAAACCATTTAGCATATAGACAGATGTTGCATGGATGCATGGTTGTACTGAGATCCTCTTTTGACAAAAAAACAAGATAATAAGAATGAAAATAAGGAAATAATGATACATGCCATAATTATAATTTGTTGCATTGTTTTACATACATTACCTTATCCATGAAAACTCTGTGAGTTTAATAATAAACTCATTATTAACCTCATTTCACAGGAGAAACCAAGGCTTGGAGAAGGGAACTAACTCAATTTCACACGGCTAATGAGTGACAAGCTAAGATTCAGACCTAGATTTCTTGAGTCCAGAATTTATGTTCTTAATCACTAAACTCTCCATCCATTTGGTGCCACTAAAATTTAGGTAGAAATTATGTCTGATTTATATGTTATGACAAACAAAAAGAGCATGAAATTCTCTTTGGCACATGGCCCTTCCTCTCTGGCAGTTACATAAAGTCGTTTTTGGAAGTAAGTGGTGTATAAATTTTAAATATATAATATTTAAAAATTCCCTCTGCTCACCTCAAAGACTTCTTAAATACATTCTGATTTTTGGAGGTATGAGTGAGTGCCATTGGTACACTATTCTCAGGTACAAGGACCAATGCACTCCATGTCTTGGGGAGGATTCTGTGCTGTGACTGTTGAAAAGAACCTGAAGAAATGAGATTCCCAGGCATTGAAATATCTGATTACTATAAATCTGGTCTTCTAATATATTCCTGTGATATGAACCATCTCATGCACTATTGGTAAATTAAGTAATTGTGTAAGTATGATGTTGAGATTGTCTCATGCAAAATTATCCCCAGGCTATTAATGTTTTGAAGCAATTGGGCAAGCCGCTCAAAATTAAAAATACCTCTTTTGTAATAATCCAAGAGCTAAAAAGAAAAAAGGCAGAACACTTCAGAAGTGCTGTCTTTTATACAAGAAGTGGTTGTTTACCTGCTTCGAGAATGGCTCGGCTTCCCACTGTGTTCAGCTATCTGGGGAAGTACAGAGACAGATGTGGAGACATTTCATACTGGATTAAAATAACACATTAATGAAAAATTTGATGAAAAGTTTCTATCCAAAGTGAATGCCTTCTAAAACCTATGTCTGGAAGCAAGGAGCACAGGGTATATAATATTGCAAGGGATTGTCTGACAGTGACACTAGCAGAGATTTAACTTTACTAGTTAAATCTTAACTTACTACAGAGAATCCTTTATTAGGGCTATTATTGTTTTTGTAAGTGCTCTTGTCACGAAGTTCCAGTATAGCCCCAATTCTATTTTTCCATGAGTTCTGCCACTTTTAGTGCTCAGTGTTGCAGAATGTGAGATTGTTCAAGGCAAGCCTGTATTACATGAAGGTAGGTGGAAACAACAAATGAACAGCTCTCACAAGAACATCATTTTTCTTTTTTTAGTAGGCACCTGAAATTTGTTGTGTATATGACCTACAGCTGCTTCTGTAATGCAGCAGTCAATGGCTTAAGCGCTTGTTTGAACATCTTGTGGACTAAGTCTAGTGAAATACTTTAAGGATATCTTTGTAATGTGGGTCATATAGAATTAATGAAGTTCTAATGTTTCACAAAGAACATTCCTGATACTTACTTTTGACACCAAATTAAAATAAATACATTTATATTGGATTACCTGAAAAGGCATTAATAGGACCAAATCTATAAGTAATGAAAAGGTAGTTCCACATTTGATTGGATCTACACAAGAAAACATATCTTAAAAATTAGAATTGGTCTTTAATGAATTGGCCAATCTCGTGAATTAGTGAGCTCCTTGTCAATGGAAATGTTCTTGTGGAGACTGGATACATCTCATTCAGAAACATCACAACAGTGGCACCTACACCTGGGATGTTAGACGTGATAAACAAAAAATTATTTCCAAAATATCAATAACTACCATTTCTTGAATGTTGACCAGGTGTTGACCTGGATTAATTTTTTTACACCCGTTTTCTACATAAGGGATAGATACTTTACTCTCAGTATGTAGATGAGGAAAATGAGGCATAAAGAAAGAAGTTAGGTAACTAGCCCAGGGTAATGAGCATCAGAGCTAGGATCTGAATTCATATCACGAGGACTTCAACTGTGCTATAGTGTCTCCAACTTAAAGAATATGTAATTTTATGTGCTCTGTGTAATTAAGCTTGTCTGCTATGTTTCTTGATAAACAACTACTCCTGATTCTGAGGTATAAATGTTCTGTATTTATTCCTCTATTACCAGAAATTTAAATATTTTACACACTTAGTATGGTTGATATCAACTTGTTTTATTTCAAAAGATAGAAAAGATAAAAAATTTTAATAACTAAGAATAATGATGTGAGAGAGACCAGGCAGTGACATTAACATTTCTCATAGCACAAATGAGAATAAGTATTGTTGAGTGATTGAATGAATTTGATATTTTGCTCTGGCTCTTTAAAAATATCCCCAAACTCTTCTTAAGACTTCATATTCCAAATAAAGTTGTACTGACCTATTATTTTTGCTTATATCTCCATTTCTTGTTATGTCATTAGCTTGTACTTCGCTTTGGTTTCTGACCATGACATAGCTTATGAAGATTCTTAGAGTCATGCGATCTCATAAATATAATTTACCTTTATTTATTTTTAGACTCTGCTCTTGCCCCTGTATATTATTTAAGGTTTAGCTGGTCATCTCTGGTATTGTGCTGCGGTCAATGTGTGACACATAAGGACTCTATTAACCTCAGGAAAAAATATTGGCTATAACATTAGCTTTGAATAAAAATGATCATCAAAGCTGAGTTTATTTCCTGAGGACTATAATTGATTTTATTACAGTTTGTTCAAAGAAGGTGAAGTGTATAAATGATTCAGGAACTTCTTGGGGTATGTAAATATTGTGTCACATACACATCAATTTTGGTCCTCAACATCAATGTTTATGATGAAAAAGGAGCTAAGTGGAATTGGAATTTTTCCTAGAGCATCTGACTTGAGTACACAGATTAATCAAATTTACTGCATCATTTGGTGTGAAGTGGTTACATTACTTATTCATATTAACAAAAATGGAAAAGATAAATTAATAATTGTTATGTAAAAGTGAATAGACTTCACATTCAGAATTCTGAAAGTTTTCATCCATAATTCAAAAAGTTTCTTATTAATCTAGGACACTGAAGCTATTGGGAGACAGTGGTGCTCCTCAAATATCCCATCCGATGTGTCTGTCTGTATTCCCCAGTGTCCTTGTAGTTAGATGTGGCAAGTCTCTGGTTCTGGTCAATTGGAAGAGAAGTGATTTTGTCACTTCCAGGATGAGGCAATAAAATGCCCACATTAGGTTTTGCATGTTCCTTCCTCTGGCATGGGGATCCAAGAGACCATGTCCTCCAGCCCAGTGCTTTTCAAATTGGAATGTGCATACAGATCACCTTGGGATCTTGTTAAAATGAAGATTTTGACTTGGCTCCAAGCTGGGTCTGAAGATTTGCATTCTAACAAAGTTCCTGGTGATGCCAGTGACGCTGATACGCAGACCACACTTAGAGCAAAAAGACTCTAAATGAAAACAACTTCAAGATAATAAAACCTCCCTCAGTCAGGGTTCCTGAATGACTGTGCAAAGTAGAGCCCTACACTGGACATGTAATGTTACTGTGAAATAAATTTTGTATTGAGCCAATAGGATATCAGGGGTATTTTTTTCTTCAGTGTAACCTAGACTTTTGTGAGTAATATAGTACCCAATTATAGATATACGACCATTAGAATAAATGATTCTAGCTCATGGGTTCATAAAATAAACTATAAGAGAAATAAAAAACAACAACAAAAAAATCTTTAGGTAAAGAGGTTTTCCTGGAAAAAGGCAATGAGGGCCACATAGCCATGAAAATAATTTTTTTCATAAAACTTTAGTTTCCAATTAATTGTCACAACACTATTGATTTTTTGTCCTGTTGATACTGTTTATTATTCTTTCTTCTCATTTTTACCTTATTTGCACATAAATTGCTATAAGTCCACAATAAAATTTTGTTTATTCTATATAACCAATGAAAAAATAGTCACATATTAAAAAGAAAAGTGAATGCCATGGCAGGCATTGCAGTAATGTATTTTAATTGAATGATATATTAGTGCATTTTATTAAATGATATCACTCATAAAGATATATTGAATGAACGAGATATAGTGACATCCTAATAAATAGCATCACTGATATCATAAACTTACTAATATACATGCTAAAAATCAACTCCTTTAATACTGTTTTATCTGAAAAAATATAAATGGGCAGAGATTATTTTATATAACCTAAAGACTAACTTAAGTACTTTATATTTTGGATAATTAAATATTTTAAAATCAACCATATACTGGCCAAGGTGGTATTGTAGGTTTCAACCCTACTGGATTTATATATAAAATGTATGAAGAGGAGCTGGCCCTTGGTATAATAGACCTTTACAGACCTCACATTTGACGTTTCAACTATTCTTCATTGATACTGAGGAGTTATGATAAAAAATAATTTGTAACTTTACTGAGAAACAAATTTGAGTACATAGACTATAATTCGCTGATATACACAAATGAGTAACTTAACCAGTGGATGGGTCTCACAGGGAACCAACACTGTAAAGGTTCTATGGCTCTCTAATTTACATTATTTTTCCTAAGTAGTCATATTTCAGAAAGGTTTTGTGAAAAAAAATTTATTTCCAATGAATTTAAAAGTTATGTCTACAAAAAACCTGCACATGAGTGTATACAGCAGCTTTATTCATAATTGCCAAAAATTGGAAGCAATCAAAATGTCCTTCAGTAGGTGAATGGATAAACTGTGGTACATTCAGATGATGGACGACTATTCAGCAATAAAAAGAAATGAGCTGTCCAGCCTGAAAAGACATGGAGGAAACTTAAAAGCATATCACTAAGTTAAAGAAGCCCATCTGAGAATGCTACATACTATATGATTCCTACTATGTGAAATTTGGAAAAGGCAAAACTATGGCAACAGTAAAATGATCAGTGATTGCCAGGGATTCAGGAGAAGGAAAGAGAGATGAATAGGTGGAGCACAGGATATTTTCTAGGGCAGTGAAACTATTCCATATCATATTGTATTAATGGATAAATGTAATTATCCATCGGTACAAAGAATGTACCACACAAAGAATGAACCCTCAAGTAAACTATGAAATTTAATAATAATATTTCACTATTGGCTCATCTATTGTAACAAGTGTACCAAACTAATGCAAGATGTTGATAATAGGGCAAACTCTGGGCGTGTATCTGTGTGTATGTGTGTGGGGGGGGGGCAGGGTGAGAAAGTATAAGGGAACTCTCTGTGTTTTCCACTCAAATTTTATATAAACCTGAAAGTCTTCTAAAAGTAAAGCTTATTTATTTAAAAATTTTGAAAAAATAAATAAAAGCCTTCCTCAAACTTTACCCCCTTCCAAAGAATAAGCAAGTAAATACATAAAGGTCAAATGCGAATGTAGTAATGAAAGTAAGAGAAAAAGACAAGTTGTAAGACTGTGGTTTTCTTGGTAAGGCAATAAATTTAGAGAACTTAAAGAATGAAACTCAAATTTTGTTGTAGATTAGATTTATTATATCATTTATTCCAATATCTACTTCATATTTGAAACAAGAAGAGATGCTCAACCGTCCTTTTATAAAAACATCTTCCCTCCAACCTTTACAAAATTAAGCACAAATTAAAGAGGCAAAAGTTTAGTTAAAATTGAAAATGAGATTAGTTTGTTGTGTAATGTAGAAAACATATGACTATAAGAAAAATTTGGAGATATTTTCAGATTTCTGAAAATAAATATTCTAAAAGTTAAGAGCTGCATACTTGTAGTAGCAAGTGGGAATTAAGATATTATGGAAAACGAGGAAAACATTTTAAAAAATTATTATTATAGAAATCATAGTTGCACTTGGAAAAAAAGTTATAAAAATATGGAAAAATATACATTTTGCCTTTGTTAAGGCGGCTATAGCAAAGTACCATAGACTGGGTAACTTATAAACAACGTAAGTCTGTTTCTCACAGTTCTGAAGGCTGGAAGTCTGAGATCAGGGTGCCAGCACGGTTGGGTTCCTGTTAGTGACCTCTTCAGGGTTGCAGACTGCCGTCTTCTCATTGCAGCCTCCCATGGCAGAAAGTGAGCAAGAGAACTCTCTATGGTCTCTTTTATAAAGGCACTAATCCCATGCATGATGCCTCTACCCTCATGACTTAATGACCTCCCAAAGGCCTCACTTCCTAATGCCATCATGTTGGGGGTTAGGTTTTCAACATACAAATTTGGGGGGAGACACAAACAGTGTCAGTCCATTGCACATTGAAAAGTAAAAGCCTCCTCTACACTCACATTAATCGCTATTACCAACTTCACTTTCCAGTTTTTGCAGGTTGCATTCCTAACACTAAATAATGCATTTCTACCTACATTGCTTATTTATCAAAATTAGGGATGAGTAATTTATTACATTTACATTATTTCTCTCCTTTATCTTTCTAGTTCTGAATTTATTTTATTATTTTATATTTGTATATGTTTTCTTTTTAGCTTTAAATAGAATATGGTCCAATTTATAGTCTATGCTCTGACAATGTTTCTTGATTTCCTGTCATACAGGTTTTTATCTAGTTGAAAGGGAAAAAATTAAATACATCAAAGGGTTTCTTTATTGGAGCCTTTGCATTTCTCTTTCACCATTCTACCCAGCTTCTTCTGCTAAAATGAGAAAATGTGAGAATAGTGGCATTATTTTTTTTTTTTCAAAATCCATTTTTATCTGGCTTAATTGAAAACAGCTACATTCTCATATACCCTTCTACTTTCAACTGTTGCAAAATCACCTGCCATGTAGCTTCTGAAAAACTCCATTGTACTCTCATGAGAAAGTAAGAGTTAAAAGTCAAATAATGTCTTATTGTTATAGTGAAAATTGATTTGAATTTGCAAATCTCTAAAAAGGTCTTGGAGATTTTCCAATATTCCCTTGATTACACTTTGAGAACTGTTGATAGAGAGCATTTAAGAGTACTGGGCACAGAATGAATCTAATTATAAGAGTTGCAATTATTATTAATTTTATTTCTCCGCTCAAGTAAGAGTGGGAAAACCTTAGCTCCTATCACCTCCTGTCTGTATCAATTGTCATATTTTATTCACTTCCCTAGTTTCTCTAATTTTGCTTCCTTCCTTGGCTCTTCTTTTTGGTCTAGATTTTTGAAATTGGAGACAATTTTGAGCTGTTCTTGCTTAGACTTTTGTTTCCTCTGGAACATAATGTCTATTATTCACTCACTGTGATAAATAACGTGTAAGAGGAAACATGCACCTTATGCCGTTATCTTATCCCTGGGCCTACCTTTCAGGAAACTCTCACCAAGAAGCCAATCTGAATGCATCACCAAAATGAAAGGACCAAAGCACAGATTAAGGAGTTATAGTGAACCCATATTGAGACCTATATTAATTGGACCCATATAGAAACAAGTACTTTGCACAGAGTTATCTCTATATCCTGATACGAGGGTTGAGATAGGACCAGGTGAATAAAAAACAGAGAAGGAAAATGGGGGAAAGGGAAAGTAGGAAGAAAAAAATGGAAATGATAAATATGTAAAGAAATAGGAGAAAATTATTAATAAATAAAAACCAGTATTCATGATCTAGGATTAGGCAAACAGCCCTTAAGACTTGATGCACCAAACACATGATCCATAAAATTAAAAAAAGAAAAAGATAAATTGGGCTTTATAAAAATTTTAAAAACACTGTTGTCCTACAAAATATCCTGTAAAGAGGATGAAAAGACAAAGAGGGTGAAAAGATACTCAGCAGCTGGGAGAAAATACCTGCAAATCACATATCTGATAAAGACCTTAGATACAGAATATATAAAGTAAGCTCTAGACTCAACAATAAGAAAACAAACAATCCAATTAGAAAATGGGCAAAAAACTTACAGATTTCATCCAATAAGATATATAAATGGCAAATAAACACATGAAAATATATTTAACTTTTCTTGCCTTTAGGGAAATGCAAATTAAAACCACTATAATATTATTCACCTATCAGAATAGCTAAAATAAAGAAATACTGAAAATACCGACTGCTGGCAAGCATGCAGGGAGACTGGATCTCTCATACATTGCTAGTAAAAATGTAAAATGGTGCAGCCACTCTGGAAAAGAGTAGGGTAGTTTCTTGAATAGTTAACCATCCTTTTACCAGAGGACACAGCACTTCCCTCCCTTCTTCCCTCCCTCTCACCTGCCCTTTCTCCCTCCCTGCTTCTCCTCTCCTCTCCTTTACTTTTCTTCCTAGGATTCAATTAAGATTTACTCATTGGTTTCAGTTATTATGTTATTAGTTATTAAGCAACTCTAACAACATGCTTAAGTTATTTTTAATAAGCATCTATTAAGCATGTGTAAGAAAAATGTTGGCTGCAAGTAACAGAGTTATTTATTTACATTAATGTAAGTGTGAATGATGGACAAGCTCTAGTGTCAGCAAAATTCAGTGGCTTTAGTTCCATTTCTTTGTGGTCCTTTCCTTGTTTCCTCCTTTGGTTTTGGGTTTCCTTAGTCATTTCCTTGTGGATTTACAACCATACACCATGATGCTGCGAGGAAGAGAATTGTTTATATAAACTCTCATAAGAATGAGAAAATATTTCTAGAAGAACTCAGCAAACCTCTGTTTCAGTATAAATGTCTTGGCATAAGTCACAAATCTGTTTCTCAATCAATGCCTGTGTACAGGAAAACTTAAAGTCTCTGCATCCTAAACCAAAGATTTTATCAAGGGCCACAGGATTATTCTGACAACCTTAGATTAATCCCCTAAAAGGCATATTTTTTTTAAAGTGTGTGGAGTTGAAATAAAAGGAAACCCACAATGTCTATCTGCTATACAAGATTAACTTTTTTCTCACGTGCATTTTTGGAGGAAACAATGTCATTGTACCAATTATGTAAACTATATTTTATAAAATGACAAAAATATTTAATCTGTCCTGCAGGCTGATATAATATTAATTCTATTAAAATACTACATTTGCTTACATCAAGCTAAGTAAAGGCACATTAGAGAATGAATGTGAGACATCAGTTGAGATGTTCTCAATCAGTTGAGAACTCTGTAGTTTCTCTGTTATCTACCTAGGTTGCACTTAATGTTTTTGACAATTGGGATGTCATGTTTATGGTAATACATGTAATATAATTTTGTGCAGTAAGTGCAATTTTCTGGCTGAGATATCCATCTAGAGACATTATTGAAAGATGATAAAAAAGATTGCTATGTTAACAATGTGGATATTCTTAAAGCAAATGTACTTCACAGGGCCTGGTTTTCCAAAGCCTTGCAGTTTCAAATATCGACTTTGCAGAGGACTAGAAATTATCCTCAGGCTGTAAAGTCTCTGGTGTAAGATAAAGATTTGTGGCACAGCAAGGTCACTGGCTCAAGGACAGACAGGTTACTGATTGATATGTGTAGATACTGGAAAATTGTTGGATGGAGAAGGAATGTTTGCTATGATCAAGCTTTTGTTTATAGGACCACTTAATTGCCTTACTGGAATGTCATCTGGCTTGTTTCACTGAAAGTTACCAGTCTATATATTGTTAAACTATAACCCCACCTATGTTCTCTTCCTATAATTTCCTGGTCTGGAATATAAATGCAGAAAGAGAACCCCAATTTGGGGTTAATTTCCCAATGAAAGAATGCCTCTCGCTTGAGGGTTCTGGCAGGAGATTAACCACTTCGGGGTCTCTCACTGCTCAGAAGAGATGGGCTTTGATTAATCCTTTGCCTTTCCATCACCCAGGGGAAGTGGCGTGACAAATCTGTGGGGGGTAAAGCAACACAAAGAAACATAACAATAAGGCTCCTTGCCAATTCATTGGTTTCTCTTTTCCTCAAGTCATAATAAATGTGCTTAGAACCTTTGCACATGAGGCCAAATTTTTCCTAGATTTAACTTCTGGCATAAAGCATGACTAAAGGCTTTTTCTCTTTCATTGACTAACCTTATGTACTGACCCAGGCCATCCTTGCTTTGTGATTCAATGTCAAGGCACGAATTTCCCATTGGGGAAGATAACAAATCAAACAAAAGTAGACTTGAAGCAGCGAGCTCGGTGGACAAACCTGTCTGCCCCTGTAGTACCTTCCAGAAGATTAAGTACCTGCCTTATCTTTTCAGTCTGTCTACTTTCTCCTGGATTTTGGCCAGTTCGAGTCTTTTAAAATTCTCTTTGTCACAGTGCCTTGGGACTAGTGACAAAGGACACTGCTCTCTAAAGATCCTTGCATGTAATTGTGCACAAGCATACATAAAATAAGTTTTGAGTGAGACTTGATATAAGAACATATTTAAAGCAGAAATCTTGATGGTTTTGGTGTTGCTCCCAGGGAGTCGTGAAACTGAAACAGGATCTTTCTCCTTGTGATGGTCGACATCTCGCCTCACTTTCCAGTCACCATCTGTTCCTCACCTCACCTTCTGATTGTCTCATTTTTCACCTTGTCATTACTTCTTCAGTCAATCTCTCAATTCTGGGGAAAAAATTATAAATCTAACAAACAGCATTATTTTCAAATTTCAGCATCATCTTCTACATTAATTATTTATTCTATCGATATTTATTAGACACTTTTATATTCAAGTCTCTGGTATGGTGTTTTAGAAAATTTTAAAAAGAACAAATTCGAAACATTTATTGAGGGATGGCTTATTTCAGGCTTAAACATCAATGCCACATGAAAGGAGTAGACAAAGCACAGTGACAGCTGAGATTAGTGAGAGTGAACATCAAAATGGGGAGATAATGGCATGAGAATTGATCCTATGTGGTATAGTGTCTGTGTGAAGAGACAGCCACTTGCCCCCAAATATTTTTTCTATCTCCTGTTTGATGTTTATTGTTTGTGGTACCACACAATTATTACTCTTTAATTATAGGTTTGATCTTTACTGAACTACTCATTAACAATTAAATCATTTATACCTTAAAGCAAACAACTGGTGTTATTAGTCAGAGTTCTTTAGAGAGACAGAATTAATAGGATACATTATCAATATATGAGAGGGGTTTTATTAAGGGAATTAGCTCACGCAATTGTGAAGAGAAGTTTCACAGTAGGCATCCTCCAACTGGATGCTGGTAGCATGGCTCGGTCCAAATCCAGAGACCTCAGAACCAGGGAAGCCAATGATGTCCTTGGTGTAAGTCCTGGAACCCAAAAGATGAAGAGCCTTGAACTCTGATGTCTACGGACAGGAGAGAAGAGTGTATCCCAGCTCCAGTGGAGAGAGACAGAGCTTCACCTTTTTTCTCCATCTTTTGTTCTCTCTGGCCCCTCGTGGATTGGATGGTGCCTGCCTGTACTGAGGGTGGATCTTTACCACCCAATTCACTCAGGTGCATATGCTAATCTCCTCTGGAAAACCCTCATAAACTCACTTAAAAAGATGACTTTACCAGGTTTCTTGCATTATTTAATCTAAACAAGTTGACACCTAGAATTAACCTTCAAAAGTCCACCCCTTGTCAACTTGGTGTCCATATTATCCCCTTAAATCATACCTAATCTTCAAATGGGACAATAACATAATAGTTTCATCTATCATCATGCAATTATCCACGTATAAACAAACTGCCACATTGGGGATCAAATTTGTCCTGAGCTTTGGAGGGACAACATATACAAACTCTATAAATATCTATCCAATATTATTATGTATGTACTTTCATGCAGACTGCTGTATATAAAGTTTTGTACTCTCATTGCGTGCTACTTAAAGCTTTGCTGTGATTTTTTTCCAAACCACTAAATATTTTACAATGATGAAAAGAATTTGAATGAGTGCATGGTGTTCCACCTTATGGATGGTGTATACAGACATTTTAGTAGTTTTTGGTTTTCAAGATCACATTGATGACCATCTATTCAATTAAAATGTACCAGACCTACTGTATGCTCTACCCTTCTGGAGTGAAATCTATGTACATAGAATTTTGTACACATTTTGATTATTTTTGCAGGATAAATTAATAGAATTAAAATTTTAGGCCTAAAGTCATGCTTATATTTTAGGAGTTTAATACCCCTCTAGAAATGTAAAAGTTACACCTTCATAGTAATGTATAAGAAACTCTTCTCCAATAATTTTATAAGGTAAAAATATATAGTTATAATAATACTATTATTTGATCACTGGTGAGACTAAACTTAAAAAATGTTTATTAGCAATTGTATTTCTTTCATAAAGTATTCAACCATGTGTTGTTTGCTTATATACTGGGACACCAAAAATTCTTGAGAAATTTGTATTTTAAAATAGCTGAGACAAAAACAACAAAAAATGCATTATTTTTGAAAAGATTGTCCCACTGTGCATATCAGTAAATCTGTCAGTGTATACATATTAAGAAGGCATGACATCAATTGTTTGGGTAAAATCAGGAGTCAAGAATCCCTGTAAAGATACCAAAAGAATTATTTTAAATTAGGTAAGCTAATTATAAAATATGTATAATTGAGCAATAATAGGAAAATTCTGAAAAACAAAGTAATAAAGAAAATTATTCCTATCACATGAAAAAATCTACTATAATACAGTAAGTTTTGAAGAGTGTAAATTATTATATTGAGCATAATTAGATTGGAATAGAATATAAAGTCCTGAAGTAGATGAAGTAGAATATAAAGTTCTGAATTAGTATATTACATTATTATATTGAGCATAATTAGATTGGAATAGAATATAAAGTCCTGAAGTAGATGCAAAAATATGTGGGAATTTGCTATGTGATGTAGGTGACATCGCAAATCCATGGAGAAAAGTTGGACTACTTATTATGTATTGCTGGGACAACTGTGTAGCTCTCTAAAAAATGAAAATAAAATTGGATTCCTATCTCATGCCTTATACAAAATAAATTCCATATGAATCAAAGATAAAAGCACAATAAATAAGGGCATACAGCACTAAAAGTGAATACTTACAGTATTTTATAAAATGTGAACAGAGAATATTGTTCTAAATATGACACGATTTCTGAGAAAAATGTCTTTGGAATTTTGATGGGGATTGCATTGAATTTGTATATCACTTTGGGTAGTATGGACATTTTCACTATGTTGATTCTTCCAATCCAAGAGCATGGAATATCTTCCCATCTTCTTGTATCCTCTCTAATTTCTCTCAGCAGTGGTTTGTAGTTCTCATTATAGAGATTTTTCACCTCCTTGGTTAACTCAATTCCTAAGTATTTTATTTTTTTGGTGGCTATTGTAAATGGGCAAGCTTTCTTGATTTCTCCTTCTGCATGTTCACTATTGGAAAAAAGAAATGCTACTGATTTTTGTGTGTTGATTTTGTATCCTGCTACTGTGCTGAAATCATTTATCAATTCCAACAGTTTTTTTGTAGAGGTTTTAGGCTGTTCGATATATAGGATCATGTCATCTGCAAACAGGGACAGTTTGACTTCATCTTTTCCAATCTGGATGCCCTTTATTTCCTTCTCTTCTCTGATTGCTCTGGCTAGTACTTCCAACACCATGTTGAATAGGAGTGGTGAGAGTGGGCATCCTTGTCTAGTGCCTGTTCTTAAAGGAAAAGCTTTCAGCTTTTCCCCATTCAGGATGATATTGGCAGTGGGTTTGTCATATATGGCTTTAATTATGTTGAGATACTTTCCCTCTATACCTAACTTATAGAGGGTCTTTGTCATGAATGAGTGCTGAACTTTATCAAATGCTTTTTCAGCATCTATAGAGATGATCATATGGTCCTTGTGTTTGAGTTTATTAATATGGTGTATCACATTTATTGATTTGCGTATGTTGAACCAACCTTGCATCCCTGGGATGAATCCCACTTGATCGTGATGAATAATTTTTCGTATGTGTTGCTGTATTCTGTTTGCTAGTATTTTAGTGAGGATTTTTGCATCTATATTCATCAAGGATATCGGCCTGTAGTTTTCTTTTTTGGTTATATCTTTACCTGGTTTTGGTATCAGGATGATGTTTGCTTCATAGAATGAGTTTGGGAGATTTGCGTCCATTTCAATCTTTTGGAATAGTTTGTAAAGAATCGGTGTCAATTCCTCTTTGAATATTTGGTAAAATTCTGCTGTGAATCCATCTGGTCCTGGGCTTTTCTTTGTTGGGAGCCTTCTGATAACAGCTTCAATCTCCTTTATTGTTATTGGTCTGTTCAAATTTTCTACATCTTCACGGTTCAGTTTTGGGAGCTTGTGTGTGTCCAGAAATTTATCCATTTCCTCCAGATTTTCAAATTTGTTGGCGTATAGTTGTTTATAGTAGTCTCGAATGATTCCTTGTATTTCAGATGAATCAGTTGTAATATCGCCTTTTTCATTTCTAATTTTTGTTATTTGAGTCTTCTCTCTTCTTTTTTTTGTTAGCCATGCTAATAGTTTGTCAATTTTATTTATCTTTTCAAAAAACCAACTTTTTGATTCGTTGATCTTTTGAATTGTATGGAACAATAAAAGACCACGAATAGCCAAAGCAATGCTCAGCAAAAAAAATAAAGCTGGAGGCATAACACTACCTGACTTTAAGCTATACTACAAAGCTATAATAACCAAAACAGTATGGTACTGGCATAAAAACAGACACACTGACCAATGGAATAGAATAGAGAATCCAGAAATCAACCCACACACTTACTTCCATCTGATCTTTGACAAAGGCACCAAGCCTATTCACTGGGGAAGGGACTGCCTCTTCAGCAAGTGGTGCTGGGATAACTGGATATCCATATGCAGGAGAATGAAACTAGATCCATACCTCTCACCGTATACTAAAATCAACTCAAAATGGATTAAGGATTTAAATATACACCCTGAGACAATAAAACTTCTTAAAGAAAACATAGGAGAAACACTTCAGGAAATAGGACTGGGCACAGACTTCATGAATACGACCCCAAAAGCACGGGCAACCAAAGGAAAAATAAACAAATGGGATTATATCAAACTAAAAAGCTTCTGCACAGCAAAAGAAACAATTAAAAGAGTTAAAAGACAACCAACAGAGTGGGAGAAAATATTTGCAAAATATACATCTGACAAAGGATTAATATCCAGAATATATAAGGAACTCAAACAACTTTACAAGAAGAAAACAAGCAACCCAATTAAAAAATGGGCAAAAGAGCTAAGTAGGCATTTCTCTAAGGAAGATATCCAAATGGCCAACAGACATATGAAAAAATGCTCAACATCACTCAGCATCCGGGAAATGCAAATCAAAACCACATTGAGATACCATCTAACCCCAGTTAGGATGGCTAAAATCCAAAAGACTATTAACGATAAATGCTGGCGAGGCTGTGGAGAAAAAGGAACTCTCATACATTGTTGGTGGGACTGCAAAATGGTGCAGCCTCTATGGAAAATGGTATGGAGGTTCCTTAAACAATTGCAAATAGATCTACCATACGACCCTGCTATCCCACTGTTGGGAATATACCCAGAGGAATGGAAATCATCAAGTCGAAGGTATACCTGTTCCCCAATGTTCATCGCAGCACTCTTTACAATAGCCAAGAGTTGGAACCAGCCCAAATGCCCATCATCAGATGAGTGGATACGGAAAATGTGGTACATCTACACAATGGAATACTACTCAGCTATAAAAACGAATGAAATACTGCCATTTGCAACAACATGGATGGACCTTGAGAGAATTATATTAAGTGAAACAAGTCAGGCACAGAAAGAGAAATACCACATGTTCTCACTTATTGGAGGGAGCTAAAAATTAATATATAAATTCACACATACACATACACACACACACACACACAAACCCGGGGGGGGGGGGAAGAAGATATAACAACCACAATTATTTGAAGTTGATACAACAAGCAAACAGAAAGGACATTGTTGGGGGGGAGGGGGGAGGGAGAAGGGAGGGTGGTTTTGGTGATGGGGAGCAATAATCAGCTACAATGTATATCGACAAAATAAAATTTAAAAAAAAATAAAATAAAAAAAAATAAAATAAAAAAATAAAATAAAATAAAATAACACCTAAAAATGAAAAAATAAATAAATAAATAAATAAATAAATATGACACGAAATGCTGAAGTCATAAAAGGAATTAAAAATTTAATTATATAAACTATTTTAAAAATCTGCATGGGGAGAGAAACCACCATAAACAAAGACAAATAACAAAAGGCTAAAAATGCTAGTAACGTCTAACACAAACAAATATATGTATAATATTCTGTGAATCAATTAGCATAGGACCCCAAACTCAATAGAATAATGGCACAGAGTTCATAGAAAAGCAAATTTAAATGTCTTATGAATTTGTTAAAGCTGTACTTGTAACAAGAGAAATGCAAGTTAAAGGAAAACAATATTTTTTACTTACATTGGCAAAGATCAAAAGCAAGGATATTGATAGGGGTTTTGAGAAACAGGTACTCTCATATCTGTGAAACCTCACTGAATGAAAATCCACCTACAGCTGCAATAAAATATGTGTATATCTGTAACCAGCAATTATATTTCTAGGAAGTTATTCTATATACATTCTCACTCAGTCGCAACATGCTTTAGATTCTTTCATATTAATTGCTGCTTTGTAATAGCAAAAATTGGCAACTGAAACATTTCTCATGGTATCTAGTTAAAATACATTATTGTGCAATCACCACACAATAGAAATTCCATACAATGCAGATTTTTTGGGGGGGAGGGGCTTAAATGAGACAACTATGTTTTAAAATATGAAAAAAGTCTACTGCATATCAGGTAATTATAACATCACTTGTATACAAAAGTAATATAAATGTATCTGCATAAAATATAAAGGTACTTTTAAAAAGTTTGTGGAAAAATAGAATTAAAAAATAATATGAAACTTTCTTTGAATATTTTGAAGTATCCTCATATTTATGGAAATATATACAAGAAACAAAATAATGATTTTTCTCTGAAGAGAATTTGGGTGGCTGGGGATGATAGTAACGGAGATTTTTGCTTTTCACTCTCTATGCATTGTCACCTTTTAAATTTGTACCACATACATATCTTTTTAATTTAGAAAAGAATAATATACTCGGGAACTTCAAAAAGTTTGTGGAAAAATAGAATTAAAAGATAATGCTAATTTCACCTGAACTTTTTTGAGTACCCTCGCATGTATTTTAATGTCATGAGAGATGAAGATAAAAATAAAGATTGGGAAAGAATAAAATAACTGAAAAGTTGGTTGAAAAAAAATGAGTTTTGTGAAAGACTTTATGCAGGTTTCAGTTTTGTTTGCTTAACCAAAAGTATGAGCACTTGTCTTGAATTAGTTGTTTCTTTATATTTTCTAAGATATTTTCCCCCCAAAATGACCAAGAATGGAGTCACATGTCATAATCTTGTACCTGCTGTTAACAATTGTACAGGGTACTGTTACTATTTATAAGAAATTTTAAAAATTCAGTCAGAAAACTTTCTTCTCTGTCTACTTTTCCAAGGTGTGTTTAGCTTCTGTCATGGAGTATGGGTCAGTAGTTAGAAATAGGACCCTGTCCAAATGAGATAAAAGATTTAGATAGTTTGTTGCTTAAAAGTATAAAGATAAATTTGTTATTGAACTTAATTGGATCAGAGACTATGCCTTACTTCCCAATTTTTTTCTCTCAGTATTGTGAGAGAAAGCCTCTCCATCAGGGAAGGCTTGAAAGAAACATCCCTTGTCATTTCTCTTTCCCTCTTCCAATGCTCTGTTACTTCAAGGCTTTGAACAGGGACTGAGGTATTGGGTGTCAATTACAGCTATTGATCATGTTGTCAGAGGTCTGTCTTGTGTCAATCTCTTCAAAGAACTAGTCCATGTATTTATTTATTCATTGTATTGCTTTTTCACTTTTCTAGTACATTAATTTATGCTTATACCTTTATTTGATGTTTCTTCCTGTTTTGAGTTAAGTGCTTTGTAAATTTCCCTCACACCTTCTTTTAACTACTATAAAAAGAGTTTTAAATTTTCCTTAACTATATTTATTAATTTCTGTTACATACTGTTTTAATTATTTTCTGCATTGTCTATATTTGTATTTTTATTTTCCCAGCCCAAGGATGTAGGTATTTTTTTCCTTTTTTCTTCAGGTTTCCAGTTTGCTTGATTTGTGTGTGTGTGTGTGTGTGTGTGTGTGTGTGTGTGTGTGTGTGTGTGTGTGTGTTTGTGTGTGTGTGTGAGTACGTACATATATGTATGATATTAATTCTAGTTTTATTAAATTCTGATCAGAAAATGTGATTGTCCTAATTTTCAGTTTTAGAATTTATTGATATTTTTCTTTGTAATCCATGTCGTGACTAACTTTTAAAAACACTTCTTGAATATATGAAAATAACTTACATTCTTCACTGACAGGAATCAGTATTTGACCTACCAGTATTTTTCAAAGAAAAAAGAAGGTAATAGTTTTTATTTTTATGTGTTCCAGAATTCCAGTTATTGTCAAATAAAGACTTAGACTATCAGTTATTCATTAAGACATGTTTTCTAGTAATATAAAACAGCCATGAACCGTTTAGTATTTTGGGATTCTGACTTCCACCTCGTGTGAAGATGATGGTCTTGGGGGTTTTGATAGAAGTTAATGGAGTAATTGCTGTGAACTCAATGCCTTTGTGTGCTGACGGAAGAGGAAGGGTAACAGAAAGACCCTGAATAGTGGCACAGAAGCACTGCTTTGCTTTTTCAAAAGGTGCTATGCTGACTCTTCAGCATTTTCCAGAAATAATAGGATCTCATGAGGTATTAAAATGAATTAGGCCAATAGTTTACTCTTGGGAAATCTTTTGACAGAATTTTTATGCAGAATATTAATGTTAATATTAATAGATTAATATTTCGTCAACTTTCTGCAGCAAGAAAAGAATCCGAACATTTTATCTCTTGCAATATTCTGCTCTAAGTGTCACAAGCTTTTGTCATTATCGGGACTGTTGTATTTTTAGAAACTTCCAACTTCTTTCTAATTTCCCCACATTTTTTGTATCTCACAACTATCCAAATACCTTTTCTTCCTAGAGCCCTCTCTACTTCTACAGTTGTGATCTCTCTCTCTCATGTATTGACTCTCAACTTCTTGTACTGCCCTAAGGGAGAATATCTCTGCCAAAAATTCAGTAGTAATGTCTCAAAACAGGGAAATTAGGACAGGGTTTTTATAGGGATTTAGGACTTGGGATGTGTCATGTTAAGATAGATCTTACAAGGAGGGAAATTGGGACTAGACCAAGTTTATGCCTATAGGTCTGGATTAGTGACAAAGCAAGGCGAGAGTCTCAAACAGTTTTGATGAGCAAGCAGTTAGTTCTCATAAGTAAGTTGTCTTCGTGTGTGTGTGCGCACATGTGTGTACGTCTTTCCACCACGTCAAGCTTTATTGAGTCACATGAGCAAGTAAGCTGTCTTCTTGGTTCACAGTCTTAATTTGCAGGAACAGTTATTATAACTAAGTTATTTATCTATTTTTGGTGGCTGGCCAGTATGGAGAACAACTAGGTTATTTTTACTTTATCTCGGTGTCATTTAACATAGGAATCGAAAAGTATGCCTGGTCTCAGTCCTATTTAACCCACAAAGAAAAAAAATTATCCTGGTTTTAGTTTTCACAGTTCACTATTTAAAATGCCACCACCAACTTTCTTTCCTTTTCATTACCATCATCTCCTCCTCTTCCTTCTTTTTTTCTAAAAAAAACAATTTCTGATCTTATTTCTTTCTCAAGATCCTTTTAACTCCTCTGATCTTTACAACCTTTAATATCCTCTTTTCTGCAGGAACGCTAAAACAGTTTAGGACAGGAAGAGCCTTCTGAATGAGTGGACTGTGTCTGGTCTCAGAAATGTAGGCTTATTCATAGCCCTAAGATTGTCAAATTCATTCACTTTCCCTCTGACTATATTTGTTAATATGTTAATCTTCTTTGATACCTTTTTTCCTCCTCCTCTACTTCTACCCACTGCAATATCTTCTTTAGATGTGAACTGCACTGCACTACGTCCACCTTCCCCAAACTACCCACAGAACAAAAGAGTGTAAACTAGGGAAGAAAAGAGAGTAAAATAGTGTTTCTAAATAGAGCCATGAACAGTAAGCATTCCTAAATGTGTTTTTTAAAAAATCATTTTTTTTTTTCCACAGTGGATAGACATTTCCCTGTTTTCTACCTTGGCTTTCTTTAGAAGTAATATAGTAAAGTAATAGGGAAGACATTTTGTTATAAAAGGAGAAAAAAAACCCAAAATGTAAACTAATTCCTGAAAGAACAACACTGAGGTTGAACTGAGAGCAATATTATTGTCATGGTTTTATTTGCACCTTTTCCAGGAAGGAGTGGAGGGAAAGAAGTAAATAGAGAGCTATTGCTTTATTCTTAGAATTTTTATATACACCGCCCCACTCCCATTTTAAAATTTTTGAAAACTTTCAAACCTATAGAAAAATTAAAAGAACAATGCAATGAACACCTATTTGCCTCTCATTTATATTCAACAATTGACTGAGTTTCAAAGGTAATAACAAGAGAGGAATTGGAGGCAGAGGGTGGAACGAGACTCAAGGCAGTCACTGGAATATAAGAGGATGTTTGTCAATGTAAAGAGTTCTTAGGTGAGAAAAATTATAGCATATTTTTATGCTGACAGGAATGATCAAGACAAAGGAACATTGATGATGTAGGAGAGAGGGGTCAGGTACTAGAGTAATTTCCTTGACTAGGTGAGAGAGTCTGACATCTAGTACACAAGTAAACATGAAATAATTCTTACATATGTTTTCCAGGTAATTTACACTGCAATGTGGATATATGCTCAAACTTATATTCCCAATGACCATTTCAATGTTTTGAAATAGGAAGATGAATTTGAATTAGTTTATCTGTAATAAAAGGTAGGAAGCAGAGTATATGAACACAGGTACAGATAGGGTGGATATGGTGGTAGAAGACTGTTGAAGTCTTCTATTGATTGCTTTTGTATCTCATCGAATTGGAATCAAAGTCATTAGTTGAGAGTGATCATTGGGGGGAGGTATGCATGGTATGTGAGAGAGGAGACGATATGAACCAATTATCAAAGAGAGTAAATAGATTAATTAGGTAAATATAGTGGGAGAGGGACAAAGACACGCTGTGGTTTTGAGTCTGGAACAACATTTTTATCTATGATGTCTCTAGAGAGAGTAAAGCCCTCTATAAAGAATGTAGAAACTATAGCAACTTCAGACAGTTGGTGAAACGAATTTTGTTCTTGCGGAAAGGAGAAATGGGGTTGAGATGATCTGTGGGGAAAATATATATCCTTAGGTCTCTCGTTCTCCTCTTTCATCATGGAGAAGTAATGTTTCACCAGAAATAGAGGATCTAAGTTTTGTGAGAAACTAAAAAGAGCAGAATAAGAGACCTGTTAGAGAATGTCAGTGAGATCATACTTAAGCTTCTGCATGTTATTTTTAGGATCCTTAGGTTCTGTGAATGTACTTCCAGCTCCCTAATGTGTGAATTTGGTCTCTCTGCAGCTGGGGATCAGAGACTGTCCTCCCTGTAGACTTCATAAGAGTGAATAAAGACTTGACAGTTGTGTGATTAAGGCATGTAATTCAATGACAAAATTACTATAGCGTCAACATAAATATCAATGAGATAAGTTAATTTAGAAGCCCAAATTGAGTCTCTGTTCTCACGTGGAGTATTTAACATAACCTCTTTTTCTCCTGTATTTGATATATTTTCCTGGGCAAATCTGCTACACTTCCAATTTTGTCCTGCCAAGTGAAAGTTTTTATTTATTCTATGATCTTTTCAATTGTCTCTCTATATAAATGGTTTAATGTCTTTGGTATTTGAAGCTCCAAAAATTACTCATCAGCTGATTTTGAGACTAAAACATAGGTAAGATTTGTTAACAAATTTGGCAAATAGAGTCATTAACCTCTTTAAGATAACATGAGACTATTCACACCCAAAGCAGAGCTGACCCAAAGACAATCCTTTAAGCTGTTCTAAGAATCCTTCTCTACAGAAAACTTTAATTACATTAATTAGGGTAGACGTGGTTGTGTTAGCAGATAGATTTCAACATTTTAGTGACTTTACACAGTATAAATTAATTTCTTTCTCACTTAATAGTCCTGGGAGGGTGCTCAAGATGGGTTGGCTGTTCTTCATATGGTCACTCAGGGACCTATTCTATACTGTGTTTCTAAATGCTCATAAATATTAGCATCCCACTGGAAGACACAGAAAGAGCCTGGAGGAGCCCATGAGAGGTTTTATGTGCCAGGCACATGAATCACTTTTAATCATAGTCTGAGTTGGCAAGAACTCAGTCACATGGCCATATCTAGCAAGGGAATCTGGGAAAGATAGCTTAGTGATATTGGTGGGATTTTGTTTATTGGAAGTCAAGTATAAGAGAGAGGCTGTAAAGACATTTTTGGCTTTTAAGATATGAATTTTTAACAAGTAGAGCCTTACTCTCATGTCTTCCAAGAAGAGGACTGGTAATATGAGAGAGCAGGTCTGAGTGAGAAATCTGTTGTTGGCTCACTTACAGTCCTCCTTGGGTTTAGCAAAGGAGGCAAGAATTTACAGCATATCAAGGAATTGAAACCCAAATCGGAGACTTGGGTGGTCCAAATTCTTATCACCATAATTCTAGCATGGCTTGTCTTTATATCTTTGACTTAATAACAAAGACTTGACTGAAATATTAGTGATATGTGTGTATGTGTGGGCTGTGCTCTCATGGTGTACACACTGCATGTGAATGTCCATTAGCATATATTACAAATCCAAATGTTTTTTCTTTTAGGGTGAATTAAGCTATTTATCAATCTATTATCATAAAAGGAGATCATGATATGTATTCTGGGGCAATTATGAATTTAAAGTTCTTAACAGCTAAAAATTTAAATCCATTACTAAATATTTAAAAATTTACAACTAAAATACCACAGAGCATAAGCCTGTGTATTCCCTTGCTGGGAATAAGAGAAATTCCAATCTCCTTCAGATTGTATGCAAGGAAGACAGGCACTCTTCCATCCCCCAGTGATGTCTAAAGGACTTCCTAAGGCAAGAGCTGGGCTCTACTTTAGTTTCTGACCTGTAAGGGAACTGGCTGTAATAATTCAGTCTAGACACAAAACATTAACCAGTTCACAATAATAAATCAATGTAAAGTGAAATCTAAAATTTTGGAAATTCAAAGCAAATTCCTAAATTTCATTGAGGAAAGACCAGATTTTTCTACTAACTATAAACCGAGATTTTCCCAGCTTATTTTCATACCCACATCCCTCTGCCTCAAGAATTCAAAGACTGGTTAATAGTGTGATAGTCACTGTTTCTAGTGTCATTATTCTTAAAATCCTCAATATTAAATTCTGCCCCCAACCCAGACTAATTATCTCTCAAGCAATATGTTTTTATTTCCTGTGCCCCTGGATGGTTTTAGAGAAATGAGGGGGAGGTTCATTCCCGAGCTTGTGTTTATACGAAGAAGAGAAATGGTGTATTTTAAAGAATTAGGGGTTCTTGCATGATCTCATTTAATCTACAATGGACTTTTCGCTTGCTGCCTCCCAGGTAGAGCTTAGCATCTGCCATAGTGGTCCACAAAGAGATGCTAAGGTCCACAAGACCAACTCAAGACCTACACACAACTTTATTAATTCATCCAAACTTTAGGGAAACTGTAGTCATTGGATAGGCTAAACTGTTACAGAAACAAATGGCATATTAGATAATCTTTCCCCACCCCTATTCTCACCCTCAAAATGGTCAATGGGAATGTGTGATAGTTGGAGAGGCATAGTCATGGGAATGATTAGTGATTTTCTAATTCTAAATGAGCATTTTCCCCTTCGTGTGAGGAAAATGGCCAACCTTTTAAGTGGTCTTTCCCATTGCTAAAAGACCAAGGGACAAGGGACTGCAGGGTAATCAATCAACAATCTTAAAGAGGCTCCTTCCAGTAGAATACGTTGTCTTTCAGGGCAGGTTCAAAAAGCGTTTAAGGAAGAAGTTGGAATTTCACAGCCTGAGTGTGAAATAGAATTATATGAGCAAGAACAAATGTAAAAAATATTTCTATCAGGAAGGCAGGCTGGGTCTTCAAGAATATTTGACCCTTGGAGCATATTGAGGAGAGTGGAAAATGTATTGAAAAGATCAAAGTTCCTGTAGGTTTCTCTGAAACATCTCCTGAAAAGTCAATTTAAATTATACCTACTGAGACAGATAGAGTCAGAGATGTTTAGATATAGAGTTGGAGGCATCGTGAAAACAAAGGTAATCTCCACTTAACATTTTCTTGGTATTTCCAGTCTCTGTACCTGACTGCAGCCTTGAAGCCAGCCCCTTTGAGGAAGCGGAATGGACTACTGCTTCATCAATGCCAATATTTCCTATATGTTAAAGATTATCCTGCAGAATGCATGTGCAGGTTGGACACACAGGAAGGCTTTTAAGGAAGGCATTAGGCCTACTGAATCTCACGTAGCCTCATCCAAGACTTTATGATGCTTTCTGCCTTCATGAATAAATTCAGATATACTGAGAGAGAATCAGGAATGCTTAGTGGTCACATGAGCAATTGGTTGCTTATTGAAAGTGATAACCTTGAACCCTTTCACGATGGAATGGAAAAATAAATGACTTAACTCATCTCCCAAGCCCATTAATCTCTTCGGGAGAGGCTTTCACCAAGTGTACTGCAGGAAGAGATTATTTGGAGAAGAGGGAGGCAGGAGAGTTTGAATCTATTATTTTCCAGGCCTTTCCACACTACAGACATAACTCAGGCCTTCAGGCTGATACCCAAAGAGTCAGAGAAGCTCATGAAGGCACTTGGCCTCACGCAAAGTCTCACAACTGTAAAGAGGAGTATGGTAAGGAGCTTGGTGAATTATGTACAAATTTCCTAAAATTTTTTGTCTTTCTGTCTGAATTCAAATAATCTGAGACAGTGCTGGACAACTCTAGTGACCATATGGCCAATTGGCCTCCCCACGTACCAGGATTGTTGTGATGGAGTGAATAATGGTTTGTTCCTTCCAATTTCCAAGTTGCCGTGTGGGAGAGGCTTTCACATATTTCCTATAAGCAAAGGGTTACTTGCAGCCAGTAATTGTAAATATCCAATAGTAGCGTTTTCCCAGGAATTCACAGGTGCCATTGTATGCTTTTGTTTTGGAACTGCCAAGAAGTTGGGAAAGTGACTGTGTTGCATGTCTTCATGCAAGGTCTTCAGGCACCTTACCTGTGCCAGTGTGAGGGCAAAGGGAAACTTCATTTGACCAAAGTCAAGTGCAACTTATACAAAGAGCCTATTGTTCTTTTGTCATGCCTCGGGGATTTGTTCCAGGCTTTACTTCCCATTTCACATTTTCTGGGTTTTGTGCTAAGACCTCATATCTGTATTTTACCTCCCTATCTAATCAATTTCTTTGATGCTTTGTCATACCCATTTCATTTTGCTTTTAGATACTTTATCAAATCTTAATACTTGTATATTTTTAATACTTAGAATTTTTGCACAGATTAAAATATTACATAGAGTGCTGAAATCCCTTCATGAACACTTATCTCATTCATTCCTTTCTCCCTAGCAGTAGCTACTATCTTGGCCTTGATATATATCATCCATCCATGTTTTATGTCAATGCTAAGTACAAATGTATTCATACATAGTTATATGGTTTTGTCTTGAAGGTTCACTGAACATATTGATAGGCAATTTGCTTTTTAAATTTATCATTATGTTTCTGAGATTTATCCATATTGGTTTATATAACATTGTTTTAATTGCTGCAGTAATAGTATTACGCTGATATTAATATATTAATATAGTAATAATCAATATCACTATACCACAATTATTTGTCCATTGTTCTGTTAATGACATTTTAAAAGGTTTTTGTTATTATGAAGTAATATAGCAGTGAAAATCTTGTAATGAGTTTCGTTGTACAGATGTGCAAAAATTAGCTGCATTGCATACCCAGAAGTAGAATTGCTTTGTTGAAGGGTATACACATTTATATACATTTACTTTGCTTGTTGCTATCACAATGTTCTGTAGTATGTTTGCACCAATTCTTTTTTTAAAAATTTATTTTTTTATTTTTATTGAAGCATAATTGATGATACATATTCTTGGGGCACAATGTTGACTACCATCACCTGTGCACAACATGTGCTGGTCAAATCTATATCATTAACATGTTCATCATTACAAATCATAATTATTCTTTATGCCCCTTACCCAATCTCTCTACACCCCTGTCTCATTCCCACCCCCCACATCTAGTAACCATAAATTTGTTCTCTCCTTCTGAATGATCAACAAATTATTGTGGTCTTTTCCATCTTCTTTCCTTCCTTTCTTTCCTTCTCTTTTAGCACCTACTTATGAGTAAGAACATATGGTATTTCTCCTTCTCTGCCTGGCTTATTTCACTTAAAAATTTTTCTCCATGCTCATCCATGTTGCTGCAAATGGGAAATTTCATTCTTTTTTATGGCTGATTAGTATTTCACTGTGTATATATTCCACAATTTCCTTATCTAGTCATCTGTCGATGGACGTTTAGGTTGGTTCCACATCTTGGCTATTTTAAGTAGAGCTGCAATGAACATGGGAGTACAGGTATCCCTTCAACATGATGATTTCCATTCCTTTGGGTATATACCCAGAATTGGGATTGCTGGGTCATAGGATAGATCTATCTGTAGTTTTTTGAGAAACCTCCATATTGTTTTCCACAGTGGCTGTACTAATTTACAGTCCCACCAACAGTGCAGGAAGGTTTCCCTTTCTCCACATCCTTGCCAGCATTTATTATTCTCAGTCTTTTTAATACTGGCCAGTCTAATTTAGGTGAGATGATATCTCAACGTGGTTTTGATTTGCATTTCCCTGATGACAAGTGATACTGAGCATTTTTTTGTGTACCCATTGGCTATTTGTATCTCTTTCTTTGAAAAATGTCTATTCAGCTCCTTTGCCTGTTTTTTAATTGGATTATTTGATTTTTTTTTTTTTTTTTTGTCTTTTTTGTGACCGGCTGGACCGCACTCAGCCAGTGAGCACACCGGCCATTCCTATATAGGATCCAAACCCGCGGGGGGAGCGCTGCTGTGCTCCCAGTGCTGCACTCTCCCCAGTGCGCCACGGGGTCGGCCCAGATTATTTGATTTTTTACTGTGAAGTTGTTTGAGTTCCTTACGTATGCTGGATATTAATCCCTTGTCAGATGCATAGTTTGCAAATATTTTCTCCCATTCCATATGTTGTCTTTCTGCTCTGTAGATTGTTTCCTTTGCTGTGCAGAAGACTTTTAGTTTGATATAATCCTATTTGTTTTTCTTTGGTTGCTTGTGCTTTTGGGGTCTTATTCATAAAGTCTTTGCCATTCTTATTTCCTGAAGTAGTTCCCCTATGTTTTCTTTTGTTAAGTTTATGGTTTCGGGTCTTATATGTAAGTCTTTAATCCATTTTGAGTTGGTTTTGGTATGTTGCGAGAGATACAGGTCTAGTTTCCCAGCACCATTTATTGAAGAGGCAGCCTTTTCCCCAATGTATGTTCTTGTTACCTTTGTCAAATATCAGTTGGCTGTAAGCATGTGGGTTTATTTCTGGGTAATCTATTCTGTTAATTGGTCTGAGTGTCTTTTTATGCCAGAACCATGCTATTTTGATTACAATAGCACTGTAGTATAATTTGAAGTCAGGTAGTGTTATGCCTCCAGCTTTATTTTTTTTGCTCAGAATTGCTTTGGCTATTCATGGTCTTTTGTTGTTCTTTATAAATGTTACAATTGTTTTTTCTATTTCTGTGAAGAATGTCACTGGTATTTTGATGGGGATTGCATTAAATCTGTAGATAGCTTTGGGTAGTATCGACATTTTCACAATGCTAACTCTTCCAATCCAGGAGCATGGAATGTCTTTTCACTTTTTTATGTATCCTTTAATTTATTTTAGTAGTGTTTTGTAGTTCTCATTGTAGAGATTTTTCACCTCCTTGGTTAAACTCATTCCTAGGTATTCTACTTTTTGGTAACTATTGTAAATGGGCTTGCTTTCTTAATTTCTTTTTCTGCTAGGTCATTATTGAAGTGTAAAAATGCTACTAATTTTTGGTGTTGATTTTGTATCTTGCAACATTACTGAAATTGTCAGCTTTAAGAGTTTTTTGGTAGAGTCTTTAGGATTTTCTGTATACAAGATCATGTCATATGCAAATAGGAGACAGCTTGACTTCATCCTTTCCAACTGGAGGCCCTTTATTTCTTTCTCTTGCCTGATTGCTCTGGCTAACACTTCTAATACTATGTTAAATAAAGTTGGTGAGACTAGACATCATTGTCTTGTTCCCATTCCATCCATTCAGGATGATATTGGCAGTGGGTTTGCTGTACATGGCTTTTATTGTATTGAGATATTTTCCTTCTATATGTAATTTGCTGAGGACTTTTATAATGAAACTACACCTTAGACCAATTGGATCTGGCAGAGATTTACAGAACACTTCATCCAGCAACTACAGAAAATACATTCTTCTCATCAGCACATGGAACATTCTCCAGGATAGATCACATGTTAAGTCACAAATTAAGTCTCAGCAAATTTTAAAAAATCAAAATAATTTCAAGTATCTTTTCAGACAATAATGGACTAAAACTGGAAATCAATAACAAGCAAAACTGGAAACTACACAATACCTGGAAACTAAACAACAGGTTCCTGAATAACCTATGGGTCCAAGAAGAAATTATACAGGAATCAGAAAATTCCTTGAAACTAATGAAAATGAGGATACATCATACCAGAACCTCTGGGATACTGCAAAAGCAGTACTAAGAGGGAAGTTTATTGTAATAAATGCTTACTTCAAAAGAACAGAAATACTTCAAATAAATTACCTTATGCTACACCTCAAAGAACTAGAAAAACAAGAATGATCCAATCTTAAAAGTAGTAGATGGAAAGAAATAATTAAGATCAGAGCAGAACTAAATGAAACAGAGACCAAAAAAAAAAAAAAAAAAAAAAAAAAAAAAAAAAGAGAGAGAGAGAGATGAACAACAAAAAAAGTTGGTTTTTTGAGAAGATAAATAATATAGAGAAACCACTAGGTTAACAACAACAGAAAAAAAAAAAAAAAAAAGAAGAAGAGAGAGAAGAGAGAGGACCCAAATAACAAAAATCAGAAATGAAGACATTACAACCAATACCACAGAAATACAAAGAATTATTAGAGACTATTATGAACAAGTATATGCCAACAAATATAAAAACCTGGAAGAAATGGATAAATTTCTGGACACATACAGATTACCAAGACTGAACCAAGAAGAATTAGAAAACCTGAACAGACCAAGAACAAACAACAAGATTGAAGCAGTAATCAGATGTCTCCCAACAAAGAAAAGCCCAGGACTAGATGGCATTATGGCTTTACTGTTGAGTTCTATCGAACCTTTAAAGAGCAATTAATACCAATTCTCTTCCAACAATTCCAAAAAATTGAAAAAGATGCCACTCTCCCAAACTCATTCTATCAGGCCTGCATCACACTGATATCTAAACCAGATGAAGATACAAAGAAAAAAAGAAAACTGCAGGTCAATATCCGTGATGAACATAGACACAAAAATCCTGAACAAAATATTAGGAATCAGAATATATCAACACATCTAAAAAATTATTGACCATGATCAAGTGGGATTCATCCCAAGGATGCAAGAATGGTTCAACATACACAAGTCAATAAATGTGATACACCACATCCACACAGTCAAGGAGAAAAACAATATGGTGATCTCCATAGATGCAGAAAAAGCATTTTACAAAATTCAACATCCCTTCATGATAAAAGCCCTCAGCAAATGATGTACCAATTCTTAAACATATAAGAACATTAAGAGAGTTTCCATTTCTCCACAGCTTCTTCAAAGCTTTGTTTTGTCAGACAAAGACTTTTGCTCATCTGTGACCTGAAATTGTATTATTCTGATGTATGATGGTACTTCAAAAAGTTCATGGAAAGATTCATATTATCTTTTAATACTATTTTTCCATGAACTTTTTGAAGTGCCCTCATATACGTGTGCACGTCTCTGATTCTTCTTTAGCTTTTTTCCTTTTGGGTTCTGTCTTGTGTGAATGCACTATTCTTACACATATTTTTGAATTTTTCTAATGGGTTATTTTTCTTTGTTTTCATTGGTTTTAGGTTTTTAAAAATGAATTCTGAATACTAACTCTTTTACAGTTATATGCTAAAAAATACCTTCTTCCAGCTGAGGCTTTGTCTCTACATTTTGTGTGTGTGTGTGATGCCTTTCACAGAATGTTTTAAGTTTTAAAACAGTTAAATTTACTAATCTTATCTCCCCTGTAGAATTTGTAATCTTTGTATCTTGTTTAGGGAGGTTTTTTCTGCCTGAAATTCATAAAAATATGCTACTATATTTCTTCCAAAAGTTGTAAAATTTTGCTTTTCATATTTAAATGTTTAATTCACTGGAATTAATTTTTGCCTGTAGTGTGAGGTTGGGATATAGGCCTGTTTGTTTCATATGGATAAACCTATTGTCTCACTGCAGTGCATTGAAACTAGTTTATCTTTTCCATATCGTTTATAATGCCACCTGTGCCACATATCAGCTTTTGCTACTTTACACACATTGAGGTTTTACCGATGCAGCAATCTACTTCCAGGCTTCCCCACGTGTTCCAAAAGTGTGTTTGTTCCTGCCTACACCAGTACAGTACTCTCTTAATTAGCATAGCTTACAGTAATAAGCCTTGATATCTGATTGGACAGTTGCCCCCACCTTGCTCCTCAACTTCAGGATTATTTTGATGATTCCGTTTTTTATGCTTTTATACTAATTTAAGGATCCACTTCTAAATTCCATAGAGGACTGTTGGGATTTTTATTAATATATAACTTGCATTTATAAGTGAATTTGTGGAAAATGATGATCCTTTGTAAATATTTCTCCATTTCTTCAAGATTTTCTTTCTTTCCTTCAAGAATCTTTATGTTTCTATGAAATGGCTTGCGTGTTTTTTGTTAAACGCATTCTTATGTACCTTAGAGTTTTTGTTGATACTGAGAGTAGAATCATTTTCTACAGTATCTTCTATTTGTTTCTGTTTGTTTGTTTTTTGATGGCTGGCCGGAAGAGGTTTCAAACCCTGAACCTTGGTGTTATCAGCACTATGCTCTAAATAACTGAGCTAACCGGCCAACCCTGTTTGTTAAATACTTGCATACAAGAATGTTCTACATTTTTATAGTTTACTTTGTATCTAGCAATTTTGCCAAAGTTTAAAAAAATCAATTATTAAATATTTTCCCTCGATTAACTTAGATTTTCAGAATAAATTACTTCATCAAGTGGAGATAACAAACAGTTTCTATTTCTTTATAATGCTTACATCTTTAATTCTGTTTTCTAATCTTCTTATATTGGCTAGGATCTCTAATACAATGTTGAGTAGAAATTAAAACAGCTGACACACTTGTCCCTCATTTAAAACAGAATGGCACTGATTTATCATAAAATGGATTTACAAACTTTACTTTTGTTTGGTTATAAACACACATCAGTTTAAGAAAATTCCATTTCATTCCTTGTTTGCCAAGAATCTTCATCATGTATAAATTTTAAAGTGAGATAAATATAGCTATTCGTTTTCATATTATATTAAATACAAAGTAAATGCCAATGTATTAAAAACATAAGTATTTTTCTATCTTTTATCTCTACTGTGATTTTTATACTTTTAATTTTGAGATAATTGTAGCTTCACATGCATTTGTAAGGAAGAATATTGAGAGATCCCCTATACACTTTACTCAGTTTACCCCCATGGTAACATCTTGTATAACTATACTACAATATTGCTACCAGAAATTTGACATCTATGCAATTTACCAATCTTACTCATATTTCACAAGTTTTATACACAGTCAAGTGTGTGTATGTGTGTGTATTTAGTTCTATACAATTTGATTGCATGTGTAATGAAACCACCACAGTTAAGATATAGAACAGTTCTATCACAAGGAAACCTAATTTATTAAGGAATTATAAAATACCTTAGGTTTAAAGATCATTGGAAGACTGTTCAAAGAATGCAATAGATACATATGTTCACATAAAAATAAAAGTGTTCTATCAAAAAATAAAATATGGGTGCAAAATTGTTCTGCACTCTTCAGTCATCCAAAATTTCAACAGTATTTTGGAAGAATATGTAAATTTAAATATGTACTTTGCTATATTCTTATATCAGTTTTATCTTTCTAGAACTCTGAGGGTACTTGGGTTGGGAGAGATGTATATTTAAATCAATGCATATAGATGTATAAAATAACTCTAAGCCTTTAATTAGCATGTTATCTTATTCACAGTTACCTGGAGATTAAGTTATAAAGATGTACTCTTGAATTTTATTTTCTCATTAGAAAATATTCTTGCTGCATAGCTGTTTCTTTAAATGGAATTCCCTCCTTAGTAAGACACATGCTTTACCTTTGTAAAAGGACCCATTTTGATTTGAATCACTTTGATATTATCTCCAACACATGATAAAAATTAAATCCATGGCTTTGACAGATTTCTCAAACGATTTTGAGAAGTATGTTTCTATATGCTTGCTCATTGTCAGTATGTTTACTTTCTAAATAAACCTTGGTTAAATAATGTAGTATCTATATAACAAGATCATATAAAATGGAAGAACCACTATTGATGTAGTAAAAAGAAAACAGTCTGAAGAAGTAGGTTTTCAGGGAAAGAGAAAGCAGTGCTAGAAAAGGAAAGAGAACATAAAAGTGGGATGATGGAGGAAATCAAAAGGACCTTCCTGAAAGCACTAGAAGCAGGATTTAAGAAGGTGCCAGGAAAGCAACAATGGTAAAGAAAATAAACTCAGCAATGACAGTGAAGAGGGAGAGAATGTGTCATGTAGTTAGCCTGACATCACTGCCACCCTGGAAAGCTAAAACCTTTTTTTAGATGTATGTTTTACATATATGTATATAATAGCTGACGTTTTCTGTAATCTCTAGGGCAGGGCTGGAGTACTGTCACAAACACTTTCAGACTGTAGTAGGCAATGCTCTGTGGAAGCCAGACTGTGGAGATGAGATGGGAAGGGAGACAGCAAGTGCTAGGTTGTGTAGGAGAACCAGAGAATTACTGAAAACATAAACAAAACAGAAAGGTAAAATGAGAAGCAAAGACAATTCCAGTGAAGGAGGAGAGAAACATGGGTCATCTTGTTGAAATGTTTTGAAGCTGCATTTCAGAAGAAGCACAATTCTTCAGTAGACTGGTCCAGAATGAGGGAGGGTGAAGAGAGAGCTCACCGTCTGAGGGAAAGAAAGATGCACTAAGTTTCAAAGGAATGTACTAGTTTTCCTCATTTCTCACTTTACACACACTCCAAAATGTGCTCATATTATCAGAAATTTTTATCTTCTACCCTATAAGTTGGATGCTAAAGCCCTTTTTCTGTTTTGAGAATTTATGTAGGGCTTGCCTGCTTTCCAATATTCATAAGCATAATCCCAATTTAGCAATAGTTATTTGTTCATTTATAAGTGGAATGATTTTTCCTCTGGATAGGGCTGGCTAAAGGAACATGGCATAGGTGGTCATCTAAGATGTAAGATCTGAGGGGCAATGTAAATATCTCCCGTACTCTCAAGCACTGTCTTCACCCTGGTGCCGTAACCTGGAAGTCCACCTTTGACATTGAACTGATTTAGACTGCCATACACGAACATACTGACAACTTATTATTTGCCAGACAATTTCCTGTCAATGTAAAAGAAGAGGAACCGGGAGGCATGATAGCCTTGGTTGTGTGACTGGGATTTGAAATGCTGGAAAGAGTTGTTTGGTTTGCCATTGCATTCGCAGTGCTTAAAGAGTACACAATAAATATTGGTTGTATGAATGAATGAAGGAGGGAATATATTGGAACAATAGAGTGGATTAGTGGGATATTATATAGGGATCAAAAATAAATGAACTTCAGTTCCATGTAATAACATGAATGAGTTTTGGAAATATAATATTAAGGAGAAATATTCCATGAAGTTATATAAAGAAAGCAAGAAAATGATGGATGCAGGATTCAGGTTGCAGGAGAGGCAGGAGGATGAGTCAGAGGGGGTCACTCTTGACTCTATGGTAAGATGAGGATTATTGTTGGGGCTCTAGACTCCATTTGGATAATGGTTTCAAGAATGTCTGTTGCAATATTAGAAATTAATTAAACAATTAAATAGATGGAAATACAGAGACTAATGATGAGAATGTGTCACTGACCCAAAATTATTGGTACATTATAAGTCCAAATTAATGACATACATGCAATATATAGAAAGAAAGAGAAAGAGCTCAAAGTTTAGACTGAGGTATGCTGAAAAAAAGTTGCCCACATCACGGTGCTTGCCTCTGGCTCAGGGAATGTGGAAAAACAGAGCACCTGTGAGGAACATACCCGGTATGACTTCATATACAAGGAAATACATAGTCCTTCTCATTCAGGGGCTTGAGTGGTGTCTACCAAAAATATTAGAGTTGGATGTGTAAGTAAAGAGCAAATCATCTACTGTCTTAGACACTGATGAAAACTAACTTACTGGTTCTCTTTTTGCCATAATTCTCAGGAAATGCAGTTCTCAATGTGACTGTCAATCATTGGAATCTTTAAGTTTTCATAGTTACTAAATCATCCACATTGTTTTCATGACTGTAATTTTATATTTTTATTTTGTCAAATTATTTGTCTGTGTTTTGTGTATTGTGAATAATTTAAATTATGTTCTTAATGAAGTAGACAAAATAAAAAATATGTACCACTAATGGGTAAAGTCTTTAGTTCGGTAAAAGGGAAATAAGTAATTGTAGAGATAGCAAAAACCACTTGGTTTAGCAGTAGAAATACTTTACTTTTGTGGCAATGTGTGAGCTATTTAACATCAGTAAATAAGGATGTCTAGAAAATAATATTTACAACACATTGAGCAAGTAACATATTTGGTTGGAATACTAGAAAAAATAATTGACCTCACCTTTTGGCTACATATTTCAAAACCATATGTTTCAAACTGAGGATCAGCTTGCAGAAACCTCTTAAGTTTTCTGTTCCTAGATACCATAATAAAAATATTATGTGGCTTCTGGTTTCAAGGTGGCAGCATAAAGAATTCTCTGCTCCCTTCTGTTTTTTAATATTATCCCCCAAACAAAAATGAAGACAAAAAAGAAACAATATGAAGTTGATTTTCGATGAACTAGGAGACATCAGCAGCCTGAAGCACAGGACGTGAAAGCCAACGGAGTTAATGTGTGACTTAGCAAGCAGGTCAGACTCAGTATCTCTGGTGGGGAGACTACCCATGAAGCTTTAGATAGTCTTTGGAATTGAAGGTATCAGACAACTGGAGAGATGGTGGGAGGGCTTTTTTTTTTGTTTGAAAGCCTGTGTGTAGGACAATTAGAATCCTATTCTCCATTCCTCCTTCCTGTCCCCCATCTCTAGGAGAGTAAGGCAACTACACTTCTCCAGTCCCTGTGGAAGTCAGGAGGTAGCCTTTGTAGAAATTAAGACAAAGCAAAACTAGCTACATGATTTGTTGATCCCAGAGCAAAATGAAAATGAGGGTTCCATTGTTCAAAAGTTAAGAATTTCAATATGGCCAACAGTAGAGAATTAAATGAGTATGGGGCTGTTCTAAGGGTGGGTCCCTGTGCGACTGCAGAGTTGGGCCACAAAGCCAGCTCTCCAGGGGACCTCCAAACTCAAACACAGAGGAGGCAGGAATAAAACATGGCACTGAAGATGGAATTATACTAATATCTATATACTCAATGTTGGGGTACCGATCCCACCATCCTTACTGCTGTCATTCAGGCTATCCTGCTCATTGAGAGGTCCATAGTACCCAACTACAGAGAAACTGAACTCAAAGGAAGATACTGGCGGCATCTGGTAGTCCCCAGCATAAAAGCCTCCTGAGTTCCTGAATGCATATGCTGACAGACCACCTGGAAATAAGCCCCATCTGCCTAGAAACAAGCCCTACCTGTGTGCACAGAGCCTCTGGAGGCCTTTTGTGCTCCTCTAAGAGTTACCAAGCATTTGAGGAAGTACTCTAACACCAACAGCAAACAACAACAACAGCAAAAAGAGCTATACCCACAGAGAAAAAGGAACAGAGAAAAAACAGGCAATGTAGGAAGCAGAAGCACATGTCAAAGGGAGAATATTAATATCAAAAATAATCATAAACATAATAGTGTCAGTTGCCTTTTGGCAACACTATTCCTTCATGTTTTCTCTGGGGGGTGACTGAGAACCTAAGTACTCAGAAACTTGCCACTGGTTTCCATACCAATGAGAAGCACTTTCATGAGATTCAGAAAGCAAAAGAACTAAAGCTGTCATAGCTTCTTCAGGATGGGAAAGCAAGCATGTGATTTTAACAGTCAGCAGATGTGTAGTTATGTCAGTGGCTTGCAAGCATTCTCTTGTGAAAATTTCTTTGGTGTGGCAGACATTAGTCACAGTTTTCTGAGATTACTACATCTTCCCAATTTTCTGAAAGCTAGTGGTGGTTCTAACCTATGTTTCATAGTTGTCCATAATTTTAAGAATCCATTTCTTTAAATTAAATGCATTCCTACTTGAAATATTTAGTGGATTTTCTGTTTTCCTGGCAAAAACCTGACCAATAAAATAATAGGGGATATTTATGTAGTGTTTGTTATGTACCAAGCATGTTCTTTATATTATTTGATGTTTGAGGTATATTTTATTTATTTTTAACTACCATTTTTATATTTTTTAAATGTCAAGCCATTGTAAAGATACATACATTGATACAAAAGTACATGTTTTACCCTGTCATTCCCCCTTCTTTCTATGCCCACCCCAGCAATATGTTAACATTTTAACTATATTTTTGTTTACCCTTCTAGTTTTCTTAATTGCCAATATTAGAAAATAGAATTAAAAACCCCAAAGAAATTAAAAATAGAAGAGAATTAATATATTAATGGTATATATTCAGTGGATTGAACATCTAATTGAAAACTAAAAATATCAATGGGGTATTGCAAAAAAAAAAAAAAAAAAGTACAAAAATAGTTTTCCAGAACTGAAAGATAAAGTTAGTTATGCAATCTAAAAGGACCATTGAGTATTCAGCAAAATGATCTACCCAAAGGCATATCAAAACACCAGTTTATAACACCATATAAACACCAAAGTTACAGAGAAGATCTCCCAAAGAGAGAGAAGAACTTGGCATCAGAATCCCATCAGAGTTTTCAAAAGCAGTATCGGAAGCTAGAAGATAATTTGATAATGCTTTCAAAATTCTGAGTGAAATCATTTTAACTTTTATTTTTATCTCAGCATAAGTATTAATCAAGAGTGTAGGTAGTACTGAGACGTTTTATTCATATCTACTTCTCAAAAATATTGAACTTCTTTATAAATCTCCTTAGGAAGCCACTGGAGGATGTGCTCCATCAAAACAAGGAAGAAAACAAACATACAGAAAAAATATGGGATCCAGGAAACAAGAGATGCAACAGGAAAGAGAAGTAGAAATCCCAAGGGCCGTAGTTTTACAGTTGCAGACTCGGTAAGCAGTCAGGCCAGATAAGAGCAAGAGGACAGAAGAAAGATAATAGAACTGAAATATGATCTGAAGTTTGATGTCAGGACTATGCAAGAGATTTGACGGAAAATAAGCAGATGGAAAATAAAGGGAGAGTCATTTTCTGAGAAATACAAAAAATATGTAGAAAAGAAATATAATCATAGTGCACACACTTGAACCAACACCGAACCATATATATATATAATATTTAATAAAAACATCAATGAATTTAACAGAAAATTGTCATGCTAATGTTGGGAGAACAGGAGAAAGGAAAGGAGATGAAGGGGAGGTGAGGGACTGCTGGTTTCCATGCCCAATATTTTGACAAAAGTAGATAAGAATTGATTGGGGATGATATTAGACATCACAATACCATCATAAATTAAGTATTTTACTTCTCTAAATAATTCAGAAATTTATGGTTATAAACAGAGCTGCAGATTCCAGGCTTTCAAGATCTGCTTTGGAGGAGTATGTCACAGCAATAATGCCTAAGAAAGTGATGGTCACATCAGACTCACTGGAAACATGACCCTTACCCTCTAGTACTGCTTTATAGGTGTACTTCTGAACTTAGGGAAGTCTGCCTATGTACTAGGACCTATCTCAGGTCTGACATTTCTCTTTAATCTCACAGTTTCACAAAACAGAATGCAGGGCTTTCAGACATGAGTATATTCCTTCTACAGTAACTTTAGATTCTCCTGGCTATGTCTTCCTATTCTAAGCATGTTCCTAAAATTAAATGCTGCTTAAAAAGAACATAAGGTTCAAGTACCCCAAATTCTATAAGTGTCTCCAGCATTAAGATCTTAATAATGATTAATAAAGCCTTTATCACTATTTTTCTTTGTAAACTATGTATGTGTATTACTTTGACCATTAAAAACAGAAAAAAGCTAGTAATTTTATTTTGATTTAAAACATAAATTAATTCTGATATTTCAAAATTAAGTGTAAGGATAAGGCTTTTAATGCCTTGGGGTACATTGCAACACAGTTTCAGGTGGAAGATCAATACAGTATTACTCTTGTGTCCAGATTTCTCACTAATGCCTTGCAATAACTTTCAGCAGTCTCTTGATAAATTATTTGTACATGCTTTTGATTACTCTATTAAGCCCTCTCTTTTGGTCACAAGAAAACACCACCAACAACAAAAGACAGAAAGAGAGACTTGAAAGAGACACTCATCTTAATCTCGTCCCTCCGAGAAAAATAAAAGTTAACCCTTTTCCCATCTTCCTCCTTGCATCTAAAATTTTGGTGGGATCCCAGTCAATTTCCCAAGGAATAGCACCTACCAAAAAGATGATTGAATTTATTTCTAGGGTCCAAAATAATAATCACATATTTGTGTATATGTATCTATGTTTTTACATTTCTCAAGCTATATGTTTTTCTACCGCTAAGGCCAAATTTTCAGTTTAATGCCTCTACAGTGTGTGAACAGCAGTTTGGAACTGAAATGTTTTCACTGGTTCTTCAAACAACAATTTGAATGGTCAGAATTTAACTGGCTCAGTGGGAATTTTTCTATCACTCAGAAAGACCATAAATTTATTACCTGAGTTGTTTGCTTAGCTCGCCACCCTCTATCTTAGCTTGGAGATAACGAAGCTTGACAATAATATGCTGAAATCATTTTTCTCCATGAAGGCTTTTAAATCTTACCCTATAAACTACATTTGATCATCACAAAGAGTTCTCTACAAATTTCACATTGAACCTCCTATATCCTTAAGTTTTCTTATGACTCCTTTAAGACATTTAAAATAAAGTCTTTTTATGCCAGTACCATACTGTTTTGGTTATTATAGCTTTGTAGTATAGCTTAAAGTCAGGTAGTGTTATGCCTCCAGCTTTATTTTTTTTGCTGAGCATTGCTTTGGCTATCCGTGGTCTTTTATTGTTCCATATAAATGTCTGAATAGTTTTTTCCATTTCTGAGAAAAATGTCTTTGGAATTTTGATGGGGATTGCATTGAATTTGTATATCACTTTGGGTAGTATGGACATTTTCACTATGTTGATTCTTCCAATCCAAGAGCATGGAATATCTTTCCATCTTCTTGTATCCTCTCTAATTTCTCTCAGCAGTGGTTTGTAGTTCTCATTATAGAGATTTTTCACCTCCTTGGTTAACTCAATTCCTAAGTATTTTATTTTTTTGGTGGCTATTGTAAATGGGCAGGCTTTCTTGATTTCTCCTTCTGCATGTTCACTATTGGAGAAAAGAAATGCTACTGATTTTTGTGTGTTGATTTTGTATCCTGCTACTGTGCTGAAATCATTTATCAATTCCAACAGTTTTTTTGTAGAGGTTTTAGGCTGTTCGATATATAGGATCATGTCATCTGCAAACAGGGACAGTTTGACTTCATCTTTTCCAATCTGGATGCCCTTTATTTCCTTCTCTTCTCTGATTGCTCTGGCTAGTACTTCCAACACTATGTTGAATAGGAGTGGTGAGAGTGGGCATCCTTGTCTAGTGCCTGTTCTTAAAGGAAAAGCTTTCAGCTTTTCCCCATTCAGGATGATATTGGCAGTGGGTTTGGCATATATGGCTTTAATTATGTTGAGATACTTTCCCTCTATACCTAACTTATAGAGGGTCTTTGTCATGAACGAGTGCTGAACTTTATCAAATGCTTTTTCAGCATCTATAGAGATGATCATATGGTCCCAATGGAATAGAATAGAGAATCCAGAAATCAACCCACACACTTACTGCCATCTGATCTTTGACAAAGGCACCAAGCCTATTCACTGGGGAAGGGACTGCCTCTTCAGCAAGTGGTGCTGGGATAACTGGATATCGATATGCAGGAGAATGAAAGTAGATCCATACCTCTCACCGTATACTAAAATCAACTCAAAATGGATTAAGGATTTACATATACACCCTGAGACAATAAAACTTCTTAAAGAAAACATAGGGGAAACACTTCAGGTAATAGGACTGGGCACAGACTTCATGAATACGACCCCAAAAGCACGGGCAACCAAAGGAAAAATAAACAAATGGGATTATATCAAACTAAAAAGCTTCTGCACAGCAAAAGAAACAATTAAAAGAGTTAAAAGACAACCAACAGAGTGGGAGAAAATATTTGCAAAATATACATCTGACAAAGGATTAATATCCAGAATATATAAGGAACTCAAACAACTTTACAAGAAGAAAACAAGCAACCTGATTAAAAAATGGGCAAAAGAGCTAAGTAGGCATTTCTCTAAGGAAGATATCCAAATGGCCAACAGACATATGAAAAAATGCTCAACATCACTCAGCATCCGGGAAATGCAAATCAAAACCACATTGAGATACCATCTAACCCCAGTTAGGATGGCTAAAATCCAAAAGACTATGAACGATAAATGCTGGCGAGGCTGCGGAGAAAAAGGAACTCTCATACATTGTTGGTGGGACTGCAAAATGGTGCAGCCTCTATGGAAAATGGTATGGAGGTTCCTTAAACAATTGCAAATAGATCTACCATACGACCCAGCCATCCCACTGTTGGGAATATACCCAGAGGAATGGAAATCATCAAGTCGAAGGTATACCTGTTCCCCAATGTTCATCGCAGCACTCTTTACAATAGCCAAGAGTTGGAACCAGCCCAAATGCCCATCATCAGATGAGTGGATACGGAAAATGTGGTACATCTACACAATGGAATACTACTCAGCTATAAAAACGAATGAAATACTGCCATTTGCAACAACATGGATGGACCTCGAGAGAATTATATTAAGTGAAACAAGTCAGGCACAGAAAGAGAAATACCACATGTTCTCACTTATTGGAGGGAGCTAAAAATTAATATATAAATTCACACACACATACACACATACACACACAAACCGGGGGGGGGGGGGAGAAGATATAACAACCACAATTATTTGAAGTTGATACAACAAACAAACAGAAAGGACATGGTTGGGGGGAGGGGGGGAGGGAGAAGGGAGGGAGGTTTTGGTGATGGGGAGCATTAATCAGCTACAATGTATATCGACAAAATAAAATTTAAAAAAAAAAAAAAAAAAAAAAAAAAACTAACGCCACCTTAAGTGACATTACAAGTGGCGCCATTATAGGCCCACAAGGGTGGATTAATGTGGCAGCTTAAGACGGCGCAGGGAGGAAGTAGGGTGGGAGTGTCTGTGGGAACCTTGCCTTAGCCCTTATTGGCCAAATACGCGCTTCCGCGCTCGTGAACACTGCGTGATTGCAATAGCTAGGCATTGAGGCAGGATGCATGCTCTCATAACCTTTAAGCTAATTGGAGGATGTAAAAAACCTCCCTTCCCCATTTGCCTTTAAAAGCAAGTGCTTGTGTGATAATAAACAGAACTGCTCGGACAAAAAAAAATAAAAATAAAAAAATAAATAAATAAATAAAAATAAAAATAAAAAAATAAAATAAAGTCTTTTTGCCTCCCCCCCCCTTGTAGATTTAAGTAAACATTTCTTAAGAAGCAAAGAACTGTGCTATGATTCAAGGATAAAGATCATGGATTTCAACCTTGTTTTAATATTGGTGTTGGCTTATGACTAAATATTAGCTTGTTTTAGTTTTCTATTTATTACAAGATAAAACAGAGAACTTTCACATCTTTCCCCATATTTTTCCTTTATCTTTATGGCAATTACAAACTGTTTAAAATCACTTTAGTATCTCAGATTGGCCTACCTTTATTTACTTTTATTATTTTTTAATTTTTTAAATAAAAAATTAATTGATACATAATTATACATTCTTATGGGGTACAATCTGATGTTGATACATGCATGTTATGTAATAATCGAGTTAGTGCAGATAATGTATCAATCATCTCATGCATTTATCATTTCTTTGTGGCAAAAACATTCAAAGGCCTCTATTCTAGATATTATGTAATATGCAAAACTTTACTGTTAACCATAGTCACCCTACTGTGCTTGGTATACCTTCATACTCCTACATGGTTCCTTTCAGTAAACACCACTTCCTTCCTTGTTTTGTAATGAAAACATAAAGCAGTCTAACATTTGTCAAAGCTCCAGTTTTAGACAGGGGACCATAGCAAATCATCTGTTTCATTCTCCAGTTTTTAGGCATGAATATGCTACTGATTATACTATCAAATACAGCCAGCTGTAGTTTGAGATAGTCTATTAGTAAGAGAGGTTGATATAACCAATCAACAAATAAACAGGTAAAAATCTCATTTCATTTGATGTGATTCTGACAATGAGAGGAATGTGATCCCATTAGCAATGAAAGAATAAGGTAGAAAAGCACTCGTGGAAAAATCAGAGGGGCAAAGTGAGACCATGGTTAAATTGCTTCCTTCCTTTAATAGACTTTTCGCTCTCAAACTGCCTGTCCTGGAACGTCTATGTTCTGCATCAGGCTGATACAATTACTGCTGCATTATTTTGTCTTTCTCAGGTAAGTTTGTCTTCAGATGCTGAACAACCAGTTTATAGACTAAAGTAATTTAATGCAGTGATGAATATTAATAGAGGTTCATTAAATAGTGCCTTTAGTGATTAGAGCAATACCTGATGTTCTCTTGCTATTTCAGAATCCTTCTGGAGGCGGCAGCGCCCAGAACACGGAAGGCAACAAACCAGAGACAGAGCGAGCGCCCGACCTGGCACAGCACTGTGAGTGATCCCTGGCACAGCTCTGTTCGGGGGGTGGATGCCCACGCGGCTCCCGCCTGCACCACCAGGCCACTCACTGCCCCGGTGCTGCCTCCATTTTCCCAGGTGCGGGCAGCTCCGCCCTGCTCGGCCATCACTGAGCCCATTTGCTTGGCCTGGCGCGGGGCTTTCCGGACCCTGCGGGCCGGCCTCCTCTCCCACTCCCTCCGCGGTTCTCTGGCGGGGCTGGGGGTGTGGGGCGTCCCGACCAGTGTTGGGAGGGCAAGGAAGTATGGGCGGGCCGACTGTCACTCCACCACACCCTGGACTCCGGCCCCGGTAAACTTCCTGTTACTGGGAGGCAGATACCATCTCTGCGACCACCAGTTTGGAAAAAAGCCTAACGAATTTCTGGTTGGGAATAGTGTGGTAGGAGAGTTCCCAGGTCCACTTGAACCTGCCGGAGAGCAGGCTGCAGGCGGACACTAGACACGGTTTATACCGGGGGGATACAAAGGTGAACAAGACCCGAGAAAGATCTACACAGGGCTACAAAGGCACCCAGAGAGACCGGTCGTCTGTGCCTAGCAGAAACCTGGTAGACTTCCTGGGCGAGGCGGTGCTGAGCAGGGTCTTGAAGGCCCAGCTGATAGAGGAGGGGTGCAGCAGACACGCCCCAGCCCAGCACAGTGCGCACAGAGGGGGGAGACGTGCGGCCAGGGAGGCGGAGACTCGACAGAAACCACACACCCGGTGGGATCGCCACTGCACGATCTAACAGCCTGGGCCAGAGCACACGGAACGGGGAGAAGTCCTGTACAGAAAGTGAAAGCTCAACAGAGATCACACACCCTGTGGTACGTGATCCACCAGCCCAGCAGAGTACAAGCTGACCAGAAAGGTGGATCCCCGGAGAAGCCCAAGACCCGAGGCAACCACACACACAAGACACTAGAGGCCAACTGAGCAGTCACGGCGGGAGCCATACCAAATTGGCAACCACAGCAACATCCTAGTTAGTCATTAGTCTCAAACCGGTGGACTGTGAAACCCCCTGCCACAATGAATAAACACCAAAAAAAAGACACCAGAAATACAAAAAATCAAGAAAGTACACCACCAAAAGTTAATAAATCTCATACTCTAGATCCTATAGAACAAGAAACCCTTGAAATAACTGACAAGGAATTTCGAGTGATAATTCTAAGGAAACTGAATGAGATACAAGAAAACTCAGCTAGACATCATGATGAAATGAGGAAAAGTATACAGGATCTGAAAGAGGAAATATACAAGGAAATCAATGTCCTGAAAAAAAATGTAGCAGAACTTGCTGAACTGAAGAAGTTATTCAGCGAAATAAAAAACACAATGGAGAGTTTAACCAGCAGGCTTGTCGAAGTTGAAGAGAGAACCTCTGAACTTGAAGATGGGCTGTTTGAAATAACACAAGCAGACAAAAAGAAAGAAAAAAGAATCAAGGACATGGAAGAAAATCTGAGAGAGATATCAGACAACCTCAAGCGCTCAAATATCCGAGTCATGGGTATTCCAGAAGGGGAGGAAAATGGAGATTCCATTGAAAACATATTCAACAAAATAGTGGCAGAAAACTTCCCAGGTATAGGAAAAATCACAGATCTTCAGATCCAGGAAGCTCAACGATCTCCAAACGTATTCAACCCAAAAAGGCCTTCTCCAAGACATGTCATAGTCAAATTGGCAAAACTCAGAGACAAAGAGAGAATCTTAAAAGCTGCAAGAGAGAAGCGTCAAATTACCTATAAGGGAGCCCCAATCAGGTTAACATCAGACTTTTCATCACAAACCCTAAAAGCTAGAAAGGAATGGGATGATATTTTCAAAATACTAAAAGACAAAGATTGCCAGCCAAGAATACTCTACCCTGCAAGGCTATCCTTCCGAAATGAGGGGCAAATAGTATATTTCTCAGACAAACAAAAACTGCGGGAGTTCACTACCACAAGACCACCTTTACAAGAAATCCTCAAGGGAGTACTGGGTTTGGTTCCTGAAAAATAACTACCACTGCCATAAAAACCTAAGAAAAATCTAAACCCGCTAGTACAATAAAAATGGCATTCATGAAGAGAAAACAAGCTAACAAAAACACTATCTACAACCTAAGGAACCAACAAACAAAGAAACCAAACAGTAAATCAGAAAGCAAGGAAAAAAAGACACCTAAGACAACCAAACAACCAATAAAATGCTAGGAATAAATCAACACCTTTCAATAACAACTCTTAATGTTAAAGGCTTAAATTCCCCAATTAAAAGACACAGACTGGCTGACTGGATCAAAAAGCAGGACCCAACTATATGCTGCCTACAAGAGACCCACCTCACCCATAAAGATTCACACAGACTAAGAGTGAAAGGATGGAAAGATTTACCATGCAAACAGAAAAGAAAAATGAGCTGGAGTGGCTATTCTTATATCTGACAAAATAGACTTTAAACTAAAAACCATAAAAAGAGACAATGAGGGACACTACTTAATGATAAAAGGACTGATCCATCAAGAAGACATAACAATCATAAATATGTACGCACCCAATGTTGGAGCAGCCAGATTTATAAAACAAACCCTATTAGACCTAAAGAAGGAAATAGACACTAATACCATAATAGCAGGGGACCTGAACACTCCACTGTCAATATTAGACAGATCATCTAGGCAAAGAATCAGTAGAGAAACACAAGATCTAAACAAGACTCTAGACCAATTGGAATTGGCAGATATCCACAGAACATTCCACCCAACAACCTCAGAATATTCATTCTTCTCATCAGCACATGGATCATTCTCCAGGATAGATCACATATTAGGTCACAAATCAAGTCTCAATAAATTCAAAAAAATTGGAATTATCCCATGTATCTTCTCAGACCACAATGGATTAAAACTAGAAATTAATAACAAACAAAACTCTGGAAACTATACAAACACATGGAAATTAAACAGCATTCTACTTAATGACATATGGGTCCAAGAAGAAATCAAGCAGGAAATCAAAAAGTTTATTGAAACTAATGAAAACAATGATACATCATACCAAAACCTGTGGGATACTGCAAAAGCAGTATTGAGGGGAAAATTTATTGCATTAAATGCTCACTTCAGAAGAATGGAAAGATGGCAAGTGAACAACCTAACACTTCACCTTAAAGAACTAGAAAAACAAGAACAATCCAATCCTAAAGTTAGCAGACGGAAAGAAATCATTAAGATCAGAGCAGAACTGAATGAAATTGAAAACCAAAAAACAATTCAAAAGATCAACGAATCAAAAAGTTGGTTTTTTGAAAAGATAAATAAAATTGACAAACCATTAGCATGGCTAACAAAAAAAAGAAGAGAGAAGACTCAAATAACAAAAATTAGAAATGAAAAAGGCGATATTACAACTGATTCATCTGAAATACAAGGAATCATTCGAGACTACTATAAAGAACTATACGCCAACAAATTTGAAAATCTGGAGGAAATGGATAAATTTCTGGACACACACAAGCTCCCAAAACTGAACCGTGAAGACGTAGAAAATTTGAACAGACCAATAACAATAAGGAGATTGAAGCTGTTCTCAGAAGGCTCCCAACAAAGAAAAGCCCAGGACCAGATGGATTCACAGCAGAATTTTACCAAACATTCAAAGAGGAATTGACACCGATTCTTTACAAACTATTCCAAAAGATTGAAACGGACGCAAATCTCCCAAACTCATTCTATGAAGCAAACATCATCCTGATACCAAAACCAGGTAAAGATATAACCAAAAAAGAAAACTACAGGCCGATATCCTTGATGAATATAGATGCAAAAATCCTCACTAAAATACTAGCAAACAGAATACAGCAACACATACGAAAAATTATTCATCACGATCAAGTGGGATTCATCCCAGGGATGCAAGGTTGGTTCAACATACGCAAATCAATAAATGTGATACACCATATTAATAAACTCAAACACAAGGACCATATGATCATCTCTATAGATGCTGAAAAAGCATTTGATAAAGTTCAGCACTCATTCATGACAAAGACCCTCTATAAGTTAGGTATAGAGGGAAAGTATCTCAACATAATTAAAGCCATATATGCCAAACCCACTGCCAGTATCATCCTGAATGGGGAAAAGCTGAAAGCTTTTCCTTTAAGAACAGGCACTAGACAAGGATGCCCACTCTCACCACTCCTATTCAACATAGTGTTGGAAGTACTAGCCAGAGCAATCAGAGAAGAGAAGGAAATAAAGGGCATCCAGATTGGAAAAGATGAAGTCAAACTGTCCCTGTTTGCAGATGACATGATCCTATATATCGAACAGCCTAAAACCTCTCCAAAAACCTGTTGGAATTGATAAATGATTTCAGCACAGTAGCAGGATACAAAATCAACACACAAAAATTAGTAGTATTTCTTTTCTCCAATAGTGAACATGCAGAAGGAGAAATCAAGAAAGCCTGCCCATTTACAATAGCCACCAAAAAAATAAAATACTTAGGAATTGAGTTAACCAAGGAGGTGAAAAATCTCTATAATGAGAACTACAAACCACTGCTGAGAGAAATTAGAGAGGATACAAGAAGATGGAAAGATATTCCATGCTCTTGGATTGGAAGAATCAACATAGTGAAAATGTCCATACTACCCAAAGTGATATACAAATTCAATGCAATCCCCATCAAAATTCCAAAGACATTTTTCTCAGAAATGGAAAAAACTATTCAGACATTTATATGGAACAATAAAAGACCACGAATAGCCAAAGCAATGCTCAGCAAAAAAATAAAGCTGGAGGCATAACACTACCTGACTTTAAGCTATACTACAAAGCTATAATAACCAAAACAGTATGGTACTGGCATAAAAACAGACACACTGATCAATGGAATAGAATAGAGAATCCAGAAATCAACCCACACACTTACTGCCATCTGATCTTTGACAAAGGCACCAAGCCTATTCACTGGGGAAGGGACTGCCTCTTCAGCAAGTGGTGCTGGGATAACTGGATATCGATATGCAGGAGAATGAAACTAGATCCATACCTCTCACCGTATACTAAAATCAACTCAAAATGGATTAAGGATTTAAATATACACCCTGAGACAATAAAACTTCTTAAAGAAAACATAGGAGAAACACTTCAGGAAATAGGACTGGGCACAGACTTCATGAATACGACCCCAAAAGCACGGGCAACCAAAGGAAAAATAAACAAATGGGATTATATCAAACTAAAAAGCTTCTGCACAGCAAAAGAAACAATTAAAAGAGTTAAAAGACAACCAACAGAGTGGGAGAAAATATTTGCAAAATATACATCTGACAAAGGATTAATATCCAGAATATATAAGGAACTCAAACAACTTTACAAGAAGAAAACAAGCAACCTGATTAAAAAATGGGCAAAAGAGCTAAGTAGGCATTTCTCTAAGGAAGATATCCAAATGGCCAACAGACATATGAAAAAATGCTCAACATCACTCAGCATCCGGGAAATGCAAATCAAAACCACATTGAGATACCATCTAACCCCAGTTAGGATGGCTAAAATCCAAAAGACTATGAACGATAAATGCTGGCGAGGCTGCGGAGAAAAAGGAACTCTCATACATTGTTGGTGGGACTGCAAAATGGTGCAGCCTCTATGGAAAATGGTATGGAGGTTCCTTAAACAATTGCAAATAGATCTACCATACGACCCAGCCATCCCACTGTTGGGAATATACCCAGAGGAATGGAAATCATCAAGTCGAAGGCATACCTGTTCCCCAATGTTCATCGCAGCACTCTTTACAATAGCCAAGAGTTGGAACCACCCCAAATGCCCATCATCAGATGAGTGGATACGGAAAATGTGGTACATCTACACAATGGAATACTACTCAGCTATAAAAACGAATGAAATACTGCCATTTGCAACAACATGGATGGACCTTGAGAGAATTATATTAAGTGAAACAAGTCAGGCACAGAAAGAGAAATACCACATGTTCTCACTTATTGGAGGGAGCTAAAAATTAATATATAAATTCACACACACACACACACACACACACACACACACACACACACACACACAAACCGGGGGGGGGGGGAAGAAGATATAACAACCACAATTATTTGAAGTTGATACAACAAGCAAACAGAAAGGACATTGTTGGGGGGGAGGGGGGGAGGGAGTAGGGAGGGAGGTTTTGGTGATGGGGAGCAATAATCAGCTACAATGTATATCGACAAAATAAAATTTAAAAAAAAAAAATTAATTAATTAATTAATTAATTTAAAAAAAAAAAAAAAAAGAATCCTTCTAAAGGCTTTTATACCTAAGGCCTGACGGGAAAAATAGATGCCCAACTATTTGCAGTTACAATAAACAAATCTGCCCAGTATTTTTATTTTCAGAGACAATCGTGAACAAAACAAAATTATTGTAAGGATAACTTATCTCTAAACTTTATTAAGGAAGCAATGAAGGTAAAATGAAATAAATACTGGTAGATATTGCAGAGAAGAAGGTAGCTATGATACTCTCTGGTTGGATATGACTACAATTAGGATGCTGGATTAAGCTCTAAGGTATGATCTAAGCTGCAGTAAGCAGGAACCGATAAATCTTCCAGATGAAAAAGATCATGGTAACTGTTCTAGATTCATACCTTGCCTCTTAGATGGCAACTATTATGAGATCTATAGACACTTAGACAAATTTTGATCATTTGTTAAGTGTTGACCACCTATGAGCACCTAGACTATGAAAAGCAGCATGTTAACCACTATGAATGATACATGCATCAGTGGGTGAATTTAGGGAGGAAATGTTAAGAATTAATTCTGTGAGACTAGAAGAAAGTACATAAAACTTCAGCATACCAATGTATGTAGGAATAGGCAAGTTGGTCCAGGACAGTAGTGATCTATAATGCTTCATTGCTCCTTGTGGGCCCACAGCTCTCTTCTGGCTATGAAACCTGCTCTGTTTTCAGAATTCACTCAGGCCTACCATGCCTGAATAGCACTTCCAGATGGGATTTTTTCCTTTCCTTCAAGTTCTCCACTTGTCTTAGCTACAGTGAGCCAGTTTGATAAGGCAACATGTCCTAAATTTACTAGATCATGATAAGCACTGTAGGTACTTAATAAATATAGATTCGCAGGGTAAATGCCTGTATTCTGAGTCAGTAAGGTGACTCCCGTGGTCATACAAATTTGGGAAACATCACGATGAATTGAAAATATTATCCAATCCTATTTGATATGGGTTTATTTCAATAAAACAGTATTTCACATAATATTTTATCCCCCCAAAGTGACAAACAGTAAAGATTTTAGTGGTGCTTTAGCATTCACGAGGTCATCCAGTAGTTATTGACTGTTTATCAAGTTCTTAGTCATTGAAGAAGCATCTACGGAAAAGCCCACAACATAGTCCTAGGCCTTAAGGAGCTTATAGGGTACATTAAAGGATATATATGGTTTTATTATTACTTGTAACCTAAGAAAAATATCCCAGCTGATAGATGCTTACTTCATAACTACTCTATGCCATGCCACGATGGATAACACAGCGATGTCTGCCCAACTAATGTCAATGAGTGAGGCTTCTGAGGTTAGATAGGAGCAAAATTTATCTATGAAAGACAGGCAAGTTAGAGGATGCAGGGTTTCATGGCCACATCTAGGAAGTTAATTCTAGGCACAGGTGCAGTTCAGTTAGCAGTTCAGAATGGATAGGATACAAGTATAAGAAAAGGTAGAAGTCAAGACTGATAGGTATTATATTTCAAAATTTGTACATTTTTCTCGGCTTTACATTTCTTAATCAAAGTACTTGTTTTGTAAATTCTTTGTTTATTCAGCTCATTAATTAAATAATTCTTCCTTTTTAGTGCATAAATTATTTTTATAACAGTTGGAACTTTTGCATATCTACAGAGCCAGGTCTTTATTCACCCTCTACTCCAATGTAATGGAGATCATACATGGTTACCAGCTTCTTTCTTCTTTTTGTGGGAGCAGAGAAAAAAGTTCTGAGTCTCCCTTGAAAGACTCAGGATTACTGTGTAGATATGCACAGGCTAGAAATAGATTTTCTTTCTCTTCTTTATTTTCTTGTCCCAGTTTGATGCAGATTAAAGATTTCCTTCCCCAAGATTGTTACTTTTTTTTTTTTTTTAATAATTGCAGTGTGCATAAGAGTACCAGAAAAAAAAAATACTTATGCTGCTAAGTAGAAAAATGTTAAGGTGCATTTAATAAGGGTCAAAGATGAAGAGTCATGACCATATTACAGGTTGACGTGCTCAGAGGAGGCACAATTGGTAGGTTTAGGCTCAGGAAAGAATCTTTGGTGATTTTCTTTTTTTACCAGATAGTTGATGGCACTGAGGTGATAAGTAGTGACATAGTTGTGGGTTTCCCATGCAGCTTATTCCCAGATGTGCACTTCAGTCTCATGCATCCACAATGAGGAAGATGCCTATGAATATATACTTTGCCTTTAAGAAGGTGGAGTTAACCTTTCTTCATTGAATTCATGTTTTAGCAAATGCTAAATGATTGAGTGTTGAAGGAAATATGGACTAACAGAGAACTAAGCAAACATGTCTATTAAAATAAGTATAAATTATACTGAAATTTTAAAAACTAATGCCCTTTAATTATCAAAATTTTGGTGGTCAGATTTTTAAAGTTTATTTTGTATGGACAAGAAATTCTCAGGCTGTCATTTGTGAATTTGCTTCTCAAATAATGTTTGTAATAATGAAACATATTGTCTTTCGAATGTGGTCGGTGAAATTATATTTTGGAAACTTTATTATTCCCTAACACTTTGTCAGGCCTTAAAAACAAATGCCACCTTAAGTGACATTACAAGCGGCGCCATTATGGCCCACAAGGGAGTATTAACTTGGCAGCCTAAGACAGCACCGGGAGGAAGTAGGGTGGGAGTGTCTGCGGGAACCTTGCCTTAGCCCTTATTGGCCAAATACGTGCTTCAGCGCTCATGAACACTGCGTGATTGCAATAGCTAGGCCTTGAGATAGGATGTATGCTCTGGTAACCTTTAAGCTGATTGGAGGATGTAAAAACCTCCCTTCCCCATTTGCCTTTAAAAGCAAGTGCTTGAGGGCCGGCCTGTGGCGCACTCGGGAGAGTGCAGCGCTTGGGAGCGCAGCGACGCTCTCGCCGCGGGATCGGATCCTATATAGGACTGGCCGGTGCACTCACTGGCTGAGTGCTGGTCACGAAAAAGACAAAAAAAAAAAAAAAAAAAAAAGCAAGTGCTTGTGTGATAATAAACGGAACTGCTGGATAGAACCCCCTCTGCCTCTGAGTGTCCTTTAACCGGGCTGGTTGGGGCCTGCGGCTGTGCTCACCTCTCTTCACGGCTCTCTTCCCCCCTTTCCTTCCAATGGGGACTAGGGGGAAAGAGGAATCCGGGCCATCCGCCCCCCCGCCCAACAGAAGGGACACCTAGGGAAAGACTGATAACGAGGCTAGGGCTGTTTGGGTTGGCCAGTGGTGGACCCGACAACACTTCTCTCTTTTCTTCAGACTCTTTACATTCTATTATGAAATACAATTTTTCTTACACATGATTTTGAAATTTGTTTTTCTTGTGAATCGTGAGCAGGCAGAGTTGATATTTTGCTTTTAATTCATCCTTACAAAATCTGAAAAATTCCCAAATATGACTTCTTCATGACTCATGTCTTAATGGAATTAGTTTTTAAAGATTATTTTGCTTAGTGTTACGAATGGTGGTACCAAATAATTTTTCTACAAATATTAGAATGATGATATAATCTGGTCTCTATTATGCTGCCATCTTTTATTATTTAAATTTTCAGAAATATTTATTTTTCAGAAAGATCATAGTGTTCTTCCAAAAATTAACTAGCAAATTCATTCACTCTAAATATTTGTATTATAGCCAAAGGATAGCTTTGTTCATGTTACTGTCATTGCTAAAAAGATTATATATGATAATAACTTATGAGATCACCCAATCATTGATGTAGCAAAGCTCAGGGATGTAAGAAATAAGATTAAAGTAGAAATTTGGCAATTAAGCCTTTTCCTAATTGGCAGATTTGGCCAAATCCCAAAGCCATTTGTGACTCTCCGGGCATCCCTCTCATTGGGATCCAAACCATTTTTGTGTGCACCACATTGCACATTTTTTCCTGTGTTACCATTTCAAGCGGGATACAAACAAATCTGTGCACAATATTTGGCATAGACTAGGTGCTTTATAATTCTCAATTTCCTTATTTATCATGATGGTTTTGATTTTTTTAAATATATGTTTTATTATATTTAAATTGATTTCAGATCTATTTCAGGAGAGGTCATTTGCAGGGGTTACTCGTTAACTGAAGATTCTTCCATCATTTTTTTTTTTTTTTTTTTTTTGGTCTTCTGTCTTCAAGCATGGACAAAAACAGGATATGTGATGAGGAGAATGAAAGGTGAAACAATATAATAAATGAAATCGATTAAGTTACATAGGTAACTGGAAGAATAGTGCTTCTCAGCCAAGAGGAAAAAAGAATTTCCTTAACACTTCTTTTTCACTGTTCAATTTTCCTGGAAAAAAAAAATGGAGATTTGGTTTTAGCACAATGAAGGGAATTTTACACAATTACTATTATGCTAGTTTTATTGGTTTCATGTTTACCCACTTATTCACTACATTATTTTTGTCATACTTTCTTACATCTTTGAAACATAGTATTCCTTCCTGAAGTTCATCCTTTAATGAAGATCTGCTAGTGGTAAACTCTTTTTATTTATTTTTATTTTTTATTTTTTTTTGCCTTATTTCATCTTTGTTTTTGAAGAATACTTTGTTGGGTATAGATTTCTAAGTTGACGGTTACTTTTTTCAACACATTAAAATATCTCACTGTTTTTTTTGGTTTTATTGGTATTGTTGGCAACCACCTCCCATTATATTTATCACTTCTCTGAAGATAATCTTGTTTTCTTTCCTTCTTTCCTCAATCTTATTTAATCTCTTTCTGTACAACAGTCAAACTAAGGTTAGACCACTCACTATTTTCTAGGCTTCTTACCCAAGTTCTGTATTTTTTATTCTTTTGTCTCTGTGTGCTATGTTCTGGATGACATTTATTTTCTATCTTTGAGTTCATTAAGTTTCTCTTCAATTATATATTGAATTCTTATATTTTACTATTATTATATTTTATATTTGTAAAGTTTTTGTTTATTCATTTCAAATATTCCTTTAGTTTTATTGTGTTTCCTATTCCTTGAATAAATTTTCAGGCTTGCATTTTTAATAAAGTAATTACAGTTATTTTATATCCTATGACATGATTATGATAATTAACAATGCATACTTCACAAGTTTTTTTTTCTTTTTCTGTCATTTCTTCTGATTCTTACTCACTGTGTCATGTTTCCTTATGTGCCTGATGTATCCTTGACTGTGTGCCCTGAATAGTATTTGAAATTTGAACGTTACTTTTAGAAAATTTGAGCTCTTGGATACTAGTCCCATTTTACAGAAAGAATTTCCATTTGCTTTTGTGTAGGGGGTTCTAAGGATATTGCCAATTTAGGGCCGCCTTAACCCAAATTCAAGTCTTGATATTTCCTGGGCCACCTAGGAGATAAAGATTTGGGCAGCATGAGGGTCCATTTACTTCTGGTCTACCTTTCCTTGGGAATGTAACTCCTCAAAGTTCAAACTTAGAGTATGCAGTTGTCAGTCAATTTTTTTTTTTTTTTCGGAAAAAGAGATTACGCTAGATATTTTGTAGAGAGAATTAAATATGGAATATTGATCAAACAAATATTGGATAAATAAGAAGCAGAAAGAGAACAAGTAGGTAAGGCAAAGATAACATTCATAGGGTTGGGAACAAAGAGTTGAGGGCAGGCTTATCAGAGGAGAAGCCTCACCGATTTGGGACACATGCTTCTGAGAAGGGGGAACTGCCTGCACACTGCTGGGACCTCTGAAGTGCCCCATGAGTCTGGTTCTGGTGTTTTGGAACTGTTGGAGAAAAATTCAGTGACTGTGATGTACAGCTGATGCTAGCGTGAAGGGCCATTCCTGGGGTTAAACTAATAGGGGCAGCAAGCAAACAGAAAGGAGTAAGTCCCTCCTCTCCTCCTCCTGCCTTTCAGGCTTTCTTTAATCTTTCCTGTTGGTGGAGCCAAATAAGGATCTAGCCAGGTAAGGAAAAATGTTGTTTGCAGATTTCCAGCTTCAGCATGAAAAAGCAGAGTACGTAAGTGAGAGTTTGGTACAAGAAATGTACCAGCTTTTCCATGTTGAACAGACCCAGGATGTGATCTTTTTTCCCCTAGGTCTGCCAGGCCACCAACAGTCTTGCACTGTTTCTTTAGGATTGGAAAACCCTTAGGATAAAAATGGTTTTGAGTTCCGTGTTTATGTCTCCAGATTCTTGGCTTTTTCTAGATGATTGTCCAGTAATTCTTGTCTTACTAGTTTGCTGATGATTTTAAAGCAATATTTAAAAAAAAAAAATTTCACTTGGTTTTTATAGTTTTCCTTAGTGTATGGGTAGGCCCTACTTACCAGATACAGAAGTCGTAAGTTTATGTTTTATACCTTTAATTGGAAAAGGGTGTTTCTGTTTGTTTTAGCCTATTTCCTAGCTCACCAACACAGTCAGCATCCTCTAAAATAAACATATAAATGTTTTAAAGTGGTTTAACTTACCATTATTCCTGAATGGTAAATTACATAATGGTAACAGAAATTTTAACTTACATTTCTTTCTTTATATTCTCCTATTAGCAGTTATTTCCATGACTATAAGAAGCTAAATAATATTAGTAAATACTTGCTAAGACTGGTGATCAAGTACCCCATGTTAATTAATTTCCAAGCTTTGAGCAATTATAAAATTCCATTTCAAATTCAATTATGTTTTGTTATTCCTACTAGTTTCTCAAGGATAGAATCATTTTGCGGTTTTGATACTTTTGTAAATATTTGTGTCCATTTCTGTCTCGTAAAATTGCAGATTCCCATCCTAATTTATTGCCTAGTTTTGTGTTCATGTGTTTTCACAGACAGCCATTTTTTGCCTGTTTTAAATAATTAGAAGTTCCTCATCCCTCTTGTAAATCTTCTTATGTGGGCTTAAATAAAATTTTAGAGACAATGCCACTATAAGGGTGTCCTCCAGGTATCACAGGAAACTGTTTCAAAGTATTCTTAATGATAATTATGAGTCTTTCCTTATCAAAGTCAAAAGACTGGAAAGGAGGAATTGGTAAAGGGACACGAAAATCAACTACATTGTACATTGCTAAGTTAAAAAACATTTTTTTTTCTTTTTAAAAAAGTTATTAAAAAAAAGTAATTGAGAGTTAATGGAACTGGGAGCCCGACTTATAACAAAAGAGCCTTAAAAGAGGGGTGAGGATAATTTATTAACAGCAATATAAGAAGCAGGGAGGCTACAACATTAAAAAAAAAAAAGTGTGCCTTATGCAATTTTTTTCTTTTTTTTTGGTATTTAGTGGTAAAATGGAATAGTAAGTCGCATTAACACATCTGACAATCTATTTTAAGATATCATAACTCTGAAATGTGAATATAAGAAAAAAAGTGTGAACCTCATCCCTTTCATTTCTATGTGTAATATTTTCTCAGATTAGTGCGGTTGGTAGATTGTTGTTTAAACCAGTCAATACAAATTAGCCTTGTAATTTCCTTTGTAAGAAAAGTCTGCTCTTGCTCACCAAAAAGAAAAAACTTGCCTCAAATGTTGGCTAATAGTATAGCAGGTACAGGTAAATTGGTCCAGGGAGTGTTAGACTCAAGTTTGCATCTTCTAAACATTTTTCTTTAGACCTGTGCTTTTGAATATGAGTCTCTGGTGGTCAAGGGAATAATATGGCTCACCGAGGTGCTCACATGGCTCCTTAGACACCTTGGAGTTTGTGGAGAAAGGCAAAGCTTGAAATCTGATCTATCAGAGCTCCTTCCTAGAGCTGTAGCTTTGCAGTTTAAGGAGAAAATTTAAATTCTCATGAGTTCATTGCTCTTCTCCTATTGCTTATTCAGACTAGTGGCTAATTTTTTTTTTCTTTATTTTGTTTTATGTTTTAAACCATTTCACTTGTTATTCACTGCCTCTGCTGAAGAAACAAAAATAAAATGAGCACATTGTGTTACTCAAGGCACTTTCTTGGTCATGCCTTTCCTCTACCTTCAGCCACATGCCCAGGGGATCACTAGACAAATGTGTGACAAATGAAAAGGAGGAGCAGATACTTAATAAAAATCGTATGCTAATATTCTTTGAAAATCTAAGTGGTCAAAATCCAAATATATGCAAGATGTAAGGAAATAGGCTCATGCTGCTTCTTAAAAGTGTGGATGTGTTATTCAGTAACTCTGGTTTTGATTAGTTCTTTTAACATTTTTTATTAGTGTATGTATTATTTATTTTTATTTCCTTAAAATTAAAATGCTATCAATAGGTCCTCAATATTGAGTCCTGTGTACATGAGAAAATGGAAGCTCTTCACCTTTTTCTATTTCCATGTACTCTTTGAACAATCTTCCTTTTCTCTGTTGCTACTTTTTCTCTTCCCATCTGTTGACCCAGGTTCTATTATGGGTCCTCCTGCATGTATGACTGCGTTCTCTTTCTCCTGGAAATTTCATCAGTTACCACATCTTCTACCTATTGCTTCTATGAAGATAATTCCCATAACTGTATTGGTAGTGCAGATCTTCTTTCTAAATTTCAAACCTTCATGCCTGACCTTTCCAACTGTTTATTTTGAAAGCTCCTTAATATCAGCATCTCAAGAACTGAGCTTGCTAGTTTCAGTTCACATATTTTCTTTTTTCAGGCAACTAGCATTCTTTCAGTAAATCAGGCTCAAAGCCTGTATATCATCTTTGGTTCCACACTCTTCACTTTCTGTATTCAATCCAATTCCAAGATTCATATACATTTGACCTATGAATCTTTTGCTTCCTTTTTCTAATTATGTCACCATCCTGGTAGGTCTGTCTTGCTTCCACTGGATTTGTTATTTTCTCTCTTTCCACTCTACGGTCCATGCTATGTATGATTATCAGTCCATATTTTAAGTTATAACTTCAATTGTCTTGTTACTCTGATAAAAATCCTCCAACAACATTTCAATTACAAGTCTTATTTATAAACTTCTCCTTTGTCATTCAAGCTCCTTTTTAGCTTAATGTTACACTGTACCTATTGCTCTGATGGTCTTTTTAATCATGATTATTTCCTCAAAATCATTCTGCATTTTCTCTCTTCTGTTCCTTTATGCACATTTTCCCATGGATCCCAAACATCCAGTTTCACCACCTCATAGGTCCTGTCAAAACCTTACCCTATTCACAGCTTCTCTTAAACCCCAATTACTCTCAAATTCTCTCTTCATATATATATAGTTTATCTTTTTTTCCACCTTTGTTGAGGTATAATTGATGAGTAAAAATTGTATATATTTATTGCATATATTTAATTGTGATGATTTCATATACATATACATTGTGAAATTACCGTAATCAAGTTAATTAACACATTCATCACCTCACATAGTTACCATTTTCTTTTCTGGTTGATGAGAACACTTAAGATCTATACAGTTAGCAAATTTCAAGTCAATAGTACAATATTATTAACTACAGTCATTGTGACACACATTAGATCTCCAAAACTTATTCATCCTGCGTGACCAAAACTTTGTACCCTTTGACCAAGATCTTCCCATTTCCCCCACTCTCCTGATCCCTGGTAACCACCGTTCGCCTTTGGCTTCTACGAGTTCTATTTTCTCAGATTTCACATATAAGTGAGATTATGTGATATTTGTCTTTCTATGTCTGGCTTATTTCACGTAGTATAATGTTGTCCAGTTTCATCCATGTTGTTGTGAATGACAGTATCCCCTTATTTTTAAAGGTTGAAAAGTATTCCATAACGTGTGTGTGTGTAATGGAATAGTTTTTTATATATCACATATTCTTTATCCATTTAGGTCATTTACACATCTTGGCTATTGTGAATAATGTTGCAGTGAACATGGAGGTACAGATACCTTTTTGAGTTAGTGATTTAATTTCCTTTGGACATATGAGAGTCCTTCAAAACATTCATAAAAAGATTTGGTATGGATTGAATTTTCCCCCCAACTCACTGAAACTTAATCCCCCCTGCAACACTGTTACAGTAATTGAAAAGTGGGGCCATTAAGAGGTGATTACATTGTCAGGACTGTACCCTTGTGAATGTGTTGATCCATTCATGGAGTAATAGAGATGGTTCTAACATCTTTAAAAGGAGAGCTAGTGATGAGGTTAGACTCTCTCTTGCTCAGCTATGTCACCATGTTATATCCTGCATTGCTGTAGAGCCACCACCAAGAACAAGGCTCTCACCAGATTTGTTCCCTGGACTTTGTACTTCCAGACTCTGAAACTGTAAGCAATAAATATTCTTGCTTTACAAATTACTCACTTTCAGATATTTTTGTTATAAGCAACAGAAACTGACTAATACAAGATTCATATTATCTTTTAATTCTATTTTTCCACAAAATTTCTGAAGTACCCATGTACATCCAGAAGTGGGATTGTTGAAGCAGGTGCTAGCTCTATTTTTAACTTTTTGAGGAATGTCCATAATGTTTTTCGTAATGGACCTACCAATTTATAATCTCACCACTAACATACAAAGATTCTCTTTTCTTAACATCCTTGCTAACAATTTTTCTTTTGACTTTTTGAAAATAGCCATCCTAACAGTTGTGAGGTGGTTTTTGACTTACATTTCTCTGCTGATTAGTGCTGTTGAACACTTTTTCATATACCTGTTGGCCAATTGTATGTCTTAATTGGAAAAATGTCTGTTTAAGTTCTTTGTCCATTTTTCAATAGGGTATTTGATTTTTTTGCTTTTGAGTTGTATGAGTTGTACATTTTAGATATCAATCCCTTATCAGACATATGGACTGCAAATATTTTCTCCCATTGCATAGGTTGTCTTTTCATTCTGTTGACTGATCCTTTTGGTATGCAAAAACTTTTTAGTTTAATGTGGTCCCACTTGTTCACTTTTGCTTTTATTGCTTGTTATTTTCATATCATATCCAAAAAATCATTGCCAAGAACAATTTCATGAAGCTTTTCTCCAATTTTTTCCTCTAGTAGTTTTATGGTTTCAGGGCAAATCTTTAGTACATTTTCAGTTGATTTGTGTGTATGATAAGAATACAATTTCTTTTTTATTTTACATGTTGACAGGCTGTTTTTCCCAACACCATATATTGAAGAGTATCTCCTTTCCCTATTGTATGTTGCTGGTGCAATTGCTGAAAATTAGTTGACTATATGCGTGAATTTATTTCTGGGCTTTCTATTCTGCTCCATTAGTCTATGTGTCTGTTTTTATTTCCATACCACACTATTTTTGTTACTACAGTTTTGTAATATAATTTGAAATTATGAAGTGTGATGCATTCATTCAGCTTTGTTTTTGCTCAAGATTGCTTTAGCTATTAGGTATCTTTAGCATGTTCATACAAATTCTAAGATTGTTTTTTTCTACTTCTATGAAAAATGCCATAGAACTTAAAGTAATTAATTAATTTTTTAAGTTGACCAAAAAATTGTATATATTTATAGTGTACAAAATGTTTTGATATATGTATACATTGTGGAATAGCTAATCAAGCTGATTAGCATGTCCATGACCTCACATACTTATTTTTGGTGGTGATAACATTGAAAAACGACTCTCCTAACAATTTTTAAAGGTACAATACATTGTTACTAACTGTAGCAACTTTGTTGTACAATAGATCTCCTGAACTTATTCCTCCTGTGTAACTGAAATTTTATATCCTTTAACTACCATCTCTCTTTTTTTGTCTTTCTACCAACGTTCTATACTCTGCCTCCATAAATTCAACTTTTTTAGATTCCACATGTAAATGAAATCATGAAACATTTATCTTTCTGTGCCTTGCTTATTTTGCTTAGCATCATGTCCTTCATATTCATTCACGTTGCCATAAATTAATGGGATTTTTTTAAAGGCTAAATAGTATTTTATTGTGTATATATATACCACTTCTTTTTTAAAGAATCATTCTGCTTCTGTGAAAAATGTCAGAATTTTGATAGGAATTGCATTAAATCTCTAGATCACTTTGGGTTGTATGGATAACAATATTTATCCTTCCAATTCATGAACATAGGATATTTTTACATTTATTTGTATCTTTAATTTCTTTCATCAATGGTTTATAGGTTTTAGTGTACAGCTCTTTCACATCCTTGGTAAAATTTATTCCTAAGTATTTTATTTTATTTTTCTTAGCTTTAGTAAGTGAGTAGATTGTTTTCTTAATTTCTTTTTGAGTAAATGTTGTTAGTGTATAAACACAAACCCATTTCTGCATGTTGACTGTGTACCCTGCAATTTTACTGAACTAGTCTTGTAGTTATAACAGTTGTTTGATAGTCTTTAGAGTTTTCTACATATGAGACAATGTCATCTGTGAACAGAGATAATTTTGCTTCTTCCTTTCCGATTTAAATGTCTTTTATTTCTTTCTCTTAGTCTGAGCTCTGGCTAAGACTTTCAGTACATTGAATAAAAGTGGCCAGAGTGGGCATCCTTGTCTTATTCCTGACCTTAGAGGAAAGCTTTCACTTTTTCACCATTAGGTAAGATGTTAGCTGTGTTGTCATGTATGTTGTCATATATGGTCTTTATTTTATTGAGGCACATTTCTTTTATACTAATTTGCTGAGAATTTTTACAATGAAAGAATGTTAAATTTTGTCGAATGCTTTTTCTGCATCTAATGAGATGTACATATGGTTTTTATTGATTTGTATATGTTGAACCATCCTTGCATCCCAGGGATAAATCCCACTTTATTATGTTGAATGATCCTTTTAATATGCTGTTGAATTCAGTTTGATCATATTTTGTTGCAGATTTTTGCATCTACATTTACTAGGGATATTGGCCTGTAGTTTTCTTTTCTTGCAGTGTCCTTGTCTGGCTTTGATATCAGGGTAATACTGGCCTCATAAAATAAGTTTGGAGGTATTTCCCTCTCAAATTTTTTGGAAGTGTTTGAGAAGAATTGATCTTAATTCTTCTTTAAATGTTATGTAGAATTTAGTCATGAAGTCATCAGATCCTGAGATTTTCTTTACTGGGAGATTTTTGATTACTAGTTCAATTTCCTTACTTGTTATTAATCTGTTCAGATTTTCAGTTTATTCATAATTCAGTCTTGGAGGGTTGTGTGTTTTTAGGAATTTATCCATCTCTTTAGTATATCCATTTTGTTGGTACATAATAGTCTCTAAAAGAGTATAATTTGTTGTTTATAGTAGTTTCTTATGATTCTTTGTATTTCTGTGGTATCAATTGTACTGCTTCCTCTTTTATTTCTGACTTAATTTGTCTTCTATCTTTTTTTCTTAGTCAGCCTAGCTAAAGGTTTATAAATTTTGTTAATCCTTTCAAAAGAAAACCCAAGCCTTAGTTTCATTGATGCTTTCTATTGTTTTTCGGTTTTATTTACTTTGTTCTGATCTTTTTTTTTTTTTCCTACTAAATTTGGGCTTAGTTTGTTCTGCTTTCTCTAGTTCCTTCAGCTGTAACATTAGGTTGTTTATTTGATGGCTAAATTGTTATTTGCATGGAATGTTCTAAGCATGTCTGTTAGGTCCATCTGGTCTAAAGTGTAGTTCAAGCCCAAGATTTCCTTAATGATTTTTTGTCTGTCGAAAGTGGGCTATTGAAGTCCCTACTATTATTGCATTGCTATCTATATCTGCTTTTAGTTCTGTTAATATTTGCTTTATACATTTAAATGATACAATATTGGGTGCATGTATTTATAATTGCTCTATCCTTTTGATGAATCATTACATAATAACTCTTTTGTCTTTTCTTATAGTTTTTGTTTTGACTTAAAGCCTGTTTTGTTTGATATAACTATAGGTACATATTCTCTCTTTTTCTTTTTATTTGCATGGAATATCTTTTTCCATCCCTTCACTTTCAGTTTATGTGTGTTCTTAAAGATTAGCTCTTTTGTAGGCTGCTTATACTTGGGGCTCAGTTTTTAAATTTTTTTTACACACTCATCCAGTCTATGTCTTTTGATCAGGGAATTTAATTTATTTACATTCAAAGTAATTATTGATAGATATGTACTTAGTCCTGCCATTTTATTAATTGTTTTCTGGTTGTTTAGTGGATCCATTATTCCTTTATTCCTCTCTTGCTGCTTTATTTTTTAAATTGTGATTTGATGATTTTCTGCAGTGATATGCTTTGATTTCTTTTTTTTTTTTTTTAACATTTGTGCATCTACTATCCGTTTTTGCTTTGTGGTTACCATGAGGCTTACTTAGAATATCTTATAGATATAGCATGTTATTTTAAGTTGATAACATTTTATCTTTGATTGCATGTAAAAACTGTACATCTTTGCTACCATCCCTTTCATGTTTTATGTTTTAGATGTAACAATTTGTATCTTTTTTGTATTCTGTATTCCTTAACAATTATAGCTATACTTATTTTTAATAGTTTTGTCTTTTAGCCTTTATACTAAAGATGTAAATGATATTATGGTATTATTCTGAATTTGACAATTTTTAGATGTATAGTTGAATATTTTACTTTCATATGTTTTCATGTTGCTCATTAGTATCATTTTATTTCAACTCAAGAAACTCTTTAGTATTTCTTGTAATGAAGGTCTAGTGGTAATAAACTCCCCTAGCTTTGGATTGTCTGAGAATTCTTTATTTCTGCTACCCCTCCACCCCCCAATTGTTTTTTCCTGAAGAACAGCTTTGCTGTGTAGAGTATCCGTGTTTAGAAGTTTTTTTTTCTTTCATCACTGTGAATATATCATCCCACTCTCTCTTCATTTGTAAAAGGTTTCTGTTGATAACTCCACTTATAGCCTTACATGATTCGCTTTGTGCTTTTTTTCTCTTGCTACTTTTAAGATTCTCTCTTTGTCTTCAGATTATTTTATTATAATATGTGTTGGGGTATTCTTCTTTGAGTTGATCTTGCTTGTGGTCCTTTGAGCTTTATGAATTGAAATGTTCATATGCTTTCCAATATTAGGGATATTTTCAGACTAGTTCTTTAAATAAGATTTTTATACCATTCTCTCTCTTCTCCTTCTGAGATTCCAAGAATTTGTATATTTGTGAGCTAAATGATGCCCTCTAGGTCTCATATGCTTTTAAACTTTTTCATTCTTTTGTTTGTTTGTTTGTTTCTCAGCAAGGTGCATTTCAAATGACCTGTCTTTCAGTTCACTAATTTTTATTCTGCATTATTGAGTCTGCTGTTGAAGCTCTTTATTGCATTTTTTTAGTTCTGTTATTGTATTCTTCAGTTCCAATATTTCTGTTTGCTGCCTTTTTATGGTTTCTTTGTCTTTATTAAATTTCTTATTTTTGTTCAAGTATTGTTTTCCTGATATCATTGAGCTGTCTGTCTGTGTTCTCTTGTGGGTCACTGAGGTTCCTTAAAATAATTATTTTGAATTCTTTGTCAGGTAATTCATACATCTCTATTTCTATGGGGTCAGTGACTGTAATTTTATTGTGTGCACTTGGTGGTGTCATGTTTCCTGATTTTTTGGGTTCCTTGAAGTCTTGCCTTGCTGTCATCGCATTTGAAGAAGGAGTCACCTACTCCAGTTTTTATTGAATGGCTTTGGGAGAGAAATGTCTTCACCAATCAGCCCTGTTAAGGTTTCTATGGACATTTCCTATGGATGTGCCCGATCCATACCTCTTATTCCCTTGGCAGGGAATTCTTAAGATTGGATGTCTTCTCTTGATCCTGCAATGTCAGGCCGAATGCTGAGTGCCTCCTGTTTGTTTTCCCTCAGGAGGTGCCTTGAGATGCTTAAGTTTGTGTGCCTTAGTCCAATTCCACAGAGTAAGGCTGGCTTTCTGTGCAAGATGCTTGCATTCACCTTCTGCAGGGCCATGCTAGGGGAGTCAGCCTGGAGGAAGAAGCGGGTTTGGTATGCAGAGTATTTGAGGTGCCTATGGGACAGTTGAGAGAACCTGTAGGCAAGGAATTCTGGCTTTAGGCCTTGGCTTCTTTTCTTTGCTGTCAGTTTCTCCCAATCTCTCAGCTTTGCTGTTCACCTCTGTAATCTGGATGAGGTGAGAAAGAAGTGGTCCTCTTGGGAAGCACCGCCCGTGGTTGAGGAAGCTTGGCACTCTCACTGTGCTATTACTTTCCTCCATGGGAGAAATTATGGGCCAAGGGTGGTATCCCCTGGCATTAAATTGTGCCACCTTGGGGGAGGAGTGATGCAAGCAAAGTGAAATTGGTTTTCTTACCCTTGTCAATGCACCTTTTCTTGAATTTTTTGCCCCATTGGTGTGCTAGAACTTCTCTAGACCTCTGGACTCTGCAAAGTGACTCTTGTTTGGGTAGTTGTCAAAACTAATGCTTCCATCTTGCTGATGTCATGCCTCCCTCCTTTCTGATCCTCTAAACATATGACTCCATGGCACATACAGTTGTCTCTGGGTATCTGTGGGGGATTGAATCATGGACCTCCTATGGATACCAAAATTCACAAATACTCAAGTCCCTGATATAAAATGGCCTAGTAATTGCATATAACCTATTCACATCCTTTCTGAATACTTAAAATCATCTATAGATTACTTATAATACCTAATACAATGCAAATACTGTATAAATAGCTGCCAAACTGTACTGTTTAGGGAATGAGGACAAGACAGTTTGTACATGTTCAGTACAGGTATAATTTTAAAAAAATATTTTCAATCCCTAGTTGGTTGAGTCCATTCATGCAGAACTCAGAAATATGGAGGGCCAGCTGTAAATATATTTAAACTAAGTAGGATAATTTTAATATATCCTACTTGTTTTATTCACTGACTGTTTGAAACTCTTCTTTCAGGTGATAAGCACATTCAGAGGTAGGACCCAGGTATTATTTAGTTCCAAGAGCTCTTATGACATTGGCCCTACATGCCTGGCAGCAGGGGAATGGAATAAAAGAATATACTACATAGTTGGCTGCAGGTCTATTATCCCTCTATTTCTCTTTCCTCCTTGTACCTTCCTCTTAAATTTGTGCATCAAGCATGACAGACCTGATAGATTTTTGAAGGGAAAGACAAAAAATGACATCAAGTATGTACAGAGTTTTGATAATTTAAAAGCTACTGACGATAAGCTTGTCCCACAATTGAAAGTAGAGCAAGTATCTCACAGTTTTGCAGGAGGTTGACAAATACAAACAATTCCCTCAGGACAGTGGTTACCTGGCTCAGTAATTTTGTTTCTTTCTCTCTTATTCTGTCTGAAATGAATGTAGGTAATTTTCTTGCCCAGAAAATGTGCCCAGTGGGAAGAATATTCCCTTAAGCAGCCTGATAAAAACAAGTAAAAAAAACACAGGGCAGTGTTATTTCTGCCCTTATCCTCTTGTTATTGTGTGACACCAGGAAATTCTCTAAGATCTCTGGGTGCAGGATGTGACATAAGAGGGGAGATATGTTTTAGGACAACACAGTACTGTGTTCACCTCTCTGTAATTTTCATAAATATGATAGCAAATTTAAATATCAAAGATGTAAAACGCACAGGAGGAAGATTTTCAGAGGCCGCTTGTTATTTTACTTGAGTGAAGCTCGGTTAAATGTAACCTTCACATGCCAGTTCTATGTATATATATCTAAAATGGTCTTCAGTGTCTGGGAAGGCGGTGGTATTTCTTGTCACCTTGCTTGTAGCAATTCTCTAGCTTTGCCTACAACAATTCAAAGATCGTTTAGATTTGTATTACATTTATGCAACCTGTGAGCTACCTCCTACTAGCAACACAGCCCAGACTCTAATTAGAAAATTTTTCTTCTTGGTGGTGCTAATAGGAAACCAAAGATAGTAATGTTTTAATATGTAGCAATAAATGCTTTTTAAAAAAATTTAAATCACTGTGCTTGTTATTTTCACATAAGCAGATATTACCTTCTAAGCATTGTTAGCAGCACAGAGTTCAGGCATGTGAGAAACTTCCAAATGCCGAGAGGCTCATTTTATGGCTGTTAAGATTGTGGTGATTTTAATAATTCTATAAAAAGGACAAGCAGCACAGTCATTGTGGTTGTATGGGTTTTGCATCTAGTTCCATTATAAGTGCTGATATTCTTCTGCCAATATGAATCAAGCTTCCTAGAGTCAAAGCTTTTCATTAAAATTTCTAGCAAAGGTTATTACACAGACTATGATGGTTTTATCTACAGCATGACTTATGATGTCCAATGACTGCTCATTAGCAGCTATATTTATCAGCTGGAACAGTTTTTAACCACTGAATTTGATTCTGTCTGAGGCACCTGTGCCTTAAACCAGAATAAACATATTTCTTCTAGGCGGCCACTTGGTGTAACCAAGTATTAGTTAAAAAAAGAAAGTGTGCATCAAATTTTTCATTAGCTCAAATTTCAGCAATAAATAGCTCCTCTGACTAAATTTAATATCATTATGGTTCTTGATGGTATGGTTTACAATAATTGGTTTTGGCAATAATCTGGTTGAAAAGATAAATTGGTTAGTATGGAATACTTTTAATCACTGATTTTTCTTATATTATTGAGATAGGCTAATAATTAGGTAATTTGGAAAAATGCATCTTTGAAATTTTTGTTTCTGTTTTTCAGAATTTATACTATATTTTGACTTTTCCTTATCCATTGCTATTTTACTTCCTGCCATATATCACAATTTTGTATTTAATATCAAAAAAACATAGAAAACAAATCAAACAGGTTTTAGCCGAATTATCTAATTGAGTTGATGTCATCACTTCTCCTATTTTTCTAACTCCAGGAAAGTTGTACTTGCAGATCTAATACCTAAAGTATTAGAATGAGATGAACAAGATAGTATGATTGTGAAGGATTTTATTTTTACATAGAGGCACGAATCTTATAAGTGATAGGAAACTGAAGTGTTGTACAGTATTACAATATTGTTTTAAGGACATATGGAAAAATGATTACCTTTTCTGAAAATATAAGGAGAGTATTAGTTTCCAGATTTATTATGCAAATAACCCATATATTGCAATATCTCATTGCTATGAAACAGCTTTACTGATCTGATTTTAAAGTTTAAGTAGAAGAAAAAATTTCTGGTCAGGAATGGTACTATGAGAACTTTCGGCACTACTTTTTTAGGACTATGACTTTTATGAAAAATAAGGAGCTAAATGTATTTTAATTTTCTGCCTCTTGAGTGTAAACTATGTAGGAAAAAGATATTTTTAGTTCACTTTACTAATAACATACTTAATAGAGTAACAAGTGATCTTTTTAGATAAACATGAAGAGAGAAAAAAGTTAAAAATATTTTAGTTAAAGTTCTACGACATTTGCATTTAATATCACAAGACCAATAGATCAACTAATAGAGATTGATCTTTTACATAGAATTTTTTTCTTCATGCATTCCCAAAGAGTAAAAACCTTCATTATTTCCTTAGTTTCTACTTTGTAGTAGACCTCTTTAAATTTAAAATTAATGGGATAATACATGAATGAATTATAATTTTCTACATTCATAAACAAATTGAGTATAGAATTAATTATTACTTTGAAGATTTGATGTTGCTAACTCTTTTAAAACCTTTCCTTCTTCTAAGATTCTTAAGAAATTTGTTTTATAGGTCTGGGTATAGCTCTGCCTACTCCCATAGTTAAAATACTTTTTCATGGGAAATAGGAGCTCCTCCTAGAGTCTTGTATCTGTCTGCTCCTAGCCAGACAACACGGGGCTATGAAAAGCTGTGGTTTTGAAGCTTATTTCTTGCATTCACACAGATCCTCAGTTTCTTCATCCATAACATTGAGATTTATCTTGGTCTGTTCAGGCTGCTATAACCAAACACCTGAAACTGGGCAATTTAAAAAGAACAGAAATTTTTTTCTCTCAGTTCTTGTGGTTTGGAAGTCCAAGACCAAGCAACTGGCAGATTCAGTGTCTGGTGAGGGCTGTTCTCAGCTTCCAAGATGGCACCTTCTTACTGCATCAGCTGGAAGGACGAACTCTGAGTCCTCACATGGTGGAAGTGATGCAAGGGCAAAAGAGGGCCTAGCTGTTTTCCTTTAGACTTTTTATAAGACACTAATACCATTCCTGAATGTAGAGCCCTCCATGGCTTAATTACCTCCTAAAAGTCCCATCTCTTAAATCTGTTGCATTGGGGATTTAAATTTCAACATGAATTTTGGAGGAGACACAAACATTCAAACCATACCAAGATTCATGTCTCAAGTCAGGTTAAATAGAGAAAAGACACTGCAATGAAGGTTTATTGACGGGAAGTGTTTGCTATTAGGAACAGTGTCTGTGAAGAAGTGAGGGGAGCAAGAGAAATTAAACTCCTGCATAGTTCAACAAGGGCCTCAGCCAATCCCACAGGGAACCTGAGCTGGAATGACCCTAGAATTAAGGTATCTTGAAATGAAGCAAGTGATTCAAGCCTCTGTAACTTCTTATCAATAAGGGCCTGAGAAAAAGAGAGAGAGAGACAGACAGCAAGAGAGAGAGAGAGAGAGAGAGAGAGAGAGAGAGAGAGAGAGAAAGGGAGCAAGAGAGAATCACAGTAATATGTTGAACTTTCAGAAGGAGAGAACAGAATTATGGTTCCTAGAGGTAGGAAAGGGAGTGGGGAGGGGGTTAGCAAGAAATTGGTTAATGGGCACAAGGGATGATTATGTTTTGTAGTGATGAGCATGCTATTAATACTGGTTTGATCATTACACATTGAACAGAGGTATTAATATTCAATTCTGTACTCTATGAATATATATAATCAATTACGCTTTAATAAAAAACAAAACAAACAAAACACCACAAACAAACAAAAACCAAGACCTTGAGAAAAGTGTACGTAATCTTCAGGGAGTAGCTCTCTTTGGGCAAAGAAAATTACTCGGATTTAGTTTAGGAGCTAACCTTTCTCATGGCTGGCAAATGAATGCCTTGGTCCTGAGAGGGAGATCTGGGCGTTCTAACTACAGTGTACATTACAGTTGTTAAGAGAGTGAAAAAGAGATCTGTGTTTATGCATAGCATAAGTTTTGCACATTGCAGTTAATGAATAAACAGTAGTCATTATTATTGTTATAGTTATTATCATTTATGCAGATTTATAGAATTTTTCTAAGGATCCCATGGGATTACATGCAAATTTGTTTAACAACTATTAAATGCCATAAAATATACAATTAAGATACAAAGTGGTTGTTTCTTTTTGAGCTCAGTTTCCAGCAAGTTGTTCCTATGCACACAAAGGAAGCACACTAAAGTGAGCTGATGGATCATTTCAATCATTATAATAATCCCTTACATCACACAGAGTCTATTCATTTCTGATGGCTGTTGCCTAACACAGAATACACTACACAGAGGTTTAATTCAAAAGCTAACTACAGCCATGCATGGCAGCCCAAAGTAAGTGCTTAGAAGAGACTTCCTAAAGCATTAAATTTTTTCATTGGTCAGTTAACTGGTGTAGAGTTATTTTTAATGGATAAAACGTTTTAGCAATATTCTCTAGAGACTGCTGTGATTTCAAATGGAGCATTTCCAATTAATCTAAGAAAGACATTATATAAATACAAGTTAACAATCTCATGGCAATAGATAAAAATATTGCTGCTTATTAGTATAGCTTTACTCAATAAGCAATTCAAAGTGTTATTATAGATATAATCAAACCCTTCCTTGAATCTCTATGGTATCTTTGGATACAGGTATTATTGCCCCGTAATTAACCTTTGTGGAATATGCTTAGGGTGAATTATCACGTACCCTTTCCAAACTTTGAATTAGTGAAATCCCTTGAGTACTTGGTGGAATTACTTGTCAGTTCTACAGCCATGTGTGTGAAGGGTAGTGGGACAGTGAAGATGGTTTTCAGAGAAAGATATTACAAAACCCAAAGAGAAATAAATATTTTAATGTACTATTTGATATAAAATATCTCTTACTCTTATATGACTCCCTCTATGTATGTTAGATTCATGGGTGTAAAAGTCTGATACCCCTACCTGGCTCAATAACTTCTCCTTAATAACACTTGATTGGATTTCTTTTAGAAGAGAAGTTTACCTTAAAGAAAGGCTTTATTTTCCTGGGTAATTTAAATATATAATGTCAATGTATATTTACAATGTACATTTAAGTTTGTGCTTCATTAATGAGTGCTTATGGGCTTTTTACTCTAGTAACCCTCACTTAATTTTACTTTGCACAAGGTACAGTAATGTGTGTCAAGTGCAGAGAGCACAAAAACAACCGTGGATATAGGTGGACCCACAAACAGTAATGAGAGCACGATAAGATAGCAATTTGCTGTTGAAACACATTTACCTGTGCCAGGAAGCATGTCATGAAGCCATAGGTCATCAAAGAACAGTTTGAATACATTTTATATTGTCTCCTCATTATTAGAGATATGTAAAACTATTGAAAGACAATATGTCAATGTTTTTTCCGAAAATCTGGTTCTGAATACAAGTAGTGCTTTGGTTTATGGATATTACAGAACTTCTTTTTTTGCAGGGGTTACCATGCTTAGCTGGGCTGATGTGGCTCTGACATACAAGCGTGAGGAGGTGGTCGCATACATCCTGAAGCAGTTGCTGTGCTCACAGATTGTGAAACAGGTGGGAAATCCAACTCTTAAGATGACTGTCCAGGAATGATTGACGGGAAGTATTTCAGATTTACGATGTTCTAAAAGAAAAGCTATTGAGCTTGAGGAAAACTGCTTCTATTATTTTCATCTACCACAAAATGAATGGAATATGAGTTTCTAAATTCCGCTCCTAATGGGAAGAAATACATTCAAAGATAATTCCAGACAAATGGATTCAGAACAAGCTAGTCATTATTCATTCAGCTAGGCAATGATTCATTCATTCAGCTTTTATTGAGAATAAACTCTGTAGTAAACTCTGCTATGCAAATTCTGAAATTGTGGTCACTTTTAGTGTATCTTAGGTACCCACACAATAATAATATGACACAATAAAAGCCAGAAAATTGGAGTTCAGTTAAAATATTTTCTACCAATCAGGACAAGCACAAGCACAAGTAAAACTTTTATGTCATTTTTTAGAATTCTGGAGCACTGGTAACTGTAATTTTGGTATTTTTGAACCCAGATGCTTCTTCATAGCTGCTTCCTGTGTCAGTGTTAGCACTAGTATTAACATAAACATATACAAAGAGCACTTTCTGAATGTGGTTCTGTTAAAGGTGATATGAAGTGAAGAAAATAAGGGGTGCTTTATTTCTGGGAGTGTACGATTTACAACTTGATTGAATTGGATGTGACTGAAAAGTTCAGTTTCTATTTGCTATAGTTTATTATTGTGGTACTGCAAATAACAAGAAAATAAGAAATACTGAACTCAAAAACAATCCTAAACCTTGGCAAGTCAGATAGATTAAATGTTGAGTGATAACCGATTTGCCTCTCACTGAGCTATATCCTATGATAGGTGGAATTGTATTCAGTTGAACACTGACTTATTAAGAACCACATGGGCTACAAAGATCTGTAAGAAACCATAAGTCCTTTTTCAAGTAACTTGCTTTCCTAATGGTGAGATACAAAAATATAATGTTACATGTGGCAGCTTATGATAAATTTAGTAGAAAAAATATAAATGTAAGACTATAGGTATTTAAAGAAAATAAATACTACCAAGAATTTAGTGACTCCAACTTTGGAGAAGTTAATAGAGGAGCAGAGACAGAACACAAATAGAAGGGAAAACACAGAGGTGAGAGGAGGTTGGCGTAATCAGGACGAAGAAAGTTGAAAATAAAGTCGACTGGGTGTTCATGAGAGAGTAACCGCAGGAATCCATTTTGGTGTTTTTCTTTGTGAAGGAAGATTCTGGAATTGGAATTAAAAAGCTATGATTTTGGAACCAGCTCTGTCACTACCTGTCTGACCTTAGACAGGTTACTTGAGATAACTGGTTCATGAGCCTAATCTGAGAAAAAGAATGACTAGACTTGTACAGTAATTTTCTAAGGTCCATTTTAACTCAGAAATGCTTGGATTCTCTGTGTATTGCTACATGCAGTTGTAAGAAAGGCCATCTTTACACCTACATAATTAGGTACATGGCTGTATTCAGGTAGATGAAACATGAAGGATTTTTGTCTGTGTCTCATGAAGTCAAATGGAGCCATCCTATGGCATGTTAGAATTGTGAAGGTTGGTACAGGCGTGGAGTCAGGGAGTACATGAGGTGGCAAGTTTGAAAGGCTTTTTCTGATATGCAGCCAGAACTACATGATTGTAGTGGAACCAGGGAATGTGTGATCAACACTCAGTGTGATGACAAAGGGCAAGGGAAATCAGTATTGATTATAGTGTTCTGGGACAGTGATGTGATTTAGGAAGTGCTTGAGGGGGAAGCTTTGCTACTAAAGACTGAAAGACAAATACAAGGTGGGAGTTGAGGACAGAGAAAGGAATCAGGTTGTATTATGCTATGGCTTTTGAGTGGCTTATGAGTGGAAAAATTTTGTCACACTATAGAAGATCAACTGGCAGGCTTGCGTGTACCCATTCTTCAGTACGGTGTGGGGAAAGGTGAGCGAGAGATAATTCATGGTTCTTTAATAAGAGTTTGTCAGAGAAAGCTGGCTTATAGAAAGTAAGGGAAGGCTGGGTGTGGAAAGGAGAACCCAGTCTTGCTTAGTATTTAAATTAAGTTTTAATGACCAAGCAAATGGTACAGTGTTATATAATTTTAAATCTTAATTTTATGTCAGTTTTCATTACCTATTTTTATTAACTTGTTTTGTCATATTTATTATTTTATGTTTTATTTTAGTTTTTCTTTAAAAAGGTTTTGGCTGTTTTTTAAATAAGAAATTTGGAAACTACACAATATGAAAAGTACTCTCATCAGTTGAGGAGACATTCTGAGCTTGGTGAGACTAACGGTTGATAACGAGTTTTTTTTTCTTTTTTGGTGGCTGTCCCATATGGGGATCCAGAACGTTGACCTTGGCCCCAAACAAGTTGTTAAAGAGTTTCTCCATTATTATTCTGACAGATGTCTTAACAAGATAGATATCTAGATGAATATAAAACTAATTAGCAGCATAACACTTCAGATCTTTGGATTATAGATAAAGAAAAGCTATTCATGCTTGTAAATGAATTTGGGGCAATCATGATTTTATCACTTACATGTTTTCAACAAGTGATAGAAAACTTTATAGAGGATAATTCATCCATTGTTTTGTCTAGTTGCATCACACTTTTTTTTCAGTTAGGCTTAAGTTATGTTCCATTTTTGAAATAAAATAAAATGATACCAGGCAACCTTTTAATTCAGGAAGATAGCTGACCTTCTAGTTTGACTATAAGCTCCTAAAAATCATGGTTCACAGCTTATAAACACTTAAGGATCTAGTTCTGGCACACAGAGGTGTTTAATACATATTTTGGAGTTCAACCAAATGTATATATGCATATACCATAGATATATATGTGTATATACATATATATTCACTATATTCACACATATATTTTTTCATATCATTCTTTTTTTTTGGCAGCTGGCTGGTATGGGGATCTGAACCCTTGACCTTAGTGTTATAACACCACGTTATAACCAACTGAGCTGCCTGTCAAGCCTGATATTCCCAATATTCTTTTATATCAGTATGAAAAAATATTTTTTATATGAAATTCACTTGAATTCATAGTAAGTTATAATCAGCCTAAGACACAACCTCCCAGAACTCCTCAAACTTCAGGTCTGTGTGACAGACCTGCCCTGCAGGGGAAGTGTGAGCCACCTCCCAGCTGTCTGAACAGAACTAGCCAAAAAGCCCGCTGTCTCTGCTGGAAACGGCTATTATACCGCCTGGCCTAGGGTGTGTGTCTTTTGATGGTAGCAAGTTAGGGATATGAAAGATGAGCTGTGGAGGTGCAGAAACACCAGTTGATTTTGAGGGACTGAGAATGGGCTAGCACACTATTTGGAAAAGGCAGCAGACGGCTTGCTCAGAGATAATTGGGGAAAATACTGCACTAATTAAAGTGTTAGAATAAAAAGAATATCATCAAATTTTAATTTTACTTTTGAGATGTTCTTTTCATTTTTCATTCATGTTTAAGGGTTAATCTCAAAGAAAAGGCCATCTCGCCTGAGTTCTATTCCTCATGTCATATAATGGGTATTTACTTTTGTCATGTAATACTCTATCTTTCCTTTTTTATAATTAAAAAAATTAATTGTAATATTTACTTTTCATTCACATAATTAGTAAATAAGAAATAAAAGCTATGCTAAGATAATATATAATTCTAACTATATTTAGATACCACTTCCAGTTTTTTAGGTATTTTTTCCAAGAAAAAATAGGTATGTGGTGAATATAAATGACTCCACCACTTCTAAAAAAAAACTGTAACAAAACACATCACAGAACATTTCAGCTAGGATAACTATGTAATATAATCTCTGAATTGCATTCCTAGCCTGTCTTGTTACTGTAGCAAAAATAAAAGTTAGTATTCTCCATATAGAAGCAATCTAAATCCAAGTGATTTTGAAGCTGACAGGAGTTAGGAAATGTTTAAGATTTTCAGTTTATTGATAAGCAGTTCATGTGTTACAGATAACATGAAATTCCACACATGCTTCTATGAAGGGCTCATATTTTCATTTTAGGGATTTTAAAAAATAATTTCTTTCAAGCTATAAATTCTACAATTTGAATGGAAATGTGGTGAAACCATCTGACACCATCTTCTAATTTAGCTCTGGGTAATGCTGATTTTTCCAGTGTTTGCCTTCATTTTATTTTCATCCTTAACCTTGATTTTAATTATTTTGGCTATAGAAGCAACATAATATTCACAACACCAGGAAAGTTTGAGAAGATTCAAGGGCTAAAACTTCCTTGGCAGCATGTTGTGACTTGGCAGCTTGGCAGTCTGACAGCTAAGAGAACAGGAACGCTTTGTTGCCCACTCTGGTTGAGCTCCTGGGCATCCCCCAAATACACAGCAAGAGTGGCACACTTGCCCAGGAAAGATGGCATCATGAGAGTCAACCGTGCTGATGGCCATGCCACATCCAAGTGCCTTTGTCCTCCCACGCTAGGTAGTGCTTAGGTAGAGACTTTTCTTTGTCTTCTGTCCAAATCTTCATGTACAATTCATGGTTAATGTAATTCCATGTTTTTGCCTGTTTGTTTTTTCCTGTTAATAACAGCAGCAACAATAACAATAAAAGGAAGTTAATATCTCATAACATCAAATACTTTTCTTGTTAAATGTTTAATACTAGTAAGTATAGTTGGCATAGTACACCATATAGTATAGAACTCCATGTCCACAGGTTCTGCGTTCATGAAATCAACCAACCATGGTTCAAAAATATGCTGGAGCAAAGAAATAACAGTACAACAACAAAAAATAATACAAATTAAAAAAACAATATAGTATAACAACTATTTGCATAGCATTGACATTGTATTAGGTATTACAAGTAACCTAGAGATGATTTAAAGTATATGGAAGGATATGCACAGGTTATATGCAAATACTACACCATTTAATATTAGGGGCTTGAGCATCTGCAGATTTTGGTGTCCATGGGAAGTCCTGGAACCAGTCTTTTATGGATATGAATGGATGACTGAATTTGACAAATTCAGAGTATATAATTTAAGTTCTGGCCAAGGTCAAATACAAGGATACTTCAAAAAGTTCATGAAAAAATACGATTGAAAGATAATAGGAATCTTTCCATGAACCATGTGAAGTACCCTTGTGGACAGCATCAAAAATGGGCAGTGAAACTTGAAGAGAGATTTAGTCTACTTCTCTGCCTGTTCACTCCTTTTCATTCCCATAATAACCACCGAGTTTAAGCTTTGATTTTTTTTTTTTCAATTTTCACAAGTGGCGCTTGAAAACATTCTTGTTGTAAAAGAATAAAAAGCATAGAGACATACCGAGTAAATTCTAAAGTTCTTTTTCCTTAAAATGCTCTCCTACTTCTGTCAGTATAATCTCTCTTCTTCCCCAGAGGTGGTGACGACTGTCCACGGTTAGGTATCTAGTGCTGCCATAGAATGTGTGGGATGTTCAAAATGTTTTACATCTCTGTTATACAATATTTGAAGTATGGTTAATGTGATTAAGGAACTGGATTTTAAATTTTATTTAATTTTAATTAATTTCAATTTACCTTTATATAGCACATGTGACTGGTAGCTCCCATATTGGACAGCACAGGTTTTTCATCCATCCCCAAGGCTACTGCAATAGACTTATCAGCGTTCCTGTACCTGGGTTTCATTTTCCTCTTCACAAGAATGAGCCTTATACAAATTTGAATCTGCCTATTATAAATCCTTCAATAAGTCCCTTTTCACAGTGATATCATTCTAAACTTATTTGCATGATATGTGAGGTTCATTGTGATCTGGCCTTTGCCTACCTTCATCTCCTACCGTTCTTTGCATTTCATACAACATGTCACACTTTCTCGTGCCCCTGTGTCATTTCATATGCTGTTCCCTCCTTCTAGGTCTCTCTTCCCATATCTACCTGTCTAACAAATTTTATCAAATCTCAGGTAACTCCCTTTTAAACCTCTTTTGTCCCATAAATAGATCTCCAGCCGCTGTAGGTGCCTTTCATCTCTGCATTCCCCCAAGACCCCAAACAGAACAGCAGTAGGTGCTGCATAAATGCTATTTCCTGTCTCCCACTCTCTAGTTTGATAGCATGGACGATGGCTATTATGCCTTCCTGCAAAACATTATATGGTGTCACTAGGGGAGGAAATGAAATCTAGGAGGAAGTAATTTTGCCAGGATGTAATTTTCATGGAGAGTAAGGATTAGTCTGTTTTGCTCATAAATACTCTGAATTCTTAGAACATTGCTTGTCACAGATTAAGAGGACAATAAATATGTGTAGAATAAATAAATGACCAAATTATATTTTCATATCCATTTTGACCATGCTTAAGTACCCAAATTCTGTCAAGCAACTTTCAGGTTGAAATAATTTTTGTGAATTCACAAGATATAGAATTAAAAAAAGCCATGACTCTCCAAATCTGTCCACTCCTTTATACTTGTTACTTTTTTCAAGCAAGGCAAATGACTGCTTTGGGACAAAACACATAAGCAAAACTCCTGAATATCAACTCACTGAGATGCAAGCAATATTTGTCTAAATCACGTCTCCCACAACTAGAATTTCATCCTTGCCAAACCCCAGCACAACACCTTCCATCATTTTTTTTGCCACTCTCCCATTTTAATGTAATTGGCAAATGTAATTAAAGCTCATTTTTTATCCATTAGTAAGTACTCAACTAAATGCTTTGTTTACCATTAAAACCAATTACTTGGAATGCAGAAGTTCACTGCTATGTGAGCCGATTGGAGCCTTATCCAATGGACTTCATTAATATTAATTTGTGGTTAACTTTGGCTTAATCTAAAAATCAGTTTTCTATCTACAGGATTGTATTCATATCCAAACCAATTTGTATTAAGTTTGAAAGTCAAATATCAGGGGACATCATGTCAAAACTGTTAATGAAAGCTTAATAGAAAACACTATTGTGTTCTATTCATATTCACATTTCAGTTGGGTAATGCTACTAAGTAGAAGAAAATCTATTAAGTATGGCTTTGTCACATTCCTAGCTTATTGCTCTTGATAGTATTACACACTCCCTAGATACTTGGATGTATCATTTCAATATTCTATTTTGATTGAATGACCATTTATATGAATAGGCATTTTACTTTTTAAGGGAGCTGTGTTTTTTGTAAATGATTCAGTATTTTGGGAGGAAAGTTCTGTAAGATACAAATCAAATGGTTGTGCTAACACAGGTATTATTTATTCAAGAATAATATATCAATTTTGTCAATAGTATCTAGCTTTTTAAATTTTGAAGTGTTTTCCAATTGTCCATTTGTATTTTTCTCTTCTGTTGGACACAGTTAAAAAACCCAGAAATGCTGGCTGAGATACTTAAAAAAACAATAGTTGAAAGTTTTTAATTTTTATATTATTTGGTTAGGATATTGATTTTATTAAAACTGTTTATTATCTGATAACATACACTGCTTTAGTTTCAATCTTTGTTTTTACTCTGAAAATTTCTCATTCCAGTTTGGGAAGAAAGCATGTTCTTTTTCATTCATTGCCCATATCCAGTACAGATTTTTCTTCAGAGGTACACTCAGACTGGACTTTCATATAAAGCTTTTTTATTTTGTTTATGCTTGTCATTTCTAAAAGAAATTACAGACATTTTAATTATAACATCATGATCCAGTCTCATTCATTAGTGAAGATTAACAACCTTTCTCAATAATTAATGCCCATTATTTTTTAATTATCTCAAATGTGTCTTGTACCCAGAGTTTCTCATTAAGACAAATGCATATTTTCCTTATCATTGTTTTGCAGCTCATTCAGAATCTACTAGTGTGGAATATGACTATTTTTAGTTTCTAAGAGCTGATCTGAAGTTTGAGATTGGGTAGAAATTGTTTTATTTTATAATCATGTGTTATTTGTAGGACTTTCTTTTAAAAAATACTTCATCCTGGTACTTCAACTTGAAACTTTTTGAGGTATTAGGGAATATTACTCCTACTCTTGTATTTCCTCAGATGGATTTAATATCCACCAAAAAAAAAAAAACCTGAAAACAAACAAAAACCTTATTAAAATACAAAACTAGAGGAATCTAGCCTATTCCATTTGATTGCAAGTGAGTGTAACAGGCCAAAATGTAGATCTGTTACATAATTTCTCACATAGTTTCTCTATTCATAGCTATAATGGAGAAGCCACCTCCAAAACTTCACCTTTGCATTTGACCTTTGAATTTATATTTTCTCTTTGAAAAGTAAAATAAAAATTGGTTTCCAAAGGTAACATGTACTTAATAAAAAATTAAACATATGTACAAAATCTAGGAAAGTGAAAAATCCCTTGAAATTGTACAACCCAGGGGAGACCTATAATATTTTAACAGATTGTAGGTATCTCTCGATGCATTTACATTCATTCATTCAGTTATTTATTCAGCAATTATATATTGAATATTACTAAGACCTAGCCATGGTTCTAAACCTAGAGGTGCTATGAAGGAGATATAAACTCTTTACTTTGTAGAGCTAATTCTGATGAGAGAAATTGTAAAGAAAAAATCCTCAGAAAACTTTCAGGTAAGCATTAAATGTTATAAGAGGGAAAAAGCAGAGTAAGGGGATGAAGAGTGGCTGGAGTGAGGATCAATTTCAGGTAGGCTAATCAGGAAAGCCCTCTCTGGGGAAGAGACACCGGAGCAAAGCCCTCAAATGAGGAAAGAGCTGTCAACTATCTGGTAGACAAATAGATCAGGAGAGGGCAAAGAGCTCCAGCTCTGAGGCAAAATGTGCTTGGAAATTTAGCAGGAGGCCTGTGAGCATGAACTGGAGGCAGAGCAATGATGTTGGATAGGTAGGAGGGTAGGTGCCTCCTAGGCCAACGTGCTGAGTAGTGTTTTTATTGTAAGTGTTATTGAAACCGTTGATGATTTTGATCAGGGAAGAGATGTGATTTGCTTTACATTAAAAAAGAAAAGAAAAAAGACAGATCACTGTGGAGACTATGGGAAGAATAGACAGGGAGATACACACACTCTCCAAATGGCATGTAAAGGTGATTAGAATAAATCTGTGACTTTTCACTCAACAGTGTATCATGGACTATTTAAATGTGTGGGTCAGGTTAGACTTGGTCAGAGTTTTGTAACTGTGACACTATGGACATTTTGAGCCAATGGGGTCTTTTTTTGTTGAGGGTTTTCCCGTGCAGTATAGGATGTTTAGCAGCATCCCTGGCTTCTACCCACTAGATGCCAGTAGCACTCCCTTCCAAGTTGTGACAACAAAAATGCCTGTAGACGTCGCCAAATATCTTTAATGGGGCAAAATCACCCTGATTGAGGACAACTAGTACAGGCACGCTGTGGTCACAAAAACGTTTGGATTTCATCATTTTGACACATGTACTTATTTCTGACTCATGCAAAGTCTTTCATGAGCCCAATGGTTCTCAGGGTAGCTTTCTTCTAAGTTGTGGTAAGTTATGTGTATGTTGAAATACCATCTGGCTTTCAGGTGGCCATTGCTGGGAAGATAGAACTAGCTTTTAATACTTTTGCCCCAGAGTGACTCATGTCATTTCTGCCCACACACCGTCTGTTGGCTAAAACTCAGAGCATAGCTTTTAACTGCAAAGGGGGTGAGAAAAGTAGGATAACACATGGAAATTTGGTGACCAGTAAATATTTCTGTTTCTCTTCTGTGTACCACATATTACTAGTCTAAAAGCAATACTGAAATTCTGCTGGGCAGGTACCCTAGGAATATGGGGAGTCTTGTCATTAGGTCCCAAGAAGGCAAATGCTTTGCTTGCTCATGATTCTGAGCCTCTAAGATTCTACTCATTATGAGAATTTTTTTCTTTCCATCTTTCCCGTGCACATTTGAAGTGGACGTTAGGATTTTGTCTTCCTTGGTGACTATGTAGGTTTGTCAATCTAATTTCTGCCCATGAAGTACTGTGGAGTCAATGGTTGTTTTAAGTCTTGTACAATAACAGACTTTTTAAGGCCAAACAATTTCCATAGCAGTTTAACTTTCTCATAATCTCAAAAGGCTTCCCATCTTCCAGATTACTTTCATTTCCACATGTCAGTGACCTCATCTATGGTTCTTTTCTAAGCATAGTCCTTCCGTCTGTTTTGTTTCTTTTCTTTCTTGCTTTCAAAGGTCTTTCTTGATTTAATGGTGGGTAATTTGAGACTATCTGGAACAGGAAGCAGGAAGACCAAGCCTGTCAAGTTTTTAACATCTATATTTATTTGTATTTCTCTGAAAGTGAACCAAGGTTTCTGGAGCAAGCGCGTATCAAGTATTAATTATAGCAATAACTGCACTGGTTCCTGCATTATTCTCCATTCTTGGGTGATGTGGTGAAAGCCAGACAGTTGTCACCTTATATACTTGGATCTGTACTCAAAGTGAGGAATCCCCAAAATATGAATCTGAAACTTTATATAGGACAACTGTTTCTCTTCTCTTCCTGAGAGACAGAGCAAAAACTTTACTCCTTCATGTTAACAAATTCTCCTTGGAAAGAGAAAGCAAATATCTTTGGTCTTTTGAATGTAAATAAACATCTGAGTGGATAAGGCAAGCCGCTATCAGTTTACAGCACTGGAATATCTCCATGGCCTTCGGTCTCATTCCTCTTTGAAAGATAACACATTCCTCTCGGGAGGTAAATCTCCAATCCCTCCCTGAGCTGTATTATTTATTCAGTTATCTTTTAACTTCAAAGTCTTGTTCTTAACCCAGGTTTTAGTAAAATGTGCTTCAAAAACATTTTCTGAAAATATCCTTCATCTAATTTTAGCCCTGAAATTTTTCAGTATGTGATATTATTTTACTGAGTATTTTTTACTCAAAGTCCTTTCTTCCAACTTAACCAAAATAATAGCTTTTTATTGAAAGGACAATTCAGTTACAAATGTCAGAATGACTTATATTGGCCAAGAAAATAACAAGAGGAAAGGTTTGTGGAATGATAGTTTAAACTTCTAAATGCTATTTTATTTCCACTATATATTATACTATACTAGTGATATTATTGTAGAAAATCTCAATAAATGTACTCTAGTTACAATACTATTTACTATATTAATTTCATAGTCATAGTTATGTTGAATTAACAAGCAAATCTAATTATCTCTAATATTAAATCTAATATAATTTTCAGTTATATTAATCCATTCTATTCCAAGTATAGTTTGTATTTATGCTTAATATATATTGTCAGACTTTTAAATTATTCAAATTCTTTTTAAAGAACGTCACATTCCACAGTGACTATACCTATGAACAAAAAATATCCTGTGATCTTTTCTATAAGAGAGTTTGGTATCACATCTGAAATATGATTTATAACATAAAATTACATCTAGGAGAAAATTGGTTGTATCTTCCTATAATATCATATTGAAAAGATTTCTCCCCATTATGCATTCTTTGATATATAATAAGTTTTGATTTATTGTTGAACATATTGACACTTTCAAGTGTGCATAGTGTTTTACTCCTATTTTAATTCTGTTTTGTTCATAGGTGCTTGCATTTTGGGTCTTGCATTTGTAAGCATTATTATTGGTATCACTGAATTTCTCTAGGCCTGTAGCCTACCTGTCCTCTCTTTTCCAACATCAAGAATAATCCTGACATGTGTGGAGCCTTTGGTGAGGTCACATGGCACTCCATTTTGTACAGTCAAGATTCTTCTACATGCCTAATCTTATGGTCTGGTGTGTGAGACAATGCCCAGTTTGTGCTCAGAGAGCATTGTCACTTGATGTTCATGGAGGGGTATTGACAGCACCTCCTAGCAAGCAAGGAGATGTTTCTGAAAAGAATAATTTTCTGTGTGAAAGAACCATGGAGCAATGGTTTTACTCCCAGTACCTACTGGTCTGTACTGCATTTCTCCTATTGGGGATTTCCGGAGCTTTATATAATATCCCTACTTTTCTTGGACACAGTAAATATCATTAGATCTGCTGTGTCAATAGGCTCAAGTGGCAGAGTGGCTTGCATTAAGGCTTGGGACTACTGTAGGCCTTTCTCTTGCCCTGGGTCCTAGTCAAAAGTGTCAGCCTTAAGGGCTACTCTGTACGTTGGTCAGAATAGCACACTCCAAAATAACATACATTATTTCAAGAATACAAAGAGATCTCTAGGCACGGTGCCTCCTTTTTAATAGTAAAAGGAGAAAATATAACAATCTATCTTTCACTTTGGAGGAAATGTCCAAATAATCAGATTCCAGAAACATCACTGAAGTCTCTGAATTTTCATAGGATTTGTTTCTCCTACTTTCTGGTTCACATGTGTCTTATCTTAATAAATCATCTAAAGTAATTCCTGTTTTCTGCTGATCAGGTCCAACTTTCATGATATCATCAATGTAGTGAAGAAATGTGATATTCTGTGTGATTTCACAATGATTCAAACCTGTGCACACTAGAGTCTGGTAGAGAACAGGAATTAATTTGGCTCCAAACAATTTTTGACCTTGTCATGGAAAACCAGTCTTCTTTTCATGTTTCTTGACAATTGTTGAAGGGAATAAAAGCAATTGCCAAATCAATAGCTGCATACCAGGTACCAGGGTCATTGATAATTTGCTCTAATAAAGATACTGCTTCTAGAACAGCATCTGTAATTGACGTAATCACTAGATTAAATTTGTGATAGTACATCATTTACCAAGATACATCTGTTTTCTCCTAGTAACTAATCTCTGCAAATTCCCCAGGCTTGTGGTATAGCTATGGTTTACTATTATGGTAGGAAGAGGAAATTCTAGGGGATTCCACTTACTCCTGTCTTTCATCAATAGACTTTATTCCATGAGGTAGGATGCCAATGTGGGAATTCTGTCAGTTGTTCAGTAGATCTACTTACATTGTGTTACCAGGAAATGGGGATATAGCACAGGGTGAGTCCTCAGAGAAGAGGCCCAACAGGGTTAAGACTCTAGCTTCTTAAGAGAAGATGCTTGGCTACTGCTAGTACTGGGAGGAGGAGCTGAGAGGAGGTAACTTATAGAGTTGAGGCTTAGCCTTTGAGGACAGGCACTTCCTAGATGGATTCTGCTGGCAGCCATTAACAGGGAAGCTGGTTCTGAAAGAGCTGAAAGAAATTGGAGTCTGGCACCAACTGCTGAGGTGAGGAGACGTTGCTGAGACAATGCTGCCAACAGCAGCAAATCCCTTTTCACTTCTCTGTTAACTTCGTTGAGTGCCCCATTTATCAGAATCCAGCAGAAATCCAGCGGACAAAAAATGTAGTTTGTAGAAGTACTAGCTCCAGAATCACAAAGAAGAGCAGAGAAGGATAGATTTGGGGCTCAGAGATAATAGCTAACTAACCAGAACATCCACTCTGAGCATATTTATAGGGATTTGCTACAATATGCATTTTTCTCACTTTTGGAATCAATTTTTGATTTCCTAGGTTAATTAACATCATTGGGACTTTCGGTTTTTTGAAAGGATTTTCTTTGTAAACATTGACTCTGAGTTATATTTTATACCCTTTTTATAGGAGTCATATTCACAGGGTACAATTCTGAAGGAAGAAGTTTTGTACCCAGATTATATGTATGTGTTTATACTTTTTAAATAAAGTATTTTAATCAGAATTTTGCTATTGCTGAACACATCAAAAATTTGCTATCGATGAACACATTGAATTATCATCTTGCCTTCCCTGACATCTCTCTTTCATTGAATCATTAACCCTGTAGACTTCCTTTGGGTAGGTCTGACTGGCAATTCCTCCCTCTACTTTGAGTTCTTTTCTTTGCTCCAACTGCAGTGTTTGTTTAATCCCATGGTAACCCACTGAGATTATTTTTTCTAAATCTCCATTATCATATCTGTGTACAGGTCCTTTGAGCAGGGTCCAGGAATTGCCATTACTACCTGAAATCTACAGTCACATTCTTGGGGGGTCACTGATTGCTATAATCTGTTCATTTGCTGCTGCTCTTAAGAAATGGCAAAAATCTGTGTAAGTAGAGCTTCAGGGCACAACCTTCCTTTCCAGCTTCATCTAAGATCCAAGTCATTGTGCCACTCACAGTTGCCTTTAATTACATTTTTAACTATTTATGGTTTAGGAGAAATGAAAGACATTTAATTTCATTTCACATTTCCAATGCCTCAAATTATCTTTTATTTCTTCTTATGAATTTACTAATTCTATCCCAAGCTCATTGCTTTTTTGTAATATCTTGCCATATACAGTCAATTAGCAATTAACACACAACTGAGTTCATTTAATCATCATAATCATCACCCAAAGCTACAAGTTCATTAGATAGTCTCCTTCAAGTCATCAAGGCTTCAATTTGATCAAATGTTTTGTGACTGCGTAACATGAATCTACATCTCACTCCTCTTTGGAAACAGTTTTCTTATTATTTTCCACCTGATGCCTAAGCCAATGCCACACATTTATTTAATTTTTTTTTTTTTTACAATAGTATCCTACTTCGCTATAAATGTTTTTTATCAGCCTGATTAAGGTAGTCTTTTTAATCAATAAAGCCTCAAATCTCACTCAGAACACATTTACATTTGTTTCTAGACCTCACAAAGTCTATTTTGGGTCCAGTAGCTATCTTTCAGTAGTAGTAATTCAGTGATTCAGACAACATGTACCTTGCAGACACACTATTTGTAACATATGGTTTCTAGGTCGGGGCAGAGAGAGATGGAGGTTTCCATACTGGCTCTTAAATGCTTCAACACGGAAGTGTCACCCATCTCTTCTGCCCACGACTTGTGATCCATAACAAGTCATATAATCTGGCTTAACTGAAAGGGTGTTGGAAAATGTGGGGGATATATAAGAGGAGCACATGAATGTATGGTGAGCAGTAAATGCAGAGGCTCAAATGAAAATAGATAATCATAATCATTTTTAAATGGAGTTTATATGCCCCTGTATAGTTAGATTCCTGATTAATAGAAACTTAGATTGTTTCCAAAGTTCTGCTATTAAAAAATGCTTCTGTGAACATTCTTGTTTAAAATTCTTTGTATACTGGTTGATGTATCTCTTAATGATATATTGCTGGTAGTGGAATTTCAGGAAAAAAGGCATCTTATATTTTACTGATACTATGTGAGATAGATATTTCTTCATGCCGTCTATAATACTGGGTTTTCAGTCTTTTCATATCTGCTAAAATGGAAGGTAAGAAGTAAAATTTTATTGTTTTTTATTTGCATTTTAAAAATTACAGATGAGTTTAACTGTGAGGGCACTTCATATTTAAAAAGTAGAATTAAAAGATAATATGAATCTTTCCATAAACTTTTTGTAGTACTCTCCTTTGTTTAATTGTGTTGATTTGCCTTTTGGATTTCTTTATTGTTTAATTTCTATTCATGTCCTTTGCCCAAGTTTTTGTTTTTAAATGAGAATCTTCGTTAGATTTTGCCGTTGGCTAATATAATGACTCCCTGACGCCATGGTGAAAGAATCATGCCCTGTAGCCACAATCTTTTGTTCTTTATGTCCCTCTTTTATGGACAGTTATAGTCACTGGTTCTATACCTGATCATTAGGATTCTGTCTTAGCTTCACTCTGCCATCCCTTTCCCAGATGGGTGAGAAAAAAATAACTATCTCACAGGTTGTTCATGGTCTTAGTACAGTTGCAATGAACATGGATGAGCTTGGAGAAAATTATGTTCAGTGAAATAAGCCAGACACAGAAAGAGAAATACCACATGTTCTCACTTATAAGTGGGAGCTAAGAAAGAAAAAAAGAAAGAAGGAAAGAGAGAGAAAGAAACAGCAAGCACAATATTGCATTGAACTTTCAGAAAGAGAGAACAAAACTATGGTTACTAGAGATGGGGAAGGGAGAGGGGGAAGGAGGTTAGGAAGAAATTGGGTAAAGGACACAAAGAATAATTACATTTTGTAATGATGAACATGCTAATAATACTGATTTGATCATCACATATTGTACACAAATACTGATAGTCAACTCTGTACCCCATAAATATATATAATCATTTATGTTTCAATTTAAAAAAAGAAATATAAATTTCAAAATTCCTTGTTGGTATTTATTTATTTGTATTTGTTTCCTTTATATTATCATCATTGAAATTAAAAATCAGATCATAAAATCACACACACAAAAATTATGGGATAATATAACCCCATGCTTCATAAGGTTTATACTATCCATTTCTGATCCTAGAAAAAAATTAGATTATTTCCATTATTGATCTGTGTCTTTTGATGACAATATTTCATTAATATTAAAAGGTCCTTAGATATCTAAAAGGTATTTAAAACAAATGAGGGCCTATTCTATTTTATTATTATTTCAATAAAGTAGTATTGATATAAAAACACTTTCTTACTTTTAAAAGTAGTAACTGTGTATGCCGTGCTGTAGGTAGTTTTCACATTTTCAAAACACAGCTTTATATTTGTCAGATCAGTTTATTGAAAGTATCAGGAAGGTACAACACATTGTATTGTGAAAGGGCATTGAAAAGATTTGTAATTTAGCAAGAATATTGTATCAGAGTTTTGACAGAGAACCCTGAAAATAACTGGTCAGTTTCATTTAAAATCATGAGCCTTCTTGCTACTGATGAGGAAGGTATGACAGAATAATGGCTGATGTTAGATGCCAATCACACACATGCAGATTCTCCAGCCATCGTTCTGTTTCCAAAGACTCCACTGTGGTCTTCTTAACTCAAGGGATGATTCTCTCTGTGCATTCCAGTTTACTTTAATGTATGTATCTTGTTGAGGAAAAAATTTTTTCATTAAGATTTTGTTGTAGTCTCACATGCATTTACTTTCATTATTTAAAAACAATATGGACTTAATTTATTTGGCAAAGCCAAAGAAGAAATGTAGGGTTCCGTACATTTACAGAGCAGAGCTGTGAGGCACGGGTCCCCATATGTATTATATTTGGATTGGTATAAAGGTCAATCTAATTCAGATATAAATCCCCTGAGATACTACATTTCAGCAATTCAAGCGAGTAGGCACAGATATTTTACAGCTCATTTAGGCACCTCTGTTTCAAATATTAGCAAATAGATAGTGTCATCCATTTACTTTTCCCTTACACTTATAAAAAATGCCCACAATAGTTTTTAAAATTTTTTTCTTATAGCATAGACTTATTTCCATTATGTATAATATTTACTTTTGGCAGACGTAATTTTGATGGATTCCTTTGTGTATTTGAACACATGTAGTGCTGTTTTGTAACATATTCTTAACCAAGTATAACAGATAACCAAATTGAGCAACTAGGGAAAATAACATTTTCACATTGTCCACTATAAAACATATATTGGTGATCTTTAAGAAAGCTGGGTAAGTTACCTTGAGAAAAATTACATGATTCCTTTAGTTTAGAGGAGAAATTAGAAGTTGTATTTGTGTGTGAGTGTGTGTGTGAGATTAGATGATCCTTAAAATCCTTTCAAGTACCAAAATTGCATAATTCCATGGTACTGTATTTTTCCAATATTCAAGTCTCCCTAGTGTCAGACCAAGTCCTGTGGGGCCCCTAAGAAATGATCAGTCATGGAAAATACACCTTTTAGACATCATGAGCTTTCTTAGAATCAGAGGCCAGAACAACCTCACAAAGTTTTCATTTACACTTTATCCTCTTTCTAATAAGAGATGCTACCTTTTTAGGAAAGGTGCGTAGGGTGGAGACTTGATAATTGGTTTATATGAAGAGGAGTCGAAGAGACATGTTTGCTTAAGTTCAGATTGATAAGCATAAGGTATTTGATGTTTTGAACTTTCAAAGGATTACATGCAGTTGAAAAAGACTACTATGAATGAAGACACAAGAGGAAGGGTTCTGGGGAGATGGGGGCTCAGATGCACACCCTCATCTCCTTTCAATGTGAATTGCAGTCTATCCACCAGCATAGCTCCCAGGGCTAGCAGGCAGGTGGAGCTGAGAAGTACGTGAAAGCAATGGCATTTTTAGTTTTCAGTAGGAGGTGGGACTAGGGTTTAAGACTTCGTTTTCTTTGGCACCTGACTAAACTCTGAGAATAACAGAGGAGAGCTGTGAGGCAAGGGTCAGTACACTGAGGTTCTTGGAAGACACTGGTCTGTATAGATCCTCTGACCCCTGAGAGGAAAGGTGGCACCATTTAGCATCAGTGGTCATGGGATGAGAACCTCCTGGTCTCCTCGGACCTTAAGAATCCACAGAATAAAGAAAGTGATTATTTTACCCTGTCTCTATCCTGAGGCATACAGACTATAGACCTGCAGCTGAGGGGAGAAAAGAAAAGAGGCTTTTTGGGGGTTATACTATAAAAGAATGACAATTCATCAGCTGTCAGATTGCCAGCTTCCGTAGGCAGAGACTGGAAGGTCAAAGCAGGAGAAAAAGGAAAGAAGGCAGATAATGAAGTTTTTTTTATTATTATTTTTACCTTCTTAATCTACAGATAGAAGAACACTAAACATACCAAATGCCTATAATGCAAAGCATTGCAGCAGCCTGACCTCAGGTACTAGAAAGAACCATGTGTACAGAGGAAAAGAAAAGTACCCAGAAAAGTTAGCTCCTGTTGAAATAGGAATCACGGAAGAGACAACATGAATTTAACAAAAAATAACTAGACACATAAAGGCATAGATGACATTATAGGATGACCTTAGATTCTGAAATATTTATGTGTGAAAGGATACTTTGGGGTCTTTTTGTAAAATAACCCGGTTGGATTAGGAGGTAATGGGTGGACAGATAAACGAAACAAAATTAGACATTTGCAGGTAGCTGCTGAAGCTAGATGATAGTATATGTGTGGGTGTTATTATATGATTCTTTAAATTTATGTATAAATTTGAAAATTTCCATTATATATATATGTATTACATTGAAAGATAAAATGATTACTATTGAGAACCAACTTAATGGCCTGGAAGATCAAACAGAAGAAGCAACTAAAATTTCAGAGCAAAAAAACAAAGACATCAAAGTCACAAAGGAAAAGATTAGAGACTTGGGAAAGTACTGGATAATGGAAATTTAGAAGGAGAAAAACGAATACATGGGGCACTGTAATAGTCAAAGAAATGACGAAGGAAAGTTTACCTGGTTTGAAGAATTATTTTAGCTTGTTAATTGAAAGGGCTTACTAAGTGCCAGGAAGGATTGATGTAAAAACACATATTTAGGCATATCCGGGTAAAGTTTCTGATTCAGAAAATAAAGAGAAAACTCTAACAAGGTTCCAAACAGAAGAAAAAAGTTACACACAAAGAAAAAATAAATCAAACTTTCATTGGACTTCTTATCTTTAATGTTAGAAAGTAGAAGCACGGTGTAATAAATTCTGCTGACTGCAACTCAAGACTCCTACGTGAGGATGACATACGATTCACCTGTCAGGGTAAAAGACAGATATTACTCAAGAAGTAGGAACTCAGAGAATATAAGACCCATATAGCCCATCTGAAGAAAATACTTAAGCAAGGATTCCAACCAAATGATGAATGAATCACGACAGAGGCCTTAGAAGAATGGAAGACAAAGAGGGGAGGAAACATCAACAGGCTAAATGAGGATTTTGAAAGTAGAAGCAGCATGGTGCAAAGATAAGCTAAGAGTCTACAATGCAAAGTGCTAAACAATTTCATTGAATACAAGGATTTGGGGTGAAGAAAAAGGCAGAAGATGTAAGAGCCTGAAAAGTTCTCTTTTGACATTGGGGGAATATGACACCCCAAGGCTCACCTTACTGGGTGGGAAAAACAAATCAGGAATAGACCCCTAAAGTGGGGAAAAAGAGTTCACAACTTATCTTCACATGAGAGTAGAGAAACATGTATTCCTTAATAAGTCTTCAGAATAAGAAGATAACTATTGTGGAAAATTAGAAATCTCTAGATTAACAAGTGAAAAAGGGGACTGAGTAATAACTCTATCAAATTGTGTAATAACTCTATCAAAAAAACTGAAAAGATAAAAAACACAACAAAATAAATGGACAATAAACACAAAATAAGATCAAGAAATAAAGTTAAATATAGTATTCGTTAGAGTAAATGTGAATAATCTAAACTTTTCTACTAAAATAAAGAGACTGAGTGGTTAGAAAATGTTCATTAAAAATGAACACATCGAGAACAAAGTAATAAGCAAAGCATGAAAATAAAAGAATGGGAAACAAATAGTAGGAAATTGCAAAAATTAAAAAAAATAATATCATTAATTACATACAAGTTTTATTTTTAAGGAAAAAAGCACTGGACAACTGTACAGTATCAAAAGAGCAATAGGCAATGACAAACTACAAAATTTATGGACTAGACATTATTCTTATATATTTGTTTACTTTAGGAAATAAAACAGATAAATTTATACAGTAAAAATAATTTGAAAGGGCAAAGTAAACTTAATAGTGTTGCTAATGCAGTGAGAGATACTAAAAAAAGCTTTTTCAGAATTGTTAAGATCTGGATAAAAGAGTAAGACTATGACTAGATAATTATCAATAAACAAGCATGATTATATAGAAATATAGGGATTGTATAGATTGTATATATATGTATATGGAGAGAGAGACAGACAGGGAGAGATAGATTTGCATCCTATAGAAAGAATATAAACCTTTTTCATATGTTCATGGAAATTTTACAAAAAAATACATCATGTGATTGGTTACAAAAACCATAACAAACTTTAAAAAACAGAAATCTTAGAGGTGGCATTTTATAATTATAAATAAGAAATAAAATGATAAAACATTTTAATACTTAAGTATTAAGAATTAATAGTCTCATTTAAATCTTGGGTAAAGAGAGAACAAAAACAACTTAAATATGAGACCAAATAAAAATTAACTGGGGGAAAAATACACTTTAATACTTATACCTTTGGACATAGCTATAATTTAATTTCACTGTAATCGGATGGAATTTATTTTAAATTTATTTATCTGCCTAGCAAATATTCATTGAGCACCTCTTGTATGTCAGGCACCTTTCTCATTACTGGTGATACACAATAAATAAGATCTCTCTCCTCCTTGTGCTTTCGTTTTAGTGAGGAAGAAAGATAATAAAAATTAACAAAAATATACAAGTTTATAGAATAAAAATGAGGTAGTGGAAGGGTGGAGAGCACAGAAGAGATGCATTTTAGCAGGCATTATTAAAGAACAGCGGTGACTAATTAAAGGATCACAGGACTTATTTTAAGAAATTAACCAAAGGAAAAACAAATAAGCCAAAAGCAAGTGGGAAAAGAAATGAGGCAAAATTAATTTAAAGGATAAAAATAGAAAAATATAATAATGTCAGAATGAAAAAGGATATTAAATGGTACTTACCTATTTTTAACTTTGGGGCAGGATGGTATGCAGTGGCGGTGGGGCATGCAAACATGCATATAGTGTTAAACATGCGTCAGTAAAGACAGTATATGAGTATATATGAATGTGCGTGTGTGGCATACGTGTAAAAATTGACAAAGATTTCCATAAGGAAGTGGTTTTATGTTCACCGATTAGACCAAGATAAGAAACTTTTTTTTCTTTTCAAGAAGAAAATGATGTCTTAGGAAATAATGATGATGATGGTAGTACTGTCAGTAACAATAACAACATCAATAAAGTGCTGGTTATATTTTTAGTTAACTACATTTACTATTTCCTCTCAGTAATAGGGTAGAGCTACCATTTTACAAATGGGCAAACAGGCTCAGAGATAACTTTCTAAGCCTTAGTTTCATCTATGAACTAGTATTAGGAATAGTACTTACCACTGCTATGGGGCTGTGTTAGTCAAAGTATGCTAGGTTAGACTTAGTTAATAAATTAACTACCACATCTCAGTGGCATGAACACTGCTAAGGTGTACTTCCTGGGCGTGTACATGAGCACCGTGAGTTGGGCGGAGGCTCTGCACCATGCACTCACAGAGCAACCTCATCTAAAGGGGGCTTCAGCGTCTTAGCCTCCTGATTGGCTGGAGCAGACCCAAGCACGAAGCTTCTGCTCAAAAACCCTGCAGCCCATTGCTCACAACTGGTCACCTAGCTCTGCTTGGGTGCAAAGGGGCTGGAAAGTATAGGTTCTGGGAAGAGGTGGAGAACCACGTGTTAATGAGCACTGATAACGTACATCAGGCATTTAACAAGTGCACTTTGCACAGTGACTATCACATGGGAAACTATTCAATAAAAGCAGCATACAGATGCCCCTCGACTTAGGATGGGGTTACCTCCCAATAAACGCATCATGAATCAAAAATTTCATACATCAAAAAATGCATCTAATACCCCATAAACCCATCGTAAAGTCAAAAAATCGAAAGTTGAACCACAGTAAGTTGAGGCCATCTGTACTATCATAACTGTAGTTAATACCCACTTAGAATCAGAATTGCTTAACTCCATCACTCACATGTTCACGCAGCTCTGTTTACAATTGCCAAGACTGGAACCAACCTAAATGTCCATCAATGGACCATTGGATAAGGAAAATGTGTTATATATACACCATGGAATACTACTCTGCCACAAAAAAGAATGAAATTCTCCCATTTGCAACAACATGGATGAACTTGGAGAAACTTATGTTGAGTGAAATAAGCAAAGCACAGAGGGATAAATACCACATGTACTCACTCATAAGTGGGAGCTAAGAGAGAAAGAAGGAAGGAAAGAAAGACCACAGTGGTGTGTTGGACTTGCAGAGGGAGAGAACATACCTAGGGATACAAAGTAGAGTGGGGAAAAGGGGATGGGGAGGAAGGTCAGGAATAATTGGGTGTGGGACATGGCTTATAATTGTGATTTGTGGTGATAGGCATGCCTGCCAGTATGGATTTGGCCATCACATCTTGGGCACGAGTGGTGACAATCAGCTTTGTACCTCATGAATATTCATAATCAAAAAAAAGGAGCATGTATTCAAATATGTCATAGCAATCATAAGTATTAGAAATTAGGATAATGAGTCCATAAAGAATTGTATATTTCTTTTTTAAATGGAAATCATGAAAAGAAAGAAAAAGATGGCACAGATATTGCTTATTGTTAGTAGGCAAAATGAATTTCTCAAAAGTGTATGTACATTTTGCATAGATGTATGTAGGATAGCACATTTCTCTTTACTCAATTCTCAAGAACTCAGAATAGCCAGACAAATTACAACACAAAGAAAGGTTTCAAGGGAAGAAATTGAATAAAGAACTTTTAGATGGTAAAATAGATATTTACAGCTACAGAAGCAATTAATGCAAAGCGTATGCTGCAGGAAAAAAGTGAAAAACTGAAGATCTTCCTGCAGAGACAGAAATCTTCCTGAGGGACATTGGAGAAAGCAAGGAGAAATGAAAGCAATAGAAAAGTTTCTCCTTTGAGAAACTCCTAGAAATGAAAGTGTGTGTTCGAGATTGCATGACTAGGACAGGATGGTAGGGAAGAAAAACAGGTTAGGGAGGCAATGAAAAACAAATTTTGGAAAATTTAGTTCGTCATGGATCTCCTTCAAACATGAAAATAAGACTCTCTTTCACCCCTTTATATTATACAGAAGCAGGGATTTAAATGAGAGAGCTGGGTATTAATCAAAGGGTGAAGAGACAGTTTACCAAAAGATATTGCAGGCTGGATATTGAGAAGGGGGATGAAGCTGTGGAGAGCGCTGGAAGGGGCCTGTAGGCCTCTGGCCTCCCTGGGGAGCTCCACGTACATCCTCAGGGATTCCGGAACCAAGCTCTGGCTGCCTTCTTCAACAGCACATAAAGAGAGGCAAAATGTCCAGCACAATCAAGCGAGACAGTCAGACAAGGTATGTTAGTGACATTTGATAATAGTGATAGGAAAGGATATTAGAAACTTGGGGTCACTGACATCGGCAGGCAGAGATGAAAGATTTTTTTCCTACTAAGGCTGGAGGAAAGATGAGGACTCGACAGAAGAGATGCAGTTCTTTTTGCCAATTTAGAAGAAATCAAAAGTCATGCCAAAGGAAAGAACTAGGCAGGATGTTTACTATGCTATATCTAGAAGAATAAATCCTGAGTCTAGGAAAGAGCAATAGCTAAAAGCATTTTTTTTTTCTTTTAAATGACAGAGCTCCTGTCCACCATGTGGGCAGTCTGGTCCTTCACCAACAAGGCCAAATATCTCCCAAACCATACTGGGAACTGGCAGATAGTTTTCTTGTTCGCCCTTCTGGCATTTGCTTCTCTTCTGCTCCTACTCCCATCTTTGGTTGTTGTTGAAGCTCAAAGGAAAAGTTGTTCTGCAGTTGTTCCCACAAGTGCCTAGGGTGTTGGTGTTCATAGGCACTAGGTCTCCTGCCACATCACTGGTTGGATGCACTGACACCACAACAAGGTGCTAACTTGTAATGAGCAGGTCCCCTGTTCCAAGAATGATCCTAAGTGTTTCCTGTATATCTTCTGATTTAATCCTCACTACAGGATCTCCTGTGTCCTGTATATATCATGGGTTATAATTGCAACTTAGAAGATAACATGCCTCACAAGAAGAAAGAGCACTTGGCCTGATTGATATGGAATTGTTTTTAGACTGTGATGTTTTGCTTCTCAACATTAAGGCGAAGATAGCAAGATAGTAACTATTCAAGTTCAAATTCTACCTACTGATATTAAATATGGGAAGAAAGTTTTCTGGTAAATGGAACATTTAAAAAGAAAAAGCCAAGCTATGAAAAGTACATTATAATGATAGTTAATTCTGAAAGAATGAAAAGTGTGGGAAGGAAAAATAATAATTGCCTAGAAATATATAAAACATGCTTGTACTCATAAATGAGAAAATACCAGTTTTGAAGATTGTTATTAAAATATATTTATGAGGTAACAATAATAATAAACAACTACTGTATGCCTGTCATTACTCTAATATTTTTATATGAACTATTTTACTTAATCTTCACAATATCCCTGCTAGACAGGTGTTCTTAGAGGGTCCAAAATAAAGCAAAGGTTTCATGTGTGCTGCCTTATACTCTGAGCTGTGGGTTAGGGTAACAGATGTTTTGGGTCTAGAGGGACAGTATCAGCCTAGATGAAAGATAAATGAGAAAAGATGACATCATGACATTTAGTATCTGACTGTGCTACTTCAAAAAGCTTTTAAAAACCAGCTTACCAATATCATGGAGAAAACGTGTAAATTACAGTTTGGAAAAAAATTCTTTGATTATATATATATAAAAGGGTAAGGAATGAAGAACTAATACTTTCAAGATACAGACCCTATCCAGTAGCAAAACTATATATAAACCTGTGAATATGCAGTGAACTCTACAGAGCAGTCCCAAAAGGTACAACACATTATATAATACAGTAGGATGAAATAGATTGTGACAAAGCAATAAGAACAGTTCTGTGTTGAGTTAATTAGAAACTACTGTGCAATGTCTGAAGGATTTGTATTGATATTTGTTGGAGATTCATTACTCTGTACTGTATGTAAACAAATAAAAGAATAGCTTGTGAAGATCAAATGAATGATAGACACAGGAGAAATTTAACAGGTTATTAAAGCACTAAACAGATGTAAAGTAATTTTAATCCCTCTCTTTAGTGAAATCAGTCATTTGATCAGATATTGTGACAGTTTTTTAAAAAATCAGCTCTGAGCTATCTTTAAAGGGACCAAAGATATATAGCTGTGTGTGTGTGTGTGTGTGTGTGTGTGTGTGTGTGTGTATGTCTACGTGTATGTGTGAATGCAATTGAAGGCTAGGGCTCTGGGGTCAAACTCCACTAATTAGTTGTGGAAACTTGGTAGTTATTTGCCCTTGGTAAACCTCAGTTGTCTCAATTATAAAGTGGGTATAGAAGCAGAACTTATGTATAATGGTTGTTTTGAAAATTAATGAGATCATCTTTGTAAAGCATTAACCATAGTGTCCAGTTGTATCTTAAATGTATTCACACACCAGACATATTCTTATAGTGCATTATCATACTGTTATTTTATGAATTTATATTTACAGATGACACATATTTCAGAAAAAATGACTAGTCCTAAAAAATTGAAGTAGTGGAGTAAAATGTACCAGAATACAATAAAGTTTTCAATTCAAAAAATATTCACTGGGTACCTTCAGTGTGTAGGTTTTCACCATACCTTGCATTCTGGCTCTGGATAAGAATACATATTGCTGAAATAAACAAAAGTGATATTTGATAAGTGCCATTAAGCCTGAGCGAAATGAAGTAGTGTCAACAGAAGAAAGTGAATTTTCTTTTTCTTTTTTTTTTTTTTAAATAGATTAATGGAAGGCTTGATACTTAAGGTGATGTTCAAATTGGCTTTGAATGAAGTGTAGGATTTTTTTTGGACAGAGATGTGTGTATGTGGATGACCCTAAGAACAAATGTAGAAAGTGTGGAACATTTTCAGGGAATCCATTAACTTGGTAAAATAATTAGCATATTGCTAATTCTAAACTTTACCTTATTTCTTTGCTCCCCTCTCACTTCAGCTATAGTGTCTTTCACTCTCCCTCTCTTGATCATTACTTTGCGATTGTAGTCTCAGCCTTACAAAGTTGTTACATCATGATCCATGTTTCTTTATCTTAGAGCCTTCCCACATCATTCATCCTGCAGGCAGTCTTGCTCTTCACATTCTGCAGACAACTTTGCTCTTCACAAGAGAAGCTGTCAGCTTTTCTTCCAGTCTCATTTTACATGTTATCACCTCAGATATGCCTCCCTGTTCACCTAATCTGTAGTGACCCCCATTCATTATTCTCTACCACTAAATTCTGTTTAATATATTTTATATCAACTAGTAAGAAACTGATTCTGGCTAACATAAGAAAAAAGTTTGGGATAGTTTCCAAAATTAATGCAAAGACCGGAGAACGAGGCTCAGTAAAAAAGAGGTACCTTAAGAAAGTAAATATCCAGTGACCTCAGTCCTGATCACACTACAGGAACAACTTACAGTGCTGATGCCATTCACTGCTGGGCATTCATGTCACTCGTACTGGACACTGGAGGTTGTTGTAGACATTATATCTTCTGCTCCTGGAATGAGCCTGGCATTCTAGATGCAAGTCCCAGGTAATTCCATCTCATTAAGGAAGTTACTTTCCAATAAGACTCATTCAAAAGCAGATTTTGCAAACATTGAAAGGGTGCTCAGATGCCAGATAAGAAAAAGATAAATGAAACCAAATATTTACTATACTTACAAACCAACTTGTGAATGCATATTTATTGATTTATTTGCCTGTCTGTTTTCCATATCCCATGGTTTAGTGTGTTAGGTTGACAGAGGCAGAATGATGTTTGACTCATCTCTATGTGCCTAATTCCTGGAAATGACTGCAGAATAACAGATGCATAATAAATATTTGCTCCATGTCACCCAAATTAAAATAACACAGTCTTGGTCATTAAAAATATATATATTATGCAACTAGTTAGAGTCTATATGCCACTAAAAGATTTCCTTTGTTTTCAAACTTATTATTTTACTCTTAGAAAAACATCTGGCTACATAATTAATGCTTCAACTTCATGATTTTCTTTCATGTTTGTGTGAATAGGGAAGCCAGGAGGGTGCACTTTATGTAGAGCTAGTATCTGACCCGGTCAGCAATTTTCGTAGGAACAAACTGAAGTAGGCTACTAGACTCAGCAAAGAAGTTTTGATGAACACATGTTCTTAGTGATCTGTAGGTTTTGCTGACCTCTTAAAAGTTCTCAGCCTATATTTTGTTCAGAATTGCAGTGCTCAGGTGCCCCTTAGAACTCTCTTTGATGTTAACTTTATTTCACAGCTGAGTCCGTTAGGACATGTCTTTGGAGGACTTCTAAACAGAATAGGAAAATGCTGCTATTTTCTCAAAAAGTATAATGATTAATCTTATCTCTTATTATGGTGATGTTTATCTCACCAAACTGACTGAAATAATGGTGAATATAAAGTGGTTCAAACGATCTTTTAAATTGCACAAATAATTACTCTTTCATTCTTGGCTCTGCATTAGTTGTGATGTGGGATAAATGGATTTTGAAGTTATTACACTAACCTGGTAGAAAACCTATAAAATATAAATGTTCTCATGAAAAAAGCTGACTTTTAACTTTTAGAATAGAGAACCAGGTAAATTACAAAATGTGAAAGCTTAAAAAATATAATTTTAAATGAACTGAGGGTACACTTAGGAGCGGAATAACCAAATCATATGTTAGATAGATATTTAAATTTTTAAGAAAGTGTTAAATCATTTTCCAGAGTGGTAGTACCATTTACATTATCACCAACAGTGTACAAGGATGCCAGTTCTTCCAGATCTTGCCATCACTTGGTATGGCCAGGTTCTTAAAATTTTAGTCATTCAATTAGGTATGTAGGGACATCTCACTGTGGGTTTTTTGTTTTTGTTTTTAATTCATTTAGTTATTATAATTTATTTATTTTTAAAGCTTTATTGAGGTAATTGATATACAAAAAATCACACATATTTAATGTATGTATTTTGATGAATTTTGACATATGCATACATCTGATACCATCACCACAATCAAGGTACTAAACATATCCATCACCTCCCCAAATTTCCTTATGTTCTTTTGTGGGGTTTTATTTGTTTGTTTGTTTGTTTTTGGTTTTGGTGTGGTAAGAACACTTAACATGAGATTTATGATCTATGCTCTTAACATTTTAAAGTGTACAATACTGTATTGTCAACTATAGGTATTATGTTATACAGCAGCTCTCTAGAACTTACTCCTCTTGCACAACTGAGACTTTAAACCCATTGAGCAACAATTCCCCATTTCCTTCTTCCCCCAGCCCCTGGCAACCATCATACTATTCTCTGCTTCTATGAGTTTGACTGTTTTAGTTATCTCATATAATATAAGTGGACTCATGCAGAATTTGTTCTTTTGTGACTGGCTTATTTCACTTAGCATAATGTCCGCAAGGATCATGCAAGTTGTAGCAAATGATAGGGTTTTCTTAATTTTTAAGACTGAATAATATTCCTCCGTGTGTGTGTGTGTGTGTGTGTGTGTGTGTGTGTGTGTGTGTGTGTGTGTGTGTGTGTGTGAGAAACATTTTCTTTACCTATTCATCTGTCGATGGACATTTGGGATGTTTTCATATTTTGGCTATTGTGAATAATGCTGCTATGAACATGGGGGTGCAGATATCTCTTCAAGATCCTGATTTCAATTTTTTTTATATATAACTAGAAATAGAATTGCTAGATTATATGGTAGTTCTTCTTTTAATTTTTTGAGAACCCTTCATACTGTTTTCCATAGTGGCTGCACCATTTTACATCATCATCAACAGTGTATAAGGATTTCCCTTTCTCTACATCCTCTCCAACACTTCTTATCTTTGTTTTTTTTTTCTTTTTAAAAATCACATTGTTTATTTTTTTGCTATTGAATTATAGAAGATTTTGACAAAATTCTAACACACCTTCATGATAAAATTGTTCAACTAATTAGATATAGAAGGAATGTACCTCAACGTAATAAAGGCCATGTATGACAAGCCTACAGCCAACATCATATTCAAAAGACTGAAAGCTTTTCTTCTAAGATTAGGAAAAAGACAAGGGTGTTCACTCTTGCCACTTCTATTCAGCATAGTAATGACAGTCCTAGCCAGAGCAATTAGGTGAGAAAAAGAAATAAAAGGCATCCAACTCAGAAAAGAAGTAAATTTGTCTCTGTTTGCAGAGGAGTTGATCTTATATGTAGAAAACTCTAAATGTTCCACAGAAGAAGTATTAGAACTAGTAGATGAATTCAGCAAAGTTGCAGATCCCAAATCAACATAAAAAGATCAGTTGAACTTCTATATAATAATAATGAACTATGTGAATAGGAAATTAAACAAAAAAAAATTTCATTTATAACAGCATCAAAAAGAATAAAATACTTAGGAATAAACTTAACAAAGGAGGTAAAAGATATGTACAATGAAAACTATAAAATACTGATGAAAATATTAAAGCAGACACAAATAAATGGAAAGACATTTTGTGTTCATGTATTAGAAGAATTTATATTGTTAAAATGTCCATTCTACCCAAAGTAATCTACAGATTCAATGTAATCCATATCAAAATCCCAGTGGCATTTTTTTTACAGAGATTAAAAAAAATATTTGTATGAAATACAAAGAAAGTATTCAAAATGATTTTGAAAAAGAAGAATATGGCTGGAGGCATCACGCTTCCTGATTTTAAAATATGTTATAAAGCTACATTAATCAAAGCAGTGTGGAACTAGATAAATACAGACACATAGACCAATAGTACTGAATAGAGAGCCCAGAAATAAACACACACACATACAATCAACTGATCTTTGGAAAGAGTGTCAAGAATGCACACTAGGAAAGGATATTCTCATCAAAAAACAGTGCTGGGAAAACTAGATATCCACATACAAAAGAATGTAATTTGACCCCTATTTTACAGCATGCATGCAAATCAACTCAATGTATTAAAGACTTAAATATAAGACCTGAAGCTGTGAAACTCCTTGACAAAAACATACAGAAAAATCTTCTTGACATTGGTCTTGACAATAATTTCTTGGATTTGACACCAAAACCATTGGGATTATATCAAAGAAAAAGCTTCTGATAGCAAAAGAAACAATAGAGTGAGAAGGCAGTCTATGAAATGGGAGAAAATATTTGCAAACTACCTGTCTGATAAAGGATTAATATCACTGTGCTCTTAGTTTGTATTCCCTTAATGACACTGAGTATTTTTTCATGTGCTTATTTGCTATCCACCTATCTTTAGTTAAGTGTCTGTTTAAATTTTTTGCTCATTTTTCATTGGTGTTTTTTGTTTGTTTTCATATTACTGAAGATTGAGAGTTCCTTATATATTCTCATTACAAGTCATTTCTCAGATATGTGACTTGCACATCTGTGCTTTATGAAGGCATATACCAATACAAAAAATTGTACATGGACATTCACAACAGCTTTACTTGTAATAGCCCCAAACTGGAAACAACCTATATTTTCATTAACAGGTGAGTAAAAAAACAAACTACTGTATCAATGAAATACTATTCAACAATAAAGAGGAATAACTATTGATATATGTTGCAAGATGAATTAATCTCAAAATCATTATGCTGAGTGAAGGAAGCCAGGGAAAAATGTACATACTGTATGATTTCACTTACATAAAGTTTTAGAAAATGCAGTCTCATCTATAGTGAAAGAAAGCAGGATGTGATTGGGGGCAGGTTTAGGGGTGGGTGGGATGAATGAGAAAGGGGCACAAAGAATTTTTGGGGGGTAATGGATATATTCATTATCTTGTTTGCAGTGGTGTGTACGTATGTTAAAGCTTATTAAATAACGTGCTTTAAATATGTGAAGTTTATTTTTTTGTCAATTATTTCTCAATGAAGTTACTTAACAAAACGTACTAGAAGAATTCTTTATTAAAAAGGAATCTAAAGAATCCTTCACTAATGCAAACCAGCCCTCCACTGTCAGCCTGCTCATGCAGTGTGTGAAATTTGAATTGTGAGCTGAGTGCAATTCTCATCTGTGGGATGTTGTCTCAGCACCTGGCCATTCACTGACCTTTTGACACTCTTGAAAAATATCTAGTAGTATGAATTTACTTTGCCTGTGGTCTGCACCACAACAACTTACCAATATCTTACCAAGGCCTCATCAACCAGCATGAACCTTTTGATCTCACAGCTGTCAATGCAAACGCACCACATCTGTTTTTCTTTCCTTCAGGAAGTTTTACCTGGCTAGATGACGAGGAAGTCTTTTCAGTTACCCTAACTATACACCTTAGCCCAAATCTGTATAACAACAGGAACTTCTGCTTAATGTTTCTGTAAAGTCGCCCCTTCATATTCACGGGGCATTGATTCTGGGATCCCCCCCGTGGATATCAAAATCCATGGATGCTCAAGTCCCTTATATAAAATGGAGTAGTGTTTGCATAAATCTTAGAATAACTGATACAGTGTAAAAGCTATGTAAATAGTTGTTATACTGTGTTTTTTATTTGTTACTTTTATTGTTGTATTGTTATTTTAAATTTTCTTTTCTCTAATATCAATCCAAGGTTGGCTGAATCCATGGATTTGGAGCCTTCAGGTGTGAAGGGCCTTTCCTATTAAATTCTATAACCGAAGCAGGAATTTTTGTTTTTGCTTTTAATTCAATCAGACATTTGTTTAAATTATCATACCAAGTATTTAATTGCTGATGTAGTCTCGATTCCAACCTACTTTTGTCAGATGTGAGGCTGAACTTGTACTATGGTTAACTAGTAACAGGTATTTCATGCCAAATTTACTGCTCATTATTTGCAATTAAATATTCACAGCTGAAACCAATTTATTTTAATAATGAAAGATCCCCTCTGAGGGATATACCCAGCATATCCTGGGGGAAATCAGAATAGGAAGTCACCACTTATGTGTGATTTGAGCAGTGCCAAAGGCCCTTACGTAAAAATATTTCCCCTGGCTGGTGCTGTAATAGGGACTGATTTTCCCATGACTGGAATTTGCCTTACACATCTTATCAAAATCTATGCATAATTTTGCCTTGTTAAAGGATGATACTTTCTGGAAAATGAGGTATATCGGGTACCAGTTTAGTACAGAAACTTTAGTAACATTAAATAAATTTGGGGGAGGTTATTTATTTATTTATTTTTTTTTTATTGCTCCCCATCACCAAAACCTCCCTCCCTTCTCCCTCCCCCCCCCCAACAATGTCCTTTCTGTTTGCTTGTTGTATCAACTTCAAATAATTGTGGTTGTTATATCTTCTCCCCCCCCCCCCGGTTTGTGTGTGTGTGTGTGTATGTGTGTGTGTGAATTTATATATTAATTTTTAGCTCCCTCCAATAAGTGAGAACATGTGGTATTTCTCTTTCTGTGCCTGACTTGTTTCACTTAATATAATTCTCTCAAGGTCCATCCATGTTGTTGCAAATGGCAGTATTTCATTCGTTTTTATAGCTGAGTAGTATTCCATTGTGTAGATGTACCACATTTTCCGTATCCACTCATCTGATGATGGGCATTTGGGCTGGTTCCAACTCTTGGCTATTGTAAAGAGTGCTGCGATGAACATTGGGGAACAGGTATGCCTTCGACTTGATGATTTCCATTCCTCTGGGTATATTCCCAACAGTGGGATGGCTGGGTCGTATGGTAGATCTATTTGCAATTGTTTAAGGAACCTCCATACCATTTTCCATAGAGGCTGCACCATTTTGCAGTCCCACCAACAATGTATGAGAGTTCCTTTTTCTCCGCAGCCTCGCCAGCATTTATCGTTCATAGTCTTTTGGATTTTAGCCATCCTAACTGGGGTTAGATGGTATCTCAATGTGGTTTTGATTTGCATTTCCCAGATGCTGAGTGATGTTGAGCATTTTTTCATATGTCTGTTGGCCATTTGGATATCTTCCTTAGAGAAATGCCTGCTTAGCTCTTTTGCCCATTTTTTAATTGGGTTGCTTGTTTTCTTCTTGTAAAGTTGTTTGAGTTCCTTATATATTCTGGATATTAATCCTTTGTCAGATGTATATTTTGCAAATATTTTCTCCCACTCTGTTGGTTGTCTTTTAACTCTTTTAATTGTTTCTTTTGCTGTGCAGAAGCTTTTTAGTTTGATATAATCCCATTTGTTTATTTTTCCTTTGGTTGCCCGTGCTTTTGGGGTCGTATTCATGAAGTCTGTGCCCAGTCCTATTTCCTGAAGTGTTTCTCCTATGTTAGTACAGAAACTTTAGTAACATTAAATAAATTTGGGGGAGGTTTTATATTGAAAATGATAACCCTCCTGAAATGGGTTGAATGTGCCCCCAAAGTTTCATGTATTAGAAACTTAATTCCCATTGTGACAGTGTTAAGAGGGTGGAAGATCCCATTATGGTAATTGAAAGGTGGGGCCTCAAAGAAGTGATTGCGTTGTGAGGACTGTACCCTTATGAATGGATTGATCCGTTCATGAGTAATGGGTGTGATTCTGATGGCTTTATAAGTGCGAAGATTAACTCTCTTATCCTGCCATTCTCACCATGTGATACCCTGCATCTCTTTAGAGCCATCACCAAGATGTATTCCCTGGACTTTGAACTTTCCAGCCTCTGAAACTGTAAGTGATAAATATTGTTTCTTTATAAATTAATCAGTTTCAGGGATTCCATTATAAGCAACAGAAAATGGATGAATACACTTCCTATTGCTCAAATTTTAGCAAAAGAAAAAAAAAAAGAAAATACATATTAAACAAGATTGGCACCCAATAAATATATTTTCAAGGCTGACTAAAAAATGACCCATGTAGATTAATAATACTTCTATGCTATACATATGTTTGTGTATAACACACACAATACATACACTCACACACATATATATAATTGAAAGGCAAATAAACATGAATTTTATATTTGTAGACTCATAGTTTTACTTTGAAATAAATAATTTCAGGAATATATTTTGTGTGAAAAATATTTTTTTCAATCCATTAATTTTTTCATTGACATGTATTGATTTTACATATTTATGGGGCACAGAACCATATTTTCATACATACATACACTGTGTGATGATCAAATCAAGTTAATTAGCATCTTCATCATCACAAAAATTTATGGTTTCCCTGTGATAAAAACATTTGAGCTCCTCTCTTCAAGCCATTTGAGAACACACAGCAAATTATTGTCAACCACAGATGCCCAGCACCACTGCACACCACTAGAAGTCACTTTTCCTATCTAGCCGTAACTTTGTCTCCATTAATCAACCTCTTCCCAACTCCCATCCCTTTTCCCCTTCCTATCGTCCAATAATTTCATATTAAGTTTTGTAAGATAGCCACATTTATTTCAAGGAGGTTTTGATTCTGTCACTGTGCCATCAATGAGTTTTTGTTTCTCCATCCTAAAAAGAAAATGATTCCATTGTACAAATAAAGTTCGAATACTGATAAAATGAACTCAGTACATGTATATTAATGTTTGCCTTGATAGGTCTATTGACTAGTGAGAAAAGAAAGGCTAAGTAAGAAAAAAATGGATATCCTAGGACCCAGGCCTTCTTGAGCATTCTCTAGCTTTGGGGGTCATGTAAAGATACTTTTTGGGGAAAGAACAAAAAGTTGTTTGGCTATTTTAAGCAACTATTATTTCATATATTTATCATTAATACAATGTCTTCCAGGCATCTTTAGAAATCAAAACATCTGTCTGTCTTCCTTACATACCTTCTTACATATCTTTTCTTCCTGTCTAAAATAATAAAAGTTACTTAAGATGTTACTTTTTTTTGTCTATAAGAGATGTACTTTATTTTTTCCTATCTTTGTTGACATACAAATAAATATACAAATAAAATTGTATACATTTAAGGTGTACAATGTGATGATTTGATACATGCATACACTGTGTAATGATTACCACAGTCTATATCACTATTTCATTTCTTTTTAGCCACAGTTTCTCTCCCTGAGTACCACTCTTATGGCCAAAATTGGAAGAAAGCTAAAAGATTACTTTACATTTAGATTTATAAACTTTTTCTTTAAAGCTAGTGGAGAAAAAGTAATGGGAGAGTTCACAGATGTAAATACTTGGGAATACTTAAAATTGTGGTTGATTAATAAATACTGAACAATAATAATACTTACATGGGAATGATAAGAGTGAATAGAATATTCTCTATTTCTCACTGCAATCATGTGTGCAAAGCAGATATATTTAACATTTCACAATGTTTCAAAATATTGTCACTATTTCTCAAGTAGGAGAGCTGACTATCCTGATTTGAGCATCACTTATTGTATACATCTATTAGTCAACTATCTCTATACAAGATAATCAACTTTGTATCCCATAGATATGTATAATCAATTATGCTTCAATAAAAAAGAAATTTATGATATTAAAATAAAGGTAAAAACATCAACTATAGGAAATAAAACAGTAATAGATATATTAGTAAGTCATATGCTCTCCTTACAATTAGCATTAAATTTAGTTATATGTTGAAATAAGATTAAAAGAAAATGGCTGCAATATTTCATGATTTGCGCTCTGGGTACATTTAGGAAGAGTCATTGCTTATTACCTAGCAGCTAGATATTGCTCAAATTATGACTGTTTACTAAGGAATCAAAATTATTCTGCTGCAACTGACTTTTACTGAAGAAAAGCTTAAGGGTCATATCTGCTTTGGGTTAAAACTGACAGATTAATTTAAGTTCATTCACCATTTGAGCAGAGATGACTATGGTAAGTAAGGTGGTAGTTATAATTTATCTATGCTCTGAAAATGTTCTGACCTTATTTGCTTTCCAAGCTATGAGTGGATAATTTCTAAATGGCTCAGCATTCAGGATGTGTGCTGACAAATAAAATTCCACAACGCAGGAGAGATAATGTGACAGGAGAAGTTTAAAGCCAAAGTCCATGGCAGAGACTGTCAAAAAGAAATTGTATATTTTATAGATTCATATGGAGGGTACTTACAAAAGTTCATGGAAAAACAGAATTAAAAGATAATACAAATTCTTCCATGAACTTTTTGAAGACCACTCATATTTAATTCTGTTTCCTTCCTGCCCTTCCTCCTTCCCTCTTCCTTCTTTCTTTCCTTTATTCCTTCCTTCCTCTCTTTCTTTCTTCTAGAAAATTAACCTAGTCTATATTTTAGAATTGATTTATATTTGTAAACAGTATAGAGGAATGATTTCTATTTTAAAGGAACCCACATTTCCAAAATAAGCAAAATGAGAGAATTAACTGGAGAGAATGCATGAAAAAGAACTTGTATTTTGTTTTTCAAGTGGTTAGTCAACTTTACTGCTATTTTCTTGTAAGTGAAATCTTATGTCCATCTAGAAACAAAATTGTAAAACAGGTGGTTTGCCTTTCTTCTCCCTGCCTTTTAGCACCTCTTTCTTGATTTCTGGGCTCCCCATCCCAACCCCAGGTACCTAGAGACCCTTTTCTCCCTCTCCCCATTTCAGCATTTAAAATAAAGCTTTCCTCTATGGAATATGAATCTACACAAAAATACTGTCAGCTTATGTGTTGAAGGGGCATATGGCTTTTTTACTTGCATTATTGCATGGAATTTTCCATAGTAGCACTGTAGTGTACAGTTGTCCCTCCATATCCACGGTTCCACATCCTTGAATTCAACCGAGGATCGAAAATATTGGGTGGGAAAAAAAATGCATCTGTACTGAACATGTACAGACTTTTCCCCCTTGTCATTATTCCCTAAACAATATAGTATAAAAGCTATTTATATTTTGTTTACATAGTATTAGGTATTAAAAGTAACCTAGAGATGACTTAAAGCATATAGGAGGGTTATATGCAAATACACCATTTTATATCAGAGACTTGAGCAAATCTGTAAATTTTTGTATCAGTGGGAAGTCCTTGAGCCTATCCCCCATGGATACCAAGGGATGATTGGAGTTAGAAAGGCATATCTCCATTACATAAAGAAACTTGGTTTAGAAAGGTTAAGCAATATAACCAATGCCAATTGGTTAGTCAGTTACCAAAGTGGATCAAAAACCCAGGCCTTCTGACTACTACTCCAGCCTTCTTTCTATGACACTACTTTGGAAAGGTTCTGGTTAGTTAATTCACATGTGGTATTTACACATGACACAAACTGTCTTTAGTATTTATCCCAGACTGCATTGCATTGGGGACCATCCGTAAACCAAGTCAAGTTCAATGGTATCTATGAAATGGTAGAAGCTGCTCAAAGGGTAGAATTTCAGTTATTAGCAAGATGGTATTGTCAGAGGAGATATTTTAGAAAAAGTCTTGGTATTCATCTGGTCACCAGATGTTGTCTACTGACTTTAACTGCACATAAAGCAGACCTTTGCAAATCTGGTAATTCACTTACCTCATTTTGTAAATAGAAAATTATACCATTTTTTTTATCTTTCAAATGTTGCCAACAGACACAGACAAGAAAATTCTCCATACATAACACAATTATTTACAGCACAGGCTTTGAAATGAGACACACTTGGGCTGAAGTTCTGACTCTATTTTACTAGCTTTATGACTATGGCTTGGTTAATTAATCTCTTGCCATCTCATTTGCCTCAGTAGGAAATGAAAATGATTAAGTCTAATACTCAGCTGTATGCCCCATATAGCTATCTTGGTTGCTAAATCTTCAATTATTTAAGAGCCATAATGACTTTCAAAAAATTGCACTGCTTTTCAAAAAATATAAAGATTTTTTCATCCTACAATTTACTAAATAAAGACTCTATATGCAATAACATATGGACATTTCCATTTCAGGCAAAGACACATTTACCAATTTATTTAAAACATCAGCTTTTGGTCACAAAATACCATAAAAAAGCAATTCCAATCATGCACTGTGCTAGCATGTTTGCTTTGTCTTCTTACGCCAGGGGAGAGGTATGAAGGGGTAGGTGTTTCTATGACATTTCAATCTATTGTGAGCATGTGCTAGTTTCATGTATTTCTACATGCTCTCAAGTCTTTATTTTGTGCTATAGTTTTTTTTCTTCCTGTGTTATAACTATTTTTAAGTGCATTTTGAGTGCAAAATAACCATGTACCCCGCAAAAGATTTACCTGTCTGAAAGTCAATCACTTGGCTTTTTATTTCTTTATTTCCTCTGCCAGTAAGATCCTTTTGCAACTTTTCCCACCTTCCTCCACTTGCTATTGAGACTTCTCTTCCTCTTTTGGTCAGTACAATAAGCATTCATTACATTGCTTGTTGTTTAGATTGTTTAAATTTTTCTACCTTTGAACATTATTTGAGTGTCTTGGGTCAGGATAAAATGCATCATAGTTTTTTCCATTAAACCTAAAGAAAAATTAAAAAGAAATTAGTAGCTGTGCAACTAATGGCAACTAATTTTATAAGCACATTAAAATCATTTCATGAGGGGTAGCATGAATGATAAGTAATTATATAAAATATAATGATTATGTAAAAATGGTAAATAACTATTGCCCTGATTCCTTTATATGCCGCACTACCATCCTGGTCACCCAAGTGCTCCTCTAGAATGCCCTTTCAGGAACTTCCCAAGCCTATCAATGAAAAATTTAAGACTGGACTCAGTCAGAACCCAGTCCCATTATGATTGGCTTGCATTCTGAATGGTCCATGCTCTTGCTATGCTTATTATTTAATATTGTGAATATTCTTCCTAGTGACAATAATAATAGAACCTATTCCAAAGCTTGTTTTGGAAATGAAATTATATAATTCATGGAAAGAACTATCATAATGTTTAGGACACAGTAAATACTCTGCAAATATTAGCTATAATTATTACATTATTTTTAAAGATTAACAATTTAAACATCTTTGTATTTGTGTAAGTAAACACTTAAATATATAAATTTTTACACTGTGGTAAACACAGGCTTCTATATTTGGTATCGTTAATTATATTTTACCAATGGGGAATAATATATTTGACTATTGAATCAGATATCCATTGGATTGCATAAAGTTCAAAATAAGTAACAACACATAATTAAAATCAGAAATCTGTGCAGTTGATTTATTTTTAAATCAAATAACCTTACTCAAAAAAAAATCAATGCGGAAAAATCCTTTGTGTAAAAATACCTGTGCATGTAATTAAACATTTAACTTTATAATCAATGCAAGAGAGAAATGTTATTGATAACATTTTCAGGGAATTGGTACATGACTCAAACTTAGACACGTATTTGTTACCTTGGATGATTTATTTATTTAATTTGTGGAAATTTTTTTTATTGGTTATGAGTATTCATGAGATACAAAGCTGATTGTCACCCCTCCTGTCCAAAATGTGAAGGCCAGATGATTCCAAGATTTATATTAACAAATTCTCACAAAGCACCCTAATATTTTCCTCCCTAGTGCTCTGAGAGGTCCTCAGCAACATTAAACAGATGGCCATCCTGAACCATGATGAGAAAAGCTAAACCAACCAATCCTGCCTCTTTATGGTCATCCACATTTTGAGTTTTAATCACTTACTGCATCTACTCATTTAGCGAGTATTTATTGAACAAAGAGTACCAGCCAGCCTCTACAGACGGCATTGGGTGTCAGGTTTCTGAGCATCTCATATGTTTCACAGCTTCTCAATGCAAGCTGCCCTCTTGCAGGATCTGGAACGACCCTGGGTTGGTTGCCTGGGTTGGGTGACTCTGAATAAATTCCTCAAACTCTTTGTGTTTCAATTTTCTCATCTGTGAAAAAGAGGATAAAAATAATATTTACCTCATGGCATTGCCGTGAGGACCTACTCAGTGAATATGTTGATAGTCTTAGCAAAGAAGAACTGTTCTATTTTATTTATTTAGTTCATTATTACTATTATTAAATTTACTTTTTAATTGAAATATAATTGATTATACATATTTATGGGGTGCAGAGTTGACTATCAGTATTTGGTTCAACATGTGATGATTGAATCAATATTATTAAAATAATTATTGTCACCTTATAGCTCTTTAAGAATTAAATGGTGTCAGTTTGGACATTGAAGAACATACCTGACTACATATATTTTTAATTCCAACATTTTGATTTTCATAAAAGTGAATAAGCTGTGAATCCAAAAATCCAGCATATTTTAAATTGCTTCTTATTCACTAGTATAATTTTTATTGTTGAACTTGAAATAAATAAAAAATCATTATACAACTTCTCAGTTGGGGTTATTATACTCCTGGAATTAACATGAAAATAATTGAGATAGTATGGGGAGTTCTAAAGATAGGATATACACTATAAATTCCATATTAATTTTCTTAAAGTAATTAACTGAGTTTTCTTTATAAATGCAGAAAAGAAAAAAAAAAAAAAAAAAACCCAGTCTGTGAAATACAGGAAAGATTCTTGTGCAAAGCAAACTTTTCTTATGGCAATAAGAGGCACAATTAGATGTAGTCTCTAGAAGAGCAGGAAATTGAATTAGAGTAATAAACTGAATTGGACCCTTATTTCCTTAAAAAGAAGTAGGATTCTTGAGTATGAAGAATAGGCTCAGATGAATCAGATAGAGGTGCTAGATATAATGAGAAGTATGCAACAGCGGAAAGAAGAAAAAGATGTGGCAAGTGATGTGAAAGACGCCAGAAAAAATAAAAAGCATCATAGGAATGGAAAATAAGAAGTTTATAAGAACTAGAGCAAGAAGAAATAAGAAAGAGGAAAAAGATGGAAGAGAGATTGTAGAAACTATGGAAACAGGAAGCGCTGTAGCAAAAGACATTGGTAAAGCACAGGGGTGGGCCCAAGGTATAAATGAGTATTTTCAGAAAGAAAGAATATACAAATCACGGAAGAAAACAAAGGGGAAAATATAAGAAAACAAAAGGTGATATAGCAATGCTCTATTGAGGTCAACTGTTAAATGTGTATCAGTTTCTACCAAAAGCTTAGATGTCTTTAATATTTTAATCAAGTAATTACTTGTTCTTTAAAAAGATGACATATTAGTATTGTCCCCTGATTTTCCAGTTTGAGAAACACGCTCAGTTAATCTATTGTTTATTTGTTCTAACACTACACTAATTAACAAGCAATTATTCTATTATTCTAAACAAACACGTTAATCACTTCCTAAGGTCACCTTTTCAGAGTATTAGTAGGAGTGATTGCAAGATTAAAGAATGAAAAAAAAGATGAAGCCAATAATATGCAAACGAATTTACATTAATTACCTTGCGACTGACAAGGATGAATGATCTTATTTTTAAGTCTAAAATCATTCCTAAACTAGCAATCCACCATTGACACTCACTGTCCTAATACTCCATAAGAGACATTTAAAAATCTCTGCTATTGTGTATGTATATGCTTGAAGTATAGACATCTAACTCAACCTTTCAAAACATTCACACTTGTATTAAATGATATGCCTATAACGCATATTTATTGAGTTCTTTTTGTTGTTTGGGTATTAGTTGAGGTTTTAAGAATACAAAGAAAATAAGACTAAGTCACTTATTTCAACAAGTATCTGGTTTCATGAGGCAGAGATACCTAAAACAACTCCAATAAAATATGTGTATGTGTTATCACAGTTTGGTGAGGGCGAGATAAGGGAAGGGGAAGATAAAGAATTAAGAAAGGTTCTTTGGAGTAGGTATTCTTTAAACAGGGGATGCATATATATGAGAAATGAGGAGGGTAATGATCGTAATTTAATTGGAAAAGGAGAATCACTAAGGGATGTTCATAGAAGCTGTGTTTGCATAGCAAACCTGTCACTTGTACCTGTATTGTGTGATTTTTTTGGAGGAGGGACATTTGGAGAGGCTGATGGGGGTTTATTTATGGGGTTAAAGTCATCCTTTGGTGACATTAACTACAACTGAAACATTTACTTTGGAAAAAAAAATTAAAGTTTCATTGGAATTTTATTAATCAAGCTTAGGACAAATCTAATTAAAAGAATATCATGGTGAAAAGCTGGCTTGGCTAGGCAAAATACAAATGACTAAGATAATTCTGCTGAAGAAGACTCTAGTTTGGACAAGAAAACACAAATGTGCATCACAATTATTGAAAGAAGAGACAATAATACACAATTTATTGGGAGTCCCTAGGAAAGCAGAGAGGCTGCTATAAATACATCAATGAAATCCTGAAAGACTACTTTTCTTTCTTTGTCTAGGAATCATACAGAAGATGTCTCACAGTTAAAGCCCTTGAGTACGAAGAACACAAATACAATTCACTATTTGCAGTTCAAAAGTATTATTCAAAATATGCAAGAAAGATAAACTGCTATAATAAGCCAGACAGGGGCCTAGATGAGGAGGTAACATTTTGAAAACAATACCAGAATGAGCAGAATGAATTTTGCAGAGATAAGTTATGTGGAACTATTACTCCTAAATGCCAAAAGAATACTCCACCAAAGTCTAGCATACTTGTCAACTGTGCACTACAGAGGAACTGAGCAGAGAGAAGACGGTTTTCTGTACCCATCTTCAAGTGCAATATAAGCCATCATGTTAATATTTTAATAAATCTTAGCATTTTGGTGCAGAGATATTTTAGTAGCTCCATAGTTCTTGCTTAATGATAGATTGCAGTCCTTTTCTAGCACAGAAACTTTTCTATTAGAAAATCTGAATAGTAAGAGTATATAATTTAGAACTTAAAACACTAAAAGAAACTAAGAAATTGCAGTATATATTTTATCTTGTGGTTTACAGTTCATATTGTCCCTCTCTACAGAAGGTAATATACTGATTAGAAATCCAACAGAGTTCAACAGTTGTCCTGTTTATGGGAGGGTAATAGAATGGTTAACTAATGAGTCTTGTTGCTAGGAAACAAAGAATGTTATTCCTACAAGTAAAGTTTTAACATAGCATAATAGTATAGCCCTCTAAGTTCTTATTCTTATTGAATGATTGGATTTTTTGTTTGTTTGTTTGTTCTTTTTTTTTTTTTTCTTTAAAAGTAAATCTATCATTTGGGCCTCCCACCTGGGACATAAATGCAGTATCTCTCTCTCTTATTTTTAACTGACACTGACTTGGTTTTAGACATGCTTTAATGTCCATCATTTTCCCTCTCTTTTAGGGATACTTATGATAATACATAACATAATTTCTGGAAAAAAAGACTACAGTTTAAGGTTTAGAAGTACTTCCTGTCTTTAATTATCCTTTAGATTGCTATTGGGCATTTAGCAAAAACTTATCAAGTGGTTATTATATTCTATGTACCAACCTAAGAATTGCAAGGGTGTACTACAGTTTCTGCTTTTAGCTGAATTTGGGAGACAAGGCTTGCCACAGCACAGATTCAAAGGAAGAGCTATAGCAGTTCACAGGAGGGAGATTCAATTGAGGAATCAGGAAACACTTCAATCTATATACAGCTTATATACGGGGTCTTGAAGGATGAGTAGTTTAGGGTATTTGAAAAGATAAGGGGAGATGGGGAAGTACATATAATTACAGGTATAAGGCACAATATAAACAATAGTTCAGAAGCAGGGGGCAGTGTATGTTCTCAACACAGTTTGATTGCCTGCCCAGCTTATAACTCCTTCTTTGGACATATAGCCTAACTGGAGTTATCCTATTAATTGGTCAGCTGCCTATCAGAGTCTGTTTTTCAAAAACTTAGAACTGAGAAACAAAGGCACTGGAGTAGAATGGATATGTTCATAGAAATATCACATGGAATAGGGACAGTGGAAGCGATATTTGGTGGGTTTGCTGCTGAGAAGAAAGCTTTGAGAGGTTGCCTCAATTTTTGATGGTTTTCCAAGATTTATCTACAGGTTTCCACAGGCTGAAACTGTGCTTTGGTTCACTTAAAGATGCTGTGCCCTTTCAATAGACCCTTCTTCATGTGAACCAGCTCGAATGGGTTTCTGTTTCTTCAAGTCAGAAAGTCTTGACTAAGACATTATAATAAAATTGTGAGTCTAATTTGATTAGTACTCAGAGTGCCAAAAGTAAATCAGTGGGAACTGTTTGTTAGGGTAAATAGGGCTTTGATTATTGATTTCTCTGATTCCAATCAGTTTCTATACACTGGGAACAATAAAAGAAAGGCTCTCAGCAAGATAGTGATGACACGATCAGAGCTCTATTCTTAAAAAATTAACTCAGCTTCAATGTGCAGAATGGATTGAGGGTAGACAATCAAATAGACAAATTAAAAGGCTAAACAGGTGATGTAATTGTGAAATACAGTGATGATAGTAGGAATGGGAAATATTTTGTGGAAGTAAAGTTGTCTCAGTGGGGCAACTGTGTGGACTTCAAAGTTAAAAGGGGGAGAAATAAAGACTTCCTTAGGCAAATACTGCTTAAATGCTTGCCAGTAAAGGAGGAACTTTGGGTTATAAATTTAGAAATTAATTTCATAGAGGTAATATTTTGGACCATGAGATGAAATCAGTAAGTGGTGAAATAAAGAGAGTTATGGGGATAGAAACTTAAAAACAAAACCTGAAACCTTGAGGAATGCATACATTTTAGAAAAGGACAAGAATGAAAAACTAGATTAGTAAAAAGGAGATTTCAAAAGACAGAAAAATTAATGACATGAGATTTATGTAAGATAAGTTCAGTATTTTTTGCAGCAAGGCTTAGGAGATGAGAAAAAGGCCATGGGATTTGGAAGGAATGAATCACTGATGAAATAGTGTCAATACAATTTGAAATGAAGTGGGTGATGATAAAGGGAAGATTCCGTTCTAAAGATATTTGACAGTAGAGAAAGGAGAATATGACTGCCTGAAGGGGTAGTGAGTTTAAGAAGAGATATAGAAGAGTGAAGAATGTACAGTAAAGTGAGATGGCATAGAAAGATTGAATGTTCAAAAGCTCAGTGAAAATAATCTTTAAAACCTAATGGTTATGGGCCGGCCCCATGGCTCACTCGGGAGAGTATGGTGCTGGTAGTGCCAAGGCCGCAGGTTGGTATCCTATACAGTGATGGCCGGTGCACTCACTGGCTGAGCATGGTGCAGACAACACCGTGTGAAGGGTTGTGATCCCCTTACCGGTTGAAAAAAAAAACCCAAACACCTAATGGTTATGAAGATAGAAAAAATGAAATAGAGCATAAGTGGCTCAATTAATTTTGTAGAATGAAGATTTTAAAAATGAGAATGTTTGAAAATACAAATATTTGAGGCAGGAAAATGGGAAGAATAAAAAAATGGCCTCAGAACATACTAGACAAGATTATGCACTAAGAGGAATTGGGAAAGTAAAAAAATAGAAAAGACAATCGCCTGGACATGAATAAATCATTGATGATTTAGAAAGAGTTTACAGTAAGACCAAATTGTCTAGTGTTATGTTATTTTATGTTAATTTATAGGGGATAAAGAAAATATTAAATTGCTAGATTAGGCAGAGGATTATGAATTCTGTAAGTATACAAGTTTTGCTTCTACCAATATGGTGGGCTAGATATTCCAAAAACATAGTCATTACAAAACACCTAGGTGTAGAAAAATTAATGCAAACAGGCTCTGAAATGAATAGTTGAGCTTAAGCAAATTAAGCAACATAACCAACATAACCAAAGGAGTAAGCAAATGTGGAAGCCATAGCTGCTTTGGGATATTTTCTTTTTTACTAGAAACTATACTGGACTTTTAAAGGCACTTTTATGAAATTAATGCAATTTCTAGGCCTGTTACAAAGTAATAAGTTGGAATTGAGACCCACATAGAAAACAAAAACCTTCAAAAGTCTACAATGTAGAGATGATAGGAAATCTAGGCTGCCAGCCAATGTAGATGACAAAATAACTTGTCCATTTTAGGCAGACTTAGAATGTGAAAACAAAAAACCTCCAAGGATTTGTAACCATTGGCTTTTCTCACATTAATTGTAATTTAAATATACTCTAATTTTAAGGTCCAGAAAAAGAAGAGAATGTAGAAGGAAAATTCTGTTTTCCATGAGTAATCAACACCTAAACCTGTATATTATCTATAAATGGTACACACAGGCATCTTGGTTAAAAGATTAAAAAAAAAAAAAAAAAAGAAATCTCACCCTGAGAATTGGGTTGCTACCCATTTCAAGTGATAGAGATTGTAGTTTGAGCCTAATCAAATTAATTGCCTACTAAACACCAGATGAACACTTTTCAGAGAAATATAACAGAATCAAGTTTCCCCACAACACAAATTCACAGTATACAAGATTCAATCCAAAAGTAATTAACATAAGAAGAACAATAAGGAAAATTCTCAAAAGGGAAGAAAAGCAACTGAGATCAACCTCAAGATGTCCCAAATGATGAAATTATCAGCAAAGAACATGCAATTACTATGGGTAACATGGTAAAGAAAAACATGCTTTCAATTAATGAAAGGATAGGAAATTTCAACTCAAAAATAGAAATTATAAAAATGGAGTGAATGAATATTTTAGAACTTACATGATATTTGAAATTAAAAAAAAAAGAATTCACTGGATGAATTTAATGGAAGAATGGAGATGACAAAGGAAAGAATCAGTGAACCTGAAGATAGATAAATAGAAATTATTCAATATGAAAAAGGGAAAAGTAATATTTAGAATACATCAATACTGTGAACAACCTTTGACCATCAATACCATACTGAATAGTTAGTAATACATTTATATAATTGAATATTATGTAGAAATGAAAATAATTTAGACCTACATGAAACAAAATAAATTAATCTCTCTAACATGATATTGAGCTAAAGAAACAGACATAAAACAATATATAGATTTCCTTTTATATAAATTTCAAAAATAGGTGAAACATTCAGTTAATATTCCTAAAAAGAAAATACAAACATTTTTGTTGAACCAGCTTGAATCATGGAAAAAGAGTCAATATTCTGGGGCATAGTAAAGCAAAAATAAGAAACCAGGGTCTATTTTGCAGCCAAATCTGTCCCACCATCTGTGTTTGTTTGACCTACAAACTAAGAATAATTTTTCCATTTTAAAATATTTAAAAAAAATAAAATGAAGACTAATATTTTGTGTCTTGTGAGGATTATAACAAATTCAAATCAGAGTATACATAAAATTTTAACTATCATTAACACAAAATTTGTAAATATTTTCGCATGTAATATGAGTATTTACATAATATCCTCTTAGCCTGCAAAGCATAAAATATTTACTATTTGACTTTTATGGAAAAAATCCTTGTTGATTTTGATATAGAAAATGCTTCTATCCTCAGATTACCTAATGGAACACTATCTTCCATTGTTCTCCAGGCCCACGTATAACTTAGATATTTCTGTGAGAAACACACCCCAAAATTAAAACCCCTTACATTCTTTTTGTTAAAGCAGTCAAAAAAATCCAACATCCTAACATAGTTCATCAGTCAAATTCCAGTAAGAAAAACAGGAACCGTATTAGGTATTTCAAACAGTGAGAATTTTTTAGAGGGGATTGTGTACTCAGTTATTGGAATGTTGAAAGAACAGTAAGGGAGCAGAGACAGCACCCAAAGGAAGCAGCTACACAGGGCTTTGAGTATAAAGGGAAGAGATGGTGTTAACTTGATTCTAGGGGCTCAAGCATGGAACTGTACGTAGTGTCCAGATTTCTAAAAGAGAAAGCTATGTAACTGCTATTGGTACTGAGGGTACTATTAGACGATAAGGCTAGAGGCAACTCCTCTGCAGGAGTGATGCTGAAATAAGCAGGAAAAGAGGAAAGAAACCCTTTTCCCATCTTCCAATCTCCTTCTAGTGGTTCCTATTTCCAGATGGCATGGGAGATATAGAGTGCAGAGTACAGAAAACTTTTCTCCTAATAATCAGCCCACCAGGACACTTTCTGTTGTTGTTGTTGATTGTTTTGCAGATGATTCTGTTTCCCAGTCACATAGATACACAGGCTATCTATAAAACCTCTCCATCTCCAATCATTTATAATAAATAAACTTCTCCTATTCCCTAAACAGATTTTAATTTTAAAATATTTCAAGTATTTATGATGGCCAAAAAACTGTGCTATGTACTGAGCAAGAGGGAGTATAAAGATAAATAAAATATTGATTAAAATGACATTTAAATTTTGCATTTATCCCTTACCCTAATCCAAATACCATGAGATTTGGTCCTTATAAAAAGCAACACGATAATAACCAACATGTTCTCTAAAAATATTTATTTTTCTTACTCTCCTAAAAGAATTACTTTATTAAGTACCTTTGGAATCCATCACACTAAGTCTAAAATATAATTGCTTTAAACCTGAGAGAGTTTGGATGTGTTGTCTCCACCAAAACTCATGTGGAAATCTGATCCCCGGTGTGACAGTTTGAGTCACAGGGGTGGATCCCTCATGAATAGATTAATACTCTCCCTAGGTAGGGGGAGTAATGAGTGTGTTCTCACTTTATTAGTTCCTGCCAGAGCTGATTGTTTATAGGACCCTGGCACCTCCTCTCTCTCTCTTGCTTCCTCTCGCCATGTGATCTGCTTGTCCCTGCCGGCTGCCTGTCACTTTCCACCATGAGTAGAAGCAGCCTGAGGCCCGTGCCAGATGCAGCTGTCCCAGAATCGTAAGCCAAATAAACCTCTCTTCTTTATAAATCACCCAGTCTCAGGTATTTCTGTTATAGCGATGCAAATGGACTAATACAAAACAAACATGTTTTCTTAATAGTAGTATAATGTCTGGACAAACTTTTAAATGCTGCAGCCCAACCTTTGGAGATTCTGACAGTCACTTTTCCTCACCTTCATTACACAAGCATTTCTATTTGTTCTTCATTGGCCTCTCTGTTCTTATTACTGAGGCTGCTTCCTTTCAAAAATATAAAAGAAAAATATAGCTTTGAGTTTATTTTTCATCAGGTCTCATAAAGTTCTACTCATAAACATATTAATTTCGTAAAGAGATTTTATGATCTTTTACAAATCAGAACTTAAAGTCAATTAGAAATACTAATTAATTTGAGTTTAATTTACTAAATTAAATGCACTGTTCTTAACAGTAGGAGATACAAAGTGATAGGAAATGAGATAGATATATAAAAAAATAAAATGGTAGAGAGTATTCATACTTTATTGGTCCAGTAAAAAGTGAGATTCTATCCAAGTGTGGGAAGCATAAGTACTGTATAGATTCATTTGTGTGATCAAAGGTAGCTGTGGCTTTGCAGCTTTGCAGCAGCACTTCACTTAGAAATTGTTATAAAATATAAACTCTGGAAAAGTGCTCAGAGAGTTCCAGTTTTATTGAACTCATATAACAGACAAAAGAAAAAGAAAAAAAAATCCAGACTGATTTGCTGCTATAGATTTTCTCCTATATGCTATATGGAAATTTATTCCTTAATATCTATCTTTGAGGCATGTATATAAGATATTATTTCAGCTTTTTACATATTAGTTAGCATATGATGAATAAAATATTAGCCCTATCTTCAATTTTATCCTATACTGTATATCTAATAGGATAACTAATTTGAATTTTTTTCTTAACTCAAGGCTCCCTTTTATAGTACGATTTAAAATCCCTTACAAGTTGCTTCATAATTTCCAGTCCTTTCATGTTTTAACTGTACTTTATCCTGCTCTTCTTTCTGCTTGCTCTTTAGACTTATGAAGAACATGAGTCTTATCCCATATTTTAATAAAACCTCTTCTCGTAAGCAATTTTTTGTAAAAAAGTGAGTTCAATTTAGTAACCTAAAACAAAACTACAAAATGGAAAAGTTAAGACAATTTAGGGTGATTATATTCTTGTTACAGGTGAAAGCAAATTATGCTTAAACTGTACTGGAATATCTGATTTTTAAAGTCTAAAGGTTTTAATAAGCAAAATATTAATTATTATCATGGAATAATATATTGGCCTTTTAGAACATGAAACATTGTTATATTGATTTTTCTCATTTGAAGTTTACAAGTTAATTGTCTATTTTTTTGTTCTTGCTTCCAATTTTGTAATATTATTGCTTTCTATACTTTTAAAAAGTTAGCTAAGGTCATATTTGTCAAACAGTCTTTCTGATAACAATGAGGAAAATAGTAGTTCCATGGATTAGGCTACATCATTACACTAGAGAACAGTTGTTCCACTCCTCTTTATGAAGTGAATAAAATCTTTGTTACAATGATCCTAGATGTCTGTCCTTGTAAAAAAGTGATGCAGAAATTCATGTGAAGCCTTTTGTACAGCCATGGAATTATCCTTTCTGTCAATAGCAACTATTAATAAGCTTCCTTATGTACTGTTCTAGAATGGGGGAAAAAAACCTAAGGATGTAGGGAAAACCGTGGAACATCCATGAGTGAAGGGCAACATGGCTTGTGGGAGTGGCTCGGAGATAAACAAAGATGTTGTTGGAGAACAGAGAGTGAACAAATTTCATTTATAAACTTATTTTTAATAACTGTGTAACTTTTTAAAATGTTTGTCTGGAATATTCCTCTCTAGCTACTAGAGTATAAGACTACAGAAAACCAAATATTTGGTACAGACTGATAAGACAGGGCAGAGCTTGCTAAGCCAGGAGACAAAGGGAGGGATGTAGGCCCATGATTACTTGTTCCAAGATAGTGCCCCAAGCTGAGACAGAGAGTGTTAAAGGCAGATGGAAAGGCAGAGAAAGGGGCGGAGATTTTGGTGGGAGACAATGTCCATGTGGATGGACATGGAGTTTAGCCGAAAGATCAAAAGAGAAGATAGTTTGTCTGTCACCATCAAATATGCTTCAACAAATTCTACTTGAAAAACTTCAGTTCACCTTCCATATTATCAGGATCATTTCAACCAGCAATGACAATACATAATATCTATCTTTTTCATGGCTTCAAAATCCAGCTAAATGGATAAAACTTGCTTACCATGGTGATCCCTATTTGACACTCACCCAATGTATAATTAACTGTCACTTATGAGTTGTCTAATTACTTGTAGGTTTGCATTTGCTCTTATCTGTTCAGTCTTACATTCCCTCCTTTTGGGGTAGTGTTAAGATCATAATTTTTTTTTTCCTGATGGGCTTTCTTATGACAACTTATCTCCATATTCCATAGCACTTCATCTTCATGCACTTGCCTAGAATCTACATAGCGTTGGTCACAAATACTCTCAGTTGTTAGGATTAGACCAACTTTCATACGTGCTGTGGGTATCCCCTTAACTGCCTGTAGAGCCTGCCAAAGTTCAAATGCATACCATTTGCTGAGATGATGTTGAATTCTACATGGCTGGGCTGAACTGTTAACCAAAACAGGAAAGGAAATCTGATTAAGAAATGTTTACTAATCTTTCCTTATGGTGAGCACTAGTTCAGGTAAAGTCTTTATGCATGGACTAATATACATAAACAACCTAATTACAGTAATTAATATACTGCATATTATTACAGAATATTTCCAAATCAAATCTTCTGCCATTTTAAAGGCTATATTTATTTTTTATTCTCTAACTCTACTTTCAGTTTTAAAATTTTCCATTCTAATATAATTGCTCTAGACTATACTTCAGAGGGAGGTAGAAGAACAAGAGCTATTTCTTCTTCAAATTCAGAAGAAATACAAAGTAAGGGGGTTGAAAAAGTAAAAGATTCTGGAAAGAGACTTGAGAAAACAAGAAAAAAAGAAAACAGAAAATCAAAAGTAAAAGCTCAGTGCAAGTCTGTAATTCCAATATCCAAAAATGGAAAGAAACATTCCATGGGGAAGATCTGAGAGATACAATAATCATCAATTATGGTTGTGTTACTCTGAGAAGGCACGAAGCAAAGCGCATTTGCCATCTGTCACACTGCTTGAGCCATCCCGTCAGGGATCTGATAGGCATTGCTGTTTTTCCAGAGAGTTTCTTTTGACAATTCATGGAGAAATGATATTGTGGGATATTCTGAGGAAAAGTTAGATATTTTGGAGGAAATCACACCTATCAGTGGAACATATGTTCTCCAGGGTCCCAGTTGCATGACTCACTGCTCTGCAGAAAACAAGTAGAATTTGGTTCTGTCCCATGCACTAGCTGCTAGTTTGAGTTTGGGAAAATAATGCTATTGAAGGGATATTTATAATTTATGATTTTGAAATACTTTCCTAAGAGCATTTATTACCAAGAAGGACTTTTCTAAACCTGATTTCTAAATATGTGATTAAGTAAAGTTTTTATATTATAAATTATAACTAATAATAATTGATAAATAAAACACATTGTCTTAATAATGAAGCACATTGAGTGAACTCTGTATCCATATTTTGATTAATATGCTTTTGAGAAGTGTTCTTACTCTTGACAATACTATCAATAAAAAAACATTTTAACTTATAAAATGTTTATGATAAGTATGAAAGAATGCCCTATTTTTTGTTGTTCACTTTCCAATCTTAGTATATATTTTTCTAGTCATTTGAAATTACTTTTTAATATGATGCTTATATTGCTAGCTCTTACTTTCTCAATAAAATCTGTGCCAATAATTTTTAAGGAGCGTATCATTTAGAACAGGTCATCCTGTGAAAAATAAGGGAAATGAAATGTCTCAGCCAGAACACCTGACCCATAAAACTGCACTTTTACTACCTGCCAAAGACAATTTGACTACAAAGTCCACACCATGAGCAGAGGTTTTCTGAATACTTCTATGTGCAGGAAGTCTTGTTCTTTTATTATTTTTTAACTGCTTCATGAGTGTATACATAATCTTACTATGGGAATTTTAAGCATCATGAGGGTAGGGCCCATGGCAATCTCACTGTTACATATCCCATTTTTTTCCCCATAATTTCTCACTCAACCTCTAATACATTTATGAATCCAACATAACTTTGTTCATGCCTACATGCCCTTTAATATTCTGTGTTTACTGTTATTTATTTAGTCTGTGCATGTGTGCATGTGTGCATGTGTTTTGTGTATGTGATAAAATATACATAGTTTTTAAAACTTTAAATTATTTCTGTAGGAGACAATATTTCAAGATGCCAAGGTTTCTTTTCTCCACGTTCCCTGTATTCATGACTCTTCCACCACTATTCATTTGGCAGAGACAGCTTTCCATTAGCCAGCTCTTTTATAAGTTTGAAGTTGACACAGTTCAAGAAAAAGAATTCAATTGCAAAATTCATAATAAAGAGTTTAGTAGTTGCTGTGGATTGATTGAATTGTGTCCCCAAAGTTCATATATTAAAAGTTTAATTCCCACTGTAACTGTTGAGGGTGGGAAATCCTATTATGGCAATTGAAAGGTGGGGCCTTGAAGACGTGATTAGATTGTAGGAATCATGCCATAGTGAATGGATTAATAATGGTGATAAGGGGCACAGTTCTGAAGGCTTTCAAAGAAGAGAACATGAGAGGTTAGGCTCTCTCTGCTCCACCATCTTCAGCCATGTGAGACCCCTGTGGTACTGTCACCACCAAGGCTTTCTCACCAGATGTGTTACCTGGACTTCGGACTTTCCAGCCTTTGAAACTGTAAGCAATAAATTTAATTTTCTTACAATTCATCCATTTGCAGGTATTTCTGTTATAAGCAACAGAAACTGACTAATACAGTAGTAAAAGTCCAATATGAGTGATTTTGATATCTAAGTAATGCTGAAAACTAAATTTGGGGAGAGGGGAGTAGCAACACTTGACGTAATTGAACTCATTTGGATGCAAAATTTAGTCAAAATGGCAATGGTTTATTTATAATCTTTATCCCTCTTACTCTGAATCTTGGTATCATTTCCTGCTGAATTATTAATGTGTTGGACTCTGGGGTGCTACCCAAGATTCTGCTAGGATACTGTCTAATATGCAGTAAATGTAGTGTATTACCTTTTTAATATTTAGAACATTCTAAAGTTTGAAAACTCATCAGACCTGCAGGAGTTTTAATAAAGGATTGTAGACAAAAAAAAAAAAATTGAGCAAGAAAAATTGAGCGATATATTTTTAACTGAGTGTTTAATTGAAGTGACATTAATACCTCAACTGGGTCAAGTCAGATCTGTTACTTCAGTGCTTTTCTGTCCTTCTTATTCCATGATAGGCAACACCTCAGCACAGAGTATAAGGAAATACTTTGCCTAATAGAGAAAAATGAAATGGTGTAGAGCATTCCCTAGAAAACAGATTATTTTCTCCTTGTTTTTCCTTCTTTTTCCTTATCATGATTTTTAAAATATTTTATATGGGAAGAATGTTCATGGCAGCAACAATGTCTCAGTTTTGTTACTGTAATGGATTGCAGTTTCTATTACAAAAACTCAAAATATAATAAAACAGAAATATATTTAATATATAGTTTGATCAAATTAAATTCAACAAATATTTTCAAACATCTATGGACTTTTCCTTTAGAAAAGTGCATGTGTCTATCTACAATTTTGAATGCACTTTAAAAAAAATTAGTCTCATTAACTTCATCCATTATCAGCTCCCTTCAAGTAATCTATGAGGAAACTTAGTCCTAAAATGTGCCAGAGATCATGCAAAGGATTGGTGCAGGAATAATTCATAGCACATGGCTATGAAGGATATTATTAAGAGATTTCAGGGAGAAAGTCTGGAGGAGGCTGGAGGATAGTTGAACTAAATAACATTGTATACTCTTTCTAAATACAATGTTTTAAATCCCATGATTGTATTTCCAGAAAACAGAACAAAAAATTTAGTTTCTCAGTCTGGTTCTCTAGAATCCATTCATGTATTCAATAAATATTTGTTGAATGTCTTTCCTGTTCTCTGCCAGCTCCTAGAATATGGAGTAGGATGACATTATGTTTGTTGTTAAGGCGCTCACTGTCCCATCTGGGAGACAGGAAAATAAAAATTAAATGGCAGAATGATGTTGCAGGGACTGGACACTCTTGTGACATTTTAGCTGATGAATAGTGCCAAGCCATCTCCCAAAATTCCATTGAAATAGCCCTGAAGATAGTTACACAAATCCTGGCAACAGTACTACATACTAAAGAGAATTAGGTTGGTGTCTAGAGAAATTTACAGACATCCCTTCTCCACCCTCTGACCCAGAACATACCAAATTGCTGTCCCTTAATCTGGGATTCAAGGATGTTGTCAAGCAAAATTGCACTGCAACAGTCCGGGCTGCTCAGATTCAGGCTTTTTCCTTACGATTATCTTCCTCACATTTTCTTCTTCTATATTGGTTTTGGTATAACTGTAAGTCCTAGGATTCAATATGTATGTCAGTGTTTTTAGAGGCAAGCAAAAGAAACTATTTATATTGTCCTAGACAAAGAATTTATGGAAAAGAGTGTATAGTGTTTCCTAGAAGGCTGAAAAACTCAGTGAGGAGATAACATTGCCCAAACCATACTTGCAAACTGCTGCTTCTACCACTAAGCACTGGACATGGCAGGTTGTGCATTTGGAAACTCTGAAATGGGACACTGAACACCACCACACCAGCCCCAGGGGCACTGCAACCCCCACTATAATCCATATACCTGCCAGAGAAGGCTCTCTATGGTCCAGTCCTCTCTTTATCATTGCAGCAGCAATCTTTCCAGAGTCCAGAGTGGGTGCATCTGATTGACAGGTCCTGAGACATAGACTTGCAGCTCAGCAACAAAGGAGACTGAGCAAGGCAGTCTGGGTCTAGTCTAGTTTGTAAGTTCAAGAAACCACTTGGTCTTACAAACATAGTGAATTATTAATTCAGGTGATGGAAGAGCTAAGCAGCTAAACAGGTTAGTGACATAGCCAGAGATGAGCAACAGGAGGAAGATACTCACACTTACAGGGCTGGAGGAACAATGGGTGCTACCAGAGTCCAAAAGAGAGAGAAATCTGCTTGGAACTATAGTGAAGCTGGGAGATGCCTAGAGAATGTTGGGACCATAACAGAAAAATTGTCCCAGGAGCTATAGTCATGGAGAAGATGCAACAGAAATGCTGCCTGAGACAGTATGAGAAACAGAAATATCCTGTCTGGCTTCTCTACTCCTCCCTCCTTCCAAACATTCCTCAGTGCCTTCCATTGACCCATCCTCCCCAGAAGTCCAGTGTATTTTCTTGTGATACAGAACTGAGCAGGGAAACAAAGGAAGTGGATCTGAGGAAACATCTTTTGAACAATGAGAGAGTGAGTAGCTGTAATTGTCAACTTCTCACAAGGATCCATAAGTAGGGAATTTTCCATTGGAAAGAGGAATTTCAGGTGGTGGGCAATGAAAAAGAATGGTGTATATTCACTACACAGACCGCCAGGAACAAAGATAGGTGGTAATAGGATGGTAATGCTTCCTAGAAGGAAAAAAATCAACACAGGGAGAATTTTGTTTACAAGCGAGAAGTCAGTAAGAGGACTTGGAGCAGTGTGTGTTGGGTTGTGTAGTCCTTAATTTCTACAGGGATAAACAGCGGACCTGCATCTGACTCCTTGGTTTGGTTTAAGATTCCACAAGCAGAGAAGGTTGTTCACTGAGTGTTATTCTTCCACTCCAGGACTCAAACTGAGAAGGGAAACTCCCAGGTCCAAAGTGACAGGGAGGATTCTAGGAAATACTCATTTTTCTTTTGTCATTTTCTACACTTCATTGCAGAATGATGAAAGCAAAAAAAGCAATCATAATTACATAGCACTAGAGAAAAGAAACATTTTCCCACGGGATTCAAAGGAAGAGCAAATATCTGAAGATATTTTTTTTACCAAAAAACTTCTATCCATTGCCAAATTGTAATATTAGTTTCAATTATTGAAAGTTTTCCTGTGCTTAAAGCTTGAAATTCTGCTTGGTTTCTCTGATATCCAGCCATTTATTCCCCTTCTTTGAATCTGATTATTTCTTTTCTTTCTTTGATCCTTAACTCTTTTTAAAAATTATTATTTATTATAAGCATATTATTATTACAAATAGTGATTTTTCTTTATGCCTTTTGCCCATCTTATCCCTCCTTAAATCCACCTCCCACCCCCAATGCCTCACCCTCACCCCCCTCTCTAGTATTCTGAAAGTTCAAGGAATTGTTTAGGTCTTTCCTTCCTTCCTTCCTTCCTTGCTTCCTTCCTTCCTTCCTTCCTTGCTTCCTTCCTTCCTTCCTTCCTTCCTTCCTTCCTTCCTTCCTTCCTTCCTTCCTTTTCCACCCAGTTATAAGTGAGAACATGTAGTATTTCTCTTTCCTTGTTAGATAGAACTACCATATGATCCAGCAATGCCTATGACTACTGGTCATAGAGCCAAAGGAATGGAGGTCATTATGTCAAAGGGATACCTGCACTCCATGTTCATTGCAGCTCTATTTACAGTAGCCAAAATATGGAACCAACCTAAATGTCCATTGACAGATGACTGGATAAGGAAAATGTGGTATATATACACAGTGGAATACTTCTATGCCATAAAAAAGAATGAAGTTCTGCCATTTGCAGCAACATGGATGAGTCTGGAGAAAATTATGTTAAGTTAAATAAGCCAGACAAGGAAAGAGAAATACTGCATGGTCCTTAACTCTTAATGGTCTTCAGATTTCTTTTTTCTGCTCATTGTCCTTCTCACTTGATATGCGCTTCTTGAAAGATATAATTTACTCTCATTTTTAATTTTCACAAATATTTAAGTGACTTCCAAATCTACATCCCTAGTTTCTCACCTGTCACACACAAGAATTTGTTTAACATCGTTAATTATGTTCCAAAATAAACACAGCATCTTCCCTAAAACTGGTTCTTCTTGTGTTCCTTCACTCAGTTGGGGGCCCCGCTCTCCTTCATTCAGTCTGTCAACCTTCAGTTCTCCATACCTCTCATCTTCAGATCCATCATTTGTAATTTTTTTCTCATTTAATCTCATTCAACATAATTTTTCCTACCCAGTCCGACTCCTATTATGCTGGTTCAGGTCTTTATCTTCTTTTATTGGGCTATCATCGTAGAACTAGCTGGGCCTGCTGTCTCTAAGCTCATTTTACTCAAACCCATTCACACTGTTGCCAGAAATCTTTCTAAAAGATGTGTATGCCACACTTCCTTTCTTAAAACACTTCAAAAGTTACTCATAATGTACCAGATATAAACCCAAATCATTCAAACTCCTCGGTTACCTTAGCTCTCCCGCTTATCCACTGATACTTTGTTTCATGTTTCTTCTATCTTTTTGAAATTGGGTGTATTCTCCTTCCTGCAGCATGTTTTTCTCTTTTCTTGGAAAGAATCCTTCAGCCCCATTCCTATAGCCTTTATCTGGCAAACTCTTATTCAGTCTTTAACACGCAGTTCAGGATTATAATTTCCAGTAATCCTTTTAGACCAGCTGATACTGAATTAAATGCTCCTACTATCTGCTCCCATCCACAGAACACTGAGCATAATTCTGTGACAGTAGGAATGATCTGCTTTATGTGTCTGTTCCAGACACAAGACTGTGAGCTCCCAGAGGGCAGGACATATCTCATTCATATTTACATCTCCAGCCCTTAGAGACTGGTGCATACTGAAATTTTGAGTCTAAACTCCTGCATTTGTGTTTTCCTTCTGATATTTATCAGTCAAGTAGCCTCAGGAAAATATTTCACCTCTCATAACCTCAGTTTCTCATCCAAAAAAGTGGTGTAATAGTATCTATTTACTTGTCTTCTATGGTTGTTATAAGTCTCATATGAGATGTCTACTGATACATGCTACATATTGCATGAAATAGTCATATATTGGGTGCTTTGTTAATAGTATTGTTTAGTGAAATATTATTAAGAGCTTGATCTTAAGTAGTTCTTTTTTTGAAAAATAGCATGGGCAGGGATTTTAGTTGGTCATAAAAAGAGAAGGGAATTTTTGTTTTTGTTTCTATAGTAAAGAGAATTACCAACAAAAGTTAATATATATAACTGATAAATTGGATGTATGAAAGCACACTTTTAAAATCTATATAAAAATCCTGGAAAATTGATGACAAAATACAATTTATGACTTGGTTAGTTTCAAATCTAGGGAATGATTTAATTTTTCTTTTAATAAGATGATATAAAGCTTCTGAGAAAGAAGCCCAAGTGAGAGAAATGTAACAGGATTTTGTTTACTTGACTTAAAACCTTTGAAAAAAGAACCTAATTTATCATTGTGATGGTCAGAAACTAATTCAGCTGCCTATTTACATATCCAAGAAGTCACTTGGTGTCTTTTCAATATGCTTTCTGTCACACATTTTATTTCCTGTTTCTACAGAAACATGCATGAACAATTTACATATGGTAAAGTATCCATGGAATCATTATAAGGAAATAAACACAAAACAAGTTATCAATTAAGATGCAAAATAAAATATCAAATGTTTTTTAAAGTGAAATAGGCATTTCCAATTTGCAACTATCAATTTTAAAGGGATAAAATAGTATAATTTCAGAAGTGATTATGATAAGATAGGCAGGGAATTTTTGTTTTCAGAGCCCCAGTGTTGTTCCTCAGTAAACCATTTTGTTGAGATTTCGTGGAAAGACAGGTTAATAGAGAAAATAAACTTTATAATTTACCAGTTTTGTCTAAAAAAATAAACAGACTGAAAAGTATGGAAAGCCATTATAGTTGTATTTTTTTAAAGAATTTGTGCTAAGGGTAGAATGTGTTTTTTCTTAATAAGCTCTGCCGTTAATGAATTGGCCATAGAAAATGTTCCAAAGCAATTTTCTTAGAACTAGGACAGGTATTTCCAAATTTTTCTCCTATGTCACTCTGAAGTCACATTTCAGTCTAAGGAAGGAAGGAAGAATTATTCTCACTCTCACCAACACCGGTTTTCATTGTACAATCTTTTCTCCCAGTAATAAGATTTTACAGTGAAATAGGCAGGAATAAAAGGAGAAAATGAGGTTAGAAGAAAGGAAGGGAAATACAGAACTGGACTGAGTGACAGCACAAGTAGTACCAGGCATGATCTTCAATTAACCAAGATCTACATATTTTTATCCACCTGAATAAAAAAAAATTGCTATTCAAACTGAAGCTTAAGAATTATGCTACCTGTGTATTGCTTCTACCTTCCCCCATAACCAATTGTCTCAAGGGTGCATTTTTCTTCACATTAGTAACTAAATATGCAGAAACAATCTCATTCTCTAGTTTTGTTTGTTACAATACATTACATTTTCATTCAAATAAACTCATTATGCTCATCATATTTAGAGTACATGCTTGTCTACTTGAATAGGTGAAATGAACAAGTCACAAAAAACATAGACATGTATTTTCAAGTAACTGCAAACTTATTTCTAGCAAACCTAGTACCTATAATGTGGTAGTTATCATTGCCCCATAGAATAGCAGAGATTAGTTGTGGATTGGTCAGGATGGATAATGTTGTTACCATGTAATAAAACAAAGGATCTGAATGAGTAAGGCATTAGCTATTTTCCTACAATAATTGGAATCACCAAAAGAGAGAGCCCTAAAATGATGCTGGTAAACAAATGGACTGGGTTAGAAAGAGTATTTTATATTTTTCCCCTTTTCTGAAGATCACAGAGTACTTTCTAAATATTAACTGGTGTCTACTTGTTCCCTGCAAAATTATATTGCTTGGAACCTATTTCTCATACTGCTCTCTTATTGACTTGATTCAAGAAATGGTGTTCTTGCAATGGTGCACTCAGAGCTCTCAAGGAGCCCCTGGTGCCTTTTCAATTATTTCTGTTAAAAATAAGGCTCTCTCTATTATGGGGAACAGTTTTTAAAATTATCTGAGGAGCACATGGCAGCTTATAAATCATTGCATGCAAATAACCATACGTAAACTGTGACTTAGAAATCAAATATGCTTTTGAAAATTAGTTTAATACAGAACTGCAAAATAATCCAGTCCTTCAGAAGACTTGACTCTGTCTAAGCCTAAGGATTCTCATTTAGTAAACGATATAAAAATAAAATAGATCCTTCCTATAAAGTCAAGAATAATCTTTTCAATTTGATTACTATTGATGATCTTCTAATGGTATTTCTATGGGCCATCAGTAACCTTTGAGGATTACAGGAAATGTGGCCTTATCTTTGTCTTACAGAGTTACCATTCCACAGAGTACAATCAACTTACTATAAGCAAAATTATTTCATGAGAGAATCTTTCATGGGCCAACTCCTTTGACAAATGCAAGTGTTTGAGAACCCAGGGACCTCTCTTCTCCCTTCCCATGGCAGTAGCAGTATTAATTTGGGGGACAGAGGATGGGGAGAGATGGTGGTGGTGGTGGTGGTGGAAAATTTGACAAAATTTTGCTTTTGGGCCCAGAATCTACGCTTAGCCACTCCTTAAGAGTCTGAAATTTTGCTGATTTCTGATGCTTCTACTTAATTATTTTCTTCTTGCTCAAGAGTGCTGTGGCCAAACTGGTAGTGACTAGTGAAAAGCTGGCCTTCTCCTCATTGATCAGAACATTCTCTTGTGACAGATTTCCCTGGATCAGATCCACATGGCATTTAGGAAATCATCATGTGTGCAGAATAAGATGGAATCAACATTTCAATGTATTTTACTGATTTTAGAATATATTATTATATCTTAAGATTACTTTCTTTAGAAAACTTAAATAGATTCAGATAATTTCTACATATGTGAACTGATCTTGTCTCAATGCCTTTACTTGAAGAGCTTACCATTATTTGAATGCTAAGTTTTCTTATAGCAAATAAGAAATTTTCAAATTTTTTAATGATAGTTCAGATTCTATAATATGATGATATAAGCAATAGAAGATTATTCTATTATCCTTCTACTATTTTAATTTTTGTACAGAATTAGTTGTAAACAAAAATGAGATGATTAACAATTCATATAGTTGTTTTCTAAAGGGGGATTTGTAAGATGGTAGAAAAAATAGCTCTTTTTTTTTTTCCTTTCCAAAGGAAATGATTGCAGGGTTTTTATTTAAACAAGATTTATTCATAAATCTCAGCTCTTGCTCAATTTAGCTGTATATATTGAGATCTGATGTGCTATTTATTTACTTAGATAGTTAAAATAGCTAATTAGATCTTAGCTTTTTCAAGGATCAGACAAATTTAATAAACTTAGAATGAAATGAATCTTTCTAAATTTAAAGCCACAAAACATTTACATAGAGATGTTAAGCAAGAGAAGTTTAGAAGTTTACTGTTAATAAGCAATCATCACATTTTCCTACTCAATCTCAGTATAATATGCCAATGAGTACATGGATCAAAGATGGAACATGCCTTACTCTGCCAGACCCATTGCTCAAGTTAAAGCAAGGAAATTGCTGATAAGACATAAAATTCTGGGATTCTTTGAATTGTCATGGGAAAGATGATGGTGAGTGCTTTTAAGCCAAGGAAAAAGAATGCTGTTAAAGCAATCCACCTTCATTAGCCCTGTCCCTCTTAATGGAGCTCCAGTAGCATGGAAAAACTACCAGCTCTTCTGGGGAATCCTCTCTCTCTGTACTTAAGCTCTAACTCACGGTACACTTCTTAGTGACACCCTGCACCCCCCCCCCCAATAAAAGCACACACACACACACAAAAAAAACAAATAAAAATTCCTCATATGTGGCCCCTTGCATGCTAAACTAAATTTTATAATATGTACCACTACTTGTTATTTCTACTTATTATTTCAAATATAATGGATCCAAGACTGATTAATTCTTCCCTACATGCTGTCTTAGCCACCCTGCACCAATACCTTTGGTAGGCAGAATTCTAAGATGACCTCCAAGATTCCCATTCCCCGGTGTGCACATACTATAAAATCATCTCTCCTTTAGAGTGGGTGGGTCCATCAGTATGATTGGATATCATGCCCATGACAGTGTTACTAATCAGTTGATTCTGAGTTAATGGAAAGTGAGATTTACATGGGTGAGATGAACCTAATCAGGCAAGTCTTTTAAAAGAAAGTGAAACATCAGAGAGACACTGTCCTGCTGACCTTGAGAAAAGCAAACAGCTACAATGTGAACTTCCTGTAGAGAAGGTCAGGTATCTAGGACAGGAGAGGGGTGGCATCTAGGAGCTGAGAGTAACCCCTGGCTGACAGCAAAACAGAAAATGGGGACCTCAGTGCTACAACTCCAAGGAACTGAATTCTGCCAACAATCTGAGTAAGCCTGGAAGAAGACCATAAGCTCCAGAAAGGAATGCAGATTTGCTGTCACCTTAATTTCAGCCTTGTGAGTTCTAAAGCAGAGAATCCCATTAAGCCAAGCTTGGGCTACAGGAACTGTCAGATAGCAAATGGGTACTGTTTTAAGCCACTAAATTGGTGGTTATTTGTTGCACAAGAATGGAAAACTAAAACAATACTGCCAGTGTTTGAGAAGTGGATGGCAATGCAGACTTAGCATGGCAATGCAGACTTTTCTCCAATATTTTATTTTTTTAATTACTTCAGTGAGAATTTGGAAGAAATAAAGACTCGAAGCAGATGACTTGATTTTTAGGTGGTCTTCTTCAGTTGTAAACCTCACTTTAATAGCTTAAAATTCATGACAAGTCATGGTTTTTGTGATGAAAAATATTTAGAGTTTTAAATAGATGCTTAGCGTGGTAGATTATTACTAGACAAATTTCTCTGCTTTGCTAGAATATCCTAACCATAGTGACAACTAAATATTTGATTCTATGAGTTTTCCTAAACAAAATGTGCTGCAATATTCTATGTTAGTTCTTCTACCAGTATTTCTTGGAAATATGGTTTAAGGAACGTAGATGACATCTGGTTTGTCATATGGTGAGCATTAATATGTTGTACAGTTCTCTTTTTCTTTCCGTAATTTTTCAAACAGTGTTTTTGATAAAAATCATTGATCTTCCAGGAAGCCAACAGCTCCCACCCTTGAGATAAAAGTAGTATCTGCAATTCCAGGACATACTGATGCTACTTGACATCCTTTTAGTATCACACAGACCCCTCATTTTGAACAAGCCTTTCATTTTAAAAGCATCTCTAGACAGCTGACATATCTCTTACACTCTGCAGAAGCCTGTAATTTATCTAGCTTAAATTCTCTAAGGAGTTAACCTAAGTATTCTCGTACATTGTCTCTGGATTGACTGTTATATTTGCATCTGTGCCAATTTCTAGATTGACTTAATAATTCTTCTCAGACAAAAGTAGTGAAGTAGTCAATTTGTATAGTACTTAGAAGATTCCTCAATAGAATTGGATGTTGCTGCTTTCTGGTTGTGTTTCTGTGTGATCATTCATGTGTATACATGTAAAAATTATTTTAGTATTTGTAAAGTCTATGTGATATAGGGAGACTAGATTATAAATTTCTAAGGTTTTAATTTGGGCATAGAAAATAGAGATAGAAATTAGGTTGTGGAAGTTTTGATTGAATATTTTCAATCACGGCCTCTTTTCTTATTTTTTTACTGTCATTTTCTTCCAAGACAATTTACATATGGATAAGTCTACATATACCATAACCTTTCTCTCTAGAAATTTTGTACATTAACCATGGAATCAAAGGAAAGCCTAACTTTTTAATATATAATAAGTTATAAGTACTGATAAGTTGAAATAAAAAGTCTCAGAATGATATTAAATACTGATATTTTTCTATGCTTCCCACAGTACCAATCCAAGGTTCTCCTGCAGGCTAATATTGCTCTTGCTATTTTCATCATGAGAAGTGTTTCCTTATGTACCCTGCCCTAAACTCTTTGCATTTTTTTTCAAACCAAATGAATTTAAGATTTTCTCCTATTTATTTTCTTAAAAATAATTACAGGATTATTATAGCTTTTAAGATTTTGGTCACATATTGATCATTATTACACCTCAAAAAATCACTTTTATTTATTTTTTGGAAGTAAAAACAGCTTTAATATATTTCCATAAGTAGAAAATTTTTAAGTGAAATTTACATGACATAACACTAATTAACCATTTTAAAGTGAACAGTTCAGTGCCATTAAGTACATTCACAATGTTATCTAACAACCACATCTATCTGGTTCAAAACATTTTTATCACCCTTAAATAAAACCCCATACTCGTACAGTTGTTATTTCCCATATTATCCTCCGATCAGCCCCTGGAAATCATGAGTTTGTATTCTGTCTCAATAGATTTACCTATTATGTCTGTTTCATACAAATGGAATCATACAATATTTTACCTTTGTGTTGGGCTTCTTTCATTTAGTATGTTTTTGAGGATCATGCACAGAGTAACATGTATCGACACTTTATTTTCATGGCTATATAATATTCCATTGTATGCATATTCACATAATATATACACACTCCATTGTATGTATGTAAAATAAAACCTCAATTTTTGTTTATTCATTTCTCCATTTATGGTAATTGGGGCTGTTTCTACCGTTTGAGTACTGTAAATAACATTGCTATGAGATTTTTGTACAAGTATTTGTTTTAGTACATGTTTTTAATTATTTCAGTTTTGAATCTAGAAATGGAATTACTGAGTCACATAGTACTTCTATGAGTAACTTTTTGAGGAATTGTCAGATTTTCTCATGGCCGTTGCACCATTTTGCATTCTCACCAGCTATGTATGAGGGTTTACAAATCTTCATCAACACTTGTTATTATATTTATTTATTTATTGTCATCCTAGTGGGTGTGAAGGGATATATCATTATGGTTTCAATTTACATTTCCCTAATAAATAATCATATTGAGCATTTTTATGTACTTTTTGGTCATTTGTATATATTCTTTTGAGAAATGTCTATTCAAGTCCTTTGTCCATCATTACTACTAATTTATTTATTTATTTATTTATTTATTTATTTTGCAGAGGGCATAATCGTTTGTCTCATTTAGTTGCAGAAGTTCTTCATATATTCTAGATTCAAGACCCTTACCAGATATATGATTTACAAACAATTTCGCCCATTCTATAGCTTATCTATTCACTTTTTTGATAATGTTTTTTGATGCCCAAAAATTTTCAGTTGTGATGAAGTTCAATTTATCTGTTTATTTTTGTTAATCCTGCTCATACTTTTGGTATCATACCTACAAATCCATTCCAAATCCAAGGTCATGAAGATTTACTCCTACGTTTTTTTCTAAGAGTTTTATGGTTTTACCTCTTATATTTAGGTTGTGGATCCATGTGGAATTAATTTTTTGTGCAAGATGTGAGGTAAGGATCTAACTCCATTCTTTTGAATGTGAATATCTGGTTGTCTCAGTACCGTTTGTTGTAAAGACTATTCTTTCCCCATTGAATGGTCTTGGGGATGAACGGGTTCACTTTAATTTTTACATTTATAAATATCCTGTGTCTCTTTTCTCCTTGCACTTTCATTTGTATAATGTACAACATATTCTAATGCCAAAATTAACACATTTATTTTCAAATATCTCTTCTTAAGCAGACATATAAAATAATGGTAATCCATAGAACACTACTTTAGAAAATAATTTTAATAAATATATTTTTAAATTAAATTTTATTATAACAACCACATTTCTCACAAAACAGTAAAGAACATCAGGCAGAGAAATAGTTCCAATAAGGTAATGAGATAAATATAAAGGATTATAAATAACATTCCCAGTAGAGGTAGTAGATAAAATCTGATCCCTCAAAGGAAAAGACTTAAAACATTCAAAGCATATTTTAGAGGAAATTAGAAAACCAATGCATCATACCACCAAAAGTTCAAAAGTAGTGGGCTACATCATATACTTTGAAAAACTTTTTCTTTTAAGTAGACATGACATTAAATTGGTAAAAATTTCCTCTCTTTTATTTCTGCATTCATTCCCCAAATCAGAGACATCAATTTAATTTAGATATTTGGAAAATGATATATGATAAAATAGCAAAAACAAAAATAAAAATTCACTATCACCTTCCATAGATTTTCCTTTGGGTAAATGAGTTTTTTATATATTTAATTTTATTAAACAAATCTGAGGTCATTGATAGTATTATTGTTAAGGGTAAATTTGTCAATGAAACATTTCATAATAAGAACTTCTAATTCCAGACATGACAGAACAGTTTACATCAGATTTGGTCTTTCACAAAGGTAGTCCAGGATGGCAGGATACAAAATACATATAAAAAACAAAACAAAACAAAGCAAAAAAAACCCCACAGAAACCATTTCAATACATAAGAGACAGACTAAGGAACCCAGCACTTGAGGGTGCTTTTTCCTTTTGCCAGAGAGATGAAAAATATACTGAATGACTCTCATGTTCAGATGTTCTTTTCCCTGAGGAATAGAACTTAATGCAGAAAATAAAGGATAATTCAAAAGCATGTTGTTTGGATTCTGAAACATTTTTAGTAGGAAGAAGAGACAGAGCATGAATTTTCAGGCAGTAAAGGCATCCAGCATTTCAGGGGCTGAGTTCTCAAAGAGGAGGAAACCATACAGAAATGAGCTCAGAATGCTGTTCATAATTTCCCTTGGTATGTTTGTTGTTTCCTGCATGTGCAAGAAGACACTACAAAAACGCAAATAGAAGGAAACAGGTAGATGTGTAAAGATCTGATCAGATATCTAAAAAAATAAAACTCACAATGTTGGGAATGTACACATTAAGGTTCAGGACTCTTCAAAATAGAGAGTTCCTGTTAAATATTACAGACTCTTAAATGATACCACAGAGGGCTTTGTTCAGATAATAACTACTATGTCTTAAGAGTAAGAATAAACATTAGAAATAGTGAAAACTAGAAATATTGTGGCCTAATAAAATCTAAAATCCAGCCTCAAAATGACCTGCCTATTCTTTATCTCTCTGCTAGAAATAAATTTAATAGTATCTAAATGAAGATAATACCATCAAAATTCTCTATAATAGTTTTCTTACACAATATTGTCAATCCAATAAAAAATTACCAGACTTACCAATAAACAGGACCAAAGAACATAAAACAAAGAAAAAAAATAGATGAAATATGCAAGAAGTCTAGATACTGAAGCTATCGCACAAGCACTTAATAAAACTATGATAAACATGTTATAGGAAAGAGAAGAGCAAAAAACTTTCCAGAGAACTATAACGTACTAAAAAATGACAAATGGAAATATGAATAATGACATATACAAGAATTTAATTAGTAATTAAAAATGCTTCAAAGCAAAGTAGATGTGGTAGAAAAGAATAGAGGGGTGAAAGTTTAGTTACTAAGATATATCCAGATTGAAATAAAGAAAGAAAAAATTGTGGAGCAAACAACTGAAAATAATGTATAACACAGACAGGGCCTGATGAATATTTCCAACAAATGTATATTTGGGATCCTAGAAGCAGAAGAAGAGAAAGAATTTGACAGAATCAACATGTAATAAATACTAAAAGATTTTAGTACTGACAAAATACCACAATCTATTGATAACAATATGGTCTACAAACTCTAAGCAGAATAAATATGAAGAAAACCATACCTAGGCATCCAAAGTTTATCATATGACAACCTAAGTCAAAGTGAATATCTTAAAGGCAGCCAGAGAAAACTAACACCCGCCCTTCACAGATTAAAAATGACTGTTGACAGATTATTTAACATAAGCACTAAAAGCTAGAAGACGATAGGATGACATCTTTAAGGCACTTAAACAAATTGCATTTAACCTTTAATTTTATTTGCACACAAAGACTAACCAAGGGAATATGCAACCAGAAAATTTGATTATATTACATATTAAAGGGTTTTTAAAATCAGGGAAATGAGACACAGGAAACACAGTAATACAGTAAGGAATAAAGAGAAACAGGAATTGTAAATATGAAGTTTCCTCAAAATAAGTATTCCTTGTTCTAAACAATAACAATATAATGCCTGTTCTGAGTTTAGAATACACACGTAATTAAAATATATATCGATGACAGCAATAAGGCAGAAATTGTGTAAATGGAATTAAAATGCTATAACACTTTTACATTGTTTAAGGTGTGTTAAAATTATTAAAGTAAGGTAACTGTAACATGTTAAAGGTTGTACTATGAAATATCTACAGCAACCACCAAAGGAATAATGAAAGGTGGTAAAATTAAGAAGCTGAAGGGAGGCATAGTACTAACAATACTAATAACAATAAAACTAATGAATAATAGTGACTTGATTAATCCAAAGAGGAGAGAGAGAATAGAAAACATTGGACCTAAAACAATTGATAAGACAGTAATCTAAATGCAAATATATCAGTTATTATATTAGATAACAAATTAAATACTTCAATTAAAATACAAAGATTGATCAGACTGCAATGAAACACTCAAGTACACACATGTTACAATCATTATAATTTATTCTAGGAATGTAAGGTTAATCTAACATTTGAAAACCATTCAATATAATTTACCTCATTAACAAAACACAACAGAAAAATCATGTTATTATTTCAAAAAGGTAGAAAAAACAATTTATGATAATATGTATGAATTTATGACAGCATATCCTTTCACATTTTCATATTAAGCAAGTTTAGATTAACAAATAATATTCAGAGAAATTATAAATCTTATCCTGTTCCAAACTTTACTAAATATTTGAAGGATACAGGGAATGAAGAGGTGCACATAAAGCAGGGAGAGGTTTGGGACATCCTGGGACGTACCTAAAGTCCTTTCATACAAGTGCTCTTTGGCCCAAAGTATGTGCAGTTTCTAAATAATATTAATGGGTCATCCTCAGAGCATGGAACATTTAGATTGTAAAATATCTCTATTTTATATCCCAGAGGTTTACCACTTATATGATATTCTGCAGGGAACTATAACTCATACAATCACAGGTGACTTTACCGTTAAGTAATCTTGAACCAGGGATGTTTTGTAATGATACGATAATGTGTTCATTCTACATCGTCCACCCTCCTGGCAATTGGGAGAGAAATGAATCACAGAGTAGCTCCTTGAACTAGTTTCTCCCAATGTATCTACGTACAAATTCTATAGCAAACTTCCAATATAACCATGAAATACTAAAAGTTTTCTCTGTGATATAAATGAGATGGGAATTTCCACTATTGCTATTCTGTTGAAAATTGTACTCAAAGTTCTAGCCATTGTATCATGGCAAGATATTAAAATTGGAAAGAATTAAATAAAATTGTCATTCTTTGCAGAAAACATGATTGTATACCTAAAAAAACTAAACAAAGCTACAGAAAGAGTGAAAGTTCATTTTGCAAGATTTGTGGCTTTAAGATCAATGTAAAAATAAAACAAAACAACACCACAAAAGTATTCTCTATACTGCAAAAAAAAAAAAAAATAGAACATGAAATTTTAAAATATCATTTATAATATCATTAAAAATTGCAAGTCTTAGGAATAAAATGAATAGCAGATGTGAAAATTACAAATTTTATTGAAGGAAATTTGAAAAGACCACACAAGTGGAGGAATATATCATTTTCATGAATAGAGACTCTTAGTTTTTTAAAGATGCCAAATCTTCCAAAATTGAAATTCTGAAAAACTTTAGTCAAAATTCCAGTAGGTTATGTATACTTTGCTTATATTGAAAAGCCAATTTTTAAATTTACATGTAAATTCAAGGGGCCAAAATGGCCCTCTTGGAGAAATAAAGCAAAATTAGAATTCTTGTATACTTGGATTAAAACTGTATGGTGCAAGTAATACATCAGTGTAGCTGAATGAAGAGTGCAGAAATAAACCCATACTTACACGGTCACTTGTCCTACAACAAGGTTGCCACTACAGTGCAATGTGGGAATGCTGTCTACACTGTAATATTTCAACTAAAGTTTGCAAAAAATTTCATAGTACTATAAAATTATATTTTATATATTAAATATTTATAACACTTGAAATATATAATTTAACACATATTTATTGATGAGTTTTAATACATTATTATTTCTATCATATGTATTTAATACATTATTAAGCTGAGATTTCTTTGTCAATTTTACTGGTCTTGTGAGAGTCTATTGATGTTAAAGTTCCTATCTAACTCAAAAAGAATAATACCCTTAAAAGGGAAAATGTTTCTTCTAGATCAATACAATAGTTTTTTTTTTTAATTTGAGAAAGTTGCCCTAACCTACTAATCTGTATATTAAAGAATGGACATCACAAATAGTTTTTTGGGTTAAATTATCCAAATCCTGTCTGATCCTGCCACATATTTCAAATGGAATTGAAGAATTTTTGTTTGTTTGTGTTGCTTTTATACACCTGACCCTTAAGAGAGGAAAACAAAACTTAACTTTGGGGTGATCTGAATAACAAGAAAGTAACATCAACTACTAATTTTCCTATTCCCCACCACTGGACACAAAAGAGAATATTATCACATGGTCTCTGTGAAGTTGGTTGCCATATTAAATGTCTGTATGAACTTCAGGTATCATGAATATCATATGAATATGGTGGATGTCATTTCAGATGGAGAATCCCTAGTATGTGTGTATAGGGAATCCCTTTTCATTTCTTGTCCACAGGAGCACACTAGCTGTATTGTGGTCTTCTTTATCAACTCTATTTTATTACAAAGGGAAGGCTATGTTTCATTCTCTTATTTTTTCCTTAGATAGAGTTAAAGGAGTAAGAGTTAAATTACTATGGAGCAATTGCTTCATTATACTTTGAAAGGTATGTAAATAAATAAAAACATTCTTCTAGCCAATTCTTGGTTATTTTTATAGTTTATCTCTGTTTCGTGGTACATTATATTGTTATCCAAAACATACTTAGTATTTAACTCAGTATGAGATATCATAAACAGAACTCATAAAAACCTCAGTGGAACATCTAATTTAGATAAAAGTTAATGCAAATCAGCAACCTACTGATGGCTGGGTTTAGAAAGGTTTAAATCAGGACATGGCTGAGGAATTTAGGAAAAGGTGTGTGCATGGGGGTGCACTTACACTCTTATACAAAGGGCACCTATCTGATGAGTAAGCAAAAGCCATATTCTATTAATTTTCTGTTAATTAATTTATTACATATATAAAGTACCAGTTAAAATGTAGCCTGAAACTGCTGGGGACATTGATTATAATTAGGTTTAAAAACCATGAGTGCCCCACTATACATTTTTTAAGGTTATGACCCTATAAAATTCAGTATTCAAGACAGAAAATCAATTTTTTCTAAGATGCATTTCAAGTCAATTTGAATGGGCAAAACTTCATTTAGTTTACATGATAGTTGTTCACATTACACCCTGCATTCTCAGAGATATTTAGACTATAATAATAATAATTTCTATAAAATGCAGGAATTCTTCATTCTGTGATAATGGAAGCTAGCCTGTTAGTCTGATTCATCAAGATGGATTTGGGACGTGGCATTTTAAGACAATTAAAGTTCTAAATAATTGTTCTTTCTGTGGTGGTTGTAAGCTTTTTCTGTACAGATTAGTAGACATGTATGGTACTACCACACAATCGGAATTTAGTTTAAAGATTTGTTTTTACAGTTCAATGAAGTGGCTTCAGAATGTTGTTACCTATTGGTGTATGGTAAGAGCTTCCATGTAGAGGAAGAGTAACACTCCTAGCACCTTGCGCATTCATTCTTCCCCAGGGGAGAAAGGGTGAATTATCTGTTTGATAAAAGCAATATTACCTGAGTCTTCCTCTGACTTTCACTTTTTGCTCATTTTGTTTTAGTGGAGCATCCTCTGTCTCTGCTTTTCAGCCCATAATTTGCAGAAGAGGCTCTAATCCTGAAATAGGGATCCCTGCAATTTGTTAGCATTGCCTGTGCCTGGATGGATGACTGCATTGAAATCTAGAGTTCAGTATCGGAAAGTCCATTTAGCTGAGCATCTAATGTGTATCCTTTCATGTAGTTTTTGTCAGTAATAAAGTTAATATTTTGAACTCTATTTGTCTGATGCCTGTGTTTACCTCTCAATTAGTTTCGAATTTAAGAATGCATTTATTGGACTCCTTATGCCCCATCATTATCCTAAGTATTTTCTATTGATGAGAATATAAACTCTTTGTAAGGAAGGGAGCAAAAGAAGGATGGAATTGACAGAAGTTTAGCTCCCTATTATTCTGCAATCTGTCAGTGTCAGGTCTTGCCCCAAATTGTCTTTTCCATTGATTCAGATAGAGTTTGGAATAGGCTTAATATGATTCTTGGTGTTTCTCTTTTCTGGATACAGTGCATCCTACACGGGAGCTGTGTTCTGTAAAGTCATTAAGGACACTGAATTAGCAAATATTCAACAATTGTCCGTAAAGGAAATTCAGGATTAAGTTCCTGTGAGCCTCTGTTTGCAACATTTTCATCAACCTATCAATACATAACCTTGTCTTATCATTTCCATTTAAAGATACTTTACTTAATACATATTGTTGATTTATTCATATTGAACTCATTGCCAACATCACTATAATTCATTCCTGAATGGAGCTTATCTAACATGCATGTTATCTCCACAAAGCACATCACTGTCTTCTTGTGCTTAGCAGCCCTAGACAACAGGTCACACTATGCTTCAGGGTCATTTTAAACAGTAAAATCAACAAGAAAATGCACCAAAAATGTGAAAAATATGGCACTAAATAGATTATGAAAAGAACACTTGGTTACAATATGGAAGCTGAAATAAGAAGGCTGAGTATCCTGTCCAACCTCAGCTAGGAACACACACATCAGGCAATTCAATTCTTTTGCCATTCTGTATATGTTCATGAATGACCATAAAAGTACCTTACTTATTGATTTGGGGGCTATAAATAAATTTTAGTGAGTAGGTAAATTCACAGATATGGAATCTGCAAATTACGAGGCTTGACTCTACGTTTGACAGAATCCCTTATAATATATTGTCTACTTTTTGAGAGTTCTTTTCCCTGCCTCCAAAACACAATTATAAACTTATGTTTTGAAATTGCTTAATATTTTGGCTCAATGTATAAAGCTAGTCAAGTGAGGGTTTTACAAAAATTTTCTATTTCTAACTTTATCTCTGGAGAAATATAAAACCAGAGAAAACAAAACTATCCATTGAAGTAAAATCTCAACACAGTGGCAATACTTAGAGGATTCTGTGAGGTATTTAATCCAGCAGATATTTTTATTTCAACACAGTTTTGCTGAATGATGAAAAAGTAAGATTTTTATAACAGAGGTTTTCTCTGGTGACTATTCAGTTTTTATTTTTGCTGTCTCCTATGAAGTAGAAACCAGTTGTGCTGTAGTTGAATTACTTATAAATATCATTTTCCATGAGGTGACAGTTACTTCTATCCTTTCTCATGGTTTCAATCGACATTTCAATCAAGCTCCTGTGCTCCAAGAGATAAAACAAATGTAACACCCCAGACCAGTCACGTGTGCAAATCAAAACAAGAGTGAGCACATTGCTTCCTATTTTCATTGCTGATTCAGAAAGCATTTTTCCATTTGTGTGTTCACTCTGATTATTTATTCAAAAAATACTTAAAGTGTAGTATTATTATTATTGCCTCATTATTGCCAGTGAATGTTTTGTGTTTGTAATTTTTGGTTCTCGAATCAGACTTATGCACTTGGGATTCAGCACCTCCTCAGCTACTGCTCTGTTTCAGGTCCCTGACTAACTCCTCTGGGCCTGAAAACTTTCACCATCTGGGGCTCATCAGTCATTCTCCTACGAAGGCTTGACTGTCCCATCGCTGGCTCCAGGTAACTACAGTGGCCAGCCCCACGCTCAGGGATTCTTTTACCTTTCACTTCTGGATTGGGATGAAACAACACACTGCAGAGCATGAGATCTGACACCTGAAACAGCAGCTGAAAGGGCCCGATGATGCTACATGGAAGTGCCAGGGAGTCACTTCCCAATGATGCAAACAACAGCCAACAGGAAACAGGAGAGTGGGGGATAAGGAAGATGCACTGCATTTCTTTTCTTTCTCTCCTGGATGACTCTGAGGCTGGAGGTGTCTCTGCTGACTGGCCTGCTCTGCCCCTCTTCATGGCTCACTGTAAATCAGTGGCCAGCATAGCAGAACAGAGCTACATGCTGCTTTACATCTTCTAACACCTCACTTCTCCTTTTCCATGCCCTTGCAGGCCTGGCTTTACACCTTCCAAATAGAGCATCAGTGCACCCACTCTCCCTTTCAGCTCTGTTTTACAGTGAATCTGAACTAAGACAGTTCTTAAATTTAAAACTCATCTTTTACTTAGCAAGAGATAGGACCAATAAGGATTTATGATTTTCTATTCCCTATTTCTCTTAAAAATAGAAAATCAAATTATTTAGTCAGCTTAGCAGGCTTTTAATATTAATAAAGCAAAAATATCCAGGGACTTGAATGTATGGTTTATATACCACATAATACATATTTCAATTTGTAAGCTTTCTGCTTGAGAATAAAAAAAGGGGGCCATTAATTTAGCTTGAAATGCAGCAGGAACATATGGGGAGTAAGGGCCTTTCATGAGAATTTTAGTGCGCATTATATTTCATTCATGTATTATTCAGCACAGCTAATACATAAAATCCAGTTCAGGTGACAACAAGTGATAGTCACGCATGCTTCTACCTTCTCTTTTGTATCATCTTGTGAACTGCTTTTCTTTGAGCTCTGCTCAAAGCAGCAAAACAGCAGGGACCTTCACTTCACACAAACTCCCAAAGAGAAATCATGCTGAATACTTTTCATTTAGAAATAAGAAATTTGGAATAAATCCATGAAAGTGAAAATCCATTAGATAATTGCTACTAAATGTCTAGCATTTTAATTTGGGGATTTGCAGCAGCACACCGCTCTTGAACTGGCAGAGTTAGATGGAGTTCTGTCTAAATCTTGATGGATATTAGCTTTCAGAATAGTCATCACTGCTATTTTCCCTGTCGTGTAAGTAATCATCAGCTCTGTGTATTTTATTCCATGATGGCCCTTTTGTCGAGGTGCCTAGAGATTCATTACAAATTTTAAGATAAATATTTAGCAGCAATTTATAGTTGTATTATAATTAGTTTTCATGAGACTGAGAGAATTAGTAGTAAATTTACAGATTCTGTCTGGACAGGAATCAATCTTTGGATTTAAACATTCTCTATACTTACAGTTTTCTGTCCCTTTCTCCTGTGAAAATTTCAGAAGTATATGTGACTGTATTCTAGTGTGTCATCAAAAGTGGCTATCATTACTTCTGTCATGTGTTAGCTATTCCACTGGTTTCTTTCTGTCACTCTCACTCTGCACTATGTAACCATTTCTTACCACAGATTATATTATCACCTTGTCCCTCTATCTAAGAGATAACTATTTTGTTTTTCTATTAAGAATACCTTTTCATCTTGTCCACATTCTTTAAGAACTATTCTCAGTTTTACCCAAATCCCCAAACTGTCTCTTCCTATTCCCAAAGTCTCTGTTATTTCCTCCAGCACTCCCAGTCTTGGTCAAAATTTCCACTACCTTCATTCTAAGTCAAACGTATTGAACAAACAAAACATTTCCCTGCTCCACTGTTTGGTCTCCCTCTTATCCTTAATATTGCATTCTCTATCATGTATTCACTTCAGACACATTTAAAAAAATTAATTATTTACGTTCATTCTTGGGCAATCACTCCTGATAGATTTTAAAAGTTCCATTATGTAAAAAGCATGATTAATGAGTTAGAAATATGTGTGCTTCTTAAAAATTAGAAACCCATCCTTATTCTTTTTCCATGAAATTATTATCTTTTTTTCACTTTATGAGACTTTGTTTTGAGACTCCCAGGATTGAAATGTGACTCTCTTCTCTGATCTACATTGTTTGGCTGTTAAGTTGTCAAGCTTTTTGGAGTACTTGGATTTGTCATCTATATACTGAAGGCCAATGTTACCTGTTGTCTAGAATAATTTGGGGGCTAAAGATATTCTATGAAGATTCTTGGAATAATTCTGGAACCTGGTATTCCCTTGAAAAATGGTGACCATCATTCCTAGATGGTTTGTCCAAGTGTATGGTTTGTACACAGTGCTATTAGGAGGCTCTTTAAGCCACCTCATCTAGTGATCAGATGGGAAGAGAAATTTGAAGGTTGAAGTAACAATGTATGAGAGAAGTAGTGTATGGCTGTACATTATGCCCATCTGAAATAGCCAAACATTTTTTCTTCTGATTTCTTGGAGTAGACATTTAGAAATCTTGGAAGTGCAAAATATTTTCTCCTAAAAAGTTTGGCAGTTTTACTAAAGAGCAAAAGAGAAATATTATAGGAGTTTGTGAGGCATGGCAGAAGCAGTTTACTGGGAGTAAACTTTCACAATCTGTGCTTGCTTTAATTTATCTCTGACCTGTGTTTGGGGTAGCCTTGCTACTAACACTAAAAGATAGGATAATGATTATGCTAATTACCTCTTAGAGCATATAAAACTAACACTATGGATTTGTGTGTGTGTGTGTGTGTGTGTGTGTATACACACATTCTATATAAAAATAATGTCTATACACATTATATATAATATATATATGCACGCATTATATATGTATAATATTTTATATATATATATAATGAAGATTGTTAGAACACTCATCAGATACCAAAAATTGTATCTGGTTTTTTTGAAGTAAGACTGATGATTTGAAATGAGACACTCATTCACTCTTTCTCTCTCTCTACACACACACACACACACACACACACACACACACACACACACACACACAAACACACACATACACTCACAAGCGTACTTCAAAAAGCTTATGGCAAGATTCATATTATCTTTTAATTCTATTTTCCCATGAAATTTTTGAAATTCATGGTGTACATATATACATATATATTATATATATAGAAAGAGTTCTAAAAACCTTTATTGTTAAAATAAACAAACAAAACAAACTTTTGTCTTTTCATTAATTTCCTTTGTAACTTTTAATCTGTTCTTCAGCTGAGGTATTTTATTAATCATTCACTTATATCCAGACTGCATTGAGCAGTGATTTATTCAAAATTACTAACTGAGGGACTCATTTTATTTAACTTTACTAATTTGTTGGCAAACTGGAAGGATGCCAGATGGCAATTTTTTACTACTTATTTCCAAAAGTACAATAAGTAATTTTTCACTTTTATAAATACAATGTTAATGATACTTATGATACCTCCTGCGTTCAGGAAATACTTCTACCTATTCCTCTATAAATGATTCTTCAACTAGAAAAATATCTAAAGACTAGGTTAACAGGAGCCTCCCCAAGTGGCTGAAGACGTTGTAGCTGTCATTATGCCACGCCTCATGCTACGTAATTCTGAAAAACAGTGGGTAGTAAGAAATGTCTTCTCTTTCTCTTCTTCTTCAAATAATCTACCCTCATACTTACATGACCACAGCATGATCTGAAAATTATTTTGTACTAATCTTTTGCTACATTCATCACTAACACAATTAAGTATTCCATGATTATTCATTTAATGAGTATCTTATTCATTAGAACTTGAAATTCATAAGCACAGGAATTTTACTATCTTGCTCAAAGCTTTAATACCAATACCTAGCAAAATGCCCCATATGTGGTAGGAGCACAGAAGATATTTATTTAATCAATTAGGCTGACAAGTAACATGACATTTTGTGAAGCTGCAATGCATGTATCATTATCTGCATATATTTCATCACTACATTGCTAGGAAATAATGCTGTGATCTGATAGATTTGGGAATGCCTCTGACTTTCTGGATGGCATATACCAAATATTTTAAATTCCAGAGAGACAGAAATTTTAGGACATTTGGAGATACTTGCCAAAGGTTTTTACTTGTCTTTGGCTTTTTATTAAATAATTACTCATGCAAAATCTAGATAGTGCATTTTCTGCATCTGAATTTCTGGACAGTATATACAGAATATTTTAAATTCTAGAGAGACAGAAATTTTAGGATATTTGGAGATAATGGCCAAAGGGTTTTACTTGCCTTTGGTTTTTTATCAAATATTTACTTATGCAAAATCTAGATAGTGCATTTTCTGCTTTCAGTTATTTGTGTGATGGTAGAAATCTTCAATCACAATGGCTGGGAGCAGGTGACACAGGGATGGCTGTATTTCAGCTGAGTTTTTGTTAATTCTGATTCAGCAAGAGAAAGGATGTTCTTACTGTATATTGAAGTTTTTTACAACTATTCCTCAAAGTGAAATCAAAAAACCTTGATGAAATCTTATAATTAACTTTTGCCTCATTTAGCATTCAAGTGGACAGTTGTATTTTGGATGTATATGTGTATTACATATATGTATATATCCCTATGTGCATGTATATTTACTCATATATATTTGTCTATGTATTTACATACATCTACACTCAAATCCACATCAATATTTTTAACTTTTTATCCTCCTAAATTCTTACTTATGCTCTGAAACAAAGTAACCTCAATTAAAGGATTTATATGTTATTTAGACCTTCTTAGGTTAAATAGGCAGATAGCTTTTATTGATATTCTTTGTGCAAAACTAAGGAAATTAGCACCAGCTTTCCCATGGGCCTCAACAGGAGACTCATGAAAATTTCTGGGTACACAGCAGGAGACTGGGAAGTGCTTCCACCTGGCCCATTTGTGGGTGGGAAGTAATAGGCTGTCATTGGAAGACAGGCACGGAACCCCACCCACTTTGCTGAATCTTTCTCTCATATATGAAAAAAATCTTTAAGTTGCTGGAAGGGATCAGTAAATTCCTTCACCTCCATAACTTCTGGGAAAAGATTAGGAGCATCATACATTTCCCTCCTCCCCAACGACAGGAACTAGGCAAAGATCTGCTGATCCTTGGGATGGAGGGAGAAGCAACAGCTGCCTGCTCCTAGGAGTGGGGCGTGACAACCTCTTGGGCCCAGCATCTCATACCAATTAGAAGACAGATATCTGCTCCCCCTGAGGGAGGGGAAGGAAAGTCTTTCTCACAATGTGCTACAGATATGAAGCAGAGTTTGACTACCCTGGGAGGCGAGGAACAGGAACACTTAGAGAGCTAAACACACACGCCTCAAGCATGTAGATCTTACCTAAGACTGATGCTGCACCAGAAGAAACAAGAACTTCCCACATCCAACTCATCATGAGATTAGCATGTAGTAAAGCTGTAGGAGAGGCAAGAACACGGACAGAGATCGTCTCTGAATTGTAGATATCCAGTAACTGTGGAAATATGAGTGTGGAGCAAAGACACTGAGAGAAAACACCCATTGGCATTCCAGGTCTCATCCTAAGCACAAGTTAAAAATAACCCATCACTCGAGGAATCTGGAAATTGTGGTTCAACAAAGTTAATCATAGCAACAGCAAAAACCGAATCAAAGTCAACTATTTATGAGACTGACTCAACATTCCAGACTAACGGTGTGATAGAAGATGCTTGCTCAATTCTGGGCAAATATACTATATAACTCAGCCTCCATTGTTCTGTTCTTCTATACATGCTCATTTTCATGCATTCGAAAATTATAACAACTCAAAAGCAGAAAAAAAAGACGTGCTTTTGAAAGAAAAAGTAGTCAACAGAGTCAGATTCAACTGACTCAGGTCACTAGAGAGTATCCAAAATAACATACAAAGTTTTAAAAAGAATGAAAAAATATCAGTGTTGTGAAACAATGTCAAATATTCTGACAGAAGTGTAATTGGACCCCTAGAAATAAAAGAAAGAATAGGTCAGGAAAAAATATGTGAAAGGTAAGGCTCAATTTTCCAAAAATAATAAAAGAAAACAGACTGCAAATTCAATAGGTTCATAGAAACCCAAGCAGAAAACAAATACATCTAGTCACACCATAGTCAAATTTCTAAAAATCAAGGAAAAACTGAAAATCTTGAAGATGGCTTAGAGAAAAAAGAGCAATAGATGATGGAAAAAACATAATTAAAAGAATTGTGAATCTTTCCATGAACTTTTTGTAGTACCCGGGTGTATTAAAGAAAAACGAGAATTGTGGGAAGATGGCAGACTAGAGAAACCTGGGATGTATTTCTCCCCCAGAAGAAGACCAGAACAGGCTCGCCGCTACCAGTGCTGCACTCACAGGTGACATTGTCAGGACCCAGGACTGTTGCTCACCTTCCCACTGTGAGTTTTGCCCCACCCCACACTGTTGTCACCTGCAGTGAGGCTGCAGCCACTGCTGTTGCTAGTAGTCATCCAAACCAGCACTACAGCTCTGACCAGGCTAGCCCGAAGGATACCTGTCCACATTGCTGCACCAGTCAGCCCTGCCATGCATGGGAACCCTGCTGCAGCCACCTGCCATTCAGTGGCCATTGCTAGCGGCTGTCTACACTGCTGCACCAGGCAGACGAGCCATGCATGGGACCCCTGCCCAAGTCACATCAACACAGCCAGCTCAGCTACTTGCGAGTCCCCCTGCTATAGCTGTGTGCAGTGCTGCCATAGCCCACCACACCATCTGGGCTGGCTGGGTGTGGGACCCCCTGCTAACACTGAAGCAGTAGCCACCCTGTCTGGGGGTGGGACCCTTGCCACTGCTTCCTTCAGTGCAGCAGCTATCACCAGGGGCTGTCCATGCTGCCACACCAGCCAGACCAGACACAGATGGGACTCATGCCCAAGCTGCCTCGCCAGCTGGCCCTGCTATGTACATGACACCTGCCACAGACATGTGTAGTGGGGCTGCTGCCACTATAGCCATCACACCAGCTGAATCGACTAGGCACAGAACCCCCACCCACACCACTGCATCAGCCAGACCAGCAGCAGGCGGGACACTCTACCAGTGCTGAAGCAGTAGCCAGCCTAGATGGGTATGGTACCCATGCTGCTATCAACTGCACCACTGTTTCCACCACTGATGCCGCTGGCAGCCACACACAGCACTGCCACTGCCACTGCACCAGTCATAATGGCCAAAGGCAAGTCCCACCACTGCCATCACACACTGACACAAGAAGGGTCACAAACAGAGACACTAGAAAGAGGTAAGACAACATAGACCCACACCCCAGTGACACAACTCACAGGAGGAATTTCACCCCATGTGCAGTGAACACAACTGCCTTCACCCAGGGGGTCACATACAGAGAACCTGGAGAATACAGAAACCCAGGATAGACAAATAGTGTACAGAGGAAAATTCCCTCCCCCCCAACCAATCCCCCTAACAATGGAAGCAAGGACTCAGGAGAAGCCTTGACCTATGGGAACAAGGAAAGAGAAACTTTGCCCAGGGTCACTCATTCAAGCCAAGGAGATCTAGTACACCCCAGCGCACTCTTCAGGGTCACAGGACACTAGCCAGGAAGCCAACAATTTCACCTAGGGTCATTCACCCCAGTCAAAGAGTGACAAGGAACTTAGGCACTTCACCTAAGACCTTAAGAGCTAGCTCACATCCTCAACATCCCAACTAACCTCAGCAAGAAATCACTAAGTGCCCCAGTGCCTACATCAGGGAGGCACTTACACAAACTCTGATACTGAGTGTGGCAGAAACACCCACACAGAGACTACACTACTGAGTCTACCCAGAACCAATACTAATATACCCAACTCACTGATCAATATAAAACACATCTACAGGAGGAAATCTCTCTCCTTAAAGCCCACTTCAGAGTAATAGAAGAAGCAACTGCTCATCCTGATCAGCATAGAGAGTCTAGAAATATGAAAAAATGAGGAAATATGACACCACCAAAGGAATACAGTAATTCTCAAGTACCAGACCCCATACAGCAGGAAACCCTTGAAATGTCTGAAAAGGAATTTCAAATAGCAATCTTAAAAAAACTCAGTGAGATACAGAAAGATTCAGATAACAAAATGGAATGAGAAAAACAATCCAGGACTTGAAGGAGGAAATTTACAAAGAGATAAATTCCATTAAAAAGAATGTAACAGAACTCCTGGAACCGAAGGACTCATTCAGTGAAATAAAAACTACAATTGAGAATGTAAGCAGCAGGCTAGAGCAAATAGAAGAAGGAATTTCTGACCTTGAAGACAGTCTTTTTTGAAATAACCCAAATAGACCAAAAAAAAAAAAAAAAAAAAAAAGAAAGAAAGAAAGAAAGAAAAGAAAAATTTAAAAAGTGAAGAAAACCTAAAAGAGCCAACAGACCACCTTAAGTGCACAAACATTCAATTCATGGATGTTCCGGAGGGGGAGGAGAAAAGAGAAGACATTGAAAATATATTCAATGAAATAATAGCAGAAAACTTCCCAGGTATTGGTAGAGATATGGGCTTCCAGATCTAAGAGGCTCAAAAGTCCCCAAACAGATTCAACAATCCAAAAAGGTCCTCTTCAAGACACACTGTAGTCAAATTGTCAAAAATCAAGTCAAAGAGAAAATCCCCAAAAGAGCAAGAGAAAAGTGTCAAGTCACTTATAAAGGAATCCCCATCAGACTAACAGCAGACTTCTCAACAGAAACTCTGCAGGCCAGAAGAGATTAGGATGATATATTCAAAGTACTGAAACAAACAAACAAACAAACAAAGAAACAAAAAACCCCGGCTGCCAAACAGTTTAATATCCAGAATATACATAAAACTCAAACAACTCAACGATAAGAAAACAAGTAACCCAGTTAGAAAAAAAAAAAATGGACAAAGGAGCTGAATAGACATTTCTCATATGAAGATATACAAATGGCCAACAGACACATGAAAAAATGTTCAACGTCACTTGACATCAGCGAAATGCAAATAAAAACCACATTGAAATGTTATCTCACCCTGGTTAGACTGGCTATTAACACAAAGACAGAATAACAAATGCTGGTGAGGATGTGGAGAAAGCGGAAGCCTCTTAGACTGTTGGTGGGACTGTAAATCAGTGCAGCCATTATGGAAGACAGTGTGGAGTTTCCTCAGTCAACTGCAGAGATAACTGCCATACAATCCAGCAATCCCATTGCTGACCATATACCCAAAGGAATGGAAATCATCATATTGAAGGTATAGCTGCACTCCTATGTTTATTGCAGCTCTATTTACAATAGCCAAGATTTGGAATCAACCTGAATGTCCATTGACAGACAACTGGATAAGGAAAATGTGGTATGTATACTCAATAGAATACTTGGCAATAAAAAAGAATGAAATTCTGCCATTTGCAATGACGTGGAGGAAGTTAGAGAAAATTATGTTAAGTGAAATAAGTCAGGTACAAAAAGAGAAATATGACATGTCCTCACTCATAAGTAGGAGCTAAGATAAAGAAAAAAGACAGACAGACAGAAGAAAGAATCACAATAATACATGGAATTTACAAAAAAAAGAAAATGAGCAAGAACTGTGGTTATTACAGGTGGGAAAGCGGGAAAAGGAGTTAGTGAGAAATTAGTTAAGGGTTGCAAAGACTGATTACGTTTTGTAAACATGAGAATAATTATCCTGACTTGATCACCACATATTGTACATATGTGTTGATATTTGACTCTGTCCCCTACAAATACAATCAATTATCTTTTGCTAAAAAAAACCTGTCCAAAAAAAAAAAAAAAAATGAAAGAACTATGAACTATAAAAGCCTTCAAATCAGAAACTATGCAAGCCAGGACTCAACGAAACATTTTAATGTACTGAAATAACAGAGATGATTAGAGGCCAGTGAGTGATAAGGTCCTGTTATTTCACAAATCAATGGCTATAGAATTAGGATACTTGGGCTCCAAATTATTAAGAAATATAAACTAGGCAGCTCAGGATTTTTCACCATTAAAGATATATTTTTAAAACTTATTTTAACACACTCTAATTCTTCTAAGCTGTAGTTTTCTAAATTTAACTTTGTCTCAGAATTTTACTTTAACATGTACGTGTTATTTGCCTTTCTGTTTTACCAGAAGTTTAATTGGCCCCAATGACTGCCCTTTTGAAATGTCTCTGAACTCTATCCATTTCTTCCTTTTTTTACTATCACTGGCTAGGTTTGGACTTTCTCTTCTTGTGCACAGAATATTGTGGTGCTTTTCTGGTTTGCCTCTTGCTTCTGCTTTAGATTAGTTACTCTGCTTACTTTGTATGTTAATCTTCTACTTAGAAATTTTTTGAAGGCCATATGTGGTATTTATAAATTCTCAACTCTATAGCATCAAACACAAGCCCTCTTGCATTCTGATCCCTCTTCAGCTAATTATCCTTAAGCACTCTACCTTTCTGCTTCCCCTAGGTTCTGTAAAGACTTACTTTTACTCATTGTATTAGTGAGGACTATTTCAGCTAAACCTAACATAAATCATATTTTTAAAATTGACTTAAACAATAAGAAAATCAATTTTATTATATAAAAAGAGGGTCAGAAATAGAACTGCTTCAAAATTGGTTGATGTTGCCCTCAATGACATCATCAAGGATCTAGCATTTTTCTATTCTCAGTTTGATCGATTCTAGTGTTGGCTTTAGCTTTAGATGGGTGACAAGATAATACATAAATTCCAATCATTAGATTCATATGTAACAGTTTCTGGAGGAATAAATGTGATTGTTTTTTCTTTGACATTCACTTAGAAACTGAAAAATCTTTCTTAGAAGCCCCTCATTGAACTTTGTCTCACATCTCATTGATCAGAATTGGGTCATATTTTTATTTCATTATTCTTAGACCATTTAGGCCTACTTCTGGAAATGTATATGAATTCAGATACCCATGAGATAATATGGAAATGTGCGAGTATCTGAAACACAAAAACAAACTTTTATGGAAAAAATAGAAAAATGGATGCAAGATAAGGACACCATATTTAATATATGTGTACTATTCTCTATTACTGAAATACCCTTGCTTATTTTAGATGATATTTTTCTACTCATTTGGCAAGACTGAACTTAAATGTCTTCTCACCATTATCTTTTCTGACTTCAAGTTACTTATTCTTCCTCTTGGATCAGCCAGGATTTAGTGAATGTCTACAATAAGTTACTTATAATTAAACGACATTATTTTTCTGTCTTCCCATCTAGAAACTCCCAGAAAGTACAAACTATGTAAATTGTCTTTACTTATTCAGCACTGAGCACAGTGCCTAAGTTTAGAGGAAGAGACAAAAATTTTTAACTGGATTTTGTACAAGATTCCCAATACACATTGTAATGTATCAATTTTAAGTATGAAAATCCCTTGATTCTGCATGCAACTTTTATACTTTCTTTATGACTGACTTTAACATAGATGGTGATTTACTGAGCATGTAATAACTCAGAACATGAAGAAAATCAGAGGGTCATATGGATATAAAATATTTCAGTCATCTGGCATAGATAATAACTTCACAGAGAAAATGTCAGACAAAATTACCCTTAAATGATTCTGAGTCCCCTATGGAAATCATGTAACTCTACTGAAACTCTTTTAAAAATTCCATGCCTGGCTTTGGTGAAATATTTATTATTTAACAAACATATTAAGTAGAATATCACTAAGAGTCGTTGAGTATATCATCCAAATTCAATCTGAATGTAGACAGTCTTTTCAGATGATAATCCTAATAGAAATACTTAGATTTTAAATTTATTCTGAATAAAATTCCTCCAAGACATTCATTTTTAATTAAATATGCTCCACACATACAGACTTTGATGACTTTCAATTGCTCTCTGAGAGATGAATATTTGGCTTCAGAGATCACAATATACACATTGTCTTAATGAATAAAAAGTTATAGGTTATAGTAATAGTGAAAATCACAGAGAATGGACCTCAGAAAGTTCATCCCTTCATGACATAAGAACAAAAAATGCACGGCAAAAATAGAATTAACTTTTAGAGAACTCTTGAAATTAACTAAAGGCTTGCAGCAAATTGGGCAGCATTTAGTAAAGAAAACTGGCTGGATTTTGGTAAAAACAGAGAACTCTGTGGTGTTTCATTTTGCTCTAGTCTAATCCCGTCTCTCAGTTCCTGCCTCAGTAGCCTTGAAAAATAACAGTGCATCTTCCCAGTTCTGGAGGAAGAAGAACACTAGTGGGAGCTCTTTCAAAGCCTCAGTCTGAGGAAGGAATCATTACCTGACCTGTCTGGTGGCTCTCTGGAAGACTCCACAGAAAGGACTACCTTTAATTGACTTCATTCAAACTCACCTAGTGTTAAAGCATCTCCCGATGCAGCCTTTATTGAAAGTTTGGCACTAAGGCTGTCTGAGGCAGTGGACAATAGTTGGGGTAAACAATACCCTAACAAAATAGCTTAAAAGGAAAAGCTGAGGATGAGATGTCCATGGGGGACATTCTTAGAAATCTAGAAGGTGATGTGCATGTGTAGGACTGTACACCTGCTCAAGAAAGATCTGAGAAGTTGTTAAGTTCTTCTTCTGATTAATCTAGAGGCTCTTTACAAGCAGGAAGAGGAAGCTAGGAAAGAGTTCTAAATTACCTGGTAGAGTGTAGAAAGTATATTCCAATATTCTCACAGGGTTCCTTAGCAAAGACTTGGAGATTCATTGGTTCTAGGCATTTCAGGAAATCTCTATTCAATTATGAGCTGACCACTAAGGTAACTGAGTACAGATTCTAGTGGCTACATCTGACAAGATTTTTCAGGATTGATTCAGAAAAGTGACTAAACAAATAATTACAATTACAATAAGGAGCAACACAAACAAACCTTGGGATGGGGAAGAATCTGATCTTCAGAGATGCCACATTACTTTATTTAAAATGTCCAGTATTTAACAAAAATTAGGAGACATGCAGAGAAACAAGAAAGGCTGACCCATAAACATGGTCCCAGGATAGACAAAACAATCTTGAAAAACATTGGAAAACTCACACTTCCAAAAAGTTGGAAGACTCACACTTGCCAGTTTTAAATCTCACTACAAAACTGTAGTAACCAAGACAGTGTGACCGTGGAGGAATGAAACAGACATGCAGGTCAATGTAATGTAACTGAGGGTCCATAAATAAACCCATCTGTAGGCAATTGATTTTTGACATGGATGTACCACTCACTAGGGAGAGAATAGCGGTTTTAGCAAATGACACTGGGATATCCACACGCACAATAATGATTCTGAATCACCACTTCATACCCTATGCAAAAATTAATTAAAAGTGAATTGTCTTTGTCCACTTGTGCTGCTATAACAAAACACCACAGACTGGATAATTTATAAGGAACGTAAAGTTTTTCCCACACAGTTCTGGAGGCTGGGAAGTCCAAGATCAAGGCTCCAGCTTCAGTGTCTGATGCGGGCCTGGTTTCTGCTTCCAAGATGGTGGCTCGAATGCTGCATCCTCCAGAGGTGAGGAACAGTATTCCTCACAAGAAAGAAGAAGGTAGAAGATAGAACCCACCCTTACAGGCCCTTTTCATAGTGACCTTAGTCCATTCATGAGAGCAGAGCATTAATGATGTAAACACCTCCAATTAAGCTCCACCTCCAACATTGTTGTATTGGGGATTAAGTTTTGCCATTAGTTTTGGAGGAGACAAAAACATTGAAACCATAACGTGGATGAAATACCTAAGTTTAAGACCTAAAACTATAAATATTTTAGAGAAAAATATAGGGATAAATCTTCAAAACCTTGGACTAGCCAAAGCTTTCTAGATTTGACATCAAGACCAACCACAAGCAACCAAAGAAAATATAGGTAAATTAAATTTTGACAAAGTTAAAAACTTTTGTGCATTAAAGGACAAGGACCCTATCAAGAACATAAAAAAAGAATGTGAGAAAATATTCGCAAATTGTGTATCTGATAAGGGTGTAATAGTCAGGTAATATGACCAGAAGTAATGACCTCTTACAACTAACAATGAAAAGAAACCCAATTGAAAAATGAGCAAAGGATTTGATTAGACATTTCTCAGAAGAAGATAAACAAATAACCACTGAGCACACAAAAAGATGCTCAACATTATTAGTCATTAGGGAAATAGAAATCAAAACAACAATGAGATACCATTTTACATTAACTAGGGTGGTTATGATTTTACTACAAAATGGAAAATAAGAAATATTGGCAAGAATGTGAAGAAATGGGAGCACTCATTTATTGCTGGTGGAATGTACAATAGTGCATACACTGTGGAAAACAGTTTGGAATTTTCTAAAAAGTTAATATAGAGTTACCATATGACCCAGAATTTCTACTTCAAGATATATCCCTGAATGAATTGAAAACAGGTGTTTAAATAAAAACTCATACACAGATTCGTAAAAGTATTATTCATAAAAAGTAAAATGGTAGAAACAATCAGATGGCCAACTGAATCCTGAGTAAACAAATGGGATATATCCACACAACAGAATGTTTTTCAGCCACTAAAGAAAGTATTCATAATACTACAAAATGGATAAACCTTATAAAACATTGTGCTGATTTTAAAAAGCCATATATTGTAGGACTCTATTTATATGAAATGTGCAAAATAGCAAATCCATAGAGATAGACAGTAGACTAGTGGTTCCCAGGGGTCAGTGCAAAGAGGAATGCAGAGTAACTACTAGTGGGTACAGGGTTTCTTTTTGGAATGAGGAAACCATTCAGGAATTACATGTAGGGTGTTTCATAACTTTGTGAATATACTAATAATTACCAAATTATACACTTTCAAATGGTAAATTTTATGGTATGTGTATTAAAGCAAAACACTTTTTTTTTTTTTTTTTGGTCTTTTTCGTGACCGGCACTCAGCCAGTGAGTGCACCGGCCATTCCTATATAGGATCCGAACCCGCGGCGGGAGCGTCTCCGCACTCCCAGCGCCACACTCTCTCGAGTGCGCCACGGGCTTAGCCCGCAAAACACATTTTTAAGTTATAAAGCCTTTATCTTTCAAAACTGGCAGATTATCTATCTATCCATCTACCATTTAACTTCAAGAAATATTCTTTCTGCCCTAACTTTTTGATAATGTAACCTATGCCCTTGGTAATACCAAAAGTCTTGTTCCAAGTCACCGTACTAAAAATATATTTGTTCAATGATCGGTTCACACACATGTCCAAATGCCAGGAAAAAAAAAAAAGAAAGAAAGAAAAGAAAAAAGGAGACAGATACCTATACCCAGATTGAATATAGTTAACCACAGAGATTTTGCTACAAAAAGTAGCAGGGTAAAGTCGAATTTAGACATAGGTATAAAAATGTAGAGAAAACAGTAAAATGTTTCCAAGAGAATCCCCATCTATTCACATAAAAAGTATTGGATATCTGAGACTATTTAGAGTGTAGAATATAAAATGTATATGAAATTAAAGTTGCACCAAGCTGGATTAAAAAATACCCAGCTAAGTTTCTTTGGTGATGTGGACACTCTTGAGAAAAAAAGAATCCACAATGATTCAGAGATGTGATCTTTTGGTGAATAAATTGACAGACAAACTAATTCAGTGAATTTCTGAAATAAAGGAGAAGAGTGTACGGATTCTGGAGTAATAAAGGGAATCACTCATGGTATTAAAACCTAGAGAGCATAATATCTATTGTAATTGCTGCTGTTGCATTTCCTTGTGGTTGTTTTGTATATGTCTAAAGTACCTTCATGAATGTTAAAACCAACAGTAAACTAAGACCAAGAATATTCCATAAGTAGAACGTATATTACCAGTTATAGGAAACAAAGGGGACAAAAAATGAAGGAGATATGGACTGTTATTTTTAAATTAAGTATTATTTAAGCAAGTGGGCTGATTAACACTACCACGGCAATGGGAGATGCTTAATTGTCTCTTTCAAAGCAGCAGTCATCCTGTGTTTCTAGAAAGCTGCATTGTACTTTGTTCTCCAACTCTGTTCTCAGAGTCTTTTGAGGCCCTTCAGTTCTGTTTGTTATGCTGTGGAAAAAAGTGAGGCAGCATGTAGAAACTCCAGAGGTGCACAGACTCAAATGAGAGCAGCTGCTGGGGAGATGAAAGTGTCTCGGAGCCAGGTGGATAGAGGGATTATGTCTTTGGCATAAGGATGGCAATATAATGCAGGTATGTATGCTATGGCATAAAGTAAGTCAAGATTCACTGCTCTCTTGATTTAAGTGAATCAATAGCATTAGGCTGAAATGTGCCACTTCCTCCTCTGAAAGAATGTAGAGCTGCTGAAAGCCTTAAGGTGCTTAAGAATATCATGTTATTCTGAGCAACTCTGGAAGAAAGAAACCTGCTATAAAATATCTCATACAGATTTTCAGGTAAAATAGTAGTGGTTTCATTGTTTCTCTATACTATTTTATAAAATTAGCAGAAATAAAACACACACGAGGGAACGGAACTGAATTTTTAAAAATGTATTTAGCCACACCATCTATGTAAGATGCAAGGTATGTAGCTACAAAAGGTGATTGCTGTCATCACAAGATTCTTTTAAATTCTCTTACCTGAGAAATAATTCCTTTTAACTAAGTTTTGTAGGGTTTTTGAAGAATGGATCTATAGTATTCTTTAACCTAGGGCATGATCCTTATACCCAAGGCACAGCTTTTCTTACCCCAGTCGAATACACGGCATGTGAACAAGGTCTCTCATCTCTGGTTGGCCCAGTATATAACACTGAGGATCAAAGTGTCAAATCAGACTAACAAGAAAAGAGATCTTGCAAAGTATTTAAATTAGACAATATTGTAAGGATACAGGTAGTGTGACACAGACAAAGCGTGGAGACGCCTGGGACTATAACAGAGCTCCTTGGATCTTTTTTGTACATTAGTATGGCTCTGGTCCAGGTTTCACATATGAAGTCTCTCTATAGAATGTATGTCAGTCTTCACTTACATGAAAGGGAGCTCTTTTAGTCATGAAACATCTTGCTTTTGTAATTACATTGTTTATGTGATATTTACCAGAATTCAGGACTCAAGATTAGACACATTCTGCTTTAACTATTCCATAGAGAAAGGTTCTCCTACTAGTAAATACTATTAGCACATCATTCAGGAGGTCTGTGGTTACTGTTATTACATTACAGAGGTGTGTTTACAAGGGGAAATGACTGATTCATTTTCTTTCTTATCCAGGGTGTCTTCCAGTAAAGGGGGAGAATGGATTGCAATCCTGTTCTAAACCTTTGCCTGTATAAATTCCTACCTTGACCAATATCTCCTTGCCACATATGAGAGTACTTCAGAAAGTTCAAAAAGTGGAAAAATGGAGTTAAAAGATAATATGAATCTTTACATGAACTTTTTGAAGACCCCTCCTGTTTATTTTCATAATTTATTTTACATCATTTTCTGAAACATTTTGTACAAAAGAATAATCTTACATTCCATTGAGTATCAGTGTTTAAACTGTCCAATGGGGAGTAAGAATTCCAGAATAACAACTCAATTATTCTTTTTCCTGCATCATCCAGTTATTCAAACCTTTTAGCATGTATTGGTGTAAATATTTAAGCGTATGTGCAATTTTTCTAAGGCCCAAATCTTCTTTCTGTTGCTCATGTTTCTGTAGATGGGGTTCCCATCAATGGGGACTCCTGACTAAGATGCTGTCCTGGACCAAACTCTAGTCAGACTCCTCTAAGACCTCGAGGCCTCTGCCTTAGTGTCCATTACTGTCAGGCCCACATTGCCAAGTTTAACAAAAATCTTAGCAAGTCATTTAAGAGAGAACCCCCCAACCTGATATCTGATCGCCTTCAATATCTTTTTTTTTTTTTTTTTGGCAGCTTTCGGGTAAGGGGATCTGAACCCTTGCCCCTGGGGTTATCAATAACCAACTGAGCTAACTGGCCAGCCCTACCTTCAATGTCTGATCAAATTCTTTATCCCCTACCCTTGATGTCTGATCACCCTGGCTTGCCTTCAGCAAGAACCCCGTTGAGTTGGATTAGCCAGAATCCCTCTTACTCCTGATATTTCCTCAGTAATTTTCTATCCACTGAACCCTACTCTGCTCCTTGGCTGCACATCACCACTTGTCCATGCTGTATTTGGAATTAAGCTAAATTCTATATTGAGGTCTCTTTCCCCCCTTTGCAACAATTCCTGGAAAAAAAAAAAATCTGTTTCTACTATTTTAACTGTTGTCCAGCTCTGGATTTCTTTGACACTTTAAATCAATCTCACAAAATGCTTTTTATCCTGGCATCATTTTCTACAAAAAGTCTGTTTTTATTTAGTTTTATCAATAATGATGAACCCTCTTTGTTACGCCACATATGTATGACAAGGAATTTATGTTTGGCATGTACCAGTTTGGCCATAAACCAGATACAATTACAGTATCATTCTCTGTTCCTTCCCAACCAGAGTAATCTTCCCAATGTACCACATATTCCACGTGCCTAGGGTGGTGACTTGAGGTTGTTGTTCAATAACTATAAATCTAATCTGTTGTGTGGACATAACCATATCTCTGATATCACAGTACCAGTTTTTACAGACGTTGGCATTCAGATGTCATTATGTAGTATTGCCCACCTATACTCCATAGGGACCAAACAGTGTTGTTTTTTTATTTGGACCCTAAAGAGACGGTCCCCTCCCTTTTAATCCTTTTTTGTTCCCAGCATATCAAAGAACAACAATTATGTTCCTATTGTCCAATGAGATCCTGTCATAATTTAGGCTTATTGTAGTTTTCCCATAAATGCACCCTAACCCAACCCCTGCCCTTTAAAGCCATCAGATTCCAGAATGATTACAATATCCAATGATGCTTTCAAGGGAGGGCAAATGTCCTCTTTCGGCTGTTAATCTGTTCTAGTTTTCCATTACAGTGACTGTTTGATTGGTCTGCTCATTTACAGCTTCATTTTCCTCCCAGACTGACTTCCATACAGTGTCCTGGAAGAGAGCTCCTTCCAGTATTTCAAATTCGGGTAGCTGGTTTTTTAATTCATTTCTGAAGGATAGTTTTGTTTGATATGCAATTTTTGTTTGTTGGAGTATTTTTTCTTTCAACACTTTAAATATTTCAATACACTTTTTTCTTGTTTACATGGCTTCTGTTGAGAAGTTCACTCTATTGTTACTCTTGCTCCCTATAGGCAAGATATTTTTATTTTCCAGCTTTCTTCAAGACTTTCTCATTGTTTTTCGTTATTTGGAGTGTAAATATGATATGCGTAGGTGTAGAATTTTGGTATTTATCTCGCTTGGTGTTTTATGAGCTTCTGAAATCTGTGGTTTGGTGTCTGTCATTGATTTTAGACAGTTTTCAGACTTTATTACATCAAATATTTCTTGTGTTCCATTCTCTCTTTCTTTACCAATTATGCATATGTTATATATTTTAAAATTATCCTACAGGTCTTTAATATTCTTTCTGTATTTTTCATTCTTTTTTCTCAATGCATTTCAGTTTGGGAAGTTTCTATTGAAATATCTTCAAGCTCAGTGATTCTTTGCTTGGCCATATCAACTCTACTGATGAGCCCATGAAAGGAATTCTTTATTTCCATTACAGTATTTTTTATTTCTCTAGCATTTCACTTTTATTGTTTCTTACAGTTCTTATCTCTCTCTTTACATTACCCATATGTTTCTGCATGTTGTCTATTTTTTTCATTGGATCCTTTAACATATTAATTGTAGTTATTTTAAATTTCCTATCTGATAATTTCTACATGTTTTATATCTATCTAGTCCAGTGTTCTTTCAGCATACCTTGAGATTTTTTTGTTGAAAGCAGTCATGTTGCATCAGGCAATAGGAACTTAGGTAAATAGGCTTTTTCTGTGAAATTTTATGTTAATCTGGCTAGAAGTTGGGCTGTGTTCAAGTTTCCTGTAGCTGTAGGTACTAGAGGCTAAAATTCCTCTGGTGTTTTTACTTTTATCTTCCCTGTTGCTTCTGGGTTTTTCTAAGAACTCCTCTTTTAATGGAGTCTGCACCTGACAATTCTTTCAGTTGTAATTACCTGTTTTTGTACAGAAACTCTTTTGATGTGGTGGTAATGTGGGGACAGGAGGGAAAGAGTTTATAATCCTATAATCGTGTTTTATTCTCAGTCTTTTAGTGGCCAGTTCCTAGGATGTGACCTTTACAAGTGTTTTTTTACCTTTTATCCCCAACCCCCCCCCTCTCCCACTCACTCACACATACACACTTAGGTGAAACAGGGAGTCTAGAGGGAGCTGGAGTTAGGTAATTTCCCTTCTCCCAGGTAGGAAAAGGCTCTGGTAAAGTGTTTTTCCTGAAGTAGGTCTTTGTTATGGAAAACACTTATGCTGTATTTAAAAATGGTTATTTTTTCCCTATCCCTAGCAGAATCACATAGAGATTTTTATTGGCTCTTTGCTGTGAGAAACTAGTGGGCTTCCCCAGAAGAAAAGCGCCTGGAAGTTTAGGGAAATGTGTAAGACGCAGCCCCCAGGAGCTTTATGCTTTCATCTTCATCCACATTCAGCATCCAGCAATTTATCAAAGGGACCATTTAAGTGTTCCTACTAGCTTATGGCTCCAGCAGTTTCGGATTTCAGTAAACTGATCTCATCTGTGATTCTCTGTATTCATCTGTCGTTCAGATTTCAGGGGAGCAGTTTACCCTACAACAACCTCAGTCGTCAGAGGAACCCAATGAATGTCCAAGAAGTCATCTCCCATAAATCCAAAGATTTCAGGAATGTCTTCCATAAGCAATCCTAGTACATTCCAGGTACATTCTGCTAAATGCTTTCAATAGATAAGGACTTTCCCACTCTCTGTTTTCCAGGAAATAATATTTTTAGAAGGTTTGCAAGGAAAATTAACCAGGTCATCTTTCTTTCTCATGATAAAGAAAAAAAACAAAACCAAAACAACCTTTTTCATTCCCAAAGTGAAACCTCAACATTTCCCATCACCATGCAACTTCTATTATTTCTGTTATGCTCTTAACCTGGTAGCATCTTCTTTCTGATAGGCCTTGTGGAGTCCTGCCTGTTATATTTGCAGACAAGTCCTCAGACAAGGATATGTGTGGATCCCCAACATAGATTTCTGCCCCTCCACTTCTTCCTTGCAGGATCCTTCTCTTAAGACTCTGCCCCATAAATTTCTGTTGCTTCAGCAGTCCTAAACTCCAATCTCTGCCTCTGAGCTAATGAGACTGCTGTGTTCTGCTTGGCTTTTACCTCCCTGTGATTTTCTTGTCTTAGGGATCACAGTCCTGTGGTGACTATTGTCCAGTGACTGAAAACTGTGTCCCCATATAGTTTGTCCCGTTTGACTGTTGTTTGTGGCAGGAAGGCACATCTAATCATAGTCTACAACTCTGTTATAGGCAGAAATGAAAGTCTCTATTTTTCATCTTATTTTAGAGTTCAGTAGATTAAATTTTTAATGCCAATCCATCTGCCATAGGTTTTTTATTCAGATTTTGGTTGTCTGAATTTCATCTCCTAGTAGACTTTTCTAGAAATTCATGGGGATGATGTTTCCCGAGTCCCTGCACATTCAAGGTTATTTATTTATTGGTTGCCTTATATGAATGACAGTTTGGTTTAGTGTAAAATATCTGTAGTAAAATATTCTTTAACTCTGTTGTGGATTTTGCTCCATCGCCTTCCTCATTGAATACTTTAGCAGCAAAGCTTGAGGTCAGCAAGAATTGTTATCATTTTTATATACCTTACTTTTTGCCTGGCTACCCCAAAGATTATTTCCTTATTTGTAACATCCAATTAATTTTCCATGCACGTCTGGTGTTGAGTTTGTTGGGTCACATTTCCCTGAAACACAGAGTATCCTTTTTAGTCTACACATTAAAGTTTTCTTTTATTTCTGGGACTTCTAAAAAAAATTAGAACTGCTGATTTTTAAAATCACCAATATGGTTATCTCATAATAATAATTATAAGTACATTGGCTTTTCTTTCCTTGATATCTTTGATGTATAATTATATTTCAAACCCTTTCTAATTACTTATGTGAGTTTAACTTTTCTTCCTTTTTCTTTTATTTCTCTTTGCTATGGGGATACTTCAAAAAGTTCATGGAAAAATAGAATTAAATGATAATGTAAGTCTTTCCATGAACTTTTTGAAGTGCCCTCACATTTATCTTACTTCAGTTTTCAGCCATATTTATTTTCTTTTATGTTCCTTTCAATTTAACTCTTATTGATACAGTGGTTTTACTTTTTTATCTACTTGATTCTTGAGCTGTCAGTTCATGTATTTATCACTTATGCAGCAAATATTTATTGAATGCATACTTTGTGCTAGGCACTATTCCAGGTCTTGGCATTATGTAAATAAGTAAAATGGGTAAAGTGTCTGCTCTCATGGAGCTGATATTACAGTGGGGAGAGAACACCATTAAACTAAATGCTGTGAAGGAAAAAAGCAAGGTACAGGGAAAGGGTGTTATGAGGATACTTTAGAAATTAGGAAGTGTCAGAGCACCTTACTGATAAGATGGTATTTGAGCATTTCATTTTCAGTCTTCCTATTGCCTTCTTTTCATTGAGAACTTGTTCCCTGCTTTGTCTTGTGGTTTTATAGAAAATATTATTTCATCAGGTTTAAAAGATACAACTCTTGGAAAAATAATTAGCATTATTTTCATGTTCAGTGTAGCAATATTTTCTGTCATTTTCATTTTTTCATTTTCTAGACATTTGACTTCTTGTTCCTGTTCTCCTTTTTACATATGATCTTTTACAGAAACCCTGTGCTTATCACGATTACTCATATTTAAACTGAGCGTTTGAAGGAGCATCACGTGGTGAAGGTTCTTAGCCAGTGTTCTAGACTATTATAAATTTCCATGACACCTTAGTATTTTGTTTGGAATTTCTTTTCAACATTTATTTCTCTCTAGCCAATGTGGGTAGTGTTGGTAGGAGTTTGAAGTCCTCTCTTCTGCCCCATCATATGGGAAAGCTGCCTCCTGCAATCCATGTCAAGTCTTTTTTCACAGAACCAAAGAATTCCAGGGAATTTACTGTCTCCAACTTATGCTTATTCCTGCTATAATAAATAGAAGAATTTTGTTTCGCACTTCAGGCTGTTTGCTAAACTTTGGGGATATACTATTTCCTGACTCTTTCTGATATCTGCAAGTGTAAACTCTTTCTCTGCTTTTATTTTTCATACCCATGTACTGTCCCCACTCTATGTGACTCTTTCTGTATCTAGTTTGTGCTTCAGAGTTTCATTTCCCACTTTCATTGGACTGGAGTCTGCATTTATATATTTTCCTTTCTTTTGATTGATTTCTGAGAAAAATAAGTGGATATTTGGACTTTATTCTGCCCTCTTTACACGAAATGTCTGTTTTACTGGTATTCATTTTGCAGAATTAATTTTTATGAAAAATTTAAAGTAATTTCTAAAACTAGTGGGGCTAAGTGCTTGGGTCCCATCAAGTCAGTAGCAATTGAACAGCATAGTTGCATAAATAAATATTTAATATAAAATTACTTATTTGTTAAAAATCTAAAGGTAGGGGTCATAACAGATTTTTTTACTAATAGGATTTTCTTTGAGCTGATAAAAGATTTGATTAAATTATCTTGAATTTAATTATAAACTTTGTATGGATGAATTGATACATTTTGCTTAACTATCTTAAAACACATTACCACCATACTTATTTAATCAATTTAAGGAGTTTTTTAGAAAAGTAAAATACAATGCACAGAGAAGTTAAGTGATTTAATGGAAATGATTCAGTAAGCTTACAAAAGAGTAAATATTATAGATGTTGATCCCTGATTGTAATTTTTTAAAGCTAATAACTAGTAATTATCATCTGCAAATTAAATGATTAAAAAAAATTTCCTAAGATTGAAGCTATATTCAATATAAAGGAAAATGAAACCTCAAAACTCATAAGGAAAAGTTTTCACTGAATATGTTTTAGATTTTTGTTGTTGTTGTTGTTGGCTGGCCAGTATGGGTATCTGAACCCTTAGAGCTTGGTGTTAATGACACCATGCTCTAACCATCTGAGCCAACTGGCCAACCTATTTTAGATAGACTTTAGAACTTGTGCTCCTCTGAGATACTGTGTGTGTGTGTGTGTGTGTGTGTGTGTGTGTGTGTGTGTGTGTGTGTGCGCACGCGCATGTGTGTGAGAGAGATGTGTGTGTGTGTGTGAGACAGAGAGAGAGAGAGAGAGAGACTCTTTGACACAGAGCCATTTCATTAAATAAATAATCTCCCTGTAAAAATTTTAGAATGATTTATCACTTGTCTTCTCAGGTGCACTCAACAAATGAGCAACTTGTATACTCCAGGTGAGGCTTTTAAATGCTTCAAAACATTTTATAAACCTTAGTAGGGCTTGTAACCTGGGAAAACAAGAGATATTTTGGTATTAGGAGGGCTGTCAAGAGAGTAATTCAAATGTTTACTGTTTCATCTTAAAGGGAAAAGGACTGGTTGCCTCAGAGCTGATAAATAACAATCCCTTAAATAGCAGATCATAAAGATCAGGTCATTCTTTATGGTTCTCACAGGAGCCATGCCCGACACCTCAGTCCAAATGCAAGACTGTGCTGAAAGAGAAGCAATGAAGGCTGCAAGCAATTTCTGCTATAGAGGTATAAACATTTTTGGAGTGTTACCAATGCTTTATTTTTAAAACCGTATTTTAAAATATCTTGTCCCTCAAATAAATGCCATATTTTAAGAAGCCCGAGAATCTACTAATTACTAGTGGTTCTATTCAATTTTCTGCATCTCTTGTTGATAAATTTGGTGTGGAACTCTGTGATATGAACCAGAGAATAATTGTCCTGCCACTAAAAATGAGTTTGGGTTGCTAGGGCTGCCATAGCAAAGTTCCACAGAGTAGGTGGCTTGAACAACAGTGATATACTTTATCACAGTTTTGAAGGCTAGAAGTCTGAAATCAAGATGTCAGCAAGATTTTTTCTGAGGCCTCTCACTTTGTCTTGTAGATGACTGTCTTCTTTCTGTGTCTTTGTATAGTCTTACCTTTTTGTGTCAGCATCCTAATCTCCTCTTCTTAAGGACACCAGCCATGGGATTAGCACCCCACGCATGAACTTATTTTACCTTAGTTACCTTTTTAATGTAGACCCAGAATAGTAGTTAGTATTTATTAATCCACTATATTGTGGCAAGAGCTATGCAAAGCAAGTAATATGTTTAATTATATGTTTTACCAATAAGAATACTAGACCCTTGGAATCATAGTATAAGCATGCTAACATTATTGTAATATCAATTTCCCACAAAGACTTGTCAGTATAAACACATCACTTTCATATTGAAATAAAAATGGATATATAACAGAGTGCATTGCAATATACATAAACATTTTAGTATGCTTGTAAAGGCATGAGACTTGGGGTGAGTCTCACAGTAATGTTTCAAGCATTACAACTCTTAATATAATATTATAGTGTTAATACAGTGTTGCAATTGTTAATACCTTTGCTTCTTTCCTATTTTTTATCATCCTAAAATTCCAGGGAGTTACAAACTCAAAGAACCTTCTTGTTCATGCTTCTATGTCCCCATAATCTATACATCTTTCAACTCTCTTTCATACCATTCAGAATTATACATAATATGTGTACTACAATGTTTTTACCCTTCATTGTGCAGCTCTCCAAGAGAGGGAGTTGCATAGTATTTCTCCTGTTCTGATTTTTTTTCAAGAAAAATACTCTTCACAGGTTCTGATATTTTTTTCCTTGTAGAGCAGAAGAGATGGTAATCACAAAGTGAAGAAAGGAGGAGAGAGAAGGTGAGAAGCTCCATATATTAATATTTTATCCTTCAAAATTTATATAAAAGGTAAAACTTCAAACACATTTTTGATTTTGAAATTTTAAACTCTTCTTTCAGAAGTCCTGCATTTACTCTGTTCTGACTTCAGGAGGATCAGAGTGGAAAAGTTGAGAATCTCAGATAACTTATTCTTCACAGGTATAAGCAGAGAGTCATAGGTATTCTCATTTTACTTAGAAGAACACTGAAATTCTATGAATCTCAGTTTTAAAATGGAGCCAATTTTATGTCACTGATAAGGTAGCCACAAGTTGAACCCCAAGTCTGTCAGACTTCTCAGCCCATGTTTTTGTTTTGTTTTCCCGAAACATGCTGTAAATTGGGAGAAAAAACAGGGTCTTAAGGAGGAGAAAATAAATCTGTCTCATGTTAATTATTTTTCCTTTTTCCAAGTAGAAATTATTTATTTCTGTTTTTGAGTACGTGCTTGTGTATGTGTGTGTGTGTAGCAAAAGAAGTGAAATGAAATAATAAAAAAATATAATATTTCACTGTGAAAATGTCTCAGCAGTTTTGCTGAAATAAACAAATGTCAAGGGGGAAAAAATCAAACCATTCTTTAAACTGAGAGCCAATAAAATTACTGTAGAAGTAAGAGAACACTGCAGTGCTTGATTTTTTTAATAAACGAATGGGGAATATTTGAAAATAAAATTTATCACAAACTAGAATCGTTACTCAATTTTTGTTGACTTGAGTGGTATTTTATAAATTCAAATTATACAATTAATTCAATAACCTTGTGGTAATTTTTTAAATGAATTCAAACAATTCAATGCTTTGTGGTCTGTCACTAGAGTCATTAAGCTGAATATTTTAAATTACAGAAGACAAGGCATATGTGAGGTTCAGAAGAGTTGAAATATTTAAGATAGGGAAATAGAAAGATTCATCTAATGTTACAACTTATATATTAAGCTTTTAGTTCCCTTGGTCAGAAATATGTTTTTGCTAACACATAAATATTAAGGAAGACTGGGAAATCAATAATAATGACCTTAAAAATCCATCTGCTGCAGAAGTTCTATATGAGACTAAACACAAATAAAGGCTGAAAGTTTTGAGCAAAATGATCTGTCAAGACTTTTGCACAATAATTATAAATATCTCAAAGTTGTTAGTTTAACTGAAAAATAAATTATATGGCATCTTACACTAACCAAGATTGAGTGATAGCTTTTAGTTTCCAATGAAAATATATTTTTTTATGATATAAGAAAATGCTTGCCAAACTATCTATCCATAATTCAAAGAGTTGGCAAAGTAAAAATGTGGTTTGGGATTCTTACATGTTTCTCCATCCGTTCATAAATTGATGAAGTTCTTTATGTAATAGCATGTTCTAAAAGCTTACTTGCTGAATGATTACAGAAGATGTGTCTATAGATGGTTGATAGAGTAAAACAGTTATCAAGAATTATTCAGGAATGAATCATTCTGGATCAACATAGTTTATGAATAATACAAATACACTTATGCATTCTTTTAGAGCAATGGATACCAAGTACTTGGCAAATGTTAGTCCAATTGCTAACAACATTGGAATTCTCAGCCTCCTTTAAGGCTTCAACTCTCCAAGCACTCCTACGTCACGACACAGAACTTTGGTCACTGACAGCTCCGTGTTGCTTCAATGCTTCCTGTCGTGGGAGGTACTGGTATCCCAGGTCTCATTCGCAAGCTGACACAGTACTTTGAGCAGAGCCTTAAGAGGGCTTGCCATTTCTAGGTCTACTTAATTACTTTGAACTATAGGAATAAATATTCACTTTCTCGAGTAAAACATTTTTATTTTAATTGCTTTCCCATTTCCTCTAAGTTTTCTTGAAGTCTCATCATTCTTCTTATCCTAGTTGCCTTCAACCATGATCAGAAATCTAACATATTTTATCCATCATCGTAAGAACACTTTCCTCTGCACTTACTTGTGCAACCTCTAATCCAATGTCATCTTCCACTCACCATTCTTCTCCCACCCCAAATCCATCCATGGTGCTTTTTGGAACCTGAACTTCTCATCGTCAAACTGCCCTATTTCCTCAACCATTTCTATTAATTTTCCTTTCACCCATTTACTATAGCTGGAATCTTGCTGTACTCTCAAGATACGACTCCCCTGGAATTCTTTCAAGGGGTGTTTGAATTTTTTTACTCACAGCACTGTTACCACAAGGTGATAATATTTGTTCTTCATTACTGCTTTCACACAATTTTTCCTGTGTACAATTATCTTGTGTACAAACAAAAACATAATAAACCCTTCCCCACAAGAGTAGGTAAAGTCTTGAAGTGATGTTTACTTGTCCTCTTGATATTCCATAACTTAAATACTATGATGTAAAATTAATAATGCTTGCATATTATGATATAAAGTCAATACATCTTATGTTGTATGATGAGGAAATAACAGAAGAAAATAAAAATATTTGCTTAATATATACTAATAAATATAAGTATGTCTTTCTATATTACTTTGTATATAATTAATACTAATTAATACATACACAACAACATATTTATGACAAAATAAGGATGAAATATTCATGACGATTACACTCCTTATTTCTGTATCTGGTCATATCGTCATAGCTGGTATTTATAACTATATTTTTACCTATCCATTCTGTATTTTCTTTGTCTTCTGCAAGCACTTCAGCTTATTGTGGTTCTTTACCTGGTGGATTAACTCAAACCTTCATTCCCAAAGGATCTAGACCATTAATAGTTCTCCCTGGATTGGGTTGTTTTAGTTTTCCATTGGCCTTAATCATAGAGCATGGTGATACCAGGAGACACTCTGAACAACAACCTGTATTCCAAATGTACTCTTCCTCTCCTGCACTGTCCAATTTCCCCTTAGTAGTCATGATCAGTCACCCCAGCCATCACAGTGACTCCCTTCTTTGCATGTTGATCCAAAGTCATGAGGAGACCAAAGTGGCTGGGTGGCAGTCTTAAATTCCAGTTCAGTGGAATCATTGTTGTTTTCTGGTAGAAGCATTCCTCTTTTTAGAGCTAAGCCCTCTAGGCCAGTGCAGCATAAGGTTGTGGTGGCAGAAAGAAAAAAAATTGTTAGTAAGTCACTAGGAATAGTAGTGAGTGGTGCCCCTCACATTTCTACCCCTTGATTCTTGGACCTGTGAACCCTGTTATCAGGGAAACAGTACCATACATGGGAGGCTGATTCACAGCACATTCAGCCTTCTGAAAAACGATGGGATTCAGGCCATGCTACCCCAAAATATAGCCCCTTGGCATCTGAGAAAACTGCAGATGCAGGAAGGTCATTCTCACGTTCCTCTTACCCTTCTCCCCTGAAGTAGGCCAAAAAACCCAGAAAGGTCACTTTCTGACCCTTTCCTGACCTTCTAACCTGACACAGCTTTTAAGACCCTCATTCAAGAGATGACCTGTCTACACCCCAAGAAAAGGAACACCCTTATCTCTAAAGACACAGGGGTACAGAAAAGAATCCAAACAGTCCTTGATAAATTTCCCCAATCTATCACTATTAGATTATACCCTTTTCTCCTTCAATCATATGTCTCCATAACTGTACACTCTTCATCAAACTTAAGCATAAAAATTCAAAAGTTTACCCGTTTCTTTGTGTCCTCATTTCCAAAGGCTCCTGTGTCATGTAAAACCAATATTTAAAAATTTTGTGTGTTTTTCTCTTGTTAATCTATCCTCTGTTATAGGGGCCTCAGCCATGAACTTAGTGGTGAGTGAGGAAAAACATCTCTTCCCCGCCCTGTAGAATCTTGCCCTGGCCCTGCAAGCTATTGCCACCTATGTGGTGCTGTAACTGAGTATTCAAAAAGACTTTCCACCATTCTGCCAAGCTAGCTGCTATAGAATAATGAGGAACATGGTGAGATCAGTGAATTACACGAGCATGGGCTCATTGCCACATTTTATTTTCTGTGAAGTGAGTTCCTTGACCAGAAGCAATGCTTTGTGGAATACCGTGTTGGTGGATAAGACATTCTGTAAATTCATGGGTGGTAGTTTTGACAGAAGAATTGTGTGCAAGGAAAGCAAATCCATATCCAGAATTAATTGTCTATTCCAGTAAAAACAAAATGTTTTCTCTTCCACGATGGAAGTGGTTCAATGTTATTACACTGCCACCAGGTGACTGGCTGATCTCCCTGGGGAATGGTGCCATACTGGGGACTCAGAATTAGTCTCTGCTGCTGGCAAATTGGGCACTCAGCAGTGGCTTTAACTAGGTGGGCATTGGTGAGTGGAAATCTGTGTTGCTGAACACATACATTACCTCCATGCCTGTACATGACTACTTTGCTCATATGCCCATTGGGTGATGACAGGGGTGGCTAGGGAAAGAGGCTAAGTAGTTTCTACATCATGGGTCATCTTATCCACTTGATTATTAAAATCCTTCTCTGCTGAGGTCACTCTTTGGTAAACATTCACATGAGACACAGATATCTTCACATTTTTCCACTGCTCACGGAGGTCTATCCAGCTGCCTATTCTCCAAATTTCCTTGTCACCAACTTTCTAATCATGTTTCTTCCAAGTTCCAAATAATCCAGCCAAATCATTGGCCACAGCCCATGAATTGGTATATAGTTACATGTTTGGCCATTTCTCCTTCCAAACCAAGTGAGCAACCAGGTACACTTCTCTAAGTTCTACCCAGTGGGAGAATTTCCCTTTACCACTATCCTTCAGGCATGTTCTGGAAAGGGGTGGTAGTCCTGCAGCTGTTCACTTTCAGGTACTGCCTGCTTATCATGCTTAACTATCTGTAAACCAGGCCTGACTCTTTTTGTCTGTAAACTGGTTGTAGGGAATTACCCATGAGCCCATTGTGTGGGCTGGGAGAGAGAAGACAGTATAGCAGGAGTGGGGACCATGGGCATTTGGGGCCACTATTTTACGTAGCTTACTTGTGCCTTCAGTCCCTGCTCAGGCCCGATCATGTGTATACCATTTACATTTGTTGGTGGAGTACTGCTGCTCATGCTCAAGTTTGGTGTGGTAGGTCGGATAGCACTCAGTTCATGACAGGAAGCTCAAGTCGCATGGTGACTTGATGGCCCATGGTTAAGTGTTCAATATCTACGAATGCCCGGTAGTAGAGCAAGAGCTGTTTCTCAAAAGGGGGATAGTTACCCACAAAGGTTGGCAGGGCTTTGCTCTCACTTCCTAAGGGCCTGCACAGCATTCACCTATAGGGACCTTTTAAAGTCTCCAAACTGCATTCCTATCTGCCATCGACACTTAACGCATCATATAGCCCAAGTGGCAGAGCAGCTTGCACAGCAGCCCAGACCTGTTGCAGAGCCTTCTCTTGTTATGGGCCTCATTCAAAACTAACAGCTTTTGGGGTCACTCAGTTAATAGGTCAAAGTAGCACACCTAAATGAAGAATATATTGCCCTTCCAATCCAACAAGACCCACTAGATGTTGCACCTATTTCTTCATTGTAGGAGAGGCCAGATGTAACAATTTATCGTTTATCTTAGAAAGGATAACTTGACCTGCCCACACCACTGGATCCGTAGAAATTTCACCATGATAGAAGGCCCCTGAATTTTTGTTGAATATATTTCCCCCCCTCTGATAGACAAATGCCTTACCAATAAGTCTAGAGTAGTTGCTACTTCTTTCTCACTGGTCCTCATTATGGACCGGTGTGATATTTTGTGGAAGAGAAAGGTAATTATGATCTCTGTGAGCTACATTATTACATAGGGCTGGAGAGTTGATATGTCCCTGAGGTAGAACAATGAAAGTATACTACTGGCTTTGCCAACTGCAAGCAAACTGCTTCTGGTGTGCCTTTTGGGCAAGAATGGAGAAAAAGGCATTTGCCAGCTTACTAGATGCATGCCAGTACAAGTAGATGTGTTAATTTGCCCAAGCAATAAAACCACATCAGTTACAGCAGTGGCAATTGTAGTCTCCACTTAGGATAAGCTTATGATAATTCCCTGTCATTCTCCAAGATCCATCGTCTCCTGCACAGGCCAAATAGGCGAGTTGAATGGATATGTAGAGGAATCAGCACTCCTGTAACCTTCAAGTCCTGATGGTGGCACTAATCTCTGTAATCTCTCCAGGAATGCAATATTGATTTTGGTTTACTATTTTCCTAGGTAGAGACAGTTCTAGCAGATTCCACTTGGCCTTCACCAGTGTTAATAGTCCTCACCTCACAGGTCAGGGAACTATGTGAGGATCCTGCCAGCTGCTGCGTATATTTTTCCCAATTATGCATTCTTGAGCTGGGAAAATAACGAACCACAGGATGAGTTCAGGGACCTGCTGAGCCCATTATGAGATAAACCTAAACTAAATCTACATTGATCACCTGATCTCTATAAGCTACTACTCTAACTGGCAGACCACAGTGACATTTTGGATTCCCTGAAATTAGTGTCAGTTCAGAGCCAGTGTCCAGTAGTCCCCAAAATGTCTGATTATTTTCTTTTCCCCAATGAATAGTTACTTTGGTAAAAGAGCATGGGTGGGAAAGGCTGGGAGGAAGAAAAATGGTATAAAAGTTTGGCAGTGTACCGGGGTCCTTCCTCAAAGGGCTTCTCCTTCACTCAAGGGATTCTGGGTCTGTAAACTGGCTCATTGGGAATTTATTGAGGTGTTGTTACTCTCAGTTTTTATAATTCAGGTTATACTTTTGTTTACTTAGCTTAGAACTTTTCTGTTTGTATGAGCAAATAAGAATTTAGTGCGCTTCCTGTCTATCTGACTTCTAGGAACAGCATAATCAACCAACATATGCCACAGGTCTCTGTGAGTCAGATTATTCTGGCCGCTGCTTTGACTCTGCTGTTCATTGTGGTAACCACACCCACCTTGCCTTTGGCAGTTGAGTGCCGCCAGTTGGCCCCTGTTACCCTGGGATGCAATTACTCCTATTGCATTTCAGTTTCTCAATTCAGTTACTGCCATTTCCACTGTAAGGTCTGACCAACAGAGAAGAGCAATCATACAGCTCTTTAAAATGCTGGGGTCCCCTTCACAAATTTATTTCTCACAGTAAATGGTGAAAGGTACGCCTTATGTGCCCTCCCAGTGTGAGTGATTAGGTTTTAAATGACAAATCCACTCAAATATTCCAATGTTCCTGAGTTTTTGAATTTGTTCCTCTACTTTAGGCCACAGCTGCTCTGGCATTTTCAGTTCTCTCACTGTGGGCCACATTTTGGTCCATGTTTTACCCAACAACCAAACGAATACATTGTTAGAGCCCTTTTTAACCCCCCAAGCTGCAACATGAAACATAGAATCTCTGTTTAGTGAGCCCATATCAATAAATTCAGCTTAATCTAACTTTATGTTCCTTCCACCATTATCCAACACCCTTCGAATCCATTCCTACACATGTTCCCCAGATTGCTGCCTATATAAATTAGAAAACTCAAGTTGTTCTGTTGGAGAGTAGCACAACTCCCTATGGATCACACTTTGTACTTCCCCCGTAAGGTCCTGCTGGGATTTGGGTTGAGTTATAGGTCTAGGAACAAAGAGTGATGTAAGAAGTGGGTCCTGAGGAAAAGTAGCACTGTCTTGCTTGGCAGCTGCCTCAGAGGAGGCCATTACTCTTTGCTCAGTCAATGCAGAGTTAAGCCCTCAGACAGAATTGAAAAGCCAATACCACCAGGGGTGGGGAAGACTCTGCTCCTGGGGGTATGAACCCTGACTCTACTGAGGTGGGAAGGCTGCTCTCACTGGGGGATGAGAGGCCCCCCTCTACCAGCAAACGAGACTCATCAGAATTGAGGGGTTCAATGTCTCCAGGTTCATCAGGGGCTTCTCAGTCTTCCCATCCCAACTTGCAGGATCCCATCCTTTCCTGATTTAACGCCCGTACTTTAACAGTAGACAAACTGCAAGGCTGGGAGTTCAATATGCTTTTTAATTCAAACAGTCACAGGATGAGATTCTGCATTTGATTTTCAGCAGTCTCAGCGCTGCAGTTGCTGGTGATGCAGGTCTCCTCTAGGGCACACATAGAAGCTTTCAGGTCATGTATGTGCTACTCGAGTTGGGAATTCACATTTCTGAGCTCATCCTTTTCTTTCACCACTTTGTCCTCTGATGTTAGGAGCAAGCAACCAATGTCATTACATTTGTTAGTTTTCCAAAATTGTTCAAAAGTATCTTATAGTCAAGCACTCATTTTCTTGCTTCTTATAAATTCTTGATTAGAAGTATACAGTGCAGATATTTTGTGTGTCTATTTTACCTGTTTATGCCATGGACTATCAACACTCTCCTTACTACTGAAAGTAGAGTCATTAGCATCTTCAAATCTAATCAGAGTAGAAAGCCAATTTCAGAAACTCCAGAACTAATTCAAAAACTCATCTTTAAAATTCCATTCTTCTGGAACAATTCTTGATACCAAATCAGTGGGGTAGCTCCAGTCTACATCTCAAGGCCTGAGAATCAGGACACTTGATGAAAATTTCAGTCTGAGGGCAGAAGACTGATGTTCTAGCCCAAGCCATCAGGCAGAGAGAGCGAATGCTCGTTTGACCTGCTGTTTGCTCGATTCAGGCCCTAAAGAGATTGGATGAGGCCCACACACATTGGGTAGGGTAATCTGCCTTACCAATTCAAATGCTAATTTTACCCAGAAACACCACCCAGAATAACATCTGACCAAAAGTCTGGGAACCCTGTGGCCCTGTCAACTTGACACATAAAATTAACAATCACAATTTTCTAACCAAAGATTTTCTGGATCATGTTTTCTCTCAAACATTTTCCACTCATCACTCTAGGTGACTTCAACCACCACATTAGGTATATTTCTAATACTTGACTTCTCATTTACTTAATTTCCTTAACTATGATATTCTTTCCATACATCCCACATTAACCCTCCTTGGCCATGAAAATTAGATTTTTATGTTCAGAACTTGTGCAGTAGGACAATGCTTCCTAAGCTTATGTGTGCATGAAAATTACGTAAGGAAACTTTTTAAAATTTAGTCTGATTTAGTAAGTCTGGAGTGGGTCTTAAAGTCTGCATTTCTAACAAGATCACAGGTGGTACCAATGCTGCTGCTACTTGGATTACAGCTTGAGGAGCAAGGTGTTTGGTGCTTACTAGCAGCTAAGTTGACAAACCCCACAATTTTCAGTGCTTAAAAAGAAGTTTTTATTTCTTTGTCACATAACAGTTTAAAGGTAGACAATCTAGCTTGGAGGGACAGTTCCACCGATTAGGTTATTCAGGGACCCAACTTTCTTCCATCGTGTCATTATGACATTCTCTAGTAAATTGTCTAGTTGGATTTCACATGTTTCCATTATAAACTATGGAAATTTATTTTTTGAGAGGAATAGAGTAGGGAGTCTAGGGCAACTGGATTTCTCTTATAGAGATGATCTAGACCTAGCATCCAACAGTTCTATAGCCACAGATAGCTTCTTGGAGGGCTGAGAAATGTTGTTTGCAGTTTGGTATCCATGTGCCTAGATGAAACTTGGATGAATCTATGTTACAATAAAGGAGAAGATAATGGATTTTGGGGAACTGTGGGTAATCTCTACCACTTCTTGCATAACCATTTGGGCACTACCAGTCAAAGCCCAAATTCAACTAGTCCACCCTGTCCAGCACCTCCCGTTCTTCAAGTCGACCTATCACTGCTCCAGTAATTTTCAGACCTTCCATTTATTGCCCCCCACTTTCTCATTATCAATCACTTATCCTCCTCAAGAGCTCCTAAATTTTCTTCTTTGCCGTATTTCATTCCATAGTTCAGCATTCTGTGTGTTCTTAGTGCCTTTTTTCTTCTCTCCAGCTGTCATTATTATCCAAAAAATTTCCAAAATGGGCCATTCAGGGCACAGTCGACATGTTAGTTTATTAGAGAAGTCTTACCTGACCACCCAATTTGAAATAGCCCTCCCTCCAAAGCAAGGCTGATTCCCTAATTCCAATTTTATTTTTTTGAAAGCACTTATCAATACCTAGAATTGTATCATATATTTATGTATTTGTTTTCTGTTTCTTCCATTAGAACTGCATATTGGCGGAGACTTTGTTTTGTTCACTGCTGCTTGTATTATGTATGCAAAAGTACCTAACATAGAATAATTCTCAGTAAATATATACATATTTTTTTGTCGTTTTTTCGTGACCGGCACTCAGCCAGTGAGTGCACCGGTCATTCCTATCTAGGATCCGAACCCGCGGCAGGACCGTCGCCGCGCTCCCAGCGCAGCACTCTACCGAGTGCGCCACGGGCTCGGCCCAGTAAATATTTTTAAATGAATGAATTAGTAAGATGGGAAAGAAGTGAAAAAGGTGATTTTATTCAGTCAACTCAATTTTATGTTGATATACAACATATACATATGTTTACACATATAAATATATATATGTCCATTAATACTCACAAAGAATAATACAGCTAAAGAGGACTTTAAAAATTACCTTATTTGAGCTACTCATTTTACAGTTAAAAAACAAAGAAAAGTTGCAGGAGTTCCTCTGTAATATCTTTAAATTCATACTTCAACTCTTAATGAAAGGCATACTATTGTTAGACCATGTTTCCCTTTGTGATAGAAATAGTATAATAGCAATACAAATATTTTCTTGACTGGAATTTTTTAACCAAAATGGCATTTAATCACAATAACTAAAATAAAAAAAAAATCAAGTTATTAAAAGATGAATCATATGGTTACTGTGGGGTACAATATGGAGGGTAACTCCTAGGATGAAAAAGTCAAAGAGCAAAGGACCAACCAGCCACACGTGCCCCAGGACTGGGAAGGCTTCAGGTTCTGCCACAGGTACTGTCATCTGCCTACTTCCAGTTTATTCATTCTAGGAGAGCAGGGATTCTGTGCATAAATCAATCTGCTGCTACCAGAAGAAGGGGATAATAGATATTGGCGACTGTGGAAAGTCTCCACCACAGACCTATTCCCTCTGATTGATACCTCACACTCAGATACCCTAAACAATTTCAGTTCCATAAGCAAACTTCATTAATAGTGAGTATTGAGATTTTAAAGGTCCTTATGCCATACCCACCGCCAAGATGTCCTTTGCTTGCTTATCTACAGCACAAAAGCCACCCCCTTAGCATGCCCTACCAATTCTTCAGAAGCTGACCCCAGAGTGGATTTCAGCTTCCTCCCCCACCAGTGTAGTCACTGTTTCCTAAGACACAGTTCAGGGTTTTGAGCCTATATGACTTTTGCCAGCAACGTTCCCTCTGCCTTAGATTCCTTTTTTCACTCCACTTCATATTTGCTCTTTCCCAAATGCCATCTTTTTACTTATAATTCCCAAGTAAAATAGTTTATTTCGTTGTGCTCACTTAGCACTTCTAAATAGACATCTGTTTTGATGTTTTTCACACCATTTTGTAATTTGATTAGTGTATCTAATTTTCTAGCTAGAGCATGACTTTCTTGAGGTAGAAACACAAGTTTATGCATTTTTTGTAGCAGAGCTGATTATCAAATTCCTTCAAAGGCAAAGCTTTCTTTTCATTTCACAATGACAAATTAAAGAATTAAAAGTAGAAGTCTTTATTAATTAAAGTCTTACGCCTGTTTGAGATAAAACTTCCGTTGGATCTAATGTATAGTAAAAATTACTCCCTCAGTTATCAACATGTCCAATCTATCCTCATTATAAGAACAGAAGGCATCTAGGAGCAGAAGGGTATCAAGGACCAAAAACAGAGAGGAGCAGGCACAGGAGCATGAATCATAGCTATACTGACTTAGAGTGATTTTCAGAAATGCGGTTCATTACTGGAAGATTCTATAATCGAGGAATTTCCCTAGATTACAGTTGTAGTTTACTTAAAATAAAATATACTAAATTTAGTAGTTTGTGATAATTTTTTAAAGTTTCAAAGCACAGAAAAGCAGAAAGATTAAAATAAAAAAATCCCATAATTCCACTCAGTTACCATATTGCCATTGTTTTTTTTTTTACTTGCAGTGTCTTGAAGTTCATAGTCAACGTATAAGAACTTACCCATTGATTTACCATTGTACATTAGTGTTTTACTTATTTTTGTCCATTTTAAGCAAAATAATATTGCACAGCTATTTTAATTGATAGTTATAGAATCTGAATTTCCAAAATATTTTTGCTTTTAAAATTAGTTTATTCTGCATTCATTGTTTCAAATTATGCTGTGTTTTTGAAATTTGAATGAATTGTTACAAAGTGTTTTGTTAATAAAATTAATTATAAATCATCTTAAATTAGCGTGTTATACAAAACAAAAGGACAATTGCTTAGATTCCGGATATTAAATTGAGTTTAGCAGGGACTAAAAGTGAATACTAAGAAACACTTACTATGCAGAGAGTAAAAGTAAATCTAGGAAATTTGTTTGCAAAGCAAAATAAATCAGAAACTTCACAGGGTGACTACACATTTTAATAAAGAAAAAGGTTTAAAAACTCCTTGAATGTTTTATCTTCCATCTTTCTCTGCTATTCCAACATCATGACCTCCCAAATCATTTGCTGACCTCCTGAATCATTTGTTGGTTACAGAGACTCCCAATTGCCACTGAGGCTAGAGAACACTTTTTGATGTAAAAAATATGAAAAAAAAAATGCTTAAGACTCCTCATAGGGCTATAAAGTAATGATATCCTATAACCTAAAAATTCTAGCCATAGTTTGCCAGGTATTTTCATTGCAGATAAAGGAATTTGGTATTCCTATAAACTTATTTAGAAAGGAAACACTGTCCATCTAATTCCCAAATAGATTTTAGACAGGATTTATACAGACCTTCAAAGAAATAGAAACAAAATATAGCACCTTAAGGTTAAACTCTGAATAATTTCTAAGGAAGAGAGCAACTTTAGAGTCCTACTTCAAGAACCAAGCTGGTTTGCTAATGTTCAAGTAAATTCTTCCAGATGTTGGTATTAGGACCAGTACTGAAGGTAGGACAAACATTAGTTTAATCTCCTGATCTTCTAGTTAATCTGGAGCTAGGTAAATAGCAGCATTTTAATTTCTCATATAAAATTAAAGGCACAAATAATCGATTATATTTGTATTTCAATGATAAGTCCTATAATATAAATATTCTTGATGATCATTTGATATATCATATTTTCTTCTTTATGCAGAGGAAAAGAATCATGAACAGAAGTTATCTGTCTTTTGATTAAAAGGTTCAATGTGAAAGTACCTATTAAGTTATTACAAATAAATATTAATCAATGGTATGACAAATTGGCATGTATAACTCATTTATTCTCTTCTTGAAAAAACTGGATTCTCTGAATTCATGGTATTGCTTTTGATGCTGATGTTATATGCAGAACTCAAATCATTTGGCAATATATCATTTTCTTGGTACTGATCATATTCTATGGAAATTATAGATTAAAGGACTAAAGACCTGTTAGTCACTTAGGGAAAAGGAAATTTATATCTTTCTTGGATGGAGAACAATCTAGGTACTGAGATTTTTGAGGACACTTGAAAGCAGCTTGCCACAGAGATTGTGATCTTCCTACTATATAAAATAGTGTCAGAAAGGGGGTTGGGTCTGAGGCATGCAGGGAATATGAGTCTTTTTTTATCTTGCTCTGCTTGTCACCTTGTGGCACCTTAAGTATCAGGCCAAGCAAAAAGATATAATTGGAAAGTACCAGGCCAGCAAATGTGAATGTTCTGCACATTAAGTGTTGAGAGACCATGCGAAATGGACTGAGGAGAACTTCAACAAGGACTGTCACTGCAAGGAATTTGGCAGTTTTTTGTTCTCCTTTCAGCTCTTCCCTGACATGTTCATTTTTCATGGAGGGATGTATTACTTCTGTGATAATGCTGTCTAAATCGTGTTTTTAAATCTTTTTGTAATTTTAGAATGCAAAGGCTGTAAAAGTTAATTTGTGTTCTTTATTCACCTGTTAGAAATTGTGCTTTAGATTGAGTGATGTCCATTTGAACAACCTACGTTTCTTTATAAATAAGTTTTTTTTAATGATACAATCCCTGTGACACACGATATATGTGGGCAATATTCTTTTTCATATTCTTTTCTGTTGATAATTTTCAGTTGAAACAATTCTTTTTTTAATTTTCAAATTCAGGACAATAATAAAATATATGCCTTTCCCACAAGGAAGCCATGAAGCTCATTGGAATATAAAGAAAGGAATCAAAGCAGACATTAAAATAAAATTATAACAAACTAGACATAATAGTGAAATAAACTTTGTGGAACTGTAATATTCGAGTTTTCTCAAAATTGCTGTGCATGTAAGAGATATATTATTCTGTTAAAAACGCCTTTTTTGCTTCATTTTTAACATGAATGCTCCCACCAATCGTAGTTATAAAATAAATATATGATTTACAGTATAGTGAAGACCTCCCAGAATTGCTTCATTTGAAAAGTTTTGAGATTCTTATATTGTTGATCAGGAGGAGTATTGGCTACTTTATCAGTTTTCCTCCTTTTTGTTCTAGTAAATATATCCTTTCTAAATAATTACATAATTTGCCTTGCCATATAATTTTCTGTTTCAATGTGTCATAGACTCACCAATTTTGATTTCAAAGGCAGTGTTTATAGAGCAAGAAAACCCCATATTCTTAAAAATATGCAAATATAGTCATTCAAGTCAATGTTATATTTATGAATGTTGTATATATGTGTATGTGTATGTTTGTGTGTATATATGTACATATGTGTGTGTGTGTGTATATATATATATATAATTTCTTTTATGGAACCAAACGTTTTGGAACTGCCTTCAAAACAGGATAATGAGAAAGAAATTATTTGTATTATTTTATAGTTAGAACAAATGTTTTCTAAAAATTAACCTTCTAAAATCAGATTTTTTTCTAAAAATTAACCTTCACAAGATGTACTTTAGTTTTTAATTCTTTAAAGAAATAAAATTTAATTTTAAATTAAAAATAATACCTTTTAATCATCTAAGAAATATTCTGTAGGTGGGGTAATGGAAACAATATTTTAGATTAAGGAGTACAATGTCAGGGTTTGGTTGTGGTTTTGTACTATTTCATTTCATAACCTTGAATAAAACATTTCCTGTCTCTGCTTTTAGTTTCCTCATTGATAATGACAAAAGAAGTCTGTATTACATTGACATATCTCCTGATTTTTAAATTCTGAGATTCTGGGCTGGTCAGTTAGCTCACTTGCTTAGAACATTTTGCTGATAACATCAAGGTCAAGCGTTCAGATCTCCTTGGCCAGCTGCCAAAAAAAAAGAAAAATTCCAAATTTGGAGATTCTAGTATTCTAGGTGTTTCTAGTATTAAAAAGTGTAATAGGTCGTGTGATTTTTGATCAAATCTTATTTGTATTCTCAAATCATCATGTCTTTGATTTTTACACTGCTTTCAGAAGTTTGAAACTAACTCTTACATCAGTTTGTGTCTAATGCAATGCATCATTTGCTTGAACGATATAGTGTCCTAAGATATGATATGTGCCCTCTTTTTATGGTTAGCTTTGTATTGTACTGTCAAAATGTAGTTTTAAATTAATAATTATCTTTTTCAAAAATATCTCACTTTCGCTAAACTGTAAATTTTAAGTTTATAGTAATCATATGGACCTTGTTACAGTCTATCAAACACTCACCAGGTAGATCCTCTCTCTCTAAGAAGATATATGACCTGTACAAGGTCGTTAATCTACTTTTATCCTGAAAACGCAGCACTAATAAAATGAAACCCTGACACAGGACAGTGGATTTAAAATTAGGGAATATTCTAAATGACACCTGCTCTCAACACTCCACTACTTGCAAAGTTATGGAAAATATTAGTGCAAATGCAGCTCCTCTTTAAAAGTCCCTGTTTTAGTAATTTAGGTTTTGGTAACTTGAATTTTTAAACTAATTTCTAACCAAGCATACTGCTACAATAATTCAACTCTCTATGTCACTTTTTGTTATCATTGCTAAATAGAAATAGGTACATCTAGCCACTACTCCCCATTTAATACTTTTGCATATTGGAGCAAACTATGACCACTGAAACCAGCAGTAAAACTGCCTAAATAGCAAAATGTAGATTATTTCTCACATAAGAATATTTAAAAATTTTTTAATAATATTAATTTAGTTGATAAGTTATAATTGTACATACTTATGAGGTATAATGTGATGTTTTGATATATTATGTATTTAATGTGGAATGATTAAATTAAGCTGATTAACACATACATCACTTCACTTACCCATCAGGTTTTGTGGTGAGACATTCGAAGTACGCTCTTAGAGATTTTGAAATGGACAATATATAGTTATTAGCTATGGTCACCTTGCTGTGCAATAGATTCCAAAATCTTATTTCTTCTGTCTAGCTGAAACTTTGTATCCTCTGATGAACATCTGCCCATCCTCCCATCCCCAGACTCCAGTAATCATCATTCTACTTCTCTTAGTTTGACTTTTTTAGATTCCACATATAAGTGAGATCACACAGTATGTGTCTTTCTGTGCCGGGTGAATGTTGAATATACCATAACTAGAATCCAGCTTGATAACATAACCTGTCCTCACTTTTAGAATGGATAAATCAATTGTTTTATTTTTAAAAATATTAGCACTGTAAAAAACAAGCTAGGCTATGCAGAATAGCCCATAATTATGCTGGACTTAAGATCAATCTTTTCACTCTGGAACACCAGATATTGGAGAGACATTTGCTTTTATGGTTAGGAAATAAACGTTGTATTAAGTGGACATAATATTGAAGATTCATAATGTTCATTAAATATAAAAATTCCTTAATGAAAACTTTCTAATTCTATGGGAAAGTATCAGAAAAATGATTATGGTAGTTTGTTACATCCTCTTGGTACTGATTCTATTCAATTGTTTGGTGTATCTCACAAAGACACACAGCTTTTCTAGAATAATTGTCGCCACAGTGATGCATTCATAAGTCAGTGAGTGAGCAAGATGATTCATAGAGCAAAGGAAGAAAAAAATAGACCCTCCCTTTTTTGACAAGTATTTATCACATTCATTTAAAATCTATTTTTGAAAATTTTTGCATATTTTATAATACACATAACAGAAGCAAATTATATTATTTATAAATAAATAAAATAGAGTAGCCAAAACAAAAAACTTTTTACCAATGATGTGTGCAGTCAACCAATTTGGAGACTGCTGTTGTAGCAAATGGGAGATCAATGACATCCCATTTATAAGTGCTAGCAAGTGAGAAAGAGGCTGTCAATAAGAAGGTCATTTATCTGTTTTCCCGTGTATGCCATAAAGCACATTTACCTGAAATGTTATACTCTGGAAAGAGTGCCAATGCTAAACATACATAAGTGCCTACCTTGTACTAAGTAGCTGTATTGATCTGAGAGGCTACATCAAAGCAGTTGCCTATGTGTAATTATTGTCTTTCTACCAAAATGTCTAACCTAGCACAATGCAAAGTTTAAATACTTGGTGTGTGTGCTTTTATTAAATAAGTTCAATATTGTTGAGCCTTTCTGCATTTGATCTATAAACAAATGAATAGAAAATGAGCTTAATAAATCATTGGTAGCAGGTTCAAGAGAGCTCTGCTGTTTCTTTTGGTTGAATGCCAGATGAATGTGGTTTAAAATATAAAAGAAATAGAAAGAAAAAATAAAGAAATTGGGTAATGAAGAAACATTACAGCCATGAACTGTTGGTAACCTTTACAGTTCTTCTACAAATTTTAATGAAAGCCATTGCTATGTTTCTCAGTGAAATCAGTATAATCAATTAAATTGCACCCTGTTTATATTTCTCCTTTAGGTGTTTACTTATGTGGTACATGATTCACTTTCCAAATACACATTTGTGAGAGGGTTCTATTTGTTTTGGATCTCTTTAATGGGTGATTTACTGGTTTTTACTTCTCTGTGTTAATATATCTAAAGGAACTCTACCAGAGTCATTAATTCATATGTATTTCTAATCTATTACTAAAATGCAATTTTACCACTTTCAAAGTAGTGCACATCACAGTTGAAAAGAATTGCATCCAAGTCTCAGTTCTGTGTTATTTTGAAACTGCACTATACTTAAAAAAAAAAAGAATTGCTCCCAAAGGCACACTCTGAGATTATTAAAGTTACATAGCCATTACTTTGTCACTCTTTGTCAGTTTCCTTTTTGTGCCATTAAATATTTTTCATTGCTCTGAAATAAAGACTCTGTTTGCTTTATGTATAATATCTTGAATTCTGAACTCTCCCATCCTGGAGCAACAAATTGTTCCATGTTATTTTAACAATATAACGAGGAAGCACAATGTTTCTCTAATCAGATTTTTATTTATGAATTTGACACTGAAATAGGATAAATAATTTTTATTCGTGTTGGAAATATATAAATAGAATAAATAATCCTTGACAGTGTAGCATGATTGGAGCAGTAAGGGGGTGCTGAAGTTCTTGTTTCACTTGGGCTTTGAGGTGGTAATAGATTTTCACAAAGTGTGATTGGATGGAGAATGGGGTTAGGAAAATATTTCAGACTGAGAGAAGAGGACAGAGATAAAAGTGAGTATGAGGCTGACATTTAGGAAAAATCACTTACTCGTAATTTCTATTACTGACTAGTGAAGGGCAAGTGGAATTTTGTAAGTATGTAATGTCTTGGCATATATGCCATAAAACTAAACTGATTGATATGTCAAGGAACCACATTTAGTTTCATACTCATGTAAATCTAATGTACAGAAAGAGATGAAATTAGAATCATTTTTGACTTTGAAATTTTGACCCAGTAAGATTAGTAAAAACCACTAATAAGAAAGTAAAATACAAATTTAAGTGTAACACAAATAAAGTCAAACAGAGTCAACTATAAAATAAATGGACACTGTTAAAGAATTTGAACTCTTTTATATATAACAATGTGCCTGAATAAACAAATATAGATATGTGTTAATTTATACATGGTTGAATCATTGTAAACATTTGCTAGAAATAACTGAAAGTCATTTTATAACTATAAACATGAAGTTATACAACTATAACTTTTATAACTGTAAATGTGAGGAACATACCTGCAGATAAAGATAATGGAATATCTGCCTAATTTGGCATTGAGCCTAGCTGACGGCAGCAAAAAGTATCCCTTGAAAATCCCTAACTACGTCCACACTTATGCTTCTTTGGAGAAAGAATCACATTAGTTGTGTTGCCTAAAAGGCTTAAGTAAAAATTGTTACAAGATCCTGTATCAATTTTTCCCTTAGGCACCAGATAGAGACAAATTAACACTCTAAACCTCATTCTAAAGGAATATCCCACAAAATAAAATTCAAAGAACATGAACTTATAGTCAAAGAGCACTAAGTACGTGAGAGAACGATACATTACGACTAAAATTAAGAGTAACAATGCCCCAAACCTTCAAAATTAATCTCACAGAAACTGTGGATAGATGACAAATCAGATGCAGAATACAAAATAAGTATGTTTGATATGATTAAAATAATAAAAATATGATATAAGAAACAGAAGCAGAGTCTACTAATGAGTTCAATTTGATTTGGCAGAACTAAACAGTACTTCTAGAAATTAAAAATGCAAATATTAAATTCAGATTCAATGAGTAGGTTAAACAATAATTAGACATAGACAAAAAGAACATTATTGAATTCTAATGCATCTATCTAGTTTTAAAAATATTATCCAAAATAGAGGGACTAAGAGATATAAATTAGGAGTGAAAGATTAAAAAAGACTTGGAAAATAGCATAATAAAATTTTTAAAGGATCTATTCAGAATTCTCGGAAGAAAGTGCAAAGACATTAGACACAAGACAACTTAATGAGAGAAAACAACCAAAAACACTTCAGAATTGTTAAGAAGATATCAAAGTTCAGACTCCAGAAGGCCAACAAATCACAAGTTGAAAAGATGAAGACTCACACTAGGTACTTCACAATGAGATGAAAATTACAATAGCCAATATCTAGTCCTATAAACAGCCAGTACTAAAATAGATTACCTACAAGGTAAAATAATTACATGCTGCTGACTTCTTCATGGTGGTGGAAGCCAGAGTCAAGAAAATAGTATTCTTGGGCCTACCCCGTGGCGCACTTGGGAGAGTGTGGCGCTGGGAGCACAGCACGGGTGGCACCAAGGGTGGCACCAAGGGTTGCGATCCCCTTACCGGTCACGAAAAAAGACCAAAAAAAAAAAAAAAAAAAGAAAATAGTATTCTTGAAATTCTGAGAGAGAATAACTTTCACAAGATAAGATGATCAAAATAAAACAATTATATCTTTGAAGAATGAGAGCAAAAATATATATATTTTAAAAAACTTAAGTCGCAAAAGTTTATTATCCAATTTTATGAAAGAAACTTTTAAAAACACATGCAAGAAGAAAAAATAATATGAGAACAAAGTTCTGAGATAAAAGAAATTAAGAGCAAGAGAAATAGTAAACATGTTGGAAAAACTAAAAAAAAACACTGTGTAATCATAAAAATAATGTCAAAATTACAGAATTTAAAAAAAAAAAAATCAATGAGGAAGTCAAATACTGGCCAAGTAGGGAAAGACTGAATTAATGTTTTCTGAGGTCTTGGCATTATTTTGGCATAAAGGTAAATATATCAATTAAATACAGATATGTGAAGTTAAATACACATTTGAGAATTTCTTGGAAAACCCTAAAAAGTGAAAACACGTATCCATATTAGAAGGGCAAATAGAATGAGAATTTTAAAAATTAACTAATATAGCAAAGGAAGAAATAAAAGCAACCCCCCCCCAACACACACACACACACACAAAAAAAAAAAAAACAAGAAAAGGCAGGACACATAAAAATACAAAATAAAATTATGAAGGTGAAACAAAATGCATTAGTTAATCGCAATCAGTATAAATGAAATAAATATTCCAGTGAAGAAATATAGATTGTCAGTCTGGATTTTTAAGATAGCCATTATATGATATTTAGAAGAAATATACCTAAAACAGATGAAGTCACAAAATGTACTGGTGTATTAAAATTAGTATCAGACAAAATGGACTTTAAGACAAAAACTATTACTTGTGGTAACAGGATCACTGCATATTTATAAAACATTAAATTTTCCAAGAAAATATAATAATATGAATCTGTAAGCATGTAATCTGTAAAAATATATGAAGAAAGGTTTTCAAAAGATATAAGGAGAAACTGACAAATCCATCATCACAGTAATAAAATTGACAAAGTCACCTAAGCGAATGGTAGAATAAGCCAGCAAAAACCAGTAAGTACATATGATAATTAAAAACAAACAAACAAACAAAAAAAACCGACTAGTACACTCAAATGAAGGGACATATGTTGAAGTATTCAACAACTGTATCATGGACATTTATAAGTTCACATAGAACATTTACAAAAATATACACATAGCACACAATAGAGCAAGCCAGAAAATTTTCAGAGATGGAATCATGTATTATTAGGCTAACCATAGCCAGTTTAGAAGTCAATAACAGAAGGTTAATATACAATTTCCTTTATTTCTGGCAACTTAAAAATCACAATTTTAAATAACTCATAGATCAAAAATTAAGTTAAATTGGAAATTAGAAAACACTTTAAAGTACAAAAGGAAACATATAACAAAACTTGTAGGAAAAAGTTGACAGGTACTTACAGAGAAATATAAACATTTGCTTGTATTATAATAAGAAAAAATGAATATCAATTAGTTTAGTATTCAACTTAAGAAATGTGAAACATTGTAACATAATAAATGTGAAGTAAGTAGAAAGAAATGATAGAAAAAGAGGAAAATTAATAAAATGAAATAGGTTACCATTGACAATGTCAAAATAACCATTTGTTGGCTCATTGGAAAGAGAAACAAGACAGAACTGTAAAACTTGAACAACAAAATAGAAAATACAAATATAAATTACAAAGTATAAATGAAATGTAAAATATAAATAATAGTTTAAAAGACATATTAACAGATTATGTATATATTAAAAATAATATGTGAATTTGTAAACAACTTTATGCCAATATATCTGAAACCTTAGGTAAAATAGTCTAAATTTCTATGAAAATGTAACTTACTGACTCTGGAAAAATAGAAGACATAAACAGTCAGCTATTCATAAAAGTCTTTCCACCAAGAAATTATTAACCAGAGATAATTCTATTAAGCAGTAAGAAAACTATAATTCCAGCATGTGGGTACCTCAGAACCTGTGGACGGACCCAACCAACAGCCAGCTGGAGCATTGGGGACCTCAGGAGCCAAGAGCAGGCCCCTTTGACAACAGCCAGGAGTGCATGGGGACCTCAGGAGCTGAGGGCAGGTCTGCAGACAGCCAACAGGGATGAGCAAGGCACTGTCACACAGGCAGCCTGCTGCTGTTGAAGACACCAACACTGCCACAGCCACCATAGCTGCAAAGGTGATTTTCCTAAGAAATCAAGAGCTCATCCACATTCTGGACACCTCAACACAATGTCACTAACCTCAGCAGCAAATCACTAAGTGTCCCAGTGCATAGGCCATGTAGGCACTCACATGCAATTCTCACATTGAATATAGCTGCACTATCCACACAGAGACTAAAATACTGTATCTACCTAGAGTTGATATCAAAATACCCTACTCAGTGGTAAATGTAAAACACATGTACAGGAGGAAGTCTCTCTCCTCAAAGCCCACTCCAGAGTAATAGAAGAATCAACTGTTGTACCCAATGAGCAGACTTCAATGTAGAGATATTAGAAATATGAAAAAACAAAGAGATAAAACACCACCAAAGGAATACAATAATTCTAAAGTACCAGACCCTGTAGAGCAGGAAACCCCCTTGAAGTGACTGAAAAGGAATTCTGACCAATGATCTTAAGGAAACTCAATGAGATACAAGAACACACAGTTAGAAGACAGGATGAAATGAAAAACTATCCAGGATATGAAGGAGGAAATTTACAAAGAGATTAATACCTTAAAAAAGAATGTAGCAGAACTCCTGGAACTGAAAGATTCATTCAATGAAATAAAAAAACACAACCAGAAGGCTAGAACAAACAGAAAAAAGAATTTCTGATCTTGAAGACAGTCTTTTTGAAATAATCCAGACAGGCAGAAAAAAAAAAAAAAAAAAAAGAAGGAGGAAATAAAAAAGGAAAAAAATAAAAAAATAAAAAGTAATCCAAAAAATGAAGAAAAACTAAGAAAGCTACCAGACAAACTTAAGCACAGTAACATCAGAATCGTGGGTTTTCCAGAAGGGGAGGAAAGAGGAAAAGGCGTTGAACATATATTCAATGAAATAATAGCAGAAAACTACCCAGATATAGAGAGAGACACAGACCTTCAGAATCAGAAGGCTCAAAGATCCCCAGACAGATTCAATTCAAAAAGGTCCTCTCTCAGACACATTATAATCAAAATGGGAAAACTCAAAGACAAAGAGAGAATCCTAAAAACAAAAAGAGAAAAGTGCCAAGTCACCTATAAGGGAGTGCCCATCAGACTAACAGCAGACATCTCAACAGAAACTCTACTGACCAGAAAAGAATGAGATACATTCAAAGTACTAAAAGAAAAAAAACTGCCAGGCAGAAATACTATACCTAACAAGGCTATCCTCAGAAATGAGGGAGAAATAGTGTATTTCCCAGACAAATTAAAACTACAGGAGTTCACCATGACATGACCAACCCTGCAAGAAGTGATCAAGGGAGTCCTGCATCTGGAATCCAGAAAATGATAATCACTACCATGAATGAACAAGAAAGAAAGAAAAAAAAAAAAAACCCACAGGTAAAACAAAAAATGCAAATGAGAAAGAGAAAGAAACTATGTCTTACCACCTCAAGAAACCAACAAGACAAACAATACAAGGGGAGGAAAGGAACAAAAGATATTTAAAACATTCAAACAAAAATTGATAAAATGCCAGGAGTAAGGCCACACCTTTCAATAACAACCCTAAATGAAAATTAATTAAATTTCCCACTCAAAAGACACAGACTGGATTAGAAAGCTAGATCAAATTATATGCTGTCTCTAAGAGACTCACCTACCTGTAAAGACACACACAGACTAATAACGAAGGGGTCAAAAAAGATATAACCTGTGGAAACCAGAAATGAGCAGGGATGTTATTCTTACATTGGAAAAAATAGACTTTAAACCAAAAACCATAAAGAGAGACAAAGAAAGCCATTATATAATGATAAAAGTATTTATGCAGTGGGAGGACACAGAATCATAAATATTTATGTACCCAATACTGGACTCTCAGATATACAAGGCAAACAATATTAGACCTAATGATACAGATAGACTCCATAACAAGAATAGATGCAGATCTGAGCACCCATCTCTTAGCAGTGGACAGATCATCTAGGCAAAAAATTAATAGAGAAACACAGAATTTAAACCACACTTAGGACCAAATATACATTTCATCCAGCAATTGCAGAATATTCATTCTTCTTATCATCACAGGGAACATTTTCCAGGATAGACCACATGTGACATCACAAATCAAGTCTCAAAAAATTTTTAAAAAATGAAATAATTTCAAGTATCTTTACAGACCACAGTGGATTTGATGTCAGAGGTAGGGTCCGGGGGGGGGGGGGCTCAATAGTTAGCCACCCAGTCCTCTTACCAGGCTCTGGACTCCACCACAGGAAAGAATTCAAAGGCAGAGTCACAGTAGAAAGTGAGAACAAGTTTGATAAAATAGATAAGAAATACAGGTTCCACAGAGAGAGTGTGGCATGCTCCAGAGACTGAGCAGGACCCACACCAAGTTTTTAAGTTCAGTACAGGCATAGAGTCTAACACAAAAGCAATGAAAACATACTTAAAGTTCAAAGTGTAGGCTGGCTCAAGAGAAGGAGCAGCTTCTTGCTGAAAGTAAGCTAGATACAAAGTATAATATATATAATATACACACCTCAGCCAGCAAAGTGTGGGCTGCCACCAGGAAAGCCAGCAGCAACAACCCTGCCTTCAGCTGGGATTTGGCTTTTATAGAATTTTTATATCTAGTGAATATTCAGTTAAGGGGGTGGTTCCCAGTTGCATGCACAGAATGTTCTGTGCTCTCTATTGAGTGACCAGTCACTAGATTGCATAATCCAACCCCTGTTGTCTCATTTTCCTCATGTTGGTGCTAAATATAGGTCTAACTGGCAACAATAGCTTTCCTCCCAGGGAGAGCTCACAGGAGGAGGCCTGAGACCTCAGGGAGTGGCTGGAAACTCACAGGCATGTCCTGAAATCTGAGCCCAGTGAAACTCAGCACATCCTGTATCTGATTAAAACTGGAAATGAATAACAAGTGAAACTCTGGAAACTATACAAATACATGGAGGTTAAACAACCTATGGGTCCCAAGAAAAAAAATTAAACAGGAAATAAAAAAATTTCGAACCAATGAAAATAAAGACACATCACACCAAAATCTATGGAATATTGCAAAAGCAGTATAAGAGGAAAAATTATTGCAATAAATGCTTACATCAAAAGGATAAAAAGATTTTGGGGCAGCCCATGGCTCACTTGAGAGAGTGTGGTGCTGATAACACCAAGGCCACGGGTTCGGATCACTATATAGGGATGGCTGGTTAGCTCACTTGGGAGAGCGTGGTGCTGACAACACCAAGTCAAGGGTTAAGATCCCCTTACTGCTCATCTATCTCTCTCTCTTTTTTTTAAAGAAAGAATAGAAAGATTTCAAATAAACACCCTAAAGCTACACCTCAAAAAAATAGAAAAACAAGAACAATCCTGTCCCGTAATTAGCAGATGGAAAGAAATAATTTACATCAGAGAAGAACTAAACAGAGATCCTCCAAAAATGATACAAAAGATTGGTGAAACAAAAAGTTGGTTTCTGAGAAGATAGACAAACTAGACAAACCATAAGCTAGGCTAACTAAAAATAGAGGGAACTCAAATGACAAAAATCAGAAATAAAAAAGGAGACATTACAACCAATACCACAGAAATGCAAAGAATCATTAGAGACTTTTATGAACAACTATTCACCAAGAAATTTGAACACCTGGAGGAGAAGGATTATTATCTGGACACATACAAACTACCTAGACTGTAACAAGAAGAAATAGAAAACCTGAATAAACCAATAACAAGCAACAAGATTTAAGCAGCAATCAGTAGTCTCCCACTGAAGAAAAGCCCAGGACAAGATGGCTTCATTGCTGAATTCTACCAGACCTTTAAAGAAGAATTAATACCAATTATCATCACACTATTCCAAGAATTGAAACAGAAGCCATTCTTCCAAAATTCATTTTATGAGTGAGGCCAGCATCACCTTGATAACAAAACCAGACAAAGACACAACAACCAAAGAAAGTAACCCGTGGGCCAATATCTCTGATGAACACAGATGCAAAAATCCTCAACAAAATATTAGCAATCAGGATACAGCAACAAATCACAAAAATTATACACCATGATCAAGTGGGATTCATCCCACGGATTCAAGGATGTATCAACAGACACAAGTCAATAAATGTGATACATCACATCAACAGAATGGAGGACAAAATCCATATAATTATCTCAATAGACACAGAAAAAGCATTTGAAAAAATCCAATATCCCATCATAATAAATACTGTGAGAAAACTCGGTATACAAGGAAAGTATCTCAACAAAATAAAAGCCATGTATGACAAACCCATCACCAATATCATCCTGGATCCTAGGACAGGATCAAGACAAGGATGCCCACTCTCACCACTGCTATTTAACATAGTATTGCAAGTACTAGCCAGAAAAATTAGACAAAAGAAATAAATACAGGGCATCCAGATTGGAACAGAGAAAGTCAAACTGTCCCTGTTTGCAAATCATATGATCCTATATAGAGAAAAACCTAAAGACTTTACAAGAAAACTCTTAGAACTGATAAATGATTTCAGTAAAGTTGCAGGATACAAAATCACCACTCAAAAAATCAGAGTGTTTTTATACTCCAATGATGAACTAGCAGAAAGAGAAATCAAGAAGCAAGCCATTTACAAGTGTCACCACACACACACACACACACACACACACACACACACACACACACACACACACACACACACACACACCTAGGAATAAATTTAACCAAGTAGGTGAAAGATTCCTACAATGAGAACTGCAAATCATTGCTGAAAGAAATTAAAGATGACACAGAAAGAATGAAAGATACTCCATGCTTCCATGCTCTTGGACTAAAATAATTAACATTGTGAAAATGTCCACGCTTCCCAAAGCTATCTACAAATTCAATGCAGTCTCCAGCAAAATACCAACGACTTTTTCACAGAAATAGAAAAAGCAATCCTAATGTTCATATAGAACAACAAAAGACTCCCAATAACCAAAGCAATCCTGAGCAAAAAAAATTAAGCTGGAGGCATTACACTACCTGATGTCAAATTATGCTTCAAAGCTATAGTAACCAAAATAACATGGTACTGGTATAAAAACAGACACTTGGACCAATAAAGTGGAATGCAGAACCCAGAAATCAATCTACATACTTACTGCCAACTGATCTTTGACAAAGGCATCAAAAACATACACATGGAAAAATACTGCCTGTTCAATAAATGATGCTTGGAAAACTGGACATCCATATACAGAAAAATGAAACTAGACTGCTCATCATATACTAAAATCAACTCAAAGTGGATTAAAGACTTGAATATAAGACCTGAAACTATAAAACTCCTAAAAGAAAACATAGGGGAGACCCTTCAGAGAGTAAGACTGGACAACAACTTTATGAATAAGACCCCAAAAGAATAGGCACCAAACAAAAAATAAACAAATGGGATTATATCAAACTAGAAAGCTTCTTCACAGCAAGGGAAGCAATCAAGAGGGTAGAAAGACAACATACAGAATGTGAGAAAATATTTGAAAACTACACATCTGACAAGGGATTAATATCCAGAATATACAAGGATCTCAAACAACTTCATAGTAAAAATACAAATAATCCAATTAAAAAATGGGCAAAGGAGCCCATGAAAGAAAAAATGAATAGACATTTTTCAAAGGAAAACATACAAATGTCCAACAAGTACATGAAAAAATTCTCAACATCACTAATGATCAGGGAAATGCAAATCAAAACTACACTGAGATACCATCTCACCCCAGTTAGACTGGCTATTGTAAGAAAGACAGAGAATCACATGCTGGTGAGGATGCAGAGAATCAGTAACCCTCCTACAGTATTGGTGGGACTGTAAATTGTGCAGCCATTGTGGAAAACAGAATGGAGATTCTTCAAACAACTACAGATAGAAGAACTTCCCTATGATCCAGCAATCCACTACTAGATACATATCCAAAGAAAGGGACATCATTATTTGAAGAGATACATGCACTCCCATGTTTATTATATCTCTATTTATAATAGACAGGATATGGAACCAGCCTAATGACCATCAGCAGACAACTGGATAAGAAAAATGTGGCATATAAATACAATGTAATACTACTCTCTCACAAAAAAGAATGAAATTCTGGCATTCAGAGCAACATGGATGAACTTAGAAAAAATTATGTTAAGTGAAATAAGTGAGGCACAGAAAAAGAAATACCACATGTCCTCACTCATAGTTGGAACAAAATATAAAACAAAACCAGAATAAATAAAAAACGAAAGAAAAAAATACAGCAATCACAAAAATTATTTGAACTTTCTAAAGGAGACAACAAAACTATGGCCACCAGAAGTGGGAAAGGGGGAGAGGGATGGGGTGGTAAGTGAGAAATTGGTAAAGGACCACAAAAAAAGGTTACATTGTGTTCTCCTGGATATACTAATTATCTTGATTTGAACATCATATATTGCACACAGGTATTGATTGATATTCCATGCCGCACCCCACAGATTTGTACGATCAATTATGTTTCAAAAAACCCCAAACAAAACAAATCAGGTAGCTGCAGAGTTTAATGTAAATAGAGGAAAGGTGTTGTGTGCGTTAAGGTGAACAATTTAATCTCAGTTATACCTCGCTAGAAAGGAAGTTCCATGAGAGAAAGGACTTTATGCCCTCTGTTCACTGGTGGACATCTGGTACCTAGAATGATATTATGAAGTGAAAGACTGAAAAATGTATTTGAAAATAAAAACTAATTAATTATACAAAAATGAAGAAAGCTATAATTCCAAACTCACACAAAATTGTTCATAGGAGAGGAAATGCTCTCTTATTCGTTATACAGGTCACTTTTATCCTGATATCAAACCCAAGATAGAATAGTAACAGAAAGGAAAATTATAGGTGATTCTTACTTAGGAGTATAGTTTAAAGAAGCCTGAATAATACTGACAAACTGAACACAACAATAAATAGAGCTATAATGCCTATCAAGTTTGATTTCTTCTAGGAAAAAAAATTTGTTTAACTTTAGAAAAGCTATTAGTGCAATTGAATCTATTACTATCACAATGGAGAAAAAATATAAGATGATCTTAGTTTGTAAAGAAAAGGTTTCTTTTTTTTTTTTTTTTTTTTTTTTTGTCTTTTTTTTGGTGACCGGCACTCAGCCAGTGAGTGCACCGGCCATTCCTATATAGGATCCGAACCCGCGGCAGGAGCGTCTCCGCGCTCCCAGCGCAGCACTCTCCCAAGTGCGCCATGGGCTCGGCCGTACAGAAAAGGTTTCTGATAAAATTAAAAATCAGTTCATTAGTACACTCTCAAGCTAAGAATAAAAGTGGACTTAATATAACAAAGTGAACATACAGAAAAACTTGGAACAAACTGCGTGTTCAATGATAAAATGTTAAAAGCATTGAATTTAATACAAATAACAAGAAAAAAGATGCTCTCAATCACCACCTTTTTCAACATATACCGGAAGCATCTCCTGAGAGAGAGAAATTGAGAGGAGAGAGAGCGAATTTATGCATATAACAGGTTCTCTAGATATAAGATCCATACAGAAATCATTTGCATTTCAATAAGTCATGAGTAGTTAGAAGATGTAATTAAAAATTTCATTAACAATGAAAATAATAAAAGAAATACCTAAGAAAAATTTACTTTAAAATGTACAAGTTATAAAAATATAAAAGTTTACTTAAATTGTAAGATCAAAATAAATAAACATGTTTATGAACACAATAACAAAAGATGCAACTCTTACAAAATTGAAGTACATATTAAGCTTAATTAAAAAAAAACTTGAGGGATTTTCAAAAAACTTGAGTATATTTTGAAATGTATATGTAGATGTATAAAAAAGATAAGAATTGTAAAAGAAGCACATAAAAAGAGCAAATTGAGAGTAAATTACTCACCAGAAATCAAGATGTATAAAGCTAGAATAATTAACAGCAGTTTGTATTGTCACAAAGATAAACAAGACAAACAACCAAACAAGCAAAAATCAATGGAACAGAGTTAAAATCTAGAAAGCAATCCATAAACATGTAAAATATCTTATGATAGACTTGTCATTTTATATCTACAGTAAAAAAAGGTAAATTTTAAATAACTAGGTCTGGGGCAATTTGGTATTTATCTGAGAAGAAAATTTAAGTAAATAAATGCATAATTTATCCCATATACAAAACTGAATTTCAGATGGACAAAGGAATTAAATGTGTGTATGTAAAGCAGGGAGAAGTAAAAATGTGGAATGTTTGTACGTGATTAAAGTTAAGTTGTTATCAGTTGATATAACTACAGGATGTTTTATATAAGCCTCATGGTCACCATAAAGAAAATACCTAGAGAAGATACACAAAAGAAAAAGAGAAAGGAATTAAATTGTATTAGTCCCAAAGTATCAATAAAACACAAAGGAAAACAGCAAGGAGAGAAACAAAAGAACTACAAGATAGACAGAAAACAATTAACAAAATAGCAATAGTAAGTTCTTCCTTATCAACATTTAAATATAAACAGATTTAGCTCCCCAGTCAAAACACATAGAATGGCTGAATGAATAAAAATAATAAGACACAATGAGATGCTATTCTCAAGAGACTCACTTTAGAATTAAGTACATAAAGGGTGAAAGTAAAGGGATGAGAAAAGATATTCCATGCAAAGGTAAACAAAAGAGAGCACGGGCAGCTATACTTATATCAGACAGAGCAGATTTTAGGTCAAAAACTGCACAGGAGATAAAAGGACATTATATAATAATACAAGAATTAATTCATCAGGAAGATATAACAGTTATAAATACATATGCACCCAATACCAGAAAACTTAAATATATAAAGCAAACATTTACAGAACTAATGGGAGAAATAGACAGCAATACAATAATAGTACTTATACCCATTTCCAGTAAGAGGTAGAACATCCGGAAAGAAAATCAATAATCAAACAGTGAACTTAAACAATATTGTAAACCAAATGGGCCTAACAAACATGTACAGAATATTCCACTGAACAACTGCAGAATATGCATTCTTTTCAAGAGCATATGGAACATTGTCCAGGATAAGTTACATGTTAAGCCACAAAACAAGTCTTAGTGAATTTAATACTGAAATCATACCAAGTATTTTTCTAACCACAAAGAAATGAAACTAGAAATCAATAACAGAAGGAAAATTTGAAAATTCACAAAAATCTGGGAATTAAGCAGTATATTTCTGAACAACCAATGGGTCAGAGAAGAAATCAAAAAGAAAAACAGAAAATATTTGGACACAAGTGACAATAAAAACACAACATACCAAAACTTATGGGATGAAGCAAAAACAAAACTAGGAACAAAGTTTATAGTGATACACGCCTACAATGAAAAAAAAAAGAAAGATCTCAAATAAACAAAACATCTTAACACCTTGCAGAACTAAAAAAGAACAAATTATGTGCAAAATTAGCAGAGGAAAGAAAAGAATAAAGATTATGTCAGAAATAAGTGAAATAGAGACTAGAAAAACAGTAGAACAAAGTTAATGAACGTTAACAAAGTTTATTTGAAAAGATAAACAAAATTGACAAAAACTTTATATGGATTAACTAAGAAAACAAGAGAGAAGATTCAAATAATAAAATCAGAAATTAAGGAAGAGACATTACAACTGATACCTCAGAATTAAGTAGGATCATAAGACACTACTAAGAACAAGTTTACACTAACAAATTGGGTAAGTTAGAAGAAACAGATAAACTCCTAGAAACATACAATATACTGAGAATGAATCATAAGGAAACAGAAAATTTTAACAGAAAAATGATGAATTAGAAGATTGAATCAGTAATCAAAAACCACCCAACAAAGAAAAGCCCAAGACCAGATGGCTTTACTGCTGAATTCTGCCAAACATTTATAGAATTAATGCCAATCCCTTTTAAACTCTTCCAAGGAACTGAAAAGTAGAGAACACTTCTAAACACATTTTATGAGGTCAGTACTACCCTGATGCCAAATCCAGACAAAGATACTACAAGATTAAAAACTATAAGCCAACATAACTGAAGAACCCAGATTCAAAAATTCTCAACAAAATACTAGAAATTTGAATTCAATAGCACATCAAAAGCATTATACACCATGACCAAGTGATATTTATCCCTGGAATGCATGGATGGTTCAATATACACAAATCAATAAATGTGATACATCACATTAACAGAATGAAGGATAAAATTATGTGATCATCTTAATAGATGCAGAAAAAGCATTTCATGAAATTTAAGACCATTTTATGATAAAAAACACTCAACAAATTTGGTATAGCAGAAATTTACCTCAGCATAATCAAGGCCACATATAAAAAACCCTTAGCTAACTTAATACTCAACTGTGAAAAACTGAAAGCTTTTCCTCCAAGATAAGGAGCAAGACAAAGATACTCACTCTTGCTACTTCTCATAGCAGCAACGTAGTAATTAAAGTCCTAGCCAGAATAATTAGGCAAGAAAAAAAAAAAAAAAGGCATCCAAATCTAAGAGGAAGAAGTAAAATTATCTCCATTTCAGGATGACATGTCCTTATATTTAGAAAACCCTAAAGACTTCATATATATTTTTAAAAAAGTGTTAGAACTGTCAAAGAAATTGCAAAAAGTTGTAAGAAACAAAATCAATAAATAAAACCAGTTGTAGTTCTATACATTAATAACAAAGATCTGAAAAGGAAATTAAGAAAACAATGCCATTTATAACAGCATAAAAAAGAATGAAATACTTAGGAATAAATTTAAGAATAAAATACTTAGGAAGGAGGTGAAAGACTTATACATTGAAAAACTACAAAACATTGATTAAAAAAACTGAAGACAAGGGCCGAGCCCGTGGCGCACTCGGGAGAGTGCGGCGCTGGGAGAGCGGCGACGCTCCCGCCACGGGTTCGGATCCTATATAGGAATGGCCGGTGCACTCACTGGCTGAGTGCCGGTCACGAAAAAGAAAAAAAAAAAAAAAAAACCAAAAAAAACCAAAACAAAACTGAAGACAAAAATGGAAAGACGTCTAGTGTTCATGAATTGGAAGATTTAATATTATTAAAATGTCCATATTTCCCAAAGCAACCTGTGCCCTAAGTGATACAAAACTATCCCCATCAAAATACCTATGTAATTTTTTACAGAAACAAAAAGAACAATCCTAAAATTTATATATAACCACAAAAGACTGCTAATAGCCAAAGCAATCTTGAGAAATTCGAACGAAACTGGAGCCATCACACTTCCTGATTTCAACTGCATTACAAAGCTACAATAATGAAAACAGTATGGTACTGACATTAAGAGAGTTAGAGAGACCAATATAGCAAAATATTGAGCACAGAAATAAACCCATGCAATATGGTCAAGTGATCTTTTCCAAGAGTGCCAAGAATATGCAATGAAGAAAGGATAGTCTTTTCTACAGTTTGGGAAAATTGAATATTCACATGCAAGAGAATTAAATTGGACCCTTCTCTTAGACCATATTAAAAAAAGAAACCCTTAAAATGAATTAAAGACTTAAAATTAAGACCTAAAACCTTAGAGTTCTTAGAGAAAAACAGCAGAAAATCTTCTCAACATTTGTCTTCGTGATGACTTGTTGGACATAATACCAAAACTGACAGTAAAAAAAGCAAAAATAGACAAGTTAGAATTAATCAGAATAAGATGATTCTATGCATCAAAGGAAACAATCAATCAACAGATGAAAATGCAACCTACAGAATGGGAAAAATATTTTCAAATCATATTTCTGATAAGGGGTAAATGTTCAAAATTATAAGGAACTCCTACACTCAATAGCAATATGTATGTATTTTTGTGTGTATACATATACATAGGCATATACATATCCCAATTTTAAAAAGTGGGCAAAGAATTTAAAAAGATGTTTCTCTGAAGAAGGCATACAAATGGCCAGCAGGAATTTGAAAAGGTGCTCAACACCAGAAATCAACAAGGATATGCAAATCAAAACCACAATAAGTTACCACCTCACACCTGTCAGAATGGCTACTATCAAAAGGCCAAAAGACAAGTATTGGTGAGGACATAGAGAAATCAGAGCACTTGTACACTGTTGATGGGAGTGGAAAATTGTGCAGCTACTATGTAAATCAGTGTGGTGGGTCCTCATAAATTAAAAATAGAACTACCATATTATTTAGCAATCTCACTCTGAGTATATATCCAAAAGAAACGGAATAAGTATCTATCTTGAGAGATAATCTGTGCTCACATGTTCATTGCACCATTATTCACAATAGCCAACATACGGAAACAACAAAATATCCATAGATGGATAAATGGATAATGGAAATATGGCATATGCATATAATGGAGTAATATTTAGCTTTAAAAAGAAAAGAACCCTGACATTTGTAATAGCATGGATTAACCTGAAGGATATTATGCTAAGTAAAATAAGGTAGTCACAGAAGGTCAAATACTATATGATCTCACTTGTACAAAGTATCTAAAATAGTCAAACTCACAGTATCAGAGAGTAGAGTGATGGTTACAAAAGACTAGAAGGGAAGGGAAAATGGGGAGTTGTTGCTCAATGGGTATAAAGTTTGTTATACCCTCGAGATAAATTCTAGAGATCTGCTATACAACATAGTGCTTATAGTCAACACTGCTGTATTGTACATTTAAAAATTCATTAAGCAGGTAGAACTCAGGTTAAGTATACACACACACACACATACACACACACACACACACACAAACACGCACACAAACACACACAGAAACACACAAACAACAAAAAAAACCAAATTGAAACATCGAGATATCACTACCTACCTATAAAAATGGCTAAAATAAAATAAAATAGTGACAATAAAAAATGCTGGTGAGGATGTGGAGAAACTGGATTATTCATATCTTGCCGGTGGGAATGTAAAATGGTATAGACCTTTTGGGAAGCATTTTGGCAGTTTCTTTAAAAACTAGTCATTCAACTACAATTTAACCCAGCAATTGCAATCCCAGGCATTTATATCAGAGAAGTAAGCATTCATGCTCTCGTAGAAACTGTACAGAAATTTTTAAAGAAATATCCCAAATTGGAAACACAGATATTCTTCAATGTGCAAATAATCTTTGGTTCACTTATATCATGAAATACTACTTAGCAATAAAAAGAAATGATCTGTTGTTATACACACCAGCCTAGCTGAATCTCTAAAGAACTAAACTGAGTGAGAAAAGGCAATCTCAATAAGTTGAATAATATTTGATTTTAATTATTTAACATCCCTGAAATGACAAAATTATAGAGCTGGAGAGCATGATAGTCACTGCCAGGAATTAGGTATGGTGGAAAAAATGGTAGGTACGGGTAAAAAGGGGAACATGAATGATCTTGGTATAGTTGGAAATGTTTTGTATTTTGACCATAGCTATGCTAATCAAATCAGGAGGATTTGGTATCGTATGAAGGTACTTCAAACTTCAAAAAGTTTGTGGAAAAATAGAATTAAAAGACAGTATGAATATTCCCATAATTTTTTTTGAATTTTACTTCTCAAAATACATTGTAGTTGATTTTGATGCCCCTTTACCCGTTCCTCTCCCCACCCCCCCATCGTATCTGTTCAATTGACTTAAATTGTTCAAGCAATTTTTGTAGTTATTCTGTCTTCCTCCCTCCCCCCAACCCTTTATTTGTTTGTGTGTTTATTTATTTATTTATTTTTAGCTCCCACAAATTAGTGAGAACATGTGGCATTTCTCTTTCTGTGCCTGACTTGTTTCACTTAATATACTTTTTTTCTAAGTCCATCCATGTTGTGAATGGTAGCATTTTGTTCTTTTTCATAGCACAGTAGTATTCCATTCTGTAGATATACCACAGTTTCCTTATCCACTCTTCTGATGATGGACATTTAGGCTGGTTCCAACTCTTGACTATTGTAAATAGAGCTGCAATAAACATGGGAGTACAGGTATCCCTTTCGCATGATGATTTCCATTCCTCTGGGAAAATTCCCGGTAGTGGAATTGCTGGGTCATTTAGTAGATCCACCTGTAATTTTTTGAGAAACCTCCATATCATCTTCCATAAAGGCTGCACCATTTTGCAGCCCCACCAACAGTGGATGAGAGTTCCTTTTTCTCCACAACCTCTCCAGCACTTATCATTCTCTGTCTTTTGGATATTAGCGATTGTAACTGGAGTGAGATGGTATCTCAAAGTGGTCTTGATTTGCATTTCCTGGATGCTGGGTGAGGTTGAGCATTTTTTCATGTATCTGTTGGCCATTCATATATCTTCCTTTGAGAAATGCCTATTCAGCTCCTTTGCCCATTTTTTAATTGGGTTATTTGTTTTTTTGTTGTAAAGCTGTTTGAGTTCCTTGTATATTCTGGATATTAATCCTTTGTCAGATGTACGTTTTGCAAATATTTTCTCCCACTCTGTTGGTTGTTTTTTTACTCTGTTGATTGTTTCTTTTGCTGTGCAGAAGCTTTTTAGTTTAATATAATCCCATTTTTTTTTATTTTACCTTTAGTTGCCTGCACTTTTTGGGTCCTATTCATGAATTCTGTACCCACTCCTATTTCCTGCAGTGTTTCCCATATGTTTTCTTTAAGGAGTTTTATTGTTTCAGGGTGTATATTTAACTCTTTAATCCATTTTGAGTTGATTTTGGTATATGGTGAAAGATACGGGTCTAGTTTCATTCTCCTACATTCAAGTGTCCAGTTTTCCCAGCACCACTTGTTGAAAAGGCAGTCTCTTCCCCAGTATGTAGATTTGCTACCTTTGTCAAAGATCAGATGGCTGTAGGCATATGGATTGAAAAACTCATAAGAGAGATCTTCAAAAAGTTCATGGGCTTGAAATCAACCCAGAAATCAATCCCATGAACTTTTTGAAGATCTCTCTTAATGAGTTTTTCAAGTTGTTAGCACTGGTGGAAACTGGCTGAAAGATAAAAGGGATTCCTTTACTTTATTGTGTACAATTACATTTTAATATAATGTTATCTCAACATGTAATCCTTAATTTTAAAAAAAAAAATTTTCTCCTCAAAATATACCATAAAAAAGTTTCAAAACAAGGCCCTGTTTTGGAGAAGATATTTGGAATGTTAATAACTTGTCAAAGTATTGTACACAAAACATATAAAGTGCTTTTACCAATCAATAAAAAAGGTAAATGACTTCATAGAAAATTTACAGGAAGTGCAAATAAGCAATTCACTAAATAAACACTGAAGTCTAATAAACAAATGAATAGATGTTTTGCTCATTAATATTGATGGTGCTAATTAATAAAAAGAGATTTGATTTCACTTCAGATTGTCAAAATTTAATTTTTCTATTAAGTGTTTGTGAGGATATGAAAAAAGGAAGATGTATACAATCTATACAACTATAGGAGTATGGTTTGGTAGCAACACTTTGGAAAACAAATTGGTATTACTTGATAAAGTTAAATATGTACATATCCTACAACCCTAAAATTCCACTTGTAGATAGATATTTACCCTGTAGGAATTCTTGTCCATGATACCAGGAAACAAAAAATGCTTATATCTTCACTGCAAGTGAAAGAAAAACAAAAAATCAAAATACTTCAAACAACCCCAATGTTTCCCGACAGTAGAACTAACAATAAATTGTAATATATTCGTACAATTAGATGCTATACAATACTGAAAATGAGTAAAGTATACACAATGAATGACATAGATGGAAAATGTTAATGTTGATTGAAGTAAAGAAGATTAAACACAGTATAAAATGAGGTAGCGTGTAGCACTTACGTATATGGTAGAATTATAAAGAGAAGCAAGATAATAATGTACATAGAAAGAAGATAATCAAGAGGAAAGACATTTGTATTTTAAATACTTATTTTAGTTTTATCATTATTCTTTATACTATCTCAATTATTAAAGTTTTGAAATATTTGTAAAAATATTGTTTGCAGTTGATACTTTGAATACCAAGTGCAGACTAATTCTTAAAACTTGACTTTTCTTGTATTTTTTAATATATTTGTTGTTAGTTTTATTTAGATTTCTCAAAAAATCATTTTTCTGTAGCCATGTGTGCATTACTATTAATCAAAAGTTCATTCTCCTTTAGCAATCTGTCACTTCTTTTTTGAAGACAACAGATGAAATGTCTTTTGACTGAATCACATTATTGGGATGATATCCATGTGAAAATCTAACATATTTTCTGTGGAGCTGTAATTTGTCATTTTAAAAACAACTTTGTGACATGTGGAGTGGAGAGGTAGAATAAAAGCCAATTTTATCTTGGAAGATTTGAAACATACGTTAGTACATTCCTCTCACTTTTAAAATTTCATTTTAAAAATTTATACCAAATCATATCATAAAATCACAATCTCCTAAAGGACCAATGCATTAATTAGAACTTGGTAGAGTATGATGTTCAGGATATAAAATATCCAAGCATGAAAAAAAAATGTTTTTTTTGTTTGTTTTTGGTGTGTGTGAGTGCATATGTGTGTATTTCTGTTCATTTTGTTTATGTTTCCTTGTTTGTTTTGTTGTCTTCTTGTACGTTTGTGTACAAGCTTCCCAGTAAATATATTGCTTGATTTGCTTGGTTGGCTTATTTTGTGGATTGCTCTAAAATGTGTCTTTTGTGAATCATGTCAACAGTGAAGTAAGAGACTTGAAAAATGTTTACTTACTGGTTTTTAATCAGGAAATTGCATATTGTCACTCTGATCCTTCTAAAGTCTTCAAAATCTCTGTCAATGTAGCTGCAAATCAGCATAAGTATTAAATCTGGATCCCGTGATTACTTCCTCCAGCTTTTAAGAATTAGCCCAAGCTCATGTAGTGTTAATAAATAGTAGTTCTAGGCAGAAGTGGGAGTCTTGTTTAATGTGCTTTTTCTCGTTCAGAATAGGAAGGACATGTGGATTTGAGATATGAATTTCCATTTGCTCTTTTAGATGTACACTTTATATTCTTTGTATTGAGATTTGTTAGGCCTCGGTAAAAATCTCAAAAGATACTCAAGCTCACTCTATTTTTAAATCAAAGGTTCCATGTTCAGTAAACTTACATTCCTCAGAAAGAGTTTAACTTTCTAATATCTTGAAGTATGCCCATTAATTCCTTGCATTATTTCTGACTTAAATCTAAACTATAAGCACATTTGAAGTGAAAGTTTTGAGAATCATTATCCTCCTGCCAGCTTCTCAGTAGTAACATTTCTTTATTTTGTATTGAAACATAATTGATTATACATATTTGTGGGGTAGAGAATTGACTATCAATACTCGTGTACAATATGTGATGATCAAATCAGGATAATTAGTATATTCATTATATTTTTCTTCTCACATATTAAATTGATTTACATAATTTCAGGTAGAATTTTTTTACCTTCTTCCAATCTATACAAATATTTCATTAGGTAATGAGTTTTTTCTAACTATCCAGAAGTGATTGCCCCTCTATAAGCTTCCACATTGACTTTGGCAGGATAAGGAGGTACCTGGACTTCTATGCAAGTTGCCATGGCTCTCAGTCCTATTCCTTCACCTTAACATTTACCATTTCACCAGAACCGTAGCCTTGCGATCATCAAAGCAAACATGATTATGTCATTTACTTTTGCTACATCAGTCATCTCAAGAAGCCAAGGACTCCCAGGCCATCTTCATTTCCCACAATCCCATCTTCAGATGGCTCTGTGCACAAGGAGGCATCTTCCACCCCTGTCACCCACTCCCCAACCCCCTTCCCTGTGTTACTTTCCTCTATTACATGTGTCACTCTCTGGTATGCTATATTTGTTTTCCCACCCCAACTCTTATAGGAATGTAAGCGCCAATAGTCCAGAAATCTTTGTTTTGTCCTTGCTCTCTAATCTAACATAGTTCCAGAAATATTGTAGTTACTAAATATTTGTTAGATGAAGGCATAAATGAATAAATTTATAAAATATAGAGAAGAAATACTATACTTTGGCACAGATTTAGAATTAGCCTACCTTTTCTTTTAGCCTATTATTTTATTTTTATTTTTTTAAAGTGTCCAAAATGTACTAATGTTTTTATTTTTATTTGTTTTAAATTTTATTTTGTCGATATACATTGTGGTTGATTATTGCTGCCCCTTACCAAAACCTCCCTCCCTCCTCCCTCTCGTCCCTCCCCTGCAACATTGTCCTTTCTGTTTGCTTGTCGTATCAACCCCAAGCAATTGTAGTTGCTATATCTTCTCCCCCCCCTCCGTTTTTTTTTTGTGGGTGTGTGTGTGTGAATTTATATATTAATTTTTAGCTCCCACCAATAAGTGAGAACATGTGGTATTTCTCTTTCTGTGCCTGACTCGTTTCACTTAATATAATTGATACGGAAAATGTGGTACATCTACACAATGGAATACTACTCAGCTATAAAAACGAATGAAATACTGCCATTTGCAACAACATGGATGGACCTTGAGAGAATTATAGCCTATTATTTTAAATTGAGAAGACAATTTTCATTTTGTTATCCTTGTTAATATCTTTAATGTTATTATTAGTTTCTCCCTGATTATGGGACTACTTTTTAGGGATCAGTCCTTTGTAATTATATCTTTTAACAATTGGAATTTTCTTTAACAACTGTAAAAAGATCTGGGACAGAGCTTGCATTGTGTGAAACTGTATGAATATGACGTGTGGAATTTCATCAAGCAAATGTGATTTGGGAGAGGGGATTGAGGATTCTTCTTCAAGCAGTTCATGGGGTGACCCACTAGAGTTCAAACACTTACCTTAGCATCACCCCTGCAGAAGCACCTATTCCAGAAGAGAGAATCTTCTCATTTACAGATTGGCTTATGTTGATCTATTGTTGCTTGTTTAACTTTTTTTCTTATGTGTTTTTGTTTCATGGGCCATAATTTGGGGGAAGAAGAGAGCTATTGACACGAGTTAATGCTGAAATTAAAATTAATGCTAAGACTTCAATATATCTTGTGCAATAGTAAATTCAGAATATGCTAAGAACAAGGATCAATCTATGAACAAATAACCAAATCCCATAAAACTGAGAATTTAGGATACATAGTCTATGTTCCCTCATCTTGGAGCAAAAGGCCTAAATAAAGGAATGATGGTAATGTTCACAGCAGATCTAAAATAGGCTCCATTGGCCATTGTGCACACAGCCACATTCCTATAACCAGTTGCCATGACCACCACAGTTTGCCCAGAATTCCCCATACATGATATTTGGAGTTGGATGTAGTGACTCAGAATAGCCCACAGTCATATTTGAATAGCATGGCATTTTCATTTTCTATGTGAAACCAATAATTGTATTGAGATATTAAGGCATTTTATCTAAGTATAACTCCGCAAGTTTTAAAAATCAATATTCTTAAAGAAAAAATATATCATGATAATGAACTATGTACATATACCTAATTATATATTCCTTTCAAATTGGTAGAACAGAAATCCACCATTCTTAAGAAAATAACTTTTCTCCATTGTCCTTACTCTGAAGCATATTTTATATGTATTTCTCCAGCTTTGAACATCCATGAATTTAATTTCACAATTAAAGTTGTTCCCAAGTACTTTGGTAGACCAAGTGTGACTACCCATTCTTGTTACACATTACATAGCTATTATTACCATCTTTATTTTACTAGTGGGGGAATTGGGGTTTGAGATGTGTTCTGTATACTCTCATCTGGAAATAGTGAGCAGGGATAAAAGAGGCATCTGTATTCATAGGAAATGACAGAACTAAGAAACACGTCCAATTTGTAGTATTCTACAAGGGACTGTAAAACCTGAGAGAAATGAGTTGTTCTTACGTTAAACAAAAACAAAAACAATCAATAGTCAGCCTCATTATTTGTATACTGGGAGTGCTTTATAAATGAATAGTATGATAATGATGATGAATTGAGAGAATTAAGGCTTTGAAATGAAGTAACTCAAATGTGCATATGTATATATAACTGTATATATGTATAATTATGCATTTATCTATCTATTGATCTATCTATCTATCTACTCTATCATCTACCTAGTTATTTATTACACTGGGTCAGGGAACTGTCTTTGATGCTTGACCTGAAGGATAGGAACTTATTTTAACCAGAGACAATGTGGATAGTTTAATGTTGTGTGATATGTGTCAGTTTGGCTGTAATAAGGACTTTCCTTTCAAACACCAATATACATGGACCATGTTTTCAGCTACAATATTTATTTCTATCTATTCAGTGCATGAAGTGACAATGTTATATTGTATACAGTGAGAAACTATTAGAGTAATCCCATTGCCAAACATTTATTATTAGTAACCTCACAGGTGTTCTGTGGCTTATGTATTAAAATAAAAATTAAAATAAGTTTTTAATATAAGATTTATTCAGTATGAAAATTCTAGGCCGTCTATCATATCTGAGTTGATAGCTTAAAGGTAAAGGAGAAGAATAACCAAGAATATTGCTGTTCTAGTTAGTAATCAATGGAAACTAGCCTAAATTTAACTCAAATTTTGTTATACCTTGTTGCAACTGAGTATAGGTTAGATAATTAGAGAGCTTCATTAATTTTCCTTAAGACTCAGGTATCATTTTTCTGTTCTTAATGTTAAATGGGGCTTAATACTTATTTCATATGAGAAAGTCCTTGCTCATTTATAGCCAAAGGAGCTGAGAAATAATTATCCCTCAGTATTCCCATGGCCATTATCATCCCAGTTTATTTTCTCCATTAGAAGAACTATAAGGATAAGGAATTCCACAATAAATCTCAGAAAGTACATGCACTGTACATGCAGCCAGTGAAATTTTCTTCAAGCTAATTTCTCTGGATAAATGAAAAGTGGATGATTCGGTCCACTTTGGTCTAAGTGTGAAAAATTAAGTTAGAGGGTGAGGTTGCTCTACATGCGAGTCTTGTCCCTCATACTTAGGAGGCATTTTGGTCATTTATTTTCTCCTACCCTTAGTTTCTTTGTCCAAAACATGTGACTAACTATTCCTAGTATTTAGATAATGAACATACCCTATTTATGTTCCTCAAAGTTAAGGATAATGAACATATCCTATTTATAATCCTCAAAAACCAGGTATCTTACTATTGGAGGTACTTATTACAAAACTAGATTTTGATTTACTTTGTTTATCAGTCTTGTTTATTGCTAACACACAGTTTTAACTGATTTGTCAATTTTTCTATATTGGGTCCAATAGATTCCATGCATTTCAATGACAATAAATGATAGCTATAAGAGGCTGAATGAACAAAGCCTGTTTTACCTGGTAATGAGTAGAATACGATGCTAAAATGAGTCTTAACCATGCCATTGTCTTCATTTTTAGCTTCCGTATATGGGAAATTTCATGACAAATTTAATTTCCACTAATAGCTACCTAAATGTAGCTCAGTAAATTGAGCCCTTACTTTGCTCTAAACAGGTGTTATAATAAATGCTTTACAAACTTTATCTCGTTTAATTCTCAGAAAAAAGTCTTTGTGAGACAGAAGTAACAAGATAATATCTTGACATATTTATCTTCATGCTTTATTTCCAGAACTTCTAGCCTCTTCCAGCATGGTCTCAAGAGGAATTGTTACATCAGGAATGCAATTAAAAAGAAACTATTGATGTTCATTTAAAAAAAATTAATTAGGTTCCTGAGAATCAAAAGAGTAGTCCATGAAAGAAGTTGGTAGAGAACCTGAAAATAAAATCCTACAGAAAACATGATGACAATTCTTTTTTCATCCCCTCCCTCAGCCTATAGAAAACGAGGGTTGAAGAATTAAAATAGTGAGAGGAAACAAGTATTGATACCCCTGGAGGCTCATTTTCTCTCCTTTTCAGAATCTTAGTAAAAATCTCTCAGCAGCTGATTTTGCTGAGTGGAAGTGCCTGCAGATTCTAGATGTTTATGTCAGAGGCTCCAACTTCCAAATGAGGCTAGTTTTGCAATTAGGAATATACCACTGTTACATGGTATTCAAGATATTCCTTGTCACCTTTCCTTATGAATATGTAGAGATTAAAATTGCCCTACCCCAGGATTTCTTTTCATGGTATGTCCATTACAGAAATCTCACCCAGGCACGCTTCTCAGTTTTAAAATAAGAAGCACAGTGTTGGTCAGTACTGTGCTAGTTTTTGCTTATATATTTTTCCTCAATAAATTCTATTTAAATTTACTCCATATGGCTATGGGTTTCTGTCTGTTCTGCCTTCGCTCAATAAAGAAGGAAAGAGCTTAACTTTGGAGAAGATGGTGTTTTAGGTAAGGACTTTAAAAAGCTGGGAGTGTTGCTAAGTGGAGAAGAGGGAATCACCTATGAGAGACGTGCAGTGCATGGTTGGAAGCCTATCCACTGCCTAGATGCGAACCTGTGCTCTTTGAGCCTGATCTGCTGTCCTCCTCGTTCTCAGACCCACCAGTAGATCATGTCTTCCTATATTTCAGGACACTGTTGAGTTCAAGTCTGAATTGTCCATCGTTCACATGTACTCCAGGCCCAGACTGAGCTCCCTGACACCCAGAGAAGCAATGATGTGATGGTGATATATGGAGTGGAGAAGATTCCAACACAGTTGATTTGGTGGGGACATACAGTGTGGGAATCCACCCCCATTGCTTGTTACTTAGCTATTATAACTATTCCTTTTTTTAACCAAAAGAGAAATTGATGATTGGGAAGAAGAAAATAACTAGGCCAGGACTTGTGCATAGGATTTATCAGAATTAAGATTTAGATTTACCTCTGTCAGGTTTGAAAAAAGTACTTAAAATAAAAATATATTCCTTTTTTTATTTTAAAATTTAAAATTTATTATGAGCATATTCATTCTTACAAATCATGGTATTTCTTTATGCCCTTCGCCCATCCTATCACTTTCCAAATCCCCTCCCTCCTTTTCCCTCCACTCTAGTATCCTTAGGTTTGTTCTCTTCTTCTGAAAGTTCAACATATTGTTGTGGTCATTTTCTTTCCTTCATTCCTTCTCCCCTCCTTTCCCCCTCCCTCCCTACTTCCTTCCTAGGAGCCAGTTATGAATGAGAACATGTAGTATTTCTGTTTCTTTGTCTGGCTTATTTCACTTAACATAATTTTCTCCAGACTTATCCATGTTGATGCAAGTAGCAGAATTTCACTCTTTTTTATGGCAGAGTAGTATTCCATTGTGTATATACACCACATTTTCCTTATCCAGTTGTCCACTGATGGACACTTAGGTTGGTCCCATATCTTGTCTATTGTAAATAGAACTGCAAAGAACACAGGAGTGCAAGTATCCCTTCAACATGATGATTTCAGTTTCTTTGGATAAATACCCAGCAGTGGAATTGCTGGTTTATATGGTAGTTCTCTCTGTAGTTGTTTGAGAAACCTCCATACTGTTTTCAATAGTGGCTGTGCTAGTTTATAGTCCCCTAACAGTGTAGAAGTGTTCTCCTCTCCCCACATCCTTGCCAGCATTTGTTATTCTAGGTCTTTTTAATAATGGCCAGTCTAACTGGGATGAGATGATATCTCAATGTGGTTTTGATTTTCATTTTTCTGATGACTAGTGATGCTGAGCATTTTTTAATGTACCCATTGGCCATTTGTATGTCTTCCTTTGAAAAATGTCTACTCATCTCCTTTGCCCATTTTTAAATTGGATTGTTATTATTATTTTTTTACTGTATAGTTGTTTGAGTTCTTTGCGTATTATGGGTACTAATCCCTTGTCAGATGTATAGTTTGCAAATATTTTCTCTCATTCCATAGGTTGTCTCTCTGCTCTGTTTATTGTTTCCTTTGCCATGAAGAAGCTTTTCAGTTTAATATAATCCCATTTATTTATTTTTTCTTTTGTTGCTTATTCTTTTGGGGTCTTATTCATAAAGTATTTTCCCAGTCCTATTACCTGGAGTGTTTCTCCTATATTTTCCTTTAGTAATTTTATGGTTTCAGGTCTTATATTTAAGTATTTAATCTATTTTGGGGTTGATTTTGATATATGGTGAGAGGTACAGGTCCAGTTTCATTTTTCTGCATAATAAAAAAAGCAATCCAAACATTCATATGGAACAGCAAAAGACACTGATTAGCCAAAGCAACCCTAAGCAAAAAATAAAAATAAAAATAAAGCTAGAGGCATAACATTATCTGACTTCAAATTATAATACAAAGCTATTATAACCAAAACAGTGTGGTACTGGCAAAAAAAACCGGACACTCAGATCAATGGAATAGAATAGAAAACCTAGGAATCAACCCACATACTGACAGCCAGCTGATCTTTGACAATGGCAGCAAGAACATACATTGGGGAAAAGACTGCCTCTTCTATAAATAGTGCTGGGAAAATTGGACATCCATATGCAGAAAAATCATTCTTAACAAAATACAGATAGCAATGTGTATAGACCTAGCATTTCATTAAAAGAATAAAAATGATAAAGAAATTATAAAACTAAAGCTTCAGAACATAAAGTTCATTCATAAGTCTTTTTTTGTCATATCATGGTTTATGATGGATGGTGGTAGAAAATTGTCTTCTGTAATATGGTACAGCAATGAAGGGTGAGAAAAAGAAGGGTGAAAACTAACAAGGCACAGGTACATCCATTGTGGATGGGACCTTTTCCAAAGATTGTAAGAGCACATCTCTCTGGGACTAGAACCTTGTGTCTAGCCTTGTACCTCTACTCAGCAAGGTTTAGGGCAGAAAAGTTATCCAAGATTCTTCTTTTAATTGTATGTGAAGTCAGGAGTAATGTTGAGGTAGGGTAACTGTGTAGTAAGTATGTAAGAAATCCCAAGCAACTGTTTAAGTCTTCGTGTACATATATCCCAAACAATTATTTTTGGCAATTGAGAATGAAAAACATCAAATCAATTGTAGGGCACTGCAGTGATCAAACAAATGCTTTTTTCCCCATACTCTGTAAAATTTATTTTCTATAAAATCTGGGAATATTTGCCTATAGAATGTTGTATGTGGTTTGAATAAGCAGCTAATATATGCTGCTGTTTCTCCCATAGCTAGAATGCACAGGCCTGGAAATCCAGGAAAAGCACCTGTAGAACTGTTGACTCCTTTTCTTGCAATTTTGAGCTCTATTACTTCGTTGGTCAGTTTTAAAATCAGGACCCAGCCTTATTTCAAGAGAAGTATGTTTTCATAGGGGCATAAAAAATGTTTTCTCTGAATTAGAGGTTGAGAGTGGTATGCAGTCATTCTGAACTTCTCATGCCATTAAATCAACTGGGAAGACATTATTATTAAGACCTCAAAAGCACAGGCAACAAAAGAAAAACTAAACAAATGAGATTATATCAAACTACAAAGCTTCTGCACAGCACAGGGAATAGTCAACAGGGCAGAAAGAAAACCTAGAGAATGGGAGAAATATTTGCAAACTTCGCATCTGACAAGGGATTAATATTTAGAATATACAAGGAACTCAAACAACTTAACGGTAAAAAACAAATCCATCTAAAAAAGGGGAAGGAGCTGAATAGACATTTCTCAAAGGAAGACATGTAAATGACATGTACATAAAAAAGTGCTCAACATCACTAATGATCAGGGAAATACAAATCAAAACCACATTGACATATGATCTCACCCCAGTTAGATTGGCTATTATCTAAAATACAGAGAATAGCAAATGCTGGCAAGGATATGGAGAAAAGGGAATCCTCCAACACTGTTAGTGGGACTGTAAATTAGTACACCATTATGGAAAACGTTATGGACGTTTCTCAAACAACTGCAAATAGAAATTATCATACAATTCAGCAATCCCACTACTGGATATGTATCCAAAGAAATTTAAATCATCATGTCAAAGGGATAGCTGCATTCCCATATTTATCACAGCTCTATTTAGAATAGCCAAGATATGGAACCAAGTTAAATGTCCACTGATAGATGACTGGATAAGGAAAATGTGGTATATATACACAATGGAATACTACTTTGCCATAAAAAAAGAATGAAATTCTACCATTCACAGCAACATGGATGAGCCTGGAGAAAATATTAAGTGAAATAAGCCAGGCACAGAAAGACAAATACTGCATGTCCTCAGTCATAAGTGGGGACTGAAAAAAAGAAAAGGAAAGAAGAATACAACAATCACAGTAATTCCTTAAACTTTCAAGAAGAGAGAATGGAACTGAAGCCACCAGAGAAGGGCCACTAAAAATGTTTACATTGTAACATTAGAAAATTCCTGAGAGTAGTTTTTAAATGTTCTCACTACACACAAAATAGATATGTATGTGAGATAATGTATATGTTAAATAACTTGATTTAGCTATTCCATAATGTACACATATCTATAAAATATAGGGATATATATTTGAATAAATTAATGTTTTGTACCTTCTCAGTTCCTGTTATTTAATATAAAAATTATTACTGGTAGTTAGTTTTACAATTTAGTTTTATGGTACAGAATAACCAGATAGGGTGGTGAGTGGATATGGAGAAGAATTAATATTTCCTAAAGATCATTATGATGAGACTTTGTGTCTCCTCACTTGTGGGAAAGTGTGAGAGTGACTTTTCACTAAATGTAGTTGCACGTTATTAGGCAGAGTGTTTTTACTGTGATGTGGAAATTCAAATATGTGTAGACAAATATGTGCAATTGCCAAGTAGCCAAAAGGGCAATTGTGCCATAACAGTATTTATGTCTTATCTCTTAGCTCCAAACCCACTCTTCCATATTCTGTTTAGTGGTAGTGGACCTGCAAATCTGCAAGCTTTGTTTTCCACACTCTCTTGCCAGCCTACAGTTTATAAGGTTTTGCCAATAGGACACGTTAGAGGAACATTGGAACATGGGGTGATGGGAAAAGGTATTTTCCTACCTATTTTCTAGGTCCTGTTGGTATCACATTAGCAGCATCTGTGGTCACAGCTGTTAGCTTATTTCAGGATTCTCAGCATCAGTATCATGAAGGCCACCCTCTGGAAGCAGACCCTTCTTCTGTGGTCTAAGTACCAGGTTTCGGGGTACCAACTTAGAGCTTCTAGGTTATGGTACATCCTCCTCTTCCATTTGTTCCCTCAGCCTTAGTAGACGACTGCTGCCTACACTTTAGAAATTTTGTCTTGTGACACGGAAATGCTTTCCCCACCCATCTTTAAGACATTTGATTTTGATTTTAGCAATTCCCTGTGTTCAAATTCTTATTGTTTAAAATACCTATCCTCCTGATGATATAGAGCAGCATAGACTCTCGCTCTGTTATGTATGTGTATATATACTTACTCTTTCTCTCCTAAATATCTGATTCTCATCAAATGAAAACATGCAGAAAAATTGGTCCTAGACAAGGTTCTTTGTATCTTGTGAAGTAAATGGCATATTGGAGAGACAGGGTACATATGAACCAGTCATCAATTTTTATTGATTACTTATTATTTACCCAGAGTATTTTCTGACATAAATTAGAGCTACAGTTCTTACCTTAACAGAGCTTATTCTTTGTATATTTACCCGAGCATGTTAGTAAAAAGAAGCAGATGCAAGAACTTTATTTTAATGAAATTAATTGTTATTATTCCATATAATAGTAATTCCTATGAAAAACAGAAATTTAGTTTTAGCACTATATTTATATATATGCATGTTCCATCTTATTCCAAAATATATTTATTACTTTTCAAAAAGACGTCATATACATGTCAACTAATACATATTTTGACTTATTTGTTTGAATATTACATGTCGATTGGGCTTGGGTATGATTTTTTACAGCAAAGACAGTTAAGTAATGGCAGAACCATCTATCATAGAATTCCATAGGATTTATTAGAATATTAGAGCTTTGGATGTGGTATTTATTGCTGCTAAGAGATAGTACCCATTCTTATAGAAAAACTTTTCATATCCAGTATTTAAAATATTGTTACATTTGTTAAAAATTACATATTTTTCCAAATTACTAAAATGAGATTTAAGATTGAGTATAATTCTCTCATTAGTAATGAGAATATTCTACAAACAATGAATTCTATCGGTTTTGTTCTGTTCCTAAAAGGTAAAATAATATCTGCTGTAAAATTTCAATCATTAAATTGGTGGAAAGATGTAGCAGTAAAATGGACAAATGTGTGAACATACTTCTCTGTCCAGAAAAGGACTAATAGAAACTTGGAAAGAGTGAGGATCTTGAAATCAATTAACTCGGTTGATCAGTGATCTTGGGAAAGCATCTTACCCTTTCCCTTTTCAACCTGCATATTTCTCATAAAAAACCAAACAATATTTCTAAATATTACTAATAAAATATTGTTAAATAATCAATAATAAAATATAAGTTATATTTTTACATAATTGTGAAGATTAAATGAGATGATTTATTTGAATTTACTTTTATAAACTGCCAAGTTTTTCCAAACTCCTTCTTTATTAGCTTTTCCCCATCTTTAACATTTAAGGTGTACAATATGATTTATATATATATATATGTACATAGTGAAATGATTACAAAGTCAAGCAATGGTTAAGTCAAACCATTAAAAATGGTTAAGTCAAGCAAATTAACATACCTACCAATTTCCATAGTTACCTTTTTGTAATGTGCCACAAGAACACCTAAAATTTACTCTTTTAGCCAATACTGAAAAATTTTAACTATAGTTCTCATGCTGTACACTAGATCTCTATACTTATTCATCCTCCGTAACTGCAAGTTTGTACCCTGACCTACTTCTCCCATTTCTGCTCCTTCCTGGCACCTGCAACCACCATTGTATCCTCTATCTCAAGTATTCAAATTTTGTTTAGAATCCACATGTAAGTGAGATTATAGAGGGTTTCTCTTTCTCTGTCTGGCTTATTTTACTAAGTAAAATAGCTTCCAGGTTCATCTGTGTTGCTGCCCATATTACCCACAACTTTGTTAAAATTTCAATGTCATTTTTCACAGAAATGGAAAAATCAACACTAAAATTTGTATGGAATCACAGAAGACTCCAAATAGCCAAAACAATCTGGAGAAAAAAAAAATGTTGCAGGCATCACCTTCTTGATTTCAATATATGTTATAAAACTGTAGTAATCAACACAGTATGGCACTGGCTTAAAACCAGACATATAGTGGAACAGACGAGTGAGCCCAGAAACAAACCCAAGCATGTACAGTCAACTGATCTTTGACAAGGTGTCAAGAAGGCACAATAGGAGAAGAACAGTTTCTGCAATAAATGTTGTTGGGAAAACTGAATATCCACATGCAAAAGAATGAAATTGGATCTTTATATCACACATACACAAAAATCAACTCAAAGTGGATTAAAGCCCCAAAACTGCAAAACTCCTAGAGGGGAACACAGGAAAAAAGTCACTCGATACTGGCTTTAGCCATTATTTTTTGGATATCTCATCAAAAGCTCAGGCAACAAAACAAAAATAAGTGGGACTACATCAAACCGAAAAGATTTGGCAGAGTGAAAGAAAAAACAAAATGAAAGAGCAGCCTGTGATTGTGAGAAAATATTTGTAAATCTTATATCTGATAAAGGGTTAAAATAAAAAAAATATAAGGAATTCCTCAATCCAATAGCAAAAACCCCAACAACAACAGTAACAAAACCCAAAGAACCCAGGTAAAAATGGGCAAAGGAACTGAATAAGCATTTTTTTGAAAGAAAACTACAAATGGCCAAAGTACATGAAAGAGTGCTCAACACCACACCAATCATTAGGGAAATGCAAATCAAAATCACAATGAAATATCACTTCACACCTGTTAGGATGGCTACTATCAAAAAGAAAACAGATAACAAATGCTGGTGAGGGTGTGGGGAAAAGAGAACTCTTTTTTTTTTTTTTTTTTTTTTAAATTTTATTTTGTCGATATACATTGTAGCTGATTATTGCTCCCCATCACCAAAACCTCCCTCCCTTTTCCCTCCCCCCTCCCCCCCAACAATGTCCTTTCTGTTTGCTTGTCGTATCAACTTCAAATAATTGTGGTTGTTATATCTTCTCCCCCCCCCCGGTTTGTGTGTGTGTGTGTGTGTGTGAATTTATATATTAATTTTTAGCTCCCTCCAATAAGTGAGAACATGTGGTATTTCTTTTTCTGTGCCTGACTTGTTTCACTTAATATAATTCTCTCAAGGTCCATCCATGTTGTTGCAAATGGCAGTATTTCATTCGTTTTTATAGCTGAGTAATATTCCATTGTGTAGATGTACCACATTTTCCATATCCACTCATCTGATGATGGGCATTTGGGCTGGTTCCAACTCTTTGCTATTGTAAAGAGTGCTGCGATAAACATTGGGGAACAGGTATACCTTCGACTTGATGATTTCCATTCCTCTTATACGCTGTTGGTGGGAATATAAATTGGTACAGCCATTATGGAAAACAGTATGGAGGTTCCATGAAAAATCAAAAACGGAACTGTCATGTGATCCAGCAATCCCTCCTCTGGGGATAAACCCAAAAGAAATGAAATCAGCATCTTATAGAGATATCTGTGCTCCTGTGTTCGCTGCAGCATTATTTATAATGGAATATGGAATCAACCTAAGTGTCCATCAGTAAATGAACAGATAAAAAAATTGTGGTATATATACATACACAATGTAATATTATTCAGCTTTTAAGACAGGAAGATCCTGCCATTTATGACAACATGGATGAATCTAAGTGAAAAAAGCAAACACTGCACGATATCCTTAATTTATCTTATTAATTACTATTGAGCCACAAACCATTTATTTAAATTTTTTTCACCTTTAGTATATATTCTCTTGACTCTTTTCCTTATCTTCTTCCAATCAGTCATTAAGACCCGCATATTCTCCTTGAACTAGATATCTTCCATTTGCCTCTCCATTTCTGCTCTCTACCCTCCTTCATCCTGCTCTGTGCCAGGGAGGCAGATTTTCATACAGTGACTCAGTGATTATCCTTGCTTGCTGGCTTCAGGTTAGTTTCCTTTAGAAGATGCACAGGTAACATATAGGAAGAGACTGGGATTTTCCTGTCTGCAAGAACTCTGTGAGTTGACCGTGTCCCTCTATCTAAGACAAATGTTCCTGGGGCAGCAGCCCTTTCTCAGATGCTTTCTTGAGTTCCAGGATTGGCAGCTTTCCTTTGCCCTTCTGGATCTATAGGTAATAATTCTCCCCCATTTTTTCTAGTCAAGGGTACCACATCATTTCTTGGTGATTTTCTTGAGGTATTTCCACATCTTTATAAGGAGTTCTTTTATTAAGCTTTCCTTGGTTATCTAGTCTTAGTGTTTCATGTGCTCCCTGCTTTTTGTCAGGTCCTTGACTGATGTATTCTTTTTTGTTCATCTCTTAAATCTTTTTTTCCCCTCTTCCATCTCTGGTTCAAATGCATATTAGCTATCATCAATACTATTAAAGAAGCTTTCTAGATGGCTTTCTTGTCTATGTTCCTATACTCCCCAAATCTCCTTACCACATTTTATGCCACAGTGGCGATTCACATGTTGTCAAATGGTTAAGAGGACTTAGAACTACCAAAAAAAAGAAAAGAAAAAAAGTATTCAAGGCTTGAATCTGCTATTAAATGCCTGTGGCTTTGTGTCAGTATCTTTTCTCTAGGTTCTCTAGGTTCTAGTTTTCTTATATAACTTAACTTAACACCTATATCACAGGTTGTTATATGGGAAAAAATTGCATACATAAAACTTAATGCAGTGTCTGCATCTCATAAGTGCTTAATAAATGTTATGTATTCTTATTTTTCATAAAATATTTTTGTGACTCTGCAACATTTGCAGAATAAATGACAATCTCTGTTCTTTGACACATAGGCCCTCTGAAATTTAATCATAATCCTTCAGTTTCATCTCTCACTGCCGTCTTACACACAGCACGACGCTCAATCATATTAAATTACTAGCAAATCCCTAACATCTTCGTTACTGGCACTTCCCTGTAACTTTTGTGCATGTCGTTCCCTTTCTTCCAATGCCCTTAACAGTCCCAAGCTACAAACTCTCTAGTTTATATGATGTTATAACTACCCAGTCTCCAAATATCAGTTCAAATGCTACCTTTTAAAAACATCTTTTCCTTGATTTCCCCAGGTAGATGAAAGCCCTTTCCTCTCCATCTTGCACAGTCCTAGGTTGGTATTTACCCACCATATTATGATTGCCTGGCAGTCAGTCACTAGCCACAAACTCTGTTTAGAATGGAGACAGTGAGATTTTGGCTTTCATTTATGAGCACTGGAGATAGTGCCTAGCACATTGTAGGTGTTCAGTAATGATTTGTTGAATGAATGTATCCTGCTCCAAACATAATTTTGCACTGTTCATAATTTGTCATCTTCAGATGATTTGGAGGTGGTATTCACCCTACAGTTCTGAACTTCTTATCTTGCTTTGCATCTGTTATGCAGTTTCACAGCATAGCTAATATGTCACCACATTGGATCACAGTATTGCCAACATGAGGCCCCCATCAACTCTGTTTGTGTTAATACCTGAGAGCTGATCTAGAAGCTGAATCTGCCAAGAAAACTGACATGCACATGTTCAGTGCTTTATTTTATCATAACCTCTAAAAATATACACTGAAAAAATTCTTGCTGACTAAATATTAACATCAAGTGTTTTAATTTGAAGTAAATTAAAGTGAAAAACATGATAACAAAAATATGCATAAAGCAAGAAGCTAAAAAATATCATTTTTTTTTATGGGAAAGATTAAATAGTTGGGTTTACCTCCCTCAAGCAGCTGTCATCATGGAGGGGAAGATGAGAATTTTAATAAATCCTTTTAAACATGTATTAAATCTTATACTCCTAGAATATAATATACACTTGAGAATAATTTACTTTCTTTGGAATGTTGTAGTCATTCTTTAGATTTATCACTAAATGCAATAAAACAATAATTTAAGTGGTAGCTTACTTAATAAGCCAAAATTATTTGGTATTTTACTATTTGTAATATTTTTAGAAGTAAGCTTTAATGATCAGTAAATACTTCATTGTTATTCTAAGTGATGTAAACACCATAATTATTTTAAAATGCTTTTTAATATATAGACTTTTATTTGAATGTTGAGCTAAATATTTAAGGTTATGGAGAACATATTTAAAATTAGAATGTGTTTGGTTTTAAAACAGGTCTTATGGATCAAATACTTTTAATATGCTTCTATAGCTGGGAAAATTTTATGTTGTTTCAATAGTTGATGTTGTAATTTTTATGCATTTTAATGAATGTTTTAACTGTACTTATGCCCTAAGAAAGTCTCATAGAGGATACTCTTGGAAAAAAATAAACAGGATGTAAAATTATAAAAACATTTCTATTAACATGCTTTTCTTATAGAAGTTTTCTGCTAACGTGCTTTTAATAGGCAGTTTAAAGAACATTAGTAGTATGTTTGGTCTAATACCATAAAATTATCTTAGTGGAGGGGTACAAAATCCATATAATGGCAAAGGCAGAGAGCAAATGTGGTGTAGGAGAGCAATAACAGAGGCAGGGATGTAACTGCAAAGTTGAATGGGGTCCTGTCGGGTGAACAGATGAGGATTCTGTCGCAGCCCAGAGTGACAAAGAAGGACTCAATGAGACTATGAGTGATGATGAGGGCAGGATTGCCTCAGGGTGTCCACCCTCTCATTTTGTTATCTCAAATTAGCACCTGGTTCTTTTATAACTCTTTTACTTTTTGATCTGTGACCTCCCTGCTACTAACATTGGTGGTTTTTCTATGCACGCACTTCAGTTCACTAATTCATTTAACACAAATGCACTGAGCACATATGACATTTGAGACATGAAGCCAGGTTCTAGAGATGCACGTACAGAAAAGAAGCATTCTCTCCCCTCAGGGAAATTACAGCACAAGGAGGAACAAATGCATGAATACATAATGATAGCATAATGTTAACATCTCCATAACATAAAATGATTAATTAAAATAGAAGCTAACACTTAGTGAACACATACTAAGTGCTTGCTACTATGACAATTAAACACATTATTTTTTGTTTCACTCTCACAGGAATGAGACATTTTATGCTATTAGAATCCCTACTACAGAGTTAAAAACAAATACCTGGTAGGAGAAAAAAGAAAACAAAAACTGAACTCACCAAGTAATTGAAACAGTATGATATTTATCAAAGTGTAATTATACTCGATCTGCACCTGAATTACGAGGACTCTTAAAATTAAGATTCATGGCTTTCAACATCAAGTCTATTGAACTCACATTTCTGGGTAAGGGTCTAGGAAATTTGCCTCTTTTTCTTTTTCTCTTTTTTTTTTGGTTCAGAATGGCAATTTTTATTAATTTTTTATTATTTTTTATTTTTTATTATACATACATGTGGGGTACAATGTTGATTTTCAATAATTGTGTAGAATGTGTGGTGGTTAGATCAGTATAGTTAGCTCATTCATCATTACGATATGCAATCATTCTTTGTATCCATTCACCAATTCCTCATTAGCCCCCTCCCTCTCCCCTCCCCTTCCCTTTTCCACTTCTAGTTTTCTAAAAGTTCAATGCATTACTGTGATTGCTGTTTCTTTCTTTCTTTCTCTCTGTCCCTCTTTATTGTTCATTTGTTTATTTACAGATTCAGCTCCCAGTTATGAGTGAGAACATACAGTATTTCTCTTTCTGAACCTGGGTTGTTTCACTTAGGATAATTTTCTCCAGGTTCATCCAAGTTGTTCCAAATGGTAGAATTTCATTCTTTTTTATGACTGAGTAGTATTCCATTGTGTATACATTCCACAATTTCCTTATCCAGCAATCCATCGATGGACATTTAGGTTGGTTCCATTGCCTAGCTATTGTAAATAGAGCTGTGATAAACATGGGAGTGCAGGTATCCCTTTGCCTTGATGTTTTCTAGTCCTTTGGATAAATCCCTGGGAGCGGGATTACTGGATCATTTGGAAATTCTATCTGTAGTTGTTTAAGGAATCTCCATACTGTTCTCTATAATGTACAGTCCCACCAACAGTGCAAGAGGGTTTCTCCTTCACATCCTTGCCACATTTGTTATTCTCTGTCTTTTTTATAATAGCCAATCTGACTGGGGTGAGATATCTCAAAGTGGTTTTGATTTGCATTTCCCTGATGATTAGTGATGCTGAGCATTTTTCATATACCTGTTGGCCATTTGTATGTCTTCCTTTGAGAAATGTCTGTTCAGCTCCTTTGCCCATTTTTAAGTTGGAGTATCTGTTTTTCTGTTGTAAAGTTGTCTGGGCTCTTTGTATATTCTGGATATTAATTCCTTGTCAGATGCGTATTTTGCAAATAATTTCTCTCATTCTGTAGGATGTCTTTTCACTCTATTAATTGTTTCCATTGCTGTGAAGAAGCTTTTTAGTTTGATATAATCCCATTGGTTTATTTTTTGTTGTTGCATGTGCTTTTGAGGTGTTATTGATAAATTCATTGCCCAGTCCTAAATCCTGGAGGGTTTCCCCTACATTTTCTTCTAGTAGTTTTAAAGTTTCAGGGCTTATATTTAGGTCTCTAATCCATTTTGAGTTGATTTTGATGTATGGTGAAAGGAATGGGTCAAGTTGCATTCTTCTAGAAATGGATATCCAGTTTTCCCAGCACCATTTATTGAAGAAGCAGTGTTTTCCCCAATGTGTGTTCTTGGTCCCTTTGTCAAAGATCAGTTGGTTGTAAATACGTGGGTTGATTTCTGAGTTCTCTATTCTGTTCCATTGATCCACATGTCTGTTTTTATGCCAGTACCATGCAATTTTTGTTACTACAGACTTGTAATATAGTTTGAAGTCAGGAAATGTAATGCCTCCAGCTTTACTTTTTTTTGCTCAGGATTGCTTGCTCAGGATTTTCTCAATAAATGCAGAAAAAGCATTTGACAAAATTCAATGGTGCTTCATGATAAAGACTCTCAACAAGTTAGATATAGAGGGAAGGTATCTCAACATAATAAAAGCCATATATGATAAACCCACTGCCAATATCATCCTGAATGTGGATAAGCTGAAAGCTTTCCCCATAAGATCAGGAAGAAGACAATGATGCCTGCTCTCTCCACTGCTATTTAACCTCATATTGGAAGTACTTGCCAGAGCGATTAGACAAGAGAAAGAAATAATGGGCATCCAAATAAATAAAGTGGAAATCAAATTGTCCCTGTTCACAAATGACATGATTCTACATATAAAAAATCCAAGGAACTCTACCAGAAAACTCTTACAGCTGATAAATGAATTCAGTAAAGTTGCAGGATCCAAAATCAACATACAAAAATCAGTAGTGTTTTTACACTCCAAGAACAAACAAGAAGAAAAAGAGATCAAGAAAGCAAGCCCATTTACAATAGTCTCCAAAAAAAATGAAATACCTAAGAATAAATCTAACCAAAGAGATGAAAGATCTCTACAGTGAGAACTACAAATCACTTCTGAAAGAAATTAAAGAAGACATGAAGAGATGAAAAGACATTCCTTGCTCATGGTTTGGAAGAATCAATGTAGTAAAAATGTCCATAGTACCCAAAGCCGTCTACATATTCAATGTGATTCCCATCAAAATACCAGTGACATTCTTCACTTAAATAGAAAAAGTAATACTAACATTCATATGGAACCACAAAAGACCCCAAATAGCCAAAGCAATCCTGGGTAAAAAAATTTTGCCTCTTACACAAATTTTCCATCTTAAATTAGAGTGATTTTCAAGGTTAAAGTAGAAATTTTATTATAAAATTTAAACTACCTGTAAGTACATGTATATATGTACATATATAGAGAGATTTAAAACTACTGAAATAGGCAATTATGTGTATTATTTAATATACTGTAGAGAGTTTTTTTAGAAATATGGTTTCTTTTATGCTTCTAAAATATAATTAGAAAATACATATAAAGGAAACTAGAAATATATTAAATTAGGTGCAACCACCTGATTGATTCCATTATTAAACAATCCACATTGCATTATATTTTGTTGAAGTTATTAGGTTATCTCATATTTAGATTTGGCATTTGTACCCTTCTCTTCCAGCTTTCATTAAATATATTTTCCATGGAAGAGTACACGGAAAATCCAGTTGAATTCTCTACCTAGCTTTTATACTTTTTCATGTATGTGAGTATATATTCAGATTTTTTTTGCATCAATCTTTGTTTTCTCCAAAATCTTTTTTAAGCAAGTTAATGCTTATGAAACAAAATAGATAAAATAAACAAAAAACTTGGTAACAAAAATGAGGTAATGAAAGCATTATATAGAGAGTCAAGGTGGAACTAGGAGTTAGGTTCCTTCAGTCAAGAATAATAAAGCAAAATTAAAAATGGGACATATATATTTGCAGTTAAAGAGGAAAAGCAATGACAATAAAAAAAGAGAAAGGGTATTTCCAGCCACTTGTCTGGTATTTATAATGATCTTCAGGCTGGTTTATTTAATTATATTATGCATTTATTTCTTCCCTTTTTACATTATCATGTGATAGACTTAATGGCTCTGTAAAATACTGTATTTATACAAATACAAGTATTTTTCCTAGTGAAATTATTCCCCAATTTTTTTTGGCTAGGTTTTTAAAGATGTAGATGGTTAGGTGTTGTTTTAGCATGGTACTAATAAAAGATTCATCCCAGTATATTCATATTTATAAAGCTTCAGACTTCTTCCCACAATGTACCATGAAAGATTCATTACTTTGAACTCATTGACTGTGGGTTTTCATTGCATTGAGACTACAACTAGCTAAGCTTGCAGACTATTAAATAACATAAAAGTCAGAGAGGGTTAGAAAAGCAAAAAAAAAAAAAAAAAAAAGCTATAAGCTGTTTACACGAAACATCTTCAAAGTGCTATGGATTTGAAATAAAGAGTTAACAAAGAGTTTCCAGGTACATTCAAACAGGATAACAGGAAACATTAGACTATAATAAAAAATATGAAAATATATCTGTCCAAATCCTGTAAGGCACAATTTAGCAGGAAAGCATCAGAGCAAAACCTATTAGAAATGCAAGGAGAACTTGACTTCAATTATAATGGGAAATTTCAATATACTTATTTCAAATTTGGACATGGCTAACAGAGGCAAAGTAAGGGAGAAGATAGAGATATTGAATAATACCATTAATAAAGTTGATTTACTAGATATATTTATAACCTCCTATTACCAACAGAGGGTAGGTACATTTTTATTATGTCTGTGGAACTGTTAAATATTGACCAAATATATGGCAACCTTAATAATATTTTTAAAGTAGAGGTTTTCTGGGATACATATGCTTATCATAATTCAAAAAAATAGATATAAATAATAAAAAGGTGACCCAAATGCCTTGATTACTTGGAAATTAAGAAACACACACCTAGATAAACCTTGGATCAAAGAGGAAATCAAAAGGAAATTATAATTCTCTGGAAAGCAATAAAAATGAGACTACATCCCACTGAAATCTGTGAGGCATGGCGGAAGCTACTCTAGTCAGAAGTTTAATAGTCATAGATGCCTTTAATATTAAAAAGCAAGTAAGAAAATGAATGAAATTTGAATTTATCTAGTAAAAAATGGGCAAAGAACAGTGAAATGAACTGCAATGTATTAAGAAGGGAAAAGTGATTAAGATAAAAGCTAAAACAAATGGAACAGTTCACAGACAGCAACAGAAAATAGTAGAGAGCTGTTACTTTGCAAAGTGCAATAACATGTAAACTTCTTTCACACCCAGATAAAGACAAAAGAAACAGATCAAAAGTAGGCAATATTATGAAAAGGAAAAGAGAAATGACCACAGATACATACCAGAGAATAAAATAATTATAAGTAGACACTGGAAACACAATGTGGCAACAAAATAGAACAATTACCTAGGAAAGACCATGGACACCAGAATAACATGAGTTCATAGCCAAGTTTTCGTTGAGTTTTAAAATCAGATAATTCCACTATTATTTAAATTATGCCAGGCAGTTGAAAAATATGAGAAAGCACACAGTTAACTTTATAAATCCAACATTTTTTAATAACAAAATCTGATATAGTAGAAAAGAAAAAAATATGAATCAGTCTCACTTGAAACTGAAAAAATTTTAACTAAAATATGAAATAGTCTAGTAATGTAACAAAAAGGTATGCACTATGGGAGAATAAGGTTTATTCCAGGAATGCAAGAGTATTTCAATGTCAGGAAACCTATGCAACCCATTATATCAATAAATTGAAAAATAAAAATAACATATGATCATAGCAGTAAATGGTACAAATAAATTTGATACTATTCAGTAGCTATGTTAACATAAATATAGATATATTATGCCATTTCAATTAGAATTCAAATTACATTTTGTGATAAAACTGGGCAAATTGTTTGGAATTAATAGGAAATTTAAATTTCCAAAATAACCAAGAAAAGTTTGCAAATAAACAATAGACAAGAGAGGTATAATTAGCAGATAAATGTTACAAAGAATTATAAAGCCACTATAATCAAATCAAGGCAATATTGACTTAGGGTTATATGGGAAAAGAGAAACACATTTGATGGCGTCTTCTTGAGAAAGTCAAACACAGCACTTAATAATGTATCACTAGTCTAAAAAAACTGCTTTACCAGTACAACTTAATTTTTATAACTATATGAGGTAGTTATTATCATCCTTGTCTTATAGACATGGACATTAAGGTATAGATCACACTATAGTTCAGAAGTTCTATACAGCAAAAGAAACCATTAGCAAAGTCAATAGGCTAATGATAGGTTTGGAGAAAATTGCTTGCACCGCAAAGGACAAAGACAGAGTTATTATATGCATAATGCAAAAAGTTCGCACAAATTGTTAGACAAAAATTGTGGGGGAAAACAAATAGCCCAATAGTATATAAAGAACATAAATATGCACAGCACAATCACAAATCCAGATGGTCAACAAATATAAGCAGAGATGCTCTAATGCACTGGTGGTAGGGGATTTGCCAATTAAAGTAACAATGAGAAATCAATTATACCTATCCAAGTGCTATACCTTAATAAGAACCATTACACCAATTGCTTTTAATTGTTATTGTCTTGAAGATTTTGAAGATTTTTTTCCAGAGTTTAGTTTTCCAGAAGTCAGACTCATACTTATTTGTCATTAATAAATTTATAGAGATATAAATGGGCAGAATATTCAGTAGAAAACCACCAGGTAAGCACATCTAGTGTATGTTTACATAGATTTGAAACACTACCTGACAAATCAGTGCAGGTCATAATTCTGCAGCTCGTTACAGCAGCTATTCTTACTGAGTGTGTAATTCTGCTAGGTGCTACCTCAGCCACTTTACGGGCACTTTCTCATTTAATCTTCCCCACAAACTTTTTAGGTACCTACTGTTGTAGCTCCCATTTTATCTATGATAAAACTGAGATTGAGAGATGTTGGGGAAGTTGCCCAATGTCACACAGCTTGTGAGTGGAGGCCTTAAAATTTGAACCCTTCTCCATCTGATTTCTAGATCCCAAGTTACGCTTCTTGATGTGATGCAAAGTGCCTAAAGGTGAATATACTTCTTTTTAAAACAATGTACATATACCTACACAAATCTAATTTTTTTCCCGTTGTTAGTAAATTGTTTGCTTGAATAAAATAATTTTTTACTTGAATAAAAAAGAGTCAACAGTCTTTAAAGTAGTCATTTCTACTGTGTTGATGAATCTTTAAAGAGAGATTTCCAAGGATATATATTATTTGACTATCTAAAAAAAATTCGTTCCAAATAGAAATCAAAGAATCAATAATTAAACTAGATTTCACGTCCTTAGGAAGAATTCAAGATTGTATTAAGAAGATAAACAGGACAAAATGACTGTGGCAATTTCGACACTTAGTAAAACTAGAGTACAGTTTTTAAGGTCACTAGTTTTGAAAAATTTTGTGGTTACCTAGATAAAAGTAAACATTTTCTAAAGAAATTATATAGAATGTTTGGTTTGCCAGAAGAAAGTATCTTGGGTGATCACTGCAATATTGGAAAGCCTGAATTTCCAAACAACTCAAAAGGTAACATTTCTTAATTTGGGTTGAATCATATGTTTGACAAAAGTTTCTTTAGGTTAATGAAAAAAAATACAGCAAAGAGACTAAAGTGTGACTAGAGCAAGGGCAAACAGAAGGAGGGAGGGCTGCACTGAAAGCAACCTGTTCAGATAAAGAATGCCAGAGTGGTAAATAATCACCAAGCAATTGTTTAAGAGGGACATGTTTATTAGTTGTTTTTAAAATGCAGATCCAGCAATAATTTCAAGCTGTCTCCAATAAAAGTTAAACTCAATAAAAATACATTATAATTTTCAAAATGCTATGTTTTAAATAAATGCAAAAGTCACAAATAAGGGCTCCAGGCTAAGCGTGAAAGTTACAGCTGTAGAAATTAATTTACATGAAAGAGCTATCATGCCTCCTTTAGAATTGGCTTGCTCCTAGAAAACACAACACAGCCCAAATATTCACAAAGGAACTCAAGAATTCAGGCAGAAGGCACTGACAGCTGCAATCATTTATTTTTCAAACTCCTGGTCATGTTATAGCATGCCTACTAGATATGGGGTAAAATACTAAAAGGAGAAAAAAAAAAAAAGTTGATGAAAGAAATAGCCAGAAGGCCTTTAACACCTTTTCACAAATGTACTGTTCAGATGTCCTTCAATTTTAGATCACAATCATAACAATGGAAATTAATTTTATGTCATTAAATTGCCCCAAGCAAATATTCCCTTTGTTGTAGCCATATCACCTAATAAAACCTACAAAGGGAATTTTTAAGTTTAATTTAATTATAGAAAAGAAAGAACTCTAATTTCATGGTACTTTTGCAAAAATGCTATAATGTTAGCATGACTAGTATAGGTCCAGTCCATTTGAAAGTTACTGAGATCCTACTACGCTTTAGGGCTATAGTTGCACACCTAAGTTAAATAAATTATAGTCCAGTTCTCAAATTGTTTGTTTTTGTCTTTATTCTTTTACTTCAATAAAACATGAGATTCTTTCAAAGGAATTGGCTCCTCTGCTAAGGTTCTAACAGCTCTCCTTGGAGAGGTTCCTGTAAGGACAGGCAGGTTAACCTGGGAAGCCATGTCAAATGAAATTTTTAGATCCATAGAGTCACAAACCTGTTATCTCAGTAATATTTCCCAGGAGCATCTTTAAAACATTCTGACAGGTTATTACTTTTCTTCTTCTTAGACTCACCTGGTACTAGGTCTGCGTCCATTTTTTAATCAATTTTTCATGACTCTCTTAAAAGCTCTGGAGGTACTGACACAAAACATACAAATATATATATACACATATGCACACACATATTTATTTTCTCAGACATGTTTCTATATGTTTAAACAGTTTCTACATTTATGAGGGTTTTTTTCCACTGGTATTTGTTATTCTTAAGTCCTTAATTTCAGGCAATCTTCACTTGTTCTGAAATCCCAAATGATATATTCAGCAAAGTATCTGTGTAATAGATATTTGAAGACCTCCCATATATGAGGACGATTCTTTTCTTTACTCTTGAATGACAACTTGGTTGAATATAGAACATTAAAAAAAACCAAACATCATTGTTTACTCATGTTTTCTATTATTTCTTCTTCTCTCTGTTGTTAAGTTTCTTAAATACAAGTGATTCACACCACTCTCCCCCTGCCTTTCTTTTTGCCCCAAATCTGCCTTGTTTTTCACCCTGCCGTGGAGGCTGCAATCTCAATCATAACCAGTGATTCATTACCAAATCTCCTTTTTTATTCGGGCAGCATTAATCCATATATATCATTGGTTCTGATCTTCAGTTTTGTATCTTCATCTTTTTCATAATCATGTTCATTTAGATGATTCCATATGAGCCAAAATTTAAATTGTAAAATACAAATCTCCTTACTTCTCAAAACAAACATCCTTTTCTTTTCAAAGATTCAAACACTTTTTAATCACCCAGGATGAAAACCTGAATTATTCTATGTATTTTTTTTCCAGCAACACACAAAACCATTTACCAAGACCTGCCAATTCTTCAAAAAACGTCTTTTGGAAGCATTTATTCGTTTCTTTACTTCTCTCCCAATAACATAGCTCAGGCTCTGATCATATCAAGTACAGAATTTGAAATAGTCTTTAAGCAAGTTTTTAATCTCTAGTTTCTCTCTCCCTTAATTCTAATTCTTCTAAGACTAATCTTCATAAAATTTTCTCCAAAATAATTTCTTTTGGAAAGAACTATCATGGTTTCTCAGTTCATATAAAACAACACAGTCAAGGGTTCCTTAGCTGGAAACACAAAACTCTCCAGAATCTGCATTTAAGTGGATCTTTAAATTCTTTTCTTTTTCCTGACAAGTGTAGTCTATTCTTGTCACTTCAAAATGTCTTGGAACATTATATTTTAACCCATTTCTTATGCTATTTTCCAGATCTACTAAAGTTCTAGATTTATATGAGGTTTATTGACTTTTATGGCACAATATAATTACCACTAAGCTTTTCCTAACCATCTCACTCCATGATGAGTGAAATCTGCATAATCTGATATACTATACTGCATTAGTGATTATTCCACTTATTTCGTGCTTATAATATAGATTTTTGTGATTTTAGTGTCTCATATATATGAGGGTACTTCAAAAGTTTCATGGAAAAATAGAATTAAAGGATAATATGAATCTTTCTAAGAACTTTTTGAAGTACCCTTGTAAAAACATTAATATATTGGTAATATACATTTTGCACATATTATTACTTTGTTTATATATACTTTAACCTCACAAATAAATTTCAAGCTCTTGCATATAGTTGATGCTCAGCAAGGTTTTTTTTTTCCATGCATTGATTCTAGCTATAAAGAAAACTGACTTAAAAGTGATGCTGATTATTATTATCATCGTTGTTGTCAGCACAAAAGTCCTTAGAGTGGCCTCTCTGATGGTCTCTGAAAGCGAAATGCTATTATTGCTTGAGCTTCTGCCTCTGGGATAATTTTGAAACTCTTATGTAGATGGGCATACATATAATGTGTCTATACTATAAAAATTTAGAACTGGAAAGAACCTTACAAATCATATATCCTAATATATATGACATTGAGGAACATAAATACATCACCTTCCATAGAAAATTGAGCTCCATTTGTGTTTCGGGTTACATTTTAACAAAATTTTTTTTAGGGTTGAATAGATTTGCCTGAAAAAAACACCTGTCAAGTCACTGATGGATGAGGAAAGTGTGTATCTGAACTTCACTCTTCTAGGTGTGTGTGCCCACATGACAACTGTAGAGATTTTTAAGGCTTCCCATCCCACAGCACAGGGTGTAATGTAGAGTACTTCTAAAACGTATGTTCTATTAAAGCAAGATTCTCAAAAGATTGCTGCATCCAGTTTTATCCACTTTTGCCACATGCATTAGTCAAGGGAAGTCCACCCAGTACAGAAATTTTTCTATAAAAATACTTGGAGGGCTTCTTTAATTGAGGGTTGTAAGTAGAGAGCGAAACAAATTTTTCTGATCAAAGAACCTAATTATATATATATATATATAATATAAAACTCTAAATGATATGTGGCAGGAGAGGTATATAAGCTTCTAATGCCTCCACACTAATGAACTCTTGAAATGTTTTAAAGGACTAGTCTTTATCCTTATTTGATTCATATTTCACTTCTACTTCTGTGGGAACAAGTGTATATACCGTGTAATATTCTGGCATTTTCTTTTTCTCTCTCGTTAAATGATTTTGTAATAAACACGATGTTTTTGAGATGGAGTTAGATAATTACGTGTCTGCAAACATGATTTTTATAGCTATCAGGTCATGACTGTAGATTGTTTTGAATATATAGATGAATAGACGTATTCAGACCAAATACAGAAAAACAGTCTGTGTTTAAGGAACCTAAATGAGAAGTCTGAAGAGCAAAGTAGGCACAGACAGAGAGTTTAGGTGGTGCTGTGTTGAAATGGTGAAATGTCATCTCTCAGGCTGCTTCTCTTGTACACTGGAGCTGAAAGGCTTTGCTTGAATGTGAATCAGTCAATACTTGATCTCTCTGGGTCACTGCTGAATAGTAGGGTGAATTTCCCCAAGCTGTGGGGTTAGGCAGTAGCACTGGTCGCTTCATACTCAGGTTGCCTTCGGTGATGCTGGTAATTGTATTTGTCAGTATGAAAAGATTGAGCCATACATACTTATAAGACTAAGAACTCCATATGCGATAGACCACAGCCAAATGCTCAGAAGCCTTTAGTGTTCCAGGCATGGTACGAGGCACCAGAGATACAAAGATGAATGACACCAGTCCTCAGCTCCAGAGAATTTCAAAGGTTATTGGGGAAGAATGATGTGTAATAGGAAAATGAAAAACTAAATGCTATAAACCTGACATAAACAAAGTGCCAATCGAAAACAGGAGATGAAATCATTGACTAAGGGAACCCAAACACTTTATGCAAAAATCAGCTATTTAAAAATATGGGTGTGAATAAGGCTTTTGAGAGGACTCCACAAAGCTTGTACCTTGAGAGTGTTGGAAATATATACTAGATGGGTGATTCAGATAGAAGCTACAAGTAGGGTTTCTACTACATGAATGGAATAAACTGTGTCTAAATAGTTTCTGTAAACATATGAACTGGCTGAGGGCATTGGTTTTGTAAAGTATTTTTACATACATATTCAGGTCTAAATTTCTCTATTCCTTTTATCTTCCATCAATTTTTTAAAATGTTTTGTTTTGTTTTTATTGATTATGAATATTCATGGGGTACAAAGCAAATTGTCACCACTCGTGCCTAAGTTGTGATGGCCAGATTCATACTGGAAGCATGTCGATTATCACAAATTGTGATTATACTTCGTGTCCCCCACTCAATTAGCCTCTCGATTATCCCTCAGTTTTAATTTCCAGTTACTTGCAGGTTAAAAGCCTGTCATTCTCCTTTGTTCGGCTGGAGACGAGGGAGCTCATTTTCTATATAAGATATAAGCTACTTACGTTGGTGAAATCAGAAGAATGACAAAGGCATCCTAGAGAAGAAAAAATAAAAGTGATTTAGTCATTTGCACTCTATGCATGGCAAAAATGAAGTTATTTCATTAACATGTACTTGCATATTTTTACATTCTTGTAGTGCCTATTTAAATTTGGATTTTTAAAAAAAATCTACATCATAAGATTTTGCATCATCTAAGAGAATATTTTAATTGTTCCATCTGGCATTTGAAATAATTGCTTATTATAAAGCAGGTGTTAGACATTTCTGAATATTGTGCCTTTAATTAAAGCTTAAAGAAAGTAAGATTACATTTTCTATTAAAAAATTTAAAAGTCTGAAGTTAGTAGACATGCAAACAAAATGTATGGAATCATATGACTTTGCAGATGAGATAATTAAAGATTAGATATTACTTCTTGAACTTTAATTCCTGACATACTTTTGTTTTGAATTCTGGATATAAAAATGATTAAGTGTCAATACTTGGAAATTGTTTATGTTCAAACTTTACTTCTCCTAATTGAGAAAATCAGGTATACTTTTCAGTGTTCCATAGTTCAGCAAACAATTTTGAAATAATAGGTCACCATAGATTTGATTGTGGTTTAAGGTACTTTTTCTAAAGAAAATCAATCTATTGTTTGATACCTCAAATCTATTATTTAATACCTCACAGCAAAAATGCATTAAAAATATGTAGCCTGGAATAATAAAGATTATTTTTAGTGATTCTCTTGGGTTCCTTTAAACTGAGATTTTGTCACAGTCTGCCAGAATTTTGAAACGAACTTAGTAATCATTTGGAGTCCATACTATCCCTACAAGAAATGAAAATCAACTTAGTGAGTCCTCCCTATAAATCCATATGTTGAAAATAATAAAATTTGAGAAGGATCATGGTAATGCTATTTGGATATACAACATGTTAAACAGCAATACGTAAAGAATATCTATGAGTCAAGTCTGCGAAGATTGAAACCTCTAGTGGAGGGATCTAGGGTTATTTTTGGCTAACTATTCAAAATACTTGTTAATGTTTTGTTCAATAAATGGAAAAGATAATGAAGGAAGACACAGATCCTAGGTTGAACAGTGTAAGCACCCCCAGTTTCACTGGGTGCATGAATTCTCTCTGCAAATAGGTTCTACAAGCTGCAACAAGCACCAAAATAAAGCTATCATTAAGCAAAATTTTATGCAAGGCAATAGGCTAATTTAATTACATAGATATGCTATCTATTCTTCAGAATCTTATAATTCTAAAAGGGAACTGGAAGCTTACTCAGTGTATTTGGATGCCAGGAGAGCCATAAAAATTTTAGTGCTCTGAAAAATAAACCATGTATCAAATTTGTGTATAATATAAAACTGGCATAATTCATTGAGAATAGATGATACAATTAAGATTCACAATTATTTCAAGAGGCTTTCAAAATTTAACAGACAAGACTGTCAATTCTAATTAGTGACAGGAAAAATGCAGAATTAGGAAAGAAGTGGTTCAAAAGAAGCTTATATGAATAATACCTAGAGGGTTTATTCAATTTGACATGTTCGCAAGAATGAAACCAGTAGTTATTGACAAGTAAAGCACTGTGATAAGTGTCTTAAGAAATATGAAGATGAGAATGCACTGATCTTGTCTTTGAGGAATCTACCTAAGTGGGAACGGGTTTATATGCACGGATATTCAAAGTAAAATATACAATATCTCTCATGTTATTGAATAAACTAAAGTTAAACAAATGAGTAAATTAATTCTCCTTTAAGTGAATTTTTCACAAAATGTTAGCTTTTGAGATGGAAATTAGAGGAAAATAATGGTATTTCAAAACCTAAATATGAAAGAAAGCATACTCCAGACCCACCCTGTCCAATAGAACTTTCTCTTGTGAAAATGAAAGATTTTGCATATTATGTTAGTGTAGAGTATGGAACAAAAAATCCTGAACAGGTTTGAGTCAAGCCCAGTCCTGTGTTTTCGAAAGAAAACTGGTGACAGTCTGAGCCAGACTTAGAGATCAGGTAAGAGGTTATTGTAATAGGTCAGACAACAGAATATGAGATATATTAAGACAGAGAGGAGAAAATTATATATGAAAAGGGCAATTCAGAGAGACATTTATCATATTGTCTTAGGTCAGCTTCCCCAAACTGAAGAAGAAATATTTGAGTACAGATTACAAATGCAGGCAGCTTTTTTTGAGAGCTGCTGGGTAAAGGGAGGAAGTGATACAGGGAAAGGATGGCAGCCAATATTGTGTGACTGACTATGTCAGCTATCAAAGTGGCTGACTGGAGTTCATTCCGGCAGGGAAATTTTTGGAGATGGTATAAAATGGATGCCACAAAATTATCCCAACAAAAGAGTATGGGAGCTGGTACATTTATACACAATCTGTATCAATCACCGGTCGAGGGCTGTTTCCAGGAGATGTAATTTCCCAAGACTTCTGACACACTGTATGCTTGGATATATTTATCCTCCATGGTTTTGAAAAAGAGCCCTCAGAATGAGAGATGCAGATAGTAGGATTTGGAAGCCCTCAGGTGCACATAGAAATGGTAACATCCAAATGATTTAGAGTTCTGACAGCATGTACTACACATGTGTAATAATATGCTAGGTATGTCACACCTCTTCTAAAATTATGTTAAAATATCTGTAAACATTAGCAAACTTACTGCTTATTTGATGAGATAGATGGAAATTAAGTAAAGACATCTAAGAACAATAAAACTTACATTCATATTGAAAAACAAATTTGTCTATAGAGTATTAACATTTACTAATTTAGCCAAAAGAACATAGATGAGATTATAGACCACTCACAATTGAAGCAAACTATGTTCATTTTGGAGTCAGTAGTTCTCAGTTTTCCATGGCTCTTTGGTGTCCTGCCAAATCTTCACAGATGTAAACCATTTTTGATAAATATGTACAGCTTTTTGTTGCTAAAATTGAGTTTATATTCTGTTGTGACCATATCTGAGTAGCTGAAAAGTGAGGGACGAAAAATATCTACTATGAAACTAGACACTTGAAAATGTATCTATTAAAACATGTGAGAACTTTGCCCAATAATAGGCAAGAATTCAAAAATTTGGTGAGTGAAATAAAGATTTTTACTTAACTCTAACACTGTGAAAGACAATTGAGTTTAAATAATTGGACAACTGGAGATGCTTTTACAGATGATGGAAGATATTGTTGCACTGTAGTAATGACAGTATTTTAACTATTGCTGACATTTTCATGTGGTTTGAATATCCTAAATTGTATCAGTTAAAAATAAAACTTCAAGATATGTTAGCTAAGGTGGCGATTGTGTGTTGTGGAGATGCATAATTAAGTTATTACAATGATTTTTCGTGAATAACTTTTAAAAGTGTTGATTATTATTGAGTGTATGGTAATTAAAACAGAAATTTACTTAACTTGGTTACTATTGATTTTACCAACAGACACAGAAATGTCAACAATACATACTCATTACAAATTAGTTGTAGAATGACAGCCATACAGGATCGGTCAGATTATCAAAAGTACACTTAATAACCAAGGAATAGCTGCAAGCAGTATATTTTCCAGTATATTTTCCAAAAAAGTTATTTTGCTAAAAGTTAGATAGTAAATGGATATTTTATTACAGTTTATGGGTCATGATTCATAGTAGGTTGTTAATACTGGCTTTAGCATGGATTGTTCCAAGCTAAAACAATTGAGGCAATACAGAAAAAGAATCATACCTTTAATCATCCATTCCTCTCTGTACTATATCAAACACCAAATAACTTCTTGAGAATTCTTAAAATTTAGATTGTGTTATAACATTTCCTGTATAAACTCTATGTGGAGGTGGATAGTCTTCTATTGATATTAGGTGCCTCATATTTCTATGTGAACCTTCTTGGTTATGAATGCATGCTTCTACCTTTGACGTGAAACACTGAAAAAGTGTATTTTAAAAATATCATGTCAATATCACAGCATATCAATAACTACCAAACCTTAATTGACAAAAACAGTATGAATGAGAGATTGCTTGAAGGATGCAGTCAGTGTATTCTTCTTCATGTTTGATAAACGTCAATCATTTGTTTAACACATTCACACTTTTGCCATATCCAACTACCACCTGTACTTAATATATGAGAATTTCTTTAAAATGTCTCAGTTCTATCTTATGAATGTATTTTAAAAGGAAATTGATGTCACTACTGAAAATGGGCCATGAAATTAATTTACTAAATACAAAGCAACTTGTAAAAATAAACTCAGCAGGGCCCAGCCCGTGGCGCACTCGGGAGAGTGTGGTGCTGGGAGCACAGCGACGCTCCCGCCTCGGGTTCGGATCCTATATAGGAATGGCCTGTGCGCTCACTGGCTGAGTGCCGGTCACGAAAAAGACAAAAATAAATAAATAAATAAACCAAACTTAATAAATAAATAAATAAAATAAACTCAGTAAATATAAAATACTGTTACTATGTTTAAAATTAAAATAAAAATGGAAATCAATTTAATATAAATAAAATCAAATCCATTCAAGTTATAAAACTAAGTACCTAAAAATATGTACTGCAGTGGGAAGACTGTAATTGTTTCTGACCATTTAATAGTAAGTGGGATGTTCCATTTGATGTGCTTAGATTATGAGAAAAAAATTGATTCAGTATGGGCTTTTCTTGTTTTTTGTTTGTTTGTTGTTAACATGAAAAATCACTTGTGTATACTGTTGAATGAGACAAAGACATTAACTCCTTCTCTGATGCTATTAGAATTAATTCTGAATAAATATATACTCTTTTTCTTCAAAAAACTATCTAAAGTGATCTCCAGAATCTTTTATTCTATATTTGTCAGGTTATTAGGAAATGTCAGAAAAAAAAATGTACTTTACCTATTTAGCACTACCACCTAAGTTTGGGAAAATACTAAGGAATTTTAGTACTAATTTTTTAGTCCATTTCTGTTGCTTATAACAGGTTATCTGAAACTGGTTAATTGGTAAAGAAACCACATTTATTGCTTATAGTTTTGGGGACTGGGAAGTCTAAAGTCCAGGGAACACATCTGTTGATGGCCTTTTCCTGGTGGAGACTATAGTGACACAAGGTGTCACATGGTGAGTATGGCAGGAGCAGAGATACTAACCTCCTCACTTGCTCTTCTTCTAAAACCAACGGAACCAAACCTATGACTCCCATTAAACCATCAATGGATTAATTCATTCATAGGTCATGATCCTCACAATTTAATCACCTGTTAAAGGCCCTACCTTTTAGTTACCATAATAGGATTTTCTACTTTCTTAACATTGTCTTGGTGAGGACTAAGCTTTGAGTTTGGGAGGACATCCAAACCACAGCATCAAGCATTTCAAGAATCTCTTTTAATGTTCAAAGTATTTTTAGTAAATTTTTCTGATGAAGTTGTTCAGACAAGAAATTATCCAAATTTTCAAAGTCAAATGAACTCCTATGGCAGATGGCTTTTCCTCCTTACGTAGTCTTCCTTTTTTCTTCAGCAATTGATCTTCCCAAGCATAGCTGCTGTATGTGTGGTTGTAGTATAAGACCTGTAATTTTCAGATCTTCCTTGCAGCTAAATTTGCTGTTTGATTATTCTAATCAGTGGAATCCAAGTAGAAGAAAAGTTGTGTTTAACTTCTAGAAAATATACTTAAAGCGGGGAGACAAGTCTTTTTTCCTTCTTCTTTCTGGCTACACTGCAGATATGATAGCTCAGGCTGGAGCAGCTATCTCAGAACATGAAGAATTAGCCATGATTTAATAATGGCAGACTAGTAATAAAAACAATTTAGGTCTTTTTTAAATTAATAATTGTGTCACAAACCAATCCTTTTCTGCCTACATTTATGCATGAGAAAAATAAGCTTTTATTTTTAGACATTATTATTTTGGTGTTTTCTGTCACTAAGTTCAGTCAAACTTAAGAGGATAAACTCCATTTCCACTTTGCAATTGTTTTCTACAAATTCTTGTGTTCTTGAAATGTTGATGTAAACTTGCATTAACGGGTACAGTTAGATCTTGCAAATGACCAAATTATATCTGCAATACATACACATGTCAAGGTCTGTCCTTTTCATGTGAGTGATCATGTAGATTTAAAATTTCAACTAAGAAATAATGATCTTTCAACTTGAATAAATATGTCAGAACATTTCCTATGGAAATCCAAAGAGCTTCAGTGTAAAAAAATATTTGTTCACTTTCACTGCCTGTATTTCTACAAAGGTAAGGCACAGGTCGAAAGTTCAGGAGGCTTCTTTTTATGTTATTAGAAATTTTCAGGGTTGTAATATATGTTATTTTTTTTACCAACTCTTCATGCATATCTTATATGGTAAGCGTTTTCCTAACTATTCAATTTGGAGTAGATTTTTGTATATTCATTTGCAAGAGCTTAAATACATGGGATTAATCCTCCTGTTGACGTAAGAGTGACTTTACAATAAATACTACTTGCTCAATAAATTATTCTGAGGCTATACTATTATTTATTATGATACTATCAATACAATACTTTTACTGATTTTCTGGGTATAACCAAGATGCATTACAGCATAATTCAGGGAAAAAAATAGTATCGAATAAAATATAATAATGTTCTTTGAGTTCCATGGCCACAGGGGCTTTCTCTCAGTCTTTCACTATAGGTTCCAGCATGCTAAGATTTTTCTCTGCCTCATTCTCTCTAATCAGATGAAGTGACAAATAACCTGCTCAATGACTTAGAGCAGTGTTTAATTCTTGCTTACTCTCTATGTCTATCACGTCTTTTTCACTTGAGACCAAGGATGGCAGAGTAACCTTTACCTGGAACATTGCTATTCTCTTGGCAGAGTGAAAGGGAAAATAGCAGACCACAAGCTGGTTCTTAAACTTTTGCTCAGGTGTGACACACTTCACTTCCATCTCCATTTTATTGTCCAAAGTTAGGCACATGGACAGTTCTAAATTCAGTGGCGTAGGGAAATATAATCTTTCTAAAAAGAACAGCATTATAAGTATGGAGGAGGATGTTAAAAAATCTAGTGTGTAATCTAATTACTTTGTTTACCGTGATGATGTTCCCAGTTATACCTCCTTGATAACGTTATAACCGGACCTATGGGTGGATACATGAGTGATATTTGTTAGGAAGGGAGTCCTTATTCAGAGAAAGTTCTTAATAGGATTTTCCTGGCTAAGGATGTGTTATAATAAATAAAACCAGAATCTATGGATTTATGAGGTATGGCTCCCTGGAAAATATCACACCAACAAAAGGTAAATTGGAGATATTTTATAAACAAAATGCTCCCTGATGTCTGGAGTAACAATCTATGTACCTCAACTACAGATTTTGTCTATTCTTGACCAAAAGTTCATTTCCAATATGGAAAGGAAGGATCTGGGAGACTGCTCAGTGTGCCCCAGACCTTTCTTTGCTTTATCTGAGCTTTTTCATTGTCTGTATCAGTGAAATTTTTAGTAGAGTTTGATACTGGGTATGAAGTCTGACTGACAACTCAATTCTTTGTGTTACTTAACAAATCACATGGCCAAGACCGATATCTGTGAGAAGGAGAAGCAAATACTTTTAACAATAATGTTACTTCCCATGTTTATTATGCTTATTTGGATTTATTTTATATTTGTGTTTATTATTGGCCTCTCTTATTCTGTGTTTTTTAGCATACTTTTTTTCTGTCTCTCTTTTTTTCTCTTTTTTTCTTCCCATTTGATCAATGGTGCCCTGTCATAATTTTATTAGTTGAGAATTTATATTTCATTTCTATTTTTTAGTAATTTCACTTAAATTTTTAATATGATTTCTTGATTTCTTTTAAGTATTTTTTTAAATAGTTTTAAGTTTACAGAAAAATTTAGCAAAAAGTATAAAGAGTTCCTGTATAACCTCTCACCTCCCCTTAAACACACAGTTTCATCTATTATTAACATCTTGCTTTAGTATGGGTTATTTCTTACAATTAATATGCCAAAAATCAATACATTATTATTAGCTACCATATGTAGTTTATATTAGGGTTCACTCTTTGTGTTGTGCATTCTGTAGGTTTTGATAAATGTGTACTGACAGGTATCCCCCATTACTGTATCATGCAAAATAATATCACTACCCTAGAAGTTACCTATTCATGCATCCCACTCTCCCCCACTCTTAAACCCCTGAAAGACACTGATCTTTTTACTGTCTCTAGTTTTGCCTTTTTCAGAATGCCTAGAGTTGCAATCATATAGTATGTAGCCTTTTCAGATTGGCTTCTATCATGTAGCAATATGCATTCAAGTTTCCTCAATGCTTTTGTTGTGGCTTGATAGCACATTTATTTTTTCATTGAACAATGTTTTACTGTGTGGTTGCACCCCAGTTTATGTATTCACCTGTTGAAGAATATCTGGGTTGCTTCCAAGTCTTAGCAATTATGACTAAAGCTGTTATAAACATTCGTGTTCAAGTTTTTTTGTGAACATGAGTTTTAAACTCATTTAGATAAATACCAAGAAATATGATTGTCATATCATATGAAAAGAGCATGTTTAGTTTTGTAAAAAACTGCCAGAATGTCTTCCTAAATAGCTGTACCATTTTGTCTCACCAGCACTGAATAAGAGCTCATGTTGATTTATATCCTTGCCAGTATTTGATGTTGCCAGTGTTTTAGATTTTAGCTATTCCAGCAAGTATGTAGAGGTATCTCACTGTTGTTTTAATTTGTAATTATGATGTTGAGTGTCTTTTCATTTGCATATTTACCATCAGTTTATCTTCTTTGGTGAAATATCTGTTCAGATCTTCCACCCATTTTATTTTTAATTTATTTTATTTTATTTTTTATCAGACTAGGCAATCATCCCTGGAACTACTCTTTTTGTTTGTTTTTATTTGTGTGTTTGTTTGTTCTGGTGGCTAGTCAGTAAGGGTATCTAAACCCTTTAACCTTGGTGTTATAACACTGTGCTCTAACAACCAACTGAGTCAACTAGCCAGCCAGTCTTCTGACATTTTAAAAATTGGATTGTTTTCTTATTGTTGAGTTTTAACAGGGTTTTTTAAAATATGTTTTGTATATTAGTTCTTTATCACATATTTATTTTGTGAAGCTTTTCTTCCAGTCTGTGACTTGTCTTTTCATTCTCTAATAGTGTCTTTCACAGAACAGGTTTTTAGTTTAATGAAGTCCAACTTTTCATGGATTGTGCTTTTGGTGTTATGTCTAAAAAGTCACCACCAAACCCAAAGTCACCCAAAGTATCTTACAGGAGTTTTATAGTTTTATAGTTTTGCATTTTACATTAGGTCTATGATCCATTCTGAGCTAATTTTTATGAAAAGTGTATGATTCTGTCTAGATTCTTTTTTTTATTCTTTCTTTCTTTCTTTCTTTCTTTTGCATGTGGTTATCTAGTGTTCCAGCATTATTCATTATAAAGACTATTGTCTTAGTCAGCTTGGGCTGCCACTAAAAATGTAGCATAGACTGGGTGGCTTAAAGAAGAGACATTTATTTTCTCCACAGTCCTGGAGGCTGGAAATCCAAGTTCAAAGTGCCAGCATAGTTGGTTTCTTATGGAGTCACTCTTCCTGGCTTGTAAGTAGCAGCATCTCACCATGTGCTCACTTAGCCTCTTCTCTGTGCACATGCTGAGAGACAAAGAGAAAGCAAGCGCTCTGGTGTCTTTTCTCATAAGAGCACTAATTTCCTCAGAACAGAGCTCCACCCTTCTGACCTCATTTAACCTTAATCACTTCCTTAAAGGTCTTATTACCAATACAGTCAGAGGATAGGCTGGCTTCAACATGAATTTTCAGAGGACACAATTCAGTCATATCAACTATCCTTCTCCATTGTGTTGTGTTTCCTTCTTTGTCAAAAGTCAGTGATTAACTATATTTGTGTGGGTCTATTTCTGGGTTCTCTATTCTGCTCTACTAATCTGTTTGTTTAGTTTTTTACCAATACTACACTGTCTTCATTACTGTTAGTTAATAATATGTCTTAAAGTTGGGTAGTGTCAGTCTTATGAATTTGTTCTCTTTTAATATTGTGCTGTCTATTCTGAGTCTTTTGATTTCTCATATAAGCCTTAGAATAAGTTTGTCAATATACACAAAATATCTTGCTGGAATTTTCTTTGGGATTGTGTTGAATCTATTAATCAAGTTAGGGAAAGTTGACATCTTGACAATATTGAGACTTCCTATCCATGTACATGAAATATCTCTCCATTTATTTAAATACTTGATTTCTTTCATCAGAGTTTTGTAGTTTTCCTTAGATAGATCTTTACATATTTGTTAGAATTATACCTCATTATTTTATTTTATTTTATTTTTTTGGTGGCTAGCCAGTACTGGGAACCAAACCACTGACCTTGGTGTTATAACACTGTGCTCTAACCAGCTGAGTTAACTGTCTAGTCCATAACTAATTATTTTATTTTTTGAAGCTAATGTAAATACTATTGTGTTTTTAATTTCAAATTCCAACTGGTTATTGCTAGAATATAAGAGAGTAATGGACTTTTATATATTATGCTTATATCCTGCAACCTAGCATAATCACTTATTAGTTCCAGGAGTTTTTCTTGTTTTATTTTGCTTGCTTGATAATTCTTTGGGATTTTCTACATAGACAATCATGTCATCTGCAAACAAAGATATTTGTATTTTTTCTTTTCTCGTCTGTATATTTCCTTTCTTTGTCTTAATACATTGGCTAGGACTTAGGGTATAATGTTGAAAAGAAATAATGACAGAAGACAATCTTACCTTGTTCATTATCTTAATGGGAAAAGTTAGCTTTCCACCATTAAGTGTGATGTTAGATGTAGATTTTTTGTAGATGTTCTTTATCAAGTTGAGGAAGTTTCTATTTTCAGTTTGCTGGGAGGTTTTGTTTTTATTTATAAATGGGTACTGGCTTTTTGTTGAAAATGGTTTTCCTATATCTATTGATATGTTTATACAATCTTTTCTTCTCTATTCTATTAATATGATGAATTACTGTAATTGATATTCAAATGTTGAATGAGATTTACATATCTTAAATAATTTTCATTCAATTGTCATGATATATAATTCTTTTTATCCATTGTTGGATTCAATTTGCTAATATTTTGTCTAATCTTTTTACATCTATGTTTATGAGAGATATTGATCTGTACTTTTTCTTTCTTGTGATATCTTTGTTTGGTTTTGATATTAGGGTAATGCTGGCCTCACAGAACTAGTTAGGAAGTATTCCTTCTGCTTCTATTTTCTGGAAGAGATGATAGAGAACTGGTATAATTTTTTCCTTAAATGTTTGTAGAATGCATCAGTGAACCCATCTGGGTGTGGTGCTTTCTGTTTTAGAAGATTATCAATTATTAATTTAATTTGTTTAATAGATACAGACCTATTTGCATTATCTATTAATTTCATGAGTTTTGGTAGATTGTATCTTTCAAGCAATTGGTCAGTTTCATCTGGTTATCAAATTTGTGGGCATAGAATTGTTTAGTTGTTTGTAATGTTCTTTTATGACCTTTTTAACATTCATGGGATCAGTAGTGATGACCTCTCTTTTATTTTTGATGATAACAATTCCTCTTTGTATTCTCTTATTTATGTATTTTATTCTATTTTGTTTTGCTTTTCTTTCTTTCTTTTCAGGTTCTTCAACTAAACACTAAGTTCATTTGTTTTTATTCTTTCTTATTTTCAGATAAATTCTATTAGAAGTATGAAGTTCCCTCTTTGCACTACTTTGACTCACAAATCTTGTGTGTTGTCATTTTATTTTTAATTAGTTTAAAATGTTTTTATTATTTTAGTATAAAATAGATTCATTTATAGTTTGTAGATTCCAGGGATATTTCCTACATTCTTTATATATATTTTTATTTTTATTTTTTTAAATTTAATGATACTATACATAATGTTGATTTGTTAAAATTACTTTAGCTCCTTTGATGACTTTTATTCATGGCTGACTTTTGTGAATATGTGTGTGTGTGTATGTATACACACATTCTATAACATACACAATATGTCTGAACCCCATAAAATATATGTGTGTGTATATTGCTTATTTCTTATTTTATTTGCTTTTTATTTCTTTTTTATTACTTATTTCTTTGCTTAATTCTATTTTGTTTGTATTTTTTTCTTTTTGCTTAATCTATTTCCAGAATAATGTATAATCTCCAGTTAAAAGTATTGATTTATCTTTTTCTATATTTCAGTTAGTGTGTTTAAATAATTCAAGTATGTCATGTTAGTTGCCCTATTGGTTTTGCTGTTTCTAGAACAATTTTTATGTTGAGTCTTTATTTGCGGTTGTTTCTGCATTCTCACGTTCGTAATTGGTACCCTCTTATTTTCATCACTTCATGTTTTTTTATTCTTAGAATACTATAAAGTTGATAGAATTTTTTTCTTTGCTACGTTTTTGTTCAAGTAAATAATTATTTTTGTCTTTCAGGAAGAAAGCAGTCTTTTGATGCTCATGGCTTTATGAAGTGGGTTCTGGTTTTTTTTTTGTTTTTTTTTTCTCTGACTAGCTCGAGTCTGGAGTCACTACTCCTGTAGAAATTAAAATCTCAGCTTCATACTCTGAGGTGATGTACAGATAATCCTGTGTAGGCCACTATGGAAATTCCCACTAATGACTCTGGCTCTGAATTCCTTATTTTTTCATTTCACACAAAGATTATCTTTCTTTTTTCAATGTCATCTATACGTAGAAGTATTTAAGTTTATATTTTATATTCTAATTTTATATTTTATCCAATGTTCCTGTGTGTTTCATATGGGGAAATGACAAATCTATGTCAAATCAGTGTACTATATTTGCCAGATTACATAGAACAGAATGTTTTATTTTACAATGGACTCCAGTGTATTGTTCTTTTAGAACTAGAGCTGAACTTACATTCAATTTATGTCAATTTTTAAAAATACAAATAGAAGTATTACTAAACAGCTAACACTTGTGGATTTATTACATGTCAGTTACTTTAAAATATATTAAATTTTTTACTCCTTACATCAATCCACTGAGATATCACATTTATATAGATAAATAAATTGAAATATACAGACTTTTCGTAATTTGCTCAAGTCACCATAAAATCTGTGGAGAATCTATAAAGTCTCATTCTGATTTCAGAGGCCTTAAACAGTATATGTTAAAGCAATACTGAACTAACATCTATAAATAAACTAACGAATAAAAATATTTCATAACAGAACTTGTTAAAACACAATCAACAGCAAAATACTAGAAGGTTTAATGGCATGAAAATAATCACAATTGCTAAAATAAGCAATTGACATTCATAATTGCCTAAATAGAATATATATTTTGCTAATTCAAATAAAATGAACTTTTTCTAACATTCTTGAATCTGTATAGTAATAATTGTAGCTTAAATTGGTGCAGTGTGTAATGCACCTATTTTGAATGATCTAGTTTAGTATTAAAAGAGAATCTAAAATCAAAACAACGGCATAAGTTTATTCTTACTGAAAACTATTTTAGTGTTCTAAATTAAAGAATGATTTTTTAAAAATTTATGTATTATTATTATTAATTTACATTGTAAGATGTTGCAGAGCAGTTGGGGGGAAGAAGGAGAGGGGGTAGGTGAGAGGGACAGCGTGCAAGAAGGATGGAGGAGGGGTGTGGTTGAGGCCCATGGCACCCCCCTCATTCTGGCAGGGGGTCCCAAGGTGCTTGCAGAGGTGGCTCAGTCATGGCTGGGCTGGATGTGGACTTTGAGGGGGCCTGGCTGAGGCCCTTGGTCCCCACCTCCAGGATGCAGGCCACTTCTGGTGGCAGCCTGGTAGTTGTCACTGGGCTGGATGCAAGTGATGGGGGATGTGGCTGAGGTCCTTGGTCCTTTCCTCAGCCCAGCTTGGGAGCTTGGGGGGCTTCTGGTCCTTCAAAGTTTTATAGGTGTTTTTTGTCAGTGTTAGACCTTTACTGGTTAATATCAGAACTTTGTCTCTGATCTGTGGGTTTTCTTGTTTTTTTTCTTGCAGTTCCATGTTGGATTATTCATGACTCCCAGGACTTAAACTCTGTACTGGAACTAATTTGTTATTTTTGGTTACTTCTAAAATGGGGAAATTCCCTGCGGGAACCAGCACTTGAGCCCTCTGGTTGAGCTAAATTGCTGATTTGCTGCTGATTCTTTGGTGAAGGCTTTTTGTGCAGCTCTGGTTTTAATTGTTAACCTGTGTAGAGCTAGGGCTGGGTCTGGAGCTCACAGACCCCTCAAGCCCATTGGGCAGACTGGGTCACAAACCGTTCACATGCAGGTCTATGAGCTAGGAAACAGGGAAAAGGTCCTTGGAGCCGTGGTTGAAGAAATGATAGCCTTTATTTCTAGACATGAGCTCTGCCGACCAGCAGTTCAGAGCCGCGACCTCCCACACTCAAGAACACACTAGAATAGCAACAAGCTAAAAAGATAAATGGGCGCACATGCACACTAACTCTACCCCAACACAACTTGGTTACAAAGAATGCGCTGTACTATCCCCATCTGGACCTGAGGTGAGGGGGCCTGACTGAGCTATTTTCCTCACAACCTGGTAAGCACTTCCAGGTCTTGTGAGGTCTGGTACACCTGGGTTGTGTGGAAACTCTGATCTGGATCTGAGTCTTTTCAGCAAACTGCACCCCAACAGTTCTATATTCCTGACCAGTTTCCACTGAGTGGGCCTATGCTAATTGGAGGGCAGGTCAGCTGTCTATGCTGTGCCCCAGTGTTTCCCCCATGAGCCAATCTCCCTCACCCCATGCACTCCAAACACTTCCTGTGGGACAGGCCAAGTGCTGGTCCCTTGCAATAACTCACCAGGCTCTGAATCGCTCCTTTTTTCAGTTGTCTATGGCCCCTCACTCCTATGTGGGTCCACGGGAAGCCTGTTAGTGGTCTTGCTGGCCTTGGGCCACCCAGGCCCTCTTCTTCCCTGCTGCCTCCAAGCAACTTCATACAAAGGGCATAGCAGCAGCATTTGCCAGGTAGTGCTCCATGGGTTCACCAGGGCCAGACTAGAAGTGGTCAGAACTCAGAATTGCTGGAGCAGTCCCTTCTTTCCTTTAGTGCAGCTTCTCCTGCTGTCATGAATTCTGTAGGCCTCTCCTCCTCTTCCCCTGAGCTCTAGTGGCCCCAGCGTGGCAGTGTTGCTTTTTAATTGTTGTAAATTGGTTGATTGTGGGAGAGGGTGTCTGGGTATTGTCTATTCTGCCGTGTTGATTCGAAGTTATCAAGTCCCAAGAATGATTTTTTAACAGTAAATTCCAGATGATATTCTACAGAACGAAAACCTAAATAGACAATTTATACCTCGAATATCTGAAATCAAATAAATAGCCTTTTTAAAAAATACTTGAACTATATCATCACTATTTAATTTTAATCAAATGTTAATGGAGGTTTTCTTGATAGTATAACCCTAAAGCAAAACTGAAGACTTTCAGGAAATAGATGTTTTAATAACTATGCAACTCTTTGAAATACAGTCATCATAATATTCACAATTTAGAGCTCATCAGGTGATGACGAGACTTTGATTTGAGTGCATGATCCTATCCGTACATCTGTGGGGTCCACAGAGATGGTTTCTCAATGAAGCTTTTCCCTTAAGCCTTATTCAAGGAGACTTAAATTCTACAAAACACAGTCTAATGGAAAAGTTTTTTCTCAAATCTAATTAAGAAACCACAGAGCCTCTCTATTTTAATCCGCGTAGCTGGGACTGAATTTTAACTAATTTAGGGTAAGCCATAATGTAATAGATAGTATCGTAATCATAAGTGTGAAGACAGTCCCACAAGATGTAGCAGCACAAGTGCCCTGCACACCTTCAGGGAAAGCTGTTCACATAGATTGTGATGCAAATAATGCCACTTGGAACTGATCAGATCACAGCTATACAATTGTTCAGTGACCCTTTATAAAGAAAAAGCTTGTTCACAGTAACCTACAGGAAGGATAGGAAAAGAGAACAAATGTGAAGATGTATCAGCACTATTGGTGGTTATTGCACTGTGATTTTGGAGGAGCATCCCATTTATTTATTAGGGAATATTGGAAGAAGAGAGAAATGATCCAGACCAAAAATTGGCTTTCTATTCAGCTTTGGGCCCATTCAATATTCTCAATTCACAAACCCCTTCTGAGGCAGGCATTAGTGCAGTTTTTACCATAAGAGTGGTATAAAGTTCAGCGCTTTTTAGGTTGGCCCAGATTGTTGAATCTATGCTAGGAAATTGGACGTATTTTCTCGTGTAATTGTCATGATACAGTTAAGAAGCATGTATTATTAGAATTGTATATTTGTATTAACTAAGGAAGCTGAAGGTCGGGGACGTTAAAAAACTTGCTCAGGTTTCTGAATCCAGGTTTGCATCAGTATTCGTTCCTTCTACTGTGCCTCCCCCCTATACCTGTGTGAGCACTTGAAGAATTAAGAGGTTTCACTTTCACTTAATGTGCTAATGAAGACATAATGTAAACATTTGATAATTAGTATTGACATGTCTTTGCTAAAGTACTAAATTATATTAATTTAATACTTTAAATTTAATTAATTAATTAATATTTAATTTAAATATTTATATTTTTGTACCAAATTCACTTTTATGTTATTTATTACTCATGCCTTTGCTCCTTCAAACTCACTGTTTTATATGATTCACATGTAAACTTTTAAAGCAAACATTCTATACTTGTTCCAATCATTTTCTCTCTACTCCCTTCTTATTCCTGAAATTTGATTTCCAACTCCAATGATTTCCTTGAGTAGCGATATTTTATTCAATCTTGTTCTGCTTGACTTTTCTGTAGCATTAAACTCATTGATCATTCACTCCACTTTTTAACTCCCTTTTTTTTTTTTTTTTTTGCATGACCCTGAAAAAGTTCCTATATTTGTCAAGTGTCCTTTTGATCTCGGACCATTCCTATGTATTTCTGAGCCTCCATCCTGCTTGGTTTGGTTTCACTGACCGCACTTTCTCCTATCATCTCCTCACTTTAAGTAGACCCTTGAAGTTTAATTTTAACACATAAACTCTTCTCTCTTTTCTGTGTGTTTCAGTTACATTATCCCTTCAATAATCTTCATCGAATCACTTCAATTGCATTAACTCTGACTAGTTTTCTATTGCAGCTATAATAAGTTCCTACAAATAGAGGGGCTAAAAACAGCATGCAATTACAGTTTCAGAATCCTATAGGTCAAAAGTCTAGGCACAGTGTGGCTCAGCCTGTTCTTTGCTCTTGACTTTACAAAATCAGTGTGTTGGAATGGCTGTATTTCTTCCTGGAGGCTCTGATATACACCTGCTTCCAAGCTCATTTAGTTTGTTGTCAGCATTCAGTTCGATGCAGGTGTAGTACTGAGGTACGCATTTCCTTGCTAGCTGTTGACCAGGGGTCACTTTCATCTTTTCCAGGCCTCCCCCATTCTTTGGAATCTGTCCACTTTCCTCCATATTCAAAGTCATCAGTGGAGGATTGAATTATTCTCATGCTTCAGATCTCTCTGCCCTCACCTTCGCCTCACCTCTCCTCTGCATCTCTCTTCAGTTGCATCTCTCTGGTGGACTCCTCTGCCTTTCCCTTCTGCTTCTAGTGGCTCATGTAATTACTCTGGATCCACCTGAGTAATCTAGGATCTTTTTCTTATCTTAAGATCAGCAGATTAGTAACCTTAATTAAGTCTCTTTACCACAATGCCTAGATTACTGTTTCATTGAATACCCAAGGAACAGGAATCTTGTGTGTGTGTTTGGGGAGTGGGGGATAGAATCTTTAGAATTCTATGACAGCTATGTATATCTTTAGCCCAACACCCAATAACAGTCAAATATTTTCAGTTATTAATAAATATTTTCACTTGAATATTCCCCCAAAAGTCAATAATTATGAACAAAATTTATTCTCTTCCACATAAAATTGGCTCTTTGTTGACTGTTTTTTCCATTCTACCAGCATAATCACTGTAAGAGACAGTCTCTTGGACTCTTGAACTAGAATTCATTTTTTCTCCTTCCTCACTCTACAATGTCGTGCATTATAAGTAGTTAATTCTTTCTTTGCGATAGCTCAGCCCCATTTCTTCATACATTATGTAATCCTTGTATGTTAATATTATTTGCCTAATGGATTTTTTTGGCAAGTGCTGTCATTCATCAAGTTTCAATCTATTATCATATGCTGGCAAATAGCTATTTAAAAGTCCTTGAATAATTACTGTTTGATATTTAGAAACATTAACACAAAGTTGATTTTATAACCATAATGCTAGCCATGTTTTTAACTTGTCTGAACACACACATTCTTATTTCCTTTTGAAAATCTGATGCAGTATCTCTTCAGTTAGCCGTGAGCTTTATGTGCCTTATACAATCAGCTTTTTCCATTTTCTAATCAGGAAAAACAATTTAATATGTTACTGTTTCTGACAGATGGTCAGTCCCTAAAGGTAATAGAGCCTTGGTCTTCTCTTGAATTGGCCTAAACATTAATGATTTATTCAATGTAAACAATATATATTTATTTATTTCTATAAAACCAATACTAACTTAAGATTAGGGATAAGAAAAGGAACAACTCTAGAAAGTTCCAATTCTTGTGGCGATTGTAGTCAATTGAGGGAGACAAAAGGCAAAGCTACTTTAAAATATCAATAAGCAAAATAAAACAGCACACACATGGCTTTTTAGCCTATGATAGCAGACAGTAGATTTTATTACATGTGCAATAAGAAGTAACTGGTGTGTTACAAAAAGAAATATGTGGATAATGAGTAAAACACATGAAGAAGTGTCTAAGTATAAAATTATTTGCAAATACTGGCTATATGAGTTTATTCCCAGAACACATGGCTCTGATTTGTTCTAGCAGTTGGAGTATTTATATAGAGAGATGATAAAGCAAAGGAAGCCATTCGTTGTTTTTGACAAGATGTTAGTAGGTTAATAAGTATTATCTCAGGGACCCAGGTCTAATCCTCTACTCACCCAAAGTGATCCTAAACTTAAGGTTTGACTGAGGCAATGACATTAACTTGTGACTGGTTAAAATTAGAATTCTAGCTTATTTCTGCATGATAAATGTGTCTCACTTGAGAACGAAGGAATACCAAAGTAAGTACACTTCTACCTAGGGGGGAAATTAAATCAAAATAAAAATCTTTTACTCTAGAGGAATAATAGCTAATAATATTGTATTGTATATTTCAAGATGGCCAGAAAAGAGGATCTTGAATGTTATAACCACAAAGAAATGATAAATGTTTAGGTGATAGATAGGCTAACTATTCTGATTAGATCATTATACAATATATGCATGTACAAAACAGCAGGCTGTGCCTCATAAACTAGTTACAATGGAAAAACAAATTAAAATTTAAAAAAATGTACAAACTTGTATAGTAAGCAAATAACAGGTATAATGGAATTAAAAGTATTCAAGGGGCAGTTTGATATTTTTAAATGATTGAAGGTGCTGTGCTATTTATTTTTCTATTTGCTTAATCGTAATTAAATGAGAAAAGTGAAGCACTAGGATATAATGAGAGATAATACTTAATAGAAGTATTAAGACTGGTCACAGACTGTACTGTGAATTAATAAACATTGAGTTGAGGGGGATGTTGAATTACAAAATAAATAATGAGTGAGGGCTAGTTGAAATTGAAGTTCTTCAGCAAATAACCATTCTTATCTTTATACAGACATACATGTGGTTGGCAAAAATGTTCAGGGTTCATTTCATATTTTTAATTTTTTTTCTATTTTGCTAACATAATAATTATGAATCTTTGCCCAATTCTAGCAGCCAGAAATAAGAGAAGTTAAATCAGTATAAGCTATGTTAAAAATTGTTTTAATTAATTATTGAATTATTGGTTTTCTAAAAGAATATTAATCATGCATAGGGTGACCACATAATTTATTGTGACTGCAAGAGGGCACTATGAATAATTATGTCCACAGGTGTATGGCAGTTTTAAACCATGGTCCCCAAATTCTTTAACACATCTCCCATGGATAGATAAGGTCTGTGCCCCATTCCCTTTAAGTTGGGTGGACGTGCGACTCTTTCAAACAATACAGCGTAGTAGTAGAAGTTACGCTGTGTGATTTTTGAGGCTGGATCAACAAAGGTGATGCACCTTCTGTGTTCATTCCTGGAATATTCTCAATTGGAGCCCTGGACCACTATGTTAAAAGTCTTAACTATTCTTAAGCCTCCAGGCTATAAGGAAGCCAAGACACATAAAAATGCTACATGCATGTCTTCTAAACAGTAGTCCTGGTGTTCCTGTTATCCCAGCCCAGGTGCCAGACATGTGAGTGAATGAACTTCAGATTGTTCAGCCTCAGCCATGGAATAACTCACAATCTTAATCTTTCTGGCTGAAACCCCAGTTACCAAGGAGCAGAGATAATACACTCTATGACCTGTCTGCATTTCTGACCTACAGGATCTATGAATATAACATAATATAATATAATATAATATAGTATAATATAATATGATATAATATGGTAAATACAATACAATGGGCTGTTTCAAGTAGGCACATTTTGGAATAGTTTGGTACATGATAAAACTTAAAAACAAGGTCTAATAAAAATTGTTTCCATTTTCTTTTTCATGAATTACTATGACTATATTATTGCAATTTGGGATGCATTTTCACACTGTGTTTATAAAGATATTGACAAAATTTAAAAAACTAAAATGCACGTATTAGATAATTTATTAGAAATATGTTAACCAAAAATATTTCTTTATAAATGTTTTCGCCTTTTGGGCCTTCTTTATTTTCAGAAGATCTCGTACAGGATATGGCCCATGGTAAAAGCTTAGTGCATATTTCAGTGTTCCTCTTCCTTTTTTTTTTTTTTTTACTAGATTTTCTATTCATATAGCAGATGCACCAAAATTGAGTCAGAAATTGAAAAGTGAGACTTATAGAAAAGTAGTTTCTACATTTGAAATGATTGGGAAACCCCTTTAATGGAATAGATAATTAATTTTTCCAGGTATTAACCAAAATATTATCTACAAAATTTTGTAGTACTTCTGGGTACTACAAAAGTGTCACCTAATTACACTGATTGCTCACTTTTGTTCGAAAAACAGAAGCAAAGCCTTCTACTACCTGAAAGGAAATCAACTGTGAGCATACTAATCTAACAAAGAGAACACATTTCTGAGTGCTTAATATTGGGAGAAAAGTAAATTATACTTTAAAGTTCAGAATTCAAATTCAAGGTTATTATACAATAAAGAGAAAGATGATTCAGTTCTTTTAAATATTGTAATTTCCCTTTGACATTATTCTTTATATCATACTCATTCATATCAATACTTTGTACTCAAAGTATTTTAGACAGGCTTTTTTTTTTTTAGGAACTGTTGATCAGGTTTGTAGTTAATATTTCAATCATATTTAAACTCTACTAGGTGATTTTTTTTTCTTTTTCATGAATAACTGTGCCTTATGTTTTAGAAGAAATGGGAAAATAAGTTAAAATGGGGAAGATGTTTCTTTTATTGTATTTAGGGATAAGTTTAGATCACAATATTCAATTAATTGGTTAAACACTATTATTTCTGACTGTTCAACTTCCAAGCTAAATGCCTGCAATTAGAGATGCCTTACCTATGTCTAACAGGTTGTAAACAGGATAAAGACAAAGTTGGGCAGAAAACCTCCATATCTCCTCTTGTTTAAGATAAATAGTAGAGGTGAACCAACCAGCGATTGCACAATTGCCGGTATACCTCCAAGAGAGTTGACTTTTGATTGTTAAAATGACAACATGATGAATCTCAGTATGAAATGTCAGTCACACCTCATTACCCTATCTCATTCTTTTGTCCAGGTTTTGGAAGGCAGTCTTTCCTCTGGGTGCATTTGCTGATTTGACAGCTTACATTCATGCCAACCTTTGAAGACTACTCATCTTTCCTCTTCTCTCAGAAATAACATTTATGCCATAAAGCATGTTGTGAATTACTTTCTTGGAATGCCAGTACTATTTCATTTAAGTGAGTGTCTTTATCAGACCTCAGTACTTTTGGAAACCTTTACTATCTCACTCTCTCTCTCTCTCTCACACACACACACTTACACACATGCACTCACGTGCACACACACACACTCATTCACATTCACTTGAACAATATCATGACAGAAAAATAAACGGTTTCCCTGTTTTAAAGTCTCAATAAAGCATGATTACATTAATTCGGTAGTTCTAGTGAAAAAGAAAAATAACAGCACAGAAAAGATGGCTTTGACTTAATGTATTCTTTTTTTCTTGAATAGTTTGCAATTAAGTATCTTAAAAGAAACTGCTTACTAATTCTGCTAAGCATCTTTGTCAAGAATGAGTTCATTAATTGCCAAAAAGCACCCAGATCTTTTAAACCCTTTCTTTTAGAATGAACAAAATATTGTGGTGTATTTTTTAAAAAGTATGTATGCAGCATGATACCGAAATATCTTCCACTTGTTTACATGAATTTTAAAAGGTAAGAAAATGGGAAGAGAGTTTAATAAAACAGCAAAATTGCTTCACCCTGCTGGTAACAACTATGTTTATTGCAGTAGTAATATAAGCTGCTCTTGCTTAAAAAATTAGTTATTCACTTGTGGATCTTATCTGAACTTACTATGCCATGCTTGAATTCCTGGACTTATGAGAGTCATTGGAATGTATAGTATCTCATAAAACTATCACAACCCAAAATGTTTCCCTTGCTCAAAATCCTATTTTCTTTTCACAACTTGCATAGACTTCCCCCCTTTATTTTATTAATCCATTGATCTATAATGAAAATAGGGAAATGGTTATACCTAAAATATCAGCTTTTGGCATATTAAGAAAGTAATCTTCAATAAGTGAAGTCCCTGACTAACAATACAGAATTCCATTCATTCTTCTCTAGGAAATGGCAGTTAATAAAAAAGAGCAGCAGTTAAGATTCAGAATTTGCTTGGTAAAAATAATGAGAAGAATATGCTGTTAATTCAAATATTAGGATTTTATTATTAGGGGGACATAATCAAAGAGTAACATTACTAGAGGGACTCACATCAAATAACGTGTATCTTATATGTATAGTTTAAGAGGGGAAAATTATATCCATACATATTACCAGGATGTCAGCTTTAATTTGGGGAAATATAAGAAAGATAACTGCCCCTTTTTGACTTCAGAAAGTTTGCACTTCAAATCAGTTTAAGTATAAGACATATGTCTCAAACATGCTGAGATTTTTAAAACAATTTTAAAAGGGCTGGGCAAAGTGAGCAAAATAATTTTATGCTCACTTGGTTTGAGCATAGTGTAAGTAACACCAAGGTCAGGGATTTGGACCCCTATATTGTCCAGCTGACAAAAATAAAAAACAAATAATTTTAAAGTCACAAGTGACATGCTTTATGGTTTTTTCCTGTATGCATGTAGGAATATGATGGGTGTACAGTAAGCATTCTAATACAAATATTATCAGAGGCACAGCATTTTTTAAAGGAGCTCATGATTTGGTGCTTGATTAAACAGCGTTAGAATTGTAACTTCACTTTATTGGCTAAGTTCTTATAAATTATAATTTTTAATTAGCCCAAATCTTGTTGTAAACAACAGCTCCAGTGCACAATTCCTTTTCTAATATGCGTGTATGTCTTCAATCTGGTAGGAGAGCTCTTAATGCCTGGTGGGAAAATGAAGCCGTGTATAAGCTTCTCCCACTGGCCCAGAAGCAGCAGGCTCTGCTCAGGAAGCCAGAGAAAAAACACATTCAGTTAGGTTAAGGCCGGTCAAAAAGCCTCTGAACTGCCTTTTCTCAATACACGCCTGAATGCACTCAAAATCACTTTACCTACTGCTCTGCTTAAACAGTTCCATGATAACATTCATTTATTATTTAGGCATGGATGGGCCCAATGGTGAAATGGATATCTGCCTTTACAAGGCAGGGAAAGATTATATATGTTAGCTTAAATGATGAGATTGAGCCTCCTTAATTCATAGTGATGCATTTCTTTACTAAGGTATGTAAGGCATAATTGAGTTAATATATTACCAAGCCATACCTTCAATAAATTAGCATAGACAGTATTTGAAAACATAATAACTCTGGTAGTTATGGAGTACATAAATTGCAGTTGAAGAGTTCAAGATATTGTGAAGTTAGGGTATACTTATTATTAGTTAATTACACCGAGATGGATTTATTTGGAAAATTAATAAAATCTAATGATAGCTTTGTCCTAAAATTTTGGATATAAAGTATCTTTTATGGTCTTAAATAAAATGAGTCAGGCTAATAAAATATGTGCATAAATATTCTCATAATAAAATTAAGTAAAATTGCTCAGAATTTCCATGGCACGCTTTCAATTTGGCATGCACATAAGGCATTGTTGAGTAATTCAGAACAGAGGCCCGCTCAAGTCAATTTGGTGTTTGGGTCTATCTTGTAAAGCTGATTCAAAGTACTTTATAGGGGACTCAATCAATTATGCATGAAATGACCATTAGCAGGCTTGAATATTATCATCATGCTACAACTAGTTTGGTCATTTCTTAAGAATAGAGTCTAAGTTAACTGTTAGTCATTTAGAATGATGACTTTGCCTGTCATCTGGATTACTCTATGGCAATGATTCACAACTGGGCATGGTTTTACTGCCTCTCCCCACTCCAACAGGGGACATTTAACGATATCTGGAGAAAGTTTTGATTGTCATGAGGGGTTGGGGGTGCTACTGGCATCTAGTGGGTAAAGATCTGTGATGCATAGAACAGTCCCTCCTCTGTCCTATGCATCACAGGACACAGGACAGTCTCCCCAACACAGAATTATCCAGGCCACAATATCAGAAGTATCACAATTAAGAAACTCAGACCCAAGGCAAGCAGTATGATTTTATGAAGGGAAACCTAACTGTAACTTACTGGGTGACTTTCCTGAGACTCCTTTTCCTTACTTGAAATACGGGACTAGAATGTTTGGCAAAAATTTAATAATATTAATAATAATCCATCATTTATTTCTGGCTGGTTCTCAAACATTCCAGGCAGAGTCTCACATCAGGACTTTTGCATTTATTCTTTCCTCTGCCTGGAATGCTCTTTCCACAGATTTTGTCACAGCTTCCCTCTTCAACTGCTTCATGATTTTGGGCAAACATAACTGTCTTAAAGAGGCTTTCCCTGATACCTGCATCAGAGTGAAAATTCTTACTTACCGCTTGCCTCCAGCACTCCCTGTCATCCTTTCCTGATTAAATTTTCTCCATAGAACTCATCACCAACTGCTATACTATATTTGCATACATACATACACATATGTGTGGGTGTATATATACATATATATATATATGAGGGTACTTCAAATAGTTCATGGAAAGATTTGTATTATCTTTTAATTCTATTTTCCCACATACTTTTTGAAGTATTCTCGTATGTATATATAGTGTATGTATGTTTGTATATATAATATATATTTTATATATGTATATATATTTCTATTTTGGTTTGTTTATTTATTTATTTATTTGTTTTTTTGGCAGCTGGCCAGTATGGGGATCTGAACCCTTGACTGTGGTGTTACCAATACTGTCCCTAAACTGTTTGGGTTTGTTTAAATTCCATAACTTAGCAACTTAGCACAGGAACTGGAATATAGCTGTATTTAAAATTCACTAAATGAAGGCATTGTCACAGGAACTAGAGATAGCACTAGAAAGAAAAAAAAAAAAACCTCTTCCCCTTATGGAGCTTACATTATAATGGGGAGTCATAAAATAGCATAAAATATATTTTCAGGAAATACTATAAATGAATTAGAAATAGAGAGCAATGAAAAGGTCAATTTTAGATCAGGTGGTCAGAAAACACTTCTCTGTTCAGGTGACATTTGAACAGAGACCTGAAGGAAGGGAAAGAACACATCAACAGCTAACAATGACAGTAATAATCAACGTTCATTGAGTGGTTTCTGCATGCCATGGTCTGAACTAACAGCTTTCATTAACAAAGTCACACTCCAAACAACCCTATGAGGTAGATATGATAATTATTGCCATTATATTGATGAAGAAACTAAAGTACAGAGAAGAAGCTTACATAAGATAAGTATATACCAGACACTCAGTAAACCATACTTGTTAATATTCCGAGCAGTAATTTCAATTTTAGGTCTCTTGAGATTTTGCTATAGTAACAAATTGCCTGTGGCTAATGGGCCTATTCTCTGCTTCTTTCTTATATCAGCAGCACGTAAAATTGTAATAACATAAAGCAGATGTGAGAAAGAGGATGAGACCTGGCAATCGATTTCATCCCACCTAGGTGCTGGGGTATATCCTCTGAAAGCAAAATATTTAGCCAGTCAAACAATGTATCCAAAGACAAGGCAGTTTGAGTCTTTTGCAAAAGGACAGTGCTTAGCACTAAGACTGTCATTTTACTGTTTTAGCTGCCTAGGGGTTAGAAAACTGCCTCACCGAATTAAGAACACAATAAATAAGAAGGGCTGAATGCAGGCCGTCAGGACTTACCCTGTCTCTAGGACTGGTTCAGGAGCCAGGTCTGGGCCCAGCCGATAGAGAAACCAAGTACCCTTAAAACAGCAGAGCTGGGAAGAACAAACCTTTCTTTTGTTTTTAGACTCCTTTTACCTCTCATCTATTAAAGAATCTTATTTTTATCAACAATCCTTTTTCTCTCTTGTAGATTTAACCCGACCTTCTTATCTCAATCTTTCCTCACCATTTCAAAGAACTCAAGTCGTTTCCATCTTAGACAATGCCATCACTTGACCCTGCATCCCTCTCCAACTATTCTACTACATCTTTCCACCCCTTCATATACACATTTCTTAAAAAGGGCTGTTTATTCCTGCTGCCTCCATTTTTATCACACTTCTCACTTACAGCCCAGAATGCTCCGGTACACAGGGACAACTCTCAGGATTACCATGTCATAGAATCCACTGAAATTGTTATAGTAGGGTTCAACAGGGCTGATGAGGTCTTTTTTTCTAGAAATCCTCTTTTAGCTCCCATAAAACCAAGCTTCTTTCTGGGCACTTTTTCTCTTGCTTTTCTGGCCATTCCTTAGATTTATAAATTTCTGAAATCTGGCACTCATTGTAATTAAATCTTGCTATAAAATTTCATCTCAAGATATCCAAGGTCAAGTTGCTATTGGAGTCCTTTGTATGTGTCCTTCCTAACACAGAAAAATATGAAAACTGTTACCTACCACATGTACTTCGTTTTTAAGGTGAAAATGCTTTAAAAGTAAAGTCCTATGTAAACAGATATAAGAAGACTGTTTCACTTATTCATGCTGTATATATTTTTTACACTAAAAGGTCTTCTTTAGAGCTCAGAAAAGTATCACAGATGAACAGCATCTGAAAGTTTGTTGTATACAATGTTCTCTGCCAGGCTGTAGAGAATCCTCAAAAATAGTAACTTTAAGTGTAAAATGTATAATTCTTCTCTCCTAAATGTTTACAGTTTAGTTGAGAAAATTACAAGCATATACACATATTTAGCACAAGTAAAGATAAATGCAATATTATGTATCAGCGTAGTTTGTAACATCACATTTTATATGTGTACCATATGCATATTTATCAGTATGCTTGTTAAGCATGCTTTATTAGATAAAGCATAGACTTCAGAATACAGATTTGAATCCTAGCTCATGCCTTGCTGACTGTATGATTTAGGACAAATCATTTAACTTCTCTGAGTGTCAGTTTTTTCATGTGTAAAACATGACAATGATTAATAAAATAGCTTTATTGAATTTATAATTGCTATGCAAAGGATTTCACATACTTAATGTGTACAATTTCACGAGTTTAGGCATACACATATATCCATGATTCTATCACCATATTCAAGGTAATAGACATATCCAACCCCTCCCAAAGTTTTCTTGTGTCCCTTTTTCTTTACTTCTGTTTTTGTTTTGTGATAAAAACACTTAAAATAAGATCTACTCTCTTAAATTTTGAAATGCACAGTACTGTATTGTTGACTGTAGGCACTGTGTTGTACAGCAGATCTCCAGAACTTATTCATCTTGCATAACTGAAACTTCTTACCCAGCAAACAAAAATTCCTCATTTTCCCCATCCCCCAACCCCTGGCAACCCCTATTGTATCCTCTGCTTGTATGAGTTTGACAGTTATGATACCGCATAAGTGGAATCATGCAGTATTTTTCTGTTTGACTTATTTCACTTAGCAAAATGTCTTCATGTTCATCCATGTTATTGTGAATGGCAAAATTTCCTTCTTAAATATGTTTGACATATAGAAGACTGAAAAATTGTAGCTGCTCTTTTTATTATATAATATAAAAATATGATACCTTACAACCCCGAACTGCAAAGAAAGTATCAAATAGCATATAATTGCTTTATTTTAAAAATTTGCCTGCTTTTTCTTTAGAGGTCACTAGTTTATCTCCAAGGTGAGCTTTGCACTATATAACTTTATATAAACTCTAAAAGTTTATTTTAATATGACTACATATATATATCACTTTGTCTATTATTTTCATTTTTATTATTAGAGATTTCTCTTTTTGAAGTCTTTAGACTCCTACTTCAGTCTAGACTTGTCGCTCTTGCTCTTAACAAGTCTCATTCCACATTTTTTTTTCTTTTCACTCACCCTGGGAATCTCCTTTGCCTCTCCTCTGGGACTGAGACTTCTATGTGTTCTTCATCCCACATTGTCTGCTTTTTTGACTTACCTCCTTTTTTTGGTAGAGCACATTCAGCAGTAAATTTCTAAAAGGAGTGCAATGGAGGAATACTTTTGTAAAAAATGCAGGTCTGAAAATTTTATAAAAAATTCTCACATTTGAATAATGCATAAAGAGAATATGGGGTTTGCATTCAAGGTAAGAAAACATTTTAACTCAAAATTTCTAAGGCATTAGTTAATGTCTTTTGGTCTTCATTGTTGCTCTTAAGATGTTTGATGTATTCTGATTTTTATTCCTATACGTATGATTACTTCTTTTCTCTAAAAGCTATCTGGATCTTCTTTTTGTACCTGGAAACCTAAAATCACGTGATAATGTGTGTTACTGAAGGGCATTTTATTATGGGTATTATTTCTTTGATAATTTTTATCCCCTTCAATTTTTTTTCCTCTTTTTGTAGAAATCCCATCAGTAGGATATTCAACCTCCTGAAGTTATCCTCTGCTATTCCTAACTCTTGTCTCTTATTTTCTATTTCTTTTCTTCTTAATCTTATTTTTCTGGTTCACATTAGCAAGTGTATCTTCCAAATATTTATTGATTTAAAAAAAATTGTGATCTTATGTTTAATTACCTTATTTTCTCATTCTTTTTACTTTTCTATTTTTTAAACTTCCTTTCTTATCTCATTTGCATAGTGTCTTCTTTTATCTCTGACAATATCAATTACAGTTTTTTTTGCTTTTTGTTTTTCTTTTTGAAGTTGTTATTCTCTCTGTATGGCTATTTCCCTTGATTTCATTTTCTTTTTTAGTTTCTTTTGTTCTATGTTTTTCATATTAGCGCCTTCACCAAAGGTTTGGTGATCTTCAGCTCTCTTTATATTTAAGACTGAAGTATTTAAAACACCCTTAGTGTTAACTGACATTGTCAGCTAATTGGCTTCACTGTTCCTAGATTCAGTCTTTCACCATCCAACTACTGTAGGCCACCATTTTCTTGCAGACATCAAATGTAGGCATTGGAGATATTTTTCCTTGGGTCAATTTCCCTTTAGATGCCTGGCTGCTAGCATCCTGGGAACTACTAGGGTAAAATGATCTTCCTATTGAACCCGTACGCTGTCATTTAATTCTTATTTTTAGGATGAAACCTCATCAGCTACGGCTGATGTCGTTCAAAGCAGAGACTAGAATCTATAGTTCACTTTCTTCAAAGAAGAAGCCTGCTGGTACAGGGTAGAGATAATACTGTGCTGTTTTGGTTGAGAGACTAAGAATGTTCAAATGATGATCTGGTGGATTGTTGTTGCTTAAACCACTGTATTGAAAAAACACTACCTAAAAACATACCGTTTAGAGAAACATTAAATAAAAGAAAGAAAAGAAAAAAAAAACTCTTTAGGCAGTACTTCCAAGCTAATGGGGCATAAAAGAATCTGGCTGAAGGCTTAAGAGTGAAGGCTGAACTAACAGCTTCTGTAATCATTAATGCTACGTGGCTCTGGCATCAGGATGCAGTGATCTATAGACCATTGATTAGAATTTTGCCCTTGGTTGCATTGAACTGAAAATAGAGATAATACAATAGCAACTCAAGGATTTTATGAAATAAATAAATAGTCCTATGCCAATGGGGAAAAGAAACACAACCTCTGAGTAGTGAACAAAATGTGAAAACAAGCTCCCCAAATAAACGATTTCAATATATATTTTAAGAAAGCTTTTCTGTCACCAAACCAATTGTATAATCAATCACTAAGCTAAAACTATTTACAAGATCTCAAGTACATTTTTTAAGGCTTGATTTCCTTTCTATTGTGAGGAAAAGGAAAACTAGAGGGCCTCAGGAAATATGCACTGCTTCTCACCACTGGAGCTCAGAGAAGAGCCAAAGTCAGATTTCAGATCCCAAAGAAGAAAGATAATTTTATTGTAATGGTCATTCATTTGAAGAGTAACTGTCCTCTTCTATTTCACTTGAAATAGTGTAGGAAACCTAAAGTGTAATGATGTGTTATTAACATTTGTTCAGCTGGCTTGTCAACATAGTGGTTTTATTTATTTATATATTTATTACTTTTTTTTTTACTGAGGACATGAATTTAGGATTCATTTATTCACATTAATTTATAACTGTCTCTTAGTAGATCCTTAAAGCAGACCTAGTACAATTGTGACAGTTTTAGTACAGAGCAGGAGACTAAGGGAGTATAAGTAACTTACTCAAAGTAAAACCAGAAATGTATCTGAGACACGTTGGACATAGTCATAAAGTATTTTATGTATCTTGATTTCAGAATAACTTTGGCCATTAATGTGATGGAATTATAGAGAAAATATAAAGTAGTTTTCCTCCTTATTTGTTCCCATAAAATTTCAGGTACCCTGGCAGGGCAGCCAATTTCTTCTGTATGCACAAGAAATGGACAAACCTTATTGAAAGGATATTAGGAAGATTGTAATTGAAAGAAAGAAGGTTTTCCTAGTCAGAGGTGAAAACACTGGACCATAAATGACCTGGAAATAAAATGCTTATGGGTCCCAGGTAAAGTAATTACCCCGGTGATTAGAATTATGACTAGATTAGATTTGCACCTGATACAGTCTATGCCTGATCTAATAATTTGATTAGATTTTTTCCTGGGAATAAGTTACTGTAGGACAACATTCAGAAGTAATAAATCTGATAAGATTCTTAGCAGAGAGAAACTTCAATGGTACATTAGCTATATAAGTAATATAGGAAAATCTGGGAAAGAAATATTGAGGGAGATAGATTTTAGCTACTTCAACATGATCACTTGTATTACCCCATCTTCCTAAAATAGTTCCTGTGTATTTGATTTCAAATGCAAATGCAATTAATGTTTATCTATTTCTGCTTCCTTATGATTAGCTTGTTAATAATACCTAGTTTTGATAATTCCTACAATGTTTATGTGACCAGCAATCCAAAGACAATGTGGTTTTTTTCCTCTTCAGCTGGTTTCAGTTCATTTGGTGCTCCTGTCAGCTTTTTAATTTGACATCTCATAAAGAAATGAATGAAATTCTTTATTCAGTTTCATTTACATTACAATGGAACTTCCCTCATCTTCCATATTATTTATCCTATTAAATTAATGATGAGGAAAGGAATTTGTTTGGTAATTTAGTTTAGCTGCTGCATTATTATCTGTGATTTTTATATATGCTGAATGATATTTTATATCAAAGCTCTCTCTGTGGTTGTTAGATGCAACAGCATTCTGCAGATGTGCAGATTGTTTTCCCAATTGTGTGCCTCATTTTTCGAGATTTGCAACAGTGGTGTTGAGTATTGGGGGTGGTAGTGTCATGGTTTAGATTTCCCAGGAAATGGACTCTGAGACAGGGATTTGCAAAAAGTTTATTGTACAGAATAGGGGATCAAAAGAAGCATGAATTGAGCAAGAGGAGAGTGCAATCATAAGGGGAAAAGAAAAAAACCAAAAAAACCCCCAACCCTCAGCACAGGGAGCTCCTTTGCTGAGATTTCCTTTCAAAGTTATCTGAAACCAAGGAAAAGAAAGCAAACTTTTATATCTGTTGGGCTGGGCTGGATCACAGATCCCTCAACCCCGTCCTGTGCAGGTCATGAGTTAGAAAAAGATTCTGGGAGCTGTAGGCAAGGTAGACATTCTTTATTCGGATGTGAGCTCTGCTGGCCAGCAGATCAGAGCCATTGTGTTTTATACTGAAGTACACAATAGTGGCAATTACCCAAGGAGCACATGGGTGCACATGCATGGCTGTACTACAGTTACATAACATGTTTTCAGCAAACATGCTGAGTCATGTCCAGCCAGATATGAGGTGAGGGAGCCTGACTATACTGTCTCCATTTTCCTCACAATACCCTACAGCAACTAGTTATTAGATTCAAGCTGCCCCCAGGGAAGAGAATTTGACCCTGGATGAAGTGCTATCTTCAGCAGATTGTGATTACTTGAGAGGACCTCAGGTGAGAGCTGTCAATTGCCAACATTCCTAGTAGCTTTAAATGAATGTTTCAGACCTGGGGGTGGGACAAGGTGGTACATTTTCCCCAATCCATCCCTTGCACTGTGCAGCTCCATGTGTATCATATCAGTTTGGATTTTGGTGTGTCACTTTTCCTAGAGAAGCATACCAAAGGGAAGGTTGGTAGGATAGACTACAAAGCTTCTATCCATACCCCACTGTAGCTTGTTCTGAGGCTGCAAATGATAATCTTTGTCTCTTTCCTATATCACCCATTATAGCTTCCTTTCACCCTTTCTGTAAGCTCTGCTGACTTGAGTGCCTTATGTAGTAGGAGCACCCAGAATTTTATATCACTATGATCTACTAAGGCCATGGCTACAGCACTTGTCTATTTTTGTCAAAACTCACACTGGAATTACAACAGGGGATCACCTGGATGCTAAATATATTTTTCTTTGTCCTTATTTCTTTGCCCTGCCCCCTCCTGATAGTCAGGATCAATTACCCCTCCCAGAATGATGACTCCTTTCCTTGTCTGATGGTCTCTTGGCATGAGGATGTTGAGAAACACAGGCTGCAGCCATAGCTTAAAGTATAATGGGAGACACAGTGTCCTCTAGTGGAAGTGTTTACCATTTGGGAACCTGGATCTGCAAGCAACCCACAGAACACAGAGTTCAGGGATGTTAAACAAAGATAAGTGAATTACTGGAAGTGTTGGTGAGTGGAGCCATTCTTAGTGTTACCACTTTGCCCCTGGACTTATGTGTTCTACCTTAAAAGGACATGGCAGTATGTTGTGATTTAGCGTATTTACTGTGTTTTAGAACATGGTACGCTGTCCTTTCAGGATGTGCTTCAGCTATACCTTCCGTAGAATGATTCACTGTTCTTTCAGGCCAGCAGTTTCTGGTTTGTGCAGTATGTGATTGAGTCAGTGTATTCTACAGTCATGTGGCTACCACCACTTATCCTTTGTCATAGAGTGCTCTTTATGCCACATTATATGGGATCCTGCGTCAGTGGATCAAAGACTCTGCAAACCCTTGGGTAATGATGCTGGCTGAGACCATATGAGCACATTAGGCAAAGCCTTATCTTGAATATATGTGTATAAATTCTAGTTAAGATGAATCACTGCCCCTTATAGGTTGAAAGGGCTGAATGTAATCAACCTGCCACCAAACTGCTGGTTGGATTATATTGTGACAACAGTTTTAAAAGGAAATATAAGAGCATTTAACTCATATTAGGACTATCAAAATGATGTAATTCATATATTGTAACTCAAAAGTGCATATGCAGTTTATTCTTTTCAGGATAGTGTAAATGTTCCATAAAGCTAACTCAACTGTTTTTATTTTACTTTTTGATATGCAAACATTCTACAAACACTCTCCACTTTCAGGTTACAAATGAGTAATGAATGATTGAAGAAAAGAAACATAGATTCTCAGTCTTTCTCTTTTCTTTCATATCATCATTTTAAGCATAAGTTGTTGACTAATGCAGGTAAGTAACAAGAGTAAGAAAGGATATGACAGGGTTCCCTGGCCATTTCTGTTTCTTAAAATGTAACTGCCTTCTTTCTGAGTTCAGAGAAAGTTTTGTTTCAGTTGGAAAGTTTTATCTTTCAGGGCCTCTGTTTACCTAGTCATAAGTGTAACACGCTTGTACTGGCTCTGAGTCCACTGGATTCTTTTGCCTCCTGGGTCTATCAGAATTTTATGCTCATCAGGCATTGCAATATGATGTGCAAAAGGAATGGCAAGAATGGGAGAGCCCACAGATTGTGCATATTCAATCTCATCTGCTCAAATGCATGTTTTTTGTTAATTTAGACTTCACTTACAAAACACAGAACTGAGGATAAAATTATTAAGACTTTCAAGATGGTAACAGCAGAGCATTAAACCAACACAGGTCCCTTCTGAGTTTCTTCTTTACTTTCTCCGACAAGAATCCTTTCACATAGTATAATTTGTCACTTTCTTCAAGCTTCTAAGAGCTATACTAGTAACATGTTATCATTGTTTCCTGGATCCTTGGTAAGATATGAAATTCCATATTACAGTAGGGTGGCCCAATATTGATGAACTATTTTTATCCAAACTTATGTTTTATTCCTCTTTGATTTAGTACTCTCAGGGCTTAGTCCTATGCAGCCTCTATGGTATACCATTAATATAGGTTGTTTAACTTGTGCAGCTACTTTTAAGTTAGTCTTTTTCTGTTCTAATAGAACCAGCACTGTCCTGGCAAAGTTATATTGGGATGTATTGGTGGCAAGAAGAGCAGGTGGCAATACATTCTGATGGAGTATGTATTTCTTGCAAGGATAAGCTATGTTGGTAATCTTTAAGCATGGGGAGTGTGAGCCTTTAACAGAGGGGAGTGAGCTATTTCTGAAGGTTAAGGCATTAAGAGGAATCTAATCTAGTAATTTAAGATTTCAAATACATCAACACAAATGTCCCTATGCCAAGTGCCAGGGTCTTACTCCTTCCTAATAAAGGCCCTCACTTTGTCATAGACGACCTTCCAGGATTGAGAATTTAAGCCACTCTTAGGCTCTTCCAGTTATAAAGATTAAAATATAAACTTCATTCTCAAATTCTTCAGCCCTCCATTATGGGAGGTGAGAATCTCTCTATGTGCTGCCAAGGTTTTCACACATAATGTTTAATTGGTGATTAATCAACCTCAGTCTTGCATTCTTTTTCTACAGCATGTTGAATAACTCATCCTGTTCTACAATCCTTGAAATTATTTTCTCAGCCTAAAACATTGTACTTGCCAGTGAATTTCCTACCACCTGTGAAGTTTTAACAATCAAATCACTACAGTATGCCAGGTACTATCAGCAATGCACATATCATCACTTATGGGTTCCTCATAGACAGCCAGTCAGAGGGTCATCCAGCTCCAGCATCTCCTTTCAGAGTCTGTTTCATCAAGCCCTTTCTGGCACCAAATTGATAGGTCCGGTTCCCAGGGAAATAGACTCTGATATGGAGATTTGCATACAGGAAATGTATTAGTGACTACTCTTGAGATCAACATCCAGGGATATTAAAAGAAACAGAATGGAAGTAAACGGAAGAAGTTCAACTCCGATGTAATTGCCTCAGCTGATACCATGCCAAAGTCTAGAGCTCAAGAGCCTTTAACAGTTGTTCTGATATAAGGCAAGGGGGCCGGTCCTTTAAGTTTCTTCGCTGACCATTCACTGGGTATTGCGTCATCTTGGGGAGTGGTCGTGACCTTAGGCAAAGCAGATCTCTTCAATATGGGGACATTCCCAGCTGAAAAGCCCAAACTTACTGCAGCTGGGGAATTAGTGCTACAGTTCAGGGAGTTTGGGGGCAGGTTCAATACCCAGTGTAGTAGCCACTACCCATAATTCCAAAACTGTTTTAGAGAATGTCATCAAGGAATGATGATAAGCAATTCTAGTGTACTTTAGTTCATTTGTTTGGTCATTTATAAAAATGGAATGTATAAAGTGAAATGAAAATCTGACATTATTTTCCTGAAACCATAATTAAAGGAAACCATATGACTTAGATTTTTCACATTATCAGTACTTTTCATAGAGTAAAGCAGTGACATGATCCATATGACCAATAGTGTTGCTGAAAAGCCAGTGAAGGTTGAAAGCCATAGTCTTTTCATTAGCTGAAGTAACACTATTTGTCCTGTTTTTAATTTGTCTTAATTACCTCACTGTATCAACTAGTAAATCAGAGTCTCTGGCTTGTCAGGCAAACCAGCTTGGTCCCAAATAATTGATTTAGTTTGGCACTGAGAGCTAGAGTTTGAATTTATTATCTTATTTTTATTTTCTTACTCTCTCTTCTTTAATACTCTCTCTTCTTTTAAACTACATTCAGTCAATCTTTTTATTTTTAATTTGAATGAAGTAAAATTCACACTTTCTGGTATACAGTTCTATGGGTTTTCAGAAATGAATAGTCATATAATCATCACCACCAACAGGAAAGGGAGCAGTTTCATCACCTCTCTCATGCTACCTCTTTGTAGTCAAAGCCTCTACTACCTTTCAAATACTAGCTTGGTATACACTAGTCTGTTCTTCAACCCTATAGTGTTGTTTTTATCCCCAAATGTCATATGTATGAGCACATACAGTATGTAGAATTCTGAGTCTAGATTCCATTATGTAGCATAAAATGTTTGAAATAATTCATTTATACATAAGTAATTTGTTCCTTGTTATTGCTGAGTAATAGTCTATTGTATGAACATACCACTGCTGGAGACCAGCTCCGCAGGATTCGTTGGACCTGAATAGGTGGTGTGGATTCGGTGAAAAAAGAAAGACACGGACCACAGATGTCTAGTGCAAGTGTGGACATCAACCACAAGAATCTTGCTTTATTTATATTTTTTACTTAACCTTCTATGTAATGATTTATTTTTTAATTAAAAACATTTTTTAATATCATATCAATAGAAAAGAAAGATTGAAATGTTCTAAACCATCCTTGCTTTCACAAGAACAAAAATGTTCCAAACCTCTCACGCTTTGACAAAAACATCTATTCATACATCAAAAGTTTACCTCAAAGTTCATAACCTACTGCCAGGAAACTATACAATAGCAGCATGTTTAATTTCAAAGCGTCAGACTTTTGGTCTGAATCATAATTCTTAACCTTTTAAACTTACACATAAACTTATATTCTAAATTCCTATTAAATCTTACTTATACTTACATTTAACAATTTAATGTTTTGTTTTATATTAATTACTCAAATTCTTAACCAAAATCACAATGTCTATAACATGATTTTTTATAATGTAACTTAATTATAAAACTAATCTAAACAAAATCTATTAATTTCAAAACCTTTTTATGTATCTCTGCTATTTTACCTGTCCATCTCAATAGCAAAATTTTCTGTTTCCTTGCCAATTGACTCTGGGAACAGTACAAGGAACAAAGTGAAAAATTAAATGATCCTGTTCAAGCTAACAAAAACACACTATATCATTCTTATTATTACTAAGGAAACAATATGTTCTTAGTAAATCAAGTGAAACTGTAGGAATAGGGATAAACAAAGAACCTGTAGCTGGTTATGATCAAATAGTTGTAAACACCACTGAACTTGGACCCACCATCTTCCTGGGGGATGTGGATAGAAATCCAACATAACAACTTCATTCCACAGGTACAAGAGCATGGCCACAGCCACAATGGGTTAATGCACACATCACTAACAAGAAAGATTAATAACAAAATTAAATTGAGCCAACCCATACCAGGAACATGCATCAAAAACACCCTTAATACTGACAATGCCCTTTAAATAAACCAATTAATTTTGATGTATTTTTAACATGTCCTTCGAGAAACCTCGGGGCCCTTGGAATCTTCCAAAGGACATGCTAGTATGGCTTTGAGAAACTCTGGGCCCTTGCAATCCTCCAAAGCCACAGTAAGCCAAAAAGTTAGGCCTGTAATTCTGAAAAGCCTTGTCAAGTAAATGTGAAACAAACAGGAAATCTCCACAGAGCCATGCCACACATATGAGACCCTCTTGCAGCCTGCTGAACAAGGGGTGTCACTCCTCAGGCTCCCATGCCATTCCCTATAGCAGGATGGCTCACGGCATACCACTATTTGTTTCTCTATTCCCTAGGTGAGGAATATTAGCTTTGTTTTCAGTTTTTGGTAATTCTGAATAATGCTCTTGAATGGGATACAGAATAGATTGTGTATGAACAAAGATTTGCATTTTATATGGTTAAATGCTTAGGAATAATGAGTATTTTAAAATTTGTATTAAATTGCCAGACTATTTTTAAAAGTAACTCCCCATTAACAATATATGAGAGTTATGTTTGTCACACATCCTCTTTAGCTCTTGGTATTGTGAATTTTTATTGCTGTTTTAACAAGCGGTAAACCTTTTAAGATTAAGGCAGGACTCTGTACAAATACATGGAAATTAAGCAACAGGCTCCTGAATGACCTTTGGGCCCAAGAAGAAATTAAACAGGAAATCAAAAAATTACCAGAAAACAATGAAAATAAAGATATATCATATCAAAACCTGTGAGATACTGCAAAAGCAGTACTGAAAGGAAAGTTGATAGCAGTAAACTCATACATTAAAAAAATAGAAAGATTTCAAGTAAACAACCTAATTCTATAACTAAAAGAACTAGAAAAACAAAAGCAATCTAATCTCAAAGTTAGTAGATGGAAAGAAATAATTAAGATTAGAGCAGAACTAAATAATATAGAGACCCCCCCAAAAAATGCAAAAGATCAAAGAAACAAAAAGCTGGATTGTGGGGAAGATAAACAATATAGACAAACCATTATCTAGGGTAACAAAAAAAAAAAGAGGAGAGGAGACCAAAATAACAAATATCAGAAATGAAAAAGGAGGCATTACAACTGATCCTACAGAAATACAAAAATTAATTAGAGGCTATTATAAACAACTATAGGCCAAAATATTCAAAAACATGGAAGAAATGGATAAATTTATTGACACATGCAAACTACCCAGACTAAACCAAAAAGAAAGAAAGACTGAATAGACCAACAGGATTGAAGCAGTAATCAGCCATCTCCCAAAAAAGAAAAGCCCAGGACCAGATGGCTTTACTGCTGAATTCTACCAAACCTTTAAGGAGGAATTAATACCTATTCTCTTCAAACTATTCCAAAAAATTGAAACAAAAACCACTCTCCCAAACTCATTCTATGAGGCCAGCATCACCTTGATACCAAAAAAAGAAAAAGATACAACAAAAAAAGAAAACTACAGGCCAATATCTCTGGTGACCATAGATGCAAAAATACTCAATAAAATACTAGCAATTAGAATGCAGCAACAAATCAAAAAAATTATACACTATGATCAAGTGGGATGCATCCCAGAAATGCAAGGATGGTTCAACACACGCAAGTCAATAAATGTGATACAATACACCTCATCAACAAAATCAAGGACAAAAACCTTGTGATCATCTCAATAGATGCAGAAAAAGCATTTGACAAAACTCAACTTCCTTTCATGATAAAGACTCTCAGCAAATTAGTTATAGAAGGAAAATATCTCAATACAGTAAAAGCCATCTATGACAAGCGCACCACCAATATCATCCTGAATGGGGAAAAGCTGAAGGCTTTCCCTTAAGAACGGGAACAAGACAAGGATGCTCACTCTCATCATTCTTGTTTAACATAATACAGGAGGCACTAGCCAGAGCAATCAAGCAAGAGAAAAAAAATACAGGGCATTCAGATTGGGAAATCCAAAGTCAAACTGTCCTATTTGCAGATGACATTATTCTATATAGAGAAAAACCTAAAGACTCTATGAAAAAACTCATAGAGCTGGTTAATAATTTCAGTAATGTTGCAGGATAAAAAAATAATGTCCCCCAATCAGTTGCATTTATATTCTCTAATAATGAACTAACAGAAAGAGAAATCAAGAAAGTAAGCACATTTACAATAGTCACCAAAAATATAAAATAACTAAGAATCAATTTAATCAAGGAGGTGAAAGATCTCTACAATGAGAACTACAAACCAATACTGAACAAAATTAAAGACACAAGAAGATGGAAAAACATTCCATGCTGTTGGGTTGGAAGAATTAACATTGTGAAAATGTCCATACTACCCAAAGTGATCTACAGATTCAATGCAATCACCATCAAAATACCAATGACATTCTTCAGAGAGAAAGCTATAGTACCCCAAACAGCATGGTACTGGCATAAAAATAGACACTCAGACCAATGGAACAGAATAAAGAACCCAGAAATCAACCCACAGACTTAAAGCCAACTGGTATTTGACAACACCAACAAAAACATACATTGGGGAAAAGACTGCCTCTTCAATAAGTGGTGCTGGGAAAAGTGGATATCCATATGCAGATAATGAAATTAGATCTGTACCTCTCACCATATACCAAAATCAACTCAAAATAGATGAAAGACTTACATATAAGACCTGAAACTGTAAAACTACTCAGGGAATATATAGGCGTAACATTTCAGGAACTATAACTGGGCACAGATTTTATGAACAAGAGCCCCAAAACACAAGCAACAAAAGAAAAAATAAATAAATGGGATTATATCAAACTAAAAAGCTTCTGCATAGTAAAAAAACAGTCAACAGAGGGAAATGACAACCTACAGAGTGTGAGAAAATATTTGCAAACTATACATTCAACAAAGTTTTAATATCCAGAATATGTGAGGAATTCAAACAACTTACCAGTAAGAAAAATAATAACCCAATTAAGAAATGAGCAAAGGAGCTGAATAGACATTTTTCTAAGGAAGACTTACAAAGGCCAACAGGCACTTACAAAAGTGCTCAACATCACTAATCATCAATGAAATCACAAATGCAAATTAAAGCCACATTGAGATATCACCTCACACCAGTTAGACTGGCTATAATTAAAAAGACAGAGAATAACAAATTCTGGTGAGGATGTGGAGAGAAGGGAATGCTCCTACCCTGAAGGTGGGACTGTAAACTAGTACAGCCACTATGGAAAACAGTATGGAGGTTTCTCAAACAACTACAAATAAATCTACCGTATGATCCAGCAATCCCTCTTCTGGGTATATACCCAGAGGAATAGAAATCATCATGTCAAAGGGATACCTGCAGTCCCATGTTCATTGCAGCTTAATTTACAATAGCCAAGATATGGAACCAACCTAAATGTCCATTGACAGATGACTGGATGAGGGATATGTGGTATATATAAACCATGGAATACTACTATGCCATAAAAAATAATGAAAATCTGCCATTTGCAGAAACATGGATGAGCTTGGAGAAAATTACGTTGAGTGAAATAAGCCAGGCACAGAGGGAAAAATACTGTATGCCCTCACTCATAAGTGGAAGCTAAGAGAGAAAGAAGGAAGGAAAGAAAGACCACAGTGCTGCATTGGAATTTCAGAGGAAGAGAGCATACCTGGGGTTGCATAGTGGGGTGGAAGAAGGGATAGAGGGAGGGAGGTTGGGGATTAATTGGGTGGGAAACATGGATAATAAGTGTAATTTGTGGCAATGGGCATGCTGTTAGTACTGATTTGGCCATCACATCCTGGGCAGAAATGGTGATAGGCACCTTTGTACCCCATGAATATGCATAATCAATAAAAAAAAACAAGCAAAGAAACAAAACTGAAAAAAAAAGACAAGTTATGTTTCACCTTATTTAGATTTTAGTGTCAGATTTCAAAAGTTTTGCTATGTTGTTTGATTCTTTTGTAGTATACTCCTCGCAGATTTTTGTGGCTTAGGTGGCAGTTTATATTGTACTTCAGTTTTCAAAGCCTTTGTTTTATTTCTTGGATGCATTACTTGTGTGCATACAGTTTGGTGATAAGTTTGAGACTTGTATAGGCTCAAACACAGAATCAAGGGATCTCCATCTCTGTGTTTCTCTTCTCCAGGATTTCCTTCACACTTGCGAGTTTGAGGTGGTTCCTTTCCCCAGTTTTTCTGGAAAGTCAGATGTTCTTTTAGTATTTTAGCCTCACACACTATTACACAATCCCACCCTCTAAATCCATCCTTGGTTAAGTGTTTAAAGAAGAGAGAGGGGGGGCAGAGAGAGAGAGAGAGAGAGAGAGAGAGAGAGAGATAACAGGAATTCCTTTCGTAGTTTTTGCACCACAGGGGTCCCCTTTTCTACTTCCTCTATGCAGCGAAATTATTTTCTCTTGAGTTTTAAGTGCCAAAGCCATCACCATTGCAACCATGCAGATCCATGGGGAAGAATCAGTAGAGGAAAGAGAGACCAAGAGAGAAGCATGGATTTCCTCCATACTTATCAGTTCACAAAGTCTCCTTTTCCCAGTTCTTCAGCCAGGATGGATTTTCCTCGAATGTTTTGACGTTCATGTCTGTGGTTAATTCTCAATTTGACCCGCCCCCAAATCAAAGAGGGAACAAAAAACTAGGACTAATTTAGATTTAATTTCTCATCATAATCAATCTGCTACAATTTGTTTTCAAAGTCGCTGTGTTTTATTCCAAATGGTCCACAGTTGGCTTCCTCTGTCTTGGCTACTGTTGGAAGTTCTGGATCCTCTGTCCAACCAAGTTCATTGTAGGCAGCATCTCCCTGCTAAAGTCCATGCAACTTCCTACCATGGCACAACATGGCATCTAGAAGCATGGAGGAGTATAGATAGTGGCCCAGGAAACAATCTGAGCATCTCAGCTATTGGTGTGGAAAACAACTCTTTCTCTGTCTCATCTGCTCCATGTAGGCTCTGGGATTTAGTTTCTGTGCCCTCATATGGCCATTTTTAAGACACGTTTAAATGATTAATTTTTTCCTTTTTTTTTTTTCTGGTTGTTTTGTGGAACCTTTTCCCTTTTTCCAGTTTTACTGTCTTCCTTTGTGGTTGGGTGGTTTTCTCTAGCTTTACATTTTGATTTTTTGCTATTTATTTTTAGTATGTCTCTCATAAGTTCTTGTGTTATGATTACCATGAGGCTAACTAAAAACATGTTATAGTTATAACAAATTATTTTAGACTAATAACAACTTTACTTTCTATTCTTTAACATTATCCCCCACCTCAACTTTTTGACATTTTGTTGTTCCAAATCACATCTTTTATTGCCTGTCTCTTATATGGTTGTCTTATACGTTATAGTCTTGTTAGGTTTATCCTTTAGTCTTTACACTAAGGATATAAATCGTTTATTCACCACTCTTACAACATTGGAGTATTCTGAGGTTGTCTGTGTATTTACTTTACTAATGAGTTATGCACCTTCAGATGTTTTCTTGCTTCCCTTTCGCATCATTTTCTTCCCTTTAGCATCATTTTCTTTTAGACTGAAGAGCTCCCTTTAACATTTCCTGTAGGGCAGGTCTAGGGTTGATGAACTCCCTTAGCTTTAGTTTATCTAGGAAAGACTTTATTTCTCCTTCTTGTTTCATGGTTAGTTTTGCTGGCCCCAGAATTCTTCAATGACAGTCTTTTTCCTTCAGCACTTTAAATATATGATCCCATTCTCTTCTGGCCTGTAGGGTTTCTACTGAGAAATCCACTGAGAGATGGGGCTCCATTGAATATTCCATGTTTCTTTTCTCTTGCTGCTTTCATTATTCTCTCTTTCTCTTTGGTTTTTAATAATTCGATTATGATGTGTTTTAGGGTGTTCCTCTCTGGATTGAATTTGATTGGTGACTTCTGAGCTTTCTGTATCTGGATGCTGTCATTTTTTCCCATACATTGGAAATTTTCGGTCATTATTTCCTTGAAGATATCTTCTAGGTCTCTTCCTTTTTCTTCTCCTTTGGGCATGCCAATTATGCAGAGGTTATTTCTCTTGAGGGAGTCCCATATTTGCTGTATTTCTGTTTCAATTTTTATTAGTTTTTTTTTTCTTTTTGCTATTCTTATTGGATAATTTCATGTGTTTTCTCTTTGACCTCACTGATTCTTCTGTTTGATTAAGTGTGCTATTGGAGCTCAATCACTCATCTAGGCAAAAAATCAAGAAAAACACAAGAACTAAAAAATCTTTTAGATGAATTGGAATTGGCAGATATCTATAGAACATTCCAACAATCTCAGAATATTCATTCTTTCATTAGCAGATGGAACATTCTCCAGGATGGATGACATGTTAGGTCACAAATCAAGTCTCAACAAATTCAAAAAAATTGGAATTATTGCATGTATTTTCTAAGATCATAATGAATTAGAATTAGGAATCAGTAACAAACAAAACTTTGGAAACTATACAAACATATGGAAAATAAACAACATTCTACTTAATGACATGTAGGTCCAAGAAGAAATTTAAAAAGAAATCAAAAAATTTCTTGAAAATAATGACATACCATACCAAATCCTGTGGGATGCTGCAAATGCAGTACTAAGGGGGGAAATTTATTGCATTAAATGCTTACTTCAGAAGAATGGAAAGATGGCAAGTAAACAACTTAACACTTCACCTTAAATAACTAGAAAACAAGAATAATCCAAACCCAAAGTTAGTAAATGGAAAGAAATAATTAAGATCAGAGCAGAACTAAATGAAATAGAAAACTGAAAAACGATACAAAAGATCAATGAAACAAAAGTTGGTATTTTGACAAGATAAGTAAAATTAACAAACCTTTAGTGAGGCTAACTAAGAAAAGAAGAGAGAAGACCCATATAACAAAAATTAGAAGTGATAAAGGTGATATTATAACTCATACCTCAGAAATACAAGAAATCATTACAGTCTACTATAAACAAGTATATGACAACAAATTTGAAAATCTGGAGGAAATGGATAAATTTCTGGACACATATAAACTACCAAAACTGATCCAAGAAGATATAGTACATCTTAACAGACAAATAACAATAAGAGATTGAAGCTGTCATCAGAAGTCCCCCAACAAAGAAAGGACCAGGACCAGATGGGTTCTCTGCAGAATTCTACCAAACCTTCAAAGAGGAATTGATATCAATTCTCTACAAACTATTCCAAAGCTTGAAACAGAGTCCATTCTCCAAAACTCATTCTATGAGGCAAACATCACCCTGTTACCAAAACCAGGCAAAGATACAACAAAAGAAGAAAACTACAGGCCAATATCCTTGATGAATATACATGCAAAAATCCTCAATAAAATACTAGCTAACAGAATACAGAAACACATACACAAAAGTATACACCACGATCAAGTGGGATTCATCCCAGGGATGCAAAGTTGGTTCAAAATATGCAAATCAATAAATGTGATACACTGCAACAATAAAATCAAAGATAAAAACCATATGATCATCTCTGTATATGCTGAAAAAACATTTGACAAAATTCAACATTTGTTAATGATAAAGACTTTCTACAGGTTAGGTATAGATGGAAAGTATCTCAACACGATTAAAGCCATATATATTAGCCCACAGCCAATATCAGTCTGAATGGGGAAAAGCTGAAAGTTTTTCCCTTAAGAACAGGAACTAGACAAGGATGCCCACTCTCACCACTCCTATTCAACATAGTGTTAGAAGTACTAGCCAGAGCAATCAGAGAAGAGAAGGAAATAAAGGGCATCCAGATTGGAAAAGATGAAGTCAAACCGCCCCTGTTTACAGATGACATGATCCTATATATCAAACAGCCTAAAGCCTCTACAAAAAAACGTCTTAGAGTTGATAAATGATTTCAGCAAAGTGGCAGGATACAAAATCAACACACAAAAATCAGTAGCATTTCTATGCTCCAACAATGAACATGCAGGAAAAGAAGTCAAGAAAGCCTGCCCATTTAGCCACTAAAAAATTAAAATACTTAGGAATAAAGTTAACTAAGGATGTGAAAAATCTCTATGAAGAGAACTACAAACCACTGTTGAAAGAAATTAAAGAGGACACAAGAAGAGGGAAAGATATTCCATGCTCCTGGATTGGAAGAATTAACATTGTGAAAATATCCATATTACTCAAAGTGGTCTACAGATTCAATGCAATCCCCATCCAAATTCCGATGAGATTTTTCTCAGAAATGGAAAGAACTATCTTGCCACTTATATGGAATAACAAATGACCATGAAAGGCCACAGCAATCCTGAGAAAAAAGATAAAGCTGGAGGCATAACACTACCTGACTTTAAACTATATGACAAAGCTATAATAACCAAAATAGCATGGTACTGGCATAAAAACAGACACATGGGTCAATGGAATAAAATAGAGAATCCAGAGATCAACCCATACACCTACACCTATCTAATCTTTGACAAAGGCACCAAGTCTACACTGGGGAAGAGACTGCCTCTTCAGCAAATGGTGCTAGGAAAACTGGATATTCACATGAAGAATGAAAAAAGATCTGGACCTCTCACCATATACCAAAATCAACTCAAAACAGATTAAAGAATTAAATATACATCTTGAAACAATAAAACTCCTTAAAGAAAACATAGGGGAAACACTCCATGAAATAGGATTGGGTACAGACTTCATGAATATGACCCCAAAAGTACAGGCAACCAAAGGAAAAATAAACAAATATGATTAGATCAAACTAAAAATTTTCTGCACAGCTAAAGAAACAATCAACATAGTGAAAAGACAACCAACAGAGTGGGAGAAAATATTTGCAAAACATGCATCTGACAAAGGATTAATATCCAGAATATACAACGAACTCAAACAACTTTACAGCAAGAAAACACATAACTAACCCAATTAAAACTGAGCAAAGGAGCTGAATAGGTATTTCTCAAAGGAAGATATACAAATGGCCAACAGACACATGAGAAAATGCTCAATGTCACTCAACATTTGGGAAATGCAAATCAAAACCACTTTGAGATACCATCTCACTCCAGTTAGGATGGCTAATATTCAAAAGACTGAGAGTGATAAATGCTGGCAAGGTTGTGGAGAAAAATGAACTCTCATACACTCTTGGTGGGACTGCAAAATGATGCAGCCTTTGTGGAAAATGGTATGGAGGTTCCTCAAACAATTACAGATAGACCTACCATATGACCCAGCTATTCCACTGCTGGGTATATACCCAGAGGACTGGAAATCATCACACCAAAGTAATACCTGTACTCCAATGTTTATTGCAGCACTATTTACAATATCCGAGAGCTGGAACCAGCCCAAATGTCCATCATCTGATAAGTGGATAAGGAAACTGTGTTATATCTACACAATGGAATACTACTCTGCTATAAAAAAGAACCAAATACTACCATTCACAGCAACATGGATGGGCTTAGAGAAAATCATATTAAGTGAAACAAGTCAGGCACAGAAAGTGAAATACCACATGTTCTCACTTATTTGTGGTAACTAAAAAAAATAAATACATAAGTATACAAACTAATAAACAATTGTGGGGGAAGAAGACATGACAATCACAGCAATTCCTTGAACTTGTTAAGACAAGTGAACAGATATAATGTAGATGGTGGGGTGGGGGGGAGGAGAGGGAAGGAGGAAAGTGGAACTGGTAAAGGGACATGAAAATCAACTACATTGTATATTGATAACTTAAAATTTTAAAAATATTTAAAAAAAGAAAGAAAAACTTCATTTATGTCAGAGAGAGAATAACCTTTCTGCCCTTATTTCTTGCTGCTGATAACAGCAGGTCATTCATCTACATAAACAAGATTAGAGGTATACACACTGTGGAGTTTTCTCCACAATATCTGCTACAGGAGACATAACCAATAACTTGGAGAAGAAACATGTTAACAGTAGATATACTAGGATAATCCCAAAGAAACTAAGGCATACGCAAAAAAAGTCGTACCTGAATTTAGCCACGGAACCAGTACTACAGAGAAGTACAGAGAAGGCTGATTCTGTTCGAAGTGTTATGGTGGCTGACTTTGTGTTGTTATTTCTATGATCTCTTGTCAAAATCCCCAAGGTACTCACTTCCCTCAGGCTTCCTGTTCATTGGCTGGGAAGATTTACTGTGGTGTCCTCCATCAGCAGTAGCACTCCAAGCTATTAAATTGCTAATATTTTGGTGCTGCTTCAGAGTAATATACTTTAAAATCTTTGTTCAGTGCTCATTTGGTGAAGAGGCTAAAGGACATTTGGGGAGAGGCAGAGAAGGAAAATCCCTATTGGCAGAATTTGGTTCTTTTTTACTATGAACCCAAGGAGTGTGCATCTCATCCCTTTTTTTGTTTGTTTGTTTGTTTATCCTCATTAGAGAACACAAAATCATCTTAGGTTACAGGAATCATCTTTGTAAGTTTGAGGATTTAAAGGTTGATCAAGGAAGAGACAAGATTGTAAGAGGCAGCAAAACACAAGGTTTATTGTTTGGTAGGAATGCATGAGAATGGAAGTTTCTCCTAGTAAGAGGCCTTCTGGGGAGTGACTCAAGGCCACAACTCAGAAAGGAAATAAGGCAAGGAACTCCCAAGGGATAAGGGAAAATTGGAGAGAAAGCTTATGTGGCTAAGTGATGTAGCTCAGCAGCAAGGTGGAGAATCTGTGCACAGAGAGCTCCAAAGGGCAACAGCAGTTTGAGGTTTTTTGCAGCTATAATGTTTGTCTTACCTATGGTTAGTATATGTTGAGTGAAATCTCATGTGGTAAGTAAAGTATGCAGGCTCTAAATGGCTAAAATATGTTTCTTTGGACTGTATTTAAAGCAGTTGTACTGTAAGAATTTGATTTTTGCACTAGCTGACTTTGAGTTAGTGGTCCTAGCCTGCTGTAAAGAAGTAAACAGCATGAGAGTCATGTTACGCCAACAGGCCTGAGCCATCTTTAGCCATTGACATAATATTATCTTCCTAAGAATTCAGTTAAGAGCAAGCTACTTGAAGGAGTGTCTCTTCCCTTCCCCTACTCTCCACCAGAAAATCCAGGCAGCTTTTAAAAGTATTCCTTCCAAGCACACACAGTGTTGTTTTACAAAGAAATTCTGGTAAATGCATTTGTCCCATAGTGATGTTTTGAGATCTCTTATAAGGTTATGTTCTAGAAAATTTCTTCTCTGTTTCACCACTTACTTCAGCTCTAACCTGATTTTCTCATCCCCACTATCATGTTTCCAAGGTCTTACTGACTGACTGCTGTTAGAGTGTGTTATGAATCATTGCTGGGATAAGGTTGATAAGGTTTGCTAGAAGTCTGACGTTAATAAGCAGGGCAATCTTAGAGAGGAGCTAAAAACAAAAACAAAAAACCCGAAAAACCCACAGAGTTCATAGGTGAATCTATTTTGTGAATGATGGCCAGAATTTGGAGGTGGAGCTAGACTGGGTCAACATAAAAGTAAAGAAGATACTTTTGTATTTTACTTTGCAAGAGAGAGGGGGCACCAGTAAGCAGGAAAACCCTAAATTGTGTATTTTATGTGAAAATGTTACACAATGTAGAAATATTTTGAAGGACAATACTATATACTATATATTTCAGATGTTTAAAAAAGTTTTTTTAAATGTAGAGGTTATAATGTATCCAATCAGAGAATAATATGTTAATTTAATTGTTGAGGATCTTTTTTAATCAAAGGAAAAAAAGGATTTTTAACAAAGTACAATCTATTTTCATAACTTGCTTCTGCTCTTAGAGAACAACAATAGAAGTGTTTGAGATTCATACATTTAAACAGATTTTTGTTGCACCTAAGTACACCATCTGTTGAAGTGCAGAAGTTGTGGCAGACAATTGGCACCATCATTTTGATAACCATTGGCACCAGCATTGTAATGTCTGGAAGATGTAATCTATTCTCCAGTTAAATGACTTTCTGGAAATCATACCTGTGTAATCTTGGGCAAGTCACTTAATGCATCTGAGGCTCAGCTTCTTCACCTTAAAAGAAGATAATATTGATTATGATAATACCTATCCTCAAAGGGTTATTAGGAATAAATGAGATAAGGTGTAAAAAAAAAATCTAGCAAATTTTCTGTCACAGAGTAAGCACTATAAACATTATTATATTTAGGTAAATAAGAGTATAAAGAACAAACTCAGAGTTAGGTGTTGGGGCTCAGAAAACGATATCCCAATACATGTTACTTCGGACTTCAAACAGAGAGCACCTGTGGAACAGCAAATGCAGGGAAGGGCTTTCTCTGAAGGTCCCCTATCTACCTTAAAGTCTGAGTTCCCTAGATAATATGATAAGAATCCCTTCCCCAGACATCTCATCAACCAGGGGGAATATCGAAACATATCACAGGAAAGAAGGCTAGAGTTGACACCGCACATAGAGCCCAGACAGACTTTCCTAGTATGGTCTCTTCCTCAGGCCCACTCATCTTCCCTAAAAATCATTTATTCTGCTGCTAAATTGTCTCTATCCCCCACTTCCCTCACCCCTGTGAAACAGGGCATATAAGCTTCTAAATCCCACTGCGTTATCGGGTACTCACCTTCCTATGATCCCCCCTATATGTAATAAATTTGTTTGCCTTTTCTCTTGCTAATCAGTCTATTGTCAGTTTATTTATCAGACTCAAATATCAAACCTCTGGAGAAGGAAGGGAGGATTCTCTTGCCCCAGTATATGACAGTCTCTAGAAGCCACACAGAGTTCTGTCACGGTGATATTAAGGTCTTCAAAAAGTTCATGGAAGGATTTGTATTATCTTTTAATTCCATTCTTTCACAAAGTTTTTGAAGTACAGAAACCAACAATTTGGACTCACACCACTCATAAAAGGATTATCTGAGTCTCTGTTTCCTTCATGATGGAGATTAACAATCAAAAAGACCCACAACAAATGACTGAAGTTACTGTAAAAATCAGAATATCCACACCACATCTGAGTACTTGGTAAAAAAAAGCCACAGGAAACTATATAAATTTATTCCCCGTTCTACCTGATTTTTACCCGATTATCTGCTACAAAAATATTTTCAGGAAAAAAGAAAGAGATTTTTCTTTTTTTTGGTATTCTAACTACCAAATTTTGTTTTGGCTTTCTAATTTATACTCAAATTTTCTAAGCAAAACAGGCAGTAATTTTATTTTTTATAGTTTATCAGCATTCTCTAGAGTAGGCAAATTTGTTGGTGGAATGAATTTTTTAATAAAACTGCTAGAAAAGGAAGAAGGAATTTTGTTTTCTACTTAAAAAAATTAAAAATAATTGCTTTTTTGTTTTAAATTAACAGAATTATGTATTATGGGTATGTGGGTATGAGTGTATAACTTTGTATTTATTGTAATGTGGTTTTGTATGATTGGTAACTCATGCCAAAACTAAAAAGAAACAGTCAGTGGTCTATCTTAATTCTTTATGAAATGTTATGTACTGTGATTCACTGAACAGCTATTAATTAAGACAATTACTCGATTGGCATTGTTCAGCTTCCAGTAAGATATTCAAATTAAGTAGAATGTGCTATCTCATTAATTAATATTATAAGCAAGATACTTTTTTCTCTAAATTAAATTCACTTCATAATGGATAGTATAACATAGCAATATTTTCAGACAGATTGTGGGAAAATTCTATTTATGTGTGCATACGTATGTGTATTTTTATAGTATATAATACTTTACATAATACTACAAAGTGCTGAATTTACAATTACATGGAAAAGGAACACTTTTTGAGCAGGAGAGCAAAAAAGTCTGGTGGAGCTTGCAGCAAAGAAACAAAATGTATCATTCTAGAGAAAATAAAGGATAATTCTAGACACTGCAGAGCTAAGAAACACTCACACAAAAGAACAATTTATTGTATGATTCTACTTATGTGAAATATCTAGATTGGCAAATTCAGAGTAGACTAGAGGTTATGAGAGGTGCGAGGAGGGGGGAAATGGGAGTTATTGGGGTGATGATAATGTCTGCTTATTTATAGTTTGACTAAAACGAGGAAGAAAGAGAGTAGGGAAAAGAAAATTGGAGTATATATACACCAGAGGTTACACAAGATATTTTGGTTTGGGTATAGAAAGAAAATACTAGATCCTCTATTTAAATGTAACATTTCTTTAAAAATAAGGAAGACTCTGTACTTTACTAATATTTAATATATTGATTTTAATAGGTATCCTAATTCTGTTCTTTATTTCCCTTGTGTTTTATGAGCTACTCAGGAAATCCTAGAAGCTTTAAAATAATAAGCAACAAGTACTTACCAGTTGATTTATCTTCAGTGTATTATGACATATCACAGTAATAAGTGTCTGTCAAGCAGATTTATAGATTTTACCCTCTCATTTCAACAAAATAAACTCTTACAAAGTGTTTAAGTTGCTTCAACAATGTATGCAAAGACACCATTCATTGAAGGTAACACACATGTAGGCCACAAATAACAAGAAATTGACGGGATGAATAAGTTGGGACTCAGAATGCACAATCCCAAAATAATTATGTGGAGACCAGAAAATGCCACCGCGAATATACTCCTTTGTTTTGTTTTGAACAGGTTATTTATAAAAACTGCAAACACAGGAGTAGCTCTGAGAAACTGCTTTTTTGTAAAGAAAATTTACATCTACATGCAATTCGTGGTAATGGGTATACTGCCAGTATGAATATGGCCCTCACATGGGCACAAGGGGTGACAGTCAGCTTTGTATCTTATGAATATTCATAGATAGCCAAAAAAAATAAAAAAGAAAATTTTTTTTTTGCAAAAGAATCCATGTCAGTAAGAGAGCTGCTCCAGACAACTTTTATCACCTGAGAGACTTTTATCTGCATAACAGGGCAATCTTTGTTCACCACACATTTCCTCCCTGACCCTTCCATAACGTCTTCATGCCCTCCCCCAAATCCCAAGCTCCTATTCCTTTCTGTAGCTCAAAATGCTATACAAGCATCAATCATCCAACCCTGCTTCCAGTCATATTTTTGTAAGACTCTCGTGCTTATGTACTCATAGAATTAAATGTGATTTTCTCCTGTTAATCTGTCTTATGTCAATTTAATTCATAGCCTAGCCAAAGATCCATGGGAGGGAGGAATTTTTCTTTTTCCTACAGATCCTTCTATTTCCTGTATGAATACTATACGCGGCCATATTATGAAATAAACCAATGGCAATCTATTCACTTCTGACAAGCAGTTGGTTAAATAAAATAAAATAAAATAAGACCATTTTAAATGTGAATATTGTTTCAGTTCATACCAACCAATCTGGACTTGAAGTTTCTTGAAGAGGAAGGAAGAAATGAGGAGGGGACAACTGAGGGAAAAAATAAAAATTATCTGACTGCCCAGTTGTCTTATATCAGTTTTTGATTTGTTAGCTGACTTTCTAGGAGTAACTGGAAAGAGAAAAAAAAAAAAAAAAAAAGAATTCTCCTGGGATAATTTCTATACAATCCAGCCTAATAGGCTATTTTAAGGCAGTGCCTTTCTATGTTTCCTCACCGTAACATATATCGGGAGATGTAGTGGATACTGTTGATGCCAACAGAATCCTCTTGGATTCTTTTCACTGTTTTTGATTTTCCAGCTTCTGCTTACTTTTTCTTTCAGTAGCATACACCTGTGTCTTTCTTCAGAAGGCTGCCACTGGAGCTGCTTTGTCTGCTGTCATCCACAACTAGAAGTTTTTGGAGTTTATCTTCCCAACCCCCGCCACAGAAAGCCCTTGGCCAATGACTAACCAGGGCAGGATTAGGAAAACTCAACTCCTCTATTTTAAGCCAGGACAAACCCTTGAGGTATAATTTATACCCAAGAGTTACTCTGCAGGATCAGGCTAACCCTATACTCCCAAGACCACATAAAATTGTACTCTAGCTTGGCTCCTTCCTCTTTTTTCTTTTCTGTTTCCCCCATTTTATCATTTTTTCCCATGGGAGCATTTTCTTAAAAAACGCTTGCACATAAATTCTCCACGTCTTTATATTTGGAGAACTATGAGATCAAAAATGTTTAGAGGCTATTACTATAGAGGGGAGAAACCAGTTTACTATTAAGAAGAATAGTAAAAACAAAACCAAAAACAACTACCAACAAAAATGCCCCTGCCTCGATTACTAGGAGCACTGCGACTGCAGCTACACGTATTTACAGGCCCAAAAGATATGAGAAGAAAGAGAGATACAAGTGTGAGAAGAGATTTGTGTCCTAATGTTCTCTCTTTGGCTTTTACACAGAAGATGTTCTGCTTATATGTTGCTATGAAAACACAGCACACTGTTTACAACGATGAGTTGTTATTATCTCTTGGTTCATGGAACTATGAGCTCAGCCTGATGGTTCTCCATTGAGGGTGAAAACAGACGATCGTGGAGGCTGTAGTATTTGAAAGTTTTCTTCCCCTGTATGTCTGGTGCTTGGTCTAGGATGACTGGAAGTGTGGGGGCTGGTTGAGCATTTTTTCTGTGTAGCCACTACACCTGCCTTGCTTGGGATTCTTCACAGGGTCATTTCAGGGTACTCAGATTTCTAATATAGTGGCTTGCTTTCTCCAGAGGAAGCATTCCAAAAGACCAGGGCAGAAGCTGCCATGCCTCTCCTTGCTTGCACTCAGAAGTCTTGTAGTGTCACTTCTGTCACAATTTATTGGTTGTGAGTCATAAGGACAGCCCAGATTTGAGAGTGTGAATACTTCGAGGCATGGATTATTGTGGACATCTTTGGGTAAGTGTTTAATAAAATGGAATACAAAAAGCGTGGAACACTTACCTTGTTTCAGAGTGAGTTGGGCCACTAGGAGGAGACCCTGTGAAGAGGCTCCACTACAAAACGGGGTCACATACTAGTTAAAGGATGGGGGAGAATTGTCAGGACTTCACTGGCACACCCGAATCTCCCTCATTTCCCTTGCGATATGGATTCTGAATTGAGAGCCTACCGGTCTGTCAGGGGTCCTGCTAGGGGAGAGCTAAATGGTTTTGCAGCAGAAACTGAAGGTTGACAATCTTATCATGGGCCAGATGGAGGATATACCAACCCTTGTATGTCCGCAACCAAGTAGGAGTTAAGGGGAAGCAAGTTCAACAAGGTGAGATGGCCAGTGCTCCTCAAGAGTGTAGCACAAGGCCTCGATAAAGGGTACTTAGGGAGACCAGGGACCCAGCATCCAAGAGATGTCACCTAGGACAGTGGCAGTGATCAGCTAGTGCATAAGCAAAACCAAGTTAAAAGGCTGGGGACCTCATTTTTCCATGTAATGAGGTCTTGCAAGCCATGCCTTCTTCCCTTCTGTACCCACTATACCCACCAAGTATTTGAGAATTTAACATCCTAATTCACACCTTCAGTAGAATATTTTGCTTCTTACTGTGTTGAAAATGGGGTCCCTTATTGCCCTGGGTAGCCTGCATTTAGTGGGAAAGGAATTTTGTTTTATGGATAGAAAATTTGAGGCCCAGTGAGGTTCAGCATTCCATTAAGATCACACAACCAGTAAGAGGAAGGAGCTGGTAATCAAACTCAGGTCTGCTTCCTTACCCTCTGCTCTTTCCACTCTACTATCTCCAATACTGATTTCCCTGAAAGGTTGCAATTGAAATATAATTCTTAGAAATTCATCATTTTTTAATCTTCACTTTTCACCAACAAATATGTTTTCTGGTTGTGATAACTGTAATCTGAAAACTGCTACATATTAATAAAAACTGACACTGATTTGTTTCAAGGTGTTCATTTTATGCAGTGTGGATGAAATCAGCTGTGTAAAAGTGACAGGAGAGAGAATTTCTTATGGCTCATTAGTAGAAATTACAGCAGCAATCAATTGTTGTATTTAATAGTCACCGTGCAGGCAAAATAGAGATTTATTTCAGCAGAGGAATTAAACTTGAAAAATGTAGAGAAGAAACAAAAGATTGAGGTAGTCATAGAAAAAGTTTCCACACCCAAAAACTCGAGTTTCCACTGAATTACATGGATTCTTCCAGTTTTTAAATTTTATGTACATCTAAGTTGAACCAGAAGAGTTTTCCACCATTTTCCTGTTTCTTCCACCTTCAAAATCCTTCTGTTTTACTATTTTTAGTAATATATGTTGTCCAAGATATGAATTATAAAAATTGATTTTAGGAATAGGCTTACAACAATAAAGAAAAATAATTTAATAGCTAATAGGTTTTAAGTACATTTTATGTACCACATGGCATACTTATCTCTTTATACTAATTAATTCATTTAATTTTAACAATTCTAAAAGATTGCTTACTTATATCTCTGTCATGAGAAAATGAGGCACAGAAAGGTTAAATAAATTGTATAAGATTTCATACATCTACTAAGTGGTAGAGTTGGGCTATGAACCCAGGTAGTCTGGCTTCAGAGGCTACTCTCATAATGCACTGAGATGTGCTTTCTTTTCATTTAGAAAAGAAGTGTATTGTATTTGAGCAATATTTCAGTGTTTTCTCCCTAAATGTAATTAACATTTGAATATACACAAATATGTAAAAATTTAACATAAAAACATTTTTGGTATTTAAAATAGTTATTATGCATTAAAAGAATAAGTCTCAGGTCATAGGGAGGGGAACAAAATGGCTTGATCCAGAGAGTAGATAGAAGGCGCACACAGATAAGCCTGTGAACACCCACATTTTCTGTGAGATCTGAAAGCCAAAAAACACTGTTATTATTGTCTTTGAATGGGAACTCTGTGCATTTACATGAACATAAAGGAAATGGCCTGAGACTGTATAGTAACAATTCTGACACAGTTCAAGCCATGTATTCTCCTCTGACAGCCAGATCGTTCTTTTCAGAAACTGTAGCACCTACTCTTGAAAGAGGCTTTAAGGAAGGGAGTTATGACTTACAAGAAAACAGAAGGGTGTGACATTAGATTTTCAGGAAGATAAGCTCTTCCAGTAGTATCTCAAAACTGTGATACAGAGGAGCAATAAACCTACACAGTTAAGTGTTTGTTTAGTCTTTAGTTGAACTACCATTGAACTTCATTTTTTACAAATTATTACTCACATACAGTCTTAGGGCTGCTGAAGCTGGACTATTTCTTATTTCACTTGTATTATAGGCCACTAGCCACTAGTACTCTATAAACTATTAAGAGAACTTTTAAAATCAACAGTCTTTAATCTTCAAACCATTGATTCATTCATCTATTCAACACATTCTTATTGAACACCTATTTTATGCCAGGCAATGTTCTTTGGGCTGGGAATAAGAACATTGGGCTGGGATGAAGAGCATCAGGGAACAAAGATTCAGGATTTCCTGAAAGCAAGACTAAAGCAAGTACTCATGTGCAGGTGTACAGGTGTATCTCCAGTAGGTGACCCAGGGAGTGAGAGAGAGGAACTGGAAAGAATGAAATGAGACAAGAAGAAAACTCAATACAAGCATGCATTGTTGAGTTTTGTTTTCTTCAGAGGTAGTTGGGGCTTGATCCTTCTTGGAACTTCTCAGGAACATACAGACCTGACTCTTAGATGTGTCAACCAAACTTTGATGGGGAAAAGCATGCATCACTCATCCCCATCTCCCATTACTTGAGGATCAGTCCAGGGGGCATTAACTTCTCCCACACTTCCAGATGCACTTGCAGGAATACCACGTGGGCTCTTGCTGGTATGTATGCTATGGTAAGCTAAATATCAAGGCTTGGGTTTGAATCATGAGGCTGCTGGAGGGACTAAATGTTCGTTTGTAGCTGAAAAGGAGAATGTGAGGCTGAACTCAAGAGGTAGCTGATGCACCTTTATTAGACATCCCCAGCTAGAAGCCACAAGAAAGAAGCTAATTAATGCCATTCATATGTGGCAACCTCCTGGGACAGAGAGACAGGTAGGGAAGCATGGAGAATAAATCTGGAGGTGCAAATGAAAGATATTCAGTATACTTTCTTTACAGGCTATTTTCAAAACTATAGCCAGAATAATCCTTTTAAAACCTAAGATCATATTATTTCTCCACTCAAAACCCTCCCTGTTTCCTTACTCCTTTTAATGCTTTTTTTACATCATGAGTTGAAGCCAAGTTTGTTAAGAAAGCAGATAGATTTTCAGTTAGCAATATAGAGAGCATAATTGTGCTGCGCTAAACTAAAATGCTGTATAAATATTTGAAGCATGAATATTGCACTAAAAAGCACATTTGAGCATAGAATTGAGTTGCTAACTGTCACTGTGTAGTTTTATGTCTCTGAAAGCATGAAACGATTAATCAGTTCTGGAATGCTAGATTAAGCAGATGTTAAATAGTAAATAAGACAGGGTAACTCTTAGAATAAAACTAAAGAAACTTGCGGTGTCTTCTTACTATCATTTACTCTGACTGTAAATGATCTGCTTTTAAAAATTATTATTATTGACTCGTTTAAAGACTATTTCTAATTCTTTAACTTTGAATTTTTAATACAGTGTTACCAGTGAAGATGATGATATTATTTTCAAATAGTTGGGGAGAGGTATCTTGTATAAAAAGCATTTCCTTTATTCATTCCACAGGTATTTGTTTGTCTCTGTGATAGATAATGGGATTTCAAAAATACCAAGATGGAGCATAATTTTTTCTCTCAATGAGCTCTCAGTATAGTGTAAGTTACATAATCTGAGAAATGCTAAAAATAAAGGTGTAAACACATGCAATGTCAATACATAGTACAGAAACCAGATTCATTCTTTTGGAATCAAACGTTGCTTCTGCAAGGAGATTATTCATATAATCTTGAATCTAATTATTCACATAATCTATTCATGTTCACAGATCTTGAAAGTAGACAGGATATAGGCAGAGGAAAAGATGAACATGCAACACAAAGATTTCAGAGGTCATGATTTCTTCTGGAAGCTACTGGTAGGACAGCAAAATATTAAACTTTCAGAAAAGTTTATGATGGCGATGAGTCTGACAGTAGGAATCAGACTACTTGAGCTTTATTCATCCCCTTAAAGAGTTTAGTCTTCAACCTGAAGGTGATTACTAACTGTTGAACACTTTTTAGCAATGGGCTAATAATGTCACATTTATCCCAAAAGAAAAAAGAAAAAACTTTCCTTACATAACTTGCAAGTCTGGCTACAGGGGCAATTGGAGCTAGGAGGATCAATTAGAAGGCTAGTGTCAAATCAAGCAGGAAATCAAAAAATTTATTGAAACTAATGAAAGCAATGAAACATCATACCAAAACCTGTGGGATACTGCAAAAGCAGTATTGAGGGGAAAATTTATTGCATTAAACGCTCACTTCAGAAGAATAGAAAGATGGCAAGTGAACAACCTAACACTTCACCTTAAAGAACTAGAAAAACAAGAACAATCCATACCTAAAGTTAGCAGATGGAAAGAAATCATTAAGATCAGAGCAGAATTGAATGAAATTGAAAACCAAAAAACAATTCAAAAGATCAACGAATCAAAAAGTTGGTTTTTCGAAAAGATAAATAAAATTGACAATCCATTAGCATGGCTAACAAAAAAAAGAAGAGAGAAGACTCAAATAACAAAAATTAGAAATGAAAAAGGCGATATTACAACTGATTCATCTGAAATACAAGGAATCATTCGAGACTACTTTAAACAACTATACGCCAACAAATTTGAAAATCTGGAGGAAATGGATAAATTTCTGGACACACACAAGCTCCCAAAACTGAACCGTGAAGACGTAGAAAATTTGAACAGACCAATAACAATAAAGGAGATTGAAGCTGTTATCAGAAGGCTCCCAACAAAGAAAAGCCCAGGACCAGATGGATTCACAGCAGAATTTTACCAAACATTCAAAGAGGAATTGACACCGATTCTTTACAAACTATTCCAAAAGATTGAAATGGACGCAACTCTCCCAAACTCATTCTATGAAGCAAACATCATCCTGATAACAAAACCAGGTAAAGATATAACCAAAAAAGAAAACTACAGGCCGATATCCTTGATGAATATAGATGCAAAAATCCTCACTAAAATACTAGCAAACAGAATACAGCAACACATACGTAAAATTATTCATCACGATCAAGTGGGATTCATCCCAGGGATGCAAGGTTGGTTCAACATACGCAAATCAAAAAATGTGATACACCATATTAATAAACTCAAACACAAGGACCATATGATCATCTCTATAGATGCTGAAAAAGCATTTGATAAAGTTCAGCACTCATTCATGACAAAGACCCTCTATAAGTTAGGTATAGAGGGAAAGTATCTCAACATAATTAAAGCCATATATGCCAAACCCACAGCCAATATCATCCTGAATGTGGAAAAGCTGAAAGCTTTTCCTTTAAGAACAGGAACTAGACAAGGATGCCCACTCTCACCACTCCTATTCAACATAGTGTTGGAAGTACTAGCCAGAGCAATCAGAGAAGAGAAGGAAATAAAGGGCATTCAGATTGGAAAAGATGAAGTCAAACTGTCCCTGTTTGCAGATGACATGATCCTATATATCGAACAGCCTAAAACCTCTACAAAAAAACTCTTGGAATTGATAAATGATTTCAGCACAGTAGCAGGATACAAAATCAACACGCAAAAATCAGTAGCATTTTTTTTCTCCAATAGTGAACATGCAGAACGGGAAATCAAGAAAGCCTGCCCATTTACAATAGCCACCAAAAAAATAAAATACTTAGGAATTGAGTTAACCAAGGAGGTGAAAAATCTCTATAATGAGAACTACAAACCACTGCTGAGAGAAATTAGAGAGGATACAAGAAGATGGAAAGATATCCCATGCTCTTGGATTGGAAGAATCAACATAGTGAAAATGTCCATACTACCCAAAGTGATATACAAATTCAATGCAATCCCCATCAAAATTCCAAAGACATTTTTCTCAGAAATGGAAAAAACTATCCAGACATTTATATGGAACAATAAAAGACCACGCATAGCCAAAGCAATGCTGAGCAAAAAAAATAAAGCTGGAGGCATAACACTACCTGACTTTAAGCTATACTACAAAGCTATAATAACCAAAACAGTATGGTACTGGCATAAAAACAGACACACTGACCAATGGAATAGAATAGAGAATCCAGGAATCAACCCACACACTTACTGTCAGCTGATCTTTGACAAAGGCACCAAGCCTATTCAGTGGCGAAGGGACTGCCTCTTCAGCAAATGGTGCTGGGATAACTGGATATCCATATGCAGGAGAATGAAACTAGATCCATACCTCTCGCCGTATACTAAAATCAACTCAAAATGGATTAAGGATTTAAATATACACCCTGAAACAATAAAACTTCTTAAAGAAAACATAGGAGAAACACTTCAGGAAATAGGACTGGGCACAGACTTCATGAATACGACCCCAAAAGCACGGGCAACCAAAGGAAAAATAAACAAATGGGATTATATTAAACTAAAAAGCTTCTGCACAGCAAAAGAAACAATTAAAAGAGTTAAAAGACAACCAACAGAGTGGGAGAAAATATTTGCAAAATACATATCTGACAAAGGATTAATATCCAGAATATATAAGGAACTCAAACAACTGTACAAGAAGCAAACAAGCAACCCAATTAAAAAATGGGCAAAAGAGCTAAATAGGCATTTCTCTAAGGAAGATATCCAAATGGCCAACAGACATATGAAAAAATGCTCAACATCACTCAGCATCCAGGAAATGCAAATCAAAACGACATTGAGATACCATCTAACCCCAGTTAGGATGGCTAAAATCCAAAAGACTATGAACGATAAATGCTGGCGAGGCTGCGGAGAAAAAGGAACTCTCATACATTGTTGGTGGGACTGCAAAATGGTGCAGCCTCTATGGAAAATGGTATGGAGGTTCCTCAAACAATTGCAGATAGATCTACCATACGACCCAGCTATCCCACTGTTGGGAATATATCCAGAGGAATGGAAATCATCAAGTTGAAGGTATACCTGTTTCCCAATGTTTATCGCAGCACTCTTTACAATAGCCAAGAGTTGGAACCAGCCCAAATGCCCACCATCAGATGAGTGGGTACGGAAAATGTGGTACATCTACACAATGGAATACTACTCAGCTATAAAAACGAATGAAATATTGCCATTTGCAACAACATGGATGGACCTTGAGAGAATTATATTAAGTGAAACAAGTCAGGCACAGAAAGAGAAATACCACATGTTCTCACTGATTGGTGGGAGCTAAAAATTAATATATAAATTCACACACACACACACACACACACACACACACACACACACACACACACACACACCGGTGGGGGGGAAGAAGATATAACAACCACAATTATTTGAATTTGATACGACAAGCAAACAGAAAGGATATTGTTGGGGGGGAGGGGGGAGGGAGAAGGGAGGGAGGTTTTGGTGATGGGGAGCAATAATCAGCCACAATGTATATCGACAAAATAAAATTAAAAAAAAAAAAAAGAAAAAAAAAAAGAAGGCTAGTGTCATCACAAAGATAAGAGATATAAATGCCTGAATTAAATTTCGGGTTATAGAAATGGAAAAAATTGAAGGACTTCATGAACTATTTAATAGGTAAGATCTATCACACTTGGTAACCCAGGAAACTGGGCTGTGAGTGGGAGACATCTGAGAAACTCAGGTTTTCAACTTGTGTGACTGGATGCATGATGGTATCACAGAGGACACAGAAAGAATTTAAATTCAGTAGGAAAGCCAAGATATGGTAAGCTAGTGTTTCAGTTACCTATCATGATAGAATAAACCTCTCACATTTAGTGGCATAAGACAAACACCATTTTTTTGCAGTCATGGATTCTGTGGATGAGGAGTTTAGAAAGAGCACAGCAAGAATGTTGTGCTCCATGTCTGTGGCCTCAGCTAGGAACATTTGAATGGCTGAGGATGATTCAAACAACTGGTGCCTAGAACATCTAGGACAGCAGTACTCAATTTGTTTTGCCTCAAAGCATTCTTACATGCTTAGAAATTATTGAGGACCCCAAAGGTCTTTGTTGATGTGGATTATGAACATCAAAATTCACAATATTAAAAATTAAAATAAAAATTTTAAAGCATTTATTAATTTATTTATAATAGAGATGATAAGCTCTTTAATTGGTATTATATATAAATCTGTTAATACAAATCTGTATTTTCCAAAACAACAAAAAATTGTGAGAAGAATGGCATTGTTTCTCATTTTTGCAAACCCTTTAATGTCTGACTTAGTACAACTAACAGCCAGTTTCTCATATCTACTTCTTCATCCAATGTTGCAATACATTGTTTTGACTGAAGTAAATGAAGAAAATCTGACCTCATATAGAAGTCCATGTACACCTTGTAAAGTCAGAAAAAGGAAGAATATTTTAATAGCCTCTTCAGATATTTATGAATATTATCCTTAGGAATTAGACCAAAATTTGACAAAAGGTATTTTCTTAAAGTTCAGTTGCAATGTGAAATCTGAAACTGCATGAGTGAGTTTTTTGTATTGTTACATTAAAATTCATTGATCTATCTTGCACTGGAATGGATTTTGAATGAGTCTTTTAATCATGAATGATTTTTGTAATGTCATGCACAGGTTACTTGAAAAATATTATTTCACTGAGCTATGCAGATCTTCCAAATGCTGATACATTTCATTATAAAATATCAAAAATGCCATTTACTAAGATCACCACCCATCTCATCAGAAAAGACACAGGAAGCTATCAAGCTCATAGTAGCAGATAAAACCTCAAAATGTATCATTGACAATCAATGTTGTCAATTGCCTCCAATGAAATAGTACTTTTCTTTTTCAAGAAACTATCTTCCAAAAACCTAATGCTGAATAACGACAGTTTTTTTCAGTTATTCTTTCATGTAAAGATAGTGTTCCATGAAAGAAGCACATAGCTGAGGTCACAACTTAATTGCTCGAGAGCTTCTTCTTGAGACAAGCTTCATACTTCAGTATACAGTTGTATTCATTTGCTAAGGTTGCCATAAAAATGGGGTGGCTTAACCAACAGAAATTTATTTCCTCACAATTCTGGAGGTTAGAACTCTAAGATCAAGGTGTCCCAGATTTGGTTTCTTCTGATGCCTCTCTTCTTGGCTTTTTGTTGGTTACCTTCTTACCGTATGCTCACATGGTTTCTTTTCTGCGTGTGCATGTCTGATGTCTCTCTCTGTGCATCTGAGTCTTTTCTTCTTATAAGGACCTATACATCGGATTAGATCCCACCTTAAAAATAAACCCCAAACATTTTAACTTAATCTCTTTTTAAAGGCCCTATCTCCAAATAAAATTACGTTCTGAGTTACTGGGGCTTAGGTCTTCAAAGTATGAATCTTGGGAGGACACAATTCAGCCCATAACAGCAGCAAAACAATTTACGTATACTTCCCATCTTGCTACATAGAACATAGATGAGTACTAAATGATTTTTATTTCTTAAAATTAATATTTTTTTGCACCATTGAGGATGTTCATAGTGAATATGAAATATTTTTTTCTGTAAGTACTTGGTGATGAAGAATTTAAACACTATTATTTCATTGTGGTGCTTCTGTCTTGACTCATGCTAAGGCACCAGCAGTTTTACCCATTACTGATTTTATATCACCTTAAATGTTAACAGGGCAAAACAAGCAAATAATGAGTTGGTATTAAGGAAAAAGTTTTTATTTCACCAGCTCTTTAAGGGAATCTCAGTGGCTCTTGGAAGTCCATGAACCAAACTTTGAAAACCACTGATCTTTACTTATGTGACTGACATGAGATGATTTGAAGGCTGGGATTACCTGGGAAGACTAGCAGACATACCTAGCGATGACTTTTTCATACAGCTTGGGTTTCCTTGCAGCATTCAGCATCAAGAAAGTTGGAGATCTTAAATGATATCTTAGTGAACGTTGCAGCAAAACAGAGGCTAAATGGCCTTTTATAATTTATTCTCTGCAATGACATCCATCACTTTTGTCATATCATATTGTTTAAGTAGTCACAAGCCAACCCATAATCAAAAGGAGGAGGTATAGAGCAGAGGATTTGCAGACATGTTTTACAATTTCCACAGACTGACTTTTGGCCATACATTATTTATTTTCCTCTACTAGGCAAAATATACCTAGTCCACCAAAGATCTCTGTGAAAATTTTATCCCATTACACCATCAGGCTCAAGATTCAGGGTCTTGTCATTAAATCATGTCTAAATTAACTTGAATTTGATGACTTATGGTCTAAAGAGTATGGTTCCTCTTGATTTGAAGGCCATTTATCTGCTCCACAATCACCCAGCATACAATAGTTTTCAGGGATAAGATAGCACAATAGGCAATTCAATATACAAAGAAGCTGTATCAGTCAAGGTTCTCCAGAGAAATGAAATCAACAGGGGATATTTATATTTATCTCAATGATTAAAGCCTGTCAAATTAGATTCTACTCTCCAAGAAGACAGGAACCATGCCTATCCTGTTAAATCCTATATCCACTTCAAATTAAACTACAAAGCTATAGTAACCAAAACAGGGTGGTACTGGCATAAAAATAGACACTTAGACCAATGGGACAAAATAGAGAATCCAAAAATCAACCCACATACTTATAGCCAACTGATCTTCAACAAAGGCAACAAGAACATACATTGGTGAAAAGACTGCCTCTTCAATAAATGGTGCTGGGAAAACTGGACATCCACATGTAGAAGAATGAAACTAGACCTGTACCTCTCACCATATATGAAAATCAACTCAATGTGGATTAAAGACTTAAATATACATCCATAAACTATAAAGCTCTTAAAAGAAAACATAGGGGAAATACTTCAGGATGTAAGACTGGGCAATGACTTTGTGAATTAGACCCCAAAAGCACAGGCAGCAAAAGAAAAAATAAACAAATGGGATTATATCAAGCTTAAAATCTTCTGCACAGTAAAAGAAACAATTAATGGAGTGAAAAGACAACCTACAGAATGGGAGAAAATATTTGAAAACCATGCAAGGGATTAATATCTAGAATATATAAGGAACTCAAACAACTTAGTAGAAAACAAGTAACCTAATTAAAACATGGACAAAGGAGCCGAATAGGCACTTCTCAAAGAAGAATACATAAACGGCCAACAGACACATGAAAAACTGCTCAATATCACTCAGCATCAGGGAAATGCAAGTCAAAACCACACTGAGATATCATCTCACTCCAGTTAGACTGGCCATTATCAAAAAGACAGAGAACAACAAATGTTGGTGAGGATACGGAGAAAGGGGAATCCTTGTATGGTGCTGGTGGAACTGTAAATCAGTAGAGCCATTGTGGAAAACTGTGTGGAGTTTCCGCATACCACTACAGATAGAACTACCACATGATCCAGGAATCCCACTGCTGGGTGTATACCCAAAGGAATGGAAATCATCATGTCAAAGGGATACCTGCACTCCCATGTTCATAACAGCTCTATTTACAACAGCCAGGAGTTGGAACCTACTGAAATGTCCACCGATGGAAAACTGGGTAAGGAAAATGTGGTATATATACACAATGAAATACTACTTGGCCGTAAAAAAGAATGAAATTCTGCCATTTACAGTAACATGGATGAAATTAGAGAAAATTATGTTAAGTGAATTAAGCCAAACACCAAAAGAGAAATACTGCATGCCCTCACTCATAAGTGGGAGCTAAAAAACAAACAACAAAACAACAAAAAATAAAAAAATAAAAATAAAAAGAAAGAGGCCACAATCACAATAATATGTTGAATTTTCAAAAGGAGAGAACAGAACTGAGGTTATCAGAGATGGAAAGGGAGGGGGGGGAGATTAGGGAGAAATGGGCAAAGGGCCACAAAAATCATTACATTGTGTCTTGTTGAATCTATTAATTATACTGATTTGTGCATCAAAATAAATAAATAAATGAAATGAAATTAAGAAAATTCTGTATCCCGGTGGCTAACATTGCCACTTACAATAAATTATCTCTCCTGAAGAGCTTTATTATAGTATTAACTCACATGATTATGCAGGCTGCGGAGTGCCATGATCTGCCCTCTGTAAGCAGGAGACCCAGGAAAGCTAGCTGGTGGTATATTTCCAAGGCCTGAGAGCTGAAGAGCCACTGGTATAGATTCTAGTCCCTGCTGAAGGCCTGAGAACCAGAAATGCCAAGGGCAGGAGAAATTTGTTGTTCTAGCTCAATAGTCAGGCAAAGTTAATTTAACTTCTCTGCCTTTTTGTTCTATTCAGCCTCTCAACCAACTGGGTGATGTCCACCCTTGTTGGAGAGGGCCATCTGCTTTACCAGCAATTCAAAAGTTAGTATCTCTCTGAGACACACCCAGAAATGATATTTAACCTGCTATCTGGGCATCCTGTGGTCCAGTCAGGTTGACACATAAAATTAGCCATCACAGATTGAAAATGGGATGCACACAGCATCGCTTGTCATTAATAATTCCAAAATTTGGCAGAGCTTCTCACACCAGTTCCTTGATTAGAGTTCAGTCGTACTCCTTGCTTTGCTACTCTTGGCTCTGCCCACTGGACTTTTAATTGTTCCAGGGCATCTTTCCTTTTTTATAAAAAAATGACCTGTGTTTGAGCTGAGAAGTTTTAATCTCTTTTTGTCCATACGTGTTTTGGGGGTTCAAAAGTCTCTTTTTATTTTGTCTCAACTGTAGTTTTTCAGCTATTCCCATGGAATTATCAAGTTTCCATTTGTAAATGCAATCCTAGACCCTCTATTTATTAAGTGCTTAATATATGAAGGCCAGGTTAGCTATCGGGATGTAAAATTTAATAGGCTAGGCATGGTTTCTGTCCTCATGAAGAGCAGAATCTAATTTGACAGCTTTTCATCATTGACATTCAGGCCATGAAAGAAAAGTACTGGTCTCTACAGAATGTTTATCAGAAGAATAGTTCTATGTTGAAGGGTCAAAGGAGGCTTCTTTAAGGAAGTAACATTTAAATTAAGCTCTGAAGGATGAAAAAAAAATTAACTTTAATGTGTGCACTATTTCAGTACTTGTGCTATACTCGGGCATTTAATTAATGCCTTCTGATAGCTGAAAATATCATTTTTTATTTTTTTATATAAATCTAAAACAACCCACAATGTATACGTCTTTATTCAAATCTCTAGCAAATGTAGAGGGGAGAAATTTTCTTCCCTTTCTATGGCAGAAGTAGTCATTATAATTTCATCCTTACTCAACTAAATCTCCATGCAGCACTATTGCCATGATGGTATTGGTAAGCATACATATGCTCACATGAGTGATTATTCCTCATCGTTTGATCTCTTCCATAAAAAGAATAAAAGTTACTGTTGAAATAAATAAGAATATGGAACAGAGCTTATGGTTATGGACCTAGTGCCTATGATTAAATATTTAACAAGGTTCCATTGGAAGCCTGCATTTTCAGGGATTTATTGTTCTGATATAAAATTCACTGGGATTAAACTTGGCAGACAGCAACTTTTTATTTTCTAAATCTAGTTTAAATTGGTTTGCCTGTTTTATGCTGTGGAAGTTTAATGGAGAAAAAAAAAGCATGACATTTCTAGTCCTCAGTTACATCTGAGCTACTTTTACTCAGTGCCTGTCTGAATTTAAAAGGTAATAATAATAATAACATTTTTAAAATAGCTTCATATTATGTATTTCATTATAGAAAACTAGGGAATGAGATGACTTTCTAGTAATTGATGGGTTTTCAACTAATCATATTTTCTTCTCCTTCACAAAGAATTGTGTGCCATGTGTAAACAGGGGCTTACTGTGTAGTATAGAGCATTTAGTATCATTTCAACCCTCATCAATTAATTTTATCTCCACAGGCAGGTTGATTGATCTTTCCTTTTTCGGGTATTTGCAACTTCTGGCTTTTAATTTGGCTTAACATTAGTATAGACATTTGTAATAGCAATAGTATGGACTTTTTATTTTGCCCAGAAATTTAACAGTTTTAATGCAGTGCCCTTTTAAAAATAATTCTAATAGTACTGAGCTAAAAAAGCAATTTTCTCCCTTCATTTCTAATACAAAGTATAAACTAGTCAGGGCAATTAAAGAACATTTTTGACATTGCTATTATATATAAAACAAGGGAGCAAATAAAGGAAAATCAGGAGCAATATAATTAGAGTATATGTAGACTTGTTCTCCAATTCTTGCTTACCAGAGCTAAGATGCCCACTATAATGTTTGGAAGTGTAATTTAATACATAACAATAATTCCTTACAGAGTAACAAATGTATAAAACTTTTAGGATGAAAATGGTTATCAGAAAAAAATTATAAAATTGAAATATATTAAATAAAGGTGGATCATTTGAGTAGGGAAGAGTAGAGAAGGCAGTAAAAGGAATCAGTCTCACTCTGAAAGTTTGGGATCAAACACCTGTAAACATAGCAGTAAAAGATAAGGTATACAGTAAAAAAAATAAGCAGCAGACATCCAGATGAGGAAGGTGGTGGTGGATAAAATTAGATAGCACCTTAAAGGCAATTCTGTGTGGCCAACATGGAGTTGGAAAGCTGGGTCTGAAACTTGGGAGAGGTCAGGGTTGCAGATACAGAGTGAGAAGTCATCTGCAAAGAGATATTAAATAAGTTGGTTCAGGAACAGAGAGATGAGAGAGACCAGAGCAGTTCATCGCATGTTCATTATGGAATGCCTATATTAAAGGGAAGAAGGAGGAGGGGAACTGGAAAAGTTAGAAAATAAGTTCATCGAGGAAAGAGAAGAGGTGAGAAAAAAATAACTTGTTCAAGTTCATGCCTAAGTAAGTCTCTGAGACAGGTTGGCATAGACATGTGGAGCGTCTTCTGTGGGCAGCATGCTCTGCTAGGTGATGCACAATATAAAGAGATGAAAAGACTCAGTCCCTTATTTAAACTAACTTGCAGTTTCAGAGTTACAGAGATTTTCTAGACATTATAGAAATCATTTGGAGAAGCTAACAGAAAAGATATTGGAGAAATATTAGAGCTGGGAAGAGTAAGAGTTTTCCCTTTTTAAATGCACATAGTTTGTCAACCTGTTTTTCTCTAGCAGATGTGAATTTTATATACAATTTCCTGAGTCAAAGCATTTTTCCATTTGACTTTGGGTGAGATAATTGAATGCAAAGATCAGCTGAACTCTGGAGGCAATTAACATCTGATTTAAATTTAGTCTTCCGTGGAACTTGGGTGATTAGGCTACCACTTAGCAGGAATATATCTGTAGGATAGCCAGGGGGAAAGCACACCTGTTATCACTACAGCTGGTTTGCAAATGTCACTGCTGCTTCACATAAATAAAGCACTGAAATGGATAAACAGCATTTCAGAAGCATGTTATGATGTTGTTGTAGGGTGTTTTGATGATTTGTGCATTTCTTCATAAATTAATACAGTATATTTGTTAAAATGATATAGTAACATTTAAAGAAAACATATGCTCAGCGAGTAATTGAGTCATTATGGAATGTAACATTCATCTACAAATTAAAGTGTTTATTTCTTATTAGGGATATAAAACCTCTGACTTACAGAAAAAATGAGTAAACAGGCTGAAAAACGAACAGTATAAATGAATACTTAGATGTTATCAATAAAAATGATGCCAATAAATATAGAAAATTGATTCGTTTTGAAAATACAAAAAATTCAAAAGGCAAAGCGTCAAACCATGTACTTTAATTTTTTTTTATTCTGTGTCTGAATTGTGATGAGCTATAGTCTATATAATAAAAATTTTCTTTGAGGCCAGGGGAATTTTTTTTTTTTTAAGCATCATTTCTATAGATTGGAGAGAAAAGCTATTGATAAACTACATTAATGATAAGATTATCACCAAATAGACATATAAAAATATAAATCCAATGATAGTTATTAGGTACAATTTTGTATGTACTGTGCTATCTCATAAAAGGCTATTTTAAGACAATAAATTATGGTTAAATGATAAACTAGAATAAGGAAAATTGCATATAAAACTTCTTTCTCTGAAATGGTCATAGCAATAAGCTAGGTATGAATCACAGGAGATCCAACATACGTGGCTCCTCTTAACATGGTCAACAGAAAATGAAGTACGGGGTTCATTATACAAAGCTGAATGGTAAATTCAGTGTCAAAGTAAACATTGTGCTGGACAATATTAAACACCCCAGGAAGACTTTCTTCAAGCCTGTTGCAATAGGAGAGTGAGACCAGAATCATTCTGGACTCAACTCCAGTGAACAAAGGGCTACAGGGATTTTTAGTGTTTGGATGAGGGAGAGATCATAAGCCATTTGTGTTTGCTAACTGGTTTTACCCAAAGGAAAAGTAAACTTTCTCCTATTTTCATGACAGGTGGTAATTTTACAACGTAAAGTAAGATGCCCCTCTGAAGTTACCTCCCCCTAAACTGGTGAGTAGGATACTATCCTCTAGATGATTACATTTCAAAGACATGGTTCCCAGGAGGCCCTGAAGAAAGGCAATCCTGGAATGTAAAACTATCAAGAGGCTTTCAAAACATTTACGTCTCAAAGAGGCAGAGAAAGGATTTAAAATTATAAGTTTTCTAAAGTAAAGGCCCTAAGGAAAGTTAAGGCCTAGAATCAGGAATAAGCCCGTCTGAAGTTTAGTCTAGCTGAGGGAATGTTAAGACCTTCCTGGTCATCAGAAACCACAAGGTCATAACTATCCAGCACTTAAAATATTCCTAAAGGGAATATTTGTTGAATGAATGAATGAATAAAATGAGTGAATGAATGAAAAATCAAAATATTGTTTCAATACTTCTGCTATTCTATAAATCAGTGCTTCTCAACCTTTTGTTTTTTATATTATGGCATACATAGAAAATGCTAATATTTGAAAGACTCTATAGGTTAGTTGGCTCAAAGTCAAATTGGACCTGCTCAGCCTTCCAAAGGCCCACCCGTCTTCCTTGAGGGATAATATCTCAGCACGCCTGTAATCTCTTCTAGAGAGTTCTGATAAAGAACTAATTTTAGGAGCGTGAGGAATAGAAATGACCTTGCTAGTTAGTTTAAAATAACACTTTATTTTCCATATCATTATTTCCCCTTTTCCAGTAGAATGATGCCTCAGCTTCCCATCCTGTTGCTGAACACTCCCCTCTCCTCCAGACTGGCTCTTTCCAGTCTCTGCGAACTTCTCTTCTGCTGCTCTCTGCCTGTCCCAGCTAGACACAGTTCCTCAGTTGTGCTGTCACATGGTCTTGATGCCTTTTCTAAAACACTTTGCCCTTTTTCTTCAGCCTATCCAAGGGCCAACCATAACTCAGGACTCAGTCTCATCTTCTTCATTATGCTTTCTTTTACTGCTCCATCCTTCATTGATCTCTCCTCTTCAAATGTTTATTGGCCATTACTACCTGCAGAATTCATTTTAGCACTTCATTAAGTATTGACACAGGGCAGATTACAATTGTTCCATAGGTTTATGTCATGTCTACAGAAATAGATTGTTTTCTTCTAGAAGGCTTTAGTGTTTTTATGCTTTCCCTCTCAGCACAGTAGAATTTTGAAGAATATCTGTTGAATTAAAAATAGATAAGAAAAGTAACCAACATCATACAGCTTTAAGAAAATTTAGCAATAATTGTACTATAATGATTAGTCTTAAGACAAAAAAAGTTGTCTTTCTAGCCAGCATAGGGCTAGAGGAATACACCAGCTATGTTCAAACAACACAACTGAAGTGCAGTTTATTTAGGTACTCTGATTAATAAAAACAATTTAGACAGTCCAATCAAGTATAACTACAAAATAGTAATTCAGTGATTCTAATAACATTCTGTGGAGATGTAGCCAGAATTTCCTCTTTACTATTTTTCCATCCGTTACACGAGACTACTATGTTCTTCATATTAATGCAAATATGTTCTTTCCTTTATGGACAAGGATGTCATATGACAGGCTATAAATTAAAAGGTGGCACCTCTGGCTACTGTGCACTTGGAGATGTTCAAAAGAGTAAGGTACAAAGAGAGAGCCTATTCTGCCTCTTTCCTCACCTCTTTCGATGACTGAGTAAAGCTAAGTTTTGCTGTCAGATAATCTGTTGATATGCTTTTGGGATTGCAAATGACTGCATTTCTAATATCTTACTATTAATTTTCTATCTATATTAAACTCACCGTGATTTGGTATATCTGTTATGCTCCTTTGAAAATTAATTTCAAAGTATATGTTATCTATCCACACTGTAGCTTTTAAAGGAAATCATTTTTTTTAATTATGCTAGATTAATGATTGCAATATTTCCTCATTAAGAATTTCATTTACTCAGAATGGAAATTAAATTATACATTAAAATGAACAGCTTATGTTTTACAGTGAAAAGAAACTTAAGTTTGGTAACATTACTTTCTGGGATATATTGAAAGGCCTTATAACAAATATGGAAATATTAAAATGTACTCTTATTATATATTAATATTACTGTTATTACTGTTTTTACTATCAATTATGACATTTAAGAACCTCCCTTATGAATTTGCAAGTGTCCAAGTCTCTCAAAATTGTAAGTTTCTGTGATAATATAAATGTCCTCTTAAACACCTTTGAATTTCACTGTTTCCAATTGGAATAGAAATACTATAAAAGAAATAGTCCCTTGATTGTTGTTGCTCAAACTGAGCCCACATCTTAATATACTGAGAAGATCAAAGTCTAAAGAAATGGTTTCCTGAGGATAAGTTAACAATTTCCAGTGATATAAAACAAAAATATGTCAAAATTCATTTCTCTTAAACTTGTACCTTAATGTCTTACAACTGCTCCTGGAAGATTTGGGTCCCTGTTCTCTTGCTTTGAGGAAATAATATGTGTTTTTCTTCATACTGATGATATGACTTTATTGACACTTACTAGACATATTTTCAAAGTTTCTAGCTACAAAAATATTGTCAGAACAATGGTTCAAGGGAACTATTATAAAACGGAAATCATTATCTTGTGAGTGTGATGACCATATCTAACCAGCCTACCTCAAACTACTCTTTACAGAAATAACTTGCAATTAATCTACCTGAAAGTATGATCTGAAAATTCAACCTAACGAATAGTAAATATGGGTGTAATGCTTTACTGATATTTTTCAATGGTGACTTGGTAATTGTTAACATTTATTTTGATTTTTTTTTTAGACAAAGATCATTGAGATTGTCTGACAGGTAAATACTTTGACCAATTTATGTCTGTCTTAGAGTAGACTCATCCATTTTAAATCTGAAGAAAACCTAATTAATCCTGAGGCTTCATACAGAGGTGAGGTTACTGTCTTATTAGGCATCAGATTATACTAAGTTTCTATGAGAATGTCACTGATTTCTTCACTTACAATACACTTTTGCCCTCAGCTGACAGAACAATTTAGCTGCACTCCAGGCTTTAGCACAAAATATAACCCCGTCCCCTGAATGTTTGAAGTGATTATCAATGAGAGGATCTACCCATTTCACTATAATATCTTACATTTGTTTAGTTAGCTAATTAGTTTTTAGTTTTCCTAAACCATCAGGAAAGCTTTGTGGAGAATTTATTTCAACGAATTGTATGACTGTGTTACCACCTTGCGTTGAAGAACATGTTATTGTGTTTAACACAGGAGAATCTTTTTTGTAGGAGGATTTTTTTAGGTCTCAGTACAAGAAAAAACTGTCACTTTAGTGAAATAGTTTTTAAAATTTGAGAAATAGTAAAAGCTTGTAAATGATGTTGTTCACCTCTGTGCTTTGGCTTCTAGGAAACTCAGAAATTTATTACCTATTTCTAGCAACTTGTGGGATATATGCTCTTCTAGTAGTTTCTGATTTAATTTTATTTCCATTCCCTCAGTTTGACTTTGACCTGATTTCTACCTCTATGTACTTTCTCCAAATTCTTTGGAAATGAGGCCACTTCCAATAGAATAATTATTTGAAATTCTTCACCTTTAGAAACTTCAAAGTGGGTCAATACTTATCTCAGAAAAGAAAGAATAGATGCCAGTTAAGAGGAAGAGGGAAGGAGTAAAGGCATCTGTAGAGTTCAAACCATGTTGGACATTCTTTTAAACATCTCATCTAACCATCATATCAACCATATAAGCCAATATAATAGTAGCTATTACGACAGAAAACTTATTTTTTCCAAGTGTTCATTCAAGTTCTTTGCATATATTTAAACATTTAACCTAACAGTCTTTTAAAGTACATACTAGGATTATCCATGAGGCTGAAATAGGTTAAATATCTTGACTCACATCATAGTAGTGTGCAGAGAAATAAGGATCCAAATCCAGATGTTCCCGCTCCAGAGCCTCTACTCTTAGCATGCCATGCTTTTCCTTATCATTCCCATTTAACCAGTAAGGAGACTTTGAACCTCTAACTGTATAAGTAGTTTGATATAGTCAGCGAGTGCTGGAACCTAGACTGGGAACCAGTCTGTTGATGTTAGAACCTGTACTTTTGCTCTCTGTATCACGATGTCTTCCAACCCCCCCCCCCTTTTTTTTTTTGTCCCAGGAAATACTTTATTCCAATGTTCTAAAAGTACCTTTTCACGAAACCTTGTGTAAATGTAGTTATTTAGGTAAAAGTTTCCCACCATAAGAGAAGTTTGGGAAATACTGAATTAAAGTTAAAATTACCCATGCCTAGGAATATTTCAGAACCTTTAGGCTAGTAATAAGCTTCTCAAATTTACTTGACAATAAAGCTATTTTGATTTCTCTTAACTGTCTCCCTTGGATGAGTAATCCATAGACCACAATTTAGGAAACACTAATTTGCTGTATTTCAGATTATTTTACATTTCTTACAACTTTGTGAATCCTCAACGGCTTCATGAGGATAACATAGTAGTGACTGGAATAATCAAACCTAACATTTACAAAATGCAGAAATTTGAAATCAGAAGGCATGATTAAACCAACTAAACTATCTTATCTGTTGATATAAGATCATTTTCTTATCTCTATTTTGTCAATAAAATGACCAAATTAGAATAACTTTAAGAAATAAATTGGCATCTATGTCTTTGTATGTTAAAAAGACAAAAAAAAGCAAAACTCAAACCCACCACTAATAAAGTAGTTCTTAAAGGGTATAATAGGGAATCTCTAGAGAAATACTCAAATCACATAGTGTGAAAACAGACACAACTATTGTGAGTATGTAGGACAAATTTTATTTCACTTGTAACACATGGGTGAATTTCCTCTGGATCATTTAAAACTGTTCTTTACTTCTTCCTTAATTTTTCATTTGTTTGTTTGCTGATACTAACATTTTATTTGGCACATGTTTACATATTTGCCAGGGCAAAAGTGGGTAAAAATAAGATAATTGCAAACATCTCATGGAAGGCAAAATTACACTAAATTTCTAAGTGTAAAAAGATGAGAACATTTGTTTACTGAACATAGATCAAAAAATAGATATGTGGCTTATTTAAAGTAATAATGATTTTACCAGCATAAGATCAGAAGCACAAAAAAATCCTTAAATATCAATTGTTATAGATTACTGCAGCTTTTGTGGTCATACAATGCTGCATAATTTTCAATTAAATCAACATAACAATTTTCTGAGATAAACTGATACCATCCTCTTGTGATGCTAAATATTATCACAACTCTTTAAAAAACTTCCTTGCTAAGAACTCATTTACTTACAGATATTAAATACATAAACTTGGTTGTGTTTAAATTCATATATCAATACTTGATTAAAAATAAAAACCAAAAGGAAGAGGAAACAGCAGTGTTGGCTGAATTTAAATTATAAGATATTTTAGAAGAAAGTTTATAGATTTCTGGTTATTACTTTGAACAACTACAAACTAAATTATAAATTGGTGTTAGTAAAATGAACAAAATCAATGCAAAATAATTTACAAGTAGCTTACTGTAGATTTATATCTCATAATACTAAATGTCCAGATTATTTTGTTAGTTTTAAAATTCATACATAATGAGAATTATGCAAACAACGTCTAACTCATTATATGTGTTGAATCAGTAGGGTTCAATTAATTTTCTCTAGAAGTGTTTTAGCTGTAATATCCTATGGGCAAAATATTTTGGTAGTAGACTAAATGTATGTACTATCTGTTCCATTAGTATCTTAGAGTAGTAGACCATGCTAACTCTTCTAGTCAACTGTTATATGACTGCTGGGAAAATATAAATAGTTTAGTCAGGCCCCCTCCCCTCAGGTCTGGTTGGATGTGGTGCAGCACATTCTTTGCAAACAAGTTGTGTGTGGGTGGGTGGAGCTAGTGTGCATGCACGCCAATGTGTCTTTTTAGTTTTGTTGCTATTGTGTGTTCCAGAGAATTGTGTGGAGTAGCGGCCCTGACTTGCTGGCAGCAGAGACTTTGTGTCTAAAAATAGAGCATATTTACTTTGCAGGCAGCTGATCAGTTTTCCTTTGGACTTTGCTAGTAGCAGTTGAGTTTCTGGTTTCTCTTTGGACTGCCTAGCTCTCAGATGTGTGTGTGCTGAATAAAGACTACTCTTTCTTCACCTACAGCTCCAAGGACCTTTTTTCCAGTTACCTAGCTCATAGACCTGCGTGTGAAGGGTTTGTGACTCAGTCTGGAAAATGGGCTTGAGGGGTCTGTGAGGTCCAGACCCTGCCCTACCTCTACAATGACTTTAACTGGAACCTCCCTGGGCCATGGTTTTCTCAATTATCACATGGAAATAATGGTACCTCCTTTGAAAAAAAATTACAAAAGTTATATTAGTTTTTTCTATTGTTGTGTAACAAATTACAACAAATTTAGTGGCTTGAAATGACAACATTTATTATCTCAAAGTTCTGTAGGTCAGAAGACTGGGCACACTATGGTTCAACTGGGTCCTCTGCTTAGGGCCTCACAAGGGCAAAAGTAAGGCATCAGCTTACCTGGGCTATTTCTGGAGGTTCTGTGTTAAAATTCACCTTCAATCTCATTCAGGCTGTTGGCAGAATTTAGTTCCTCACAGTTGTAGAACTGAGGTATCTGATACTCTCTATTTTCAGAACCAGCAGCAATATGTTCAATCCTCACATGCTTTAAATCTCTTTCTATTCCTTTCTTTATTTTCAATTAATTTAAAGACTTTCCTTTTTTTATTGTTCCATATAAATGTCTGGATAGTTCTTTCCATTTCTGAGAAAAATGTCTTTGGAATTTTGATGGGGATTTCATTAAATTTGTATATCACTTTGGGTAGTATGGACATGCTGAGCAAAAAAAATAAAGCTGGAGGCATAACACTACCTGACTTTAAGCTATACTACAAAGCTATACTAACCAAAACAGTATGGTATTGGCATGAAAACAGACACACTGACCAATGGAATAGAATAGAGAATCCAGAAATCAACACACACACTTACTTCCCTCTGATCTTTGACAAAGGCACCAAGCCTATTCACTGGGGAAGGGACTGCCTCTTCAGCAAATGGTGCTGGGATAACTGGATATCCATATGCAGGAGAATGAAACTAGATCCATACCTCTCGCCGTATACTAAAATCAACTCAAAATGGATTAAGGATTTAAATATACACCCTGAAACAATAAAACTTCTTAAAGAAAACATAGGAGAAACACTTCAGGAAATAGGACTGGGCACAGACTTCATGAATACGACCCCAAAAGCATGGGCAACCAAAGGAAAAATAAACAAATGGGATTATATCAAACTAAAAAGCTTCTGCACAGCGAAAGAAACAATTAACAGAGTTAAAAGACAACCAACAGAGTGGGAGAAAATATTTGCAAAATATACATCTGACAAAGGATTAATATCCAGAATATATAAGGAACTCAAACAACTTTACAAGAAGAAAACAAGCAACCCAATTAAAAAATGGGCAAAAGAGCTAAGTAGGCATTTCTCTAAGGAAGATATACAAATGGCCAGCAGACATATGAAAAAATGCTCAACATCACTCAGCATCCGGGAAATGCAAATCAAAACCACATTGAGATACCATCTAACCCCAGTTAGGATGGCTAAAATCCAAAAGACTATGAACGATAAATGCTGGCGAGGTTGCAGAGAAAAAGGAATTCTCATACATTGTTGGTGGGACTGCAAAATGGTGCAGCCTCTATGGAAAATGGTATGGAGGTTCCTCAAACAATTGCAGATAGATCTACCATACGACCCAGCTATCCCACTGTTGGGAATATACCCAGAGGAATGGAAATCATCAAGTCAAAGGTATACCTGTTCCCCAATGTTCATCACAGCACTCTTTACAATAGCCAAGAGTTGGAACCAGCCCAAATGCCCATCATCAGATGAGTGGATACGGAAAATGTGGTACATCTACACAATGGAATACTACTCAGCTATAAAAACGAATGAAATACTTCCATTTGCAACAACATGGATGGACCTTGAGAGAATTATATTAAGTGAAACAAGTCAGGCACAGAAAGAGAAATACCACATGTTCTCACTTATTGGTGGGAGCTAAAAATTAATATATAAATTCACACACACACACACACACACACACACACACACACACACACACACACACACACACACACACACACACACACACACAAACCGAGGGGGTGGGAAGAAGATATAACAACCACAATTATTTGAAGTTGATACGACAAGCAAACCGAAAGGACATTGTTGGGGGGTGGGGGGGGAGGGAGAAGGGAGGGAGGTTTTGGTGATGGGGAGCAATAATCAGCCACAATGTATATCGACAAAATAAAACTAAAAAAAAAAAAAAAAAAAAAGACTTTCCTTTTTAGAACATTTTTATATTTACATAAAAAATGAGCAGATAGCACATAATTTCCATATACCCTTCTTCCCACCAAACAGTTTTCCTAAACATTAACATCTTGCATTAGTGTGGTATATTAGTTACAATTATTGAACTGATAGTATTGGCTATTTTATTAAATAGGTAATTTTACTAAAATCTATGGATCGCATTAAAGTTCACTCTTTGTGTTGCAGTGTTTTATGGGTTTTGACAAATGCATTTTATGCTTCCACTGTTAACTCCTTATGCTGAATAGTTTCATCTCTATAAACATCCCCTGTGTTTTACCTATTCATCCCTTTTCTCCTCCAACCAAACTCCTGGCAACCACTGATCTTTTTACTCTCTATTGTTTTGCATTTTCCAAAATTTTGTACAGTTTATAATCATATAATATGTAGCCTTTCGGACTGGCTTCTTTCACTTAACAGCATGCATTTAAGATTCCTCCATGTCTTTTCATGGCTTGATAGTACATTTATTTTTATCTTTGAATAGCACTCCATTGTAGGCATGTACTGCAATTGGTTAATTCTTTCACCTATTGAAGAATGTCTTGGTTGCTTCCAGTATATGGCAATTGTAGATATGGCTCCTATAGTTATTGATTGTCGGGCCTTAAAAACTAACACCACCTTAAGTGACATTACCAGCGGCGCCATTATGGGCCCACAAGGGCGTATTAACGTGGCAGCCTAGGACGGCACCTAGAGGAAGTAGGGTGGGAGTGTCTGCAGGAACCTTGCCTTAGCCCTTATTGGCCAAATAGGCGCTTCCGTGCTCCTGAACATTGCGTGATTGCGATAGCTAGGCATTGAGACAGGATGCATGCTCTTGTAAACTTTAAGCTGATTGGAGGATGTAAAAACCTCCCTTCCCCATTTGCCTTTAAAAGCAAGTGCTTGTGTGATAATAAATGGAACTGCTGGACAGAACTTCTGCCACGTCTGAGTGTCCTTTAATGGGCTGGTTGGGGCCGGCAGCTGTGCTCACCTCTCTTCATGGCTCTCTTCCCCTGTCTCCTTCCAACAGGGACTGGAGGGAAAGAGGAATTCGGGCCATTTGCTCACCCACCAAAAGGGACACCCAGGGAAAGACTAATGACGGTCGACCCGACAATTGATGTGTAGATTTTTGTGTGAATGTAAGTTTTCAACTCAATAGTCTAAACACCTGGGAGAAGATTTCTGGGTCATACGGTGAGACTCTGGTTAGCTTTGTAAGAAGCTATCAAAATGTCCTCCAAAGTAGCTGTACCATTTTGCATTCTCACCAATAATTAAGATGTTCTTTTTCTCCACAACCTTATCAGCATTTGGTATTATCAGTTTTGTTTTGTTTTATGCATTTAAATAAGTGTATAGTGTATCTCACTGTTGTTTTAATTTGCAATTCTCTAATGACATATGATGTTGAGCATCTTTTCATATGCTTATATGCCATCTGTATATCCTCTCCAGTGAAGTATCTATGAAGATCTTTTGCCTGTTTTTAAATTTAATTGCTTATTTTCTTATCGATGAGTTTTAAGAGTTCTTTTTATATTTTAGATATAAGCTTTTTATCAGATATGTGTTTTGCCAGCATTTTCTCCAATTCTGGGCTGACTTTCCCTTTTGTCATATCTCTCTGATTTCCAGTTATGCCCTTATGCATGAGAATGTACTGTTGTAAAGGCTCATTAGTTGCATTAGGTACTACTGGATAATATCCCTACATACAGAATAATGTCCACATTTAAGGACAACAATTAGTAACCTTAGTTATATCTACAAAGTTTCTTTGCCATATAATGCAACATATTCATGTATATGACACTGTTGGTTAAAGATCATGGGATTCAAAATTCTGTCTGCCAGAAAGACTGAGAAAATATATGAAAATACCTAGGACAATGACACACAGACAGTACTTCATACATGTTAGTTCCTCCACATGCAGAACTCCTTTTATGTAATTTGAATATTTGTTCCCATTTGAGGTTATAAGAGATTTTATTTTTGCTGACTACATAAAAACACCCAACTATCACTTCTATATGCTTAAGTCCTAAAACTCTATCTCCAAGTTAGTCTTTCAGATTTATTTATCTTACATGCAGAAGGAGAGTTTGTATATTTAAAATGCATCCTTCAATTCAGAGGATTTCAGGATTAGAAAACACAGTCTTATCAACTCAACCCAGAATGTGGTGGATGCCGTCAATAATTACCATTTGACAGCAAAATATTCCATAGCTGTCATTCTAATTTTTGTGACCATAATTGAGCCATTTTAGCTGAAGGAATTTGTTTACAAAATATTATAAAAGGATGAAAAAAATGTAACCTCTTGGAAAAGAGTAAAAATTAAATTATTCATTAATATAGTCTGATCAGAGTATCTACATGTTGGAAAATTGTTTCCCCTAATGGCAGTATCATAGCAGAACTTTCTTTTATGTGGAAGTAAGATGTACTGATTTGACAATGATGGCACTGGAGCTATTTTCCCATTGAAGTTGTTAAAGACTTATATAGACAATGTTGTAACAATAAGGAAAATTTATATTTTAAATTTGAATGATCAAATTATGTTCCACCCTATCATCTGTCTGGTGTATATTTTACTTGTACATAAAAAGAGTGTGTATTCTTCAATTGTAGGGTACTGTCAAATATCAATTAGGTCAATTTGATTAATAGTGTTATTGAAATCTTTCATATTCTCACTGATTATTTCCTGGTTTTTATATCAAATACTGCATGAAAGAACTAGAGTCTCGAAGTATGATTGTGTGTTTGTCTCTTGCCCTTACTTTTGTGAATTTTTGCCTCAAGTATTTTGAAGCTGTGTATCTCAGTATATATTTGCTTAGGATTGTTTTTTATATTGTGATTTTTTTCTAAAAATTTACTTCACTAATACTACATTTCTAGTAACATTTTTGTTTTAAAGTCAATTTTTTCTGATATTAATAGTCACATCAGGCTTATTACACTTTGCATTTGCTTGTTATCTTATCCCACTCTTATATTTCCAACTTCAATATGTTTGTATATTTCAGGTGTGTTTCTTGTGGCCAACAGGTAGTTGGGTATTATTTATTTATCTATTCTGCCCTTTAATTGGAGTTTTGGTCTATTTATAACTAATGTAATGGTTAACATATTTGTGGTTAATTTTGTCATCTTGCTATGTGTTTTTTATCATATTTATTTTTTTCTGGAGAACAGATTTAGGCCTTTTTAATTTTTTTATTTCAACATTCACTTGTACATATTTATAAGGCACAGTGTGTTGTTTCAATACATGCATATACTGCACAATAATTCACTTAGGGTAGATAGCATAGTTTAGTACTCCTTAGTTCACCACTTCTCCTCTTCCCTATCCTGCTACCCTCCTGGCCTCTGGTAACTATTATACCACCATCTGCTTCTATAATAATCACTTTTTTTTTGATTCCACATATGAGTGAGATCACGCAGTATTTGTCTTTCTGTACCTGACTTCACTTAACATGTTGGTTGTCAGTTCCATCCATGTTGCTGCAAATTATAGGATATAATTCCTATTATAGCTGAATAGTATTCCATTGTATGTGTGTATGTGTGTGTGTATATATATATATATATCACAGTTTTTTTGTCCATTCTTCCACTGGCAATTAGGTTGATTTCATCTCTTGGCTATCGTGAACAGCATTGCACTTAACATGTGAGTGCAGGTATCTTTTTGATATAATGATTTCATTTCCTTTGGGAGTATACCCAGTAGTGGGATAGCTGGGGCATAAGGTAGATCTATTTTTAGTTCTCTGAGATACCTCCATACTGTTGTCTACAATGGCTGTACCAATTTACATTCCCATCAGCAATGTAGGAGAATTCCCTTTTCTCTGCATCTTTGCCAGGATTTGTTAATTTCTGTCTATTGATAATAGCCATTCTAACTGGGGTGAGATGGTATATTATTGTGGTTTTATTTTGCATTTCCCTGATGGTTAGTGATTCTGAGCATTTTTTCATTTTCTTGTTGGTCGTTTGTATGTCTTTTTTTGAGAAATATCTGTTCAGGTCCTCTGCCTATTTTTAATTTTAATTTTATTTTTTTCTGAAAAATTTATTTATTTTTGATCATACATGTTCATGGAGTACAGAGTCATCTATAAGTATTTGTGTACATAATGTGATTATTAAATCAATATTATTAGCATGTTCATCATTAGAGATCATAATTATTGTTTGTGTCTCTTACCCAATTACTCCTTAACACCCCATTCCCCCCTTTACCACCTTTGGTAACTATAGGTCTGTTCTCTCCTGAAAGTTCAATGTTTTACTGTGGTCTTCCTTTTTCTTTCTTTCTTTCTTTCTTAGTTCTCATTTCTGAGTGAGGACATGTGGTAATTTTCACTCTGTGCCTGGCTTATTTCACTTACCATAATTTTCTCTAAGCTCATCCATGTTGCTGCAAATGGCAGAATTTCATTCTCTTCTATGGCCAAGTACTATTCCATTGTGTATATATACCACATTTTCCTTATCCAGTCATCTGTTGATGGACATTTAAGTTGGTTCCATATCTTGGCTATTGGGAATAGAGCTGTAATGGGACTGCAGGTATCCCTTCAATTTAATGATTTCCATTCCTTTGGGTATATATCCAGAAATGGGATTGCTGGATTATATGGTAGTTCTATCTGTAGTTGTTTGAGAAACCTCCATATTGTTTTCCATAAAGGCTGTGCTAATTTACGGTCCAGCCCCCATTATAGAAGAGTTCCTTTTTCTCCACATCCTCTCCAACATTTGTTAGTCTTAGTCATTTTGATAATAGCCAGTCTAACTGGAGTGTGATGATATTTCAATGTGGTTTTGATTTGCATTTCCCTGATGCTTAATGATGTTGAACGTTTTTTCATGTACCTGTTGGCCATTTGTATGTCTTCGAGAAATGCCTATTCAGCTTTTTTGCCCATTTTTTAAATTGGATTATTTGATTTTTTTACACTAAAGTTGTTTGAGTTCCTCACATATTCTGGATATTAAACCCTTGTTGGATGTATAATTTGCAAATATTTTCTCCTATTTTGCAGGTTGTCTTTTCACTCTATTGATTGTTTCCTTTGCAGTGCAGAAGTTTTTAGTTTGATATAATCCCATTTGTCCATTTTTTCTTTTGTCGCTTGTGCTTTTGGGGTCTTACTCAAGTGTTTCTTCTATGTTTTTTTATTTTCAAACACATATCTTTATAGCTCCTTGTTTATTCTTTCCTTTTCTGAAATCTTTTGAGTAAAGTACGTTTTAGTATTCCATTTTATCTTCTCTTTTTACTTTTAATCTATTCTACTTGTACAGAATTTTTTAATTGTTATTCTAGATAATTGTTACTCTTAATTATGTTTTTTAAGTTATCATAGTCAACTATAATAACTACTCTATTGTGTGTTTAGTATAGTAAATACTCATACTATTGCTATATTAGTAATACTCATTAGAATACTTAATAAATAAATTAAGAAACTTATAACAGGATAATCCCAACTTCCTCCTTCCAATTTTTGTGCTCTTGGGATTGCACATTTTTCTTATAAAAATGTAGTAAAACACTGAAACCATTATTATTTCTAAGTTAAGTATATATGTTTATATTCACATAAAATTACATAAGTATCATTTATCATTTTTATACACACACGTATATATAAAATATGACCATTCCAACAAATTCAATACTTTATTTGGTATCACCTGTTTTTAGGCAGAAGAATATCTTTCAGCATTTTGTTCATTACAGGACTGCTGAATTTCAACTTTCTTAACGTTGCCTTTTTGAAATGTCTTTATTTAATATTAGTTTTTGAAGTATATTTTCACTGTGTGTAAATTTTAGATTGAGATGTTTTTCTTTTTTGTTTAGCCCTTTAAAGATATCATTGTCTCCTGTACCCCACTTTTCTCACTAAAACTCAGCTGTAATTCTTATTTATAGTATTTAATGTATCTTTGTGCTCTGGCTGCTGTTAAGATTTTTCTCTCTTCTTTCCAATTTAGCCAGTTTATTATGATGTTCCTAGGTGAGTTTTTTGTTGTTGTTATTATTGTTGTTGTTTTTGTTTATTTGCTGTTTTTCTTGTGTGCAATTTGCTGATATCCTTTATTATTTTATCTTCATATAATTATTTTGCCCAATTTCTTTCTCTCCTTCTTCTGGAACCCTCCCTCACTACTCACATATTAGTCTATTTGATATTGCCCCACATATCTTAGCTACTTCATTCCAATTTTTTAGTCTTTTATCTTTTAATGTTTTTTTGTTTGGTTAATTTCTAATGATCTTTCTTTAAATTCACAGGATTTTTCTCTGTCCAGTATTCTGAAATACCACAGCAATAACTTATGATCTATTTTTTATTTTAACATTTATAATATATGTTTCTATCTCTATGAATATATTCTCATCTATGTACACCTATTTCTGTCTTATTTGCTAGATTCTAATTATAGTTATTTTAAATGTCTTGCTTGTTAATTTAACTTTTGATCTATATCTGCAGATTTTCTCTTGGCTAAAGCTCACATTTTCTTGTATTTTTACAAATGTTGTAATGTTTTATTGTGCACCACATATGGTTTGTAAAAGAACAGTAGAGAGAAAAGGAAATATTATTTACCATTAAATATTTACTCATTCTTTTGTTAGACTGTTAATGTAGAAAGTTGAGTGAATCTAATCTGAGATTTATTTGCATCTCGGCTTCATCATAGCTTTAGTTGTATTCATTTAACCACCATATATCACATTTTTCCTGCAGCAATATTTGTGGTATGAATATCAGTTAGAATCAGGATATCTCTCTATAGCTGATATGCTAGTTCTCTGAACCATGTAAGGGTCCTATCTGCTTTACAGGTTGGCTGACAACTTTTTGGGAAGTCAGTTTGCTCCCCAGTTTTCTGCCTTTCAGGTGATTTCTATTCTCCATCTACTCTGCCACCAGCCTTTGGAGAACATCTACTGTACACTTAGTGATAGCCTGCAAACTTTCACAAGAATTTCTTTCAGTCTTTCTCAGTCTTTGGAAGGCCTCTTGTGCGGAGATAGTGAATGCCTGAAGATCACAGAGGGGTTTCTCAGCTCATCCAACTTGCCCCCGGGGTTGGCAGCTATTGCCTTGCACTTGGTAATGATGCAGAAAAATATTGAGCAGCTTTTGTTTGTTCTCCTGCCTTGACTACAACCTTTAGCAGAATTTTGCTTTGCATTTGAAGAATGCTCCATCTACATTTGAGGAGTTTTGTTGGCTCTTCTGGTTTATTCCCAGACTCTAATGCACTGCCCTAATGCACACTTTGGGTACAGACTCATTCTGAGTTTGAGGTTCATCAGGGTTCAAATCCATTGTAACAAGCCACACTATATACCTTCAAAATATTTGTGATTATAGTGATTGGACAGCCAAAAGAAAATAGTAGATTATACTAGTCAATGTAAGAGCATTCAGATTGATTTCTATATGTTCATAATTCCTTGATCTGTGGAGGATGTTAGTCTAGAGCTGATCTACTGTGAGCAGGTTTTGCTTGCTCCTTGGCTATGCTTTATCTACTATCCAATGGGGGGAGAGGGGCAGGTTGTTTGCATACTTATATTAATAAAAACATTTTCAAGTTAAAGGGATTTTCTCATGAAGAAAAATACTTTCCCACATTGATGTCTTCTTAACATTCTTATAACCTGTGGAAAAGTTTAGCAGGATTGAAAGATTGGAACAGTTCATTTTTCATAATGGTTACCAAGTTTGGCTGCTTATTGGAATGACCTATCAAGATTTATAAAAAGCACAAATATCCTGTCTATACTACTCCACTCCCCAAGTCCTATTTTTTACAACAGAAATCTATGAGATGGAGTTCAGGAATAATTATTTTTTTAAAAAATATTAATTTATTCTGACTGGTCAGATGTTTGGGAACCACTGTACCAGGGTTATTATTATTATTTCTTAAGTGCAGAGGGAGAATTTTTTTAAAAAGCAAGTAGTTATATAAAAAGTAAGTTTACAATCATCAGCAGTTTGGCCCAACAAATTTCTTCCGTATAATTAGACTCCGTTTGTGTTGAAGAACTGGAGTTTCATTCTAAATGATTTGAATGAATATCTCTTATTTGTATTATTCTCTTTATCTTTTAAACCCCAAGAAAACATATGAAATATTTTAAGACATTATCTCCTTCCCTGCACAGTATTTCTAAAAAGAGGGTGGCAAGATATTTTACATTTATTTTCACAGGTCTGTACCACTAAAGAGGGCAAGGTCCTGGCTCTGAGAAATTTCTTTTCCTTTTAACTGGGAAGAAAGTTCAGGGACTAAACTATTCCAAAACATGAGAAATAAATGTTAAGTTCTACAAAATTTTGGGGCAAGTAGCACATAGGAAAGCATTGAAAGCATCATGCTTTTTCTTAGTAATAAAAGCCTGAACAAAGAACCAATTTAAGTGAAAGGTGGATTTTGAAATTATTTTTCATATCCTTGTCTGTTTAACAGGAACTGGAGACAGAGATAACCATGCCTAGGAAAAAAGTACTGGAAACCTAATTTAATCTAAGTCACACTCAATAGTAGATTCACTTGGGGACATAGTTTAGACTGAATTATAACGGTTAGTTAGCAAGTTATGGAGAATAATACTATGAAGACAGGATCCTGAGTTGAATCAATTTTATCTTCCATATAGCAATGAGTTCCAACCTCCAGATATATAGTTATCTGACAAACACATATTATTTCTAGCAAAAGGTTCTTAACAAGAGTGGGTGCATATATATTAACATCATAATCACCTAATACAAATACATAAATTACTAATTTATCATAGACTGTGTATGTAAGAAGTTGCATAAAATAAGAATGGCATTAACTATGAGAAGAGTGCATTCCAGGAACTGATAGACTATTTATAATGTACATTAAATTTCTAAATTATTTAAGAGTTTGCCAAATGCTTTGCCTATATCATCTGAGTCGATCTTTAAATTAAACTACAATATGCCCATGTTCGAGGTTGAACAATGATTATCAAAGATATCAAGGCTTAATCTCTAGAACTTGTAAATGTTACCTTACTTAAAAAAAAAAAAAGGAATTTGCAGATGTGATTAAGACTTCTGTTATGAGGAGATTACCCTGGATTACTGTGGTGGGCAATACATGCCATAACAATTACCTTTATATAACAGAGGGAGAGAGAAATTTCACACAGTCAGAAGAGGAGGAGGAGATGTGTTCATGAAGGCAGAAATTGGAGTGATGTAACCACCAGTTAAATAATGCCTACCGCCACTAGGATGGAAGAAAGAACAGATTCTCCCCTAGAGCCTCCAAAGGGGGTATGGATCTGTGAACAAATGGATTTTGGACTTCTGGCCTCCAGAATTTAGACAATAAATTAGGTTAATTTAAGCCACTCAGGTTTTGGCAATTTGTTACAGAAGCCACAAGAAAATAATACAGCCTCTTTTGCAGATACATCCTTGAAATAATTTGGGACAAAAGAAGTTATTACTATTTGTCAGGCATGCAAAAATGCAAAAGATTCATGGAGAATTGTCTTCCAGCAATATCCATCCTTCATTTTTACACTGCTGTGGTGAAATTTCTCAATTGTATACCACTCTGTCCTTCACTGGATTATCTGACCAGCAGAGGCTAGAACAAACTCCATTCCATTTGCCTCATATGACATTTAATTAAGGATGCCATCTACAGGACTTAAAATAGCAGAATGAACCCATCTATGGTATTGACCTTAAACATGACCACTCAGATCCTAGAATCAACCAGATGAACGAAACCTATAAATTATTACAGTCCACTTTAGAAAGCCAGGTGGCTTCCTACTTATGTTTCTGCATTGACATTTCCACTTGGCCTGAGCCATTAATCCAGGTATAGCAGGATATGTTAGCAATTGCTCAGATTATATCCTGGCCAATAAAGAGAATATCTATAGCAATTCTAGCATCTCTAACATCCCTAATCAGTGAGTTGAATTGAGGCTGACCCAAAAGCCTTCCACTCCAAGATAGTCTTATTGGTCACTTCAGCTAAGTCAAGACAGATATTGTACCACTTTTTCTAATTTGATGACTCACATTGTAGAAATAGCTGCCAAAAAGGAGCAAATAAATAAAGAGTCAGTTATCCCTCCACCAGTCTACTTTGGGTAACAGAAAGCAGTGTTATTTTGGAGCAAACTCCTCAGTTTTCTAAGGTCAATGGTTTATTGGTGGTGTTTCCTTAAAGATTTGAAAGTCACTTCCAACTATTTCTGAGATGCAAATTACAATGTTTTTGGAAGGGAGACAAATATCTAGCTTCCACACAAGGACTATAGCACCAGAGATATGCACATGCTGTCCCAGAGCGGAGGGAGATATGTCTTATGATTTTTGACGTCTTGCTTGTGGGACCTCGAATAGTCAGTTTTGAGGCAGAAGTTGACACTGCCTCGAATGCATCCTCCAGCCCCATTTGTAGACCTTAGAATAGAGTCTAGTCTCTGATTTTGGAGAGACTGTCAGTCCAATCCATTTTGTTTATGTCATTACTGAGTGGTATTCATTTTCCCTATGCAGTGACTGAGTATGTGGATGGGAAAGACTTCTAGAGGTGTTGGGGAGATTTTTGTGAGGAAGGTGCAGGAGCGGAATCATTCCCTGTTGTTCGAGAGACTTTTTGTTGAAGTTAGGGAAAAAGGTAGTTAAATTGTGGTTAGACTTGTCTAGTTGGGACAGACAATCCAGCAAACATTTTAAGGTATGTGTGTTTGGTAAGGCTACAACAAACTGTTTGTTGTAGCCTTACCAAAACATTTTTCTTGATATGGAAGGACAGGGGGCAGATCTGAAACACCAAAGATCGTTAATGTTCCTTCCTCCTCTACACCCGAAGGGCCTAATGTGTTGCTTCCGCAGGTGCCAGACTAGTTGCTTTACCTCCAGTATCAGAAAATTGGTGCTTCTAATTCCATTAAGTAGAACTTCACCTTTTCAAATATTTCCTGCTCATACCCAGAGCTTTCATATAGTGGGGTCAGATGCGAAGGACAAGGGTATTTTTATAAAACTCACAGAGAACCATTATGTCTCTCTCTTTGATTTGGACAGCTGTGTACTCAGTCAAGTGGTCATTATGCTTATGATCTTTTACCATATCAATTCAACAAAAGAATGTAGGTGGCTGACCTAAAATTAATTTTAAATTGCCCAGGCCCTTTTTGCCAGTTTGCCACCTAGAAAGAATGTTAATCAGGCTAGCCTGGGGTTCTTGTTAAAGGAAATAAAGAACAGTCCCGCCCAGGAATGTCAGGACAGAATTTTGAAGTTATGATATCATCACATAAAGATCAAAGGTCTGGTACAGTTGATTTGGCAGGAATGAGCAGGGGAAGCACCCATGAAACGTGGCCTTCCTCACCTAGAGAAAACTGGGTCAGATTTTGCTTCCACTGATGGACTGATTTGCTTAAGACAATTGAGTGGGGGCTATAATTTCCTATGGAGAATTAGTTGCCACTTTTTCATGTGAAATCAGGGTGCTGCTGAGACTAGGCCAGCTGTGTTCCTATATATACCATTTCTGTCTGGCAAGGGAAGATTTGTGGACCTTCCTTCCTTACTAATCATTCAATCCGAGGTGACCAACCCCATACTTGAAATATCAGGGTGAACATTAATAAGGACTTCATTGACCAGGCATTCACTGTTGACAAGAGCCCAATAGCAGGCAAAATGATTGCTTTTCAAAAAAGGTGGAACTATTATATGCATCAGGGAGGTGATGAGTACAAAACCCAAAGAGATTTCTCTAGAGCAGGTTTTACTAGAGCCTCTAATTGGCAAAACCATCAGCTGTAATGAGTTATAACTCAAAAGTGTCATTAGGTATGGAGAACCTGTGTTTAGTGTGACAGAGAAACATAACTTTTACCTTAATTTAATTTAACTGTTTTAAATGTGAATGATGACATGTGACTAGTGGCTGTTGTATTGGACAACACAGGTCTATATAAATATTACCTCACTGAATTACATATTAACCAAAGGATAAAAGGAGACGAAAAGAAAAACTACACATGGGTTCTATAAAGAATAGTCTGGAAGAACAAGGGCAGTATCTTACTGTACTAAAGATTTTAATAAATTGTAGGTTTCTGAAACATATTTACCATATTGATCAGAAGAAAATTTAAAGAAAATACTGTCATTAACAAAATGATAAGAATGACAGAGAGCAGAGGCCAAACTATGAATTAAAGATGTTTCTGATAATAAAGGGGAAACAACTGAAACAAAATCAGTAATCAAAGATAAAATAATTTAAAAGAATCTCTGCAGAGGCTAAAAAAATCATAAGTATGTAGACCAAGAGACCTCATTAAATTTTAGATTGAATTAATGAAAAGAGACACTAAGGAAAATCCTCTTAAACTTTCCATAAAAGGCTAATGAAAATAATTCTACACCTACCTACATTGTCTACAAAAGAAGAAAAATTAAGCTGTTTTTAGTTTTTTACTTGCAGTAAAATATGCATGTGCTAATAGAGTCTATAGAGTTTTGAAAGACAGGAGTTTAGTGTCCCCCAAATTCTATAATAATCTAATTGGTTTTGATATTTGAAGGAAAGAAAAAAAAATTCTCAAAGTACTCAAGGGGTCAAAAACATTACTAACCATGAATATTTCTGGACGATAATGATTGAAAAACAACCTAATCAGCTAAGAGTTTTCTCAAAGCAGAAACACCAGAATGTAAAATTATCAGTGTATCTGAATAGGTGGTAAGCACTGAAAGTAGTTGTATTAGTCAGGGTTCTCCAGAGAGACAGAATCAATAGGATATGTTATAATTATTTGAGAAAGATTTGTTAGAGGAATTAGCTCACGTGACTATGAAGAAAAGTCCCACATTAGGCCGTCTGTAAACTGGATGCTGGTAGCGTGGCTCAGTCCAAGCCCAAAGGCCTCAAAACCGAGGAAGCTGATGGTGTCGTTGGTGTAAGTTCTGGAACCCGAAAGCTGAAAAGTCTCGAGCTCTGATGTCCACAGACAGGAAAGAAGAGTGTATCTCAGCTCCCTCAGATCGAGAGAGAGCTTCATCTCTTTCCTCTGTCTTTTGTTCTCTCTGGATCCCCTGCAGATTAGATGGTTCCCACCCACACTGAGGGTAGGTCTTTCCCACCCAGTCCACTCAGACTCTCATACCAATCTCTGCTGGAAACACCCTCATGGACAAACCTGAACAGATAGCTTTACCAGGTTTCTTAGCATTCCTTCATCTAACCAAGTTGACAGCTAGAATTAACCTTCACAAGTTAAATCAAGTTACATCCAAAAATACTTTTAAATTAATTTGTCACTAGTCTGAAAGTCTTTATTATTGTGATACAGGAGTTAGTCAAAAACAAAAATGTAGCAAGTATTTTATTTTTTATTCTAAATTGTTTAGTAGAAAAAATAAATGTTAAAAAATTGCTGAAAATTTTAATAAAGTATTTGTGAAATAATAATTCTAGTAAACATTGACAATTTAAAGTCACTAAATAAATAAAAAACAAAAAAAAATCAACACAACAAAACTTTTAAAAAATTGAAAAAGTGAAACAAGAAAGCATGCAAATTCGAAAAGATTACATCCAAGGGAAGTGTGAACAAGCATATCTATTACAGTAATAAACACTATTTTTTTCTCTTCTGTTATACAATAAATACAAATCTACCCTGTTATATATGAGTAAACAATAAAATAAAATTTGCAAGAAATGTAAAAAAAGATGGTATAGCATTACCAAATAAATTCAAGTCAAATGGAAATTAGTATCATTATTGAATTCATGTAAAACACATATCAAAAAGCACAAAATGAAAAAGAAAGTAATTTTATATTCATGAGAGGTGCTATGTACAAAAAATGTAATATTTATGAAGCATTGTGGTTTAAATATCAGAAGATCGAAATGTAAGACAAATATGATTAAAAATGCAAGAAGACAATGATAGAAACATAATTGCACATTAATTTAACAAGACTTTGACAATAAGTGGAAAAAGTAAATGATGGCAGATTACTTCATAACAAATTGATAAGATTGCAAAATATATAATTTTTTACCATTCTGAAAGATAATATTTCTGCAATAAGCAAGAAAAAAATATTAAAAATATGTGGAATATATATAAATGTGTGTGGGTATATATACGTATGTATATATATATATGCACACATATGTATGTGCTCGCATATATGCATGCACACACACAAACACACAGAGAGAGAAAATTACACCCATGTACACAGTGTTAAAATGATCATCTAAAAGGGAGAGCCACGCTCTAAGAAGAAAAGTCTATCTTAAATTCACTTACAGATGAAGGAAGCCTCCATTTAAGTTTTAATGGATTTCTTTCTTTTTTTTTAATTTATTTTTAATTTTATTTTGTTGATATACATTGTGGCTGATTATTGTTGCCCATCACCAAAACCTCCCTCCCTCTTCCCTCTCCCCCTCCCCGCCACCAATGTCCCCTCTGTTTACTTGTCGTATCAACTTCAAGTAATTGTGGTTATTATATCTTCTCCCCCCACCCCCGGTTTTGTGTGTGTCTGTGTGTGTGTGTGTGTGTGTGTGTGTGTGTGTGTGTGTGTGTGTGTGTGTGTGTGTGTGTGAATTTATATATTAATTTTTAGCTCCCACCAATAAGTGAGAACATGTGGTATTTCTCTTTCTGTGCCTGACTTGTTTCACTTAATATAATTCTCTCAAGGTCCATCCATGTTGTTGCAAATGGAAGTATTTCATTCGTTTTTATAGCTGAGTAGTATTCCATTGTGTAGATGTACCACATTTTCCATATCCACTCATCTGATGATGGACATTTGGGCTGGTTCCAACTCTTGGCTATTGTAAAGACTGCTGCGATGAACATTGGGGAACAAGTATACCTTCGACTTGATGATTTCCATTCCTCTGGGTATATTCCCAACAGTGGGATAGCTGGGTCGTATGGTAGATCTATCTGCAAGTGTTTGAAGAACATCCATACCATTTTCCATAAAGGCTGCACCATTTTGCAGTCCCACCAACAATGTATGAGAGTTCCTTTTTCTCCGCAACCTCGCCAGCATTTATCGTTCATAGTCTTTTGGATTTTAGCCATCCTAACTGGGATTAGATGGTATCTCAGTGTGGTTTTGATTTGCATTTCCCGGATGCTGAGTGATGTTGAGCATTTTTTCATATGTCTGTTGGCCATTTGTATATCTTCCTTAGAGAAATGCCTACTTAGCTCTTTTGCCCATTTTTTAATTGGGTTGCTTGTTTTCTTCTTGTAAAGTTGTTTGAGTTCCTTATATATTCTGGATATTAATCCTTTGTCAGATGTATATTTTACAAATATTTTCTCCCACTCTGTTGGTTGTCTTTTAACTCTGTTAATTGTTTCTTTTGCTGTGCAGAAGCTTTTTAGTTTGATATAATCCCATTTGTTTATTTTTCCTTTGGTTGCCCGTGCTTTTGGGGTCGTATTCATGAAGTCTGTGTCCAGTCCTATTTCCTGAAGTGTTTCTCCTATGTTTTCTTTAAGAAGTTTTATTGTTTCAGGGTGTATATTTAAATCCTTAATCCATTTTGAGTTGATTTTAGTATACGGTGAGAGGTATGGATCTAGTTTCATTCTCCTGCATATGGATATCCAGTTATCCCAGCACCATTTGCTGAAGAGGCAGTCCCTTCCCCAGTGAATAGGCTTGGTGCCTTTGTCAAAGATCAGATGGCAGTAAGTGTGTGTGTTGATTTCTGGATTCTCTATTCTATTCTATTGGTCAGTATGACTGTTTTTATGCCAGTACCATACTGTCTTGGTTATTATAGCTTTGTAGTATAGCTTAAAGTCCGGTAGTGTTATGCCTCCAGCTTTATTTTTTTTGCTCAGCATTGCTTTGGCTATGCGTGGTCTTTTATTATTCCATACAAATGTCTGGATAGTTTTTTCCATTTCTGAGAAAAATGTCTTTGGAATTTTGATGGGGATTGCATTGAATTTGTATATCACTTTGGGTAGTATGGACATTTTCACTATGTTGATTCTTCCAATCCAAGAGCATGGGATATCTTTCCATCTTCTTGTATCCTCTCTAATTTCTCTCAGCAGTGGTTTGTAGTTCTCATTATAGAGATTTTTCACCTCCTTGGTTAACTCAATTCCTAAGTATTTTATTTTTTTGGTGGCTATTGTAAATGGGCAGGCTTTCTTGATTTCTCGTTCTGCATGTTCACTATTGGAGAAAAGAAATGCTAATGATTTTTGCGTGTCGATTTTGTATCCTGCTACTGTGCTGAAATCATTTATCAATTCCAACAGTTTTTTTGTAGAGGTTTTAGGCTGTTCAATATATAGGATCATGTCATCTGCAAACAGGGACAGTTTGACTTCCTCTTTTCCAATCTGGATGCCCTTTATCTCCTTCTCTTCTCTGATTGCTCTGGCTAGTACTTCCAACACTATGTTGAATAGGAGTGGTAAGAGTGGACATCTTTGTCTAGTTCCTGTTTTTAAAGGAAAAGCTTTCAGCTTTTCCTCATTCAGGATGATATTGGCACTGGGTTTGGCATATTTGGCTTTAATTATGTTGAGATACTTTCCCTCTATACCTAACTTATAGAGGGTCTTTGTCAAGAATGAGTGCTGAACTTTATCAAATGCTTTTTCAGCATCTATAGAGATGATCATACGGTCCTTGTGTTTGACTTTATTAATATGGTGTATCACATTTATTGATTTGCATATGTTGAACCAACCTTGCATCCCTGGGACGAATCCCACTTGATCATGGTGAATAATTTTACGTATGTGTTGCTGTATTCTGTTTGCTAGTATTTTAGTGAGGATTTTTGCATTTATATTCATCAAGGATATCGGCCTGTAGTTTTCTTTTTTGGTTATATCTTTACCTGGTTTTGGTATCAGGATGATGTTTGCTTCATAGAATGAGTTTCAGAGATTTGCGTCTGTTTCAGTCTTTTGGAATAGTTTGTAAAGAATCGGTGTCAACTCCTCTTTGAATGTTTGGTAAAATTCTGCTGTGAATCCATCTGGTCCTGGGCTTTTCTTTGTTGGGAGCCTTCTGATAACAGCTTCAATCTCCTTTATTGTTATTGGTCTGTTCAAATTTTCTACGTCTTCATGGTTCAGTTTTGGGAGCTTGTGTGTGTCCAGAAATTTATCCATTTCCTCCAGATTTTCAAATTTTTGGCGTATAGTTGTTTATAGTAGTCTCGAATGATTCCTTGTATTTCAGATGAATCAGTTGTAATACCCCCTTTTCATTTCTAATTTTTGTTATTTGAGTCTTATCTCTTCTTTTTTTTGTTAGCCATGCTAATGGTTTGTCAATTTTATTTATCTTTTCAAAAAACCAACTTTTTGATTCAATGATTTTTGTATTGTTTTTTGCGTTTCAATTTCATTCAGTTCTGCTCTGATCTTAATGATTTCTTTCCGTCTGCTAACTTAAGTTTGGATTGTTCTTGTTTTTCTAGTTCTTTAAGGTGAAGTGTTAGGTTGTTCACTTGCCATCTTTCCATTCTTCTGAGGTGAGCATTTAATGCAATAAATTTCCCCCTTAATACTGCTTTTGCAGTATCCCACAGGTTTTGGTATGATGTATCATTATTTTCATTAGTTTCAATAAATTTTTTGATTTCCTGCTTGATTTCTTCTTGGACCCATATGTCATTAAGTAGAATGCTGTTTAATTTCCATGTGTTTGTATAGTTTCCAGAGTTTCATTTGTTATTAATTTCTAGTTTTAATCCCTTGTGGTCTGAGAAAATAGATGGCATAATTCCAATTTTTTTTGAATTTATTGAGACTTGATTTGTGACCTAACATGTGATCTATCCTGGAGAATGATCCATGTGCTGATGAGAGAAATGAATATTCTGTGGTTGTTGGATGGAATGTTCTGTAGATATCTGCCAATTCCAATTGGTCTAGAGTCTTGTTTAGATCTTGTGTTTCTCTACTGATTCTTTGCCTAGATGATCTGTCTAATATTGACAGTGGGGTGTTCAGGTCCCCTGCTATTATGGTATTAGTGTCTATTTCTTTCTTTAGGTCTAAAAGAGTTTGTTTTATAAATCTGGCTGCTCCAACATTGGGTGCATACATATTTATGATTGTTATGTCTTCTAGATGGATCAGTCCTTTTATCATTAAATAGTGTCCCTCATTGTCTCTTTTTATGGTTTTCAGTTTAAAGTCTATTTTGTCAGTTATAAGAATAGCTACTCCAGCTCGTTTTTCTTTTCTGTTTGCATGGTAAATCTTTTTCCATCCTTTCACTCTTAGTCTATGTGAATCTTTATGGGTGAGGTGGGTCTCTTGTAGGCAGCTGCAGTTGGGTCCTCCTTTTGGATCCAGTCAGCCAGTCTGTGTCTTTTGTTTGGGGAATTTAAGCCTTTTACATTAAGAGTTGTTATTGAAAGGTGTTTATTTATTCCTAGCATTTTATTGGATTGTTTGGTTGTCTTAGGTGTCTTTTGTTCCTTGCTTTCTGGTTTACTGTTTGGTTTCTGTGTTTGTTGGTTCCTTAGGTTGTAGATAGCGTTTTTGTTTGTTTGTTTTCACTTCATGAATGCCATTTTTATTATAGTAGTGGGTTTTGATTTTTTTGGGTTTTTATGGCAGTGGTAGCTATTTTTCAGGGACCAAACCCAGTACTCCCTTGAGGATTTCTTGTAAGGGTGGTCATGTGGTAGTGAACTCCCGCAGTTTTTGTTTGTCTGAGAAATATACTATTTGCCCTTTATTTCGGAAGGATATCCTTGCAGGGTAGGGGATTCTTGGCTGGCAATCTTTGTCTTTTAGTATTTTGAATATATCATCCCATTCCTTTCTAGCTTTTAGGGTTTGTGATGAAAAGTCTGATGTTAGCCTGATTGGGGCTCCCTTATAGGTGATTTGATGCTTCTCTCTTGCAGCTTTTAAGATTCTCTCTTTGTCTCTGAGTTTTGCCAGTTTGACTATAACATGTCTTGGAGAAGGCCTTTTTGGGTTGAATACGTTTGGAGATCGTTGAGCTTCCTGGATCTGAAGATCTGTGATTTTTCCTATACCTGGGAAGTTTTCTGCCACTATTTTGTTGAATATGTTTGCAATGGAATCTCCATTTTCCTCCCCTTCTGGAATACCCATGACTCAGATATTTGAGCGCTTAAGGTTGTCTGATATCTCTCTCAGATTTTCTTCCATGTCCTTGATTCTTTTTTCTTTCTTTTTGTCTGCTTGTGTTATTTCAAATAGCCCATCTTCACGTTCAGAGGTTCTCTCTTCAACTTCAACAAGCCTGCTGGTTAAACTTTCCGTTGTGTTTTTTTTTCGCTGAATAACTTCTTCAGTTCAGCAAGTTCTGCTACATTTTTTTTCAGGACATTGATTTCCTTGTACATTTCCTCTTTCAGGTCCTGTATACTTTTCGTCATTTCATCGTGATATGTAGCTGAGTTTTCTTGTATCTCATTCAGTTTCCTTAGAATTATCACTCGAAATTCCTTGTCAGTCATTTCAAGGGCTTCTTGTTTTATAGGATCTAGTGTTTGAGATTTATTAACTTTTGGTGGTGTACTTTCTTGATTTTTTGTATTTCTGGTATCTTTTTTTTGATGTTTATTCATTGTGGCAGGGGGTTTCACAGTCCACTGGTTTAAGACTATTGACTAACTAAGATGTTGCTGTGGTTGCCAATTTGGTATGGCTACCTCCGTGACTGCTCATTTGGCCTCTAGTGCCTTGTGTATATGGTTGCCTCTGGTCTTGGGCCTCTCTGGGGAGCCATCTCTCTGGTCCGCTTGGACTCTGCTGGGCTGCTGGATCACGGGGCGGTACCACAGGGTGTGTGATCTCTGCTGAGCTTTCACTTCTCGTGCAGGACTTCTCCCTCTTCCGTGCGCTCTGGCCCGGGCTGTTGGATCATGCAGTGGCAACCCCACAGGGTGTGTGGTTTCTGTCGAGTCTCTGCCTCCTTAGCCAGACATCTCACCACTCTGTGCACACCTGGCTGGGCTGGGATGTGTCTTCTGCAATCCTCGTCTATCAGCTGGGCCTTCAAGACCCTGCTCGGCACTGCCTCGCCCAGAAAGACTACCAGGTTTCTGCTAGGCGCAGATGACCGGTTGGTCTGGGTGCCTTTGTAGCACTGTGTAGATCTTTCTCGGGACTTATCACCTTCCTCCTGGTATTGCAGTTATTTGTGTACTTGTCTTATCTCCCACACCAGAGCGTGAGCTCCTCTGGGGAGGAGCCCACAGCACACGGTTCACCTTTGTATCCCCCCGGCGCGGACCGAGTCTGGTTCCCACCTGCAGTCAGCTCTCCGGCAGGTTCAAGCGAACTTGGGAACTCTCCAACCACACTATTCCTAACCAGAAATCGATTAGGCATTTTTCTGAACTGGTGGCTGTAGAGATGGTATTTGCCTCCCAGTAACAGGAAGTTTACTGGGGCTGGAGCCCAGGGTGCGGCGGAGTGACAGTCGGCCCAGCCTGTACTTCCTTGCCCTCCCGACACTGGCCGGGGACGCTCCACACCACCAGTCCCGCCAGAGAACCACGGAGGGAGTGAGAGGGGAGGCTGGCCCACAGGCTGTGGTAAGCCCCACACTGGGGCAAGCAAGTGGGAAGGCTCAGTGAGGAGCCAAGCCAGGCGAGGAGGACAGGCTTGGCTGAGCCGGGCCGGAGCTGCCACCACCTGAGAAAATGGAGGCAGCCCCGGGGGCGGTGAGTGGCCCAGTGGGGCAGGCTGAAGCCAGGCGGGCATCCACCCTCTGAGCAGGGCTGGGCCAGGGGTCACTCACAGGGCTGTGCTGGGTCAGGCAGCTCCCTCTCTGCCTCTGCTGTGTTGCCATCCCCGTTCTCTGCCACCGCAGCCTCGGGCTGCTCAGTCGGTCCCACGGCGCAGCTCGGGCACTCCCAGGAATCTTCTTTTATGCCGGCCTGAAACCTCGATTCCTGAATAGGGCAGCTGGCTGCCTTCAGCGTGGCTCCGGCTTCTGGGATCCTGGCTGCATCAATAGTAGCCCCTGCGCCATGTTCCTTGTTTAGAGACTTGCTTTTGCAGCTAAGAAACAGTTCTTTTCCTGCTCCATAGTTCAAAGCTGTTGCCTGTAAACGAGGCAGCCTCTCCTGCCAAGGGCAAAGTGGCAGTCAGCCCCCACGACCGGCCACCAGCAGCGGACCTCCCTTAAGAGACGGCAAGAGGGATAATGGATTTCTTCCTAAGGGGACAATTTTGGAAGTAAAATCAAAGAAAAATATCAAAGTGAACTTTGAAACAAAAGTGATGCACAAATATCTTGACTTTTTATTCCATATCATGCTGACATTATTTCACATATACTGTATATGTATGGGACATATCAAATATTTAAATATATAATTTAGACATCCACTTTTGTTACTGATCTTACTAGACCAGCTCCTCTACAGAAAAGAATTGTAAAATCTGGATGTAATAAAAAAAAGCAGCTACTGGAAGGCAGTGGAAAATGAATAAAAGTAAACAGATTCTGTTGGCAAGTACATGCTGAGGAGTGGAGTTATATGAAGGGAGTTTTTGTCTTCCCAGCTATTTTCCTGAGGCTAAATGCAGTCATCCTAGTGCACAGGACAGAAAAACCACATTCTTCCTCTCTTGGAAATTGGGAAAAATAAATTCAGTGAAAATGTGAGTATTGGAAGGGTATTCCCAGAAAGAAAAGGACCAGAGAGGAAAGTCCATCTACCCACATCACTGGCTCCTACAGCCAATTATGAACAAACCAGACAAAAAAACAGCTCAGCTAAATATAAAGACTATGGACTGCTATCAAAGCTACACCCCAAGGAAGAAAGGTTACAGTTCAGATCCAACCAAGAAAATACCTTCCTGGAATAGGAAATGAAAAAGAAAGAAAGAAAGAAAGAAAGAAAAAGAAAGAAAGAAGGAAGGAAGGAAGGAAGGAAGGAAGGAAGGAAGGAAGGAAGGAAGGAAGGAAGGAAGGAAGGAAGGCTTATCAGGAAAACAAACAAAAAGACAGAATCTAGAGTCCCTACAACTTAATATTCATAAAACTGAAGATACATCCCACCATATGAAGAACCAGGAAAGTCATATACAGCCTTAAAGAAAAGAAAATGAACTGAGACAAACCCCAAGGTGCCACAGATGTTGGAATTAGCAGACAAGAATATTAAAGATGCTATTAGAACTACCCTTAATGAAGCTTTTTAGCCATATGCTCACAATGAATAAAAAGATTAAAAATATCAGCAGAGAAAGCAAAACAAAAAATAATAACCAACTAGAAATCATATAACTAAAATAAGAAATTTACTGGATGAACTTAACAATTTTTTTTCTTTTCATTCTTCCTATTTTCATAATTCTAGTAAGCATTGTTCTGTTATTGTCATGTTTGCTTTGGATATAAAAATAAATATTTATTTTAATCAAAGTAATATATTCACTTAGCTTAAAAAACTAGATGATACTACAAAACACTGAAAATAACAGGTCACTGCACCACCTCTCTTTATACCATCTAATCCCACACTCCATAAGGCATCCATTGTCAGTCTTTTTAGCTGTTTCTTTTTGTCTTTATCAATACATTTTAATAATATGCTTATGCTGCCATTTATTGATCAATTTTTGACATTTTCCATTGACTTTCTATTGTGGTAAATGAGGCTTAGCTTTTATACAACCTCCCATTTTTCTGCTTTTCATCTATGATAGTTAAATTAATAGTATTATTAGTACTATTAAAACTATTTAATATTTTCCAGTGTTGTGCCCTCTAGTTTACCGTTAGTATGTTTCCTTTCTTATATACTATTCCTTCCTAGACTTGAAAATTGCCCACTTTGTGTTTTTAACTTGCATAGTTTCCTTTAAACCAATCCTTAATATTTCCCATCTTATCTTTTGTTTTTAACCTATGTGTTTTTTCCCCAAATGCTCACAGATATTAGATATTCTATTAATGTCATTTTCCCCCTTAGATCTGCCCCTCCTGGAGCTTGTTTTACTTTCACTCCAGTCTTTCCTTCTTTCTACGCCCGAGGAGCAGCTTCTCTTTGCTGATTTCCTGCACTGGTTTCCCAGCATGGAAAATGCCATTTCTTCTTCTTTTGTAGTTTATTCTCCCATTTTGTTGGATCCATGTGATTAAGTAATTGGTGTTTAAAATGTCTTTATTATAGCCTTAATCTTGACATATGGTTTGTCTGGATATATTTTAATATGGAGATTCATGTCCTATAGGTGTGATAGATCTTCTTTAATAATTTCTTTATTAATTTCTTTCCCATTTAGTTCTCCCCCCCCTCTCCCCTCTCCTTTTTTTTTTTTTTTTTTTTCCCCCCTCCCTGGAAATCCTTGATTAACATCCCGGGTTGATCCAATAATTTTCTTACCATTTTTCCTCTACCATATTCTATTATTTTGAATTTTTGCTCTATCTTCTGGGAAATTAATTTTATTTTCTCACCTTCTTATTTTGTTTTGTTTTGGTTTGGTTTTTATATTTTTATTATGCTTTATTGATGCAAAGCGGAAGAGAGGAAGAATCTCCCTCCACAAGTGAACTGCTTAAGAGCTGTTAATGAAAATGCTTTTTGCTATTATTACATATAGATCGGGGTGTTATGAACGTCTTCAGGATCTGCAGATTGTGATGACTCGTCTCTCACGCGCTGCAGAGGCTTATACCACAGCCGGTGCAGTCTGTGCTTTGCGGTGGGCCGAGCTCCAGGGCTGCGTCATTTAGGAGAAATGTTCGAGTTGCTGAAAGCACTTGAGGACTCTCTTCTCAAGGGTTCCTGAAAGGGCCCGGGGGGCGGGGCGTGTAGACGCAGCCTTCAGCAGCATCTCCGCGTGACTAGCGGTTGAGGCGCGGGCTGTCCCCTCTCCCTCCTCTGCGCAGACGGCTGGCTTCTCACTCACCAGGCACATCAGCGTCAGTGGCTTCGCCTTTTCTTGCCTCGGGCGTGCTGACTTGGTGGGTCATTCCTTACTCATTTCTGGTCCGGATCAAGCATAATGTTCATGGACTTTGTATTTTAGCTATTCCAGGGCCTTGGTCTCCTTGAGCGAAAAACAGAATCTAAAATAGGAGGGCACGCGTGGAAAGCGCCCTACCTCCCGCCCCTTTTCCTCTCTTCCTCCGTTTGGAAATCTACCCTCCACATTTCTAGATTTCTGCTGGGTCTCGAAGCCCAGTTCTCCAGCGCCCTACCTTTGCATGCCCTCCTGGCCACGGTGGGTTCCTCCAGTTCTGAAGGCCCGTCTGCCTCTTCTCTCCGAAACTCATGGTGGCCTGGGTGAGAGGCGGGCAGAGAGGCTCTGGCGTCTGAAATCATCTTTTTTTGTTTGTTTTAATTTGTATTTTAATTTATCAATGTACGGTGTAATTGATTTTTGTGTCCCTTTACCAATTCCTCCTTATTCCCATTCCCCTCCCCCCCTCCTCCCCATCAACATCATATCTGTTCACTAATTTTAACACGTTCAAGGAAATACTGTGATTGTTGTATCTTCCTCTCCCCCTCCGGTTTGTTTGGATATTTATTTATTTTTATTAGCTCCCACATAGAAGCGAGAATGGGTAGTGTTTCACTTTCTGTGCCTGGCTTATTTCACTTAATATGGTTTTCTCTAAGTACATCCATGTTGCTGCAAATGGTAGTATTTCGTTCTTTTTTATAGCACAGCAGTATTCCGTTGTGTAGATATAGCACAGTTTCCTTATCCACTCATCCAGTGATGGGCATTTAGGCTGTTTCCAAGTCTCGGCTATTGTAAACAGTGCTGCAATGAACATGGGAGTACAGGTTATCTTGTGGATATGACGATTTCCATTCCTTTGGGTATATTTCCAGCAGTGGGATAGCTAGGTCATAAGGCAGTTCTATCTGTAATTGTTTGAGGAAACTCCATACAGTTTTCCATAAGGGCTGCACCATTTTGCAGTCCCATATCCTCACCAGTATTTATTATTCTGTCTTTTGTATATTAACCATCCTAACTGGAGTGAAATGATATCTTAAAGCAGTATTGATTTGCATTTCCCAAATGCTGAGTGATGTTATACATTTAGTTATCACAGTTTATGTTCTCATAAATTGTCTATCATTCTTTAATTATTTATTTTTCTAAACATCCTCTGCTTATACTGAAATTACATTTTCTTTTTACTTTTAAGATCTCAGTTCGAATAGTTGTTGCCTTAACCTTTTTAACTTTAGCAGTTTCCTCTATTTACTCAATTTTTTTCTTTGCTATTGTTTATTTTGCTTCTTATGTTAGGTGTTCCTCTCAAATAACTGGTGATTACTGGTAATCTTTTCATATTCAAGAGTGAGTGTATTATTCATTTTCTCCTGAGAAACAGAACCGATAGGATGTATATCTATATCTATATCTATGCGGGTACTTCAAAGAGTTCATGGGAAGGTTTGTGTTACCTTTAATTCTATTTTTCTGCAAACTTTTTGAAGTACCTTCATATATTATACTTGTATCTCTATATAAATTACTGTAATATAAACCTATAGATATAGATATATGAGGAGATATATTACAGTAATTGGCTCACATGATTATAGATGTTGAGAAGTCCCATGATTGCCCCAGGAAAGCTGGCAGTGTACAGCACCTGGGTCTGTGTGTTAGTGTTGGGAGAGTGGGATGGGTTTTGACTTCTACAGGTTTACCAACGTGAGATCAGAGGATAACCCTGTCTTTATTGTTAACTTCCTCACTACTGCCAAATCCCACAAGCTGCTGCGGAAATCTTACATTTTTCTTTTGGATATTTTAGTTTATCAGGAGAAAATCCGTTTGGTTTATTCTATAGGATTAATAGACCTGGCTTTAGGAGTTCTTAGGGTGAGAAAGAAGACCAGTGTCTCTGACCATCATTATACATATTTATAGTTAATTTCCTTGTGTTTGGTCTCAAGTCTCATCCACTATGTCGTGTACTTTATCTCAAGTCTAGAATCTTACTTCGGGGTGAGTGGATAGTTTCATGGCAACAAGGCATGCAATAGGGATTTGGGGATCTGGTGGTTCCTTTTACTTATTTTCAACATATTTCCATTATCTCCCAACAAGGGGAGTTGAACTCAGGCTGAGCTTTCTGTGTAAAGCTAAGTTACTGTATTTCTCTGAATTTGACCTGCAAAGATGTGCGGAAGTCTTTCTTCAGAGAAAGTCCCTACCCTGTTCTTTGGATTTATTCATTTTTGCTTTGTTAAAAAAAAAAAACCTAATTTCAATGTCAATCTACTGAAATTTGAGATATATAATTGAAAAATAAATATCATCAATATATTATTTTAGATATATTAGATTGGCTTAGATATAGTTAGATTTAACTAAGAAAATATTTCTATTTGATTTTTTTATTTTAAAAATTTATTTTATAGAAATAAATGTGTTTTGTCTCCAATTTTTAGCAAAGCTGTTAGTTTTAATTTCTATTAATAAATTTCAGAGGCTTTCCTTACCTTGTTATCTACCAAAGGAGGAAAAAAATCCTTCTAAAGAGAATAAAATTTAGTTTAGCACTATCATATGTCAGGGAACCACTACTTTCATTTCCACCTTCAGCCAATTTTGTGATATCTCAGACTTTTTGAAGAGATTGCCATAATTTAAATATTACTGGGGATAAAAAGTATTCCTTTAGAAACTTTTAAATGGTCTATCCTTACTGAATCCAACATCTTCTAGTCCATCCTTGACATGAAATGTTCCCGTCTGCTGAGTGCACGTTTTGCATTTCAGTTCTTTTCATTTTGTCATTCAATCCACATTGCAGCTGTATAAAAAATAGGCAGTTTTTGCACCTTAAAAAATATTTTTTATTCAACAGGATATTTTAGGAAGTAAGGTGTTTACAAGCCTTTCACCTGACAGAAGAAAGGGGAGGGGGACATATATATGATAACCACAAATACGAGAAACCACTGACATTGTGTCCTGACAGTGTCTCAATAGTTTTCACTCAATATGTTAGAAAAACTGTAGCTCAAGGTAGGTTAAATAAATGCTGTAACTGATTATTATCAAATTCAATAGAAATAATAAATTATAATCCAAGCAAATTTTACTCCATAGGGATGTGTGTGTGTGTATTTGTGTATATACGCATATGTAAACATATGATGAAATTTCATGTCATTGACAAACTTTAAGTTATTTTATAGCTTACTTCTGGAAGTATTTCTTATAACAGTAGTTTTAATCTTTGGTGTGACTATGAATTACCTGTGCTGAAAAAAAGAAATTAAGATACCTGAGTCCCACTTCTAGAGATTCCGATTCTAAAAGTCCTGGACTGTGGCCTAGGAATTTGTGATTCTGATGCAGATATCAATGTACTACGCTGATGCAAAAAGACATTGCCATAATCTTTTTCATTTCACCTATTGGTTTATTCTCCCCTATTTAATGTTATTCTCATTTTTTTCCTTAAAAAGTTTGGATTATGCTGAAAATAAATAGTGCACTTTCTTCACTGTTACATATTTTCTGCATCTCCACTATGTGTCCAACATTGCTTTGAGATAATTCAATGGAGGATAATTCTTTACAGCATGGAGTTTATCAAGGTGAGGTATGTATAATGAGCCTCTTACTTTCCTTACATTTAACTCTAATTTATTCCTTTGCTAATAGTAAATCAAGAAAAAGGAGATTTATTTAATTATCTTCTTTTCTCCAATTGTAGTTATCTCCAGCCATAATTATCTAATCTGCACCAACTTTAGGCAATCTGCATATGCCTTGAGTTGTTTTAGTTTATTGGCCATCGGGTATCTGTCAATTTCTTGAACATTTAATATGCCAAAAACTTCAAAGCAGCATGACATTAATACTGCTTGAAGTGGGAACCTACTTATGTGGTGCAGCTTGAGGTACAACAGATGGTGCCCTGACTAAATAATAATGATGATAATAATAATAATAAACATCCTGAAGCATAAAATTCCACTTTTTAAGCTTTCACTCATTTGCATTAAACTATCCTCATCAGACATCCTCTTTCTCAAATACACACCCAGTGGGGAGTCTAGCTTTTAGAGTCTACATTTAAAGAGTTTTTAACAACTCTTTATTTGTGACTTAGAAAAAATTACATATGTCTAAGAAATGGCAAATGAAGATTACATACAATATTTTTATGAGGATCAAATAAAATATAGTCATGTAGGTAAAATCTGTTTTCAAAAATGGTAAATGCTTACTTTAAGAGTGAACTATTTTGTTACATAATTTCTTAAGAGGTCTGAGAAATGAAGAAGGGGGAAAATATCAGGGAAAGGTCATGAGGAAGGAAATGGGACAAAGGCAGGAGAAAGAATTAAAAATAAATTTTGTTGGAAGCAAGTTAGCAAAGTAAAACTTGTGCCTAAATCATGATTTTGCCTTGGATTAGCTTTGTGTAAAGTTATGTTAGTAAGATAACTTGTTGGTCAGAACTTGAATTTGTGCTGATTAAACCAGTGAAATTAGCCATCTCAGTTCTCCTGCTTATTATTGTGATGGTGGTCAAATGAGAGTGTGTCTACAAAGCACTATCAAACTCTAAGACAATAAGCACATTTTACCCGATAATAGTAAGGATGGTGAGGCTGAGGTTGCTAGAGCCTGATCCATAGAGCTGCATAAACATGGCTACTGTTTATTCATTTAGTCATATTTCATCTGCTGGGAACAACAGTTAATTCAAATTAAGTGACAGACAGCTAAAAAACTGACTCCTGTAATTAGAATGATCAGATTTAAATTTGAGATGTAAAGCTATATGTTTACACGTGATCAGCTAACACAATACATAGAAGTTATGGGTGGAAAAACAAAACATTTCAATAATAATGTGATGGTCCTGAGAAATTTGTTCTTGATTTTTAGACAACACCACAAGCCCATTCACTCCTCGTGTTATTCGGATGGTTATTCAGCTTGTTTATTTCAGAGGTCTCTACTCTTTTCAAGCGCTTAGAAAATACTGGCGATTAGGTAGGCAGCATCATGTCCCAGCCTTCTCTATGCTCTCAGGAGAATGCTAGCAATAACCTAGTAGAACAGAGATTTTTGTTTTTTTTTAATTTAAATTAAGTCCATGTCTGAAAAGAAAAGGATAGATGAGAAAGATAAAGGCAGAAAGCTGTCCCTTAAGGACAACAATCTTAAAATGGCAATAACAGATAAATAGTAGGCATCAAATCACTGTAATGTAACTAAATTATTAAAGTGAATTTATTTTTTCTAATGAAAAATCTTGCATTGCATTAAAATAGATGAGGAAATAACATTGACCCTTTTCTCCCTTAAATCAAGGCGCTATGCTTAAGAACTGACACCATTTCAGGATGTTTACTATTTTAATATATTTTTATTAATAATTCTGCAGGCATAGTCTTTAATAAAATCATATATAACAAAGCACATGTTATTATAGGTGAAGAGGTAAAGAGATATTTTTTGAAATCTCAGTTTTTTCAAAAATCTGCAATAAAGCAATGTGTAGTCCCTACAAGGAGTACTGTTTAAAAATGTGTATTATTTACTCCCAAATTTGAAGTAGTCCTTATGGACAATGACAAATGTATATTTTCCATGAGTGTGGGATACTGGATTAAAATAGAAATTTCTAACTCTTTTTAGATTAAATGATTTTCCCTACCATGTCTTCATATGTTACCAGACTTTAATGCCGAATATTTGTTTTCAGTGAAAATTTTGGTGCCATATGGACAGCTCCTCAACATTACAATGTTCAGAGCTAAAATAAAGTTTTACCCGTATCATCTCAGAGAAGTGCTTTGTTTACTTTATATTAATATCATACTCCCTGCCCCTCAACGTACACAGAGTTTAATCTCTGGCAGATTCTTCTATGGATCCCCTTGGGCAGTATTGCACCCTCCCAGGTGGCAGTGGTGGTCAAAGGCTGCCTGCCCTGTAAAGGCAGCATGGCTGGATCAGTGGGAGAAGCATTACTCAGTTCATCCAGTGGCCACAAGGATATCACAGCATCCATGATGCAGAAGCGACATTCCTAAATTGCCATGGTACACATTCTCTTTAAATCAGAAAGGACAAATTACAATTATATAAAGTGAAAAGTTAAACACTGCTGATAGTCTAGAGTGCACAGTCTTCTAAATTTAGCTCTTCACGTCCACAGTGTATTTTTGCTGTTTTAAGGCAAATAGCATTCCCTTAACTCACAGAGGTTCTCTGTTGATACCCACTATTTTCTTTCTTTTCTTCTTTTTTTTTTTTTTTTCGTGACCAGCACTCAGCCAGTGAGTGCACCAGTCATTCCTATATAGGATCCAAACCCGCGGCGGGAGCGTCGCCGCGCTCCCAGCGCAACACGCTACCGAGTGCGCCACGGGCTCGGCCCTATTTTCTTTATTTTCACTTGGCTTTTTACTTAAAAAAAAAAAAAAAGTAAGTGTACCAAATGGTTGAAATAATTTTTTAGCAAGACTATTTTTTATTTAAGATTCTATTTTTTCTTACTCTAGTTAAAGAAACTAAAAATAAAAGCCACATTTTTCTAAGTAAACGTTAATGAATTAACATAAATAATACATATAAGTGGTTGTTTTAAAAGTTCCTGAAAAGAGTTATCATATTTTCCTGCATGTATTAGTTAATATTCTTCTAAAAATCTTTTGGTACACTTTAACCCATTTGTGTCTTTTTCAATGATAACAAACACCAGGCAAAGAGGCCATATTAATTTCTTTTTTTGGTATTAACCTGATATTAGGTTTGAACAACTAACTGGTAATAGAAAAAAATATATAGTAGTCTCTTTCAGGTTTGATATGGCCAGGTATATTTTAAGGAAATAACATCATACTGTCAAATTGTTGGTTGAGTGCATGATTTTGACCATAATGATTGCAAGATTTAAAACCTTGTCACATGAAACAGAAGGGAAAGGGAAAGTTGGGGGAAGAGAATATCTCTTTCACATGTACAGGAGGAGTTGTAAGAGAGATTGTTTCATCAGATGAACAACTTAATTGTGCTTATAAAATCACTTATAAAATTTATAAAATAGAGATTTCAGGGCCCTATCCCAGATCTATTGAATAAAAACAGGAGTCATCCCTGTAAATCTGAGAAAAATCTCTATCCTCCTTGTCCTGGATAATGCCTGTTACACAGTAGTTACTCAAATATTTGTTAGATGAGTGAATGAAGATACTGGGAGTCGTGTTTCATTTGAATGTTATGAAAAGGTTTTTGGTCAATTAGAATTGTCACTTCCCATGCCTGTAACTGTCAAAGCAAAGAACAGATGATTACTTATTGGGTGTTGCTGGTATCAGAGAAGTACAGGGAATGGTATATAGTAAGCATTCAACAAATGCTTCACAAATCAATGCATAAACTAAATGTGAGTTTATTACTCCATGAATGTCTTAATGAAATAAGACCCACTGTGAAACAGATCAATGATGGAATTATAACCAGATTAATAAGAACAAATTTACTAAAGACTCATTCTATAGAGAAAACTCATTAATGGGTATAACTCAATTGCTTTTTATCATTTCTCAGAAAGAAACGACCTTCAACTTTATTTGTATACAAAAACCTCTAAGATCCAAAAATTCAAATTCCAAATCCACTCTGATGATGCTTCAGCAACATTCGGAGCCAAAATGAATCACTCCTGACATGGTACTTTCAAAATAAATTTGTATTTACCTTTCTGATATCATTTATCATTTATTTGGGAATGTACTTGTTTGTATCTTGTAAAACTTGCCTTTTTTGAGGACAATGACATAATTGTTCTGCCCTGGTCCAACGTCCTGCCAGTGCTAAGCATAGGTGTTTGACTCGGTAGTTGTAAACTCGCTATTGACTGCCTGAGTTGTCTTGTGAACTGCACCAGAGCATGGTTACTTGTAGTAACCTGTCAGTTCTCTTGACTATCAATCAGTGTTAAGCTCCTGGTATCATTTTTTTTTTTTTTTGGTCTAATTCGTTTTTTTTATTTTTTCCTTTTTTACTACTTTTATTATGAATATTCATGAGATACAAAGCTAATTGTCTCCCCTTGTGCTCATGCTGTGAGGGCCCGATTCATACTGGCAGCATACCCATTACCAGAAATTACTTTTGTACCCTGTGTTTCCCATCCAGTTATCTCCCACCCTCCCTCTCCCTCCTTCTCCCCCCCCCCTCCACTTTGTAGCCCTAGGAATGTTCCCTCCCTCTGTAAGACCAATGCACTACTGTGGTCTTTCTTTCCTGCCTTCCTTTCTCTCTCAGCTCCCATATATGAGTGATTACATGCGATATTTATCCCTCTGTGCTTTGCTTATTTCACTCAACATTTATTCAGTCACTAAAATTATTTGCTGACTTAAAGACAAAAATCCAATAATACCTGCATATATTAGTTCTGATTCTTTACCTCATTATAACACACGGATCTTAGTACTTTTTCTTCTTTCGGTAAGGAGTAGGCGGCTGCATGTTCAGTTTTCTTTGCTTCTGTTCCTCAGGATTTGCTCGTAAAAAATATAACTATATCCATCTGTCTGTCTACATATACTTAGGCAGAGACTGCTACTATCTTGTACAAGCTAGTTACATAATCTTTACATTTTTAAATTCATTTTACCTGTTCTTTCAGGTAATGGACTTGGAGCAAGTTACACAATATAAATTTTGACAGTGCAATTGATTTATGCGATTTCAGGAATGATTGACTTGTATATTTCTTCAAGTGCAAGGCACACTTCATTTTACACAGCCCATTTTCATCATTGTCAGGCTTTAGTTTCTTGATGTTCTGAAGGAAATTTGAGCTACCGTTTTGATTTTGCAGCTCCATTAGTCTCTCTCCTTGTTCCCTTTCTTTATAAGATTGGTAAACACTATTCAGTGAACCCCTTCAAAGACACATTACCATTGTCCGAGATTTAAGTACCTGGGTTCTGGGATGTATACATGGTGGGGTCAACCTTCAGGCTGAGTATATTGCTGGCACGCTTAATAATTAGAATTTTTATAGTAGGAAGAGTAGTCCAGGTAGTGGCTGCTAGCTGGCCAAAGGGCTCAAGCATCATATCTTCTTAGCTGATTATTTGCAGTATGCTTTATGCATGTGTGGTTCAGGTTTGGCAGAGACATGGGTAGATGATACACACAATTTTGGGGTTCTCCCATCTGTTATTTCGTTTCCTGGATTTCTTTACATTCCACTGACTGTGATTTGCCATGAAATCTGTTAAGAGTTAAAGCTGAAAGCAATGGGCAACTCAACCCCACAAGAGTCCTTTCTTCGAGTTTTATAGTCCCCTCTAAAATATGCCTGCTCTGCTGCTGTTAACTCCCTAGGGACTGCAAGTAGCTGTTTATTGTATTTTGTTCAGAGTTTATAGTTCATATCTGCAGGGAGATGGATCTGGTAGGAGTTTATTTGGCCATGCTAGAAGAAGAACTTCCCAGTATTTTTGAAATTCTGTTCATTAAATTTTGAAGGAGAATGGCAGTTTTATTGATCCTACAATTTATCCTCTGTGATTGCAAAAGAACGTGTATAAGTGACTCAGCTTTACCTTATCAATGTAAATTATAAACTTAGTAATTAAATTAGATGAATTAGGTAATTTGGTTGACAAGGGCAAAGTTCAGGGAGACAGTTAAGTGAGGCTCCTCAAATTTAAAATAATCTGGAATAATCTGCTAGAAGATCAGACAATTGAAGATTGGGGATTAGAATTTATGGAATCATCAAATCTCGGTATTGGACAGGACCTTAGGACTCATTGTAGCAAGCTTTATACCTAAAACTAGAACCTCTTCCATGATATCTCACAACAATATAGTCACCAGGGACTGCAAAAGTGTGCTGAGAAGAATGTTACATATAACTGTAAAGTAAATGAGAAGAGTTAGCTAAAACTAGTGAAACATCACACAAGTTTTCTCATACTAAGTTATTCTGCAGTGTTTTCTATTTTATTCTTGAATTTCAAATTTCTATGCTAGCTTTGCCATTGTGCCATTATATAACTTTTTACTGAATTTTTTTTTCAAATACCCTTACTATCTATGCATTACATTTCTCCCAAGAACAAATATACATAGTAAATAACTGCAATAGGGAGCAACACAATATATTGAGGACAAAAAGTGAATCTGATTAGATTCACAATATGATAATTTTCCAAAGAGAAATTTAATGTTGTATTCATACATTCCCTCAGGATCATTGAGGCATTGGTGTTTTATAACAGCAAGAAATTAAAAAAATAACACAGGATCATTGAGGCACTGGTGTTTTATAACAGCAAGAAATTAAAAAAATAACAATCTGCCTGCTTAATTCACAATCTTAAAACTCCACTGCACCCCCACTCCCACAACTGCTAACACCAAAGGCGGTGAAGAAAAAAATGTAGTATTAATGCAGTTAATCTAAAGAATAAAGCTACTTTCTACATGATAATAGGATGAATGTGGAGGATCCACTATTTGAAAAATACCAGTGTAGAGAATGATGCTTTGTTTGTATCCTTTCTTCTTTATGTCAATGGCATTCTTGTATGCTTCGTATTCTTGTTCTATTACAGAATCTATGCCACTGAGTAAACTCAGAGAAACAGAGTTGAGTAAAGATTCACAGTAGCTGTCTCTGAGCACTGCCATTCATGAGAGTGGACATTTAAATCCCCTTTGCTATTATTTTGCAGAGCCGGTTTTCTCACTTCAAGTGAGCCAGTTTTTCCTCCCTTCGAACATGTGAGAGGCCATGCATTACACTTTCTCACCTTTCTCTATAACCTCTCCCTCTATACTTTTTTAGCTTACAAATATGGTCTAGTACTGCTCATCCATAAATAATAACAAAATCAAATTATTTTCCAAGGCTTTTCTCTTCCTTTCTGGCATAATATTTCTTTTCTTCTTTCAAAGAAGGCCAAGCTACTGGAAATTACAGTGTACGCTGTGGGTCTTTTCTTCGCCTTACTTCATTCCTCAGCACATTATGAGTGGGGTTTTGGCCACACCATACTCTGTCTGAATAAGTATTGACAAGGTTATCCATTAGTGCAGTGCCCACATTATCCTCTCTTCCTTCTGACTGGTCCCTGGGCTTCAGGTACATTTTTAATCTTTTTTTTTTATTATTATTATCATTCCTCCTCCTACCTCTTCCAGCTGTTTATCCTCAGTCTTTTCTGCAGACTCTTTTTTAATACCTCTTGCTTACTAGCTATTGTTTTCTAAGATTCTGTCCCTGGATCTTCCTTGTTACTCTGTTACTCTATCTTAGAATAAGCTATGTTACAACTAAAAACCCCTACAGGCTCAATGGCTTAAAAAAGTCAACATTTATTTTTTATTCATACTACATGCTCATCTTAGTTCAGCTGAAGGCCTCTTTCACATTGTCTTTCTTAAAATATGTAGGCTAACAGAGCCTCCAACACCTGGGATACTCCAGGTCACAGTGCAGGAAGGAAGAGAACAGGGAAGATAGTGCATCAGCTCTTACAAATTTCTGCCCCAAAGGAGCATAAATTCCTTCCTCCTAATTTTTTTGGCCAAAACAAATAATATGAAGCTTAACTTCAAACAGTGTGGGTCAGTATAATTCAATAATGTGCACAAAAAGAGGAAAAAAGAATATCCGAAAATAGCTCTAATGATCATTTGTGTTAGTCCATTTGTGTTGCTATAACAGAAATACCTGAGACTGGGTAATTTATAAAGAACAGAAGTTTATTTGGTATACAATTCTGGGACAGCTGCATCTGGTACAGGCCTCAGGCTGCTTCTATTCATGGTGGGAACTGGCAGGCAGCAGGTGGATACAAGCAGATCACATGGCGAGAGGAGGTAAGAGAGAGAGGAGGTGCCAGGGCCTTTTAAACAACCAGCTCTCATGAGAATGAATAGAGTGAGATCTCACTCATTACTCCCCCCACCTATAGAGAACACTAATCCATTCATGAGGGATCCTACCCTGTGACTCAAACTGTCACAGTAAGGATCAGATTTCCACATGAGTTCTGGGAGGACAATACATCCAAACTCCATCATTCCACCCTTGGCCTCCCAAAACTCATGTCCCTCTTACATACAAAATACAATCATCCATCCCAACAGTCCCCAAAGTCTTAGCTTGTTCCAGCACCAACTTAAAATTCCAAAGTCCAAAGTCTCATCTGAGACTAAAGGCTAAACCCCTTCCAGCTGTGAACCTGTAAAAATCAAAAACAGATTTATCTACTGCCAAGATACAGCGGTGGAACAGACATTGGGTACACATTCCCACTCAAATGGAAGGAATAGGCCAAAAGAAAGGAGAAACAGTCCCCAAACAAGTCCAAAACCCATCAGGGAAGTCATTAAGTCCTAAAGGTCCAAAATAATCTTTGATTCCAAGTCCTGCATCCTGCGTACAATTAGGCATCTGGGCCCCCACAACCTTGGGCAGCCCAACACCCATAGCTCTGCCAGGTGCAGCCCAGTGGGCTGCACTGGTGTTTGTGGCTTTTCCAGGTAAGTATTCCTCTCTGGTAGCTCCACAGGTCTGGGATCTCCTGTCCTGCTCCAATGGATCCCCTAGGCATGGCACTGATGGGGTTTTCTGCTGCTACTCTGATCCCACATTTCCACTTGGCATTGCTCTAGCAAAGCCTGTCTTTGGTGACTCTGCCCCTGTGACAGATCTCTTCTTGGGCCCCCAGACTTTTCCATACATTTTCTGAAATCTGGGTGGAGGCTGCCACACCTCCACTGCTCTCATGTTTTGCCAGCCTGCAGACTTAACACCATGTGGATCCCACCGAGGTTTCAGGCTTCTAATCTCTAGAGCAGCTGCACGAACCACACTTGGGGCTGCTTGAGGCAGGGCTGCTTCAGCCAGAGTGTCTGGGATGCAGGGAGCAGGTTCCTGAGGGCAGCTGAGCCCAGGTCTATCCTCCTGTACAACTCAGTCTTTCTAGGACTCAGGTTCTGTGATGGGATGGGCACCCTTCCAGACTTTTGAAATGCCTTCAAGGCCTTCTTCCTATTGTCTTGGCTATTAGCATCTGGCTGCCTCATTGCCAAGCTAATGTCTTTAGCAGCCAGTTTATCTGCAGCACCCTTGTGTTTTTCTTCTGCTCTCTGCTTCTGTACCACATGGCCAGACTGCAACTTTTCCAAATCTTTATGCTCTGCTTCCCTTTTAATTTCTGGCTTTGCATCATGCCTTTGCCACCATAACTCACAGTAGGCTGTTAGAAGTAACCATCAGCTTCCTTAATGCTTTGCTGCTTGGAAATTTCTTCTGCCAAACATTCTGGTTCATAACTCTTAAGTCCCACCTTCCACAGAGTCAAAGGGCATGGACACAATTCAGCCACGTTCCTTGCTATGGTGTAGCAAGGATGATCTTTTATCCAATTCCCAATGAGTTCCTCATTTCTGACTGAGACGTCATCATCACCATGGCCTTTACTGTCCATGTTTCTAACAACATTCTGGTCACAATGATTTAACCACTTAACTCTAAAACGTTCCAAATATTCTCTCATCTTTTTGTCTTCTAAGTCCTCCAAACTCCTCCAACCTTTGCCCATTACCCAGTTCTAAAGCTCATACATTTTCAGGTACCTATAGAGCAACACCCTACTCCTTGGTACCAATTTTCTGTTTTAGTCCATTTGTGTGGCTATAACAGAAATACCTGAGGCTGGGTAATTTATAAAGAACAGGGGTTTATTTGGCTCACAATTCTGGGACAGCTGCATCTGGCACAGGCCTCAGGCTGTTTCTCCTCATGGTGGAAAGTGGCAGGCAGCCAGTGGGTACAAGCAAATCACATGGCGAGAAAGGAAGCAAGGGAGAGAGGAGGTGCTAGGGTCTTTTAAACAACCAGCTCTCATGGGAACTAACAGAGTGAGATCTCACTCATTACTCCCCCCACCTAGGGAGAACACTAATCCATTCATGAGGAATCCACCCCCATGACTCAAACTGTCTCACTGGGGATCAGATTTCCACATGAGTTCTGGGAGGACAAAACATCCAAACTCCATCACCATTACACTCTCTGAGTTATTTCATCCAACAGATGATGGTTTCAATTAACACATAAATGCAAATGATTTGCAAATATTTATCTTGGGCTCATATCTCTTAATCTATGCAACCATGTGTACAACTTCCTGTTAGACATCTCTGCTTGGATATGCAAACCTTAAACTCAACTCATCCCAGCTGAATTCATTACTAAAACTTCTGTTTATCCTGGTCACCTTCCAAGAACTCAGGTCAGATACTTGGGGGTTATTTCTGATTTATTTCTCCTCCTTATCCATATATCAGTGGTAGCCTACTCTAATTCAGTCAATTTTATGAATATTGTTAGAATCTACCCCCTCTCTTTGTTTACATTATTGTCTCTTTAATGCAATCTCTCTGTATTTATTGCTTGGATTACTGCAACAACCTTTTTTTGTGATCTTTCTGCTACTGCCCTTAGTCTTTCTCAAACTGTCCTGGTCACTGCTGTCAAAATTTTATCTACTTACATCACGAATTTGATCACTTATTATTTAAAATTATCTTTGCTCTTCATTATCTCTGCAGTAATATCCAAACTTGTATCACATCAAACCTTTTATTACGCGATTTCTGATGATCAGGCTACCTTCGTCTCTCTCCACTTCCCCCAGCTCATCACATTCCATGATCTAAAGTTGATGGCAAGCTCATCAAGAGATAAGTGAACATAAATGACACCTTCATAAGGAAAGAATTAAAAAAAAAAAAAGGAAAGAAGGAAACTCAAGTTGGATATAGAACCTGGGATAACCCGTGGTCTCCAGTAGGAAGTCCTAACTCTTTCTTTTTGGTCAGACATATCGTACACCTGGAAAGATTCACCTGGAGGTCTGAGTAGGAGATTGGCAGGCATAGTTTTGCTTTTAGAGAAAGTCAGCTTCTGGAGGCAGTATGTCTTTGAATTCAGATTAGGAAGGTATGTTCAATCCTGATATTTAGAATATTTACTCTTGGATGAAAATCTGTGCCTGTAGGTAATACCAGGATTATTGTGTGAACAGTGATAGTGATAACACTTCTTAGCTACGTAGCAATGACTGACTGAGCAGGGTCATGTATTATATACGACTTGCTCTTCCAGGGCTATGGGAGAGCACATTCTTTATGAGCATGATGCAGGATTGGGAAGGAAATAATTGGCAGATACAATGATTACCATTCCACGGGTTCTTTTTTTTAATATTAAAATGCTACAGATTCAAGACAGGAAGAGTGAAAAAAAGAAAATTAGAGAAATTTGGCTACTTTGAAATAAAAAAAAAGGAGAAAAAAAGAATAAGACAGAACTATCTTTTCATGTCTACACAATCATTGCTATTGGATCTAGACAAGGGCTAAGCTTATAGAAAATGGTAAAGGAGGTGAGTTTTCTGTAGTAGTAACTGTTGTTTTTATTTCCCTTTCCTTTTACCCATACCCATCTCTTTATCATAACATATAATTTAAGAAGAGAAACACAGTTCCTGGAGTAGGCTGCAGTCTTTTGGAATATGTCTTTTATTTCCTATGAAGGTGAAATCAAATGCTATTAGGAAAGTTTCCCAAATTAATAATACAACATAAGTGAATAAAAAGTAGATGCTTTTTTCTTCAAGTGACTAACATTTATAAGCAGAAGGATGAATTAACACCATGACAGGTGTTGGGAAATGACAAAAGGAAACAGATTACTGATGGGAATCAAATTACTTAGTCCTCAGTTACTTTCTAGGCATAAATGGAGTAAAACAATTAATCTTTTATTTCTGCCACCTGTAAATCTGCCAGGCATTGCATGCTCAAAAGCATTAACGAATCACAACAGAAAACAGGCTGGCCTAATTTAGCCCCTGCTCTGTAACTTTGAAACCACCATATTTGACATCTGGAATTGTCTTCTATAGTGTCTGTATTCCTGTCCATGAGGTAGGGTGGCTTATTTCCTGAAAAAGTCCTCATAGTTACATTGAAGGAAGGTAAAGGAGAACACTTTAACATTCACCAGAAAGGAAGGGAAAGAGTATGCGGACTCTCCCCAAATATTAAGCACCGAGATGTGGCTGATTTCTGAATTGTAAGGAAAAAATTGTCCTCTGCTGTTTCTGTATGTTAAGTCAAAGTGTAATGATTTTCCATTATCATCTTGACATTTGGAAAAAATAAATACAATGTAAAGAAACAAACAGAACTATCATTTGTGGCAGGTGCCACTAAATTTCCACATTTTTCTGCATCTCTTAACCTTAATTATGCTTTTAGAACTTATGTCTTTATATTGACAGGCTGCAAAATCTGAGTAGGCTCTGGAACGTGAAAGAAATTTTAGGACTATTATAAATGTATCATAACAAATTAGTTTGAGAGAACTTGACAACTGACCTATGCTTCCACTCCTACCCCCAAACTATAATGTACTCGGATATAAAGACATTCAGCCTATTTATAACGTGAGCCCGTGGTATTTTCCTTTTGTCTTGATACCTGGCACAAATCTTCCTCCTTCTGTGTAGTTTTTCTGATGCATATATGGCCCCACTAAAAAACTGGGCATATATTTGACCATTGCCAACTTGTCTAACTCAGAGATTATTAGCGACAGACTTCATGAAAATTCAAGTAGATATCAATTTTCCCAGAAAAATTGTTTCTCTCTAATACAGCATTATTTCCTTCGCAAGCCCTCTAACTCAAATTCAGAAAGACTCTTCTTGTTTATTTAATTGGAGTTTTCTTCCTCTGATGATCACCGAGCACATTTATTTCTCTTTAGGACATCCCTCTTTTGAGTGACTTAGCAGTTAATCGTAAGTCTTGTCATGACTACCACAAGCAATGGGATTTTGTTTGATTTTTAATGAAGCTTTGCATTGTGATGTTTCATTTCCATGTTTGGCTTGTGGTGATAACTTATTTGCAAAGCACAATGAGAGAAAAGAGGGAAAAGAGAGAGAAAGAGATGAAACCTCTGGGGTCATTCTGGCTTATTCTAATTTTTAAATATATTCTTAGCAGCTGTATCCCCCGCATCTCCATAAAATAGCTGAAAGCGGAGTACTGCCTAGATACGGGAAAATATGAATTGATTCTGTCCTCTTAGAAATTCCAAACCCTGTGGAGCTCCCAGTAGTGTTTTCATCTATTTAAAAATGTTTCTACTTTGATTATTTTTTTCTTTAGAATAGAGCTTTGTAGTTAATTGCTGATAACATCTATTTTTACTTAGTTGTATATTGAGCAATGAATTCTGCTTTTTTCTCTATCTAGGTTCCAAAAATCTTGGCTATTTTAAGGATTTTTCCCCCTGAGGTCAGCCAGTTTCCTAGAGCTAACAAGTGCATTAAATGTCCATCCAAAGAAAAAGTGCAATCTGATTTTTAAAAAACAATCTTTCAAAAATTTGTTATCTACATGAGTTTTGTAATTATGACTGGAGAATGATTACCTTATTTAAAGCACTCACTGCTCCCCGTGGCCTGCATAAGCCAGCTCTATTCATACACTCAGTTTTGGAGACTGTTTCTGTGGTAGCTCCAGCCATGTTTCCAGGCAGCTGTCTCCCAGCTGGTGTGCCGGGTCTGGGTAGCAGCTTTGTCTCTCCCAAACCTCTTCAGCACAGGCACATGGCATGTTCCTGTGGCAGTCATACCCTCTTTGAAGAGATCTGAATTTATCCTTGAAGAAGACCTTCTTCTAAGTCCTCCTTTCCTTGCTCTTTCATTGCCTACTCTTACCCAACTTAGTGGTAATAGCTGCTTTTGTTTTGCTTTGTTTTTCACTTGCCCTTAGAGTCCACTTTAACTCTTTTAATAGTTACCACTTTTTAGTAGTTAACAATTCTTTATAACAAATTTTCCTGCTCAAATTACTGGTATGCTTTTTGTCTCCTTACTGAACCCTGACTAATATACTAATTCTATTTTTGATATAGCTTATTACCAGGTTGCAGAAAAAGGAAAACTGTCCTCATTCTACATTAGAGAAATGATATGATAATTATCTTAACAAAGAGAAAATACACTAGCTCAGAGACAGGCTGTTTTATGATAAACCAGTGATATTACTAAATATATATATATATTTGAAATTACTGCAATATATTTTATTACTATGATTCAGAGAATATTATGATTTTTAACAAGTGACTTCCTATGAGAAGACCATATTCCCTATTTTTAAATATCTATAAATTATATAATTGTTAGTGTATAAAGTGGTTTGCAAATTATTATAGTTTATAGTGGGGTAAAATGAGAGAACATGGGTTCGGGAGACTTAGTTTTATCATCTGATAATAAGAATCATAATACTTAGCTCACAGGCCATTTTTAAGTAATTATGTTAGTAGGTATTAAGACATCTAGTGCAATACCTGGAATATAGTAGGCAATAAAAGGGCTGGATGATATATGAGAGAAGATACTTAAAAATCCCAAGTCACTTTATTAGTGAGTGGTAAAACCAAGATTGTAATTAGTGTACCTAAATCCAAAGTACAAACTCTTGCTAACCCAGTAAGTATGATTTGGAAATGGAGAGTGGACCAGAAATAGGGACCTGGGATGCAGGTAATGCAATGTGTTGATGAAAGCATTCTCTCCTCACCTAATCTGTGTTATTTTGATGTGTTTTTATGTATGTCATGGGTAATTGTAATACTAATGTGTTATAATGTGTTACTGTACAGTGATTTAAAAACACCTGGTACATCTCTCCTTTGCCATCAGTCACAACCGTCTCCCCCTTTCCAGTCCAGAAGCAGTGAGAAGTCTTCCCAGTACTCTGCTGGCAGCCAATACTTTCAGGTCGGAATTTACTTCCAGAATGAAACATAATTTGCCTTCCCTGCTAGATAGTGACAAGATCTGTACAACTCTCTATGTAAGCAGAAAGGCTAGATGCTAGGAAGGTGCGTAAAGTAGGCAAGAAAAAGAAAAATATTAATTCGTCTTTCTATCGGGTTCTACTAGACAAAAGGGAGCAGAAAATTGGGACAGGAGCTATGAGATAAAGGAATGAATTCAGCCAACATTTGGATTGAGCAATGACTTTTTTAACATAGCTAGATGGGAAAGAAAGTGCTAAAAGCTATGATATAATCAAGCCAGATATGGATGCTGGGACCGAACAGCTCTGTAATTAATAGAAAAGCAAATATGAATAGAAATAGAACAGGATGTGTTTAATCCCAACAACACAGTAATAGGAAGAACTTGAAATCCTTTTACAACAATGTACACAAAAAAGTGAAAATTAACGTACAATAAACACTGTCCAAATGCACAGCTTAAGACATAAGGTATAACTTAAGGAGCCAGTGATGAAGAGAGAACAAACAAAAAAACAGAGCAGTGTGCTCCTGGGCTTATACTGTGGCTGCATTTGGTGAAGTTAAATCGTGATGAGTTGTCATTTAGAGACACCTAAGCCTTTCAGATGAGATTCACAGAGACTGGAGTCAAGAGTTTTTGGATATGAGTAGGGGAGAGTTCAAACAAAGGCATGAGACTGGGACTCTTAATGGGAAATATACTAAAAGATGGCTTTAGGGAAAACCTGTGCCACTGCCACAGAAGTGTAGAACACTCAGCATAAGCTGTATAAATTTGAACACCATATCCCTTTGTAGTTTGTGCCTCTTGTCTATGCATTTTTAAGTGTAACTTTTCATTACTCTTACCCAAAATTAATAAAAATACCCTCTGTCTAGTTGAAAATACAACAATATTCTAGTAACTTATAGTTTAAAAAATTCAAAATATGTAATAGTAATTACAAATGATTTAGTATCGGACAATAATGAAAACATGTAAAAACACATGGAATATAAGTGAAGTAGCACTTAGCAGAAAACGTATAACTTTTAATGTTTATATTATAAAAGAAGAAAATCTGAAAATTGTTAAGTATCCAAGTCAAGAAGTTAGATAAAAGGAATATAGCAAAACATTACATCATAATGTTGACATTTATGACTATTGCCTTTAGAGTGTATTAAACATTGTACTATATGTGTTAATCCACAGAGTAAAATGGGAATAAAAGTGAAACATTCTAAAAGAAAAGCACACACATGTTATTTTTGACTTATAAAATGATTGTCTTCATAGAAAACTCAGGGTAATCTTTGAGCACTCAGAATTAATTAGCACTAGTAGCTAATAAAAAAATTTGACTAAGTTTATTACATCAAATTAATTTGGCCCTACACAGCATGTATAAGAAAACAGAAAACATATTTTTAAAATAAGACTTAACATATTAGCAAAATAAACATGGGACCAATATGTGAAAGACCTTTCTGAAGGAAAAGAATAAACCTTTAATGAAAGTCATGATAAAAAGATTCAAATAAAAGGATAGTTCTTGTTCACAGATGAAGATACTCCTTAACAAGAAAATGGAATATTATCTCCAAATTTTCTATAATTCCAATGCATTTCCCAGAAAAGTAACAGTAATGATTTCCACAGACATTGAATTGTTGAATAAAATCTTATGTGCAGAAATAAAGGACTGTGAATAGTTAGGCAAGTTTTATTTTACTTTATTATTATTTTTAAAAAAAAATTATTATTCACATATTCATTCTTAAAAATCATGATATTTCTTTATGCCCTTTGCCCTACCTATTACTGCCCAAATCCCCTTCTCCCCTCCCCCCCATCTCTAGCATTCTTAGGATTGTACTCTCCTTCTGAAAGTTCACTGTATTGTTGTGTTTTTCTTTCTTTCTTCCTTTCCTTGTTTTCTCCTTCCCTACCTCTCTCTCTCCTTCCCTCCCTTCTCTCCTAGTAGCCAGTTATGAGTGAGAACATGTGGTGTTTCTGTTTGTCTGTCTTATTTCACTTAAAATAATTTTCTCCAGACTCACCCACGTTGCTGCAAATGACAGAATTTCATTCTTTTTTATGGCTGTATAGTATTCCATTGTGTATATATACCACATTTTCTTTATCTAGTCATCTGTCAGCTGACATTTTGGTTGGTTCCATGTTTGGGCTATTGTAAAAAGAGCTGCAATGAACATGGGAGTGCAGGTATCCCTTTGACATGAAGATTTCCACTCCTTTGGGTATATACCCAGAAGTGGGATTGCTGGATCATACAGTAGCTCTATCTGTAGTTGTTTGAGGAGCCTCCATACTGTTTTCCATAATGGCTGTGCTAATTTACAGTCCCATCAACAGTGTAGAAGAGTTCCCCTTTCCCTGCATCCTTGCCAGCATTTGTTATTCTCGATCTTTTTCTTACAAAAGAAAGTAGGTGGGGGAGACTTTAGCCATACCAAAATATATTCATTCCACAAATATTTATTAAAGACATTTGTAGCAAACTTTGAGTTAAGGGTCTAGAATAAAACAATGAACAAAGCTGATGAAGATCCTTCTCTTCATAGAGGTTGCCTTCTACTTCGGAAAATTGTAAAGTAACAGGTAATTAAGGTATTATTGTAGTTTTTAAGATTAGGCATTTGACCAAGGGATTAGAGACAAAATAATACATATATGGAAGATTGTTAAGTGACAGGGGGAATAGTACAAATTATTTGCTAAATGTTTAATAAATAATGCAAAAGCAATAATTTATTCACACAGGATAACAGGAAAAAACCTTACTTTACATTACAAATAACTTCTAGGTGGATTAAAGACCCAAATGAGAAAGGCAAATTTTTATGTTTTCATTAAAGAAATGCCATAGATAATTTTTGCACATTGAATTATAGAAAGATGTATCAAATAATATAAATAAATACAAACCAATGAAGGAAAATATTGATCCATTTCAGTATATAAAAACAAATGCTCAGGACATCAATATACAGCATGAACAAAATGAGAATGTAAACCGTAGATTTGAAGTGGATATTGGTCACACCTATAAGAAACACAGAGTAGGTATCGAGAATATATAAAGAACTACTAAAAAGCAATAAGAAAAAGGCAAATATTTCAATAGAAAAAGATAAAGGAAATTAACAAGCATTTCAGACATGAGCACCCAAATGACTAATAAACATTTGAACAGATGTTCATTTAAATAGCAATTCATAAAATGCAAATCAAAACAATAAGGCATTATTTTACACCCATCAGATTGGCAAAAATTAGAAAGTTGACAATAACAAATGTTGCTGAGAGTGTATAGCAAAAATAAGTTCTCATTACATGCTGGCGGTTGTGTGAATTGTTGCAACCATTTGAAGAGCAATCTGGCAGGACTTCTTAAGGTGGAAGTAGAGATTACTCTAAACAGTTACCTTATTAGAGGGTGTACTTTCTGGATGTGTATCTTCAAGTAAGTACATGATGAGACATGAACAACAATATTTATTAAAGTATTTTTTAATAGGAGCAAATTATACACAAACTTAAACATCAATGGGTAGAAGAAAAGATAAATTGTGATATGTTTATATAATAAAATACTGTATAGTAGCTAGTGAAATAAAGTTTCATCTATGAACATTGATAAATTGTTAAACAATATTTAACAAGTACAGCAGAATTTACAATACAAAGTGATGGAATGTTTTAAAGTTTAATTATGCAAACAACAATATATATTTTTATGAATATGTACACATATAGCAATACATAAACACTTGTATAGAGCACATAAAATACCATCATCAGATTTTCTCTGTGTGTGGAGGGGAGAGAATGTAACTGAAGGAAGCCACCTAAAAGATTGCAACCTCTTTCCAGTGTTTTACTTAATCAAAAATTATGAAGCATATAAAGCAAAATATAATTTGATAAATTTAGATGTGTATTCATATATTTATTATTATTTTTGCTCAAAATACATTCAAAATTTTGATGATATCCTTTTAAAAATTTTTAAAGAAGAGCAGTCATGGACTAGGACGAATTCTAATTCTTAGAGATTCTGGCTAAAAGTTAGGAATTGGCTCCATTGGCTCAGCCACACAATACCTAACAAGAGATTAGAAAAAGTATTTTAGAGGGAAAGTAGACAAGCCTTCAGCATCTCCATAGATCTTTTCCCTGAATAGTGATAAATGACTCTAAATACACGCATGGTTTCTAGGTGTTTTCTATGATGAAATTGGTAAGGCTTCAGTTAAAGGAGAAATCAGTTATTTGCAGCAATGCAAGAGATGGGCAAGAGAAAGAGACAATTATTGATAGTTATCGGTGTACCACTCAGGGCAATATGTTCCTTTTTTTTTTTTTTTTTTTTTGTCTTTTTTGTGACCAGTAAGGGGATCGCAACCCTTGGCTTGGTGTCATCCGCACCGCGCGCAGCCAGTGAGCGCACCGGCCATCCCTATATAGGATCCGAACCAGCGGCACAAGCGCTGCTGTGCACCCAAGTGCCACACTCTTCCGAGTGTGCTATGGGGCCGGCCCAGGGCAATATGTTCTCTGCTCAGGTCATTGCTTTTTATCTGGCTAGCCAGGGATTTTTGTTCCCTGTTGAACATCTGATGGCAGCAACAAGAATGGTCACAAATGCTGGAATACAGAATGGACAGTTGGAAAAAATCTCTAATGTGCCTTTTCTTACAGATGTTGTAGCTCAGAAATTCAGCTTCTTTGAATTATACATTAAGAAAGGGAAAAATAAATGAGGAAATTGGAGGAAGCAAGGCATAAGGAAGCAATGACATTTCCATCTCTGGCCTGGGAACCAGAATACCTGGAATCTAAAGCAGCCTATTCCATTAAATAATTTCTCTTTCTTAGGCAAATCACTTATCTGGTTTCATTTTCTTCCATTGTAATACAAGGCATTTAGTTAATGTCATTGCCTTCCTTTTAAGGTTCATTTGCTCTAAAATTCTACATCTGTATTTGGAGATCATCGTCTTTCTGACATGGAATTGCTGAGGAATGGATTACTGTCACTTTAATTGATGTTCCAGAGATGATAGTTCCTTGTTGGTTCGAGCCTAGGACTTCCTTAGTCAAGACAGCGATATCACGCTATCCTTGACATTGGCCATGATATAGGCCTCCCACTGACACTTATTGATTAATTCACTGATCTTCCTAGAGAGACAGGATCCCCATGGTTACCTCTGTTTCCCACGCTAGCAGTAGGCCAGAAGTAGTTAAGGATGTCTGCTGCTGCTTAGTTCACTAACTGTATAAGAAATAGGTATTTGAATAAAACACTTTCATTAATGTTAATGGCAACTAAGCATTTCTGTTGAGTTGATACTCTTGGTCACTGTTGGAGTATGATACACTCGGGAAGGTTCTTCTTGGTGCATCTTTTACAAGAACGGGTTCTGTTATGTAAGTTACGGCCTCAGTCTCATGCCTGACACTTGTTAAAGGAGGGACTCTGAGGACAGATACCACTCCTCTTTGCTTCTTAGTATATTGAATTGAATTGTACCTATGTGTTGAATAATTCAATAATATAGCAAAGTTTGCATCTAATGGTTCTCTGGCCAAATTATAGATTTCAGGGTTTCCTAAAATATGCCACCTCAGACTTCTACTCAGGCCTCTCCATGGATCACTTTTCAAATCTAGACTATATGAATTACCTGTCATGCCAGTGTATAAGCTCACAAATAGAATTATTTAGGGATGTACCTAGATGTAGTCGGTACCTTAGTTTTGTGTGTAAGTGATGTTTATGCTTTACTGAAGTTAAACACTTTTTCCACACTGAGCTGCACAATAATGATTGCAAACTGCACAGTAACAATTTCAGTAAAAGCAAGTGATACTAATGATGTCAAAAAATGCTGTGTTAACAGTTCACTGATTATTTAACGGAAACTACATCTATTAAATGTCTTCATACTGTGACAAGAAATCTTACTGAATATAAGTCTAAACTTAACAGTAAAAGAAAAAAAAACTACAAAAAAACAGAATAAGAAACACTTTGGAGTCAGCTGATATGCAATCTGGTATATACTACTATGATAGCCAAAATTTCTTCAGCACTTCTATTTCCCCGGCTATGTTCTAAGTGCTTAAAGTGTGTGTTCTCATTGACTACTCATAACAACTTCTTGAAGTAAGAAATTATTATTATCTTTATTATATATGAAGCACCTAGAATTTGATCATGGTCACACAGATGGCAAATGATAACACAAGGATAAGAACCTAGACAGACTAGGTCGAAAATCAGCAGTCTTAGTATGGTTCCTAGACACTTGCATTAAATGGTAATACTTGTTTCTCTTGTACAAAAACAAATATTGCTAGAGATATAAGCTGAAAAGATAAACTTGAAAACAAAATTATTTTATGTATTTGTTGGTCTGTTTCTTTACATCTAATGAAATTCTATTGGAAAAATGCAGAATCCTTGAAACCCAGGTAAAAGCCTTTATTTTTTGGCATCTCTTACAGTAGCATCTAGTTTCAGATGACACAGCCAGCCCATCAACCAGTTTTTACTTCCTATCTGGTTTGCAGTGAATTTGCAAGTTCACAAAATCATTTGAAAACCAATGAGCAAAAGAATATACAATGTGTTTTTTATTTTATTTTATTTTATTTTTAAGATGACCGTTAAGGGGATCTTAACCTTTGACTTGATGTTGTCAGCACCACGCTCTCCCAAGTGAGCCATGGATGGCCCTTACAATGTTCTAAAGTATTCTTAAATTAACAGTTTCCCAGCTGTTGGGAGACTTCCCAACACTGTTCCCTGTCAAAGACAACAGTCCTAGAATCAAAGTCCTCTCCTAAACATGTTCTATTTTCCTTTTTCTGTTCTTTAAAGTAGAGCACATGCATACTCATATATGCAAAAATTCTCTATTTTAATGTGAATCTCAGAGCATAAACTTTGCAATCCTTATTTTATGCATAGGTTATGGTACAAAAGTTATTACAAAGTTTATAATAGAAATAGCTTTCATCATGGAAATAATTTTATAAATGGTAGTAATGTTCTCCAGCCAGACTTGCAAGACTCTAACCTCTAATGTCTTCTGAAGTTTCTTACTAATGGTACAATCTATTCACAAAATTGCCTTTTGTAGCATCTCATGGGAAATGCAATCTTTGCATGTAAAAGACAGACACATATTTATTGGTAATGTCTGAGGCAGAGTTTCAAACTTGAGTGTTCAAGTTTCATCTAGCCAGAGAGAGAGTACTTAGGTCCAACTCTTGATTTTAGATTTGAATAGTTCTCAAAATCACACAGATTTTCATTTTATAACCCACAGATTTTTTTCCCCAAAGATTTTCTGTGAATTCAATTCCTTTTCCTTGTCTGTACTCTGAGAAGTTTCAAGGGTCTAAAAACCCCTGAAGTTATATACATATCTCTTGGAAAATAATGAATGGCTTTAAATTGACCATTTTTTATCAGTGTATTCATGACCTTATCACCTAAAGATTTTATGCACAATATTATTTGACAAATGATCAATGTGCTTGTAGTCACTGTAGCTAATGACAAAGAGGTATGCAGACTATTCTGTTTAAGTAACTCCATTTTATACAGTCTCTATATAGACAGTATTGTTAGTAAGCAACAAGTATCCACAGAGCACTCTAGACTATTTTCCCAAATTATGTTCTATGGAACATTTATATACCCCAAGATATTTTACCCATTCTTCTCTCTCTCTCTCTCTCTCTCTCTCTCTCTCTCTCTCACACACACACACACACACACACACATAATTGTATAATAAAATCAACAGAGGGGGAATTGCCTACTATTTTATCCCCTCGGAGATCTACATCTAAAGGCTCTGAAAAGCCTTATACTCTAGAAACCAATTCAACTATTTAATTTAACATTCCCTCAAAATACTTGATATATAGAGTTCTTTTTCTCTAAAATAATTTGAAAAAAATCTCTTTTCAGTTGGAATTACATGAAGAATTGTAATATATATTTATATATGTACATTTTACTAAAAAGTTATTAGGATATTTCAAAAATTGCGTTTATTTTATTGTTGTCATGATAGTAAAATTTCAACCAGGCAACAGTAACACATATCTTTGCCGTTATTGAAGTTGAAAGATATCTGCAAATATATTTGCAGCAGGAAAAAAGTAACGTTTGCATTTACGTATATTTAATTGCTGATCAGGCAGAAGTGGGCACTTTTCAAAATGCTGCACTATGCAACAGCTGTGCAATCTTTCATTTTAATTAAATAATTTCTAAAAAGGGTCCTTAGAAAAATCGCATAACGCCCACTTGAGTTTTTTCTATAGATCAAGTCCATTGTGATAAATGGTGTGCTCACATATTCCCTTGCTCCTTATCTACTTGTACAAGATAACGAAATTCAACCATCAGCACAAAAATTATGTAGGAGAGCAAATTGAGCTGGAAAAAAAAAAAAAAAACTTTTATCATCCATATATTATTTCTAGATGTTGAAAGTTTTTTTTTCCAGTGTCTTTTTACTGCTACACATTTTGCATCTGTCTACTCAGAAGGATTTTAGAAAAGCTAAGCAGTATCATAAAACCTCATTGCCTGTTTCTCTCCTGGCTTCACATGGCTTAGGCATTTGCCTTGCGGAGTCATTGTGGGGAAAAAGCTTCCCTTCACACCCTCCCTAGAATCTGTTCCATTTGAATGGATAATCACTCAGCTGCAGCCAGCAGCTGCTGCCTGATGCAGTGCCTAAACCTAATGCAGATTCCTAAAAGACTCATAAAGTCATTTAAGAATCTGTCTTAGTGGAGCATGTGAGAGCTGCTCAGAAGACTGGAATGTGCATGGAGGCAACACTCTGCCTCTTCCTTACTCAGGGCAATGCCTGGGAAGCACTGCGTGTATGTTGGTGTGCAGAAGAAGCCTGATTCATCTTGAGTTTCAGCATTAGTTCATGGAGGGCAGAAGCAGGTCACAATTTTGCTTCTGCTTCCTTCTTATGGGTCAAGGAGTATTTAGCACAGTGATACTCAGTTGATCTATCTTTTAGAACATTCATCTTGTTTCTCAAAGTCAGTGGTGGGATATAAGGCTGATTATAAACAGAACTGTCGTGTCGAAGGAAGGCTTGGGCACTGGAAACAACCTCTTCACCTTCCCATTTATACCATGCCTAAGGCATCTCCATTGAATTCCAAAAATCTGAGAAAGAAAAAAGCTTAAAAAATAGACATCTAGCAAATTTCACTGACTATAAACAAAATTCCACTATATTATTTTATAAATAGAATTGAAATCTTGAAGTGTATGCCAGGGTGGAAGTTTATATGAAATACATTAACCAAATTGCTGCTTTGATTTAATCAACTTTTAAAGGAATAAACTGAATTTGACAAGGAACCAGAAACCAGAAACTATCTAAATATGGTTTAAATTAGTAACTTTTAGATGATAGCTTTTCACTCAGTTTTCCCACAGACACAAAACTTTTCATTATTGCTAGAACATTTCAGTTAATTTCAAAACATTGCTTAATCTGGAATCTGAAAAACAATAATTGCTACCATAAAAAAGGAAAGTATCTCAACACAATAAAAATGATTTAGGATAAGCCCACCACCAACACCATCCTGAATGGGGTAAAAGCTAAAGGCTTTTCTCTTAAGAACAGGAACAAGACAATGATGCCCACTATCACCACTCCTATTTAATATAATTTTGGAAGTACTAGGTAGAGCCATCAGGCAAGAGAATGAAATAAAAGGCATCCAGATTGGAAAATATAAAGTCAAACTGTCCCTGTTTGCAGATGACATGATCCCAGATACAGAAAAACCTAAGGACTTTACCAAAAAACTCTTAGAGCTGATTAATAATTTCAGCAATATTGCTGGATATAAAATCAATGCTACAAAATCAGTTGCATTTATATTCTCCAATAATGAACTAACAGAAAAAGAAATCAAGAAAGTAAGCCCATTTGCAACAGTCACCAAAAAAGAGCAAGAAAAAAAACCCCTAGGGACCAATTTAACCAAGGAGGTGAAAGATCTCTACAGTGAGAACTACAAATCAGTACTGAAAGAAATTAAAGATGACACAAAATGATGGAAAGACATTGCATGCTCTTGGATTGGCAGAATCAATATTGTGAAAATGTCCATACTTCCTGAAATGACCTACAGATTCAATTCAATCCCCATCAAAACACCAATGACATTCTTCACAGAAATAGAAAAAAAAAAAAAATTCTAACATTCATATGGTACAACAAAAAAATCCAAATAGCCAAAGCAATCCTGAGCAAAATAAATAAATAAATAAAGCAGGATGCATAACACTACCTAACTTCCAACTCTACTACATAACTATAGTAACCAAAACAGCATGGTACTGGCATAAAAATAGACACTTGGACCAATGGAACAGAGAACCCAGAAATGAACCCACAGACTTACAGCCAATTGATCTTTGACAAAGGCACCAAGAACATACACTGGGGAATGTTCTGCCTCTTGGATAAATGGTGTTGGGAAAATTGACATCCTTATGCAGAAGAATTAAACTAGACTTGGGCCTTTCACCATATACTAAAATCAACTCAAAATGGATTAAAGACTTAAATATAAGACCTGAAACTATAAAACTACCAACCAAAACACAGGGGAAACACTTCAGGATGTAGGACTGAACAAAGACTTTGTGAATAAGAGCCTAAAAACAAAGCAACAAAAGACAAAAGTAATTGGGACTATATCAAACTAAAAAGCTTCTGCATGGCAAAGGAAACAATGGACAGGGTCAACAACAACATACAGAATGGGAGAAAATATTTGCAAACTATACATCCAACAAGGGATTAACATGCAAAATATACAAGGAACTCAATCAACTATACAGTAAAACAACGGATAACCCAATTAAAAAATGGGCAAAGGAGCTGAAGAGACATTTTTCAAAGAAAGACATTCAAATGGCCAACTGGAACTTAAAAAAATGCTCAGCATCACTAAGTATCAGGGAAATGCAAGTTGAAACCACACTGAGATATCATCTCACTCCAGTTAGACTAGTTATAATAAAAAAGGCAGAGAATAACAAATGCTGACAAGGATGTGGGGATAGGGGAACTCTCTTACCCTGATGGTGAGACTATAAATTAGTACAATCATTATGGAAAACAGTATGGAAGTTTCTTAAACAACTACAGATCGATCTAACATATGATCAAGCAATCCAATTTCTAAATATATACCCAAAGGAATGGAAATCATCATGTTGAAGGGATACGTCCCATGTTCATCACAGCTCTGTTTACATCAGCCAAGATATGGAACCAACATAAGTGTCCATTGACAGGTGACTGAATAAGGGAAATGTGGTATATATACACAATGGAATACCATTCTGCCATAAAAAAGAATGAAATTGTGCCATTTGCATCAACATGGATGAACTTGGAGAAAATTATGTTGAGTGAAATAACCCAGGCACAGAGGGAAAATCACCACATGTCCTTATTCATAAGTGAGAGCTAAAAAGGAAAGAAGGAGGGAAAGAAAGTCCACAGTGGTGTTTTGGACTTGCAGAGGGAGAGAGCACACCTAGGGTTGCCAGGAATGGAGGGGCACTGGGGAGGGAAGTCAGGGAGGAGTTGGGTGGGTGATAAGGGGAATGGCAATTTGTGGTAATGGGCATCCTGATAGTATTGATCTGATCATCTCATCTTGTACACTGGTAGTGATGATCCACTTTGTACCCTACGAATATCCATAATTAATAATCAATAAAAACCATTGTTTACTTTTTATATTATGTGCTTTCCCTTTGATTGGAATGCCTTCAATTTCTTCTTCACTTGGTAAACAATAACTTATTTTTAAAACAATAACATACTTTATTTTTAAGTTAAGTTTCATCTGGATAAGAGATCCCTTTAGCCACAAGACAGTTTGATGTTCAGTCACTGGGCTCCTCATTATTATTTTCTCTGCAGTAAAAATGATGACAATGGGATGAGGTTGTTAAAAATTATAAATATGATAATGACAGCTAACCGTAACTGAAAACTTACTATGTGCCTGATACTGTGGTGAAACCTAAAAGCAAAAGTAATTAATCTTGTAAGATAGGTGTAATTATTATCCCCAATTTATAGACAAGGAAATCAAAGCATAGACAAGTTAATAAACCTCAGTTGTAAAAGAAATAGTAATTGCAGAACCAATATTTGAATCAAGCTTATCTTTGGAACCCATATTACTAACCGTGATGATATGCTGACATTACCACTTATAATAACTTAATAAGATGTGTGGCAGCTGTCTATTTATAGGTCCTTCTTAAGAAAAAGGTGAATTCCTAGAAAGTAGGAAACATTTATTTCTATTTCCAAATCTTAGCATAATGCTCATCATAGAATTAGTATTCAATAGAAGTATTAAATGAATGCATGTTAAATAATAAATGAATTAATTTAAAATAATTAGGTCATTTTTTCTGATTAATTACAAATTTATTTAACTTTATAGATACTATGAGGATAGTATTTGCTGAATATAATTTCATGAATTTGAAGAAATGTATTGACATTACATATTTTATGACACCTTGGAATTTATATTTTGATATCTTGAGACACATGCTTTCAATATTTTTTAAATTCTTTAAGGCACTTTTATTTTATAAAAGAAATATGATTTTATTAACCTGCATTTCTTCCTCCAGTAGTATCTGGTGTCTGAAGAGCTAGTGGGTCTCAGGATTTGACCTGGTATCTGTGCAGACCTAAGCTGATAAGTTCTTAAACATCAAAGGAATATTTTTCTTGATCTCTTTGCTGAATTTTATTATTTAAGTGAAGATGATTGACCCAATTCAGCACATAGATAATACATGACAAATGTGAAAGGCATTTAAATGATTAAACTCAATGCAAAAAACTACACTGCTGTCATTGACTATACTAGTTGATATCCTTTATAGCCACTGGTGATTTGTGGATTTCTTCTTTTACTAGGACTAACTGACCTTGTGTTAGGTTGGCAAGACAAAAGGATCAAAGGATGCTGAGCCAAACGCTTACCACACTGGGGACTTTATTTTCAGTGAAGCTGGAGGGGAGACTGAAAGATCAGTTCCCATCCCTGTATAGACTAATAGAGGTTTTATAGGGTTTGAATTAGGGGAAGGGGTTTGGTACCTATTTTGAGCATTCAGCACTTTGCAACAGCTCTATGGTTTTCCTGTTTTGCATAAAATCTGTTTTTTCTCAGAAAGTACTTTGCTTAAGAGAAAGGAGGGGGTGGGAGGCAGGGTGAAGAAGTGGTTAACATGGCTGTGCTTATGCTAAGCTGATTGTGAGGTCTAATACTTGCATATTTGATAGCAATCTTCACATTAGGTACAGGTAGCTGTAAAACGTGAATCACATGTAGTAATGGATATTGATTGCCAAAATAAACAGATAAGAAGAAGGAATAAACAGAGAAGAGGAAATAAACAGAGAAGAAGGAATATAACTGGCTATATAAAAACATAGTTGTGTATACCTGTTTTCCAAGTGAAGACATACATATAAGTATGCTGAATTTTAAAACAGTCTGCAAATATTCACATCTTCAGTACAATTCCCTGCTGCATTGATATCGGGCTTAGCCATATGACTTGCATTGGCCAAAAGAATATATACAAACTGACAGGCTTCCACTTCCAAGCAAAGACTTGTGAGAGGCATTGCAAGTTTTGGTCAACTCTCTCCTTCTTTCCATCACAAGGAACTTACATTCTGAACAGTCACATTCCCAGACTTCTATAATGAGATGACACTTGGAGAAGACTGAAAGTGGACATCCTAGAGCAGAGCCTTAGCACACAACTGTAGACACATATAAGCCCTGCAAAAGAGACATAAGTAGTTGTTGCTTTAAAGCCACTGACGTTTTTGAGGATATTTCCTACAATGGATGATCACAAAAAAAGCTAAACAGTGAGTTGGAATATCAAAACAACAACAACAAAACTGAATTTAGTACTCCAAGGGCCACAATGTTACAAATACTAAAATTGTTAAAGACAGAATATATAATAAAATAAGAATTCAGTCATTGAAATGTGAAAATAAGAAGATGCTGTAAGGTATAAGTAGAAAAAAGTTGACAAAAAATTAAACCTAGAGAAAAGAAAAATATAGCTGTTAGTCATGCAGTGGAAATGACTGAATGAGACACAGCTGCGAATCAGTGAACAGAGTTTCGTCTGTTGAAACTTACAGAGAAAGAGAAAAAATTCAAATCCTTAAAAAAGAAGGCAAGAGATGGATGGGATTGACTGAAAAATTTGACATATATCTGATCAGAGTCCTAAAAAGAGGAAACAGAGATATTAGTGAAAGAACATATTTGAAGAGATAATGGTTGTCAATTTTCCAAACTGGTGAAAAAAAAAATGGATCCAAAAATTCGGAAGCATAGTATGACCCAAGCAATATAAATAAATTTTAAAAGATTCCCTACATATATTATAGTACACCATAATATCAACCAAGAGAACAAAAAATTTAAGAGCAAACAAACCACTCATAAAGGAACAAATGAAGTGACAGCAAATTCTTATAAGCAACAATGAAATTTAGAAGACCATGCAGTAATATCTATAAAGACTTAATAGAAAATAACTATCAACTAAAAATCGGGATATACTCTGTTTTCCAAGAATGTAAAATAAAGACATTACTAGGTCCATAAAACTTAACATTTTGCAAAGGAGGTATCAATTAATGGTACCTTTATTATTGGTGTACTTCAGGAAGTGAAAAAAAATTAACAATCTAAGATGTGAGAATGTGAACACACACACAAAAGGGTGAACAATCACACAAATACAAATATTTTGAAAAATTATGTTAATTTGTAAGGTTGATAGGTGCTCTAAAGAAGATATAAGATATCTCTTGTGTGTGTGTGTGTGTGTGTGTGTGTGTGTGTGTGTGTGTGAGGGTACTTCAAAAAGTTTGTGGAAAGATTCACATTATTATTTTTTAATTCTATTTTTCCTTGAGCTCTTTGAAGTACCCTTGCATATATTCTATAATAAGAAAAATGTCCGTTAATATTAATAGAAATGATGTATATTTCTAATGAATAAAGAGCAAGAAAAAAATAGAATATAAAATAAATTTTTAAAAAAGCAATTTTTAAAAGGCAAACAGAACATACTGAATTAAACTAGTAGAATATAAAAATTCTAAAAGTTTTAACAATAACAATATTCATAAGGAGACTAAACTCGTCAATCAAAAAGGAGACTGTCAGATTTGATGTTTCAAAAATCTAGCTAAATGCTGACTGCAAAATAGCAAGCAGTTATTGAAAGTAAAAAAATAAAAAAGGTAAACTGTGCAAATATTTACCAAGAAAAAAAGCACTTGATTAACTATGTCAATATTGAGCAAAATTAAAGACATAAGACAATACTAGGAAGAGTAGGTCATTAGATAATAATAAAAGATTCATTCTTTGAGGAAAAAAACACTCTACCATACATACTTAATAAAGTTAGATTTGTATCCTTAGCAGAGTGGCTAACACATACTAAGAGCTCAGGAAACTTGTAGCTACTATTACCACCATTATCACGACTATTTAAATGAGAAATAACCAAATATCTAAGAATAGAGGATCCATAATATAAACGATTGTGGTATAGTATAGATCAATGAGACAATGGAAAACCCAGAATTAGACCCTAGTATGACTGATTAGTGGGAAAAGATGTGCAGAAATATGTTTGAAAAATAGTAGAGAATTTTTTAAAATATAAAGCCAGCAAAATGTTAAAACAAAACCAAAAATAATGTCACCAGTGCGTATATATTAAAATAGCACTTTCATTAATATCTAAGATGAGTAGAAAATTGGTAAAATTTCAGAAAACAATTTGTCAATATGTATCATCAGTCTAGTCATTCAATTACATATACACCGGGAATAATGTGATTTAAAAGGGGAAGAATTGCTTTTAAATGTACTTTAACAAAAAAAGTGTCTAAAATAGGGTAAAGATTCAGTAAATCTCTTTTCATCAGCACTTATTATGACACTAGTAAAATATGTTTTCTAAAAATTTCTGAAAAAAAGCAGTCATTCATAATGACAAAGAAATTCAGGACATGAAGCTGACTATAATGTGTGATCTAAATTTTGTAAAACTCTAGACAGAGGTAGCCTTGGATAGACTGTAACAACTGGTCCCAAATATCGAGTGAGATTAATACATTTTCCATAGTGAAGTTCATATATAGATTTTTCTCCTTTACATTTTAACTTCTTTCCACTTAGAATTTATATAATAAGAAAAAAATGTGTATTAAATTAAAAATATTGTGATGCTTTTTATGGTATTACATATATATTTCCATCAAAAGAGTAACCATGAAGATATTACTGAGTAAATCTTTAATTACTTTTACTAAATACTTTTACCTCAAATTACAATTTCAATTTTACACACACACACACACACACACACACACACAGACACACACACACACACAAACGGGGGGGGGGGAAGAAGATATAACAACCACAATTATTTGAAGTTGATACGACAAGCAAACAGAAAGGACATTGTTGGGGGGGAGGGGGGAGGGAGAAGGGAGGAAGGTTTTGGTGATGGGGAGCAATAATCAGCCACAATGTATATCGACAAAATAAAATTTAAAAAAAAAAAAACAATTTCAATTTTACATATATCTGCTGGAATGTTGTAACATTGTACTGTTTTTCTCTGATCTTTTGTTCTGTAACTGCTTGATATTCAGAATTTATAGCTTTGCACAGCATAGATGTTTCTACATTGATAGGGAAGAAAGTGGAGTTGAAATCAGAATACTCGAATTGCACTGTCTTACACGATAAGTTAGCACTAATCATCGATACTTTCGATTCTAAGTCATTCTTGAAGATAGTAGATTGCAGCTCATTTTTTTCTAATAAATAAGAAATTATTTCTTAAGAATTTCAAAATGATTAAGGATTGTTCAATGTTTCCCAGATCGTCAGGACATCATCTGAAAATCATTGCAGCCATCTGTTCTCAATCACAAGAGACATGCGAGAGCAGTTAGTAAAGATACATTGAACACCCCAGGCTGTAAGAAGAATATACATCTACATAGTTAGAAAACTTCATTAACCTAAAAACCATTTTATTTTTATCAATGCTTTATCCTACATACTCCTTGTGTCAATGAATTTTGGCTAGGTTGGGCTGTGATAACATACAAAGCCCAAATATGAGCACCTTATGGCAACAAAGTTTATTTCTTCTTCTCATAACAGCTCCATAATGAGTCTTTGCAGCCAAATTTTTATTCCAGCACCGAAGATGGTGATGCAGGGGCTATTCTGGACACTGCAGGTCTTAAGATAAAGGAAAAAAGAACAAGTAAGTGAACCAAGAGCCGGCTCTTATAGTTTCTGCTCAAAAATTGACATTTAGTATTTCCACCCACCTTTCATATGCCACATCAAGTCAAATGGCCTTTCTGGGTTTAACAGCAGTAGCAGTGGGGGAGGAGGTCTAATCTTTCCCCAGCAGAGCACATCACAAGTCATACCGCCGGGCCTGGTGTGTATAAGAAACTATCCCCTCCTAGAAAGAAGCAGTCAATATTTTGAATGATATTACAGCCTACCATTCCTCTGAAGATCTAAATCTTTAAAAATATTTTTCGTTCAAGATTCAAAGAATATTTATTTAGAACCTGCTACGTACCTGAAAATGTGCATAATACTGGAGATTAAGCTTGAGTAAGACAGAAAAGTCTCTGGTCTAATAGAACTCAGAGATAGTAAACAAACGTGTATGAATATTATATACTGTCAAATTGTGTTCAGAGCCATGGCATAGAGCACTGGTTGCAAATATCTTTTTAAAGGGCCTAAAAGTAAATATTTTAGGCTTTGTGGGCCATATGATCTGTGTTGAAATTTTTCCATTCTGATGTTGTAGCACAAAAACAGCTATACATAAACAAATAGCATAGCTCTGTTCTAATGATGCTATATTTACTAACACAGGCAGCTAAACTGGGACCATCGTTTGCCAACCCCAGAAATAGAGAATACATGTGAGTGGTATGCTTCTTTAGATAGGATTGTCAGGGAAGACCTTAAAGGATGTGAGCATGCTGAAGTCTAAATACTAAGTGGCCAGGCACGTGAACATCTGGGTATTAGTCTGTTTCTGTTGCTTATGACAAAATGCATGGAACTGGGTAAATTATGAAGAAAGCAAAATTATTGCTTATAGTTTCAGAGGCTAGGAAATCTAAAGTCCGGGGAACACATCTGGTGAGTCTTTTTTGGAGGTGTCTTTACAGCAATGCAGGGGTCTCACATGGCAGAAAATGGCAGAGCAGAGAGAGTAAAAGATCAAATCCCACATTCACTCTCCTTTTAAAGCCCTGAGAACCATGCCCCTGACTACCATTATTGATCTATTCACTACAGCATTGTCCAACAATCTAATCACCTCTTCAAGGCCCCCTCTTTCAATTACCGTGCTAGGATTTCCCACCCTCAACAGTCACAGTGGGAATTAAGCTTCTAATATATGTACTTTACGGAACACAAGTCAGTCAACCCATAGCAATCTGGAAGCAGAGTATATCACCAAAGGGCACATCATGTGAAAAGTCCCTGGGGTAGGAAAGAACGTGGTGTTTTTGAGGAACAGAGAAAAAAAAAAAAAAAAAAAAAAACAATGTTGCTAGAGCACCGTGTGCTAGGATTTGTAGTTATGAGCTAGAAGAATTATAGATTATGTTAAGTTTTATAGGCTATGTAAAGAGTTTAGATTTTATTCTAGATGGAAGTGGAAGTTACTGGAATCTTTGAAGCAGGGGCATAGCATAATTAGATTGACTCTGAAAAGTGATCATTCAGGCTGCTGTTTGGGGAAGAGATTGAGAGGGCAAGAATGGAAGCAGGGAGCTTATTGCAGTTATCCAGTGGAAAAGTAATGGCTGGGACTAGCAGTAGAGATGGAAAGAATTGACCATGTTCAACATGTTTGAAGGTGGAATTGATTAAACTAACAGGGTATGGGAAACAGAGCAGACATATAGGACTCACAGTTTCAGGTTTGAGAACGTGGGTGGGATTTACCTCTTTCAGCTTCACTTCTTATACAAAATAAATTTGAAAGTTCAAGCAATTATTGAAGATTTTAAGCAAAAATAGTACTTTTATTAAAAATATAGTTATGATATATCCTATGATTGCTTTAATTCTCCATTTGAGTTTCATGTTTTTAAAGTAAAGATTAAATTTATCCAGCCAATGACAAAATGCATTCAATTAAGAAACCTGGCAGTTTTAGCTGTGTGAGGCCTCTCTAATCAGCAGAGTTTAGCTTTCTAGTTTCAGAATCAAATAGATTCCGCAGGACAGATAAAAATGTATATATTTTAATGCACACTCCAATCAATATGTATGTAGATGTACCACAAAATCCAAGAAGCTAGTCTCTTTGTCATTTCCTCCCTAAAGTGTGAGCATGTATCCATTTATTCAACAGATTATTTATCGAGTACATTGAATATGCTGGGAATACAGTGGTACAACAAAATCAAAACCCATATATGGACTTTTTGTTGGAAGAGTTAGATAATGTTTAAGTAAATGAACAAAGCAATATGTATAAATTGTGCTTAACATTTACTGAGCTCTTAATGTCTCCAGTAACAATTTTTATTCCGAATTTTATTTCTTCACATATGCCCCCTCTTTCAAATTTATTGTAGATTTTCTAAATGCATTTGTTTTTTCTATTTTGTCCTTTATGTTCTATATATTAGATTACAGTAAAAATGGTAAAATCAGTAAAACATTTTAACATGATCACAATTCTTCAAATGGAGAAAAATCTTTGGCCCTGGTTGACAAGACTATATTCATTGAAAAACCTCATGCTGCAGATTCAATACTTGAAGAATACACAGCACACAAAGTATATATGCTTAAGTCAACTCTATTTTATTATATTATCATGGTTAGTAAATTTGTTTTCCCATTTTTAATAACATTTTTGTATGGAGAATAGGTAATGAGACAATTTTCCCACTGAAATGACCACTTTATCTGTTTAATATCTCTCTTTCCAAAGTAATTTGCTGTCACAATTATTGAATAATGGTGTGACAAGCCAACAGATAGTCTGATTATTTTCATTGCAATTATCATATAACAGTGTTTGAAAAATGAAAGAGAGCCATGCAAGTTGAGAGTTCCAGGGCTAAATTCACGGTTATGAATAGAAAGATTTTCAGAGAGAATTTTTTTTATATTATAATTGAAAGGAGTCAAATGGAGAATATAAAGGCTAAAATTTGAACTGGGACAAATGAGATTTAGCAGAATCAAAATGGAAACCTCTGGGCTGGTCGGTTAGCTCAGATGGGACATTAGTGTTATAACAACAAGGGCAAGTGTTTGGATCCCAGTACCCACTAGCTGCAACAACGAAAATAAATAAATAAATAAATAAATAAATAAATAAATAAATAAATAAATAAATAAATAAATAGCAAACCTCAGGCTATTTCGTGTATTGACATGCAATCAATCAATAAACAGAAAAACAGATGAGTAATATCTGAAACCTCCTTTTCTTTTCTTTTCTTTCTTTCTTTGGGCAGCTGGCCAGTATGGAAATCCTATCCCTTGACCTTGGTGTTGTTATCAGCACCATGCTCTTCCAAGTAAGTTAACTGGCCAGCCCTCCATTTATTTCTTACTGCTTCTTTCTCAGACTTTCTATCAACATACACTTATTGTATCTTTTACATCTCATTTACTTTTTCTTTTGGCTTGCACTGTATCTTAAAAATAAATTATAGGTCCTCCTTTTTCTAAAACAAGATACCCCAAATCGTTGTTCTTTGGGTGAGTATGCCACCTATCACTCCAACTTAATAGCATGAGAAAATTTCATCTGACAGCTCATGTTACCTACCAGTTAACTGTAACAACCCTAGAAAGAAGTGAAATAAAATTTAATATAATGGAAGAATGTTGATCTGCTAAAATAAATAATTGGCATGTATATGTGTTAGCACTTACACGATGTATCTAAAAAAACTTACATGGGAGGACATTGAACTGAATAAAAGTACCCCACAGTGTATTTGAGCATTTTGGAAATCAGAATCTTTTAAATTATTGTTTTTACATTGTATTTAAAGTTATTTTTTTCTTCTGAAGTTTAAAGAAAAAAATGCAATTTTCCTTATGCAAATAATATAAAAACATGACTGAAGAAAGTAATGAACCATGAGTTGTCTAATATTTAATGAAATAGATTGCAGTAGGAACTAATATTCTCATCTGTAATATTTCTTTAATATCACTATTCTTTATTTCTTTGTATACTCATTAATAAGCTATAAAAAACAATTTAAGATAGAAAGATTCCAGAATTTATTTTTCACTTTGGAAGGTATAATTTTTATTTTCTCTCATTATATTCTGCTAAGTAGTCTAATTCCTCTCCATAAAGAAGCAAGTTTCTTTCTGAGTTCTTTGTTGTTGTAGTTGTTTTGTTTTGTTTTACTTCAAAATAAAATTTAATGAATTAGAGGGCTATTGTGTCAACACTTGGTTAAGTAATTCTGATAAAGTAGGGAATAAGCAGTGTCTGAGTGCCTATTATCATCTAGGTTCTTTGCATATGACTTTAATCCTTAGAAAAATTTTACTACATAGTTTTTTTTCTACATTTTGCTAATGAGGAAACTTATATTGGATTCAAAACCCAAAATATGAATGTGAACCTTTGTGGTAACATTAACCTCTAAGCTATTGGAACTCAGCAATCCTGTATACTAAGCATCAGTGTGAATGAAGATCATATCTTTTTTGACTTGAACCTCTCATGTTGCCTGTAAATGAATTGTGTTTATAGGAGGAGCTCAGTAAGTGAGAAATTAATTTCTAGCATTTATGTACTAGTTTCAGGTCTATGGGATGCTTCCACTGAACTACCCTCTCTCTAAAGAAAATATCCAATTCTCAATCGACAATTATTTCTGGAGCAGCTATTATGTAGAACTACTTAGGATAATGAAGTGAAAAAAAAGCAGACCTTGTGCCTGCACATAATGAGCTTCCATTCTGCAGGTAATGACATGTTAAATAACACAAGTAATCTATCTGCAGATATATGTTGTGATTGAAGTAATATAGACTGCTATTAGAACATATAGCTGTGGGACCTGAATTAGTTGGGATGCACAAAGAAAAGTGAGACTATTTGTACATAGTCAAGTAGGCAAAGTTTAGAATCTCCAAGTTCTTCCATGATTTTAGAGATATAATGATAACTTCAACTAAGATGACTATCACTGGAGATGAATACAGCTGAATAGGTTTGACAGATATTTAGAAAATAAAACCAATTAATCTTGAAATTGATGGGAAATAAAGGGAGAAATAGAGATTGGGAGATGTTAAGAAAAACTTCTAGGTTAGTTTATGGTGCCACAATAATTGTGTTTCTCACTCAGTAATGGTGACTGAAATCAATGGTTTCGGGTGTTCATGTTCAAAGGTCAAGCCATATCTTGGCAACATCAGTTCTGATGTTGTGTTGTCATCATTGCTTTGGGCTGGGTAATTGCAATAATTGAAACTAATGGCCATAGCATCTCACTATTTAGAAAAGCCATCTGTTTCTGCAGGTGAAAAGATCAACACTAAGTTTCTTTCATGGTCTACGAACTCTTTGCATTTCCATCAGTGGCCTTTCACATTTTCATGCTGTGTTGTTTGGAATTCCTACTCTTAAGCTACTTATTTGATTCAGTGCAATTGTTGAACTCTCTTTTGCTTCTCTTACACAATAGCCCAAGTGACTATACTCTAATACTAGTATTATCTCTTCTGAAATTTATAGGCACTTGCTGTTAATGAAGCTACCTGCCACTGCTGGTTGCCAAACAGTATTAGGGTAAGTAAGCTAGTATAAAAAATATTCACATTATGCTATCTAGAAGATAAATGCTGCTTAAAGTGATTCCAAAAGACTCATCAAAATCATTTGAAATTTTTTTCTTTTTTAGATTTAATCTTCCTGAAGAGCAAAAAGTAGTTAAACCTTAACTTTATAAAATTTGATTCCTGTGATAACTTTTGAGATAGAAGGTGCTTAGTCCCCCTGGGTTTGGGTTTCAGGCCGTGCCCTTGGGTTCAAACAACTCCTCTAGGACTCAAGCTCCTCCTCTGAGTCCTGAGCCACTGTTGCTTGTTACACCTATTTTAGGAACCAACATGTGGAGATTGAGACCACAGAAGGCAGATTTATGTAATTCCAGTGGCTGAACACACTCAGTAAAAAGGAGAGTTTATGTCTTCCACTGGAGGTGCTAGAGAGCACCTAGCATACTTTAATAGTATCCAGTGGAATTTGACCAATGAACATGCTCCAAAGAGACCAGCTGAGCATGTGCAAGGCTATGTTACATAATCTGTTACATAACTAAGAACCACCCCCTTAGCTGAATAGTTATTAGATAGCATGAATATGTATAGATAGCCAAACTATAAAAGTAGAATCCAGGAAGAAGGTGGAACTGTTGCTCATTCTTTCTGGAGCCAGTCCAGAACAAACTTCACTGTGGAGACTGAGATGAAACTTAAAATCTTACAATCCTAGTTGTGGCTCATGTCTATTTTAACTTGATTCAAACATGTTTTGCCAAATATTCTTAATAAATTAAAAAAATTATAATAGTTGCCAAATAGTCCAACATGGATCTTTATTATATCATTTTCTATATTGGTTCTGAGATGGGATCATCTTCTTTAGGGTAAAAAAAATGTCAACTGCATGAAGCACATCGAGGTGAGCCGGCTACAGGAGAAAGGTTTTCCAAGTCAAATTCTAAGTATTTCTTAAGTCCAGGCTACTAAGACCTCCAGCCATTGTTCATGTCACATAGCAGCTCCCTTTCTTTCACCGGTTTTGTGTAGGCAACTTTTCAAGAACCATAAGTGCAGTTTAACCCCAGTTCATGCAGGAAAAGAAACTTCCCTATGTTTCTCAATCAGTACGTTCAGCATCTTAATTCTTCAATGGTAAAGACAGTCTCCTCCTCCACTGACTAAATATAGAAGAACATTGTATAAAGGTTTTAGGAAACATTCTCAAACACCTTCTTTCTAGTTCGGAAAGAAGTGTTTTGGGATAATTCTGCACTAAACTCAGAGGGAGAAAAAAAATAGATGTTAACAAGTTTTAGGTTTTGTTCTATTTCATTAGTTGTCATTGGATAATATGACATAAACTGGATCTCTGAATTCCCATCAGAAAAAAAAAATTAAGACATATTTTAAACACATAATAAATCCTGGGTATCTGAAACCAAATGGTGAAATTGGTTCTTTTCTACTGGTTAAAGTACTGAATGAACATTGTGCAAATACAAAGGAATTGATAGAGTGGTATAGTACTGTAGACTGAAAACTTGTCTCAGATGGCATAATGACAGCTGGAGAAGTTTAGATAAAGAAAATGAAATGTCAGAATTCTTGTCTTAGGGGTTTATAGTCTGCTGGCATATGCTTCTGTTGAAGCTGTGGGAAACCCTGCTTTAATCCAATTGTTGAAAAGTGCTCGTTGAAAAAAATGTGTAATGTGCTTCCTACTACAATGTAGAAGAGGTTCCTATTTAAAATTGTTAGACAACAAAGAACAGTTAGGATATATATTCCATTTTTCTAGTTTAGAAAATTAGAGAACTGTCTACATAGTACTCACAGCAAAAGGCAATTTATGAAAATGTATGCAGGGCTATTTTAATGTTGGGAGAGAGTAACAGTTAAAAACATTTTAAAACCCAAACAATTGTACCTATGCAATGTGAAAATGTTTTTGCAATGCCGCTTTTATTGAATCTTTTCAAAGGCAGATGAGGATGTGTGCTACTACACTGCCACCTGGTGATTAGGCAGGTAGGAGGGATTTGAGTAAAAATGCCCTACTAAAAAAATGTCAGGGTTTGTTAATGAGTATTTAATACACTAAATTTATCTAAGATATTTAAATTTACTAATAACATTAATATGCTTTATATCACATTATATAGTGTTAAAGAGACTGTTCCCGGTAAATTTTCAATTGATTTCTATCAAAATGTGTGCATTCTTCATTTTATATCTACTTGCAGCTAAATCCTTTCTTGATTTATTTTACTTTGGGTAAAATAAATGAGTGAACTCTTCACAAAGGATCAGGAGTTAGTGACCTATCCTTGGAAATGAGAGAGGAAACGAGTGACATGACCTAAATTTCTTCTATTTGAAATGGTGCATTTTATGTTAGCAATCTTGTCTTGCACTGTCAAACTACTCATTCAATTTAGACTTACTCATTGATTTTATAGTACTGCCTTTTCCTTTTAAAAATGATTTGGCCTAGAAAATAACGGCTTCAGCAGTTTAAAGCTGGATGTCAAAGGCAACAAATGCAAAGAAAGGAAGGAAACAAAAGATGAATATTCCATGAAGTTGTATGTTTTCTTTATATTATCTTTTTTACACTGGTGTCAATTTCAACAAGCAAATATAGGTGATGAGACATTAAAATTGTTAGACAACTCATTTTGGGACAGACGTGCTTTATGTAGGCACAGGTATGAAGATGAAATTTAACATTTACATTTATTTCTCTGTTTGTTTCTATGCTCATACTTACTAAACTATAAGGGAATAGAGTAAAAATGAGGGACAAAGCAAACTCTGGGGAATCTATGTGGCAGAGCTGTGCTAAAGGAATTCAGCATTTCTACAACAGCATTTCTACAAGAGCTAAAATAACTACAGGAATTCAAGAACTGCAAAATGGAAAGAGTTCTTGCCAGTGTTTTTTTTATATATATAGCATATTCTTAGTGATTGTGATAAATTATGAGAAGGTAGTTAGCCACTAATGTGAATTTCTAGCAGATTTAGATCATCCTTTTTTCAGACCTCTATTCAAAATGTGATATCATCTAAGCTTTTTATTAGGAGGTGAATTAATCATTCATTTCTGAAAACCTTCAGGTATGTGTGATCAAGAAAACTGCACTGCTGGTGAAGCTCCATGCAATCATAAATGCAGGCAGGTCAAACAGATGTCTCATCTACACACCATTTGTAGTTTTACTGTATTCATAAAAGGATAGGCATTTTCCTTTTTTCTTTTTTTCATTTCTTTTTCTTTTCTTTTCTTTTCTTTTTTGGCTGCTAGAGAGGGTGAGATCTTGCCGTCATGTCTAAGTAGCCAAAAATTCATAAAATGCTAGGAGACAAATAGTGAAAACAGTCCCTTGGGGGGACGGAGGGTGAGGAGTGGGAAGTGAAGATGTGTATAGTGCTATATTCATATCCTGAAAGAAAAATTTTTCTATCTACCCATTTTTTATCCACTGATATTTTTATTCCCCGTGTTTTCACATTAATATGTTAACTTACTGACTTGGCTAGGTTAACAGTTAAAATTGGAAAGCTAATTCATTTGAGCTGAGATTTGTTTATTGTACATCTCATAGAAAAAAAAGAACACAATAATATGAAAAATCCTAAGGAAAGAGTATTGGACAAAATATCTAGAAACAATATTTTTCTTACAATGGACAATCACAGTTAAAATACTGTGGGCAGTTCTTCTCATTGCTCTTTTGAAGGACAATGAGAGATGGACTATTTGTGTTCTCGTCAAGCTTGGGCATGCCTTCTCCCAGTGTTTCTTCCCAAGGCTCACATCACAATCTTCATCCATGAGTAGGATTTTGGTTGACCATTTTTGGAAGCACTGAATAAGTGACAAAGAGGTTAGATAGGAGGTGAAGAGAAGAATTCTGCTATGTTTCTCCCTGTATTATAAACAGCCAGTGAGGTGCTCAGCAGACAGTGGGCACTAATAAATCTTGGCCTGGCTAAAATATCTAAAAGGGCAATATAAAAAAGCACAGCTTTCCAATTTGGAAATATGAAGTCTGAAATAACGTGATTTATTTCTATAAATCACAGAGTGACTTGTGACTTGCATCAAATTTCGATATCTCCCTTAAGCATGATGTTGATGGGCAGAGTGCATTGTAGCATACAAAGCACTTTAATATTCTTTGTCTTACTTTCTTTTTCCCACCAATTCTGAATGGCAGTATTCTCACTGCAGATTTGACTAAACAGGATCTTGGGAGATCTCAAAACTCAAATTAACATCAGCCATTTTTCAAACACATTGCAGCTGCCTGAGTGGATATTTTTTAACACAAATAAAAGAAGCCATACTTTACACACCACAATTTGAATTTATTATTCTGAGAAATCATTTAGGTATAAAAAGGAATTAATCCAACAAGGTTTTATAGATTGCAGAGCTCTATGAAATTTACGGTTATTGGAATTGTTCAGTTAAAATTTCTGTTTTAAGATTTAAAACACGAGGAGCAATTCCCAAATTAAAACACAGTCTCTTGTTTAGGATAGTACAAGTAACTTTTACTCTGTATATTTTACATCCCGATAAATACAATGATAACTGCTATTTGTAAGTCATGAGAAATTTAAAATAATAGTTCATGAGTTCATTCATTTGTGGAATCTAAAAAGGTTAATCTCATAGAAATAGAGTAGAATAGTGGTTACCAGAGGCTGGGAAGGGTAGGGAGGAGGTGAGGATGGGAAGAGGTTGGTTAATGGGTAGAAACTTAGTTAGGTTCTAGTGTTCCATTATACAGTAGGGTGCCTATAGTTAACAATAACTTATTGTATATTTCAAAATAGCAAGAAGATTTTGAATGTTTTCATCACAAAGAAATGATAAATATCTGAGGTGATGAACAATCATATGCCAATGACTCTAATTTGATGGTTAAACATTGTATTCATGTGTTGACATCTCACTGTACACCATAAAGAAGTACAATTATTATGTATCAATTAAAAATAAATGAATGTATTGAATGAACAGAAAATTTTTAAAAATAAATTAAAAGGGGAATCTGATTCTATTTAATAAAAATCATAACTACAGAAACTTTTTAGTACATTACTCAACAAACATGTAAAATATTTTGAAAATAAAGAAGAATATTGACTTTTCTATAGTAATAACACTGTACATAGTTGAATAAAAATATTAAATCAACATTGGATAAATTGTATGATTGATCTTTTAGATTTTGTGCACAGGGTATTTATTTTTTCCATATTATTTTAAAATCCAATCAAAGAAAACTGTTTAAATAGTCCTATTTGTCAAACTTTGTCTGTACTATAAGAATAACAGATTAATTTTTAATTTTGCTTAGAACATATGTAACTGAAATTATTTTGGACTGTGTATGGAAGATTTGAAATAGGGAATAAACTAAGGTAAGTTATCACAGGGAAAAATCCACACTGTTCTTCTATTTCTTTTTCAGCTTGATTAATTGTTGGGTGTGTCACCATCCCCCAAACAAAGGAAATGAAAACATTTATGAATGACTGTACAAGAAAGTAATAGATCCAAGCCTTCTGTATTAGTCCATTTGTGTTGCTATAACAGAAATACCGGAGACTGGGTAATTTATGAAGAACTGAAGTTTATTTGGCTTACAATTCTGGGACAGCTGCATCTGGCACGGGCTGCAGGATGCTTCTGCTCATGGTGGAAAGTTGTAGGCAGCCGGCGGGTACAAGCAGATCACATGGTGAGTGAAAGCAAGAGAGAGAGAGAGGTGCCAGGGTCCTATAAACAACAAGCTGTCACGGGAACTAATAAAGCGAGAACTCACTCATTACTCCCCCCACCTAGCTAGAGCATTAATCCATTCATGAGGGATCCACCCCCATGATTCAAGCAACTTCCAACTGTCATGTTGGGGATCAGATTTCCACATGAGTTTTGGGGAGACAATACATCAAACTCCATCACCTCCCATTTCCTTGTCAACAGGCAAGCTGTTCTTTTTCCTTAAATTTTGCAACCTTATAGCATATGTAAGAAGAAAGAAGGAGCACAACTGAATCAGAACGAAGATTATAGGGTACCTTGTAAACTCCCTTTGTAGACATTAATTCTTTAAGTCTTTGTTTACAGAAGGAGAAAAACAGAGGATTTCACATGATCTAAACAACATGGTAGTAACTTGTTTATGCTTTTGTGCTATATACACGTTTCCTTTTTTATACATAAAGTAAAAAAGGAATATCACTTTCTTCTCTAAATGGACACATTTTCGTTAACATTTCAGAAATAATTAAAAGACTTTACAATATATTGGTAAATTTTAAAATGAGATAAAATAACAAATAAACTAGAATGGTAGAACAGCAAATCAACTAGGATGGAGTTTTCCTCATATTTCTTTTCATATCTCTGTCACCTATAAAAATGTAACCTAGAATATTAACATTGTTGTGTACCTTCTTTCTCTTTTTTTCTTTGTTAAAGAAAACCTTTGGTAAAGGTTTGTTAATTTTGTTGATCTCATGAAAAAGACAGCTTTTGGTTTTATTGATTCTCCCTAATTTTTAAAAAATTTTCTATTTCATTTATGTTCATTCTATTCTTTACTACTTTCTTTCTTCTGGTAGCTTTAGGTTTAGATTTCTCTTCTACTAATTCCTTAAGATGCAAAGTTAGGCTATTTATTTGAGATCTTTTATCTTTTTAATATACGCCTTTACTGCTATAAATTTCCTTCACTGACTTCACTGCATTCCATATGGTTTGGTATGTTGTGTTTTCATTTTCATTCCATAAATATTTTCAAATTTGACTTGTGATTTCCTCTTTGACTCATTGGTTGTTTAAAATTGTGTTGTTTGATCTTCACATATTTGTAAATTTACAGTTTTCATTCTGTTTTTCATTTCTAGCTTTATTCATTCCAGCTTCATGGTCACAGAAGATACTTTGTATAATTCTAATATTTTCAAATTTATTGAGACTTGTTTTGTGGCCTGACAAAGAAAATATCCTGGAGAATGTTCTGTGTACACTTGAGAAGATTATGTATTTTACTCAGAATTGGTGTTTGGAGTGTTCTGTTTATCTGTTAGATGTAGTTGATGTATAGCATTGTTCAAATCCCATATTTCCTTATTGATATTCTGTCTACATATTCAATTCTTTACTGAAAGTGGGGTATTGAAGTCTTCAACTATTATTGTCCATCCTTTTACTTTTAATCTACTTGTGTATTTGTATGTGAGGCAGGCAGTGTATAGTTGGATCATGTCTTTCTATTTATTCTGCCAATCTCTGCTTTTTGCTTAGAGTATTAAATACATTTATATTTGAAGTAATTACTGATAAGAAAGGACTTACTTGTGCCATTTTATATTTTTTATGGCTTACACCTTTTTATTCCTCATATTTTTATTACTATCTTCTCATGTTTAGTTGCCATTGTTGTTGTTGTGTTTTGTAGTGTACTGTTTTGGTCTCTTCTCATTTCCTCTTGTGAATTTTTTTTTATATTTTCTCAAGGGTTACCTTAGAGATTACAATTAACATCCTAAATTTATAACAATCTAGTCTGAACTGATACCAACTTAGCTTCATAGCATACAAAAACTCTGCTCTTATACAACTCTGTTCCCTCTGCTTTTATGTTGTTGTTGTCATAAATTACATTTTTATAGATTAGGTGCCCAGTAACAAATTTAGACTAACTTCTTAGGCATTTGTCTTTTAAATTACATACACAAAAAAGTGGAGTTACAAACCAAGAATGCAATAACACTAAATTTAACATTTACCTCTGTAAATACTATCACTTTATCAGTGACCATTATTCCTCCATATGGTTTCAAGTTACCCTCAGTGTTCTTTCATGTTAGCCTGGAGGACTATATTTAGTATTTCACATAAAACAGGTCACCAGCAATGCAATGAAAGAGGGGACATTACTTCCAACTTTACAGAAGTAGAAAAGAATTAAAAGAGAATCCTGTAAACAGTTAGCCAACAAATTAAATAACATAGATGATATGGACACATTTCCCGAAACACAAAATTACCTAAACTGACTCAAGAAGAAATATAAAATCTCAAAATTCCTATAGCAATTAAAGAGTTTGGAGTTTGAATCAGCAAATCAAAAACTTCCTACCAGTCCCCCATCCCCCCCAAAATGAAAATCCAGGACCAGATGGCTTCAATGATGAATTATAACAAATACTTAAAGAATTAGCACCAATCCTTCTCAAACTCTTCCAAAATATAAAACACTAGGGGACACTTCCTAAATGATTCTTTGAGGCTAACTTTACCCTGATGACGCAAGATCATTCAATGGGGGAAAGAATACTCTCTTCAACAAATCATGCTGAGACTAGATATCCATATGCAAAAGAATAAAGATGGATGTCCATCTCTCATCATATTAAAAAATTAGCTCAAAGTGTGTCAGTGACTTAAATGTAACAGTTGACACTGTTAAACTCTTAGAAGAAATCATAGGGGTAAATCTTCATGACCTTGGATTTAGTAATGGATTCTTAGATGTGGTACCAAAAACATGAGCACACACACACAAAATAGTTAAATTCAACTTCATCAAAATTAAAAATTTTGTGCTTAAAGAACATTATCAAGGAAGTAAAAAGATAACTATGGAATAAGAATAAGAAAATATTTGGAAATCACATAGCTGATAAAGGCCTACTAACCAGAATGCATTAAAAAAAAACAAACAAAAAAACTCTTACTAATCTACAATAGTGACAACCCAATTAAGAAATAGGCAAAGGTCTTGTAAGGACATTTCTCAAAAAAAAAAAAAAAAAAAAAAAAAAAAAAATATATATATATATATATATATATACACACACACACACACACACACACACACAAATGGCCATCAAGCACAGAAAAAAAAAAAATGCTCAATATTATTAGTCATTGGAGAAATTCATTTCAAAACCACAACACAGTAATATTTCAAACCCACTAGAATTACAACAATGCACACATACATACACAAAAAAGTGCTGGCAGCAATGTGGAAAATTGGAATCCTCCTACATTGCTGTGGGAATGTAAAAAGATTCAGTTGCTGTGGACAATAGGCTTGTTTCTCAAAAACTTAAGTATAAAATTACCATATAATCCCATAATTACATTCTTAGATATATATCCAAAAGAATTGAAAACAGGTACTCAGGTGCTCACACATACATATGTATTTATAGCAATACTATTCACAATAGCTAACAGGTAGAAATGGCCCAAATGTACAGCAACAGTTGAATGGATAAACAAATTACGATTACATATACATACATATATATGTATGCTTGTGTATTATTCAGCCAAAAATATAAAGTAGAAATATATGTGGAAAAGAAAATGAATGTCAAAAGCGTATGATGTGAAAGAAGACAGACACAAAAGCTTACATATTGTATGATTTCATTTAGAAGAAATATCCAGAATAGATAAACCCATAGAGACAGAATGCAAAATATTTGCCAGGGAATAGGAATGGAGAGACAGAGAATTGTGAAGAAACTGCATAATGGATAAGGGGTTTTATTTTGGAGTAATAAAAATGTTTAATTTTTTTAAAAAGAAAAAAATATGTGAAGCAAGATGACATTAAACATCTTTGAGAAGAGTTAGGCCACAGCTTCCTCGTTATCTCAAACAATTAATTCTGAGGTTTTGGTTGACATCTGGAATGTGTCACTATCAGAAGAGGAAGAATGAACTGGATAAGAATTATGCCATGTAGTCGGCTTTTTTGAGTCATTAATCTTTTCAACGGAGCAATAGACCCTGACAACTGAAAACCAATTCTCTTCCTTCCAGTCATTTACCCACTTTGTAATGGGCAAACTGCATTTTGCCACAATATTCATTTTTAATTATTTGTCTGGATCACATAGATCTAAATTTGGCATAGTTACTTAAAACTTAAGCTTTTGCAGAGAGATCCCAGTAAAGATGAATAACAAAATCAAAAAAGAATTTAGAGGATTCTTAAATAAGTCCAGGTAGAAACTGAAGAGAATATAACACGAGAATATAATATGATATAGTTATATTCATTTTCAATCACTACTTCGTTTTGGTATTCTCATGCTCTATCTTTAAAAGTATGATTTTCAAGGTTTTACCTCAGTAGGCAGTATCTACCATTTAAGTGGCTTTATTTTTATTGTGTGAAACCCCAGGTGTCCTTTGCTTTCATTCTATTAAATGACAATCATGTGCCAGATAGCGTGGTGGGAATTGTAATAACATATATACTGCAGAGTAAATGGTCATATTCTAAAGATCATTATAATAATGATGATTCCTGCAGAGTCATATTAATAAGTAAAAGTTGCACCCGAACTAGAAAAAGTGTCCAAAATGAATATTTTTATGTAGAATTTGGCTCCTCACTATTGCAGTGTATTAAGATTCACAAATCAACCAAGACATTTAAAAAATACATTTAACCAGAGATGGATTAATAAGCGGATGGAATGTAGAGATAGTACAGGGCACTATTTCATTCCTAACTTAGCTTACACTGCTTATAAGCTAACTAAAAATGTCAAAAATTTCAGCCAAATGCTATATTTTTCCACAATGTATTGTTTTTTGCTTCATAATTTTATATAAAATATTTGCTGCAAAATATAAAATAGATATTTGTATTTAAGTTGTACTGTCTATTTGAAGTTATTGAAGACTGAATATAAATGAAAGTTCTAAGCCTTTCTCTCAAAGAGTTTTATATGACCTTTACAATTAGAAAAAAATTGATCCATGGACCACAGTTTGGTCAACAAGGCTTTAAATCATCTCTTGTTGTGTAATGCTACTTAGATCAAAGAGTCACTGAGGAAATGACATGAGACAGGGAGTAGGGGGTGGGGTGCAAATTTAGTAATAGTTTTGAAGTGTAGAGTGCCTATTACCCAGCAAATATTTTTATGGGAATCAGTTTTGCAAGACAAAAGATCAAAGTTGAAAGAAAAATAAATAATTAACCACAATATATCATTTAAGGAACAGTTATCATATGTTAAAAATATTGTTTCTGTCAGGACCAAAACTCATTGATAGGAAGGTTTCTAAATTTTTAGCATGTTACCGTACAGAAACAGATAATAATGGTGAAGCAACTTGAACAAAACTAATGTTCCAAATGTAAAAATTATACCCCTAGAAAAAAACATTTTAAAAATGGAGATGATTCAATTTGAAAGAATAGTAATTACATTGGGAAAAAATAGAGATATAAGACTTTTAACCTAAAGGGAGCTGGAACTTAAACTGAAATCCAACATTTTACTGGATTGAGAAGTATATTGCCCAATCACAGAAATGTGCATGCACAAGGAAGAATACAAGGTATCCAGTGAAAAGATTCATGAAATGGTTGAAAGAAGAGAGAAATTTCAATGGCTGACAGCCACAGTGGAGTTTGGAATTAAGCCAAGAAAATTACCTGGTAAAACAAAAATCACTGCTTGTCAGGTGAAAGAAGATAGTGGAGTCCATAATTTTTACAATGTTGTAAACATAATCTGCAATTAACAAACAAAAATTACTAAATATGCAAAAGAACATGAACTCAACTTTTAACCCTACAGCTGCACTGCTAGAAGCTCAGCAGATGCATTCCTAAAGTGCACCAGGGTATATACATATGAAATATCTACCTTAGTGTTTTTAAACTATACTGTAGTCACATGTACAGTGACAAAAAAAATGAAGATCTGTGTTTGTGTACATATAGTAACACATACAATTAAGTAAAAACTAAGATGTAACAGTATATACAAAATATAATATAGTGTCTTCACATGATGTACAATATTTTTCTAGAAGGATACAAAAGAAAATAGTTTTTGGTTAATAGCTTTAGAAAGAAGAAATGGGAGTTTTTTTTAAATTTTATCTTTATTGTTTGCATTTTAAATATATGTTTGCTTTAGTATTATTTTTATTTTATTTTATTTGGGTGGTAGAAGTGAGAGCCATTTTTGTTATCTTTCCCATACATTTCTAACTTTAAAAGAAGACAAAAACATATGCTAAAAATAAAGAGAAGTAAATACTAATTTTCTGACTTTTAATTTAGTTACACAAAATATCGTGTATATACACGTTTGTATATGTGTATATGACATATATGATAGTGTAAGATTTATATATTTATGTTGTATACTAAAAATATATACAATTTCTGTCAAGAGAATACATTTTTTTTAAAAGAAATAATGCATGTGAAACAGTTGTCACAGTGCCTGGGCCATGTTAAGCACTAAATGAAGGTATTGTTAAAGCAGTAGTCTGAAATGCTCAAATAAATAAATAAATTTCACATATTTAATAATTTCATTTATAGGTTAATTTGTTAAGCTAATATTTACTATGTTCTAAGAACTATTTTAAGTATAATAAATTTGGTTTTCCCAATAAACCTATGAGTTGTGTACTAATGTATCCCATTTGCAGGTAGAAAATTGAAGCACAGAGAAGTTCCATAACTTGTCCAAGGTGCTGCAGCTAGAAAGTGGTGGAGTAAAGATGCCCATACTCAACCACAATCAGTCCCCTCAGAACACAAACTCTTTAAATATTCTGTTATTAAGTAGCAACACTGATATAGTCTCTATCTTTCAAAGTTAAAATGATAACAAATGAAATAAACACTAAAGGTCAAATCGTCTTGGTGTAAGAAAAATAATTATTTAAAATACATGACAAGTAATTAGCTTCTGTATATACAAATAAAAAAGAATTCAGGCCCTGTGGTGACAGTGTGCAACCGAGCAGGTAGGCCTTGCTGCTGCCAGACTCCATCCCCAGCCCAGCCAAGTGTGTGCCAGCCAGAGAGGTACCCTGCCAGAGAGGCCTGAGATCTGCAGAGACCATGCACCCCGCGGTGCCTGTGCATGACTGAGCAGGTAGGCCTCACAGCCACCGGACTCCATCTGCAGCCCAGCTGAGTGCACGCCAACCAGAGAGTTGCCTCCCCAGAGAGGCCCAAGATCCAAGGTGACCATGCACCCAAGGTGCCAGTGGGTGACGGAGCAGATACTGAGGCAGCCATGCCAAATTGGCAGCCCCAGCAGCATCCTAGCCAGACAATAGTGTCAAACCAGTGGACCATAAAATCCCTTGCCATGATGACTAAACATCAAAGGAAAGATACCAGAAATATGAAAAATCAAGAAAGCACACCACCAAAGGGTAATAACTCTCAAGCTCTAGATTCTATAGAACAAGAAGCCCTTGAAATGTTTGGCAAGGAATTTCAAGTGATAATTCTAAGGAAACTAAGTGAGATAAAAGAAAACTCAGCTAGACAACACAATGAAATGAGGAAAAGTATGTAGGACCTGAAAGAAGAAATGTACAAGGATATCAATGCCCTGAAAAACAATGTAGCAGAGCTTCCCGAGCTGAAGAATTCATTCAATGAAATAAAAAACACAACAGAGTTTAACCAGCAGGCTTGCAGAAGCAGAAGAGAGAACTATGACCTTGAAGACGGGCTGTTTGAAATAACACACGTAGACAAAAAAAAGAAAAAAGAATTAAAAACATTGAAGAAAATCTAAGAGATATCAGACAACCTTATCTGAGGTTGCTCAAATATCTGAGTCATGGGTATTCCAGAAGGGGAGGAAAAAGAAAATTGCATTGAAAGCATATTCAATAAAGTAGTGGCAGAAAACTTCCCAGGTATAAGAAAAGACACAGATCTTCAGATTCAGGAAGCTCAAAGATCCCCAACTGTATTCAACCCAAAAAGGTCTTCTCCAAGACATGTTATAGTCAAATTGGCAAAACTCAAAGACAAAGAGAGAATCTTAAAATCTGCAAGAGAGAAACATCAAATAACCTATAAGGGAGCCCCAATCAGACTAACATCAGACTTTTCATCACAAGCCCTAAAAGCCAGAAAGGAATGGGATGATATATTCAAAATACTAAAAGACAGAGATTGCCAGCCAAGAATACTCTACCCCACAAGGCTATCCTTCTGAAATGAAGGGCAAATAGCATATTTCTCAGACAAACAAAAACTAAAGGAGTTCACTACAACATGACCACACTTACAAAGAAATTCTCAAGGGAGTACTGGGTTTGGTACCTGAAAAATAACTACCACAGCCATAAAAACTCAAGAAAAATCAAAACCCACTAGTAAAATTAAAATGCCAATAATGAAGAGAAAAAAAAAAAAAGTTTATCTACAACCCAAGGAACCAACAAATGCAGAAGACAAACAGTAAATCAGAAAGAAAGGAACAAAGACACTTAAGACATCCAAACAAAAATCAATAAAATGCTCGGAGCAAATCAACACTTTTCAATAACAACTCTTAATGTAAAAGTATTAAATTCCCCACACAAAAGGCACAGACTGGTGGACTGGATTAAAAAGGGGGACCCAACTATATGCTGCCTTCAAGAGACCCAACTCACCTATAAAGACTCACATAGACTAAGAGTGAAAGAATGGAAAAATATTTACCATGCAAACAGAAATGAAAAATGAGCTGGAGTAGCTATTCTTATATCTGATAAAATAGACTTTAAACTAAAAACCATAAAAAGAGTTAATGAGGGCCACTACAAAATGATAAAAGGATTGATCCATCAAGAAGACATAACAATTGTTGGGACATTGAGGCCACACACCTCCTCCCGGGGCACAGAACTAGCCATGACCCCACCCACATATGCATATGTAATCTGTTGAAAACATTCGCCTGGACAGGTGCCATAAAGATGGCACCTGACAGAAGCTGCCAGGGAGTGGCCAAGGAAAGACATAGTTTAAAATTATTGGATAAAAGATATTTTCACGCTTGTGCTCACCGCATGATTGCAATAGCAAAGCATTAGAGCAAGATGCGTGTTCACACGACCTTTAAGATGATAGGTTAAAGTTAGGAATCCCCTTGCCATATGCTTATAAAAGCAGGTGCTTGTGTGAAAATAAACGGAACTGCTTGATGGAACCCCTGCCGCATCTGAGTGTCTCTCTGTGGGGCTGAATAGGCGGGCAGAATACTCACTTTCCTCTGGGGCTGTCCTGGCCACTAGGGTGGCAGGAGTAATCCTACCGGTTCCCTCTCTTGCTCATCCCATGGTGGGGGCATAAAAGGGGCTACTGGGAGGTTCAGGCCCTGCCGCACCTGAGCACCTGCAGCTGGCGCTCAATGTGGGACATGAGGGCTAGGGCAACCGGTCCGCCACAGCAGCCGAAAAAGAAAGGAGACGAAAAGGCCACTGAGCCACGGCATGGAGTTCTCCTCAGAAGAACATCGCCTGGGAGTAGTCGAATTTGTCGGGGTGAGTATCTTGGGTCCTGTCAGCCCTCCCCTACCTTCACCTTAACCCTTCTTGCTTTGCCCACTTTCACTTTCTTGGACCTTCAGCGAAGGGGAAAATGAAAGTGAGATAATTGACGGATCCTGGCCAGGGCAACTCCCCAGTGGACTCTGAACGTCTCATCAGTAGTGTCCCCAGTAGCGGCAGCCTATGTGGGTGAAGGCTCCTCTCCTTTGCTTACTTTGCAATATGGGAAACAGTGTTGGAAAGCATGATGACCCGGCCTTTAAGGCCTTGCGGTATCTCTTAAAGAGCCAGGGGCTTGACCTCTCAGACAACATGGCTAAGAGGACCTGGGAAGCCGTGATGCAGGTGGCCCCCTGGGTGCCCTCGGCCAATTTTTTTTCCTATGACACCTGGGATCGTGTCCAGACACTGTCCTGTCAGAGAGAAATCCTTCAGGGAATGGACCCGCCATTGGGGTTCTATCCCACCATGTCTGCCCTCAAAACATGGTTTCCAATGCTTAAGCCTGATTTATGTGACATTACAGGAAAATTATTTGATACTGACTTAACAGGAAAACCAGTCTCTTATGATGACCCTGCAGACATTAATTGCAAAACTAAATTAGCAAAACAAAATTTACGATCAAAAGACTTTTATGTCTGTCCGGGGCACAGTTCCCACACTTGGAGACAATGTGGCACCACCTCCTCATTTTACTGTGCATCTTGGGGGTGTGAAACTACCGGTGATGCTGATTGGAACCCATCATCCTCTTGGGACTATATTACAGTTAAAAAAAAAATAGGACAAACCCTCCGGATTGTGCTTCGGGTTCAAAAAAAATAAAAATAAAAATGCATGCCTTTAATAATAACCCTCCGCCAAGACAAGATAACAGCGGAAACACTTAAAAACCTCCGGAGTGGCCTTGTATGGGGATTAAGATTATACAAAAATGGATATGATGATGGAATTCTTTTTTCAATTAAATATTCCACGCAACCTATTACTAGCAGTGTGGGACCAAACCAAGTTCTTATCAAACCATCAGCTGTTACCAATACTAAAGAAACAAACAGTACACACTCCCCCCAAACCAAGGATGAGCCCTGCCTCAGCGCTCCCAGTTCATGGGCAATTGTAAATGTCACTTATACTGCACTTAAATGTCCATAAACAAACATGGCCTGGACTTACTTTGCAGCATATTGTGGGTAAGGGAGTCTGTATAGGAGGCAATGACACCACCTTTTGTGATAAACAAGTAACACTCACAGGACAATGGAATAAGCCCTCCCAGGGGAAATGGCTGTGCACCCGGTCAGGACTTAAATCTTGTATATATAATGCTCCTTTTAATAATGAACTTTGTGTTGAAGTAGACTTTCTTCCCAAGGTATATTGGCACAAAGGATCCAAGATGTACACACATTGGACAACCAAAGGAAGGTGATTACATGAAAGAGGCGTCGGAACCACAGTGGCCATATCCTCCCTCCTCGGGGTCTATCACTATGCTCACCCAAGTAGTAGACGAGGTGGCCCAAGAAAAGAAACTCTCTAACAAATGGGTAAATTTGGCCCTCCAAAAAATTTATTCCAGATACTAAAGAGTTCCGCCAGACCTCTGTTTGGTTGGATAGTCAATGACGGGTAAGATCCCCAGAGGGTGACGACCTAAGACAGGCACAACCACTTGAGGCTGGCGAGGCTGTGAGGCTAGCTGCCTACAGCTGCTCATAAAAAACAAAAAGGGGGACCTGTTGGGGTGTTGAGGCCACACACCTCCTCCCCGGGCACAGAACTAGCCATGACGCAACGCACATATGCATATGTATTTTTTTTTTTTTTTCGTGACCGGCACTCAGCCAGTGAGTGCACCGGTCAGTCCTATATAGGATCCGAACCCACGGCGGGAGCGTCGCCGCGCTGCCAGCGCAGCACTCTACCAAGTGCGCCACGGGCTCGGCCCCACATATGCATATGTAATCTGTTGAAAACATTCACCTGGACAGGAGAGATAAAGATGGCACCTGACGGAAGCCACCAGGGAGTGGCCAAGGAAAGACATAGTTTAAAATTATTGGATAATAGATATTTCCATGCTTGTGCTCACCGCATGATTGCAATAGCAAAGCATTAGTGCAAGATGCATGTTCACACGACCTTTAAGATGATAGGTTAAAGTTAGGAATCCCCTTGCCATATGCTTATAAAAGCAGGTGCTTGTGTGAAAATAAACGGAACTGCTTGATGGAACCCCTGCCGCATCTGAGTGTCTCTCTGTGGGGCTGAATAGGTGGGCAGAATACTCACCTTCCTCTGGGGCTGTCCTGGCCACTAGGGTGGCAGGAGTAATCCTACCGGTTCCCTCTCTTGTTCATCCCGTGGCAGGGGGAAAAAAGGCTACTGGGAGGTTCGGGTCCTGCTGCCCCTGAGCCCCCACAAACAATCATAAATACATATGCACCGAATGTCGGAGCAGTCAGCTTTATAAAGCAAACTCTATTAGACCTAAAGAAGGAAATAGACACTAATACCATAATAGGAGGGCACCTGAAAACTCCACTATCAATATTGGACAGATCATATAGGCAAAGAATCAGCAGGGAAACACAAGACCTAAACAATACCCTAGACCAATTGGACTTGGCAAATATCTACAGAACATTCCACCCAACAACCTCAGAATATTCATTCTTCTCATCAGCACATGGATCATTCTCCAGGAGAGATCACATGTTAGGTCACAAATCAAGTCTCCACAAATTCAAAAAAATTGGAATTATCCCATGTATTTAATCAGACCACAATGGATTAGAATTAGAAATCAATAAAAAACAAAATTCTGGAAACTATACAAACACATGGAAATTAAATAGCATTCTACTTAATGGTATATGGGTCCAAGAAGAAATCAAACAGGAAATCAAAAAATTTATTGAAACTAATGAAAACAATGATACATCATACCCAAACTTGTGGGATTCTGCAGAAGCAGTACTAAGGGGGAAATTTATCACATTAAATGCTTACTTCAAAAGAATGGAAAGATGGAAAGAGAACAACCTAATCTTCACCTTAAAGAACTAGTAAAACAAGAACAATCCAAACCCAGAGTTAGCAGATGGACAGAAATCATTAAGATCAGAGCAGAGCTTAGTGAAATTGAAACCCCCAAAACAATACAAAAGAACAATGAATCGAAAAGTTGGTTTTTTGAAAATATAAATAAAATTGACAAACCATTAGCACAGCTAACTAAAAAAAGAGAGAAGACCCAAGTAATGAAAATTAGAAATGAAAATGTGATATTACAACAGATACCTCTGAAATACAAGGAATCATTAGAGACGATTATAAACAACTATATGCCATAAAATTTGAAAATCTGGAGGAAATGGATAAATTTCTAGACACACACAAACTACCGAAACTGACCCAGCTATCCCACTGCTGGGAATATACCCAGAGGAATGGAAATCATCAAGTCGTAGGTATACCTGTTCCCCAATGTTCATCGCAGCACTCTTTACAATAGCCAAGAGTTGGAACCAGCCCAAATGCCCATCATCAGATGAGTGGATACGGAAAATGTGGTACATCTACACAATGGAATACTACTCAGCTATAAAAACGAATGAAATACTGCCATTTGCAACGACATGATGGACCTAGAGAGAATTACATTAAGTGAAATGAGTTAGGCACAGAAAGAGAAAAATCACATGTTCTCACTTATTTGTGGGAGCTAAAAATAAATAAATAAGTGCACTAATAAACTTGGTGGAGAGGGAAGAAGACACAACAATTATAATTCCTTGAACCTGATACGACAAGTGAACAGATATGAGGTTGTTGGGATAGAGCGCGTAGAGGGAGGATGGAGGGAGGTTTCGGTAATGGGCCACAATAATCATCCACATTGTATATGGACAAAATAAAATAAAATTTAATAAATGAATGAATGAATGAATGAATGAATATATATATATATTCTGGCATCAAAAAAAAAAAAAAAAAAAGAAGCCAGGAAATATACAATATGAACTTTTGTGTTAAGATCAGTTTATGTTTAAATATGTAAGGCACTTTATTGTCACCCTAAATATTCCGCAGTCTGAAAGCTACATTAGTGGATTTATCAAATTTTTAGAATTACGTATTTTAATTTATTGTAGGGAGATTTCATAAATAAGAATTCATCTCTAACAAAATGGCCCATTACACTCTTTAAAAAATGTAGAAAGGTGACAACATATTAAATATTTCAAGTTCTAATTAATTTTTTTTTTTTTTTTTTTTTTTTTTTTTTTTTTTTTTTTTTTTTTTTTGCAGTGAATACTATTTAATAGGATCTCAGTTAATTTCAAGGGAGAAAATTGGTTTACTACAATGTTAATATTTTAGGTATTAAAGCAGTTAACATATGAGCACTTTTCCTATTTATCAAGAAAATTTACACTTTCTTTTATTTCATTGCTTTCTGTAACAAAGAGAGATGAGAATAACAGTAATGGTTATGAAGCTTGGGAGTCAGGAATTGTTTGAGTAACACATTTTGACTAGACTGGAAAGAAAATGTTAGTAAGTAATAGGAAGATCGATGAATCTGGAAGTTTGAAGGAAAATCGACTATTTAAAAGCAAAAATATAGCTAATAACAGAAAAAATGCCCCTGTTCCCCCCAATTTTTAAACTTATATGAATGGCAAATAAAGTTAACAGATATACTATCCATATGTGCAGGAATGTTGTGCCATTCCATTCATCCAGCTGAGCAAACTTTTTCCATCGTTGTTGATATTTCCTTTTTTTTTTTTTTTTTTTTTTTTTTTAATTTTATTTTGTCGATATACATTGTAGCTGATTAATGCTCCCCATCACCAAAACCTCCCTCCCTTCTCCCTCCCCCTCTCCCCCCCAACCATGTCCTTTCTGTTTGTTTGTTGTATCAACTTCAAATAATTGTGGTTGTTATATCTTCTTCCTCCCCCCCCCCCGGTTTGTGTGTGTATGTGTGTATGTGTGTGTGTGAATTTATATATTAATTTTTAGCTCCCACCAATAAGTGAGAACATGTGGTATTTCTCTTTCTGTGCCTGACTTGTTTCACTTAATATAATTCTCTCGAGGTCCATCCATGTTGTTGCAAATGGCAGTATTTCATTCGTTTTTATAGCTGAGTAGTATTCCATTGTGTAGATGTACCACATTTTCCGTATCCACTCATCTGATGATGGGCATTTGGGCTGGTTCCAACTCTTGGCTATTGTAAAGAGTGCTGCGATGAACATTGGGGAACAGGTATACCTTCGACTTGATGATTTCCATTCCTCTGGGTATATTCCCAACAGTGGGATGGCTGGGTCGTATGGTAGATCTATTTGCAATTGTTTAAGGAACCTCCATACCATTTTCCATAGAGGCTGCACCATTTTGCAGTCCCACCAACAATGTATGAGAGTTCCTTTTTCTCCGCAGCCTCGCCAGCATTTATCGTTCATAGTCTTTTGGATTTTAGCCATCCTAACTGGGGTTAGATGGTATCTCAATGTGGTTTTGATTTGCATTTCCCGGATGCTGAGTGATGTTGAGCATTTTTTCATATGTCTGTTGGCCATTTGGATATCTTCCTTAGAGAAATGCCTACTTAGCTCTTTTGCCCATTTTTTAATTGGGTTGCTTGTTTTCTTCTTGTAAAGTTGTTTGAGTTCCTTATATATTCTGGATATTAATCCTTTGTCAGATGTATATTTTGCAAATATTTTCTCCCACTCTGTTGGTTGTCTTTTAACTCTTTTAATTGTTTCTTTTGCTGTGCAGAAGCTTTTTAGTTTGATATAATCCCATTTGTTTATTTTTCCTTTGGTTGCCCGTGCTTTTGGGGTCGTATTCATGAAGTCTGTGCCCAGTCCTATTTCCTGAAGTGTTTCCCCTATGTTTTCTTTAAGAAGTTTTATTGTCTCAGGGTGTATATTTAAATCCTTAATCCATTTTGAGTTGATTTTAGTATATGGTGAGAGGTATGGATCTAGTTTCATTCTCCTGCATAACGATATCCAGTTATCCCAGCACCACTTGCTGAAGAGGCAGTCCCTTTCCCAGTGAATAGGCTTGGTGCCTTTGTCAAAGATCAGATGGCAGTAAGTGTGAGGGTTGATTTCTGGATTCTCTATTCTATTCCATTGGTCAGTGTGTCTGTTTTTATGCCAGTACCATACTGTTTTGGTTATTATAGCTTTGTAGTATAGCTTAAAGTCAGGTAGTGTTATGCCTCCAGCTTTATTTTTTTTGCTGAGCATTGCTTTGGCTATTCGTGGTCTTTTATTGTTCCATATAAATGTCTGAATAGTTTTTTCCATTTCTGAGAAAAATGTCTTTGGAATTTTGATGGGGATTGCATTGAATTTGTATATCACTTTGGGTAGTATGGACATTTTCACTATGTTGATTCTTCCAATCCAAGAGCATGGAATATCTTTCCATCTTCTTGTATCCTCTCTAATTTCTCTCAGCAGTGGTTTGTAGTTCTCATTATAGAGATTTTTCACCTCCTTGGTTAACTCAATTCCTAAGTATTTTATTTTTTTGGTGGCTATTGTAAATGGGCAGGCTTTCTTGATTTCTCCTTCTGCATGTTCACTATTGGAGAAAAGAAATGCTACTGATTTTTGTGTGTTGATTTTGTATCCTGCTACTGTGCTGAAATCATTTATCAATTCCAACAGTTTTTTTGTAGAGGTTTTAGGCTGTTCGATATATAGGATCATGTCATCTGCAAACAGGGACAGTTTGACTTCATCTTTTCCAATCTGGATGCCCTTTATTTCCTTCTCTTCTCTGATTGCTCTGGCTAGTACTTCCAACACTATGTTGAATAGGAGTGGTGAGAGTGGGCATCCTTGTCTAGTGCCTGTTCTTAAAGGAAAAGCTTTCAGCTTTTCCCCATTCAGGATGATATTGGCAGTGGGTTTGGCATATATGGCTTTAATTATGTTGAGATACTTTCCCTCTATACCTAACTTATAGAGGGTCTTTGTCATGAATGAGTGCTGAACTTTATCAAATGCTTTTTCAGCATCTATAGAGATGATCATATGGTCCTTGTGTTTGAGTTTATTAATATGGTGTATCACATTTATTGATTTGCGTATGTTGAACCAACCTTGCATCCCTGGGATGAATCCCACTTGATCGTGATGAATAATTTTTCGTATGTGTTGCTGTATTCTGTTTGCTAGTATTTTAGTGAGGATTTTTGCATCTATATTCATCAAGGATATCGGCCTGTAGTTTTCTTTTTTGGTTATATCTTTACCTGGTTTTGGTATCAGGATGATGTTTGCTTCATAGAATGAGTTTGGGAGATTTGCGTCCGTTTCAATCTTTTGGAATAGTTTGTAAAGAATCGGTGTCAATTCCTCTTTGAATGTTTGGTAAAATTCTGCTGTGAATCCATCTGGTCCTGGGCTTTTCTTTGTTGGGAGGCTTCTGATAACAGCTTCAATCTCCTTTATTGTTATTGGTCTGTTCAAATTTTCTACGTCTTCACTGTTCAGTTTTGGGAGCTTGTGTGTGTCCAGAAATTTATCCATTTCCTCCAGATTTTCAAATTTGTTGGCGTATAATTGTTTATAGTAGTCTCGAATGATTCCTTGTATTTCAGATGAATCAGTTGTAATATCGCCTTTTTCATTTCTAATTTTTGTTATTTGAGTCTTCTCTCTTCTTTTTTTTGTTAGCCATGCTAATGGTTTGTCAATTTTATTTATCTTTTCAAAAAACCAACTTTTTGATTCGTTGATCTTTTGAATTGTTTTTTGGTTTTCAATTTCATTCAGTTCTGCTCTGATCTTAATGATTTCTTTCCGTCTGCTAACTTTAGGATTGGATTGTTCTTGTTTTTCTAGTTCTTTAAGGTGAAGTGTTAGGTTGTTCACTTGCCATCTTTCCATTCTTCTGAAGTGAGCATTTAATGCAATAAATTTTCCCCTCAATACTGCTTTTGCAGTATCCCACAGGTTTTGGTATGATGTATCATTGTTTTCATTAGTTTCAATAAACTTTTTGATTTCCTGCTTGATTTCTTCTTGGACCCATATGTCATTAAGTAGAATGCTGTTTAATTTCCATGTGTTTGTATAGTTTCCAGAGTTTTGTTTGTTATTAATTTCTAGTTTTAATCCATTGTGGTCTGAGAAGATACATGGGATAATTCCAATTTTTTTGAATTTATTGAGACTTGATTTGTGACCTAATATGTGATCTATCTTGGAGAATGATCCATGTGCTGATGAGAAGAATGAATATTCTGAGGTTGTTGGGTGGAATGTTCTGTAGATATCTGCCAATTCCAATTGGTCTAGAGTCTTGTTTAGATCTTGTGTTTCTCTACTGATTCTTTGCCTAGATGATCTGTCTAATATTGACAGTGGAGTGTTCAGGTCCCCTGCTATTATGGTATTAGTGTCTATTTCCTTCTTTAGGTCTAATAGAGTTTGTTTTATAAATCTGGCTGCTCCAACATTGGGTGCGTACATATTTATGATTGTTATGTCTTCTTGGTGGATCAGTCCTTTTATCATTAAGTAGTGTCCCTCATTGTCTCTTTTTATGGTTTTTAGTTTAAAGTCTATTTTGTCAGATATAAGAATAGCCACTCCAGCTCGTTTTTCTTTTCTGTTTGCATGGTAAATCTTTTTCCATCCTTTTACTCTTAGTCTGTGTGAATCTTTATGGGTGAGGTGGGTCTCTTGTAGGCAGCATATAGTTGGGTCCTGCTTTTTGATCCAATCAGCCAGTCTGTGTCTTTTAATTGGGGAATTTAAGCCTTTAACATTAAGAGTTGTTATTGAAAGGTGTTGATTTATTCTTAGCATTTTATTGGTTGTTTGGTTGTCTTAGGTGTCTTTTGTTCCTTCCTTTCTGATTTACTGTTTGGTTTCTGTGTTTGTTGGTTCCTTAGGTTGTAGATAGTGTTTTTGTTAGCTTGTTTTCTCTTCATGAATGCCATTTTTATTGTACTAGCGGGTTTAGATTTTTCTTAGGTTTTTATGGCAGTGGTAGTTATTTTTCAGGAACCAAACCCAGTACTCCCTTGAGGATTTCTTGTAAGGGTGGTCTTGTGGTAGTGAACTCCCGCAGTTTTTGTTTGTCTGAGAAATATACTATTTGCCCCTCATTTCGGAAGGATAGCCTTGCAGGGTAGAGTATTCTTGGCTGGCAATCTTTGTCTTTTAGTATTTTGAAAATATCATCCCATTCCTTTCTAGCTTTTAGGGTTTGTGATGAAAAGTCTGATGTTAACCTGATTGGGGCTCCCTTATAGGTGATTTGACGCTTCTCTCTTGCAGCTTTTAAGATTCTCTCTTTGTCTCTGAGTTTTGCCAATTTGACTATGACATGTCTTGGAGAAGGCCTTTTTGGGTTGAATACGTTTGGAGATCGTTGAGCTTCCTGGATCTGAAGATCTGTGATTTTTCCTATACCTGGGAAGTTTTCTGCCACTATTTTGTTGAATATGTTTTCAATGGAATCTCCATTTTCCTCCCCTTCTGGAATACCCATGACTCGGATATTTGAGCGCTTGAGGTTGTCTGATATCTCTCTCAGATTTTCTTCCATGTCCTTGATTCTTTTTTCTTTCTTTTTGTCTGCTTGTGTTATTTCAAACAGCCCATCTTCAAGTTCAGAGGTTCTCTCTTCAACTTCGACAAGCCTGCTGGTTAAACTCTCCGTTGTGTTTTTTATTTCGCTGAATAACTTCTTCAGTTCAGCAAGTTCTGCTACATTTTTTTTTCAGGACATTGATTTCCTTGTATATTTCCTCTTTCAGATCCTGTATACTTTTCCTCATTTCATCATGATGTCTAGCTGAGTTTTCTTGTATCTCATTCAGTTTCCTTAGAATTATCACTCGAAATTCCTTATCAGTTATTTCAAGGGCTTCTTGTTCTATAGGATCTAGAGTATGAGATTTATTAACTTTTGGTGGTGTACTTTCTTGATTTTTTGTATTTCTGGTGTCTTTTTTTTGGTGTTTATTCATTGTGGCAGGGGGTTTCACAGTCCACCGGTTTAAGACTAATGACTAACTAGGATGTTGCTGTGGTTGCCAATTTGGTATGGCTCCCGCCGTGACTGCTCAGTTGGCCTCTAGTGTCTTGTGTGTGTGGTTGCCTCGGGTCTTGGGCTTCTCCGGGGATCCACCTTTCTGGTCAGCTTGTACTCTGCTGGGCTGGTGGATCACGTACCACAGGGTGTGTGATCTCTGTTGAGCTTTCACTTTCTGTACAGGACTTCTCCCCGTTCAGTGTGCTCTGGCCCAGGCTGTTAGATCGTGCAGTGGCGACCCCACCGGGTGTGTGGTTTCTGTCGAGTCTCCGCCTCCCTGGCCGCACGTCTCCCCCCTCTGTGCACACTGTGCTGGGTTGGGGCGTGTCTTCTGCACCCCTCGTCTATCAGCTGGGCCTTCAAGACCCTGCTCAGCACCGCCTCGCCCAGGAAGTCTACCAGGTTTCTGCTAGGCACAGACGACCAGTCTCTCTGGGTGCCTTTGTAGCACTGTGTAGATCTTTCTCGGGTCTTGTTCACCTTTGTATCCCCCCGGTATAAACCGAGTCTAGTGCCCGCCTGCAGCCTGCTCTCCGGCAGGTTCAAGCAGACCTGGGAACTCTCCTACCACACTATTCCCAACCAGAAATTCGTTAGGCTTTTTTCCAAACTGGTGGTCGCAGAGATGGTATCTGCCTCCCAGTAACAGGAAGTTTACCGGGGCCGGAGTCCAGGGTGTGGTGGAGTGACAGTCGGCCCGCCCGTACTTCCTAGCCCTCCCAAAACTGGTCGGGACGCCCCACACCCCCAGCCCTGCCAGAGAACCGTGGAGGGAGTGGGAGAGGAGGTCGGCCCGCAGGGTCCGGAAAGCCCCGCGCCAGGCCAAGCAAATGGGCTTAGTGATGGCCGAGCAGGGCGGAGCTGCCCGCACCTGGGAAAATGGAGGCAGCACCGGGGCAGTGAGTGGCCTGGTGGTGCAGGCGGGGAGCCTCGTGGGCATCCACCCCCCGAACAGAGCTTTGCCAGGGATCACTCACAGTGCTGTGCCAGGTCGGGCGCTCGCTGTCTCTGGTTTATTGCCTTCCGTGTTCTCGGCGCTGCCGCCTGGGGCTGTTCAGTCGCGGCGCCGCTCGGGCGCTCCCAGGAGTCTTCTTTAATGCCGGCCTGAAACCTCGAATCCTGGATAGGGCAGCTGGCCGCCTTCAGTGCGGCCCCAGCCTCCGGGATCCTGGCTGCATCCACAGCAGCCCTGGCGCCGTGTTCCCTGTTTCAAGACTCACTTTTGCAGCTAAGAATCAGTTCTTTTCCTGCTCCACACTTCAAAGCTGTTGCCTGTAAATGAGGCAGCCTCTCCTGCCGGGGGCAAAGTGGCGTTGAGCCCCCACGACCGGCCAGCAGCAGCAGTCCTCCCTTAAGAGATGGCCAGAGAAAGGTCCACAAGTTTCCCGGCTGCCTGAGGCCCAGTGGCCACCTTTTCCACCTCAGCTACTCCGCGCCAGCCGCCGCAGCCGCCGCCATCTTGAAACTCAAGTTCTAATTAATTTTAATAAAAGTTTTGAAATAAAATTAAAGCTCATTTGTATTAAATAGAAGTCAAATTATAGTATAGCACATTTTTAAAAATTCCCTGCAAAACACAGCTAATAGTTGTTATTTAACTCTAAACAACTTTAATTAATTGTACATACAGCCTTAAGATATAAGCTTTTCTTACTAAAATTTTTCCAAATTCTATTGATTCTTGTGAATGTTTAAGGATAATGAGAAAAAATCTTGGTCAACAAATATTTACTGAGCGTCTACTCTGGGAAAAGGATAAAGGAGATAAGTTTCCAAGTTTGGTTAGAGAATATTATCAGAGTATCTGCTATTGTAATATAAAGATCACACAGCAATCCAGTAAAATTGCAAGTGAATTTTGCAGTTTACTTTAAAGAAATTGTGAAGGTGAAGAGGGTTTCCAAAAGGAAAAAGTACATATATAATGTTGTGTTGTATTTTTGGAAAAAAACAACAAAGCGCTAGGACAGTGTATTTAAAACTTTTAAAAAAGTCAAAGTGATGGTGAACTAGATGAAATATTCCTGTTCTGTCTATTTTGTCGGTGCATTAGTGACAGAATCTTGGTGATAAAACTATTTCAACATTTTTGATACAAACAGTCATTCTTTATTTTTCTTTTGTATGTCTTTCAGTATTCACATTTGCATTCGCATATGGTAAGCTTACCTCTAATTTTTTTTAAGGCAGGACAATGGGGAATTGAAGATGACTGCATTAAAAGACCCCAGAAATTATGGGGTAAAGAACCAAATACATTGACAGGAGAATGAACAACAGTGAGTTGGCAAGTCAGTAGTACTTATCGAGTGCCTGGAGGTGTCCTTAAAACACAGGAGTGTCATTAAGAAAATCCAATAACCATAAATAATGAAACCAATCCATATGCCCAACATCAATAATTTGCAAGGCTAGTGTCTGCACAAATCATGTAAGTCGAAGGAAACTATTATTTATTTCAAGGTGATTTTCCTCATCTTTGATCTGCTTAGATCCATATATTCTCTTTAATAATTGATAATAAAAGAGCCACTGTATACTACTTTCATGAAAATACTTAGGGGAATCATAAATCAATACATTTGGACATAGATGAAACTACCTGCATATTTATTAACAGGCTTTTTCCCTGACTGTTTTATAGTATGTAAATAAATATATTTTGTCAGATGATTAGTTGATTTTATTTAATTTTTGCCACAGTAGGTCAAACATTCAAGCCAGTCTGCACTTAGACTTAAAAAGTTGTATTGCATTTGAAAAAAATTTTATCTAAATTATTCCTAGAAAAATATGTTGTCCTGCATTAGTAATTGGTAGCATCTTGCTCAAAATAATCTGTTGGTTTGATGAAGTTGTTTAATAATAGTGATCTTTTTCATAACTTATGAGTAATTGACCCATGCTTTATCATATGTATGTTTAACAGAGTTAAATATCTGATCATTCAGGGGCAGTTCATTGGTCCAATTTTACAAAACCATTTAAATAGTCACTCATATAATTAGGTATTCTGTATCTGGATCTCTATCAGTTTTATCTCAGGATGGTGAAAGCATACTACAGTTTTTAAAATACATGTAAATTCTTTTTCATTATATTTTCTATGTTTAAAAGATACCTATTTAATAATCTCTATAAATTAATATTCATGGCAATTGCTGAGAGGGAGAAATTAAAGTCTGCGACTTTGTTTTTGATGACCTTGATTGTTTTGAGGGGTACTGTTCAGGTATTAAACAGCATGCCTCTCAGTTGGGATTTATCTGATATTTTTATCATGACTGGGGGTATGTGTTTTTAGGAGGAAGACAAAACAGGTAAAGTTCATTTTTATCACATCGTATCAAGGGTACATATCAGTAACATGACGTCATGTTGGTGTTAATATTGGTCACCTAACTGAGGTAGTGTTTCTCAGGTTTATCCACTATAAAATTACTCATTTTTCCCCTTTCTATACTGAATTTTTTGGAACAAAGTCACTATGCCCAGCCCACATTTAAAGAATAAAGAATTATGTCCCACCTCGTTGAAAGCAATGCGTCTTAATAAATTGCAATTCCTCTTCATTGGAAATTTAAGTATCCTTCTTCATTTATTTACTCAATCATTTATTTTCATATTAGTATGGACTCACAGATATATATATTTTATGCTTTGTGTTATAATTCAATTCTACTTTATTTTTTTGCTCAAATAGTTCCAGTTTGGGCCTTTGGCTCTTGTGTTCTTGTATGTCAGACCCCATTATTTGTGTGTGTGTGTGTGTGTGTGTGTGTGTGTGTGTTTTGTTTCGTTCTTTAGAGCGCTTTCTTATTTTTTTGGCACAACAAGGTTTTCCAGGCTCATGCTGTATATTTCCTATTCCAGTCATAAAAAACAGTCATTTCTCCAAAGAACTCTTTTTATTGGAAAATGGCATTAGCAGCCAAGATCTGGATTCTAGGTTTGCTTGTTGTTACTGGAGTATTGATATGTTTGGACCCTTTTCTCTGACAGGGAAAGGAAATATATGTGTATAAACTAATCTGTGTATTTATGCATATCTATAAATACTTGTGTATATAATTGTCTGTATCTGTATTAATTAACATGAGTTTCTCTATCGCATCTGACTCTAATCCATATCAAATTGATCGTACTAGCCTCTTCCCGTTACCTATCTGTAACCTCCTACTCCAATAGTGTGAAACCTGTCTCCTACCATCATTTACTTAGGTGCGCTTTTCAAGTATGCATATATTAGTGGTTTGTATTAGTTTGCTAGTGTTGTCTACCACAGATGAGTGACTTAAACAACAGCAATTTATTTTCTCACAGTTCTGGAGGCTGGAAGTCCAAAATCAAGGTGCTGGCAGGTTTGGTTTCTTCAGAGTCCTCTGTTCCTGGCTTGCAGATGGCCGCTTCCTCACTGTGTTCCTCACGTGGTCTTTCTTCTGTGGGCATGCACACCTGCTGTTTCTCTATGTATCCAAATTTCCAGAGTGGATTAGCGCCCACCCTAACAGCCTCATTTTAACTTAAGCATATCCTCAGAGGCCCTATCTTCAAATTCAGTCACATTCTGAGGTCATGTCAGATAGAGCTTCAAAATAAATGAATTTGGAGAGACACAATTCAGCCCACAACAGTGGTATTAGAATTTTTAATGTGTACCCCTGTGAGAACCGGCTTTATCAGTTTCCGTGTGATGGTGCTTATGTGTAATTCCTATACTTTCTAGTCTTACACACTCCACTCATTTCCAAAGTTACTTAGGTCAGCAACTTTCACTAGTACTCTTCTTCAGTGACATTGTTTTGTTTGAGCAGTTTTCTGTGTCACACTCCATTCCATCTTGGGCATCTTCTCAACCTCATAAATGCTTTTTTTTTTTTTAATGCATGCATTAAGGTTTATTCTTTGCACTGTAAAGTTCTATGGGCTTTGACAAATACATAGTGTCATGTAAGCACTATTACGGTATAATGGAGAATAGTTTTACTACCCTAAACAATTCCATATTTGACCTACATAACTCTACTTTTCTCCCTTGAGCTCCTGACAACTACTGGTCTTTTTATCGTCTCTATAGTCTTAACTTTTCCAGAATGCCATAAAATTGGAATCTTAGTGTTTTCAGACTGACTTCTTTCACTTGGGGATATTCATTGAAATTTCTTCCCTGTCTTTTCATGGCTTTGATAGTTTATTTCTTTTTATTGCTCACCAATATTCTATTATATGGATACATTACAGTTTTTCCATTTAAGTCCTGAAAGGAATCTTGGTTGCTTCCAGTGCTTTAGTCATTATAAATAAAGCTTCTATCAATATCTCTGTGCAGGTTTTTGTGTGGACATAAGTTTTATAATCACTTGAGTAGATACCTAGGAGTATAGTTGCTGTATTGTATGGTAAGAATTTGTTCGGCTTTGTTAAAAAAAAACACAGAAAAACCTGCCAACTGTCTTCCAAAACGGCTGTACAATTTTTCATTCCAACCAGCAGTGGTTTAGAGTTCTCATTACTCTGCATCCTTGCCAGTAATCAGAATGCCCTTACTTATCACGAGTTTAATTAAGATATGTCTTGTCATTTTGGAGTCTCTTGTTCCAAGTTTGGACAGCTTCTTGGACTTATAAGTTTGTGTCTTTCATCAAATTTGGGAAGTTTTAAGCCATTATTTCTTTAAATATTCTTTCAAGTCCACTTTCTTCTTTCCTTTAGGATTTGGATGCTATGAATGACAGATCTTTTGTTATTATCTCACAAATCTCAGGGGCTCTGTTTGGTTGTTTATTTATTTATTATTTTTCTGTCTCTGTTATTCAGATGAATAAATTTTAATTGTCTGTCTTCAAGTTCACTGCTTCTCCACTCCACTATTAAGCCCATCAAGCAAGTTTTTAAAATTTGTTATTGTAATTTTTCAGTTCTAAAATTCCAACTTGGTTCTTTCTTATAACTTCTATTACGTTGTTGAGATTTTCCACTTTTTTATTTCATTTATTTCAAAAGAATTTGCAGCTGATTGTTAAAACATTTTTATGATGGGCGCTTTAAATTCTTTTCAGATAATTTTAATGCTTGATTTCTGTCAGTGCTGTTATCAATTGATTGTCTTTTCCCATTGAAGTTGTGATTTTCTTGGTTCTTAGTGTGATGGGTGATTTTTTTATTGTATCCTGGAAATTCTATTTATTGTGTTAGGTGACTCTGGTTTCTAGTTAAATCTTTTATTTTAGTAAACTGTCCCCTTGCTTTGTTTTATCATGTGGATTAACCTCTTCTTATGGGCTATAGTTCCAATAGTAGTTTAATTTACAGAGCTTTTGTGTGTTATTTTGGTCTGCATCATTTATCTGGTACTATTGCAGTTTCCACTGGTCCCTGCTGATGCTGGCTGAAGTGTGTTTGTGTGTTGTAGGGTGCATTTCTTCAGCCCTAGCTTCCAGATGTCTCTCAGAGCTGAAAAGATATGGTGGCATTCCTGTTGCCAGTGTCCTCTGATTTCTCATGTGTCTCTGGGGAGTGCAGGAGAGTCTTAGGCCCATAAAGACAAAGAGCCTTCCCTGACCTGATCACTAGATGTGATTGGTTCTCTTTTACCAGTTCTACCACCCCAACTGGATGTCTTTGGATAGGGAAGGAAAGACTTGGGCCCACAGGGACAAAGAGGCTTTCTGGACCAGGCTATTTGTTATGGCTTTGTCTTTTTTTGCCAATTTTATCCTCCTACTGACTATGGCAGGGTATGAGAGTCTCAGGGACAAAGAAGAATCTGAGCTGGGACATTTGCTATGACTGAGTCCATCTTGTTTCTACTGTCTGGCTGCCTCAGTATCCCTCAGTAGAAAAAAGAAGTGTCAGGCTTAGTGGGGATAGAAAATACTTCTCTTGGCTGCTTATTTCTGGTGGGACTTTTTTTTTTTTTTTTTTTTTTTGTCTTTTTCGTGACCGGCACTCAGCCAGTGAGAGCACCGGCCATTCCTATATGGGATCCGAACCCGCGGAGGGAGCGTCGCGGCGCTCCCAGCGCCACACTCTCCCGAGTGCGCCAAGGGCTCGGTCCTCTGGTGGGACTTTTAATCAATGCCTCTTGACAATGGTGTTGGGCTCTCCTTACATTGTCACAGGGACTTGTTGATCAACTAAGGGTCGGGAAATACCAGGTCAGAGTGAACTTATTCTTTTGGGTGGTGATATGCAAGATACCCCACTACTACACTGTTCCTCCAGTCCTAGAATCTCAGTCCAACTTGCTGCCTTACCACATTTCAGAGTTCTCCTTTGATTATATCTTCACCATTTCCAAGGTTCACAGTCATTCTTAGCAGAGAGGAGAAGGAAAAAATGGGTTTATTTCTGCATCAGAAGACTCAGGTGAATTTCTAAAAGGTTGTTTTATATACAAAATATAAATTCTACTTTTGTTTCTAGAATATACTAGCCTGATCTAACTGAATTTCTTTAAATAGCTAGCAATAGTTAAACTCTGATAGTATAATTTATTTTCAGTCTGATCATTTCATTCATACTATGAGTCTTAGATACAGCATTAAATGTCATTCACCCAGGGAAGATAGGTAGGCTTTACTTTGTTGCTTCTATCATTTGTTTTTGCTTCCTTTCCTCTTCTCTGTTGGACGATCACTTTCAAAGTTCATCAAATAGTCTCTGTGAATACAGACCTCCGAAAAAGGACCCTGCTGTTAACTGGAATTCTTAGTCTCAATCACACTCACAGTAACCTGCACATTTATTACATTTGCTTTTGAACATGAAGGACAATGGTACATCAGAAAACACATTTAGCCATTACATTTTGGCAACAGGCTTTTTTTATTTAATTGCCTACTTGGCATGAAAATTGTCCCTGGTTAAAAATATACCTAAAGTAGACTCATCCATTTTTGCCTTAGTGTACAGACTATAACAATTGTATTTTATTTTCTTTGAGGCTAAAATATTACTATAATGGTTAAGATCTCAAGTTCAATATCAGGCAGTGATGGTTTACTCCAAAATTTACATACTGTTGGCCTCGGACAATTTGTTTAATTTCTCTAGGTATTCCATAGCTATGCTTCTATGTTCTGTTAGATCATGCATAGAAAGTATTTAACACTGGGCCTGGAATATAGTAAACACTCAATAAATATCACTTTTGTTATTTAAATGTTGTCACTTTCTTCTTAAGACTCTTCATTTTAGAAAAGAATACAGTAAAAATAAGTGTAAGGTAAGAGAATATGCTATAAGTTTCTTGGAAGTATCGTTAATCCAAAATTTCTACTTCTGGTTTGTTTAGGAATATTTGTCTTTTGTTCCTTTCTCCAAACATGATTAAATGAATGCCTAAAATATTCCATTTAATTAAGAGTTTAATTTAGTTTTCTTCTAATTAATAAAGATTTTACCAGAAATGATCTGCATTAATCAACTTCATAGCCACAGTTCCATTATATCACCATGTTAAGTCAAAGTGATTCATAACTTATTTCTGTGGTGCTGTTGGTTACCTTACATACATGTAAAAACTATGACTTTTTGTTGCTAAATTTGATATTTAGCTAGGTGTGTATTATGTAAATGTTGAGAAAATTTTTACTGAGTGAAAAAAAGATGTTTGGAAAAAATAGGACAATAATTTTATTTTGAGAGAAGCCATTAACCTAATTTTTCCCTTTGGCCAAGTCTACAATGTACATTGTAATATCAATTAAACAAATGAATTTTTATCAATCACCTATTATAGTCGTCATTCTATTAGGCATTTTAGGAGGTCCCATGCACTAACATGGTTGTGGTTCCTACCTTAAGCGGCTGAGTTGATAAGATAAATTCTGAACAATTAACAATCTAAAATTCTTTGGAATTAAGTGTTTCACTATGTGGTTTGTTTCTATAAAACAAATGAACTACAAAAGGAGAAATGATTTCTGTAGCTCCATTGTGACGTGTAGATAAACACAGTCATTAGTTCATTTGTTGTCGTGGGGTCTCAAGAACCACCGGGATGTGGGTTGAGGCTTGCTGTCTGGCACTTGGCAAACTAATGAGGAGACTATATGAAAACTGAGGAGCCTGTTCCAATGTTTATCTGTGAAGAAAAATATATAACGAATTTGCCTTATTCTCTTAAATATTTTAGAGAATGAGATACTTACATACTTTTGATACTGCAAAATGAGAAGTGCTCAAATGACTTGAGTTTTCTATTCTCTCTGACCAATAGTTTACTTTTGCACTCTAAGTATAGCTACATGACTTGTGAAAAACTAAAGAAAAAAACGTACACCAAGTAAGTCATACAGAATTTTTTGGAATCTAAATCTTTTCTGATATTATTTGAATATAGCTTATAGGATTTAAGCTTAGTGAGAACGACCTTAAAGGATATGAATGGCATTGTGGATATTTTCCCAATAATCACATGTTAGTTTTATAGATGATCCATCAGGTTATTTGGTAATTAAAAAGAAAGAAAGTAAGATAATAGGTACTATAAATCACTAGCATAGGCAAACATGTATAGTTATTATTTGAATTGTACACATAATTTATACAATTTTCTAATATATGCTAAGTATGTGATACAAGTTCATTAGGGATTTGAAGATTATTCATATGTTAAAAAGTTGCCTCTCTTTTCAATCAGAGTATACATAATTGTATGTTCAGAAATGTGAATGCACAGACATATTATTTTCCTTAATCTGCTTTTTTTATTTCTGATAATTCATTTTCGTAATTATTTCTACAATATTTACTTCCACCAAAGCATACTATATCCTCTCACCTTACACAAACAAAATATATAACCTGACCAGAAGCTTTCTCTCTAAATCCATCTTTATCAACTGTAAAAATTAATCACTATGTCTTCCCTTCATGTCAGTAAGTGCATTCCCTCTTGGTTGTGCCATGCTTTAGATAACTAATTCAATTTCATCTACACTTCCCATGAGCCTAGGGCATGTCTGGGAATATCAAAGCAAAGCCAGAGCCAGAATTGGCATCAGAATTCTAGCATGCAAATGGATAAATTGATTTTCCCTTAGGAAAGCAACATCTCAGTTTCAATGGAGTGTTGCTTTGCCTCCCACGGATTTGTCACCCATTTTCCCCTGGGTGATGGAGCCACCAAAGATTACTCAAAGCCCATCTCTTCTGAGCAGTGAGAAGCCCCAAAAAGGGGTTAATCTTCCAGAACCCTCAAGATAGAGGCATTCCTTCCATTTGGGAAATTAACCACGAATTGGAGGTTCTCTTCCCGCATTTATTCTCCAGACCAGAAAGTTACAGGAAGAGAACATAGGTGTTTTTTTTTCCTCTAAGTACAGTTTAACAAGTTTAACAATAGAAGCTGGTAACATTCAGTAAGAAAAGCAAGGTGACATTCCATAATGCAATTTTTCTAGAAGTTAAATTGATCCGCCAACAAAAGCTTGAGCTTAGCAAACATTCTCTTCTTACAGAAATTTCCCAGTATCTTTACATATCAATCAGTAACCTGTCTGTCTTTGAGCCAGCAACCTTGCTGTATTACAATTCTTTATCTTATGACAGAGACTATAGCCTGGGGAAAATTTCCTGTCCTTTGCAAGGTCAATATTTGAAACTGCAAGCCTTTGGAAAACCAGGCCCTGTGAAGTAAATTTGCTTTATGCGTACTCCACAATGGAGGAGAACAACTGTGCAGAAATGGATAGGACAATCACCCAAACTTATCTGAAGCCAGTAGAGATAGAGAACCAGTGGAAAATTATGTCTTGCAAGAAAAAACAAACAAAAAAATGGTTGAAGAAACCATTATCCTTCTCTAAGCCAAAGGGTAAGGGTAGTGCACAAATAGGAATGGGAACTAAACTTTAGAAAACAAGCAAATATGAGAATGGAAAAAGTATAAATGAAGGAAGAATATCCAAGGACTTTTTTTGATAAAGGCTGAGTCATTCCAAACTTTTTGTTAATGGAGGCTGGTACTGAGGTGTTTGTGTAGGTCGGTGTGTATTAAAAACACAGTTCACAGGAATTACTCTTATGACTATTCAAACATTTTGCAAATTTTACACAAATATATGAGGGTATTTCAAAAAGTTTGTGAAAAAATAGAATAAAAAAATACAAATCTTTCCATGAAGTTTTTGAAGTACCCTCATATAGAAACATATTGTAAAAATATTTGAGACAAAGCTGGGTTTGGCAACACTAAAACAAGATGTTAAAATGGGGGATTGTCTGTCTCAGTTTTGGTATAATTCCCAAGATCATAATTCCAACTATTTATGCTACCAAAAGGCAGGACCACCAAAACAGGACTTGGTCAAAAATCAGTTTTTGAGTCCTTAGCTGACAATCCCAAAGAGGTTGCATAGTGAGAGAGTATTCAAAGATGATTCTGGAGAGCTACTAGGATCTGAAGACTTTTATCTTCTCTCATGCCCAACTGGGAAAAGTTAGATACTTCATTCTCACCTCAAGCCCAGAACTAGAAGCCTCAGGAAGTTTATTTGGATAATGTGTTCTGAGTTCTTACAGCATGGTATATGGCATGAACTTCTGTCTGAATCATGCCTGAAAATTTTAAAGTATGGGTGACTGTGACTACTTGGTTGCTTTGAAGGTAAAACCTAGTTACTGAGTGGTTTTATATCCTCCCAAAGAGAACTGTCTGGCTGGGAAGAACAGAAAAGAAATATACCTAGGGATGCAGAGGGATCAAGAAGGGGAGATGTATTTGCACGCATCAAGGAAACTTCAAGTGAGAGATCTCCAATATTGGGTGGAGAACTATCTTCAACACACCCAAGAAAATGGTTGCATAAAAGAAAGAGTCAGTCGAAACATCTGCCAAGCCGGGAGAATACCATCTGCTAGATCACCATGAAAGCAGCAGTTAATATTGTCTCCAAAGAAGCCTGAGATAGCCTGAAGAGGAGAGAAGGAACAGAAACTCAAGACATAGAGAGAAGGAAACTGGTATCTCATTCCTCTTCTAGTGCTTCCATCTAGCTGGAAGTGTGGCTGAACTGAATAGAGATGAATTTTTGTAGTGATCACTCTAGGTATTACAATATACATTTTAACTAATCATAATCTACTTCAGATTAATTCTGGCAAAAATAGAAACTTTTCTCTGATAGAGCTCCATTCCTTTCCCTTCCTTAGTACTATTATTGGTATACACACAAATACACATGTGTGTGTGTTGATGAGGCTCTGTTAATTGATCTTTATCTATTTATATGTCTCTTATTCCACTGGATAAGTCCTATTGATCTATCTTCAAGTTCACTGATTCTTTTTTCTAGCATCTTAAATATGCTTTTGAGTCCCTCTAATGAGTTTTCTATTTTGGTTATTATACTTTCAAACTCTAAATTTCTCATTTTGCTCTTTTTAGCTTCTGTTTATTTACTGCAATTCTTATTTTTGAGCCACTGTTTTCATATTGCCCTATAATTCTTTAAATATATTCAGAGTAGATACTCTGAAATACATGTCTGCTAAACTGACATCTGAGTCCACTTAGAGTCAGTTTCTATTGCCTGCTTTTTGGTTTTTTCCCAAGTATAGGTCTTAAATTCCTGTTTGTTTTTCCCCATGTTTCTTTAGTTTTTGTTGAAAAATAAAAAAATATAGATAACATATTTTATCAACTCTTAATTCTGATTTATTTCCCATAAAGGATTTTTTTCCAACTTGTATGGATTTAAACTATTTATGTTTTCCTCATGGTGTGTAATCACTGAGGTATCTGCTCATGTTTCATTTTATTTTATTTTGTTTGGTTGACTTCTTAGTGGTTGCTCTTTTGTCTGCATAAATGAGTGATTAGCCAATTATTTGAACAGATGTTATAGTCAAACACCTCAAGTCTATAAGGCTTTTCACTGTCTCTCATTGGATCTATATGTAGATTTGTGAGCATTTAAGAAGTCAGATACCACCAACTTTTGGCAAGAAGTTGAAACAACATGACCATGGGGCTGTGTAAGTAGTAATTCTAACAAACTAGCTTCTCTGGCCCTGCTTTTTTGTTTGTATGTTTCAGTCTGGATGGTGGAAGAGTGTAGTACAAAATTGAGTATTAAGAGTCATTGATCAACTCAACAAATATTTGTTAAAAATCAATAGTTATTGAGTACTTGGAAAACTCCAGATAAGTTTTCTAAGTTGACTTTGGAGTCCCCATATTTAACCTCTACATGATACTAACTCTCAACTTAGAAAAGATGCCTTAGGTTCTGCAAAGCATGTGTAGAGATGGGGGACTGTATTAGTCAGCTTCTGTTACTTATAACAAAATACTTGAAACTGGGTGATTTATAAGAAAATGAAAAATGATATTTATTGCTGACAGTTTCCGAGGATGGGAAGTCGAAAGTCCATCTGGTGGTGGTGACAGTGACTCAGGGATCTAACATTGCAAGATGGTAGAAGCAGAGAGAGCAGAGAGAGTGAGAAATACAGACTCTCCTCTTCTTTTAAAGCCCCAAACCCACACCCCTGACCACCATTTTTAATCCATTCCATACTGTATGGTCCTACAATCCAATCACCTCTTCAAGGCTCCATTTTTCAATTACCATAATCGTATTTCCCACCCTCTTAACAGTCACAGTGGGGTCTAAGTTCTTAATACATAAAACTTGGGGGACACAATTCAAGTTTCAGTGAGTTTTGGGAGATGTAATTCAATCCACTACAGTATCTTACATAATCCTGGCAGTTTCAGTATTTATAGTCAACAGAGTTTCCAGTGTAGCCCTACAGATATGTCAATCGGTCCATGTTATATCTAAATTCTGAGCCTAGACTCTCTGTGGTCATCAGCCTGGTCCTTAGATGCCAATTAAGAATTTCTTAACAAATAAAATAGCATGTTCCTCAGGTGAGATTACACAAATATATAATGTACAACAACTATTACTACACTATGATTTTAAAAATCATAATGATCATCTCATTGGTTTCTTATGAAGGAAATGGCTATTCAGTTCTCTATAGCAAAGTCACATATACCTTTACAAATTCACCCACAAATTATGAGGTAATATGCTAGAAAAGATGAAATGACTGGCGTTGTATATTCATTAGGTATAAAAATGGGGATACCCAGGGTTAGGCCTCACCCAGAAGTGACCCAAACATCTTGTAGGGGAGTTAATTATCTAATACCTGTACTAAGAGAAGTTAAAAGAGGCTCTAAGTCTAAGAATAATGAAAGGTTTTGATTTCAGTTTGACTAAGTAGATTGACATACATACAAATCTACTTTATCCTTATTTAAAATAAAAACAAAAACATGGGAAAGATCTCAATTTTTTATTATCAACTAGAACTGAACTATCTGCACTATTGTGACCACTATTTTCAGTCACACATTGTGCTCTTTTCTGAGATTCACAGAAGATACTAGATGAAAATGACTAAATCCAGGCAATAACCTAAGCCTTGTGTGTGAAAATAAGACCTAGTACTAGCTTCCCTCAGATTTTATTAACACTAGCAATATCTGCTCTGTTATAGACTGATTGTTTGTGCCCCCCCTCCAATTCATATGTTGAAACCCCACCCCCTTCCACCCCATATGATGATATTAGAAGGTTGGGGCTTTAAGAAGTAATTAGGATTAGGTGAGGTCATGAGGGTTGAGCCCTCATAAATGTAATTAGTGCCCTTGTAAGAGTTACTAGAGAATTTGCTTCTCTCCTCTGCTTCCTCAGTTTTTTACGTAAAGAAACTGAGATTCAAGGAAGTTAAACAACTTGCTCAAAGTTTTACAGTAGGCAAGTGGCAAAGAAGTGATTAGGACTCATGTTTTATGATCCACCAAGTCTAAAGTAATTTTTTATAGCAGTCCAAACTAAGACATGCTCTTTAAAGAACAAAGGCATATCTGAATTGTTTATTTTCAATTATTATGTACATATCTATAGATAAATTTCACTTTTTTTCTTATCTTTCTTCTCCTGAAAGTTTAATGATTCGAACTTAGAACTTCCACTGTTTCTCACTACAATATTTTATCAAAAAGTTACTGCCAAAGAAGTTAAAATCATCTGCCCACCTTCTTCTAGGATTCATGCCATTATCATTTTATATGCATTTATGGCAAATCTGGGACACAAGGCTTGAGGGTCTATTTCTCAGACATATAATTCTGTTCTTGCAACTTATCAAAAAACATGAAAAATATGTCCCCATTTCTTCCAAATTGTGTTCTCTTCCATGCACACACTGGTAAGGAATAGAGATGAAAAAAATAATGAAGTTTTGGTTTCACATTGGTCTCATGCATTAAAACATTCTACTGTAGTGGTATTGAACAGTGTTACCTAGGAAAACAGTAATAGCTTGTTGTTTGAGAACTTCCAGAAAGGATGTAGCTTGGACCATCACATCATTTTTTTAAATGAACAGTTTGGCAATTACTTTGTCCAATTATTTTGTCCAATTATTTGCCATATTAATAACCAGAGTTCTTTTAAAATTTCTATGTAAAAATATTTAGTTGACAAAGATTATCTATATTCAAGGTGTACAACATGATGATTTAATATAAATGTACATGATTAATGATTATCTCAATTAAATTAGTCAACACAACCATCACCACTCATGCTGTACATTAGACCTGCAGAAATTGTTTACATTATAGCTAAAAGTTTGTACCCTTTGATCAACACCTTCCCATTTTCCTCAACAGACTAGCATTACCCTCATATCACAGCCAGATAAGGATGCTACAATAAGTAAATTATAAACATATAGTTAAAATATCCATACTACTCAGAGTGATCAAAAGATTCAATGCAATCCTTATCAAAATTCCAATGGTATTTTCATAAAATAGAAAAAACCATCCAAAAATATATGTGGAACCACAAAGATCCTGAATAGCTAAATCAATCTTAGGAAAGAACAAAGTTGGGGGCATCACACACGGTGATTTCAAGCTATATTACAAAGGAATAATAATCAAAAATGAAAATATACAACTACTAAAATAAAACATAGGGGGAACACTGCAGGGTGTAGGACTGGGCAAAGACTTTATGAAAAAGACTCCCAAAACACAAGCAACAAAGAAAAATAAACAAATGGGATTATATCAAACTTAAAAGCTTCTGCACAGCAAAATAAACAATTAACGGAGTGAAAAGACAACCTATGGAATGGGAGAAAATATTTGCAAACTATTTGCATCCAACAAGCGTTTAGTACCAGAATATGCAAGGAACTCAAACAACTTACCAGTAAGAAAACAAGTAACCTAAATAAAAAATGGGCAAATGAGCTGAACAGGCATTTCACAAAGGAAGACATACAAATGGCCAACAGACACATGACAAAATGTTCAACATCACTCAGCATCAGGGAAATGCAAATCAAAACCACACTGAGATATCACCTCACCCCAGTTAGACTGGCTATTATCAAAAAGATGTAGAATAACAAATGTTGGCAAGGATTCAGAGAAAAAGGAACACTCCTACACTGTTGGTGGGATTGTAAAATAGTGCAGCCATTATAGAAAACAGTGTGGAGTTTACTCAAACAACCACAGGTAGAACTACTATATGATCCAGCAATCCCACTTCAGGGTATGAACCCAGAGAATGGAAATTACCATGTTGAAGGGATACCTGCACTCCCTTGTTTATTGCAGCTCTATTTACAGTAGCCAAGAGTTGGAAGCAACCTAAATTTCCATTGACAGGTGACTGGATAAGGAAAAAGTGGCATATAGGCTCAATGGAATACTACTCTGCCATAAAAAAAGAGTGAAACTCTGCCATTCTCAGCAACATGGATGAGCTTGGAGAAAATTATGTTAAGTGAAATAAGCCAGACACAAAAGAAGAAATTTTTCTCATTCATAAGTGGGAGGGAGGGCGGGAGGAAAGAAAGGAAGGAAGGAAGGAAGGAAGGAAGGAAGGAAGGAAGGAAGGAAGGAAGGAAGGAAGGAAGGAAGGAAGGAAGGAAGGAAGGAAGGAAGGAAGGAAGGAAGGAAGGAAAGAAGGAAAGAAAGAAGGAAGGAAAGAATAGAGAAAAAGGAACAAACAAACAACAATCACAATACAATACATAGAACTTTCAAAAAAAGAGAAAAGAACTGTGGTTATTAGAGGTGGGAAAGTGGGGGTCAGGGTTAGCAGAAAATTGGTTAAGGATTACAAAGATTAACTACATTTTAGAAACATGAGTATACTAATTATAATGATTTGATCACCACATATTGTACACAGGTATTGATATTCAAATCTATACTGTACAAATAAGTATAATCAATTCTGTTTCAATTTTTAAAAAACTGTCAAAATATGGTACTGGAATAAAAACAAACACATTGATCAAGGGAACAGAATACAGAACCCAGGAATAAACCCATTCATATACAATCAACTAATCTCTGAGAAAGATGCCAAAATACACAATGAGGAAAAGACAATCCCTTCAAGAGATAGGGTGGGTAAAATGATATCCACATGCAAAAGAAAGAAACTGAACCCTTTTCTTACACCATATAGAAATATTAATTCAAAATAAATGTAATTAAATTACATTTAATGACCTAAATGTAAGTCCAGAAGCTGTAAAACTCCTAAAAGAAGACAGAATTTAAATAGACAGATAGATCATCTACTTAGCAATTGCTTCTCAATTAATTTATTACATTAGAGAAGTGTCCCATAAAAAAAAAGACACTCATTTCCATTAGGTGCTCATTCATTTTGCAATTTAAAAAAGATGATTTTTTTAAAAAAAATCAGTTTCACAATTTAAACTAACATCACTCAGACAAGTAGATTCATTACCGTGAGCCTAAAGAGATCAAGAATATGTTTATTAAAAATGTGGTGACCGAAATAAAGAAACAATTTTTCTGAGTGGGAGAATTTAATATCATAAAAAGATCTACTATTCCCAAATGACTATATTTATTTAATACATTTTCAATCAGAATAGCAATTTTTGCCCTTTTTTTGGTCATTTGAGAGTGATGACAGGTCAAAATTATTTTAAAATAACATATATAAATATACAGTAAATGCTTGAGAAACGCCAGAAGATTTTTATGAAAGAATAGAGAGAAGCCTTTTTGCCACACCAGTTTCTGAGACAAATCTAGTATAAATATAAAGTTTGTTATTTATGTATCAAACAGCTGACTTGCTTGAAATATAGAGCCCAACAATATGTGGGACCAGAGTAGGGTTTGGATTTGGGGGTAATGGGGGAGGGGAAAACTAATATAAGGTTTACCAGTTTCTGTGGCGAAAATACATAGACTATGCCAATTTTAAGATATCAACATCATGCTAACCAGCTTGCAAAACTCCTGAAAATTTAACAATCAGCATTGGCAACACACCACTGGTGAAAGTGTTTTTTCAAGAAAATTGGAGAAGATTAATTTGCTTAAAAAATGGAGGTGGAATAATTGTCTATTCAAGAGAAAAAAAAATAAATTTAAATACCTAACACACTTAACAGCAAAATAAAGTTGCTATTGTCCACATGTAAAATAGCTATATTTTCTCGCATGAAAAAATTAGAACTCGGTAGATAAAAAGACATGTATACACTAAGAAAGGATGAAAGACAAACAATAGACTGAAAAAATTTGAAGTGTTCATTGAAAATAAAGTTTCATACTCCAAATATATGTATACTAAATGTTTTATGATTCTGAAGGCCAGAAAAAATTTAAAAGAAAATTTGCACAGTACGTAGGAAAGGCAATTCACACACACACACACACACACACCAACTAAAAATTAACATAAGAAAGAAAGAAAAAAATATTTTCAAACTCATGGTTGATAAATCAGAAAAAAAAAATTTTTAAACATATAAGATTAGCAAATTTAAAAGGCCTGTAATATCCAGTACTCAATGTAGAAATATGTATACTGAAACATTTTGTGGAGAAATGTAATCTCACATACTATTTTATTTGTTTTTGATTGCTGGCCTGTACAGGGACTAAACCCTGGACCTGCGTGTTATAAGCAATTCAAATTGCTCTAATCAACTGAGCTAACTGTCCAGCTTCAATCTCACATATTCTATAACAACTTTGAATTAAAAATATATGTACTCTGACTTAATAATCCTATTTTGGAGGGTGGGGGTGAGGAATCTCTCTCCTAGGGAAAAACCAAGCAAACAAATGTAGAAATGCATATGTCTGCAGGGACAGAATTATTAATAGTAGCAAAAGATTTGGAAACATACGCATGCACATATGCCAATCGGGTAATGTTTGAATTAATTATAAAATATTAACATTAGTAATATTACCTAGCTATTGAAAGTGAGTTATATTTCTAACTAGTGACCTAGAGGGATATAAATTATATACTAAAGGAAAAAATGGTACACTGTTATTTTAGAATCCCATTTTCCTAATACAGCAGTGATCGAAGTCCCTATACATATCTATATGTTGGCACATTTGTATGTAAACACAGAGAAAGATATGGGATATCTATGCTAATAAAGATAGACTAAAGGTAGGTAGTTTGAAAAATAGGTACAGGGGAGTAAAAAACACCACCATTATCTTTTTATATGTCAGCATTATTTTGTATGTTAGAAAGTGCATTGTGTGACTTTTATAATTTAAAATATACTGAAAGTTTAAAATAATTGGCTAGATCAATATGTATATCAAAGTGAAAGATTGCTGTGATCTAATATTGTATAAATAAAACAAAGTATTAAGAATAAACAGAAATATTTCAAAGCAAAACAAATTAAAGTATGTGTGTATACTTACATATAATAATATGAATTTATTCCTATTAGTCCTTTGTGTTGTTTGAGTGATACAAAAAATATGATAGAAAGATTGGGAAAAAATGCAGTCTTTTAAAATATTTCTAAGAAAGAAATTGGTCTAAGCATTCTAGAGGTTAATCAGGCAAATGCATATGAAAAGCTTAAAAATATTTACCCTTGTCTCTCAGAAGTTTAATTTTAAGTCATTCTAATCATATACACACATATATATATATATTTTGGCTGCTGGCCGGTATGGGGATCTGAACTCTTGACCCTGGGGTTCAGAGGCTGTGCATTAAACAACTGAGCAAACTGGCCAGACCCACAGTCATTTATCTTAACAAAATAATTCAAGCATCGATTCGAAAAATAAATTCGGCAAAGATTTAGGCACTGATACATCACAACTTAATCATTTACTAAGAGGTTAATTTATTAAATTCACTGTTGACAAAACCAGGACTCATATGCCTCTGGTACTCACCAGCAATCCCAATTGCTTATGTTAGCATCAATTCCTATTGGCTTTATGGCCATTGGTTGATGCTTGCTGCCCACAACATATAAGTTGTTAAGTGCTCTAAATATTATCCCTGAGTATAATCTTATGAGAGCATAGTATACAACCATTAAAAGTGATATAGTAGAATGGTGTTTTCCTGCTTTAGCCATTTGCTAACCCATATTTAAGATTTTTGCCATACGTATGTGCCACTAGAATTAATACTTTCTTAATGTACTTCTCTAAGTCCACTATCTTATCAAAAATAGAAAACTGGTATTTCTTAATATAAATGAAGAGTGAGAGTAAAAACAAATACAATCAAAGCAATATTATTAGTTTTAAGCTAGACAAACCTGTTTGGATATTTTACAAAAGAGTGATTAGTGAAAATTAGATGATTATTTGTCATGCTCAAGTTTTCTTTATATGATTGGAATGACTGAAATAAAACAGGAAATGGAATGAAGTTTTTGCTATATGATCTAATGTCATCCCTAGTGCCTTGTTCTAAACAACATGAAATTAGTTCTATAGTGATAACATCAGCAATATGTATCCTGTATTTCAGAAAAAAACTGAAATGGATTAAAAATGAAAGATATATTTGGCTTCTAGTAGCAGAAAACCCAGTTGTAGCGGCTGAAACAATCTGTTTATTTTTCTCTCATCTTGAGGAATCTGGAGGTAGTTGGCCCAGAGGCTCAGGAATGACGTGTCTGTGACTCTCTTTGCCTTTCCCTCATGCTCCTAAGAGGTCTGCTAAAGTATCAGCCTTCACATTTACAGGCAAGTGGGAAGAAGGCAGGGGGAGGAAAAGACAAAGATCCAAGACAGCATAATTTAAGTTTTCCTGAACCCCTCCAACTCTATTCTCTTAGACCTTGCTGGTCTCAACTGGATTATGTGCTCACCCTACATAGTAAAGAGGAATAGGATTGTCCTGAGCGGCGTCACCAATCCTTACCCATTTCCTTGGATTGGGTAATTTGCTGCTTCACAGACATCATTTTTCAAGGGAAAAAACGACACTAGATGTTAAGTAGGTAACTAACAATGGCTACCGTAATCTGGAAAGTATTCATGATATAATTTCAAATTTAAAAAGCAGTTTACAAACAATATCTACAGTATAATTCTGTTTTTTAAAAAATTTAGTGTGTGTGTATACACATGTGTATTTATAAATGAAAATGTACGTATTTGTGTTAAAAAATGGACAATTTTTTAAATCAACTCTATTTTATATGTTAAATGTATACTGTTTTTATTTTTATTTTATTTAATTTTTTTATTGTATTGTAGTTGAATGTGAGGTGCAGAGTTGGATATCAATACTCGTGAGCAATATGTGTTGCTCAAATCAGAATAATTATTATATTCAATAATATCCACTGTCATTGCTATCCGTGGCCCTTTGCCAATTCCCCCCTACTCCCTTCCTTCTTGCTTCTAGTAACCTGTTTTCCTTTTGAAAGTTCAATGTATTAAATGTATACTATTTTTAGAAAAAAAGATAGACATATTTTGTTGAATCAGATTTTTGTCAGATTTTAGAAAAAAGTCAGTCTTCTGACAGGCTTTGGTCTGCTCATCCTGTATCTTAGCATCCCAACTATCAAAATCTCCGTGGGCTGCACGCACCCGAGAGTTACTTAACTGGGGTAAGAGGCGTTACATTCTTCTTACTCAGCAAACACTTCTTCCATTTGGGAAAATCTAAACTGTAGATAGAGATCTGACTTTCACCTTCTATTTATGCCTTCATAGCAGCATAAAGAGCTGTGAACACAGCTTACAATTTTGACACAAGAGCTTTTTCTCTTATCTAGTTCTTCCAGAATCCAGATTTAGTGGCCTTTGGACAAAATGTAAGCTACATGTGTTTGATTTAACAATTGTATAAATTTTATTACTATCGAGACTGAAAGTATCCCAAAGGAAAAATAATGGATTTCCAGCATCACATCTGTGTGTATTTATATGAATTGCTCGGCTCTGCTGTTTTGTTCAGCTATCTGAGTGTCTGTCTGGCGTATGGTGCCCTGGGATTTTAGTGTTTTTTAAACATTCTGGCACAAAGAAATCCTTTCTGGTTTTTTGGCTATTAGTATTTTTAAAAATATATAAACATATATATTTATTAATTCATGCTCAATGTCAGTGATGATTCAACTGAAAATCAATTATGCATTAAATAAAATTTCTGGAAACCAAAGATAACCTTCATGCCTACTTGATATTAAAAGAAGGTCACTGGTCCCTGTTAGTAGTTACAGCTCATTCCAGAGTCAGTAAGCATAAAAGGCCACTTGATCTGGCATGGGATTGCTACTTTTTATTTAATGCCTCTTGGTTTTCTCATTAACTGGTGGGGGGCAGGGGCTTCTCAATCTTTTCTGAAATTTCAGACAGGTGTAAGGCCAAATTCTGAATAATGGCTGTCTTGGCAGCCTTCGTGACTAAACCTTATTTATTGCCTATATCCTGCAGGGGCACAAATGCATATATACAAGTGCACATTGTCATACACAGTTGGAGAGAATAGGGCTGTCTATACTATTGCATTAAATGCCTTAGCATGGTCTGAATATAAGCTATAACTACATTTTTCAAATTAAAATTCAAATAAAATGAACTTCATCCTTTCACACACCTGTGTTCTCTCTGCCCTGGTTATCCCAGGGAAACATCTGGACTCAGTATTTAGAAATCATTTTATTAAAGAATTGCAATCCAAGGCAGCCAGCATGAGCATGATAAGATACAATGAATCATTCATATCTAGGAGTCTAGTGTATTCATTATGGAGCCATTGAAGTGGACACAGGGCTTTTCATAGAAGACCAACATAAAATACCTTCTACTTGTCAAACCAGATTGAGCAAAAAAACAAATTATCTGAGCATCATTTCAGAAAGTGTCAAAAGAAATGCCAACCAAGCAGCAGCAGAGATTTTTGAGTTTCTAAACTACGTGATTTGTCATGATGGAATTTTAAAAATTTTATTTTTTCTAAGGTATTCCAAGGATGAAACTATTACAAGTATTTCTTCCTTATGCTGACGTTTAAGTGGTATTTATAGATAAATGCAGCCTTTGCTTCTTCATACTGTACAGAATGATGAACTCTATAGCATTTACTTATAAATATCATCATTGAGGTATAAATTAAAGTTTTAATCAAAAGCAACCAGAGCAAAAATCAAGATTCTCCAAAAACAGTCCTAGATGCACACGTCAGGTTGCTTAGAAGGATGCAGCCTCCAGAGAGTCTACTTTTCACCTCCTTGTATCTGCACCCTCTCCTCTTCTTGAGTGTGGGCTGAACCTACTGTCTTCCTTTCAACCAGAGGGAAGGAATATGACAAAAGCGATGAGATGTCACTTCCACGATTAGGTTACAAAATACTGTGGCTCCTAGATTTCCAGCACACACACACACACACACACACACACACACACACACACACACACACACACACACTCTCTCTCTCTCTCTCTCTCTTTCTCTCTTTCTGTTTCTCTTTCTCTCTCAGTGGAACTCTCTTGGCTTCTCATCTTCTTCACTTTGCTGAGGCAGGTTGAAGAGGCTCAAGTGGCAAAGAACTGAGAGTGGCCTCTGCTCAGCAGCTAGCAAGGAAATAAGACCAACATCCCCCAAAGCACTGAATCCTGCCATCAACCATTGAATGAACTTGGAAGTGGATTCTATCCTGACAGATACCTTGATTACAGCCTTGTGAGAGACCCTGGAGAGGACCCAGCTAAATCGTACTGGGATTCCTGACGCTCAGAAAATGTGAGATTATTAACATATATTGTTTAAACTGTTAAGTTTGGGGGCAATTTGTTATGCAGAACAGGTAATTAATACGCTCACCAAACCTCGCATGGGTTCCCCAGGTGCTTAGCTCTCAATTGAAAACTGCTGATACTGAGGTCAGGGAGCCTGGTGACCACATAAATCTGGTGGTATAAGGCAGATTTCACACTTGCCCCAAGTTTGAAGTTGAGTGTCTGAAAATAGATCCTGGGTTAAAGATTGTCTTGTGCAAATGATTTACTAGAGAAGTCTTCCCAGAGAAACATGTAAAGGAGTGGGGAAAGTAGGTCAGGGAAGGATAAGCAGCCAAGCAAAGTTGTGATTTCAGGTAAAGTCTAGAGAAGAGTGGTCTGATCCCACCAAGTAACTTACTTGTCAAATTTGTGCTGCAGAAAGGCAAGAGAGGTGGACTTTGATAAGCTCACAGTGGTTAGTCATTGGCTGGGGAAGGTGGTGAGTGAGGTGGTTTGTGACCTCCCAAACACTTTTTGCTCACTGTGTTTCTGGGGAAACAACTGCAGTAGCCCAAGAGTTGTGTGACGAAGTGGACTCTAAGGTATGGACTGTAAGAAGCTAAAGCACACTGAAGCTGGAGAAGGGGCGCACTGAAGCTGGAGAAGGGGCGCCCTGAAACGCTCATGAAGAGATCTGGACAGACGACCAGCAGTGTGCGCTGCCACATCCTGTAGAAAGCAACTGTACTGCAGCACAGTGCCTCTAGCTCCGCCCTGGTGCAAGGGCACCTCTCCATAAGACGCTGAGAGATGGGCTGTGTTTTCTTCAAGTCTTAAAGCAATACAGAAACTTTATGTAGTGCCTTGAATTTATAATAAAGATGTTTTTTAACTTATAAATTCAGTATGCATAAACTAAAAAAAAAGAAAGAATTGGTTCACAAGACTACAGATGGCAAAGTTAAAATTTTCTAGTCATGGATTTATAGAAATTAAAACTATCTGATGGTGATATTAAAAAGAGCAAAATGTCAATACTATGCTGTAGTAAGCCAAGATTCGGGAAGACTCAAATACCCCTGTATGGTTGGATCTGTTCCCACTGGGTAAGAACCAGTCTGGGTGGAGCACAGGTGAGGTAGCCAGGATCCTCTGCACTGTGCCTCTGTAACTTTGAACAATCCAGACTCTTTTACACAGAATCGTAACTAGCAGATTATATTTAGTCCTTTCCTTAAAATCATTATGTTCTTGACTGTTAAAAATATATGTATGTTATCCTTCTTATTGCAGCATGGTAGGTTTGATTATCAGTGAGTCTTTTCATAAAGAAATTCAGCAAAGTAAAAAAAAAAAAAAACCTCTGATGGGCATAATGAATAAAATGAGTTACACATGTGTCCTGACTGCCTGTGTGACTGGCTGTTTCAGAGTCATACAGTACTCAATGCTAGTAAGTTTCCAGCACATGAAAGATGGGGCTCCTCCCTGCACTCTAGTCTCAGTGTGGGAAAATTAAAAACATTCAAAGCCAGTGAATGAAATGAAACAACCAATGAACCAAGAGATCAGATGGATGTGAGGACACTCTAGCAAGTGATGCCTTCCACATGTTTACTACCTTCATCTGGTGCCAGTCTGTGGTTTGATTCTGACACACAATAGAATCACAGGTACTGTCAAGCTACTTTCAGCCTCTGCCTGTCCATTTGTCAAAAGAAGTCACCTCTGAGTGCTAAGAATGGCTACACAATCTTGGTCAGACCACTGATGCAGCTGAGAGAGGACAATTAAAATGCTAGGTAGATCAAAACTGACAATCGTTCACTAGCTGGCAGTAAATGAAGAGCATTCAATACAACTTTGCCTGGTTAAAGGAGGCAGGGGGTGCTCTCTGACAGAGAACTAATCCCAGGGAACAAAATTAACAGGCACCTTCCCAGAAAAATAGTCAGTGAAGTAAGGCTTTGGAACTGATGACCTGCCAATTTAACATTTGAAGCCTATAGAATGGTCTGACAGATCAGTGTCATACACGACCTTTCGATACATTAGCAAAGTTTGAATAACTTTTTTTCTTTCTTTTCTTCTTAGTATTATTCCATTTACTCTATTAAGATAAGGTTGTGAGCCTTCACTATTTACTTAATTCTGAGAAGAAAAAAATAAATTCAGAGCACCCCCATGAGCCCTGTTTACTGGGTGGAGTTTCAGGAATGATGAGGGTGAGATAAAGAACAGGAGAAAAGAGAGTATGTTACTGACCCGTAAGAGCAAAGTTTACACGTTCTGAGTGTCACTAATGTAAAGATTTCTGGGAGGTCTAAAGGCAGAGCTAACACTTCACATAGTGGCATGTTCATGAACTTTCTATTGCCTTTTTTTTTAAACTTCCTTTTACTTTTCTTTCCTTCTACTTTTTTTGCAATCTGAAATTGAGACCCTCAATTGTTTTGCAGGAGGCAGACTTTTGGGGAAAAGGCCAACCTGCACTGATTTTTAATGGGGCTTCTCACAGGAATTATTGTACCTGGAGAATGAACAGAGAAGGATTAGCTATTTCACTTTGTTGTTTTCAGCATCCTCAGGGCAGGCTTGACCTCTGTACTCCCTACACTTTCTGGAAAAGGCTTAGCTCATTATTTTGAGGCACCTGGTCAATTGCTATTGCAATCATTTGCCTGCTGTCAGATTGTCACAAATCTTTAGGACAAACAACTGATATTCTGAATGTTAATACTGGCTCAGCAATATATCATTCATGTATAAGCTATGTATGATACTTTCGCTTTTTAATGAGCACTAAAGATTGTGTTTTGTTTTGTTGCTTTAGACATTTTTTTATAATTATGTTCTTCAGATTGTCTGGAGTTTTTGTACCAATGCACCAAATTGAAAGAACAGTTTAGTAAATGTAATGAAAAGGGTTATTTTATTGTCATTGCAATGATATGCCTTGGGGAAACAACTATTGATTCTACCTACTATTAATTACCTGAGAGACCAAGAGGGAATATTCAAGCAGTTCTGGGTTGTCATGGAATTTTTGTGTGTCTGTGGGAGACTGTGGCTCCGGGATTGGTTTGTTCTCTTGAGAAAACAGCCATCAATGAGAACAGCTACATAGTTCCCATTATTTTTCCTATTTTACTGCTTAGAAAATGGTCCCAAAATGATATTCCCATATCAAATTCCATCAGTACAATATAACTGAAAAGGCTTTACTACAGAAAATATCCAACATAAATTATTTGTCTTGAAATCGTATGTTCTGCACTACAATATATCTGCATTAACATTGTATATACAAGATATTTAACACTTAATTATCTTTATTTGTTATGGAAACTAATATTACCTCAAATTATTACCTCAAAGGGAAAAATTAAGCATGTCTTTATAATCTTATTTTTCACTTAGTAAAAGAATTCACCTGTTTATTACAGCAAAAAATTCTTTAAAAAATCAAATTTTTTCTTACATAATCAGACCCTTGAAATTTCATCTTTTCTATGCATCATAACTTTTTTGCTTTATTCACAAAATTCATATTTTTCAACCTGAAAAGACTATGTTATCTTTAACCTTTAGTTCTTTGTGTGAATAAAATTATTATCAGTATCAATATATTAATGACTGCTTAGTTAAGATACTGTTTTAAGATTTCTTAAAATTTTATTTTAAATAGATTTACAGACATTTTTATATAACAGGTATAAGATACTGCCTTAGGTAAATAATAATAAAAAAATTTAAAAATAAAAATAATTAGAACAGTTTCTATTTCAAGGAGTTTAGGGCAGACTTGCCAACAATGTTTGCAATACAGTGTGTTAAGTGTGATAGAAAAGGTATGTCTACTGATGGCACAAGAGAAGGAAAGTTCAGCTCTGCTTGGCTGGAGTCATTTATGGATGGCCTGGAAAAGTCACTTGGGCTGAGTGAAATATGAGCAAATGTCAGGCAGTAGGTAACGGTTGGAATATATTCCAGATAGAGGGCAGGGCAGACACATGGCACAGGTTGGATTACCACTTAGTAGGGTACTGCAAACAAGATTTGATGGGGTCTTGAACTGCTTTGACCTATAAAGTACCCACCAATCCCAGGATCATTGGCTGATTGAATCTAATTTATCTCCAAGTAAACCAGGCTTACTTGAGTATGCAATACCTCGCAGCAACATCTAACTATAAATTCTTGGAGATGATGGCATAGGCAATATAATTATGAAGATGATAGCAATCATGTTGCAAAAGGAAATCATTTTTTCTTGTTCCTGTGGTAAAATTTATCATTCTAAAACAATCACCTGAGAAGTTCTGAAACAGTAAATTTTGCATACAATACCATAGCTGTTGAATAAAATTTTGCATTAACTACATTGTTAATAAATGCTCTGGTTGATTTTGATCATGTGATCCTTGGATTACACTTTGGAAACAATGGCCTAAGGAAAATTAACTAAAATGAAATGAACAAAATATAGGAGCAACAATCTATTGTTCATATGTCGAAACCAGTTCAACATCATCTTCTTATAAAATTTTCTGAAACAGCTCTAGGCCTCTTTTTAGTCGAACATCTCTGTAAGCATACTGCAATTATTGCTTTTATCACATTGTATTATAATTACCTCCAACTTTCCTATCTGCCCAACTATAAAGTTCCTTGACTCCAGGCTTATCTTTGTAAATCCAGTCCCTAGATTAATGCATAATAAATAGTTGGTACACAATAGTCAGTACACAAAGGTCTATTGGATTTATTGCCAATAACTATACATTATAATATAAAGACTGACAAGAAAGAGAAAAAAATCAGTTGAATGAATGAAAAGAATGAACATAAACAACCCTTAGAGGGATGAAATGTCTTTCTTTTCACTGTTCTGTTGGAAAAAAAAAATGCCAAAAGAAAGTTTTAGAACACCTTTGCTATGTTCTTTTGTATAATATAATATGCTATTTTAGTATGATCCAAAAGAGTTCAGAATCAAATTTTAACTGTCTTTAGCAAATTAAATGTAAATATCAGTGCACCGAACAACTTGGCAGAATTATATCCTTGAGGCTTCATCAATATAATTATTTGATGAATGAGTGAATATCTTGTTTTAGATAAATGACCTGTTGGATTTACACAGTGAATAATTTCCCAAGAAAGTGTGAAAAAAATGCTCTGCAATAAAATAATACCTTAAACTCAATACTTGGCAAGCTACACAAAAAAATAGTGCAAATTAATTTATAACATGGAAATAATTCTGTAAAGAGGATAATACTTGCAAAACAAGCTTTTGATTAAGTGAAATATTTTATGGATTCACTTTGCTTAATGGCAGGTACACATGTACAAAAAGGTGATGGACTTTAGCACTAACAATGAGATTTAATGTGGTTTCAATGGATCAGGAATAATTTGTTAATGAGGAAGTCTCAGAAACAAAAATATAAAACAATTAAAGCCAAAAAAGATCTCTAAGTATAAAATATTAAGCTATTTTCTAAGTGTTGGCAATAAGTAAATGAGCAGGGGACACTAAAAAAATCAATTTTAATCTATAATTTTGTAAAGTGACCTTAACTTTTCCCTGAATGTAAAATAATAATCTCAACAAACTACATTAAAACACAATTAAAAATCTTCTAAAATCAAATGCCTTCAGAATTAATAATGTACCTTGCTTTCCCAGGTACTTTCTTTTCATATCTCTATGCACTTGTGGGGTCAATTACTTCTCTATATGTAAGAAAATAAATACATGTCTAGAACTCACTGAACATGTAAAGGGACAACAGGAAGAAACTGATTTTCATCTTTGTCAGTGGCAAGATACTGGCACTGAAAATTTACAACTATAGTTGCTTCAGTCCCAAACATATAAAAAATGCAGTTTCCCTGTAATGCAGCCACCGAAATGGTGTAAAACAGGCAAGATACCGAAGATCAGGATCCTGCTAAGGGTTTCTGTTACTAGTACATAAAGAAAATGTACAGTGGATAGCAAAGAAGCAAAGTTTGAACCTGAGACATGAAGTAATTTCCACCCTTATTTCTGCTGTGGTGAATTATGGAATGTTTAAAAATTTCAAATTGAAGGAAGGATTAAAGTTTAATTTAGAAAAATTTCACAATAAGTTTTATCTTTTTCCAGATACTTACCATCTTTCATCTGTATTATTTGGCCTATCTTTGTTTTATTTATAGTTAATTATGACAATTAATTTGGATATCAATGAGATCAACTTCAAAGTCTCTTTGTGCAGATTCTATTAAATGGGAGTTCAGTTTCTTCAATTATTATATAAATTCTTGTGTAGGGAATTCTTATAAGCCAATATTAAATACAGAACAGCTTCTTATATATTGTATATATACAGATATGTGTGTGTGTACACATACAAAAAAACTTAATTGTTTGTACCATAAAATTATTGTTTTCCTGTGACACAGAAATCTTTTATAATATCTACTTTCATGCGTTTAAAATACACCATTAAAAAAATTGCATTTGCCATTTTGCCAGTATGTATTCTTTTAGTAAACAAGAAAAATTGTGATTTTACTATTTATTCAGTTTCAAGTGCTATTTTTTTTTATTTCATCATTGACCCATTATTTAGAAGCACATCAGTTAGATTCAAGATATTCAAGATTTTCATAGATGTCTTACTGATACTAATTCCTACTTTAATTCCTTTGATGACATAGAATATAGTCTGTAATATTTTAATCTTTTAGTTTTATTAAAGCTTATTCTAAGGCCCAGCATAAAGTCTATCTTGGTGAATATATACATACACTAGAAATAAAAAGTGAATTCTCTACTTGTTAGACAAAGTTCTATAAATGTCTTTAGATCTAGGAGGTTGTTAATATTGTTTAGATCATCCATAATAGAAGATCTTTACTAATTTTTGTCTAGTTGTTCTATTATCCTGAGAGAAAGATGTTAAAATCTTCTAAACATGATTATGTAATTTTCTGTTTCACTTTAAACTCAATCAGTATTGATTTTTATACATTTTGAAGCTTCCTTATTTGACACATACACACCTATAATGAGTATGTCTTCCTGAAAAAGTGTTCCTTTTATTAGAATAAATCACATATTCTTTGGCTAATAATAATATTTGTCTTGAATTTGCTCGATTTGATATGAACATAGCCACTCCATCTTTCTTATAATTATTATTTGCATAGTGTATTTGTCTTTAAACCATTTAGTTTCAATCTATCTGTGCCATTATATTGAAAATGTGTCTCTAGTAAGCAGCACATAGTTGGGTCTTGCTTTTTAATCTAATCTTTCAATCCCTATCTTATAATCGTAGTATTTAGTTAATTAATATTTAATCTAACTATTAATATGCTTTGACTTAGTTCTACTATTTTAATATTTCTTTTCTGTTTGTCTCTGCTGCTTTTTGAACCCCCTAGACTTCCTTCCATGGATTATTTAAATAATTTGTTATATTCTATTTTAATTTATCTGTTGACTCATATGTCCATTTTTCTTTTTTCTATTGTCTTTAGGAGTTGCTACAGGGACTGAAATAAACATACTCAACTATTGACAGTCTGAGTTAATATTGTACTATTCATTTTAAATATAAAAATCTTGCAACCATACATATCTCTCCTCATTCTCACTTTTCTTTATACTATAGTTGTCATTACATTTACATACAATAAAATCTCAATGTTATAATATTGTCTTTAAATATTTTCTTCAACCTCAAGATCTTTGTTTTGCATATTTTATAGAGAAGATATATTGTCAACAATTCTCTTTCTGCTATTCTAGTAAAGCAAAATGAAACAAAAAATATGTGTTGTGCCTTCATTCCCAGATAATATTTTCTATAGATACAGAACATTGGATTGATTCTTTTTTTCTTTAAGCACTTTGTAGATATTATTCCACTGGTTCTGGCCTCTATATTTTCTAGTGATCATATAATGTGTCACTTTTCTCTTCAAATATTTCAGGATTATTTGTTTATCTTTGGTTTCCAACAGTTTAATTGTAATATGTTTAGTTATGCTTCTGATTTTCTGTTCTGTAGTGGAAATGGAACTAGAATTTAGAATCTGAAAACCTGTTTTGTTTTTTTTTTCTTTTCTCCTCCTTTCCTTTTTAAAAAAATATTTATTAAGAATATTCATGAGATGCAAAGCTAATTGTTACACCTCGTGCCCATGATGTGAGGGTCAGGTTCATACTGGGGGCATACCCATTACCAGAAATTACTTTTGTACCCCATATCCCCACCCAATTATCCCCCAACCTCCCTCCCCCTCCCCCACTGATCCCCACTCTCCTTTGTAGCCCTAGGAATATTCCCTCCCTCTGTAAGACCAGTGTAAGACCACTACTGTGGTCTTTCTTTCCTTCTCTTCCCTCTTAGCTCCCATGAGTGAGCACATGCAGTATTTACCCCTCTGTGCTTTGCTTATTTCACTCAATGTAAGTTTCTCCAGTTTCATTCATGTTGTTGCAAATGGGAGTATTTCATTCTTTTTTATGGTAGGGTAGTATTCCATGGTGTAAATATAACACAGTTCCTATCCAATCATCAATCGATGGACATTTAGATTGGGTCCATCTCTTGGCTATTATGAACAGAACTCTGATGAACATGGGAGTGCATGTATCTCTTCGACAAGATGATTTCCATTCCTCTGGATATATACCCAGAAGGGGGATTGCTGGATTGTATGGAAGATCTATCTGTAGTTGTTTGAGAAACCTCCATACTGTTTTCCATAGTGGTTGTGCCTACTGAGTTTGATTACTAGTCTGGCTACTTACTTGCTATGTACTTTGCGCAAGTTGATTCTCAGAGTCTATTTTTTCAGCTGTAAATTGATAATAATAATATATGCATTATGAGATGGTTAATAGGATCAAATGAAATAGAATATGTGAAAGTACTCTGTATGGTGAAATATGATGCATACAATGTTTGCTGATGAGGAAATCGAGGTTCAGAGGGGCTAGATAATAACCCATCTACTAAGTGGTTACCAATCTACTAAGTTTTTTACCCCAGGACCATCTGACCCAAAAGCCCATGCTTTTCCTATTTTACCAGATTGCTTCCATTTTTCTGATGACCATTCTCTCCTATCACCCCTTCCTAACACACCACTGTGTACCTACTATGGCTCAATTACTAAGTGGAGCACTGAAGACATAATGATACATCATAGTATCTGCCCTTGAGGGGTTACAAGTTCCATTCTTTTCTTCAATATCTTGACACCCCCCCTTCTGTCTACTTTTGATTGTTTTCAGGGCCTTCAGGTAGGTTTTAAAAAATATTTTGTTCAGAGGTATTTAAATGTTGCCTGCAAGAGGATCTGCCATTACCAGAAGCAGAATTCCTATCCATGCATTTTGAATTTTGCTGTCTAGTTGCTCTGTCTATGTTAACACACATGAAGTTCTTCAAAAAGTTCACAGAAAAAGTTGTATCATCTTTTAATTATATTTTTAGATAAACATTTTGAAGTACCCCAGTAGATTTGGAGAGATTAAAAACTATGCTGCTATGGCTGTCTTACTCCAGAATCTTTTTTGATTTATTTTAAATTTAAAACTAATGCAGTCTCTAATCTTTTTATAACTTAGTCTTGGTCCAGATTACTGCCTCTTTTGAAGAGCAACAATATTTAGTCTGAGCTTAATTGCTAAGAAGTAGGGAACCAGCAGCATAAGTTCAAATATAGATCAATCATACTGTGTTTCTACCTTCCTCCACCCCGTTATACCTGTTGTCTTCTGGACTGCTGCCTGATCTTGCGAAGTTCCATATTCTTGATGTTGCTCATACCAGTCATTTTTATAGCTGCCAGCATTAGGCAAACAGTTCTAAATACCCTAAATGGCTTGGGTTGTATTGTAGATAAGAACAAAGGGTTTCATTGGAGGTCTATTCTAACAAGATGAGTAAGAAATTGATTCCTGTTTTATAAAGTTGGCTTCTCAGGATCTTAATCTCCTGGTCAATGTCCTAATTCTCTTCTAAGATAATACTGATCTACCTCTAGAGATGAAGAAGTAATATTTACGAACTAGCCTGTCATCAACTTGATCATGTTCCGTAACAAATCTCAATGAAAGTAACTTTTTATAAAACACCTTCTTCTCTTTGTATCTCTCTTTGTAATTTCTTTTTTGTCATTTATCTTTAAGATGCCATATTAGTGAGGTTTGAATGGGACACTTTGGAGAAAACATCAGTGTTCTTTGCAACTGAGCTGATCTGATCTTGGGTTTGAGCAGCTCACATTATGCCATATGATAATGCTAGCATTATTCTATCATATAGTGTTCTATAAAGTATTAAAGTGACAATTGCAACTGATCTTGATGCTCGCTGGGAAGGAAGGTTGAAGGTTCTTTGGAATGCTGGCACCATTAGGTACTTTAGATTGATGGAAGTGATCTCCTCCAAATTTTAATTTTTGTTGAATAGATCAAATGATGATAACATTTTCACAGCCTTCTTAATGAGGTTCAGCCCTCCTGTCTACCTTATCTTGGACAATCATAGAACTGGCGGGTTCAAATGCTTCTTCCACTGCATCCAGAACCTGTCTTGAAAGACTACAGGGACCAAGGCTTTAGTACCTTGTCCTCAACTGCTACCATCTTGGGGAAGGGAAGAACCTGGAAAAAGTTTATGTTAAAAAAAAATAATAATAATAATCAAACACTGTATTTTTAATGTTCATTTTGAACTAGAACTTGCAGCTGTTTTTGAAAGAGCTTAGATCTGATATGTAAAATATGTCCTCTAATCATGAATCTCACTCTCCATTTCCATTGTGTATATGTGCTCTTCGTTTTACACTTTAAATTCTATTGTGAATGTATGTCCCACCTATTGAAAGAGAACACATTTTCATAAAATCCATCGTTTCACAAAAATGGTAATGGAAAATGAGTAAGTTATTTCAGGTATTCTACAACCAAGTCTTTGCAAAGACTTTTTATGAGAAGAGGAAATATATATATATATGTATACACACACACACACACACACACACACACACACACACACATGCTATAAAATTTCTGAGGAACTTAAATATTAATTCAATGCAACCAAATCAGTAGCATACACAGATGCAAACTTGATAAATATGAAAGATTTAAGGAAGAGACTAGATAGAAAAAGTCTGTGTTAACTGAGCTGAGGAGTTTGGACTTGATTCTGAGAAGCTGAGTGACATGATAACATCTGTGTATTTGGAAAGATAATTTTGTCACTAGTGTGATTAATGATTGATTGGTGGTCTAAGTGGCTAAAAGCAAGAAGTCAATAAGAAGTATGTTACTAGAATTAAGGTAAAAGATGATAAATGACAAGAACAGGGGAACATGTAAGAATGAAATTGAGCAGAAATTGTTTGGAGGAGTGGGAATCTATCTGGACATAATAATTTGAAGATTCAATAGCAATAAGAGTGCAGAGCTTGAGAGAAGTTGAGATGTTCAATTGAGAATCATTATTATCAGGCAGTATATATTAGAGTTATGGAATATAGCATGCAAAATAAGAGAAACAATGACATTTAATCAGTAAACAGAATGAAGGGAAGAGAAGACAGAAAAATACATAATTATTTAGCAATTTTCCTTCCATCTTGCATTCATATGTCTATTTCACTTTTACAAATAACCTATGACAAGCATAAACTGACCTTTTGACTCAATATTTTTATTTGTCACTAAATATCTGAAGAAAAAATGATTCTTTTCTGTTAATATTTTGGTTAAATCAAGGAATGTGTAGAGAGAAAGGAATTGGGTATATTTCTAGTACAAAACTGAAATAAGTCGCTGCCATCATAAGATGATATTTTCTCAAAGGTTTCCATCTACCCAGTATATATTTTTTAAGGACCTACCTGAGTAATTTCCATTAGAGTAATTCATTTAGGCTAAGTAATGATTTACAAGAGATTCTTGTGTAAATTAAAATATCTTACCCCTTTAACCTGTAAGCTGTGATGAATAATTTTGTGTTAATAGAGAGTAAAAATTCCCGAAGGAATATAGCATATAACAGGTATTTTGAGACGAGGGGGCAGGAAAAACAGATTACATTTATGATATTCTTCATGGAGAGAACCCTATTGAGTAAGGCAATTAATTGGTAAGGTCTTTAACTCTACCGTGCAGGATGTCCTGGGAGGAAAGCAGTGCAGTGGTCAAGAGCCTGACAGCCTTGGTTCAAAATTCTGGTTTTAACACTTGCTACTTATCTGATCTTGGGCAAATAAATTAACCTTTTTCTACTTAACCCATGAAATAGACTATAATTGTACTTACCCCTCAGGACTATTACAAAAATGAAAGAAGTTTTTGCATAAAGAGCACTTAGCAATTCATCTATTTCAACAAATGATGGCTATTATTATTACAGAACCTGAAAGAAGGGATTAAGATAGCTAAAAACAAAATGAAAACCTATTGAAAAAATTCACATTATATGACAAATTATTATTATTATTTTTAAATGTTTTGTTTTGTTTTTATTTGTTATGAATATTCATAGGGTACAAAGCAAATTGTCATCACTCGAGCCTAAGATGTGATGGCCAGATCCATACTGGCAGCATGTCCATTACTACAAATTGTGATTATACCCCACCCAATTATCCCCTTAATGATCTCTGACCTCCCTCCCCAACCCTCTTTCCCCACTCCACTTTGTATCCCTAGGTATATTCTCTCCCTCTGCAAGTCCAATGCACCACTGTGGTCTTTCCTTTCTTCTTTATCTCTTAGCTCCCACTTATAAGAGAGAACATGCAGTATTTATCCCTCTGTGCTTTGCTTATTTCACTCAACAGAAGTTTCTTCAAGCTCATCCATGTTGTTGCAAATGGGAGAATTTCATTCTTTTTTATGGCAGAGTAGTTGTCCATGGTGTATATATACCACGGTTTCCTTATCCAGTCACCCACTGATGGACATTTAGGTTGGTTCTATATCTTGGCTATTGTGAACAGAGCTGCAATGAACATGGGAGTGCAGGTATCCCTTTGACATGATTTCCATTCCTTTGGGTATATACCCAGAACTGGGATTGCTGGATCATATCATAGATCTATCTGTAGTTGTCTGAGAAACCTCCATACTGTTTTCCATTGTGGTTGTACTAATTTACAGTCCCACCAACAGTGTAGTATAGGAGCATTTCCTTCTCTCCACATCCTTGCCAGCATTTGTTATTCTCATTCTTTTTGATCATAGCCAGTCTAACTGGGGTGAGGTGGTATCTCAATGTGGTTTTAATTTGCATTTCCCTGATGACTAGTGATGTTGAGCATTTTTTCATGTACCTATTGGCCATTTGCATGTCTTCCTTTGAAAAATGTCTATTCAGTTCCTTTGATATTGAAATGTTGTTTAAAAGATTAAGAAAAGTATATGCCAGACTAGCAAATAATATATATCAAACAATGGAACATCATAATGCCATATATACACTAAATAACCAATACTAATAAATGAATGAATGAAAAGGTAAGATTTTATACCTGACCGTACATTTGAAAGTAAAGTAGCAAAACAAAGAGATGAGAAAAACAAACAAAAAAATGTAATTACTAAACCAGGAAAAAAAGGCAGGTATATAGGTATGTATTATTTTATTTATTTATTTGTTTATTTATTTTTTACTTTCCTAAAATTTTGATTCTTTTTATTGATTATGCATATTTATGGGGTACAGAGCTGACACCACCTGTGTCCAAGATGTTATCATCAGATCAATACTATCAGTATGTCCGTTACCACAAATTGCCGTTGCTCGCAATGTCCCTCTCCCAGTCTCTCCCGAACCTCCCTCCTCCTCCACACCTCCACCCCTGCGACCAAGCTAATTGTCATCACTCGTGCCAAAGATGTGATGGCCAGATCCATACTGGCAGCATGTCCATTACTACAAATTGTATAATCTTTTTCTCTCTGCTAGTCCAAAGTACCACTGTGGTCTTTCTTTCTATCCTTTCTCTCTTAGCTCCCACTTATGAGTGAGAACACAGGGTATTTCTCTTTCTGTGCCTGGCTTATTTCACTTAACCTAGTTTTCTCCAAGCTCTTACATGTTGCTGCAAGTAGCAGAATTTCATTCTTTTTATTGCTGGGTAGTTTGGATAAAGACTTAAGTGTAAGATCTGAAACTATAAAACTACTAATGAAAATGTAGGGGAAAAACTTCAGGAAGTAGAACTGTGCACAGACTTTATGAACAAGAGCCCAGAAACACAAGCAACAAAATAAAAAATAAATAAATGGAACTATATCAAACTAAAAACCTTCTGCACAGCAAAGGAAACAATCTACAGAATGAAATGACAACGTAGAGAATGGGAGAAAATATTTGTAATCTATACATCCAACAACGGATTAATTTCCAGAATATACAAGCAGCTCAAACAGCTATACAGTAAAAACCAAATAATCCAATTAAAAAATGGGCAAAGGAGGTGAGCAGTGTTTTTTGAAGGATGTTCAAATGCAGAACAGTTACTTGAAAAAATGCTCAACATCACTTATCATCAGGGAAATGTCAATTAAAGCCACAATGAGATATCATTTCACCCCAGGGAGACTGGCCATAATCAAAAAGACGGAGAATAACCAACCCTGGTGAGGATGTAGAGAGGGAACGCTCCTACACTGTTGGTGGGACTGTAAATTAGCACAACCACGATGGACAACAATATGGGGTTTTCTCAAACAACTACAAATAGATCTACCATATGATCTAGCAATCCCACTTCTAGGTATATACACAAAGGAATGAAAATTATCATGTCGTAGGGATACCTGCACTCCCTTGTTCATCACAGCTCTATTTACAATAGCCAAAATATAGAACCAACCTAAATATCTATCAATGGATGACTGGATAAGGAAAATGTGGTGTATATATACTGTTTATTGTTTTATGAACCATCAGCAAAGAAAACTATATGCCTCTACTTTTAGACAAAAAACTGGATTAGATGAAATTATCATTGAAAAATCTAAGATATAGTCAGTGTCTAGTAGTGTTGATGAAACATCTTTTTAACTCTCTTGCCATATGAATCAATCATTTCCAGTGAGGTTTCTGAGTTTGTTTGTTTTTTTGTTTCTTTGTGTGTTTTGTGGCATTACCAGTGTTGGCTGGCTGTGTTTAAAATGTGAATTTAGGCACTAATGCAGTTTTCATGATGATCTGTCCTTCAACAGAAGGGCTGGGAAAACATCAAGAAAGGGTATGAAGTTCTTCGTATTAACTTACCTGAAACCTCAACTATTTAATGTCGGCAAACCAAATACAGGATATTGTTTTCATGCTTGATTTCTAGTATAAATGGCATTCTGTCTAAACCAATTTTTACTATCTAGGGCTGCTTAGGAAATCCTGGTGTTTTAGTCTGTTCTGGATGCCATAACAAAATATTGTAGACTGGGTGGTTAATAAGCAACAGAAATGTATTTGTCATGGTTTTGGGGAAGGCTGTGAAGTGAAAGATGAAGCCACAAGAAGATATAGGATCTGGTGAGAGCCCATCTTCTTGCTATAACCTCCCGTAGTGGAAGAGGTGAGGGATCTCTCTAGGGTCTATTTCATAAGGACACTGATCCCTCAAAAGGGATCTAATCACCTCCCTAAGGCCCCACCTCCTAATACCATCACCCTGGAGGTTTGAATTTCAATATATGAATTTTGGGAGGGCATAAACATTCAGTCCATTATACCTGGGTTTTGCTTGTTTGCGTATATCATTGTTGAAATGTATTACTACTCTGCAGTATAATGTAAAAAATCTAGAATTAGAACACATGAAAGTCTACTTTGAGATAAATGGTTTTATAGTCCCTGAGGCAGTTATTCATTAGTTGCAATAAATTGGTAATTTTGCCCTGTCATCACAAACACGAGATGACATAAACCTGATTATATTTGGTTTTGCAGTGCTAAAATAGCAGTTCTAGTTAAGAGTCAAGTAGCTGAGATTCTACTCTCCTCAGACAAACCTACAAAATTTTTGAGGAAAGAGAGAGTTGTTAGCTGTCACTGAATTTGGCTTTTTTTTCCCTTTTGCTCTGTCAAATGTCAAAGTGTTAAATCAAGAATTTGAAAACCATATCGAAGAAAGGTGAGCACAGGCTTTGGCAGGCCTGCGCCAACACTGCATCAAGATTCCCACCAGCACAAAGACTCCTCGACCGAGGTGCTGTGAAACCTACACATCTTGAGATGGGAGGCACTGACTTGCTCTTCCTGTCATTTTCAGTCACTCATTCACATCCAACAGGGACCCATCAGATATAAAGATCAGATGACAAAAAAGCTTCCAATCATGAGTTCCTACAGCACACACACATCACTATGTCCACTGCAGGAAATTTTGACAGGGCTTATCACACAAGGGTAAAGACTGATGTTAACAGACATTTCAATAAATTATTTTTTGAAAGGTTATTCACTATATGCTTTCACAGGAGAATATCCAGGATAAGTAATGGTGAATTGTTTAAACTGAGACTAGAAATAAAAAAGATTGAATTGAAAGCAAAAATAAGATTTTCTTAAAAATGTTTGTGAAAGTGATCATCCACCTTCCGTGGCTCGCTTGAAAACTCCTCACTGGTGAAAGCAAAGGCAACACTGCTGGCGTATTTCATCAGTAGGTCCCCTCCTACACTGAAGCCACACTTGGCTTGTTGCATGTCTGTCCTGTGAGCCATATCTCTTACTCAGTTGTTTGTTCTGTTTTGTATCCTTTCCCTCTCCCTCTAGGTATCAGTGAGCTTCAAAGGGAGAAAGAAAACAAAGGTGAATATCAAGTCAATTGGCAACTCTTCTTCAAGCGGGGAAGGTGGTGCACGGGAGAAAACAGCCAAAATCCTTACATGGGACTTGAATCTCATGAGAATGAGCCTTCCTTAAAAAAAAACTCCTTAAGAAGTGGCACGTGACATTTGCCTGTTTGTCTGACTGTGTTTCACAGTGACTACCATTTATACCTGAAGAAGCAATACAAAGCTTCACAAGTTCTGGTCAGCCAGGATATTTTGCAATGTACCACAACCCCTGTATCATGTGAGAAACCAGCAAAAACATTTATTAGATCCAAGAATAGAAAACACTCAGTCATTAAAAAATTGACTTACATTTCACTAATATGCTTCTCCAAAACAACAAATATGAACATTTTAAGATAATACAAATTACTATAGAAAAAAATCCTAAGTAAAAACAATAATATGTCATAAAGTTAAACTAGCGTGACTAACTACACAATGACAAAAAGATGAAACTACACAATATTTAGTTTGAACTATGTGATATTACTGATATGACTGGCTTTTGGCTAGAAGAATGCCAGTTTCATATGGTTTATCTAACATTAAAATATGCTTTGTACAGATAATGTCTTCAAAGACCTTGTATGTATCATTTTTTGTTGTAATAGGATTTTTTTCATTACTAAATATTCAGGTAAATCATTATTTTCCAAAATTCTTCAAAAGCAGGAACTTTTAAAATTATCTATAAAACTATATTGCTTTCTTTTATCTGTCCTGCTTTTCTTTTGCACTTGTGTGCCCATAGAAAAGATTGATGACCTTTAGCCAATGCATCTAATTCATACGTATGTCACCTATACAAAAGAAAAATCAATTTTATCAAATAAAAATCAATTTTATTTGAGAAATATACCTCAGTTTGGCTGGGAATTCAGACATTGTTAGTGGAGGCTTATATGCCAGAGAGCCAGTAAACTTTCCTCAGAAGTCAAAGTTTGAGCCAATTATGCTCCTAGAAACAACTTTCTAACCAGAGCAGTTACAACTGGGAAATAATTAGGACTCTGGTCTTTGGCATACAGCTCAATAGTTAGAAATAGGGTTTGTAAAGATGCCTTTCTGACACCATAGTCTTTTGTTACCTCATAAATAATGTCAACCCTTGACAAGAATGGCTAGTGGGTGATATTTTCCATTGAATGTGGTCATTGCATAATTGATGGGAAAAATGTTCCTTGCCTCATACCACACTAATTCAATTAGGAAGACCAGAACAAAATGTAAAATTATATGATGGATGTGCAAAATAGATAAAGAGTTCACCAACAATGGGATTCTCTAGTCATATGGCACAACAAGCAGTGTTAAGTTATACAGCTCTGCATACATATATTTATAGGTAAGTGTCATATTATCAGAGTTGTTTAGGTACTTGTAAGGGTACAGGTGAACTAAGGATACCCTCTACACACATACACACGCCTTGTTATTTTTCCATGTTTTCAAACTCTAATGAAATTACATCTGACCTTGGAAACATTTCTGCAATATAGACTTATTAATTATCTACATAGATACTTATTGCTTAAAACTATATTCTGAAGTTTTTAATTTTCACATTTATCCTCTGATTTTCAGCATATAGAGTTAATTTTTCTATGGGAATAAATACTCTATCTCTCTTTTTTTATTTTTACTGATCTCAAATTTAACTTTTAAATTTCATTTTCTGTTTGCTTTTCTTACCATTTTTTAGGATCTGCTATTTATGGAAAACAACTCTCTGTATGACACCATGGTAGGTTAGTGCCAGGAAATTAATTTAGCATGTTTACTGAATGAATTAGACTTGGTAGGTGCAAGCAGAAACGAGTTAATTTTTTATCACAACTGTCCCATTCAATCTGCCCCATGGATTCTTGCCCTTAGATGAAACTCCAACAGACATTATAAATTTTTCTTGTCATTACCAAATACTTAGAAGTCTAATTCATCCTATTGTACAAAACGTTAGACCCTACAAGGACACAACATCCCCCCTGACTCCACCAACTAAAAACATTATTGGAGAGACTGAAGGGACATGATAATCTTTATAACTGAAGCACTGTCCCTCTGTGTGTGACAAAACTCTGTGGGGTAATTTTGTAACTTTCTCACAAATTACATATCATAGTTATTCTCCAGTATGGAAGATATCTCAATTTGTTGGCCACAACCTTCTTGGTCTCTGGTTTTCCGTGTTCAGTGTAACTGGGTCACCTCACCTTACAGGCTTGGGTAGAAAGGTCTTTAAACTTCCCTTGCCCCAACACCCCTATTCTTCAGGTACACTCTGGCTTATGGGAAATAAGTTCCTTTATACCACAGTTCAAAATCACTGTGACCCTCTGTCTTTCAGTTTAACTTGAGCCAGGTTCTGGTCTTTTGACTTTTCTGGTTATAAATTAAAGTGCATAATCAGTTGACTTTAGGTAAAGGAGATTATTCTAAGAAATTCATGCGGGTCTATTCCAATAAGATACAAGGTTTCTCAGAGGAAGAAGAAATTAGCTTATGACCAAAGCTTCCAACCTACGCATCTTGATCCTGTACAGATTTCACACTTGCCATGGCAGACTCCCACAATTGCATCCTTACAGTAAATCTTTTAATGTATATTTCCTACTGGTTCTGTTTCTCTGGTTGTACTTTGACAGATACGAATAGTGGTGCCAGAATGAGATCAAAAGAGACAGAATCTTAGGATGAGTTTTATGAATTGGTTCTGGGTTTTCTGGTATTGGTTAGATCCCAGAAATCTGATTAGATTTAAAGGCACTGGTGACTCAATTTTCATTGGTGAAAAGGGGGCTGGTAGTCCATGGCACAACATGGTAGTAGAAATATGCAAAATATTGCCATTGGGTACTCCTGATTAGACGTTTATAAAAGCCAAGGTTCTAGGTGACCATGTATTTTATACTTTAAAATATTTAAACAAAACTAAGGAGAATAATATGCTTGGCTGGTTGCTCCTAACTGCACTGAAGAAAGTGGGGAAAGAAACAAATAAGGATTTCAAATTCCCAGGTTAAACTCCTCATATATGACTGTAAAGCTTCTATGTATGATGTGAAAGAAATCCTTAACTTCTGCAGCTTCAGGACTGATATTTCTGAAAATTAAACCTAGACTTTTATCCTGAGAGTGGCTGAATTACAAAGCCAATTGAATTCCCAACTTCACAGCGTGTCTTCTACTAAAGTGAGGGCATTGATTAAGAAGTAATGGGATCCTGAAAGTGAAAGTAGGGAAATATGGAAAATCCTGATGAAAAGACATCAAATCCTTACATTTTTTGAGTCTCCTTGCTAGTAGAAAGAGCCCTTTTACCCCTGCCCGAGGAGGTTAGACTTGCTCTGCCTGAAGAAACCACAGTGGACTCCCTATGGTAGCTGCTTTGCAAAGCATTGCTGATTTCCCTCAGGACCTGCTCCCACTACCCCGTTTTGCTTCTAGACCTATAACAATGTTTAAGTTCCAGTGTACCCCAGAGGGTGAAGTACAAAGTGTGTGACCAATGAGGATGTACTACACACAAAAATAACTGCATGACTTTTCCAATTTATACAGACAGAAATCTGAGAAATATGCATGGGAATGGACCTTAAAGCTGTGGGACTATGGTGGAAGAAACATAAAGGTAAATAAGGATGAATTAACTGATATAGGCCGACTGAGAACAGATTTTGGGTTCTAAAAGTTAGGCGTGAATCTGACAGTTTGGTTGGTTGGCTGAAACATGAACCTAAAGATGGCTTACACTAAATGAAGTGGAAATGCCAGAACTGCCTGGGTATACTGTGGATAAAGGAATTAAAATGCTTAAGGAGATTGCAATTTAGGGTAGATACATCAGGTGAGATATGCTCACCCACTCTGGGAGAGCCCAGAACTTTTTCCACATCTGTGAAGAATATATTTGCAAGGAGAATCCAGCATCTCTGAAGTGCTCTGAGATTGCTCTTATCTGGAGCTCAGCAATTACAGAGGGAACTCTTCCCACCAAACTGGAATCTCTAAATACAATGGGCATGATGCTATTCAGAGTTGGCAGAAGCCAAGTGGCAGCACTTGATCTTCAAAATTAAAGTAGTGAGAAATGGGTTAATGGATGCAAAAAAGTATATGTTTTGTAAAGATGAATATGCTAATTATCCTGATTCAATCATCATATATTGCACACAAGTATTGATGGTCAACTCTGTACCCCACAATATGTAAAATCAATTGTATTTCAATAAAAAAAGAAAATAATATAATAAAATAACTAAATCTCCATCTCTTGTCAAAAAATAAATAAATAAGTCAAGGTGGGCATAACTAATGGCTACCATGATGGGCAGTGGAGTCAGAGCAGTAATCCTAATAATCTGACTGAACTTGTATAGATCTATGGCTAGTTGATTACTATGGTCTATAAAGGAAATAGATGGGCAGTCTACTAAATTCTTACTTAATCTATGTAAGCAGAAAAGTTCTAGGTCAAGTGAATAGAAGCCTAACTTGAGTTATAAACAACAACAACAAAAAGGACCGTGACCACTCAACTAATTCCCAGACTTAAGAAAGTTTACAGTCACAGAATTCCTTGAGCAGAGGAGAGGCTATGTTTCCTTAAGAAGTATCCTGCTACATTGTCAACAATTTATACTGTTAATCTTTCTACCAGCCTTCCCCTAAGGGACATATGGTCTTTTACCAGGATGCTGTGCATTGGTGAAAAGGAAATAGTTGTACTTTTCACAGATTACTGGATTCTCACTCTAAACTGACACTAATTCCCAAAGACCCAAAATATCACTGCAGACTACCAGTCAGAGTAAGGACTTAAGGAGGCCAGGTGATCAATAAACTTTTACCTCAGACATGTCTCACAGTGAATCCAGTGGGTTCCTGAACATGTTCTTTGATTATTCCCCCAGTTTCATAATGCAATAAGTATTATAGTTAGACTCAGCAACTGTCAGAATCCTCTCATTGGATCCCTGGCCTGTTGAGTAAGAGCTATCATGGTAAGAAAGGCTAAGTGGAAATCAGTATAAATATTTTACTTACAAAAATAGTAAACAAAAAGCAATACCATATTTCTAGAGAGATTCAAGAGATTAGTGCCACCATTACGGATTTGAAAGATGCAGGGATTGTGATTCCTACCACATCCCATTCAACTCATCTGTTTGGCTTATGCAGAAGACAAATAAATCTTGGAGAATGACAGTAGATTAACTTAACCAGGTGGTGACTCCAATTGCAGCTGTTGTTCCAGATGTGCTTTCATTGCTTGAGAAAATTAAGGCGTTCCCAGGCACCTGATATGCAGTTATTGTTCAGGCAAATGCTTTTTCTTTATACCTTTTATGAAAGGCCACCAGAATCAGTTTGCTTTCAGCTGTCACTGCCAGCAATATACCTTCACTCACCTGCCTCAGGAGTATATCAATTCTCCATCCCTATGTCATAATTTAGTCCACAAGGAACTTAATCTCTTCTGCCTTCCACAAGACATCATGCTGGTTTACTACATTGATTATGTTATGCTTATTAGAACTGGTGAACAAGAAGTAGCAAGTATTCTAGCCATAATTTTTAGGGGTCTAGTGGTATGAAGCATGTGGAGATATCCCTTAAAAAATCAAGGATAGTTCTTGCATCTGGCCCCTCCTACAACAACAACAGCAGCAACAACAACAACAACAAAGCACAATGCCTAGCTGGCCTCTTTGAATTTCTTGTAAGCAACATGTTCCTTATTTGAGTGTGCTACTCTGATCCCTTTTCTAAATGACCCCTAAAGATGCTAGTTTTGAGTAGGGCCCCAAACAAGAGAAGGCTCTGAAACAGGTCCAGACTTCCATGCAAGCTTCTCTGCCATTTGGCCCATATAATCCAGCAGATCTAACAGTTCTTGAAATGTCAGTTGCAATTGCAGATAGAGATGCTCTTTGCAACCTTTGATAGTTCCCTACAAGTGAATCACAGTGTGGGCCCCTTAAAATTTTGGATTAAAGCCTCTCTATCCTCTGTGGATAACCACTCTTCTGTTAAGAAACATTTTTTGGCTTGCTACTGGGACTTAGCAGAGACTGAACCCTCAACCATGGGTCACCCAGTTACCATGTGATCTGAGCTGCCCATTATGAACTGGGTGTTGTCTGACTCACTAAGTCATACAGTTGAGTGTGCACAGCAGCACTCTATTATGAAATGGAAGTGGTATATACAATCAAGCTAGAGCAGGCCCTGATGATGCAAGTGAGTTGTATGAAGAAGTGGTGCAAATACCCATGCCCCCTACACTTGCTACGTTACCTTCTCTCCCCAAGCCCACACCTATGACCACATGACTATTTAATGAGTTGACGGAGGAAAGGAAAACTGAGGCCTGGTTGATAGTTGGTTCTGCATGATATGCAGCCATCACCTGAAAGTGGGCAGCTGTAACATTAAAGACCCTTTCTGGAACATCCCTTAAAATAGTGGTGAAGAAAAATCATCACAGCAGCCAGGACTTTGAGCAGGGAATCTAGTTGTTCATTTTCCCTAGAAGAAAAAGAAACAATCAGAGGTAAGAGTCTCTATTAATTCATGACCTATGGCTAATTGTTTTTGTGGGTGGTCAGGGACTTCAATTAGAAAATTGGCAGCAAAATGGTCTGAAGAAGAGGTATAGGAAAGACCTCTCTGAATCGACAATGAATGGGGATATATCTTGTTCTGTGTAAATTCTTACAAAAGGGTGGTATGGGTATCAGTCAGCCTCTTTCTCCGATCACTCCTATAATTGTCCAATGGGTTGATAAAGAAAGTGACTGTGGCAGCAAGGATGGAAGTTGCTCATGGGTTCAGCAAAGTGGACTTCCAGTCCCAATGTAAACCTGGGTATAGCCACTTTTGGGTGCCCAATCTGCCAGTAGCAGAGACCAACACTGAGTCCCTGATATGGGACCATTCCCTGAAGTAATCAGCCAGTTACCAAAGGCAGGTTGATTATATTGGGACATTTCCATCATGAAAGATATAGCACTTTGTACTAGAAAAGACACTTACCCTGGATATGAATTTGCTTTTCATGAACACAATGCTCCTGCCAAAATTTTCATCCACAAACTTAAAAAATGCTTTATCCACCATGACAGTATTCAATACACCATTGCTTCTGATCAAGGAACTTACACCACAGCAAATGAATTTTAGAAATGGGCCCCTGCTTTTGGAATTCACGGGTCTTACCATGTTCCCCATTCTCTAGAAACAGCTGCTTGATAAAATAGTGGAATGGACTTTAAAGACTCAGTTACAGCATCATCTAGGTGGCAAGACTTTGCGGGGCTGGAATAGTATCCTCCAGGATTCTGTACATTTCCTAAAATATATTTATAAAATATAAAATGTCTAATACGTAATGGTGCTGTTTCTCTCATAGCCAAGATTAAGGGCTCAGGAATCAAGGACTGGAAATGAGAGTAAAACCATACACTTTTACCTCTATGATCTACTAGAAAAATTGTTGCTTTATGTTCCACAACCATCTGATGGCCTAGAAATCTTGGAGAGACAGCAATGGCCATTGAACTAAAAGTTTAGACTTCCATGTCACCACTTGGGACTTCCTGCCTCTGAACCAATAAGCAGAGAAAGGAATTACTAAACTGACTATGATGATTGGTGCTGATTTCCAAGGGGAAACTAGCTTATTGCCATATCATGGAAGTAAGGAAGAGTATTTCAGGCATATAGGACATCACATAAGGTGTCGCTTAGTAGTACCATGTCCTGTGGTCAAAGCAATGAAAAACTACAAAATCCCAATATAAATGTAACTTTTAATGGCTCAGACCCATTAGAAATTAAAATTTGAGCCATCCCACCAGGCAAAGAACCACAGCCAGCTGAGGTAATTGGTGAGAACAAAGGGGATATGGAATGGATAGTGGAAGAAGGTTATAAATACCATCTACGATCATGTGACCAGTTGCAGAAATGAGGACTGTAATATTTAAATTTGATGGCTAATTTTATGTCAACTTAACCAGTCCACAGTTGTGAGATATTTAGTCACACATATTTCTTGTGACAACGGTTTTTGGATGAAATTAACATTTAAATTGGTAGACTTTTGAGTAAAGCAGATTACCCTCCATAACGTGAGTGGGCCTTATCCAATCAGCTGAAGGCCTAAATAGAACAAAGACTGGCCTCCTGCAGAGCAAGAAGGAATTCTACCAGCAGACTGCCTTTGGACTTGAACTGCAGCTCTTCTCCAACCTGCTGGCCCACATCATCAGATTTTGGACTTGCCGAGCCTCCACAATTATATGAGCCAATTCCTTAAGATAAGTTTCTCTCTGTCTCTTTCTCTCTCTTCACATCCCATTGGTTCTCTTTCTCTGGAGAATCCCTTCTAATAGATTACGTCTCTGGAGAATTGCTTTTAATACATTATGAATATTTCTTCCTTATTTTGTTATGTGTATGTTTTTGTATATATACCAAATATTTTTATTTTCTTCCCTCTCTTATTCCATTGTCATTAAACATAAAACGTATTAATACTGGTTAATTTTATATTGCAACACTTAAGTTACTAGATATCAATGGAGAAAAGTGAACGTTACCTAAGATTTTTGCGTCATTGTTTTCTGGAGGAAGGGTTAGCATGTTTTTAGTTGTGTGTAAGATAGTTGTATCATATTAGGCCTCATGAAATCAGTTAGAATGTATTCTCTTCTACATTTCTAAAAATGTTCATAAAAGATTGATATTATTTCTTTTTAAAATATTTGAAAGAATGCACTAGTGAAACCTTATTTATTTTGTATGTGAAAATGTTTTAAGTTCTAATTCCATTTATTTTATAGAGCATTTTATAGACAAAGATTTTCTGGGGTTTTTTTTCTTGTTTTAACAGGTAATGTGTGTCTTTTAATTTTTTTCTTTTTGTCTAGGTAGATTTTATTGTCATAAAGTTGTTTATAATATTCTCTTATTTTTAAAATGTCCACAGTATTTGTAATAATGTCTTTTTTGTTCAAGATGTTGATACTTCTATTTCTTTTAACTGATCAGAATAGATATTTTTGTCTAATATTTACTAATAAACAAAAGCTGAAAAAAATATTGCTAGCACTACATAAAATGGTATTTTTTTGTCACCTGAAGGTAAATAACTTAAATGGCATTTAAATGCTGTATGTTATAAACTCCTGAAAACAGGAGCTCTAGACTCCTGATATTGTATTTAAGTGGCCAGTTATAGAACAAAAATTAAAAATTGCAGAATAAACAAATTTTATATTTACTCATAGCTTTTGGCATTTTATTTCCTTACATTCATTTGACATTCTTTTCAGAGTTATTTACCTTCAGGCTGCAAAAAAATACCATTTTATGTAGTGCTAGCAATAATATTTTTCATCTTTTGTTTATTAGTAAATATCATTATTTCATCTTCATTTTTCAGGATTATATATGATATGTATGGAATTCTGGATTAACAGATAATTTTTTCCGTTCAGCACTTTATCATGTCATTTCATAGTCTTGTTTACCATTTATGATGGGTAGTTTAAGTTTACAGTATTCTTTTTTGTTGTTGTTGTACCTCTATGTTATATGTCTTTCTTAGGGCTATATTTAAGATTATGTATGTATCACTGGCTTTCTGCAGTTTGATTTTGATGTGCCGTAGTGTTGCCTTATGTATGTTTGTTTTCTTTGGGGATTTCTGAGTTCGTAATTTTTACCAAATTTGGAAAGGTTTTAGGCATTATTTTTTCAAATACTTTTTTCATGCTCACTTTTTTAGAGACACTAATCACGTGTATATTGGACTGTTTGATATTTCTGTATAGGAGACTAAAGCTCTGTACATTGTCCCCAGGTTTTTTTTTTTTTTTTTTTTTTTTTTTTTAAGTGTTTTGCTTTCAGTTTGGATAGCTTCTACTTTTCTGGCATCGAGTTCACTAATCTTCTGTTCTGTTAGTGTCCTATTTTTCCTTGACCCATCCAGTAATTTTTTCTTTTCAGATATTATATTTTTTTCAGTTGTTAATGATCTCTATTTTATACTTCCCACCTTTTTCTTTATTATCTTAATATTTCCCTTCAACTCCCCTTAAATATGTTTATGGTATCTGTCTATAAATACTTCTCTCTTTGTCTTTTTCAATTTATTGTTTTTTTATTTTAATTTTAGATAAGAATTTGTACTTCCTTGAATCTCTGTCTTATTCACCTCTGGATGCTATAACAAAAATGCAACAGACTGGATGGCTTTAACAACAAATATTTATTTCTCACAATTCTGAGGGCTGGGGAGTCCAAGATCAGGGTGCCAGCATTGTCAAGTTCTGGTGAGGGCTCTGTTCCTGCTTTCCTCACATAACAGCTTCTTGCTGTATTCTCACATGTCCGTGGGTCAGGGGTTGGGGGGAGTGGAAAAAAGAGAGAGAGAGAGAGAGAGGAGAGAGAGAGAGAGAGAGAGAGAGGGGCAAGCCCTCTTGTATCTCTTCTTAGAAAGGCACTAATCCCGTCATGAAGTCTCTACCCCCTCCTGACTTGATTACCTCCAAAATTCCACACTACTAACATTGTCCTTTGGAAGATTATTGTTTCAACATATAAAGTGGAGGGAAGGAGGGGACACAAATAGCAGTTTATAACACTTGCATATATGATAATTTTTTTACTGAATGCTGGAAATTGTGTATACTTCATTATCTAGTGTTTTGATTTCATTACTTTTCTTTAATGGGTGTTGAATGTCTGTTTATTTTTAATGGCAGATATAATTTTCCTTGGTATCAGCTTGATGATGATGATGATAATGGTGATGATTGTGTACGTGTGCATGCATACGTGTTTGTGTGTATATGTGTTTGCATTAATAGGACAACGCTAAAGTAGCTTTTCTCTAAAGAAAGTTTAATTCTTCTCTTTAAAAAAAAAAGGCATTTCTGGACATTCAAATAAATATCCCAGGTGTTTAATAAGATTTTTACTCTAAGAAACGTTGCTAGATTCTTGGTAATTTTTCTTTCCTTGGTAGTTTTTCTTTTTCTGACCACATAGAGTCTCACCTTCACATGTGCACCTCAGGATTCTGGCATCAAGTCAAGAGAATGCCTATGCAGATTTAGTAGTCCCTTCTCTGTGAATGTCCTTCCTGAGGAATAGTTGGCCTGGTATTCTAGCTGCTTTAGTTTATCTGAACTCTAATCTTCTCAATGTAGCAAGACCATTTCTGCATGAGTTCCCTTACTGTCTGTGTTTTGGAAAAATCATGGAATCCAAAAGTTGGGCTTATTTCATTTGCTCTATACCCTCAGGACTCACAGTCTTATGCCACCTCTTGTCTAATGCCTGAAATCAGGATTTTTAGAAACATAAAATTATATTTTGGAGCAGTTTTAAGTTCACAGAAAATTGAGCAGAAGGTACAGAGATTTCCTAAACACCCTCTGCCTGCCTCCCCCCAACATGCACAACATCTCACATCATCAATATCCCCTTCCCCCAGACTGGTACATTTGTTACAACTGATGAACCTACATTGACAAATCATTATCACCCGAAGTCCATAGTTTACATTAGGGTTCACTCTCAGTGTTGTACATTGTGTGGGTTTGGACAAATGTGTAATGACATGTATCTAGCCTTATAGTGTCATACAAAATATTTCCCTGCCCTAAAAATCCTCTGTGCTCTGCCTATTTCTCCCTGCCTTCTAACCCTTGTTAGCCACTAATCTTTTTATTATCTCCATAGTTTTTCCTTTTCCGGAATGTCACATAGTTGGAATCACATAGTATGTAGCCTTTTAGACTGGTTTCTTTCACTTAGTTACATGTGTTTCAGTTTCATACATGTCATTTTATGGCTTAATAGCTCATTTCTACTCAGCCTGAGTAATATTCCATTATTCCATTGCCTAAATTTACTAGTCCTTTTTTTTTTTTTTTTTTTTTTTTTTTTTTAGCTATCATCTACTGAAAGACATATTGGTTGCTTCAAAGTTTTAGCAATTATAAATAAAGCTGCTGTTAACATCTGTGTGCAGGTTTTTGTATCGACATATGTTTTCAGCTACTTTAATTAATTACCAAGAAGTGTGATTGCCAAATCTTATGAGTATGTTTAGTTTTCTCATAAACCACCAAACTATCTTTCCGAGACGGCTGTACCACGTTAAATTCTGACGAATGAAAGCAAGTTCCTGTTTCTCAACAACCTCCTCAGCGGTGGTGCTGTCAGTGTTCTAGATTTTGGCCATTCTCATGGATGTGTAGTGGAATTTCATTTTTCTTTTAATTTTCATTTTTGTGATGATGTATGATGTGGAATATATTTTCATATGATTATTTTCTATCTGGAGATCTTTGATGAGGTGTCTGTTCAGTTTTATGTTCACAGCAGATTGAGCAGAAGGTACAGAGATTGCACCTTTGACTGATTTAAAAGAAAATCACTTTGTTTTCTTAGTGTTGAATTTTAAAAGTCCTTTGTATATTTTGGGTAACAGTTCTTTATCTGATATGACTCTTACAAATATTTTTCCCAGTGTGTGGATTTCCTTTTGATTCCCTTGACAGTGTCTCTCATAGAGCAGAAATGTTCAATTTTGACAAAATCCAGATTATCAATTCTTTTTTTCACGAATCTTTCTTTCATGAATTCTTTTGGTGTTGTATCTGAAAAGTCACTGCTAAACCTTACATCATCTAGATTTTCTCCTATGTTATCTTTCAGAAGTTTGATAGTTTTGTGCTTTACATTTAGGTCTTTGATTCATTTTGAGTTAATTTTTGTGAAGGATGTCAGGTGTGTGTTGAGAGATTCATTTCTTTCTTTCTCTTTTTTTTTGATATGTGAATTTTGTGACAGCACCATTTGTTGAAAATACTATATTGAGTTTTCTGCAACTTTGTCAAAGATCATGATTATATTTATGTTTATATATATATATTTATTTTAAATATATTTATTATATTTATCTGGGATTTTTATTTAAAAGAGATGTAGAGTAGAAAAAAACAAGAAAGGGACGTTGTGCTGGGCGGAATTTGAGGAAATGTCAGTGATCAACAATGAGAATAAGTAAAAGGGACCGAGGGCAGTCAATAATGCTATATATGGCATGAGTAATTGAACATACGCCAAGTGTTTGTTCTTCCTTTTGTCCATATATTAGCTCAGATTTATTCTTCAGTAAAGGTATTAGGAGATAATTTAATGAGCTTTTAAGTGGTATAGCTATTTTACTCAACATTATAATAGCACAGATAGTGCCCACTATGTGATTGGTATTTTGTTCCTGAAATCAAGTGGCTAATTAGGACTGGTAATAATAATGCTTCTAGTATTAGCAATTTCAGTAATAATAATATCATTTGGAAAACAAGTTCTACTCTTCCAATTGATTTTATATATAATACAGTATTAATCTGGTCAAGCTGCCATAACAAAATACCACAGACTGGGTGGCTAAAACAACAGAAATTTATTTTCTTACAGCTCTGGAGGCTGGAAATCTTATATCAAAGTGCCATTAGGGTTGGTTTCTGGTGAGATTTCTTTTCCTGGGTTGTAGATGGCCACCTTCTTGCTATGTCCTTAGGTAGCCTCTTTTTCTCTGTGTGTGTGCAGAGAAGAGAGAGAGAGAGAGTGTGTGCTCTCTGCTCTCTTTTTCTCTTATAAGGACTTGAGTCTCTTTGAATTAAGGCCCTACCATTATTACATCATTTAATTTTAAATACCTTCTTAAAGGCCCTATCTCCCAACACAGTCACATTGGAGGTTTTAACATGTGAATTTGGGGGAAGGCACAATTCAGATCGTAACAAATATCTTACTTGATGATCACAGCTTATTTCTTTATTTTAAGATATGGTTCTATATTTTGCATGGTTATATAGTTTTTGCATTACCAAACAAATATAAAGAAATCATTTTCAAGAATGTTACAATGATTGCGTACATATTTCTTATTTTCAAACTTTTTAATGATAAAATAGGCCATACCGAAAAAGCGTATGAAGATTATATATAATGTTTAAATTAAAATGCTAAGGTGAATACTGTTGTTACCCTGACAATTAAGGAATAGAACTTTAATGTTTCTTAGATATCACATCATTCAAACCCAAGTCACTGTATTCTTTCTTCCTCCCCAATCCCATCACATCTCTTCTCTCTTCCCAAAGATAATTTCTGTTCTAAATTTCATGATAATATTTCCTTGTTTTTTATAGATTTGCTATATAAAAATGTAGACCTAAACAATATATTATTTAATGTTACTTATACCTAATTTCTATAAGTGGAATAATATTGTGTATATTTTTCCAACACTTTGCTTTCTGCTTAACATGCTTTTGAACTTTATTCTTTTCATCCCAGGTAGCTGTAGTCATTCATTTTCATTGCTATATAATGCACTATTGCTTGTATATGAATATATCATTGTTTATTTATAATACTCATAAAATTTGGAATTGTTGCTATTGCTTCTGAAATGAATATGCTCCTGTATGTTCCCTGATGCATGTGAAAGGTTTCCTCTAGGTTATACAACTAGGAGTTGGATTGCTGGAAACCAGTGATACACATGTGCAAATTTATAATGAATACCAAATTGTTTTCAATATAGTTACCAAATTGCACATTCACCAGCAGTCTATTAAATCCAAAATATAAACTCATGTCTTCTTGAAACTCCAGTCACATCTATGTTGAAAATTCTGTTTCCCTGTATTTTAATGTTTTTCATATGTTTGATTTCTGGGCTATATTGCAGATCAGTTATTTATATCTGTGGAGTCACTTATACTTTCTTCACTTAAGTTAAATAAGCTGAGTAAACCTATTTACTGAATATCTATTGCCAGTTATGCATGTTTATAAACGTATTTTGCCTCTTGAAGATCTGCTTGGTTTATTTGGTTCTATTTGAAATTTGCCACCTCTTTCAATTTTTCACCTTCACTATACCACAAATTTATTATCAAGAAGCTTCTCCTGACTCTTCTATATGTCCGTATAGGCTCTTTTTGCTCTAAAATGATTCTTAATTCCAGATAATTTGCCTCTTTTTCTTTTATTTATCTTTTTCTGTTTTTAATACAATCCCATAATAGCAATTTTGTACTCTTTCCTCTATGCTAATCACCTTCTTTGTTGCTTCTAGATATTTTGTCAGCTATCTCTGTTCCCACATTTTCTCTTACAAAATCAATATACAAAAGTCAGTAGCATTTGTATATCCAATGACAACTTAGAAGAACAAGAGATCAAGAAAGCAAGCCCATTTAAAATAGTCACCAAAAAAATAAAATACCTAGAAATAAATCTAGCCAAGGAAGTGAAAGATCTCTACATTGAGAGCTTCAAATTGCTGCTGAAAGGAATTAAGGAAGGCACCAAAAGATGGAAAGACAGTTCTTGCTCATGCATTGGAAGAATCAATGTAGTAAAAATGTTCACACCACCCAAAGACCTCTACAGGTTCAATGCAATCCCCATCAAAATACCAATGTCATTCTCCACAGAAATAGAAAAAGTAATCCTAATACTCATATGGAACAACAAAAGACCCCAAATAGCCAAAGCAATACTGCGCAAAAAAAGTAAAACTGGGGGCATTACACCTCCTGACTTCAAACTATATTACAAATCTATAGTAACTAAAACAGCATGGCACTGGCATAAAATCACATATGTGGGCTGATGGAACAGATTAGAGAATCTAGAAATCAACCCACATATTTACAGCTAACTGATCTTTGACAAGGGCACCAAGAACATACATTGGGGAAGACTGCCTCTTCAATAAATGGTGCTGGGAAAACTGGATATCCATTTATAGAGGAATGAAACTTGATCTGCACCCCTCACCATATACCAAAATCAACTCAAAATGGATTAGAGACTTAACTATAAGGCCTGAAACCTTTAAACTCCTAGAAGAAAATACAGTGGAAACACTCCAGGATTTAGGACTGGGCAATGACTTTATGAATAACACCCTAAAAGCACAGGCAACAAAAGAAAAAATAATATCAAACTAAGAAGCTTCTGCACAGCAAAGAAAACAATCAATAGAATGAAAAAACATCCTACAGAATGGGAGAAAACATCTGCAAAACATGTATTGACAAGGGGTTAATATCCAGAATATATAAAGAGCTCAGACAACTTTACAGCAAGAAAACAAATAATCCATTAAAAAAATGGGCAAAGGGGCTGAATAGACATTTCTCAAAGGAAGACATACAAATGGCCAACATGAATATAAAAAAGTGTTCAACATCACTAATCACCAGGGAAATGCAAATCAAAACTGCTTTGAAATATCATCTCACTCCAATCTGTCTGGCTATTATAAACAAACAAACAAACAAAAAACAGATAAAAATGCTGCCAAGGTTGTGGAGAAAGAGGAACCCTTCTGCACTTTTGGTGAGATTGTAAATTAAGACAGCCAATATGGAGAACAGTATGGAGGTTCCTTAAGCAACTACAGATAGAACTTCCATATTATCCAGCAATCTCACGACTGGGGATATATCCAGAGGATTGGAAACCCTCAGGTCAAAGGGATACTTGCACCCCAATATTTATTGAAGCTCTATTTACCATAGCCAGGTAAAGGTCTATTGATGGATGTCTGGGTAAGGAAATTGTGGTATACACACACAATGGAATACTACTCAACCATACAAAAGAATGAAATTCTACCATTTGCAGTAACGTGGATGAGCCTGGAGAAAATTATCCTAAGTGAAACAACCCAGATACAGAAAGAGAAGTACCACATTTTATCACTCATAATCAGGAGCTGAATCCATAAATAAACAAGTGAATAATAAAGAGTGACAGAGAGAAAGAAAGAAAGAAACAGCAATCACAGTAATACTTTGAACTTTTAAAAAACTAGAGGTGGAAAAGGGGAGGGGAAGGGGAAGTGGAGGAGGCTAATGAGGAATTGGTGAACGGACACAAAGGGTGATTGTATATGCTAGTGATGAATAAGCTAACTATCCTGATCTAACTATCACACATCGTACAAAACTATTGAAAATCAACATTGTTCTCCACATGTACATAGAACAAGTTACCTAAAAAAAAAAAAAAAAAAAAAGATTATTGGAAGAAAATAGGTCATGTAGAAATAAAAAAAATATTAGACTAATTATTCTATTTTGTGTATATAAATTTAAAACTGAAAATATACACTGTATAATGTTGAATATACTAATTATCCTGATTTGTGCATCACACATTTCACATAAATATTGATATTCAATTCTGTACTGTGCTTATATACACAATCAACTATGTTACAATTAAAAAAAAAATAAAGACCTTCCAAAGTGTGTCATTTCTTTTTTTTTTTTTTATAGGGTTTATCTAGAAATGATGCTATACTTTCTTAACAGTGTCCAACACTGGTAAAGCTTTGATAGATTTGTCATATCAAATTAAATAAATTTGACATATTGTGAAGCAGTCATATGCCCTGCATATAACACTACACTGAATAACCAAATATGACATAATGTGATATTGAATTACATATGCTTCTTTTATGAGATAAGTGAAATATTACCAATGATGGTAACTATAATAGATATTTTGTGTCTGTGCTAGATATTTAACAAAAGAATAAATATCAATAGATTTAGGAACAAAAGTAGAAATTTAAAATGTCAGATTTCTAGGGTTAATGACATAGTAATTTGGTTTTCTCCCCTGGAAAGAGAAAAACCTAATACATCACCTCACCTTTATCATTTTTCATCAACGATAGTGCACAATTTCAAAAACTAATTAAGCTGGTATTATCATGATAGGTTAACCAATAAAAGTTGCATTAAAATTAACCTCAAAACACATAACTCAGCAGTTAATGTGTCAGCATGTTGTTAATTCAAAAGTTCACTGATCTGAGGTAAATTCTTGTCTGAAATTGGATGACAGGTACTTGCTATGTAAAGTAACACCATTTTTGGTAGACATAAAAGCTGTAATAATAGCAGAAGCTCAAAATGTAATCAAGTTGCAAACTTATGTATGAAGCTTTGTATGCTAGTTTGTTTCTTTACTTATTCTTCCATTCATTTATTCACTCATTTATTCATTTACTATGCATCCTATCTATAAAAGAAGCACACATCAATCAGGTAGAATAATGGAAAATATTCTGGAATATACATTTTGGTTTTTATAAGATCCTATACTATTGAGTTTCTTTGTTAAAGACATATGGAGTAATCTTCCTTCCATTCTTTCATGACATTTTCTTGATTAATTTTATCATTTGTATGACAATTAATTTATAATATCAGTTATGCTCAAAAGGATAGCTTAATATCTTATCTTTATGCTCATGTTATGTTTTAAGAAAGTGGAATGGAAATGACATACTTTTCTTCTAAGTTAAAAACTTTATTAGAATCACATATAATTACATTCAGTTTTCTAAGGAAAGGCAACAATAAATAGTCTTCTCTGTTATAATATGTCCGATTACCATTAAAGTTGTTCTACTATACAAAGAATGAAGCAAATTACATATTAAAAATCCTAAAATTGCTCTTCATGATTCTCAAATGCATGTTACTGCAAACACTAATATTTCTGTCAGGAAACTTACCATACTTTGTCCTTTGATCAAATTACTTCTGACAGTAGAGGTGAGTTGCTCATTAAAGCTCAAAGTTTTTCAGTCGGCTGATCAGATTTAATTTAGATAATATCAATTCTAAGATGATTAGCAAATGCTATTCAAGCAAATATTTTACACATGATAGCTAGCTGGTTTATTAAAAGTCTGAGAATTAAAATAATTATGAGAATAAATTTCCATTTACATATTTAAACTTAATATATTAGGCAATTTCTATAGGAAAAAGTCACATATTAATAAATATATTTAGGATTTTTATTTGCAAATATTTTAGAACTCTGCCTCCTATTTGGACATGTTAATATGAAAAGAGCTGCCAGTTTCCACTGGAGTTTCAGAGGCTGAAATAGGAGACATTTTGTATATCACTGCAAGACTAGTGTATCATGACCATGGACATGTTTGTATATTACCAGCCCATGCTATCCATTCTTGGCACCATTGCATACAGTAAATCTTCACCTTCAGAGACTCTAAAATGCATTATAAAGCTTCTCTTTAAAAAATACTACCTCTGCTTCCTATAAAACAAGCTTGCTTGTAAAACCTAAATGTTGCAGCAACAATAGACTTCCTGCCAAATAATGTGTAACCAAGAAAAAAGTAATTCACTTTACTAGCAATGCAATGAGCCTTAGATGAATTATATTGTATAAAAACATATGAACTTCCTTCTTATAAACACATTTTAGCAAGTAAAGTTTGTTGAAGAAATGTTTTCATTCTGACAAATTGGAAGTTATACTATTTTGGCATTCAAATAGATAGAATTAACTAATATTTAGAGAGTGAATTTTACCGTATTCTGAACTTTTAAAAACGCCTTCATTTTGGCACCCTCTGACTGCATAATAATGTAAAGGTGTGATTGAGTCTATTATTGATTTGTACCCTTCTAAGGCTTAGAAATGTCATGAGCGTTACTATGATTATTAATAAGTAGAGAAAAGTCCCCTCTACCCACTCTGGAGAATACTTTTACCCTCGATGTCCTTATCTGTCATCAGGTTCACTCAGAAAGGGAAAGCTTTCCCCTAAGTGCTCTTTCTTCAGTTCTCATCTATTTCTTTTTTAATAGACATCTGCTATTATTGCCACTGTCCAAACATGGCTTTTAGGGCTAAAATGCAACTGGCTTAATAATAGATGTGTAACTTTTTAAAAATATTGTTCAGTTTCTACAACCAATACAGTGTTCTGTATTTAATAGAGAAGCCAAATACAAAATGCATCCTTCAAAAACGCAGGCTTCCATCTCAAATCGCCTGTGATAGTTAATGTGGACAGCGTTCAATTTACACTCAAGCCTCATCATGAAGCTGTTCTCCAGGTTTGAGTCAAGGCTGTTCGGAACAGATAAATTCACCTAGTGTTGGGGAAAGTTAATGGCAATGATTTTAGAATTCTGTTCTCTGACTAGCAGATACATGGCAAGTATTAAGGATGCCTTTCTGGAATGGTGAGATAGAACTAAGCTTCCTGGGATATTTTCCAATTATAAGAGAATGCCATATATGTAAATATTAGAAATGGCTAGAAGTGAATCAAAGAAATGTTTTCCTCTTAAAGAGGAGCTTAAAGAGCTAAATTTTAATAATCCTGTGAACAAAAGGCATTTTTAGGTACTGGGGGGGGCATATTTTTGAGGTATTGGGAAACTGATGTCTTAGATTATATTAAATCAGTGGGTTCATGTCATGGAACTCAGAGTAAGTTATATTTCTTTCTACAATAAATGCTGGGTTAACAGTTGATAATACTCTTTAATAAATATTTGAGGGCAAAATATGGTATGGTAGATGGCGCTTGCAATTTCCAAGATTTTCTTTTCAAATCAGAGTTATTGACAAGGTTTTTTGATGCCAAGGTTGATTTGAACTTTGAGAATACTTAGTTATCAAAATGAAGGCTGATTCTGAAACCTTTTAAAACAGGGAAATGTGAGAGCAAGATAGTTGCAACATAAATATTCCTGGCAGTTCAGGCACTGATTCTTTTATTACAGCCAATGGCAAAATTTCAGTCAAATAAAAATATTTTATAAGTTTTCTTGTCTGAACTAATTTATACTTCTTTTTAAAAATAAAGGTAATTATAAGTGTTAACCTCCATGACGAATTCAGAGATAATTTGTTGCTGAGAGTTATTAGTTGCAACTTGTGATTTAACTCCACTGGATTCAATGATGTTGAATTCACAGGTGTTTCATGAATAATATTTTATCTAAAGGTGGAAGAGTGATGTAAAATAATTACAGAAGAACAGTTCAAAATGAAAAGATATTAGGGTTTTAGAAAGGAAACAAATGACATGACAATATAGTAACTATTTATTAAAGAATTGCAAACTGGGACTATTTTTATGATACCTAACACAAAGGTCTTCTACAAGATTTTCGCCCTAATGATGATGAATAGATGAAAATAAGTACGTGTTGTTTTCTGTTCTTAATCACTTTTTGGTGGAAGTTTGGTAGAAAGAGCAAACATTGGAATCACAGGATCAAATTTTGTCCTGGCTGTGCTTTTCACCTTATTGTAACTTTGAGGAAGCAAATTGCCCATGTTACCCCAATGGTCAATTTCCTCATCTGTAAATATGTGACAACAATGCTTACCTCCTATGTAAAGCTTTTAATGCAATATATGTCACAAGGGCTTATTAAACTAAGTTAAGTTATTATTATTTGAATTATTGTTATCAGAGTTGTCAATTTTATACTTTGTTTAATAATGTAACACAAGGATCCAGATACTGTTATCCCAGAAAGAATTGTTAAAAACCATACTACTACCCACACTTTTTAAAGTGACCTCTAATTTTTTTCATCTTAAATATAGCTAAAATTTATCATTATTTAAATATTGACAACAGTGGAGTATGTATAAATACCATAATAAATAACATCATCATATATTTAAGAACGCATGGACAAACTATTAATAGTGAAAATTTTATGCCATTTATTTTGTCTTCATGAACTTGTACTCTATTCCAATTCTGAAACACAAATTTATACTAATGTAATATGATATTACACTTGAAGAACTTCTATCGGATGTCTTATCATACTTCTTGACAAATATTTATTTAAAAAATTTAAGTTCCTTAACCATAAAGCTCTATGTATCTTCTAGATTGAGTTTTTATTACAATTGTTAGTAGTAAGTAATTTACTTATGACAGAAAAATAGTTTTATAATAGATTAAACATGAAATTTAAGAATATGGAATGTTATTTCTTTATAACTATTAATATTTATAGTCCTTTGGTTAAATCTGGGATGCCAGGGGTACTAATTAGATATCCAGTTTTCTAACACTCTGCTTCTTCCTCAAAACACGGAACTTCTCATGTACGAATCATCTTTCCAAGCTGCTTTCATCGAGTCAAATTGTCTCAACTGTAACTGAAACAGAATAATATAATTCAAGAGCAGTTAAGTGGACCTAAGTAAATCCAACCAAAGTAGGATCCAATCAGATTAGCTATGCAAGGAGTAATTTTGTGTTTCCAAGACCTGGCCATTCTCTCCAATTCTCTCTAACTCAGAGGTTTTTAGGTCTCTGAAATTTGGGGCTGAACAGAGCTACCATTATAATTAATAAGAAAGTAAAAGAGCTCTAGGATTCTCAGGCTTTCAATCAATTTAGAGGGTACTGGCTGATAGGGCTTGGAGCCAAAGAGCTGCCTGAGGCAGAAAAATCTGGCAACGTTGTGCGAGGCCTCTTCAGGGATTTTATAAAACCATAAAGGCAGATTAAGTTTAGAATCACTCATATCCATTAAAGAATATTTTTAGTAGTGTTTTTATTTGTTTGTTTTGCTTTGTTTTTTGTATAGTTCAAGAAGAGACATTTTAGACTCAAGTTCAGTTTCCTTTGCCAAGGAAGCAGAGACAAAAAGCAGAAATTTTGTGTAATTTCAAGAGTATTTTCAGAGCTCTGTCTTCTATAAGACCTGTGAATAGCACTAATTAAAGGTACAGTACGCTCTTCACTGGCTATTAATTTATATTCAAAGGTTTTGAGATGAAATACAAGGGAATGAGTGATCACCTAGACCAACATTCTCATTTGAAAAAGGATAAAACAATAAACCTAATATAGTAAGTGCCATCTCCAAGGTCACACAGCTCATGGCATAGCTGAGTTTGGAACCTTATGCTTCGGTTTACTGCTGTTTATTTCTCTGAAGAGCTGCAGTTCTCCAAATAAAGTCCCCACACCAACATAATCAAAATCATCTTGGAAAATGTTGGAAATGTGAGTTTTCTGGCCCCACTCCAGACTCACTGAATCATAAACTCTGGATCCAGGGCCCAGCAATCTTTGTTTTAAATAACCTGTCAAGTGATTCTGATACAAGATAATGTTTGAGAACCATTGTTTTAGAGAATAGAATCAAAATTGAAAAGAATTTGTAGCAATGTCTTATGTGCCTTTGGATTTGGTGCACTGAGGCAGTGTCTAAGCCATACCTCTAGAAGGCCACCGTGCCCCATCTCACCCCAAAATAGTTGTGCCATGCAGTATTAAAACTTTGACCTATAAATATTAGTTAAGCCCACCTCTCATGAATTTCAATTTCTATGTTGTTTTCATAAGAAAGATTACAGACTTTGAGTTTTAATAATAATTTATATGTTTATTAAGGTTTACATGAAGAAGAAATAAAAGAAGCCAACAACAGCCAGAAGACGAGGAAGTGCATACCTCAGCTGTTAACATGTAAATAAAATAATGTGCCTTTTATACGTGATACAACCAGATTATGCCTACCATCAGCCTTCAAGAAAGGACAACCATATTACTCACAAGTAAAATTTTCAAAAGGCAGTTTGAAATGGAAAATCAGATAATGTATATTTTCAAATAGGTTAAATTTATATTCGAAAAAAGTTAAATGTAGTATAGTAATTTTTCAGAATAAAAAAAGGTGAGAGTGATATTGAAGTTCTACAGAAGAATCCTGATTTTAGAATTACATTTTTAATTTTTAGAGTGTGTCACATAAAGTGAGTTTGATTATTGAAGAGCTGATTTCTTTATCAATATCCTAGGAATATGTGTTGTTATAGAGAGAATAAAATTAAGTATTTTAAGGTATAAACAATTGTTTATGTAAAGTGTAATAATCTCTGTTACTGTAACCATAATCAGATACATAATCAAAGAAAGACTTAAATTCTTGTTTTCATAATGGCTGAAAATTTCCCAAGTATGTAGAGAGATGACAGCGTTCAGGTAGAGGAAACTCAAAGGTCACCAGTCAAATTTTACCCAAGGAGAAACACTCCAAGGCACATCATTATCAAAATATCAAAAAAACAAAGGCAAAGAAAGGATACTGAAAGGAGCAAGAGGAAACAAACACATGGCATTAAACGGAGCTCCAGCAGCACATTAAAAAGATCTGTACCATAATCAAGTGAGATTCATCTCAGGGATGCAAGGATGGTTCAATACATGCAAATCAATAAACATTATTACTTGCATCAACAGAATGAAGGGAAAAAATATGATCATTTCAAAAGATGCAGAGATAGCATTTGATAATTGGCATTATACTGCCTGACTTCAAAACATACTATAAAGCTATAACTGAAACATCATGGTACTGGCATAAAGATAGGCAGATAGACCAATGGAACAGAATAGAGAGCCCAGAAATAAACCTAGGCACTTATGGCCAACAGATTTTTGACAGAGGTGCCAAAAATATACAGTGGGGAAAAGACAGCTTCTTCAATAAACGGTGCTGGGCAAACTGGATATCCACATGCAGAAGATTGACACTAAACCCCTATCTCTCACCATACACAAAAATCAACTCAAAATCTATTAAAGATCTAAATTTCATACCCCAAACTATGAAGCTACTAGAAGAAAACACAGGGCAAATGTTCAAATGGGAGTGGGCAGTGTTTTTCTGAATGAGACCAAAAAGGCACAGGCAACTAAAGCAAAAGTACACAAATGGGACAACATCACACTAAAAATCTTCTGCACAGCAAGGGGCACTATCAACGAAGTGAACAGAGAACCAACAGAATGGGAAAAAGTGTTTGCAAACTACAAATCAGACAAAGGGCTAATATCCAGAATATATAAGGAACTCAGACAACTCACCAGTAAAAGACCAAATGATCCAATTTAAAAAATGGGCAAAGGAGCTGAATAGACATTTCTTAAAAGAAGACATATGAATGGCCAATATGCACGTGAAAAAAATGTTCAAAATCACTAATTATCAGGGAAATACAAAATAAAACCACAATGAAATATCATCTCACCCCAGTTAGAATGACTATGATCAACTAGACAGAAAAAGAATGCTAGCAAGGATGTGAGAAAGAGGGAACCCTCCTACATGGTTGGTGGGAATGTAAATTAGTGCAGCCACTGTGGAAAACAGTATGGAGTTTCTTCAGAGAATTAAAAATAGATCTACCTTACGATCCAGCTATCCCACTACTGGGTATATATCCAAAGGAAATGAAATCAGTATATCAAAAAGATGTCTGCACTCACATGTTCATTGAACTACTATTCTCAATAGCCAAAATATGGAATCAACCTAAACCCCATCAATGAATGAATGGATAAAAAAACCTGTGATGTGTATATACACAATGAAATACTATTCAACTACTGAAAGAAATGATGTTCTATCATTTACAATAATATGGATGAGACTGGTAACCATAATGTTAAGTAAAGAAAGTGAGGTAAATGAGGCACAGAAAGACAAATATTGCATGTTATCACTCATGTGGAATCTAAAAAAAAAAAAAAAGTAGTTCTCAGAAATAGAGAATAGAATAATGGTTACCAGAGAGTAAGAGGGGAAGAAGTGTGGGGGAGGACAAGGGATGAACTAACGGGTACAAAACTATGCTGTATACCCTAAATGAATCATTATGAAGTAAATGTATGTGTTGAAATAACACAGTGTACCCCTTAAAAATAAATACAAATAAAATTGAAAAAAATAAGAAAGGAAAAAATGTTAAACATTGAGTTACCATATGACCCAGCAATTATACTCATAGGTGTATTTCCAAGATAAATAAAAATGTATGTACACACAAAAACTCGTATGCAACTGTTCATAGCAACATTATTCATAAGAGCCAAAAAGTGGAAACAACCCAAACGTTCACCCACTGATGAGTGAATAAACAAAATGTGGCATATGCATGCAATGGAATATGATTTGGCCATTGCTATGGCCTGAATGTTTGTATCCCCCAAAACTAACATGGTGAAATCCTAAGCCCCTAGGTAATGGTATTAGGAGGTGGGGGCTTTGGGGAGGTGATTAAGTCATGAGGGCAGAGCTATCACAAATAGCATTTGTTCCCTTATAAAAACAACCCCAGAAAACTAGCTAGTTCTTTCTAACATGTGAGGACACTGTGAGAAGGTGCCATCTATGAACCAGGAAATATCCTTCACCAGACACTAAATCTGTTGGTGCCTTGATCTTGGACTTCCCACCGTTCAGAACTATAAGGAATAGATTTCTGTTGCTTATAAACTCCCCAGTTTATGGTATTTTGTTATAAGAGCTGAATGAGCTAAGACAGCCATGAAAAGAAATGAGGTACTGATATATGCTACAACATAGATGAACTTTGAAAACATTATGCTAAGTGAAAGAAGCCAGTCACAAAAGATCACATACTGTATGATTCCATTTCTATAAAATTTCCAGAATAGGTAAATCCATAGAGACAGAAACATATTAGTGGTTGTCAGAGGTTGGGGAGAGGAGAAAATAGAGAATGGCTGTTAATGAACACAAGGTTTCTTTTTGAGAATGATAAAATTATTCTAAAATTGGTTGTGGTGAGGCTTTTACAACTCACGATAAACTAATCACCGAATTTTATACTTTAAAATGGTGAATTTTATATGTGAATCATAGTTCAATAAAACTGTTATTAAAAAAATAAATTCTTGTTTTCAAATGCTTATTTAATTTATAGAATTAATCCTGTTGCTCAAAACATTTTGTCCTAACATTATTTTATAAAATAAAACTAAAATTAGTACATAATATAAGCAGACTAACAGCATGTTTAAAAATGATATTCTTTAGAATGTAAACATATGACATTTAAATGTTTTTTTTAACCGAAAAGTTTTAATGGTATAACACATTGTAATTGAATGAGTAAATTACCTTAAAATGACTTTAAGAATTATTTTTTTTTGTAAAGAATCAACATATCCATACATATTTCTTATTTCTATTTATTTCTACTACTCAATAAATGTAAGGACATATAAAGAAAAAATGGACACTGGAATTTTAGACATCTTTCCCATATGTTTCCAATATACAATTTGGAAGGCAAAAGAGTGGTTGGTAGCTAAATTACTGAATATATTTTCTTGCAACGAAAAGAAAAGTGCCTTTGTAGAAATGCTGTGGAATTTCCCTATTAAACATAGGGGAATAATTTCCTACCATCTGTAGCATTCATTTAAAAATTTAAACATTGGTATATTTGCCATCTGTTTAAGAGACTTTTTATGATACTTTCGAATCTGTCATTCAATGATATCACCAATTTTTTCATCTAAAAATGATGCTTAAAACTATGATCGATGACATTTTTGGTAGTCAGACATACATGCTGTGGAAGGGAAGCAGCAAAGGGCCATAGCGATGGCCAGTAACACCCATATTAGTTCTATTAACACCAATAAACCAGTACAGAATAGCTATTTAAAAGCATTTAACATCTTGCTAAAGGTGAAGACAAAAATATCTATGGATGAGTGCTGCATATCAGCTTGCACCAGGTAGCTATTAAACAGGTAAATTACAGTCCCAGCCCTTCTCACATCCTTGGAAACATTTTGAAAAATGACACTGCCCACAGCAATTTTTACCACGTTTTCTATCCAGCCTAATGTTCCAAGACAATTAGTAAGTTTCTCTACATATTTGAGGAAGCAAATTATGGACTAATTAAAAGTTTACTGAATAGATAAAATCGGTATATATAGATACATACATTTATCTTCAAAAGAATGCCAGTGGGCCCATTATAATTTCCTATACTGAGATGGCATAAACTCCCAGATGTTCATAGACTAAGTTTTCAAGGATAAGATAATAGTTCTCACAGAATTAAGATATCAAACAGGTTACGAGGATTAGAATATTTAGGTAAGAGCAAAACAAAATCACTTCTTGATGATAACACATGATTTAAAAAGAAATATATATATATATATATTTTTTCAGACTTATTTTTCCTTCAAATTAAAAACATATAAATAATTCTTGAGTAATGCATTACCACTTACTACATTTGGCCTGGCACAAGGTAGTGCAACGAAGAAGAAGGTGAGTGGAATTTAGAACTGAACAGAGAGAAAGGAAGGTCGTATCCTGGTGAATCCTACTGATGGCAAAGGGTGCTACTGCCTGTGTTGATTGATCTTCAAGTCAGTGTCAAAAAAGATATTTGTTTCTCATTTCAGATTCAGTCACTAGACAACTTTATAAAGTTCACTAGAGATGCACTTTAGAGATCCTGTAATGTATGCCCGGACTTTTTTTGGAGTAAAGGACTGAGGTGTCTTTGAGCACTTAAATGACCCCAGTTATAGAATGGCAAATTAACAATATTTAATGATGTTTGTATGTCAATATAACACAGAAAGATCTTGAAATTCAATTTACTACGATTAGAGATACATTCAAGAATGGGGTTGGTCTGAAGGTAGAGAATTATCTCAATTGTTCACAGTCAGTTATAGATCAAACTATGTTTTACTCCTTCCCCCTTTTCACTATGGCACTTGACTAATCAAAAAAAAAAAAAAAAGAATAGTCTGTACACAAACACAGAGAAGATTTTAACTGTAGTTAAAATAAGTTGTTTATGTTATATCATGGCTGTTTATTATTTTATTATTTGTATTAATAAAATATATATTTAAATAGCCATTTATATCTCCTCTTATAAACAGGCCTTTACAGTAGTTCTAATTTCCCCAAACCCAGACAGACAGGAATATTTTCCAGCAAGGTATCACTGTTGTAAATTTTCCATCCCAGGGGAGAATGTTGCTGAGAGTTTAGCTCTCATAATTCACAAATAAATTTATTTGAATTTAGTTTATTTGGGGGAAAACACATGCGAGATTTTCAGGAAATATCACTGTATTCCTAAAATACCAGGAAAAACATAATGTAATGATTGTAGTATAAAGGACTATGGTAAAATAGCTTTGTATAAGATAAATGTACAAAAATTAATAATATTTCTATATAACAAAAAGACAGTAGAAATTATAAGAAAAGTGTGAATCCATCCACAATGACAACAAAATTTATAAAACATCTAAGAATGGGTGTAAGAAGGAAAGGGTAAAACTTTACTAAGAGACAAAAAGACCTGAACAAAAGTAGAAATGCATCTTAGATTTGGATGAATAACAAAATAAAATAGGTTATATTTTAAAGCATTTTTGAAAAAACAAGAAAAACAAGAGAGGTGGTACTAAAACCATCTGGAAGAACACTCAGGATATGATATCTCAGACATTATTAAATAGTATGAGGCATGAAGGGATTTTGGTCTATTAGCAACGTAAACATGCAATAATTAAAACACTATGGTAAGGGCCAGCCAGTTAGTTCTGCTGGTTAGAGAACAGTGTTGTAACACCTAGGTCAAGGGTTCAGATCCCTGGGCCAGCCGCCAAAAATCAACAAAAACATCCACACTCTATGGTATGGTATAATATCTGAGAAGTGGACAAAGTAAAATAAATTGCCCCCCAATAGACATAAATATGTAGTATATATATGGAAGAGATTTAAATTATTCAACTGACGATGTTGAAAAAATTGTTATGTATTTAAAGGAGAAACAAGTTAGATCATTAAAAGAAACTACATAAAATAAATATTTTATGGATATATTAAAGAGCTAAATATGAAAAATAAAACCATGAAGGCCTAGAAGAAAGCTACTGTTAAGGAGATAAATAATGGAATTTCTAAGTATGCAAAATAAATTATTTGATAATATTAAAAATCTTTTAAATTATGGTACATTAAAATACAGTATCTTAAAAGCTAACTGAAAAGCTGGTAAGTATATTTGCAAGAAGTATGACAAAGTATTCCTTTGCTTACCATAAACAGCTTTTACAAAATAAACAGAAAAACACTTTAAGAAATAGTCAGTTAACGTGAAAAAATAACTCAGGGAAAAACAGGAAATAAGCAAGAAAAATGTTTAATTTTATTGGTAATTGAGAAAATGGAGATTAAAACAAGGAGAGAGAAGTTTTTTTCTTGTCACCTTATAAGGGTTCAGAAATTTTATATGTTGCAATTTAGTAATTTCACTTGTAGTGATCTTTAAGAAAATAAGCTGATGTTTCAACATTTGTCATAATATTATTTAACAGAGAAAAATTCAAGACTCAAGTCTTCCAAGGCTAGAAGAACAAGATTAAAAATCATGGTGCAAACACAGAAAATAATGCAGCCGTTAAAATTGTACTTTTGGCTCTTCTTCTGCCTCTTTTTATTTCTTCCTGAACAATTTGGTATCAAAATCCTTCAGTAGGGCAAAGAGAAGTAGGCACTCATGCCCTTGGGGGAGGCTGTGTGTGAGACACTGGCCACGGAATAGAACAGGGAAGGCACTTGTGTTTGGTGTCAGAGCCTTGGAGGGTAAGAAGTACATTCCCACAAGGGACAGCCTGGAATAGGTGTCAGAGCTGAGCAGAGCGGAGAGGGCATCCAAACAGCAGGTAAGAGTGTTCAGGAGCAAGGTGTAAGAGCCCACGTGGAGTGCGAAGGGAACCCCCGTGGAGGGAGGGCTTGGTGTGAGTTGTCAGAGCCCAAGATGTGGAAGAAGGATGTTCAGAAAGGAGGAGCACCCTGGCACTAGACCAGGAGCAGACCAAGAAAGTCACCTATGCAGGGGAAAAAATGTTCTTTAAACACAGAAGGTGTATTTGTGAAGGATAATGAAAACTGGTTTCTCCCTGAAAGAGAAGGGATTGACAAATTTGGAAAGGGAGAAAAGTAACGTGGACTGTCTTGCAATGGATTAATGAACTTGGTTTTCAATATATAGATCTAGACAAATGAAGCAATATATATGGAAGGAAGAAAAAAGAGAAAGGGGGGGAGAGAGATGGTTCCTTTGCATTTATTTGGAAGAATATTCTTGTTAGTAGGAAGTGCATAAGCAAATTAGGAAGTGATAGAGTACCATCTCAGCCACTTACTTTAAAAAGATAAAATTTTAAAATATATATGCTTTAATATACTACAAATTTTTATAAACTTGAAATTGCTTCAAAATTTCAAGGTTACAAAATTTTTCAAATGTAATGTAGAATAATATTCTACAGCACAGGTAAAATATTATACACATATAGAAATATATTCATATATGTACACGTGAGAAGATTTGAAGTTAAAGTGATAAAATTGGTTTCCTGTGTAAATAGCCAGAACTTCAGTTCTTCTCTAAACTTGGAACAATGATGAATGTTAACCAGCAATGCCATATACATTATTAACACATCTAAGTGTTGTTTATGAAGATGCTTCACCTTTCCCTTTAACTGTGTTGTAGTTATAAATGATTATCTATGACCAAACATTCATGAGAGCTATGCTTGGAGATTTTCACTGTTTGGGTTGATGGATTTACCCAAGAATAAGAGTAAGCCTACACACACACACACACACACACACACACACACACACACACACACACACACACACACACACACACACACACACACACACACTCACACACATACATTGTCCAGGAATAGGCAGATAATGCCTCCCTTCTTGACAAATGTTGGGAATCTCCTTTAAAATATTGAGGATTCCTAAGTTCATGTTTCTTAGCTGAAATGTGAACCTAATGCATGTGCGGTATGCACCTGGGACACTTAGTACTGGGAGTTGGAAGCCAAGGAGAACTAATGCAAACACGAATCTCATGCTGCCCAGTGTGTCATGAGTAGTGAAGTCCTTTGTCTCTGACTCAAGTGTCTTATTTCAGCATCCATGAAACAGTTGCAGGCTACCTTGTAATTTTGAAAGTAGTCTAAAATCTTAGAACCTTCACAGTGCTTGACAAGGATCTTCAGTTAATATGCAGTCCCCTCTACTGGGTCACATATGTGCCACTTCATAGCCCAGAAACCATGAAATAAAAGACAAGTAACTTGCTACAATCAAAATCCTATATACTGTGGTGGAGGGACAAGATAATTGCACACACATACACACAATTACACACAAAACCTATTCAGAAAGTGAAAACAAAAATAGATGTCACATGGTTGTCACTGGAATCCTGGAAAGATATTAAGAATATTTTGTAACCTATGGTAAAAAAAAATTCTTTGGTTGAAATTTAAGTGTTGTTTTTAGAATGAATTTCCACGTTTCTTTGCTCACTGACATCTGAATAATAGCCACTAACAATATATAAATGAATGGCCAGATTTGTGGGCTATAGTTTGCAGACTAGTGATCTAGGAGATTAGTTCTGTTTAGTATTCTTCACAGCACATCCAAAAGAGATGTTGGGAAATATGCCCTCTCAGAGTATTACCAAGCTTTCATAACTGGATGTAGTTTTCAGTTATGATGTACTTTATTCTTTCTTCCTAACCCTATGCCTCTCTTCTTCAATTTAGTGGAAGCTACCTGGAAAACATTTGAAATACTCTCAATCTCATCTTTGTTACAGAGTTCAGTCGCTTTTTTGAGCTGAGAAGTTTTACTCACCCTTTGTAGTTACAAGTTCTTCTCAATCTTATATCTTAACTGCGTGGGGTCTTAGGAGCACTTGCACTTTTTTCCTTGAATATTCTGATTTCGTTTGGGTTTTCCCAAATAAGACCCTAAGTAAAAAAAATTTGAGTTCAGGTTTGCAGTATCAGGTTTAGGGATAATCTGAGGGATCAAAGAAAAATCTGGTGGGAGACTGGGGGAATGAGACTAGAGAGGAAGGTAGTAAAAAAATGATGTTATCAAGCTATTTACCACTTTGAGTGGTTCCATTTATATTTATCAGGGAGACACAATGTTATGAATTTGACATTTTTCCCAACATTAATTGATACACTAATTTCTGGTCCCATAAAAACCTAGCATAAGTTAATTATAAAGTTTATAAAGTTTCCAGAAAATACTTTTCTTAATAAGAAGGTAGAAGGACTTATCCTACCAAAAATTATAATAAAATTATAATAATAACAAAAGAGTAACATTGGTATATGGATAGGCAAATAGTCGATGAGTAGCATTAAAAGTCTTTAAACAGACTCCCCAGTTTTGTCAATCTTAATATGAATTCAAGTGCCTCTGTAGATCAGTTGGGAAAAGAGTGGGTTATTCAATGAAGGACAGTTGGACAATTGGGTATCTATTTAGGAAAAGGTAAGTTAGGATCCTTTAGTCACACTGCATGCAAAAAATCAAATTTAGACAACAAAAATCTGAAAATGTAAAAAGCAGAGCTTTAATGCTTTTAGAGGTAAATATAAGAGATGTTTGTGACATTAAAGGAGAAGAGGATTTATTAAATGAGCTATAAAAAGCACAACTCGCAAGGGAAAATACTGATACATTTAAAGCCTTGCATCCATCAAAAGCACCATTTAAAAAGTGTAATTAAAAGCCACAGAATTTTAACATATAAAACTGGCAAAGAATTCGCATAGAGAATAAATCAAGTATTCTTACAAATGAGAAAAATATTCAACCAAATTAAAAATTGGGCAAAAAATCAAAGCCATGCATTTTAGATGAGAGACACACACATGACATATAAAAATTTTGAAAACATATTTGAATATGGGAAATACAAATTAAAAAGTACCAAATTTCCATTTTACACTAATCAAATTGATAAAACCTTAAATGTTTTTCTTATTTAAAGGGTAGTTTGGATGTGGTACAATGGGCACTATCACACAGAGTGGGCGGGAATGTAAATTGGGAAATCACTTTGTAGATAAATTTAAATTCATCGAATGAAGTTAAAGATGTGAGCCTTACGGCTCAGTAAGTTCATTCCTAGGCAGATACTCTGGAGAAATTCTTGCCCAGAGGGCCATAGAGTCATATACAAGAATGGTCATATCATTATTTATAAGGTTAAAAAAAAAAAAAAAAAAAACCCTAGAAAGCAATCCAAATGTCCATCTTAAATAATACTTTTCACATAAAGTTAAAAAACACACAAAACAAAATAATGTATATTTTAGGAACACACACACGAAGTAAGTCTTTAAAAAAATAATTGCATGGTAAATACAAAAATTGAGATCATGAATCACCCAAGAGAGGAGGAGCAAAGGTCTAGAAATACATACATACAGAGATTCCTTGGTATTGATAATTTAATTATTTGTATTATCTTATTATTTATACTTTATAAGGATATTAAAATAGTCTATGTATAAATGAAATATATCACAATAAATTCCAAGAGAAAGAATGAATTGCTGCCCAAAAGCTCAAAATGGATTAGGAGACAACAAAGTGTCAAATCACTTTAAATCAATTCCACATTCTTGACTGATAAATCCAGCCCTCTGAGCCCTCTCTGAGCATGATTTAAAATCCAGGCCAGCCCTGTCCCTGACATGGCACACAGAAAAACTCATATATCTTTTGCTCCACAACTGTTAGACCTGCAAGATTTTAAATTACAATCTTAAAGTAACTTTATACTCTTTTGCCTTTTAAAAATTAATTCAGTGGGTGATTTGATATCTGAGATTTGCTTCAATAAATCCAAATGTGGCAATATAGATGAAACAAACTGGTCATGCATTGATGACAATTCTAATTGGTGATAAGTGCATATGAGTTCTTTGTACTATGATGTCTACTTTTGCAAACATTTGAAAATTTCCATAACAAAAAAATTTAAAAATTAATTCAGTGACCAAAATTTTTCTTGCATATACATGAAAATGAAGTAAATCCACTGACTTGTGACTACTTATAAGTGATAAAAATCATGTGGTCTTTTTAAGTCAGGAAATACTGTCTCAATTCAGAATTTATCATTGTAAGACCCATCTAATGATAAAACTTTATATTGTAAAATTAAATCCTTTCTCCCCAGTTAAGACATTCTGCAGGCAGGAGGTCATAAAATGATGCAGGATCATGTTTTGGTTCATATTCTTTTTCTTATTTATTTATCCATTTGAAAGAAAAAAAAAAAAGGATTCTGATCTCCCTCAGGTTGGTGTTTAGAGGGGAAAGAGAAAAAGAGGATATACGAAAATCTTACCTACTGGGTACTTTGCAGTCTATAGGCATGGCTTATGTTTAAAGCGTACTCCTTTATAGGGCACTTTTAAGGGTTTTTCAGATGTTCCATTGGGAATATCTACTGCACTGCTCATGAGGCAGGCAAAAGGATTTTCCTCTCACTTCCACTCCTCATCTTGTCTTGTTTTGTGCTGGCCCACTACACTCTGCACAGCTCCTTTCAGATTAAAATGCTACCAGTCCAACCCTCACCCCCTTGTAGACCACCACCCATCCTGAGAAACCCTCATGTATCCTTCACTCCAATAAACTCTGGAAGTGCATTCATCTCTTGTTCAGCTCATCCATCTACCAGCTGCTAGCTAGCTTATGTATAACTCATATTTTTCGGGTGGAAGCCAGATAGCAATCCACCATACAGCACAGTAGGTCACATATTGAACTTTCTAAACAGTTTTGTTGATGGCCTCCTCACTAAGCTTGAACAACTTCCACTCTTCCTCTACAGCTGTCAGCGTATTGCTGTCTCCAAAGAAATACTGTATAAATTCACCCTTCTTATTCTCAACAGCATGAATAATGACTTCAGGGTTGCAAAAGTCAGTGTTGGTTATTTATTTTAAAAGTTTCCATTATAGGGTGGCACCACACTGGTCCCTTTCAATTTACTGTTCTGTTAAAAATTATCTCAGGGGGCTGAAGAGACATGTTGAAGCAATCTCAGTGCTAGGTTGGAAGGTCTTTGAAAAATGATGATGAATGGAAATATAGACAAAATAATGAAGATTGATAAATAGCATAATTAAGAAAAAATAAGCCTTCTGGAAACTAGAGCTAAGCAGTACAATTTATGTTGAGTTTTGGAATTTTTAGAATGGATTAGCAAACATATTTTGGTTAATATTTAGGCAATGAAATAATAAGGCCTAGGTGCAAAGTGGTTTATATTAACAAATACAGAGATGATCATACATATTGAGCTAAATATACATATTGCCAATAATAGCAATCATGTTTATCATGAGATTCCTGAGGCATTTAATAATTTTTTTTGGCATTTCCAATTTTAAATTATTCTTAACATATGGGCTGAAAAATAGTGTATTAATACTTAGTTAAATATTATTACAAAAACGTGTTCATTATTAACTGTCAGTATAGAAGTAAGCCAACAATAGAACACTTTAATACCATCTCCTACTTAACATTTTAATTGATTATTTAGGTAAAAATATATTAATATGCTTTTATTTTGTGTAATATG